>NC_064632.1:67072794-68461128 GCF_023864275.1 Schistocerca cancellata
ATAGAGAATAGAAAATAAAAAATTCTTTGTTAACTTTCCATTCTAATTTGTTTATTCTTGAACTCTAGATGCCACGAGTTAAAAAGCGCTTCATCTGTTTCGTACTTTTGATTAATTTTGAGTTGTCAGAACACTAATTCCATTATCCAAAAATAAAAATAGTTCTTATTGCCCATATAGTGTACTAAACATTTATTTACATTAACATATTGTCCCTTCAGTGCTTTATGAATTGCTTCACACCTTTCTCGAATTACTTTGGTTAATGGCGCAATGTGATATACGAGTGCTGTGTTGTAAACTAGAGTAGCTGTCTCCTGTGTCAAAAAATCCCAGTGTCACAGTTTTCCTGTCTTCAGCACGTAAAGCATTTCTCAAAAGAGTATTCTATTTTGTAATATCAGACGCCACTTTACTGAGCAAATACTGAAATACACTCTCACCCATTCGCAAGTAATTTACGCCCTCTATTAGCAGATCTCGTAACACATTTTGCCTTATGCTTTTACTATCTCGACGTAATACCTATGGCTTCATCCAAGTATGTCTCCATTTTTTCCGCCGCTTTTCTTCCAAATGCACACAGTGCAATTGTGGTACTAGTAACTGTAGCCCATAATAAGAGGTTATTTCCGCCATCTTGAAATTTGATGAAAAATATGACGACAGTGTAACACCCCTCATTAGCGCGACGTCAAATATCTTTGTCAAACAAATTTGACGAATATTTGATCAAATCTTTGTCAAAGAAATATGATAGTGTAATACCGGCCTTAGATAGTTGCCTTCACTGAGGGTATGGATCAATCTCTCCAAGTTTTGTAGAGAACCCTTTCTGTTTTTCGTCAAGAGAGTCTGCCTTAGAAGGGTCGCCTAAGAGGCCCTCTGCCCTGCCAGGTCGTGGACTGCTCTTTGTCAGACTCCTGTCCAGGAGACCTGTCCGTCTAGGGAGTCCCTGCCATGGGCTCAAAGTCCCGCCACCGTAGCTCTCTGGCTCTTCGGAGACTTCACAGATATCTGTTAAGGCGGTAGTCCGCGAAGATGATGATAGTGGTGATGATGATGGTGATGTGATGTTAACGTTTTACAGAACCGAATAGAGGTGCCCACTGAAACATGTCTGAGCACTGAAGAGAAGGCCGGCCGAAGTGGCCGTGCGGTTAAAGGCGCTGCAGTCTGGAACCGCAAGACCGCTACGGTCGCAGGTTCGAATCCTGCCTCGGGCATGGATGTGTGTGATGTCCTTAGGTTAGTTAGGTTTAAGTAGTTCCAAGTTCTAGGTGACTGATGACCTTAGAAGTTAAGTCCCATAGTGCTCAGAGCCATTTGAACCATTTTTTTCTGTTTACAGCATCATGATGGTCGCATCCGTGTTTGGCGACATCGCGGTGAACGCACATTGGAAGCGTGTATTCGTCATCGCCATACTGGCGTATCACCCGGCGTGATGGTATCGGGTGCCATTGGTTACACGTCTCGGTCACCTCTTGTTCACATTGACGGCACTTGGAACAGTGGACGTTACATTTCAGATGTGTTACGACCCATGGCTCGATCCCTGCGAAACCCTACGTTTCAGCAGGTTAATGCACGACCGCATGTTGCAGGTCGTGTACGGGCCTTTCTGGATACAGAAAATGGTCGACTGCTGCCCTGGCCAGCACATTCTCCAGATCTTTCACCAATTGAAAGCATCTGGTCAATGGTGGCCGAGAAACTGGCTCGTCACAATACGGCAGTCACTACTCTTGATGAACTGTGGTATCGTGTTGAAGCTGCATGGGCAGCTGTACCTGTACACGCCAGCCAAGCTCTGTTTGACTCAATGCCCAGGCGTATCAAGGCCGTTCTTACGGCCAGAGGTGGTTGTTCTGGGTACTGATTTCTCGGGGTCTATGCACCCAAATTGCGTGGAAATGTAATCAAATGTCAGTTCTAGTATAATATATATGTCCAATGAATACCCGTTACTCATCTGCATTTCTTCTTGGTGTAGCGATTTTAATGGCCAGTAGTGTCATTATTCTACACAGTCGAAGTATGTACCGCCCACCGAGCGAGGTGGCGCAGTGGTTAGCACACTGGACTCGCATTCGGGAGGACGACGGTTCAATCCCGACTCCGGCCATCCTGATTTAGGTTTTCCGTGATTTCCCTAAATCGCTTCAGGCAAATGCCGGCATGGTTCCTTCGAAAGGGCACGGCCGATTTCCTTCCCCATCCTTCCCTCACCCGAGCTTGCGCTCCGTCTCTAATGACCTCGTTGTCGACGGGACGTTAAACACTAATCTCCTCCTCCTCCTCTTGTGTACCGCCAGAAACGCGTCCAGAGCGGCGCGGCGGGCCGGAGGAGCGGCTCGGGGCCACGTGCTGACCTAGGGGCGCCCACGGCGGATGCGCAAGGCGGACGGACCAGCGCTATGCAGAGGCGCGTTTCCTCATTACGGCGGCGCCGCGAGTCGCAGTTTCCGCGCGAGCCGCGGGTCTCCGCAGAACGGGGAGTCCTCGCCAGCTGGCCGCTAACTCGGCCCAAGCCGGGCGCCCGGCGCCGACACCCATTAGCGTGTTTTGTTTCTTCCTGCCCACAGAGCGCCGCCTTGGCACAGTTCCACCTTTTCCGAAACACCCGTACTCTAGACATTGCTTACAAGAGTTCGGACGACATAGTAAAGCTATGTCTGTAGAGCCTCTCGACATAAATACACTATTGGCCATTAAAATTGCTACACCAAGGAGAAATGCTGATGACAAACGGGTATTCATTGAACAAATATATTATACTAGAACTGACATGTGATTACAGGGTGCATAGATCCTGAGAAATCAGTACCCAGAGCAACCACCTCTGGCCGTAATAACGGCCTTCATACGCCTGGACATTCAGTCATACAGAGCTTGGATGGCGTGTACAGGTACAGCTGCCCATGCAGCTTCAACACGATACCACAGTTCATCAAGAGTAGTGACTGGCGTATTGTGACGAGCCAGTTGCTCGGCCACCATTGACCAGACGTTTTCAAATTGGTGAGAGATCTGGAGAATGTGCTGGCCAGGGCAGCAGTCGAACTTTTTCTGTATGCAGAAAGGCCCGTACAGGACTTGCAACATGTGGTCGTGCATTATCCTCCTGAAATGTAGGGTTTCGCAGGGATCGAATGAAGGGTAGAGCCACGGGTCGTAATACATCTGAAATGTAACGTCCACTGTTCAAAGTGCCGTCAATGCGAACAAGAGGTGACCGAGACGTGTAACCAATGGCACCCCATACCATCACGCGGGTGATACGCCAGTATTGCGATGACGAATACACGCTTCCAATGTGCGTTCACCGCGAAGTCGCCAAAACGGATGCGGCCATCATGATGCTGTAAACAGAAGCTGGATTCATCCGACAAAATGACGTTTTACCATTCGTGCACCCAGGATCGTCGATGAGTATATCATCGCAGGCGCTCCTGTCTGTGATGCAACGTCGAGGGTAACCGCAGCCATGGTCTCCGAGCTGATAGTCCATGCTCCTGCAAGCGACGTGGAACTGTTCGTGCAGATGGTTGTTGTCTTGCAAACGTCCCCATCTGTTGACTAAGCGATCGAGATGTGGCTGCACGATCTGTTACATCCATGCGGATAAAATACCTGTCATCTCGAATCCTAGTGATACGAGGCCGTTGGGACCCAGCTCGGCGTTCCGTATTACCCTCCTGAACGCACCGATTCCATATTCTGCTAACAGTCATTGGATCTCGACCGACGCGAGCAGCAATGTCGCGATACGATAAACCGCAATCGCGATAGGCTACAACCCGACACTTATCAAAGTCGGAAACGTGATGGTACGCATTTCTCCTCCTTACACGAGGCATTACAACAACGATTCACCAGGCAACGCCGGTCAACTGCTGTTTGTGTATGAGAAATCGGTTGTAAACTTTCCTCATGTGAGCACGTTGTATGTGTCGACACCAGCGCCAATCCTGTGTGAATGCTCTGAATAGCTAATCATTTGCATATCACAGCATCGTCTTCCTGTCGGTTAAATTTCGCGTCTGTAGCACGTCATCTTCGTGGTGTAGCAATTTTAATGGCCAATAGTGTATTTGATATTACCATCACCTCCAAGAGGAAAGGGCGATGTCTTTAAATCGAGCTCAGCGGGTACTCCAATCGACAGGATGGGTCGTAAGTTGTAACGTTCCTTGCGACTCGTCCTCGGAAAGTGTCTGGCGTACCGTGGTCTATAGTTTTAAGGGACGACGTTAATGAAAAACACACTGTTTGAAAGATGCACGAAATCTGCCGTTTTGTAGATACGGGAATGAAATTTCGTATAATACTTTACATGAAACTAACATATTTACTGTTAACTTCCACGGGTTAGATATATTTAAGTTTTTGAAGGAATTTAAAAAAATTATTTTGATAATGTAATGTAGGTACCTTTTCTCAGAAGCTATCCAAGGGATTTTTACAATATTTAGACTTCGTATGCGATTTGCATATAGTAAGCTACTATCATTAGTGTTTTGAATACATTGAACAGAAAATTTTAATTTTTTGGTTATAGTTCTGTATGTTTAATATAAAATTAACGCAAAATTCCAAGCACTTTGCCCCATATCTCAGCCTACGCTCAGAATTTAAAAATTGACTGCTAAGCCAACATTCATTGGGTTGTAGAAATATGTGGACAAAAATTTAATAAGTCTAGCTTTCATAAATTCTGGGAACAACGCACATAAACTTTGGAAATCATAATTTTCAGGAAATGCAATTTAAAGTTCAACCTAACGTTTTTTCTTATGTTATCTCTATAGAAGGCCACAAATTTATACTCAGGGACCTCTTTCCTTTTGAGGTTTCTTTTCTGGTTTCTTATTTTCTGCTTTCTTTCCTTTACCAGGTCTTCGGCTGACTTTTCAGCTGCAGAGTGGCGCCGTAAATTTATTTTTCTCAAAACGTCTTGAGTGAAATCTCCTATCTTAAAGCCCATTCTCTCAAATACTTTCGTCCTCTCTAAGTTCCCATAATTTAATACGAGAACTGCATAATAATCGAACACTTCCGTAAATCTCCATCAGTAGCACAAGGCAAAACAAGAATTGTTTCTTCATAAAAAAGCAGCTGGTTTGTAACTGTTTGTAAGATATAGAACATAGCGATAGATGACCTATAAGACCAAAGAGTATACATGACAGCCTTCTCGATGTACCCCGTGCAAGGTCGCGTCAAAGTAGTCAGCGGAATCTTTGTTCACCGCGCTAGTATAGAAGTGGGCGTGGCAGAAGGGTTGCGTCATTGTTTAATAATTTTTCAGGTACTTAGGATGCGATGTGATTGTTGAAACTTTGGGAATTTATTGTTCTTGAGTTGTAGTAATAAATAAAAAATAAACTGAAAACTGACAGTTTCGGTCACACGTGAAGCACACCAGAAGCGTTATCCGTCGTGGTCGGTGCTGCACCTCATTGAACGTCCTCTTCGTCGTCTGCCACCACACACCTCTCCAGTGGCAATCGCCGGCTGTATCTGACAGAGCTGATACAGTTTGTTGGCGCAAATGGAAGCGCGTAATGTAGCTGCGTTAACTCTGTTAGCGATCGTCGAAGAAGGAGGTAATCTGCCAGTGACGTCGACTGCACTTCTTCCAATTCATTGGTCCACGTTTCCTGGCACATTCGCAAAATCGGATAAAGTATGTTTTGGAGGGAAAGCGTTCTTATCAAAATAAATAACAATCAATTGTCGCATGTATGAAAGATCTTCTCCCGAGAGCGCCTTAACCGATTCGGTTGATTTTTTTGTCGTGTTCGTTACGGTCAGAACAAGGTTTGTATGAAAGAAAATTTTTGGCCAATGCAACGGAAAAGTTGGAAATCAGTAATTGCCGCATCTACGAAATATCATCAGTTAAGAACGGCTAGACACACTTAGTTGATTTTTGTCTTTGTTGTGCTCTTAATTGTCTGGACAAGGTTTATACACCAAGTTATGGAAATTTCACCACAATAGCCGGAAATTAAAATCAGTTGTCAAAGATCATCAGTTGAGGACGTTTCGACCGAACTGGTTGATTTTTTTTATGTATGTGTTTGTATTTGTGGATGATAATAGTATTTTTTTTACAATTTTGTTTTTTTGGGTTCAGTTCATCATTTCTGCTGTCACGTATTTTCATTTAAAATTATTTTGACATTTATATATTAGGGAGAAACGTCATTACCGAAAGTCTCGGAAAGTTGTTGACCGATTTGCCAGAAACTTTTACACGGCAGTCGGCAGTCTAATGAACTTTCAAACGGACATGAGCTGTATAGTTGTGTGTGTGTGTGTGTGTGTGTGTGTGTGTGTGTGTGTGTGTGTGTGTGTGTGCAATATATAAAGGGGAAGCGTACCTACCACAAATCTTGAAAAGTTCTTGACAGATCAATTCAAATTTTTCACGATGCTCCGATGAACATTCGGACAGAAATTGACATACAGAGTGATGAGATGGACAGAGAGAGGGGGAAGGAGGTTATGCACACAGAAAGGTGGAGGGAGGAGGAAATGTGCGAAGCGACAGAGAGGGGAGGGTGGGGATGAGAAAATGCTCAGAGGAATTTAGCATGTACGGGTATATGCAACTGCCATATATGTTAAGCAATTGCAAAGCATTGCCGGGTTCGCTAGTTTAAAATAAACTAGCTGACAAATCCGGCATTATCCGGGTATTCATTTTGCCAAATATCTGCGAGAAACGAAAACAAAAAATGAAGTATACAAAAAAATTTATTTCCATGTATTCGTGAATGCACCTTCGAAATTATGCAAAAGGCTCGGTGCGAGATGGTCCCGCACAGTTTGTGTACCTTTCTCGCAGCTGCTTCGCGTATCTTCAACGCGATTTTGTAAACGTCTCTATGGCTGAAAATGGTTCAAATGGCTCTGAGCACTATGGGACTTAATATCTGAGGTCATCAGTCCCCTAGAACATAGAACTACTTAAACCTAATTAACCTAAGGACATCACACACATCCATGCCCGAGGCAGGATTCCAACCTGCGACAGGAAAGGTCGCGTAGTTCCAGTCTGTAGCACGTAGAACCGCTCGGCCACACCGACCGGCTCTATGGAAACGCATGTTCATAGTCCTCTAGACGGCTGTTACTTTCGCCTACAGCTTCTTGCGATTCGCAATCCAAACTCTCAGAAGCGCTACGAGGTGTCAGGTACTTCCATAAGTTGACTCGACCGTGGAAGTATCTTAGTAGCGAAGAATAGCTGTAGGCTATAAAGGCTTCATGCATGATGCGACGTGTTTTTCAAGCATCTCATTGTTTATGACGTGATGCATCTTGATTTATGTGTGGTATAATGTTACATTTGTGTAGGTACATTCAGCGGCATATGAGGATACTGCCTGCGAAACATGTTACGCAAGTAGAGTTAGTAGCAAAGAAGTAACAAGTTGAAATGTCACATATGACGCTGCAATTTTTCACGCATCTCATTGTTTATGACGTCATACCTTCTGAACTATGATAGGTAGGTTCTTCTTAACCCCACAGCGATTGTTGCCTGACAGTAAGGGATGTGTGTACGAAGTTTGGTTGAAGTCGGTCCTTTGGTTTAGAAGTAGATGTGGACCATACACAAACGCACACACACATATCCATTTTTATAATATGTATTAATAACATTGAGTATTGCAGATGATACATACATTAAATTAATAAGAAAGTTCCAGAATCGTTTAGAAAACACAAACAAGTAATATGTACAAGTGCCCAGACGCGAGTCAACCGCCTCTTCACAGTTCACGACTCTATCAACTACGATAGAGTTATAAGATTACAACAGTGTCTAAGTTATTTGTTGCACAATTTATACAAATATCCCAAGGCTACAACTATGGATCTCCTTATTTGACATTAAGCTATAACAAATTTTACCAAAACTACGCGCTTTTGATAAATCATCATTAGCAATAAAACATCATACTTTCGTAATACTCAAACTGTAACACGAAAAACATCAAATACGAGAAACCTTTAACCACCGATAGGTACTTTCCTGTCATTTTAATATAATAAATCATACTAGAAACGACGCGGTTTCGAGGGATCCTTAGTCACTCATGTTACTTCCTCCCACCTATATCTCGTGAAATTACATCGACAAGATAATCTGGGAAACTGCACGCGACAGATCTTCGCGGAATTATGTATAATTCTACGTATATTTCCGGAGTTTGCAACATGTAAATGTTTTTTTTTTAATCTGTGGTGGCCATTTTGTGTATACGCTGCACTGAATTTGTCGACGTATCGCCCGCATACTCGTGTTGTGCGGTCGTTGGGTATTGTCGTAGCAGGTGCGGGCGGCCGTTCAGAAACGAGGACGTGGGACCTCAGCCATTCCGCGTAGCTGAGCGGTCGTAAGGGTCGTTGGTAAGTGCAGAGCCAACCATTGTGTACGCTTCTGCACTCTTTGTAGCGTCTCTTTGTGCATTAATCGGAGAAATTAGAAATGGTGTGAAGGTGTAGCGACAATCGTTTTTCCTGTGCAACTGTTGTAACAGGAACAGTAGTGGCAGCATATGATAGAATTACCCTCCGCCACACACTGTGAGGTGGCCTGCGTTATGCAAGGGTAGATATGGCAAAAACTATGTACCACCTCCACTGTGACCCGTTATGGCGTTAAGCGATGTTTAGTCATGATGATGTACGCGGAAACTTACTTCCGTAATAGTCCTAGACGTGAACAAAATGAGGTCTAATACACGTCGTATAGAAACTGCTCAAATAGTGTTTAGTTTCTGTGTTTTCTCAGTGAGAACTGGTGTCCTAGAACACTAGTTTCGCATATGTGTCTACTAACTTTCCAAGATAAACGAAAAAGGCCAGATCTTCGGTCTATTCAGTGTAGGTGCTAAAACTACGTCAGAGCGCGTATTTCTTGACGGGACCGTCTTCCTGCAGTAGGTGTACAACTTGCAGTGCATGCAAGTGGCACTGCACCTGCCGGGTGGCTTGCTTCCTTGTGGGGTCTCTTGGACGCTTGCTTGGAATTTCGGTGCTGTATCTCAACTTCCCTGCGTGCCATTTTCGCTGATGTGAAAGTGAGGTGTGCGGTTTGATAGCTCCACAATGGATGCTTACTTATGTAGTGAACGCTGTTAAGTACACTTTGCAAGCCTCTTTATGTGGCGATGGATTTATTACGTTATCCGTTTTGAGGAATTAATTTATATAACAGCACTTATTAATAACAAACAATGCGCTTAACACTGGCATATTTAGTTGACAATAATAAATGGATTGGGTGCGTCAGCAGCAGATATTTAATTAAAATTCTGCCTGTTCCAGGCCTCCTACACAAACACTTATCACCTCATTTCCATACCATATTTGCACAGCAGACTCTCGTTATTCATTTTCATTCTGGTTCAATTATACTTACGGAACTTTCGTGTCATTACGCTTTGGTTAGGGCGTAGCTGGTGTTTTCTTGTTATATTGTCTTCTGCTCACAAGTAAATTCGCTTATCGGTCTTAGGAATTTCTTTTCATCGCGTTAGGCTCGGGGACAGCGGTTGTTCCAGTTGTTTGCTGCAAAGCTTAGGTGTTAGCCTTCCCGCGGCTGAAAGGAAACAGTAGTTACTGTCCCCTAGACCGGCAACTCAGGTAGCTGGAGGAGCGTCCCGTTAATCCCTACCACCCTGTGTCAATAGAGCTGCAGGACCAACCTTAGAGCGCTGCCGGCAAGGTGAACAGAGAAAGGGGTCACAGGTAGTCCGAGCGCTGAGGAATCTGGTCATTACCAGCATTTGCCCTCTTGTTTGTGTCCATTAAGACCTTGTCCACAAAAGCCTAACCTTTGGACATGAGGACGTGTGGATTTTCTCTTTGTTGTAGTGATACGGCTGTGCTAAAACATGTTGAAATTCTGAGAGCTCCCTAACCGGGAGGGGATTTCTACTTTCTATCTGCCCTCTGAATACTCATCGTGGATTGGCGAATGAATTTTGACTGCTGGTGGGATCTGTTGATGGTGTCTTGGAGGTCCCGGAATGGTGAAAATCTTAGCCCTTTCACTGTGATTGGCGGTAAAGTCTGTAGGGGAGTTTTCTCTGGTGTCTGAAGGAGGCCAAAAATATTGTGGGGTGGCAGTCTTGATGTGATTTCTGACGGAGTTACTGCCCAGTCTCAGTCTATCTTCAGAGGATTTTTAGTGTTCATATGATTCGAACCTTCAAATTTCATACCAACGATCACGGAATATTTCCGGTGTTTGCGTTCGGCAATGGCGGAGGTGACCAGCTCCATCTTGCTCAGGCGCGGCTCCATTCGGCGCACCAGCCACGATCTGCAGGCAGGGTAAGACCGCTAAAGCAGTGCGCACCTGCGAATTCCATAGATGCAGAAGTGGAGTACGTATCACGTCAGATCTTTTCGTCGTATGTTTCAAATGCACTTGGCGCCGAAAGCACTCCCTCACTGATTTGCGACGGTTCTTTATTTGATATCACGCGCAACTTAATGCCCAGAAGTAACTCACGTCTACGAATCTCCGTTCCGATTAAATCTCCAGAATTTAATTTCCTTGGTGATGAAGTCTCCGTTTTCCCTTTACATTTGATAACTGTGTCGTGAGTTCGCTGCCTCCTGCAATCTTCCTTTCAACAGTGTAGTAGCGGAGAAAGCCCGCACTGACCAGGTATTCACTTATGCCTCTGCCTCCACAGCTGTACTGCGCAGCGTCTGATCTTGTGCTTAATGCTTGTGACGTCATACCTCGTCAACTGTGAGTGGTACAAATATATAATTTTGTAGGTACATTCAGTGGTATATGTACGTACCGTCTTCAAAAAGTGTCGCGAATACAGTGAGTAGGAAAGTAATAAATTATAACGTTATGTCTCATGCGATTCTCCTACTGCATGGACAGCGAAAAAGTAATAAGCGATAAAATCTTTTTCTTTCATCATTTTGTAGGGGTTGCCTGGGAAAAAAGAATCTGTCAAGGTTTGAAATTACGTGTAAAGTTTGTTACAAGTCGCTAAGTATTCTCATTCTCAAATACTGGAGGAATTAAATCTGGGAACTCACACGTCGCGGGCTACGCTTCTCTTTCACCCCTGACCTCCACCCCGATAGGTAGGTGTTCTTACCCCAACAGCGATTGTCTACTCACAGTAATTTACATATGTACCAAGTTTGGTTAAAATGAGCTCTCATTTGTTTACGAGGAAAAATGGAGTACACACACACACACACACACACACACACACACACACACATCCATCCATTTTTATAATATATATCGATTTAAATTATGCTCACTGCTTGATGATTGAAATCGCGTGATCCTTACATGACCGGACACGACGTCAACCGCGATGTTTCCAAAATTTCGCTGGCGGCGACCCCGTTAAACAATGTGTTATCTCTTGTATGATATCTTTTGCAATTTGTTAATCTCCGATTAGATTCATATTACCTTTTATTTCTCACATGCCCCGTTTTGTGTGAGTAAATCTTGTATTTAGTTAATAGTTCCAATTATTCTTTGATATTGCGTGCCCAGGCACTTCTACCATAAACATCAGGCGAGGCCTCTCTGACGACCTAAGGACTTCGTTATCTGTTTCCTTAAAGCGCAAAAGTTGAATTTTTTTCAAATAGCCTAATTGTTTTATGGGGTAAACTATCATTTTTGGCTGATTCGCGGTGGTAATGTGGAGTTAAAGTTACACCTGCTTACCCAGGGAGAATTGGTGGAGCCTCTCATCTGGCGGTACATCACAAGTGTTTTTATTTGCACATAATTTATCTACGTATGTCGTCTTTGTTTCCGACATATTTTTTCCTTAGCTGCACATGCAGAAATTGTATGGCGTAAACACCGTTTTTTGCAACTGTAAGGAATGTCTTATCACGACCAAACGCGTTTCACTTTATTCTAGAGTATCTGCATTGGTTACTGTAAGAATCTGGTTGTTTTGTCTTACAATTTTGTTAGCTAGGATCATGAACAGTTCGCATCCTTTACTTACTACTGTCACCAGTATTAATTGTTATTATTATTCACTTTTATTTGTTATTTACGTCATTCTTCCTTTTCTTCCACATCTGTGTGTTCGATTTTAGCACACAGCATTTTCACTGCACTAAATGTATGCACGTTTCTGTGTAGTGAAGAAACACTGTCATGTGGCCGTTTCGCGTACTTTGTTTTGATATTGAGGGATGCGTTCGTCTTTTTTCTTTTGGCAGTGCTAAAATCTAACACACACATGTGGATGAAAAGGAAGAATGATGTCAACAACAAAAAATCGGGAGTAATGATAAGAATTAACACTGTTTATAGTAGTAAGTAAAGCATGCGAACTGTTCATGATCCTAGCTAACAAAATTGAAAGACAAAAAAAAAACACATTAATTCACTGACTGCTGAAGATGCTTTAGAATAAACCGAAACGCATTTTGAGCTTTGCTACATTGATAGCTGAGGTCGGTAGTGATATCGCGAGAGTAAAAGTATTTACTGGCCGTTAAGGGTAGTAACTGGGGCAGTTTTCATACCCGGCAACAGACAGTGTGGTGATATGGCATCGCAGCGAAAGTTTGACCAGAATCTGTGACTGGTGCTTTGGTCCTCCCTAGCGACAAGGCTGGAAATGTATTCCATATTCTGACAATATTTGACTCTTAGATGTCGCGTGTTTGATATGGAGATCGGAAGATCGTCGCCCCTGACAGAGTTCCAGCGCCCCCCCCCCCCCCAACCCCCCTTCCACCCGTAGACCACACACTGTAAGTTGCCTTGCTTCTGCTGCGACGTGCGTTTTGAGCAGGCTCGTTCCATACCTGTCTCTGAGTTTCCATCGTATGTTCTACAGCCATTATCTCAAGGTGGATCCCGTAATCTCCAACGGGGGCAGTAAAGTGTGCAAATATCATTACCTTTACCAAAGTTTGAATCGGTATCATAAGCATACCGCTGGCCGGGTAAGCCATCACATCGGAGAGGAGGAGGTAACTGGTAAGACGTGGGGGGGGGGGGGATGAGAAATTGTACTACGACACTGGGTGGCCTTCTTAACCAGATCGCATGCGTTTCGAGGTACATGTCGAAATATACGGAATGGATAAATTTCAAGCTCCCGAAAAGCAGGAATTTCCATCGACACAATTACTGAAAATACTTACTTTTGTGCTCGTCTGCGTATTGTGGGGTTGTCAGTCCACACGTTCACTGTTTTAAAATTACTGCGTTGTCGGATGTGGATTCATTAACTAACACGTTGGCAACCGAGAGGCCGCCGACGGAAGGAAGCAGCGCTTCGCGCCGGCCTTGCGCTCCTCTCTGATTAGTAACGTATAAGAGCAGTGCTGTGCATTAATTTGAACGTCTCGATTGAGTTGACTTCGGTATATAAGAACTCAGGTAAAATATTTTGTTCAACTTTTCTTGTTTAATTTTACTGTCTACAGAGCTTTCATTATTTAAAGTTGACTGCTAATTTATATTTTACCCATAATTTCAAACTAAGGGCAACCACAGCCAGAATACTCAGACATAGCTTGTGGAACTTTCAAACAGTAAAGTATATAGGGTGTCTGACAGTTCATGTTGAAACGTCCCCTTAGAACAATTATACACGACTGTGCTTAAACTGACACACAATATTTTTAGCGCAACGCAATCTGACTTCCAAAATCCCTACAAAGAATGGCCCTGACTAACATTAATCTATACCTTTCACAAATCACTTACCTCACAAAAATCTTCATTACTCGAACTACTGCAATACAGCGAGCGCCACTACTGCCAGCTAAATAAAAGATTCAAACTACGGAAGGCACTAACTACTGATAGGCATAGTTAGCAAATGAAAGATTTTAATAGAGAACAAACAATGTATTTACCTTAATAGTCATCAAAAGTCATAATATATATAGCAGTTCATGATATCCAGTACTACAAATTTCAAAACTCCGCCATCTCTCTCCCCACATCCACCACTGCTGGCGGCTCACCTCCAACTGCGCAACGCTACGCGCTGTTCACATCCAGCTGCCCAACACTACAATGGCAGACAACAATGCAAACTAGCCACAGACTGCACACAGCACAGTCAGTGATTTTCATACAGAGCGCTACGTGGCGTTACCAATAAGAAAACCTAAACAGCCTACTTACAATGTTACACACTTCTAGAGGTTGTAGAGTGAACTTAGTAGGTCAAGTTTTTCATAGCAACTCGTGTCCGGAAACGTTATCCAACGACGTCACAAAAAGAGTCAAATTTATAGGCGTCGGCGGCTGTAAAAGCATGCACGGTACATTCAGGGTGATTTCGTGATGATGTTAAAATCTTTCAACCATTATAGAGGTACGGGTCCCTGATTGGGAAACGAACGAGTCGAAAGCTGCAAGTGAAAACCGTTCTGACAGACGAGTACATTTACCGGTCCTGTGGTTCTAAGAGTACTGGGTATGCAACTTTCGGAGGTGTTAATATGGACCGGCCGGCCGAAATGGGCGAGCGGTTCTAGGCGCTACAGTCTGAGACCGCGCGACCGCTACGGTGGGAAGTTCGAATCCCGCCTCGGGCACGGATGTCCTTAGGTTAGTTAGGTTTAAGTAGTTCTAAGTTCTAGGGGACTGATGACGTTAGAAGTTAAGTCCCATGGTGCTCAGAGTCATTTGAACCATTTTTTGCAATATGGACCAAAACGTGAAAAGATTTCTAGTAAAATGGGCTCTAAAGGACACAGCTTAACAGCTGTGAACACTTGTTCGACAGAGGAGAAGTGTTTCACACTAGCGAGGATAAACAATAACTCCTGAGGTATGCATTTCAATGCCGGTGTCTACCTGTTCGTTTTTTCTTGTATGGGTCCGTACTGCCACCGCTGAAACTTGCCTACCCTGGAGTCTTAGCAACACGAGTACCGGTACTTGTATTCCAGTGTCAGACGTGTCAGGAAGATTTTCGATTATAGCTTTGAATTCATTCGTTTCCAGTACAAAGTCCCTTGCCTAAAGTGGATACATTTATCCTTTCCGTTATCTTTGACAGTTTGTAACATCATCGCAGAATTACCCTCTATACGCATATTTTTACAGGCGTTGGCGCCTGTAACTTCCACGCTGTCTACCATTGTTTGATGACGTTTCTGGACATGGGTTGGTACGTAAAACCTGATCTACTAGGTCCTTTCTGAAACCTCCATAAGCGTATAACAAGAGTTGTGAAACACCCTGTAAATGTTAAAGTGATAAAAGCTGATGAACGTACAGCTGAACGAAAGCTCGTTAATTCTCTACAGCAGTATTTATTGAAATCCTTGTAGATTCCGCACCACCGTTTTCGCAACATTTTCAGTTCCATCTTCTGGTGCATCTGGTCATTGCTGTTACACGTAGCTACATTAGTTTACGAGTGAGAAAGTGTAATGGTCGATGACGACCGGAATATCCTCAGAAATATCGAGATTAAAACTTGCGTGGCCATCTTTGGTGTATGCTCGCTACAGCATCAGCAATTAGGACAGTCTCGTTGTCTGGATGAAACATTGAAAAGTAATGGGCTTGATTGCACAGGGCGTCGGCACATCTGATATTCAACCGTATTGGTTTTGAGAGGTTCCTGCAGGTACGACACAGACCAAACGTGCTCACCCTAGTTTTAATTTTGCAGTTGCTGAGGATATTGCGGGTCGGTGTCGACCATTAGATCTCGTCTGTAGTAAACTGCAACAGCTACATGTAACAGCAATGTAAAGCAGCGCCAGAAGTTGCGAGTAAAAATGTTGCGAACCGGTAGCGCGAGTCTACAAAGACTTTAATAATTATGGCCATAGTGGACTAACGAGCTTTCATTCAGCTATATGTTCATCAGTTTTACTCATTTGAACGTCTATATGTTACTGCCTTTAAGTTCCGCAAGCTATACACAATTTATATTTTGTCATATAATACTAACAGCCGGCCGGTGTGGCCGAGCGGTTCTAGGCGCTTCAGTCTGGGACCGCGCGACCGCTACGGTCGCAGGTTCAAATCCTGCCTCGGACATGGATGTGTATGATGTCCTTAGGTTAGTTAGGTTTAAGTAGTTCTAACTTCTAGGGGACTGATGACCTCAGATGTTAAGTCCCATAGTGTTCAGAACCATTTTAACCATTTTTTATAACACGAACATAAATGCTTTTAACTCAAATGGATCGTTTATCGCCAACCAGTGGGGCGGCAGCGCGACGTTTTAAAAGTCGAAAATCGACTGGTATAGTGATGAAGAATTACTAAGGATGTTGGAAGAATCAGATTTTGATGTTAGTGATCCAGTGCATCGGATTTTTCTGACAAAGAAGGTGCGTTTGTGGACACAGCCGGTAGCGATAGCTGTGGCGATGACAACGATTGCGTTGGTAATGCTAGCGAGCAACAGAATGTAAGAAATCTACAGCGAACAGAACTGTGAGAGGCCGTAACTGCGACCAATACTAAACTGATAACACCTCGCTAACCCAAGATCGCACCCACAGACACAGTGTATGTCTCATCTATAGAACTTCTTCCAATCCATATGTGGCACACAGCAAACCAGTGCTTAACAGTATTGGTTAAAAACAGTATTGGTTGCAATTTTAGTTTTTTTTTATTTTTCAACTACGCTTTATTTAGGCATCTTCAGGTTGATCTTAATTTGGTATTTCTTGGAAGGATCCTTTAGACAGTGTAGCCAAAGGGCATCGTCCAATACATCAGGCCAACCAAAATCGCCTTCGTTAAACTCAGTAAAAACTTTTCTAGATGGACGCGAGTGACTCCTGCATAACGCGTTCTCGTTTGCAGGAGCGAGTAACAGAATAAGATGTTCCGTCTGCTTAAGAACAGAGTACTGTTCTATCTCAGCCTCACGCGTCTAAATGGATGCTGGCTCGTTGGCAACTTGGCGGCGCCTGTACTGCTGGCAACCCGCCATACGCCTCTGCTCGGAAGTTCTTCCGCCGCCATGACCTTAGCCAAGAATCCGCCATTGACCACCGACGCTGCCCTGAGAAAGTGTGTGTGTGTGTGTGTGTGTGTGTGTGTGTGTGTGTTTTATTGCGTGCGAGGGCGACGGCTGTTGGGACGTGTGTCGTGCCTATTTCGTTTCTCGCAGCCGGCCGGTCTTGGCGTGGCAGCTTATGTAACAAAGGATTCTTGGCGGAGCTCCTGGTAGGACAGGACAGCAGCTAAGATTCGCCAGGCCCCTCGGCCCACATACTGAACCGATGTTTGGGGTCAAGGCACGCTTGCGGCGATCACTTCTAGCGGAAACCCAAAAGGTGTGATCGGTTCTGCACGCAGTTGGTGCATTGTTCCTGACCTATATTAACGACATAGGAGACAATCTGAGTAGCCGTCTTAGATTGTTTGCAGATGATGCTCTCATTTACCGACTTTTAAAGTCATCAGATGATCAAAACGACTTGCAAAATGATTTAGATAAGATATCTGTATGGTGCGAAAAGTGGCAATTGACTCTGAATAAGGAAAAGTGTGAAGTCATTCACATGAGTACTAAAAGAAATCAGCTAAATTTCGATTACGCGATAAGTCACACAAATCTGAAGGCTGTAAATTGAACTAAATACTTAGGGATTACAATTACAAATAATCTAAATTGGAACGATCACATAGATATTATTGCGGGTAGAGCTAACCAAAGACTGTGATTCATTGGCAGAACACTTAGAAGGTAAATGGAAATGTCGTGTGGCTAGGGCCTCCCGTCGGGTAGACCGTTCGCCTGGTGCAGGTCTTTCGATTTGACGCCACTTCGGCGACTTGCGCGTCGATGGGGATAAAATGATGATGATTAGGACAACACAACACCCAGTCCCTGAGCGGAGAAAATCTCCGAAACAGCCTGGAATCGAACCCGGGCCCTTAGGATTGACAGTCTGTCACGCTGACGACTCAGCTATCGGGGCGGACTACTTAGAAGGTGTAACAGGTCTACTAAAAAGACTGCCTACACCACGCTTGTCAGCCCTATTCTGGAGTATTGCTGTGCGGTGTGGGATCAGCATCAGGTGGGACTGACGGAGTACATCGAAAAAGTACAAAGAAGGGAAGTTCGTTTCGTATTATCGTGAAATAGGGGAGATAGTGTCACAGACATGATACGTGAATTGGAGTGGCAATCATTAAAACAAAGACGTTTTTCGTTGCGACGGGATCTTCTCATGAAATTTCAATCACCAGTTTTCTCCTCCGATTGCGAAAACATTCTGTCGGCACCCACCTACATAGGGAGAAATGATAACCACGATAAAATAAGAGAAATCAGGGCTCGCACGGAAAATTTAAGTACTCGTTTGTCCCACGTGCCGTTCGAGAGTGGACCGGTAGAGAGACAGCTTGAAGGTGGTTCATTGAACCCTCTGCCAGGCACTTTATTGTGAATAGCAGAGTAATCACGTAGATGTAGTTGTAGATTACGTGTTCTCCAGTGCGTTTTGAAGTTACAGAATCTGATACATGTACGAAGCTTTTCGCGGCGGATGTGTTGTATTTAACTTCCTTGGCGACTTGCCGCGATAAACTTGTCTGAAAAGGAGTCAGCTATAACCGAACACAACCATACCAATAGCACATGATACTGTCTGAGCAGACGAATTCTACCTCTGCATTATAATGGACGATCGAAAAGAAACGAGCCGGAGGCATAATTACAGAAACCAGTACCTGTATGTTAGAAGTATTGACCCTGGCTGTTGAGGCAGTTGTCCCACTGTGACACAAGGCAGTGAATCGCCGTCTCATAAAATTTCCGGGGCTGCGATGTTAACCAGTTCCGCACGTACAGTTGGACGTTGTCGTCCGAGGTGAATCGTTTGCCCCTCATAGTCTTTTTAAGGATACAGGGTTCTTTTCTGGCTCAATATTATATAAAAATCAACGCCTATTTCTTTTAGGCACTGTTTATTTATGTATATGTTTTACAGATTTTTTTATTGATATCAGGTAATGCAGCACACTTTCTAAACAATTAAGAAGTATTTTGAATATTTTTGAACGTGCTTAGGGTTATTAAAAATATTACAAAGAAATTGATGTAATTTTTTTCCAAAATGCTATCCTAAATTGAGGCACCATTGTATCCAATGTTATACATTTGAAGGAGACCAGATTTTTACCAGATATGCATGACATGATGGCTGAGGTACCAGACCGATTTAATTCCACATATTATGTATATTTTAAGGATAAAAAAATAAACATCTTAAATTATAAAATTTAAAATGTTTCTCCTAGTAAAAAGTTATTTTCTTTATTTTAGTTGATCCTGCAATAAAGCTCAGGTCTACTACATAAGTATGGGCTGTTGCAAGTTACAGAAAAAAATTATAGGAATGCTTTATAAACTTTAGGAAATATTTGTACCTGAATCCTTAAAAATACAACTTGTGGGAAATTGCGAATGAAGGTATGAGTCCAATTAAACTGTGCCTCAGAACATTCCTGAAGCATAGCCTTCACCCTGCAGCATTCCTTCATCTTCAGGCTTCCTCTTGGCATTTCTTTCAGTACTTCTTACTTCTATGGTAACTTCTTTCAGCTTCTTGCACCCGTTGTCTGTCACACGCAAGCAATTGATCTCCCTTATTAAAGTCACATTTTATGCCTAAATTTCTCAGGACTTCCAACCTTCCTGTCACTCCATCATTGAAAAATATCACTGCATCTAGTACACCAACTTTTAATGTATTTAGTCCTGCAAACACATTCTTGGGTAATCTTTCCCATATCCAATGGTTGAAACTTTTATTTGTATTATGAGTGCCCGCATGAAGACATTTACTAAGCAAAACAGGGTCACTCAGGTCTCTAAACATTGGTTTTATTTCATTCATAACAGACTCAGGAAGAGAATGCTTATGATGGTATATTTGACCACTTCTTTTGCTTTTTGGTAACCACACCAAGAATCTGCTCCTTTAAGGCAAAGTCCGTGAACAGGGTGGTCATCTGCGGACAACTTATGAAAGTAGGTGGCCCATAGAGCTTTTCTGATTACTGTAACATCATTCAGAGATGCAGTTCGTCTAATGGCTAGTCCATAATAACTCTGAAGATAGCAACTTTCCTTTCATTTCTCTTCGTAGCTTCCTCAATCTAGCACCCATCCTCTTTTGCACATGTCCACAAAACTCCAGTTTTATTATCAAGGTATCACCACAAACATGTTTTCGAAATAATACTGTTTTCTGTATTCGAAATAAAGGGGGCGTGGCGGCATACATGACCGTAAGTTTCAAATGAAAAATGAGCTATGTACACCAAATTTAAAACCCTATAATGTATATATCAATTTAATCAGGAAAGACTAAAGAATTTAATAAATTCATAAAAAATTCGATTTTTCCACCATTTATAAGTATTCTGCATCCTTAAGTGGACCAAAAATGGCGTAATCTTCTGATTCACTTTCTGCAGCACGGGACAACAGTGAATGTCCAGCGCTACTCGCAAACGTTGACCACCTTCGCCAAGGATCAAATCAATACGACCAGGCAACTCAACCGTGGAGTCATTCTGCTCCACGACAATGCAAAGCCTCATACGGCCAACACAGTCGCGGCACTCCTGCAGAAATTCGAATGGAAGATTCTCGGCCACCCTCCATTCAGTCTCGATCTCTCCCCCTGTGATTACGCCATTTTTGTTCCTCTTAAAAAGGCAAACGATTCACCTCGGACGAAGACGTCCAGCTGTACGTGCCGAACTGGCTAACATCGCAACCCCGGGAATTTAATGAGACAGCCATTCACCGCCTTTTGTCGCAGTGGGACAAGTGTCCCAACAGCCATTATCAATACTTCTAACATACAGGTACTGGTTTCTGTAATTATGCCTCTGGCTCGTTTCTTTTTGAACGCCCCTTATAACTCTACGTCTATAGTTGCAAACCACTGTGAAATCCATGGGAAAACGTAGCTCCAGTTGTACCACGTATTAAGGTTTAGTCCCGTTTTGCCCGCATACGGAAAGCGGAAAGAATGATTGAATGTTTGCTTAAATGCCTCTCAAAGCGATGTAAATTGTCTGATATTGCCCCTGCTGTCCCAGCAATACGGAAGGAGTTGCAGTACATTCCAAGGCTCCTAACTGAATGCCGGTTCTTGAAACTTTTTAACTGGCCTTCGGAGTGATACTTGGATTTTATGACGTCTGCTAAATCTGGCTTTCGAGCATCTCAGTGACGCTCTCTCGTGGACCGAACAAACCAATGACCATTCGTACTGCTTTCCTCCGTATACGTTCCATCTGCCCTGTTAGCATTGTCTGCTACGAGTCCCACGCACTTGAGGGGTATTCTGAGATGAGATGCACTAGTAATTTGTAACCAATTTCTTTTGTAAACTCGCTGTATTCTCCCAACTTTCTACCAATGAACTGAGATCTACTACTTGCTTTACTTGCAATTCATTTCCCTAGAACTTCTTTCGCTCAGGTGTCTGTATGAGTCGACAGTTTTACAGTTATGACATTTAAAGCAAGTCGCCAGTCTTTGAAACACTTAAATCTTACAAGATCTGCATGGTTGCTTGTGGAGCTATTTTCAAATGGTACTTCATTTTAGCAGACTGTATCAGTTGCAAAGCCTGCATATTTATGCAGCTATTTTCAAATGGTACTTCCGTTCCAGAATGAGTTTTCACTCTGCAGCAGAGTGTACGCTGATATGAAACTTCCTACAGATTAAAACTGTGTGCCGGACCGAGACTCGCACTCGGGACCTTTGCCTTTCGTGGGCAGGTGCACTATCAACTGATCTACCCAAGCATGCCTCACGACCCGTCCGCACAGCTTCAGTTCTGCCAGTACCTCGTCTCCTGCCTTCCAAACTTCACTGAAGCTCTTCTGCGGACCTTACAGAACTAGCACTCCTGGAAGAAAGGATACTGCCGAGACATGGCTTAGCCACAGCTTAGGTCCCGAGGCAAGGTAGGAGGAGAGGTACTGGCAGAATTGAAGCTGTGATGACGGGTCGTGAGTCGTGCTTAGGTTGCTCAGCTGGTAGAGCACTTGCCCGCGAAGGGCAAGGGTCCCGAGTTCGAATCTCGGTCCGGCACACAGTGGTACTTCACTTCAACAAACTGCACCATTTGCAAAGCCCGACGTTACTGTTACTATTGTCTTCTAGGTCTTTAATATATAACACGAATAGAGAGTGTCTCAACATAATTTCCTGGGGCAGCTTCGAGTTTACTTCTAGATCTGTTGATGAGATTCCATGCAAGTTAACATACTGCATCCTCCCTTTGAACAAGTCCTAAATCCAACCATATATTTCATTTGATACCCCATGAGATCGCAATTTCGACACATGCAAGGATTGGACAAGAGATGAAAAATACCGCGAGAATAGTATGATCGAATATAAATGCCAAAGCTAGCCGAGCCTGCAGGTTGCGCTGTTGTATTTGGCCACCAACGGCAACTGAGCAATGTTCTCAATACATTGCAAGTGTCTGTTGTGATCAGGAAGATGTTCTGTGCAGTCGTGACTGCATTACGCCGTCGTTAAATGAACTCGTAAGCGGGCAAACTGTTGGTGCTCGTATGGTGAGTGCTTCAGTAACCTAGGTAGCCGAAGAGTTTGGTGTCTCAAGAGCCACCATATAGAAGGTTTGTACTGCATGCAGGAAAAGCCGAAAAACATCAGCCACTATGTCACAATTCGGACGAAAATGATTATCGAGTGATCGTGATGGACGGTCATTGAAGAGGTCTGTGGCGAAAAATAAAACTACAATTGCCCAAGTTACTGCAGAACTGAATATCGCATTCGAGAACGTTGTCAGCGCCAAAACAACAGGAAGGGAGCTTCATCAGCAGGGAACTGCTAGGCGAGCTGGTATCCCTAAACCACTCACCAGTGATGCAAATGCGCGTATCAGAAAAAAGTGGTGCCGAAACCTTAAAACTATTGAGTAATGGAAGAAAATCACTTGATCGGATGAGATTTCGAAGTGTTTTCAACCTCTGGCACGTTTATGCCCCAAGAGAGGGTTAGGTAGTGATCTGGGTGTCCATGTCGTGGTTTTCCATGGGCCTCATTCTTACTGTGCGAGATCAGATTACTGCCAAGGGTTATGTGACTGTTGTGGCTGATCTGGTCCATCCGACGGTACGGTGTTTGCTCCCCAATGGTGACACTGTAGTCCAAGGCGACAGGACCCACATTCAAATAGCTTGCACCGTCCAGGGCTGGTTTTGTGAGCACGAGGATGTATTGTCGCATCTTCCCTAGGCACCACAATCACCGATCTCAATATTATTGATCCTTGATCGTCCGTTTTGGAGAGAACGGCGCATGATCGCTATCCACCTCCATGATCGTTGCCGCTGTTTAGCAGGAGGAATGGCGCAAGATTCCCTTGAAATGCATGCGGGACATTATTTATCAATTACGAAACGACCGGAAGCTGTTTTAAATGCCAACGGATTTCCTACGCCGTATTAGACATGGTAGTGTGTTGTGTTTTTGGTGGCCGGCCGAAGTGGTCGAGCGTTTCTAGGCGCTACAGACTGGAACCGCGCGACCGCTACGGTCGCAGGTTCGAATCCTGTCTCGGGCACGGATGTTTGTGATGTCCTTAGGTTAGTTAGGTTTAAGTAGTTCTAAGTTCTAGGGGACTGATGACCTCAGCAGCTAAGTCCCATAGAGCTCAGAGCCATTTGAACCACTTTTTTTGTTTTTGGTGTTTTCATATTTTTGCTAGCCCGATATAAGTGTGACTCTGGTATTGAGTGAAATGCTTTTCGGAAGAAGAGAAATACTGCTTGTACCTCAATGCCTTGATCCATGGCTTTCAGAACGTCGTGTGAGAAAAGCATGAATTGGCGCCGGCAGGGTAGCTCAGCGTGTTCGGTCAGAGGGCTGTGTGCTCTCTGTAATAAAAAAAAACTGAGTCAAGGAATCAACGATCAACTTGAACGGATGTCTTATGACGTCCACACAGACCAAACGCAACGAACTACATCGTACAAAATAAAAAAAAGCTGTCTAAGGCGCTGCAGTCATGGACTGTGCGGCTGCCCCCTGCAGAGGTTCGAGTCCTCCCTCGGGCATGGGTGTGTGTGTTTGTACTTAGGATAATTTAGGTTAAGTAGTGTGTAAGCTTAGGGACTGATGACCTTAGCAGTTAAGTCCCATAAGATTTTACACACATTTGACCTTTTTTTTTGACATGCAGGAAGTCATTCTATTCGGGAGACCTCATTATGACAGAACTCAGAATATTGTCTATCAAAAGCTGTTGGGCCTTTTCAGCTACTCTTCTTGCAGACGGGTGTGCTTTGTTCCAACTACGGTGCAAAGTTCCTTGTTCGATAACTCTACGGTTACGTCTGTAGTTAAAAGTGGGGCTTATTCAAACGTAAATTGTTTATAGAATCTGCCAGGTATTCAGTCGGTTCCTGGAGTTATGTTCACGTTTAGAAGTTTCAGCTGTTTCTCGTTGCCACCAGCACTGATATGTGTAGCACTCATCGGATATTCCTTTCTGCCCCATGCTCCAAATTACGACGACGCTGTGATAAAAAGAGGCCGTGAGTATCAGGATGTTTGACAACAACGTTACATGTTGAGTAACGATTGGAGGAAAGAGCTTGTTAGTGTGGGATTAGAAAATTATGTGCCGCCTTATTTTATATAGTGACCGGTAAAATGAGTCTCTGAAAGCGGAAGACTTTTGTCGCCCTGTGATCTCTGGTCGCAGGTACATTACTGTGTCGTTTACAGCTTTAAAGTGAAGGAAGTCACTCTTTCGTTTCAGCTCCTCCTCATCGCCTTCGTCTTTGTTCTGTTTATTATTATGCCGCATTCTATGCCAAACATCCTCTTAATAGCTTTCAACATATCTTCTAACTCTTCCTTAGTTTCGGCGAGAAGAGCTAATTTCGTTCTGGTTGCACCTTACGTGAAGGACGGCCTCCCTGGGGTTCTGGGACGCCGTACCTTCTATGTTTGCTCTCATAACAAACAATAGTCGCTGTATGTTCCAGAGGTCAAAATCGAAATTACTTCGCGAAAACGCTTCTCGTTTCTCGTTTCAGAGAACGATGTACGTGGGCCATAAAGGCCACGTCTTCGTAGCCCTGTAGATACGGCTCCTCTCGTTACTGAAAAGTTCTCCAGGCGCGCCGTCGTCCACAAGCATTCCACGCATGAATTAAAAAATATATCGAAACGAAAGGTCGTCAATTGGATTATTTATTGTTAGTTACAGTTATGGTGAGAGGTAAGGGGATTCACTGACATCAAGCATCCTATGATGAGAGGCAAGGAGACTTATCGATGTCAACCACCCTGGTGGGAACAAAAAACTGTCGTCCACGTCGTTGTTCCTAGATCACGCTAAATGTAGTTTCTAGCCAGACGTTGAAACAGATAACAATGTAGTGCTGTACAATCAAATGTGGAAGATTACAATAAATTACGAACATAAATGTCAATCGTTAGAACACAAAGGTTTACATTCACATCGTAACTGAAGTATAGAGTCTAGTGCGTCGGTTCCTAATTGCAAAAACAGGCACGTTTGATGTTTGTCGGTTGCAGTTTCATCTACCACGATGAGGAAACAATGGTGTGAGTAAACAGCACGTATTTTTTGGTGCAGAATCTGAATATGCAATAAAAATGGGGGGGGGGGTTCCCATTTGCAGATACAAAACTGACACGACCCAAACAGGAGGGGTGGTTAGGAAGTGGCCAGTTGTAGCATAGACAGATGCCCCCTTTCTTTATATTAACTTTTCACCTAAAACATTGTTTTTTTTTCATACAGTGAATCGTTTTCGAGATATTTAGTTTCTCAAGTTGAAAGAAACACCCTGTATACAGGGCGTAAAGGGTATACATGCAGATATTTTTATATGTGATACCTTAAGGTATATACACATCTGTCCATTGGTTTTTTTTCTTGTGGATCTAACAGTCAAAAATGGCTCTGAGCACTATGGGACTTCACTGCAGAGGTCATCAGTCCCGTAGAACTTAGAGCTATTTACACCTAACTAACCTAAGGACATCACACACATCCATGCCCGAGGCAAGATTCGAACCTGCGACCGTAGCGGTCGCGCGGCTCCAGACTGTATCTAACAGTCTTCCCGCAAAGATATGACATAATTTACTACAGTATGTTTCCTGCATCATCATAACTGTGCCGCGAAGTGAACTATCCCTGTCAGTATAGACTATCCGTTTAGTTTCGATGCATCCACACTTCAGTAGCTAACCTTCCGCCCAGGGGAAAAAGAAAATCGTGGGTTGCGTGCGGCATGGGTACTTGGAGTTACAAAACAAACTAAAAACATACTACTCGTAATAGCTATGATTATTAGCCTGCAAATGAAGTAAATACTGATATAATGTTGTTCATTACACTGTCTTCAGTCATCAGTAGAAATATCTGTGCTTATACCCCTAAACCCTGACAATTACAGCGGCTTAGACGACGCTAAGAGAAGTAATTTAATATAAGACACACGGGGCGCAAAATTCGGGCAATACCCTAAAAGTATAGGACAGATGTTGAACATGGGACCGTCACCGCATGAAACACCTCGCTGCACGTGTAGCGGTGGAGTCTGTCGACCTGTCGCATCTGGTCATCCCAACCAAGGTGAAGTATTCACGTCGGCGTGGCTCCGGGCCTACGACCGCGACTTTAGAGCGTGGGGTTCAGGGTTCGATTCTTACGTCTGACAGGCAATTTTTGTTTTTCATTGCGTTAGACATTTATCTGTTTACATTGGCGTAATATCCACTGTTTCATTTACCAGTCTCGCGGTCTACAGTTGTCAAGTACAGTACGACAAAAACCTACCATATTTCCCCAAGAGTAAAAAAGTATAAGCTTCCGAACTGCATCGCTATGTGTTCTTAGCCTCTCTAAACAAAAAAAGAAGGGAGGAAAGGAAAGAAACACAAAATAAGAACAGCTTTTGCTTGGTTACAACAACAACAATAATTTTGTAACTTCGACGGTTACAGCAGATCACATTTACAAAAGGTGTTCGGGAAAAGAATAGCCTAGCGAAGCCATGTGCAGCGCCGCCCCCTAACGGCGAGGCTGTGACCGACAAGTGTGCGGTGAGGTACGTCATCTGGTCACGTCACATGTTCAACATTCGTTGCCCAATTTTGCAGTATGTCCCGACATTGCAATCAAATCTACGAATGAAGCACTAGTGTAACGATTGAATTCGCGACATCCGAGATTTATGGCTCTATATGACATTTTCGTTTATTTGGAGAGATGTATATGGGGCCTGAAGATGGCATACTGAAATGCTGAAACTGTTAGCCGCCGAAATAAAATAACATCTTAAGTTACACGAATGTTGGTGAATTTCATTGACATTTACAATTACTCAATCAACCGATGTCCCCCGTCCATGATGGACCAACAGTATTTAAAATACAGAGGGGTCCAAAAAAATGTATCCACTGTTTAAAAGTTCATAACTTGCAAACTAATTGACGGAGTTGTCTCATTTTCGGTGAAAGTGTAGCTTAAAGTCCAACTTAAAGATATCACTGTAGGTGTTCGAAATGGTCACCATTAAGATCCACACACAAACGATGCCGCCGAACTGCAGCACGAACTACTGATTGCAACGTGTCCAGTTGGATATTTGCACATGAATGTACGATGGATTCTCGAAGTTCGTCCAATGTGCGTGGCTTTTGTTGATAAACGACGTCCTTTAGTGTTCCCCACAGGTAAAAGTCCAGAGGAATTAGGTCTGGGGAACGTGGTGGATACTCCAGAGCACCTCTACGGCCTATCCATTTTCCTGGTAGGTTTTCGTCGAGATACGCCCTAACACTATTTTGGTAGTGGGCTGGGGCACCATCTTGTTGAAAGTAAACTCTTTCGTCTCCATACAAGTCTCGGGTGGCAGGTAAAATGGATGCCTGAAGCTTCTGAAGGTACACCTCACCGGTAACTGTGCCGTCAAAGAAGAATGGCCCAATCAAGCCCCGCTAAGACAACCCACACCACTCATTTACTCCTGGCAAATTCACGGCTTTGTCTACAAGGACGTTCGGATTTTTTGGCGGCCCAGTAGATGCAGCTGTCGCGATTTACTGTACCACTGAGTTTGAACTGTGCCTCATCAGACCACACAATGATCTCTACAAATTCTTCATCGTTGCGCACCATGTTAGTAAACCACTCGCAGTACTCCATTCTACGATCTGGGTCGTCCTCGCTCATTGCGTGTAGCAATCGTGGGATGTAGCACTTCCACTTTGCTGTCTTCAAAATTCGCCGAACACCTGAGCGACTCACTCCCGTATCACAGGCACATTGTCTCACAGACTTCTGTGGTGAGCGAGTGAATATTTGTAACACACGACAGGAGTTAGCTGGACTTGTTACTGTTACAGTTCGCCCAGATCGTTGTTTGTGTACATCTTTAACACAGCCTTCGGCTTCAAATTTGTCTCGAATGCGACGAATCGTTAAACGTGTCGGTGGCTCTGTTTTACTCATTCCGCCATTGCCGTTGAACCTCATTAATGTTTTCGTACTTAAAATACCACTTCAAAATTGAATTCCTTTCATCGAATGCAAGCCTTGCACCAGCCATGTTTACTCGAGTAACTAGGTGCAACTAAGAACAAAACACTGACTATTTGGCGACTGTCATGTGACAAAACAAAACAATGCATTTAGAATGAAATTTTCACTCTGCAGTGGAGTGTGCGCTGATATGAAACTTCCTGGCAGATTAAAACTGTGTGCCTGACCGAGACAAGAACTCGGGGCCTTTACCTTTCGCGGGCAAGTGCTGTACCAACTGAGCTACCCGGGCACGACTCACGCCCCGTCCTCACAGCTTTAATTCCGCCAGTACCTAGTCTCCTACCTCCCAAACTTCACAGAAGCTCTCCAGCGAACCTTGCAGAACTAGCACTCCTGGAAGAAAGGATATTGCGGAGACATGGCTTAGCCACAGCCTTGGGGATGTTTCTAGCATGAAATTTTCACTCTACAACGGAGTGTGCGCTGTTATGAAACTTCCTGGAAGATTAAAACTGTGTGCCGAGTTCGAGTCTCGGTGCGGCACACAGTTTTAATCTTCCAGGAAGTTTCAAAACAATGCAATACAACGATCGTATGGCGATTACCGGAACTACGAACTATTACACTACCAAAGATGAGACAACTCCGTCAATTAGTTTGCCAGTTATGGACTTTTAAACAGTGGATACATTTTTTTGGAGCCCTCTGTATTTCTGTTCGGATTTCTCCCGCCTGATAGCAGCGACGGGGCCATGAATGTTAGCTGTCCCATCTCAGTACCCTATTACATTCATGAGAATCACATGCCCCCACTCCATGGATCACTGCGGAATAGTTTGCGATGTAGCCCAGAACTATGGGGTATAGGTCAACTGATCAACAATGGTACTTTATTTCCTCTCCTCTCATTGGCATCATCACCTGGATCCGAAGCAATTGCCTGCAGGTCGAACTTCTTAATTTCCCTTCCTGCCAGCCCGGGTTCCCGGGTTCGATTCCCGGCGGGGTCAGGGATTTTCTCTGCCTCGTGATGGCTGGGTGTTGTGTGCTGTCCTTAGGTTAGTTAGGTTTAAGTAGTTCTAAGTTCTAGGGGACTTATGACCACAGCAGTTGAGTCCCATAGTGCTCAGAGCCATTTGAACCATTTTTTGAACCTTCCTGCCACCACCTGCTGCTCTGGGAACGAGTGGAACCTCCGCTCGCCCTCGCACCAGAATATTCCGGTTGGAATGTGAAACGCCGGCGAAGACTTCCGCCCAGTGCGTCGCGCGCCGTGACAAATGTGACGGTGTGAATAGCAGAGTTCGGTGCCAAATCGCGCCGTAAATCTGGCCGGAACGTGAGCCGAAGTGCGGGTTGTGTGACAGCCAGGCGCCAGCCCGCGGCCTTTCCCCGTTGTTCTGTAATGGGGCGCGCGGCACAAATATTTGCGGCCGCAGAGCTGGCCCGCCTCACGTCACGCTGTTCCGCCGTGTGTGCGCTCGGCGGCGCTGTTGATACAAGCGCCCGCGCCGCGCTGCCTAATAACTCACCTCGCTCGAGAGGTACACAGGCCTTGAAACCGAGAGCGCTGTGACAACCTGGGCCTTCTCCGAAATCTCTCCCGCCCGCCCGTGACACCGTGATGTCAACACGGATGTTGAGGGGGATCTGTAACACAACTTGACCTTCATTTCGACAAACCTGCGTACGAATCTCCTAATGAGGAAGCGACGAATGAAAACTTGTACCAAGGCCGGCATTCTGAACTGGGTCTCTTGCTCAGTAGGCAGGTGCGCTAACCACTACGCCACCCTGACACACTGGCGTTGCACAACTGCCAGGACTACCCAAGCACGCCTCCTCCTCAATCCACATTCCCATTCACACCCCAGCCCACTCGGTAACCCCCTTAACAGTATTGCCAAGATTCACCAAATGTAACGGAACAGCACCTCAGCAACGAACGACAAAGTAGATATACTAGGTGATCAAAAAGTAAGTATAAATTTGAAAACTTAATAAACCACGGAATAATGTAGATAGAGAGGTAAAAATTGACTCGCATGCTTGGAATGACATGGGGTTTTATTAGAACAAAGAAACAGAAAACAAAGTATTGCTACACGCGTGAAAGATCTCTTGCGCGCGTCGTTTGGTGATGATTTTTAAAAATATTTAAGATTTTCATTTGACTCATCATCGTAGATATAGAATAACTAGTCTCTCCTGTGGTTGTAGTACTTAAACTGGAAAACGAAATAGCAGTCGCATCCGCTTTGCTTCTTTTTCCTCGACAACTGTACGACAGGAAGAATGTTGAATCCTCTTAATGTGTCAAAGGGAAACGACGTTACCTGAGGTTGATGTGATGCCAGAGCTTGACAGAAGCGGAGGACACTCGCTGTTTGTCCGCCGGCAGAGTGGCAGTGCTGCGGCTGCCGTTGCGACAGACCTGTGTGTGTGTGGTCTGGGAGGCGGCCAGACCATAACAGCCGCTCCGCGCTACACGCTCCGTCTAGGGCCGCGTGCGTGCCGCGTGGTGTGCCCGCGGCTTGAATTACCGCCCATCAAGGCGTCATCCCTGGTTTTAACAAGGGCCTTGGAACTGGTCTTTAAGGCCAAACTGATGTGCGTGGTCATCCACGATCTACTCGAATAGAACCGCAGTGTGTCAGACTACAAATCCAAACGTCTGCGGTTCTATCGTCGGTCAGGAGTAGGAATTCTTCTTCCATCTCTGGCACCGATAACTTAATGTGAGAAATACCAAGCTGCAGTTTGGTCCAAAGTCCGTGTTAAACTGTAGGTACCGCTATATCGTTCAAACGCCGAGGGAAGGCAAAGGCGAAGCACGTCCAGCAGGAGCACACCTTTCAAAGCATTGCGGTGTTCATACTTAGCTTCTGGTCGAGAACAGCGTATTCTTCATTAATGAATTTTGTGGGAGACTAATTCATGGAGAAGAAATAAAAACTTTGAGGTCCGCCGATGACATTGTAATTCTGTCAGAGACAGCAAAGGACTTGGAAGAGCAGCTGAACGGAATGGACAGTGTCTTGAAAGGAAGATATAAGATGAATATCAACAAAAGCAAAACGAGGATAATGGAATGTAGTCGAATTAAATCGGGTGATGCTTTCAGAGTAGTGCCATCTAGTGTTATATTCGGCTTTGTGTTAGCACCCTGAACCATAATTACGGTCTTACTGCTGTTTACACTCATCGAGAATAGGTGGCATGCGTGACTAAATCTTGATACTAGCTCTTGCAGCTCTTCTGCGGAGTTCGCAACAATTGCAGCATCATCAGCATACAGGAGTTCACGAGCGACTATCTCGTAGCGCTTTGTCTTTGTTGTGTACATAGTTCCGCGTAGTCAGCGCGTACACAACTTTCCCAATAGAGCGCGCCCCGCTAAGCACAACAGCGCAGGCGCAGCGCTCGTCCGTCTCCGCACTACGAGATGGTGCTGTCTTAGAGACGGACCAAATTCTGGTTCTGCCGATCCGCGTATTAATATGTAACGCAGCCAATGAGATTGCTGCTAACGTAGAATCTTTTCTCCTCGGGGATCACACTCGCGCATTGATACCTGAACGCTCGAGGTATTATAACGAGTGTACAGACCTCCGATTAGTCAGTCTGCATTAGTCTGTACCAGTCTATAGTCAAGTTTCAGTCTGCGCCTAATAAGATTATCATATTCCTGTACATAGCCATGGAGAGAAATGTATAGACACTTTGTCAAGTGTCAGAGATATGTGAGAATAAGATTAACGGACCAACACCAAAGGAACTTCAGATTGTCAATTGTAAACAGCATCCAGAATCAAGTTACGTAAAATCTATGCTTTTTATGTGTGTGAAAATTAATCAAGTTCTGTTTAAAGTTGGTCACCGTCAATCTGGTACTCTAAGCGTGCAAGTGACATTTCTATCGTCTGACCTAACGGCAGAAGATGAACACGCCACGATAAGACCAGGAGACATATTGCTGACGCTCGCCTACTTCGTTAGAGCGACAAGTCAAATAATCTGATGGTGTGTGTGTCGAAGATCTTACAGTACGCACACCACAGTCTTACTCTTCAGAAGACTGACATTGAAAAGCCTTCCATCTTTCCTAGTATGCAGATGTTCTCCAACATTGCAATTCTCGAAAGCCACTTGGAGCACACCCGAGAGGAAAATTCCAAAAAGTGTAGGTGTGACTAGCAAATGGACAGTGCAGAAATGTGCTTTTTAATAGAGCTAACGTAGGTATTTAACGCGCGTCCATTTCGTAAACGGTGTGTCTTATGGGCCAGATACAGCCGATAACTGCCACTGCAGTTCTTTGCGATCGCGTACATCTACATCTGCAGCTACATGTCTACTCGCAATTCACATTTAAGTGCTTGGCAGAGGGTTCATCGAACCACAATCATACTATCTCTCTACCATTCCACTCCCGAACAGCGCGCGGGAAAACGAACATCTAAACCTTTCTGTTCGAGCTCTGATTTCTCTTATTTTATTTTGATGATCATTCCTACCTATGTAGGTTGGGCTCAACATAATATTTTCGCATTCGGAAGAGAAACTTGGTGACTGAAACTTCGTAAATCGATCTCGCCGCGACGAAAACGTCTTTGCTTTAATGACTTCCATCCCAGCTCGCGTATCATATCTGCCACACTCTCTCCCCTATTACGTGATAATACAAAACGAGCTGCCCTTTTTTGCACCCTTTCGATGTCCTCCGTCAATCCCACCTGGTAAGGATCCCACACCGCGCAGCAATATTCTAACAGAGGACGAACGAGTGTAGTGTAAGCTGTCTCTTTAGTAGACTTGTTGCATCTTCTAAGTGTTCTGCCAATGAAACGCAACCTTCGACTCGCCTTCCCCACAATATTATCTATGTGGTCTTTCCAACTGAAGTTGTTCGTAATTTTAACACCCAGGTACTTATTTGAATTGACAGCCTTGAGAATTGTACTATTTATCGAGTAATCGAATTCCAACGGATTTCTTTTGGAACTCACGTGAATCACCTCACACTTTTCGTTATTTAGCGTCAACTGCCACCTGCCACACCATACAGCAATCTTTTCTAAATCGCTTTGCAACTGATACTGGTCTTCGGATGACTTTACTAGACGGTAAATTACAGCATCATCTGCGAACAACCTAAGAGAACTGCTCAGATTGTCACCCAGGTCATTTATATAGATCAGGAACAGCAGAGGTCACAGGACGCTTCCCTGGGGAACACCTGATATCACTTCAGTTTTACTCGATGATTTGCCGTCTATTACTACGAACTGCGACCTTCCTGACAGGAAATCACGAATCCAGTCGCACAACTGAGACGATACCCCATAGGCCCGCAGCTTGATTAGAAGTCGCTTGTGAGGAACGGTGTCAAAAGCCTTCCGGAAATCCAGAAACACGGAATCAACTTGAGATCCCCTGTCGATAGCGGCCATTACTTCGTGCGAATAAAGAGCTAGCTGCGTTGCACAAGAACGATGTTTTCTGAAACCATGCTGATTACGTATCAATAGATCGTTCCCTTCGAGGTGATTCATAATGTTTGAATACAGTATATGCTCCAAAACCCTACTGCAAACCGACGTCAATGATACAGGTCTGCAGCCCACGTACCGTGTGAACAAGTCGCATCGTTCCTGAGCGTTCGTCAGCGCAGTGATCTCGGCACGCTCGACTTTGACGTTCGGAAGTACGGTTCGTTTGCCGATGGCGTTAGTTTACGGAGGAAGAAACGCAGGGAGGGCGAGGAAGTGCGCAGCGGTCGGCTTGGCACCTGCGAGCCGAGCGCTCTTCCCGCCGCGCCGGTCGGAAGCCCGCCGCGTGCCGTGGCGCTATTTTTACGGCAGACGCCTCCGCCTCTGCCGCTGCCGCTGCTCCGACTGCGGGAAGCGACGGCCTCCGCGCCAAGGTCGCAGGTCGGCGCCGCCTCCTACACACTCGCCGCCCTCTGCTCACGTAGCTTGGGGGAGGCAGCCGCCACGTCGTCTTCCCCGTCTACATCTACATACATACTCCGCAATCCACCATACGGTGCGTGGAGGAGGGTACCTCGTACCACAACTAGCATCGTCTCTCCCCGTTCCACTCCCAAACAGAACGAGGGAAAAATGGCTGCCTATATGCCTCTGTACGAGCCCTAATCTCTCTTATCTTATCTTTGTGATCTTTCCGCGAAATATAAGTTGGCGGCAGTACAGTTGTGCTGCAGTCACCCTCAAATGCTGGTTCTCTAAATTTCCTCAGTAGCGATTTACGAAAAGAACGCCTCCTTTCCTCCAGAGACTCCCACCCGAGTTCCTGAAGCATTTCCGTAACACTCGCGTTATGATCAAACCTACCAGTAACAAATCTAGAAGCCCGCCTCTGAATTGCTTCTATGTCCTCCCTCAATCCGACCTGATAGGGATCCCAAACGCTCGAGCAGTACTCAAGAATAGGTCGTATTAGCGTTTTATGAGCGGTCTCCTTTACAGATCAACCACGTCTTCCCAAAATTCTACCAATGAACCGAAGACGACTATCCGCCTTCCCCACAACTGCCATTACATGCTTGTCCCACTTCATATCGCTCTGCACTGTTAACGCCCAAATATTTAATCGACGTGACTGTGTCAAGCGCTACACTACTAAAGGAGTATTCAAGCATTACGGGATTCTTTTTCCTATTCATCTGCATTAATTTACATTTATCTATATTTAGAGTTAGCTGCCATTCTTTACACCAATCACAAATCCTGTCCAAGTCATCTTGTATCCTCCTGCAGTCACTCAACGACGACACCTTCCCGTACACCACAGCATCATCGGCAAACAGCCGCACATTGCTATCCAACCTATCCAAAAGATCATTTATGTAGATAGAAAACAACAGCGGACCTACCACACTACCCTGGGGCGCTCCAGATGATACCCTCACCTCCGATGAACACTCACCATCGAGGACAACGTACTGGGTTCTATTACTTAAGAAGTCTTCGAGCCACTCACATATTTGGGAACCAATTTCATATACTCGTACCTTAGTTAGGAGTCTGCAGTGGGGCACCGAGTCAAACGTTTTCCGGAAGTCAAGGAATATGGCATCCGTCTGATACCCTTCATCCATGGTTCGCAAGATATTATGTGAAAAAAGGGCGAGTTGCATTTCGCAGGAGCGATGCTTTCTAAAGCCGTGCTGATGCATGAACAGCAACTTCTCTGTCTCAGGGAAATTCATTATATTCGAGCTGAGAATCTGTTCGAAAATTCTGCAACAAACCGATGTTAAGGATATTGGTCTGTAACTTTGACGATCCGTCCTTCTACCCTTCTTATACACAGGCGTCACCTGCGCTTTATTCCAGTCGCTCGGGACTTTACGTTGGGCAAGAGATTCGCGATAAATGCAAGCTAAGTAAGGAGCCAATGCAGTAGAGTGCTCTCTGTAAAACCGAATTGGAATCCCATCAGGACCTGGTGATTTATTTATTTTCAACTCATTCAGCTGATTCACAACCACAGGGATGTCTATCACTATGTCCTCCATACGGGAATCTGTACGGGACTCAAACGGCGGTATGTTTGTACGATCCTCCTGCGTTAAAGATTTTTCAAATGCTAAATTTAAAATTTCAGCTTTCGTTTTGCTCTCTTCCGTTGCCAGGCCAGACTGATCAGTGAGTGACTGGATGGAAGCCTTCGACCCGCTTACCGATTTTACGTAAGACCAGAATTTCGTTGGGTTTTCAGCAAGATCTTTTGCTAAGGTATGACGGTGGTGGTGGTTGTGTGCTTCGCGCATCGCTCTTTTTACAGCAGCACGAATCTCTACTAACTTTTGCCTGTCCTCATTCTCCCGATCTATCTTGTACCGCGAGTGCAACTGTCTTTGCTTCCTGAGCATTCTCCGAATTGCGCTGTCAAACCACGGTGGGTCTTTTCCGTCCGTAACCCACTTTTTCGGCACATACTTCTCCAATGCGTGATTTACAATGTGTTTAAAATTTGCCCATAATTCATCCATGTCCATCGTACCGGAAGTAAATGAAGTCGATTCATTTACTAACAAGGGAACATCCCCATCGCACTCCCCTAAGATTTAGTTATAAGTTGGCACAATGGATAGGCCTTGAAAAACTGAACACAGATCAATCGAGAAAACAGGAAGAAGTTGTGTGGAACTATGAAAAAATAAGCAAAATATACAAACTGGGTCGTCCATGCGTAAGATAGGCAATATTAAGGGCAATGTGAGGCGAGGAGCGCAGTGGTCCCGTGGTTAGCGTGAACAGCTGCGGAACGAGAGGTCCTTGGTTCAAATCCGCCCTCCACTGAAAATTTTGATTTCTTTACTTTCGCAAAGTTATGATCTGTCCGTTCGTTCATTGACGTCTCTGTTCACTGTAATAAGTTTAGTGTCTGTGTTTTGCGACCGCACCACAAAACCGTGTGATTAGTTGACGAAAGGACGTGCCTCTCCAATGGGAACCGAAAACATTTGATCGCAAGGTCACAGGTCAACCGATTCCTCCACAGGAAAACACGTCTGATATTTTTGTATACGACACTGGTGACAGCATGTGCGTCACATGACAGGAATATGTTGTCGACCCACCTAACTAGTACACTTGGCGAATGGGTGAAAAGTTTCTTCTACCTTGCCCGATTTAGGATTTCTTGTGGATGCAATAATCACTCCAAAAAAAGTGATGAAAACATAAGAGTTTTTCACATAAACTGAAAATAAAAAGTTAAAATTTTCGGTCGAGGGAAGATTTGATCCAAGGACTTTCCGTTCCACAGCTATTCACGCTAACCACAGGACCACGGAGCTTCTCGCCTCACATTGCCCTTAATATTGCCTATCTTACGTATGGACGACCCAGTTTGTATATTTTGCTTATTTTTTCATAGTTCCACACAACTTCTTCCTGTTTTCTCGATCGATGTGTGTTCAGTTTTTCAAGGCCTATCCACTGTGCCAACTTATAACTAAATCTGAGGGGGGTGCGATGGGGATGTTCCCTTGTAAGAGGCATTCCAACAACTGCTTATCTGCTCTTTCTAGTAAGAATACACTCCTAGCCTTCTTTACCGACTTTTTAACTTTCGTAACCATAGTCGTAATGACAACAACATGATCACTAATCCCTGTCTCAACAATGACACCGTCGATGAGATCTGGTCTGTTCGTGGCTACCAGATCTAAAATATTTCCATTACAGAGTGAGGGCCGGGAAAGCGGGCCGTCCCGCGCCTCACCCCTTATTTTACCGCGCGTCTGCATCTACAGGGTGGTAATGATTAAAGGGCAACTACTCACGGACGTATAGTGTAGGCTGTAATCACCGCTCGGCCACGAAATGTGGTAGGTACACTGATCAGCCAGAAAATTATGACCACCTATCTGACAGCCGGTATGTCCTCCGACACGGATGTCGTGGTCTAGTGGCAAGTGTTGCTGCCTCTGGAACACGGGGTCACGGTTTCGATTCCCGGCCGGGTTGGGGATTTTCTCTGCCTGGGGACTGGGTGTTTGTGTTGTCCTCATCGTTTCATAGTCATCATCATCATCATTCGTGATAGTGGCTCGATTTGATTGTGTGCTACTTGGACTGTGTAAAAATTGGGACTTTGTACGGGCGCTGGCGACCGCGCAGTTGACCGCCTCACAAACCAAACAGCATCATCATTTGGCGCGGATAACAGCGACGACGCCGGCCTGTGTGGCCGAGCGGTTCTAGGCGCTTCAGTCTGGAACCGCGCGACCGCTACGGTCGCAGGTTCGAATCCTGCCTCGGGCATGGATGTGTGTGATGTCCTTAGGTTAGTTAGGTTTAAGTAGTTCTAAGTTCTAGGGGACTGATGACCTCAGATGTTAAGTCCCACAGTCCTCAGAGCCATTTTGAACCATTTTTGAACAGCGGCGACGCGTCGTGGCACGAAAGCAATGAGCCCTCAGTACGTCAAATTCAAATGGCTCTGAGCACTATGGTACTTAACATCTGAGGTCATCAGTCCCCTAGACTTAGTACTGCTTTAACCTAACCAACCTAAGGACATGTCCACCCCCTATAGCTGAGAGGTCAGCGCGACAGAATGTCAATCCTACTGGCGCTGGTTCGATTTCCGGCTGGGTCGGAGATTTTCTCCGCTCATGGTGTTGTGTTCTCCTAATCATCCCCACGCGCAAGTCGCCGAAGTGGCGTCAAATTGAAAGACTTGCACCCGGCGAACGGTCTACCCGACGCGAGGCCCTAGTCACACGACATTTACATTTATTTACCTACGGACATCACACACATCCATGCCCGGGGCAGGATTCGAACCTGCGACCGTTGCAGCAGGGCGGTTCCGGACAGAAGCGCCTAGCACCGCTCGGGCACAGCGGCCGGCCCTCAGCAAGGCGCTGGAGGGAGTTGGCATCACATCTGCACACACAAGTCAAATAATTCCAGTAAATTCTGGAGCTGTGACGCCACATTCAGTCGTACGCCAGATATGTTTGATCTGGTTCAGATTTGGGTAGCAGCACATGAACTGGAACATGCCACTGCGTACCTCAAACCACTCCATCACACTCCTGGCCTTGTGACATGACGCATTGTCTTTCTGAAAAAGCCACTGCCGTCGGGAGAGACGATCGTCGTGAAGGTGCGTACGTGGTCTGCAACCAGTGTACGATACTCCCTCGCCGTCATGGTGCTTCGCACGAACTCCACTGCACCCATAGACGCCTATGTGAATGTTCCCCAGGGCGTAATGAAGTGCAGCAGTCAAGGAGGTGTCCCCCTGGAAGGCGGCAGATTCGCGCCCTCCCATCGGCATGATCAAGAAGGTATCGGGATTCGTGAGGCCACGCAACGCCCTGCTACTGCGGCAACGTCCAGCGCCGAGGGTCACGTGCCCCTTTCAGTGGTAGTTGCCGATGTCGTATCCGTCCTGAACAGTGAGATCGTCTCGTGGTATAAAACGTATACATGACAAGCAAGAGACTGTGTGATTTAATATCGCGCTCGGTGCCTTCAGATTTTAATTTTTACATCTTTATTGAAATGATCTTATTTATCATTTATATTCAATTAATTGTATTTATTTTATTAGTAATAGTTTATCGTGTCATTTTAATCATCGTATTAATGTTTTTATTTGCTGACAACCTGATGGTGTTTCAAAACGTCGGTACCACCCCTCCCCTTGTTAGTTACCAGATGTTTTGTCACGATTGAGAACGAGAGCGTTTTCCAGTAAGAGAAAGTGGATATAATAATTTACAAGTATAGACTGCTACGAAAGATAATACGGGTGTCGCAAGTTAGTTTTTTTTTTTAAATATAGAAAGTGTTTCAGCATTTGTAAATCTTGTTTTGTCAAAGAAAGATAAAATGTGATTCTCTTAAAATATATAAAAAAAGACTTCATGGTCCATTGCTGAGTGATGGTCTGACGTCTTGGTTTTTGAGTCATATACGAAGAGTGAACACTTAATGATCAACCCATTCCACCGCCATCACGCACACCAATTGTAAAAATCTAATGCAGAATACTCTTTTTTAGCTATGTCCTTTTATTCGCACATATCACCTTTGTTTTCGCACCTTTTAAAACTGAATCCCGTGGAGAGAACCATTGTTCTAAGAGTTTCCTTGCTAGACTTGACGTTTAGCCCTGTGCGACAAAAGCTGTGTAGTTTCCTTTACATTGATATTTCTTTATATTATTTGTAACAGCGTAGAAATTGCTGCCTGCAGTACATTTACCAATATCGTCGGTAGAACTCCTACGGTAAGCACCTTGCTTCTCCTTATTTGGCCCAGTAAGTTGAATTCCATTCTGCTCAGTTTCGTCTGCCTCCTTTCGTAATTTCCAAACCATTCTCTTGCTCAGCTTTAGCATCTTGGCTACATGTTCCGTCGCCTTGTCCGCTGGCACGGTAAGTCCCTTCTCTTTCTCGTAGTCAACAAATTTAATCACGTTAACCGCAAGCCGTCGCGCCTGCCCGGGAAGACATTTTCCGTGCTCACCTTACATACGAGGGGGTTCCTAGAAAACCTGAACTGTTATTTAGAAGCTATATATTTTCAATTTTTTTACGAAACAACCGTACCCCTTCAAAATTCTCTCCATTATAAAACTGATACATTTGTCCACCTGTGCTACAACAATTCAAAACAGTTTTGTAGTCATTTTTAAAAATGGCTGACAGCTCCTCTCTCGTTTTTTTTTTTTCGACTTCTTCAGTGTCGTCAAATCGGTGTCCTTTCATGCCCCTTTTCACGAGTGGAAATAAGAAAAAGTCGCAAGGAGCCAGGTCAGGCGAATAAGGTACGTGGGGCGGCGGAACCATGCCATTTTTAGTCAAAACTGTGTAACAGAGATGACTGTGTGTGCAGGTGCGTTGTCGTGGTGTAGTAGAAAACAAAATTTCACAGCTACACGTTTTTCAGTTAAACTTGCCATTATAAAAAACGAAACAAGAACAAAACAGAGTTGCCGGACGGAGTGGCCGAGCGGTTCTAGGCGCTACAGTCTGGAACCGCGCGACCGCTACGGTCGCAGGTTCGAATCCTGCCTCGGGCATGGATGTGTGTGATGTCCTTAGGATAGTTAGGTTTATGTAGTTCTAAATTCCAGGGGACTGATGACCTTAGAATTTAAGTCCCATAGTGCTCAGAGTCATTTGAACTATTAAAACAGAGCTAGCAAAAAACAATCACTGCAGATGAGCAGAAGAAGTCAGGTCGACAACACAGGCGGCACTGAACTGGCAATGGGTTGCGTGCGCTTTACACGCCTAGCGGCAGAAATGCGTACTACACCTGCTCCGCCCACGGCAATGTTTTTCCGTTTTTTTTTTCCTTTTTCATCCTTTTTTTCTTTAATAGCTCACCGCTCTTGCACTGCGATAAAACGCGCACTGCTTTAATCGTAGTGGACCGTACTTAGCCGTGTGGGGAAGTTACTCCCTGCTACTGCCGCATTACCGCTTGTCTTGTCGGGTAACAGAGTCGACAATGTTTTGCCTGCGAGTTTATCGCGTGTGTAGTTTCCAACGCGAAAGCTGACGGCAAACAAGTCACCCTCGGTAAGGGACCCAAGTTCGAGGCAGTGTGAGCGTTAATCGTGTTTTCGGCGTTTGTTCAGCGAACTGTGTCTCACCCTAACCCTCACTCTACTCACTAGACCTCCATGAATATAAATGCGATCCGTACGAGGTAAACACGTGACGATATTGTATATGCAGAGGCCGTCGCGAGCTTTGGAGGCTGCCTGTGGGAACACGGCGAATCAGTACGGGCAGACTTCCACAAGGAAACTCACCAGCTTGTGTACACAACCCGGCAGCTGCGATGCCTTTTCCCATCGTGGTAACACGGAAAGCACACAGATCGGCAGATAGTGACAAATCAGCTAGAGTATTGTCCCCACTTTATAAATTAGCTAGAGAAATACCAGAATGAAAAACGCTCCTAACATATAACAAAAAGGCGAATGTGTCCTGGGAAGAGTTAGGAATGTAAAAGAAGAGAACCAGCCTTCCGCCTTATTTGGCAGCTTCAGATATATTTAAATCAAAATATCTTGACATATTCCCGCTCTTTTATTTGTTACTATTAATATCCAATATAATGCATCGTGTGCCGGCCGCGGTGGTCTAGCGGTTCTAGGCGCTCAGTCCGGAGCCGCGCGACTGCTACGGTCGCAGGTTCGAGTCCTGCCTCGGGCATGGATGTTTGTGATGTCCTTAGGTTAGTTAGGTTTAAGTAGTTCTAAGTTCTAGGGGACTGATGACCATAGATGTAAAGTCCCATAGTGGTTCAAAAAATGGTTCAAATGACTCTGAGCACTATGGGACTTAACTTCTGAGGTCATCAGTCCCCTAGAACTTAGAACTAGTTAAACCTAACTAACCTAAGGACATCACACACATCCATGCCCGAGGCAGGATTCGAACCTGCGACCGTAGTGGTCGCTCGGTTCCAGACTGTAGCGCCCAGAACCGCTCGGCCACCAGTGTCCCATAGTGCTCAGAGCCATAACGCATCGTGTCGAGTAAAGTAATATGTTACATAATGTGGTCGTTTGATGGTATTCTTGACCGAAGCCGCTACCAGTCGGTCAATAGGCATCACGAGGCTAAGTGCACCCGACCGGGAGAGCGGTGTGCTGACCCCACGCCCCTCCTATCCTCATCCTCCTTGGAGGATGACACGGCGGTCGGACGGTCCCGGTAGGCCACTCGTGGCCTGAAGACGGAGTGCAAAGTGCATGTCATATAAAATGATACATTGCAGATGTATTTCACTCTCTAAGAGCACGCAGATAAATTTTTGTCTGTTCTTACAACACTCACCACACATGTTAAACATCGGGTCGGTCTAAGAGAGCTAGGGGTAAGTCGTAAAAGTGCATGAATATGTTAGATGTTTTGATTTAAGTGTCTTTGAAGTTGCTAGGTAGTCAGAAAAGCTGGTTCCCTTCCTTTACTTCGCTAACTCTGCCCAGGACATATTCGCCTTTTTCTTGCTGTGACAGGAGCGCTTTCTTTGTGCTTCCTAACTTTCACTCCGCCATCAGACTGACGTTGGACCGCAAAGCCCGCCAAGCGACGTAGATTTTTCTTCCCTCGGCAGACGATTGATCTGGTATAGGTTTTTTATGGTCTTTCAAATCATGTTGCTTTATCGTGGCAACAGATAAAGCTTTCACAAAGCAAAAAGACGATCGTCAAAATTACATGTACACTCCTGCAAATTGAAATAAGAACACCGTGAATTCATTGTCCCAGGAAGGGGAAACTTTATTGACACATTCCTGGGGTCAGATACATCACATGATCACACTGACAGAACCACAGGCACACAGACACAGGCAACAGAGCATGCACAATGTCGGCACTAGTACAGTGTATATCCACCTTTCGCAGCAATGCAGGCTGCTATTCTCCCATGGAGACGATCGTAGAGATGCTGGATGTAGTCCTGTGGAACGGCTTGCCATGCCATTTCCACCTGGCGCCTCAGTTGGACCAGCGTTCGTGCTGGACGTGCAGACCGCGTGAGACGACGCTTCATCCAGTCCCAAACATGCTCAATGGGGGACAGATCCGGAGATCTTGCTGGCCAGGGTAGTTGACTTACACCTTCTAGAGCACGTTGGGTGGCACGGGATACATGCGGACGTGCATTGTCCTGTTGGAACAGCATGTTCCCTTGCCGGTCTAGGAATCGTAGAACGATGGGTTCGATGACGGTTTGGATGTACCGTGCACTATTCAGTGTCCCCTCGACGATCACCAGTGGTGTACGGCCAGTGTAGGAGATCGCTCCCCACACCATGATGCCGGGTGTTGGCCCCGTGTGCCTCGGTCGTATGCAGTCCTGATTGTGGCGCTCACCTGCACGGCGCCAAACACGCATACGACCATCATTGGCACCAAGGCAGAAGCGACTCTCATCGCTGAAGACGACACGTCTCCATTCGTCCCTCCATTCACGCCTGTCGCGACACCACTGGAGGCGGGCTGCACGATGTTGGGGCGTGAGCGGAAGACGGCCTAACGGTGTGCGGGACCGTAGCCCAGCTTCATGGAGACGGTTGCGAATGGTCCTCGCCGATGCTCCAGGAGCAACAGTGTCCCTAATTTGCTGGGAAGTGGCGGTGCGGTCCCCTACGGCACTGCGTAGGATCCTACGGTCTTGGCGTGCATCCGTGCGTCGCTGCGGTCCGGTCCCAGGTCGACGGGCACGTGCACCTTCCGCCGACCACTGGCGACAACATCGATGTACTGTGGAGACCTCACGCCCCACGTGTTGAGCAATTCGGCGGTATGTCCACCCGGCCTCCCGCATGCCCACCATACGCCCTCGCTCAAAGTCCGTCAACTGCACATACGGTTCACGTCCACGCTGTCGCGGCATGCTACCAGTGTTAAAGACTGCGATGGAGCTCCGTATGCCACGGCAAACTGGCTGACACTGACGGCGGCGGTGCACAAATGCTGCGCAGCTAGCGCCATTCGACGGCCAACACCGCGGTTCCTGGTGTGTCCGCTGTGCCGTGCGTGTGATCATTGCTTGTACAGCCCTCTCGCAGTGTCCGGAGCAAGTATGGTGGGTCTGACACACCGGGGTCAATGTGTTCTTTTTTCCATTTCCAGGAGTGTATTTGCCTACCTTCTTACAAAATTTTAACCAATTCGCACAGTTTTGTAACACAGAAGTAGCGCGCGTAAGAAAAGAAAGCGAGTTTTCCATTTTATCGCAGAAATACATTTTTTATTTATTTGGTCCACTTTAAATCTTTTTTTTCGTATTCAGTTGTTTAAGAACGAATTTTACGCGCTACATTTATCTTCGCTGCCGCCGCAGTTCCCGTTCGACCGTCAGAGGGTGCGAGCAGCAGCCGCCGTCGCCTTTGTGTCCCGGACTGTGGCTTCTGCCGCCGTTTGTCGCAGAGCGCCGTGCAGACGCGCACACCGCCGATCGCAGCCTTAGCCACGAATTCTATAACTCGCAAAAGCAAACTGGGTCACGTGTCAGCTCTGGCTACACGTCCAAAAGATCGAAACTGTCGACGTTAGGGCGTGCGTAGAAGTAGGCGAGATATCTGAACAGCCGGACTGATGGATAGGGAATACGGCGAGCCATGGCCCTGACTTCGGTCAGACGAGGCAAAGGCACAGAGTAGGGTGCAGGCCTATTCCCAGCGGTCAAGTGAAATTAGGTGAACAATTCCTTCCACCATTCAAACACATGTTCCCACATTGAAGACATCTCAACCAAAACCAGAAACTCCACCAAAACCAGAAACTCCTCCAAAACCAAGGGCGCCAAAAATACGGCACCGATTTCCCAAACCGAAAAAATCGGCAATCCCAACGTCCCTACCAATGAAAGGGACGAAGTCGATGATGCAGCACCACCCATTCTCTCCCCCATACCTGGCGTAAGAAGAGAGTCATACGCCGAAGTCGCCAGCAGCGACGCTTCCCGTTCACCGGAAGACACGCCTCCATTGTCTCCAATGAGAATCTCATAGTCATCCAACACCAATCATGTCAAAAGCAGCACCAACACAAACCTCTAGCAAGGAACCCACAAGCGTAATGCTATACGACCTCCCGAAAGGCACCTCCAGAACCAAAGTAGCCTCCGAGCTGAAAAAGACAGCTTTAGATGTCGAAATCGCCGACGTCGTTGTAACTAACCTGTTTCTACAGGTTATTACGTTATTATTGGGAATGGAAGTGGTTATTGATTGTGAAATTAACTTGAGAAGATTAGGGTCGCCACCGATTCTGACCATACAACTAATTAAAGGTTTGGCCGAATATGAAAATAAATTAATTTGATCACAGACCAAAACTCATAAAAATGCATACGTTGCGATGTCGCTCGTAGGGGATGCGATGTAATTAATAGTATTGCCCGTGCACTGTTCACGAGAATCAAACATTTAAAATAAAATAGAACATGCATGAACATTGTGCAGAAGATCAGCTCTCAGCAACACACCTGAAAATAAGACTTAATCTAAAGCATTTGTTTTAAAATAAAAGGGGAAACTATTTACTAGATCTGTGCGCAAGGAAAGGCGTTGGATGTGCTAACGAGAAAGCTATGAGGTGAGTGGCTAAGGTTCTAAAACGTAACGGAATACAAGAGAAAATTGTGGATAAAATCATTTATTCCTAAGATATGGATGTGAGGCATGTACACAATTCCTGATAACATTAATTCCTAAAACATTAAAGAAAAGCATAGATACGTTCACCCTTAAATTCTACACCTAAAATCATTGGTGTGAATCGTTCATACAACTGCTGTTGCCCGATCACTGATCGCAATAACTCGTGAAACGGTACACGTTTCGCAGTACACCCGCATGCCCACGTGGTTTGTGGAGACGCAATTTCTAGGTATCGTGGCCAAGTTGCAACAATATCACATCACACAATCATGAACAGTTAACATTCTTTAAAACAAACATGCGATCGTACAGTTAGTGATGACGGTAGCCCAACAAACTCTACTGTTCAACCACGTGGTTTTCTCCCCACGGACGAAAGATACATAAAGCAAGGAAAATTTACGAGAAGGCAAAGCTATTAGTATTTAGACAAATAAAAGCTTATACAGGCACAGCTGAAGGCAAACAGACATTCATACAAAAGCGAGTGCTCACTTCTTATCGACACCTTTGTGTGGCGCTCTTCCGGCGGATCCAAGTCTGCTATAGAAATTTACTAAAAGAAAAATCTGCCAAAGTTTTTCATTTCTTGCTGCGACAAGGCAAAGCAATCTTTCAGAGTTGATAAGCGAGACCAAAAGCTAATAGCTCTCCTCTCGCCAAGTAACAACGCGTCACGCGGTCAGTCTAACTCACCCTTCTTCGACTGGAGCACAGCTGTGGACGCTTCCCGCACCGGCGGCAGACTGCCTCCCTTTTTCATCTCCAGCCTCTTCCACGCTCTGCGTGACCTGGAAAACCCAAAGGTGCCATTTCCACCACCAACCTAACGCAGGTGGATTTCCCACAAGTAGCGCAAACCTCTTTGCCTACTTGACCACTACAAGAGTTGGCTATTCTGTACAACTGCTGCTGTATGACTATCGCAGACTTTCTGCAGCAGACTACGCCACCGTCTAGCAACGTGACACACAACCACATTCATTGAATCACACCACTATTAGAGTTATGAAAAAAGAGAAACAAGGAAAAGAAAGAGAAATGGTAGTGAAAATGGGCTACTGGACTAATGAAAGGTGGCTACAGGACCCTTTCATCGTCATGACGCGAAAAGGCGAGGCAATCATAAAAAGTACTCGCACTGACCTAAAAGAACACTAGAGCAAAAATTCCTCGTAAATAGTTTCCCAGGGGCTCACATGAAACTACTACCACCACGTAGACCGAACGAGCCTAGACCATCCTGGGAACCATGGTCCCCAATCCTAACAGTCGTAATCAAGAAACGTTGAAGACGACGTCTCTGGCGCCGAGAGAAATCGAAGGAGGTCTAGAGAAAGTGCTAAATACCTAGACAGCCCTCACAGGAGAGTAAGCAAAGCTTCTGGCGCCAATTACCGAAGAGGAAATTGCGCTAGAACTCATGTCCGGCAAACCAAATGCAGCTCCTGTCAGGGACAAAATTACAAAGAAAATGCTCACGGCCACTCCACACCACATCCTCCTTCCAACACTAAGCCGCCTCTTCAACGCTGCGGTCAATCTAGGAATAGTGCCTAAACAATGGAAAGATGCAAATATCGTCATGATACATAAACCTGGAAAGCCACTTAATCAACCCACCTCATGCCGCCCAATCTCGCTCCTACCAGTAATAGGCAAGACATTTGAAACAATCCTAAACAACAGAATACACAGATTTATTAACAAACTAAATATCCTCCCACCAGAGCAAGCCGGTTTCAGACAAGATCACTCGACTATGGACCCCAGCATCAGACTCATCAGCACCACAACGGAAGTTCGAAACAGAGGTGACTGCGTACTGGCACTATTCCTAGATGGAAATGGAAATGTCGTGTGGTTAGGGCCTCCCGTCGGGTAGACCGTTCGCCTGGTGCAGGTCTTTCGATTTGACGCCACTTCGGCGACCTGCGCGTCGATGGGGATGAAATGATGATGATTAGGACAACACAACACCCAGTCCCTGAGCGGAGAAAATTTCCGACCCAGCCGGGAATCGAACCCGGGCCCTTAGGATTGACAGTCTGTCACGCTGACCACTCAGCTACCGGGGCGGACTATTCCTAGATATCGAACGAGCATTCGATAAGGCATTTAAAATGGCCACGCAAAACTTCCCTCCACACTTCGTACGCCTCACAACCTCCATAATAACCAATAGAACAGCGACAGTATCCGTCGGAAACAAACTCTCAGACAAATTCTGTCCCGCAGCTAGAGTAGCGCAAGGCGCAGTTCTCTCTCCTACGCTGACATCCCTCGCCCCCACCAGGTAGAACGAACACTTCGCCCTCTACGCAGACGACACCGCCTATTGGTGTACAGCACACTCGGCAGAGGAAGCGAAGACCCTAATAACATCCTACATCCCTCAACTGGAACAGTGGATGGTCAAATAGCGCATCAAACCTAACCCTACCAAAAGCGAACTGCTACTATTCAGGCACCGGAACTCAATGCAAAGCGCCAGGCTAAAACACAATGACCTCTCCATAACCTTGTGGCAGAAGAGTGTAAACCCTGTCCAGAGCGCCAAATACTTCTGGATGACACTCGACTCCACACTGTCATGGAAGCACCACGCTGAGAAGATTATAAACAAATCCAGACAAAAGATGAATCTGGTGAAATTAATCAGCTACAAATTCGGGGGCGCCAGCCCACACGCAGTACTACATACCTATATAACATTCGTCAGACCAATCCTTGAGTACGGTGCCTGCCTGTGGAAAGCCCCCAAAGCACAGTATGACAGAATTGCCGCATTCGAGCGCCGATACCTGGGACTAGCAGGGAAGCTCCACTACACCACCTCAAAGGATCTAGTCTATGAGGGCACCAACACCTGCCCCATTTTAGATAAGATAACTCCAGAATGTGCCAAATACGGCCTGAATAGAGTAAGTAGGGTTGTTGTTGTTGTTGTGGTCTTCAGTCCTGAGACTGGTTTGATGCAGCTCTCCATGCTACTCTATCCTGTGCAAGCTTCTTCATCTCCCAGTACCCACTGCAACCTACATCCTTCTGAATCTGCTTAGTGTATTCATCTCTTGGTCTCCCTCTACGATTTTTACCCTCCACGCTGCCCTCCAATACTAAATTGGTGATCCCTTGATGCCTCAGAACATGTCCTACCAACCGATCCCTTCTTCTGGTCAAGTTGTGCCACAAACTTCTCTTCTCCCCAATCCTATTCAATACTTCCTCATTAGTTATGTGATCTACCCATCTAATCTTCAGCATTCTTCTGTAGCACCACATTTCGAAAGCTTCTATTCTCTTCTTGTCCAAACTATTTACTGTCCATGTTTCACTTCCATACATGGCTACACTCCATACAAATACTTTCAGAAATGACTTCCTGACACTTAAATCTATACTCGATGTTAACAAATTTCTCTTCTTCAGAAACGCTTTCCTTGCCATTGCCAGTCCACATAAAATGTAAGTAGGGTAGGGATCATGAAAGTCCTACTCTGCAGTCCATTCAACGAGTTCAGAATTACCCAATTCAGATACCCTCGCCCCCAGACTTCATCACACACGCAATCCAAAGAACGTTCCCCAATAATAAGGAGCTTATCGAAAAAAGCAGAAAAGGAAGAATTCAGTTAAGTGAAGTGCACCACACAACTCCGTCCTATCCTCACCAATCCAGGGAAGTGAAGTGAAACGACCCATCGCATCTCCCCCCTTGATCAACCTCCCCACACACTAGAGATTAGGAATAGAGTTAACCAAAACAAACCATAAGATAGACACATACTCAGTCAATTTAGCGTATAGCGTAGGCATTATACACAGTCTAGAATAAAATTCCATAAACAGATGACAAAATCCATTTAACACTAGAATATCAATCAGACTAGAAACCTAACTTTAGAAACTCGCAGATATCAGAAGATGAAAATCCAGCGCCGTCCCCACTGGGGTTTTGGTGGTTTTCCCCAGTTGTAAAATGAATATTGGCATGAGGGATTCCACCGCATATATTTAGCAAAATCTCACTACAAAATGGCATGAGGCAGAAGAAACTAACAACCAAGAAGACAGCACACCCCCATGGAATAAATAAATGATGTCCCAACAGCATTGCCAACACCAGGCTATTCGTACAAGTATAGAAGCCGCGCGCTTCAAAAACCTCTCAGAAAAACATGTTTTTTACACGTAAAATCCAAACGAAGCAAGATTTTTCATTCAAATGGTTAACACTCAACTTAGACCAATGTTCGATACACCAGTGTACCATATTTGAACCAACAGTCTCGCTCCAGTCCGGAGCTTTTTAAGGGTGACTTTCGGCGCCTAAAATCCGAACGTGGGTGACTGTTTTTGCACGTAAAATCCGAACGCTTCAGATGGAAATTGTGCCATTAGCTGAACACTAATTTCAGCCCAATTAAAATGTTTTGCAAAAGGAATTAATCAAAAATGGCTCTCAGCACTATGGGACTTAACATCTGAGGTCATCAGTCCCCTAGGCTTAGAACTACTTAAACCTAACTAACCTAAGGACATCACGCACATCCATGCCGGAGGCAGGATTCGAACCTGCGACCGTAGCGGTCGCGTGGTTCCAGACTGAAGCGCCTAGAACCGCTCGGCCACAGAGGCCGGCAGGAATTAATGTATTCACACAATTTGCATGGGTGCCAGTTCCGGTTCGTTGTTCAAACTTGCTTAATATACTGGAATATAGTTACAATAAGACGGATGTTCGAACGGCTATAGGATCAGCCGCCGGTCCAGGTTAAGCCAGAAGTTTTCTATTTCATGTTTCTAGCTCAAACTACACTACGGGCCATTAAAATTGCTACACCAAGAAGAAATGCAGATGATAAACGGGTATTCATTGCACACTAGAACTGACATGTGATTACATTTTCACGCAATTTGGCTGCATAGATCCTGATAAATCAGTACCCAGACCAACCACCTCTGGCCGTAATTACGGCCATGATACGTCTGGGCATTGAGTCAAATAGAGCTTGGATGGCGTGTACAGGTACAGCTGCCCATGCAGCTTCAACACGATACCACAGTTCATCAAGAATAGTGACTGGCGTATTGTGAGGAGCCAGTTGCTCAGCCACCATTGACCAGATGTTTTCAATTAGCGAGAGATCTGGAGAATGTGCTGGCAAGGGCAGCAGTCGATCATTTTCTGTATACAGAAAGGCCCGTACAGGACTTGCAACACGCGGTCGTGCATTATCGTGCTGAAATGTAGGGTTTCGCAGGGATAGAATGAAGGGTAGAGACATGGGTCGTAACACATCTGAAATGTAACGTCCACTGTTCAAAGTGTCGTCAATGCGAACAAGAGGTGACCGAGACGTGTAACCAATGGCACCCCATACCATCACGCGGGTGATACGCTTCCGATGTGCGTTCACCGCGATGTCGCCAAACACGGATGCGACCATCTTGATGCTGTCAACAGAACCTGGATTTATCCGAAAAACGACGTTTTGCCATTCGTGCACCCAGGTCGTCGTTGAGTACACCATCGCAGGCACTCCTGTCTGTGATGCAGCATCAAGGGTAACCGCAGCCACGATCTCCGAGCTGATAGTCAATGCTGCCGCAAAAGTCGTCGAACTGTTCTTGCAGATGGTTGTCGTCTTGCAAATGTCCCCGTCTGTTGACTCAGGGATCGAGACGTGGCTGCATGATCTGTTACAGCCAGACGGATAAGATGCCTGACATCTCGACTGATAGTGATACGGCGTTCCGTATTACCCTCCTGAACCCACCGATTCCATATTCTGCTAACAGTCATTGGATCTCGACCAACGCGAGCAGCGATGTCGCGATACGATGAGCCACAATCGCGATAGGCTACAATCCGACCTTTATCAAAGTCGGAAACGTGATGGTAAGCATTTCTCCTCCTTACACGAGGCATCACAACAACGTTTCACCAGGCAACGCCGGTCAACTGCTGTTTGTGTATGAAAAATCGGTTGGAAACTTTCCTCATGTCTGCGTGTTGTAGGTGTCGCCACCGGCGCCTAACCTTGTGTGAATGCTCTGAAAAGCTAATCATTTGCATATCATAATATCTTCTTCCTGTCGGTTAAATTTCGCGTCTGTAGCACGTCATCTTCGTGGTGTCGCATTTTTAATGGCCAGTAGTGTGGAACCGATCACCAAGACCTCACAAACCACGATTCTGCGTACTGTCTTTTCATACATATTTGTTACAGCGCTTCCTCGCCTTAGCGATTCTCATCTTAGAGATGATCTCAAGCTGATAATTTCTGCTCTTAGAATAGCCCGGCACAAGTGAAACATGGCACCTTCTATGGGAAGTTTACCATTCTAGACGTAGCAGCGGTCCAGATAATTTTTTCATTCGAAATAATTTAAACCTTATTACAAGGGGGAGAGGGGAGTTGAGCGCATTGGACCGCTTGGTATACCAGTATGAGTCTACACTGAGTACGTGGAAGAAGTTGCTCCTCTTCTAACAACAGTGTTCCGTAGGTTTCTTGGAGAAATGCCGCAGGTCACCCTGTTTCCAAAAAGGGTCGTCAAACGGTCGCTTAGGATATAGTTATTGCTCGCGTGGTTAACACACCCACGGTCTATGGGAGCATTTCTGACTAGCACGCAAAATGTCTTCGGTGCCGGGTTCGCGGTTCAAATCGCTCAAATTTTGAATAAAAATCGTCAGCAACGATATTCGGAAAGTTCTGGCATAATAGGGCAATCCCCACATGTCCAACAGCGTTGTCAGAAAGGAGAGGGTAGCAGATAGAGATTGAGAGTTTGTCTTCCCCTGCTTGCTGTAGCTGCTGGCTGTACTTATCTTTTAAATCCTAGTGTGACGCGACGTCTGCGGTGAGCTCCGCAGCACAGCTATGCAATGAATCTTAATCGGCGGCGTGGACACACAGCAAACTCAATCAGGAGCGAGAACACGTTGCGTAGGCCCCTGGCAGCATGTAGTCGTGTTGGTCGGTGGCACGGACGACGGCGTTGATCGTCGGCAGCACGTGGATACAGCTTCGACTGCTTTACCCGTAGCAACACATGGACGTGGCACGGACGACGGTTTCTTCTCGCGGCAGCACGTATCGCGGCACGGACGACTGTTTTACCCGCGGCAAACACGTGGTCGACTCATCAGACTGTGTAACTGACTGCTTCACAATCGTGGTGGCCTTATATCGGCGTAACCACGGGGCAGCGCGTATCTTGTCCAGCACAAACACTCCGGTACTGCTAATGCACCGACTTAGCTCAGAGCCCCCACACTGACTGTTCAAAAGCCTAACATCAGACGGACATTCGATTCCGAAATACTATGGAATATGGAAGAAAGTCCTATCCCGGACGAGCCCCCAATTGCAACAGAACTCGGGCTCGTTTACTACCTATTTTTCGCGTGGCTCATCTGTAAAGGGGGTTGGTAGTAAACGGTTGCATTTGCGCCCCTATTATTGAGTCTGATATTGGCTGGCTATTGAAGAGCAGTGAATTGAACTATACACGTTCAGATTGAAACTTATTTATTCAAAAGAAACACTTTAACGTTGTGGCCATGCATTTTTAAGTTCACAGATAATAATCTGTGCAATTCGTACACTGTTTGTCTCACCCCCACACACTTTCACTTTGTTCCTTCGCATACCCTGGCGTCCATGCTTGCACTCGCGGCACTTTGCCGCTCCCAACTCGCCACCACAACGGCCAACGACCAAAGACCTCGATTTTCCCGCTCACATCCACAGTCCTGAGTCGGATCACATGACACCACAGTGGTCAAAATAATTGCTAAACATGGCCACAATTCGTTTAGCTTACATTCCTCAGCTTTCTGCTGGTGTTGCCGCTCCCTGACCGATTTCGGCTCTGCCTTGCCATCTTCCTCCACTTGCATCTGCTGCTGTTGCTCCTTCTGCTTCGTCAGCTACGCACTGTCGCCTTCCCTTGCTTGCTGTGGCTGCTCCTTGCCCTCTGTCAGCTCTGCCCTGCACTCTTCCTCAGCTTTCTGCTGATGGTGTTGCTGCTCCCTGACCTACATGAGGCTCTGCCTTGCCATCTTTGTCCACTTGCATCTGCTACTGTTGCTCCTTCTGCTTCATCAGCTACGCACTGTCGTCTTCCCCTGCTTGCTGCCGCTCCTGCTTGCCCTCTGTCAGCTCTGCCCTGCACTCTTCCTCAGCTTTCTGCTGATGTTGTTGCTGTTCCCTGACCTACTTCAGCTCTGCCTTGCCATCTTCGTCCACTTGCATCTGCTGCTGTTGCTCCTTCTGCTTCGTCAGCTACGCACTGTCGTTTACCCCTGCTTGCTGCTGCTGCTCCTTGCCCTCTGTCAGCTCTGCCCTGCACTCTTCCTCTGCTTTCTGCTGATGGTGTTGCTGCTCCCTGAACTACATCGGCTCTGCCTTGCCATCTTCGTCGACTTGCATCTGCTGCTGCTGCTCCTTCGACTTCGTCAGCTACGCACTGTCGTCTTCCCCTGCTTGCTGCTGCTGCTCCTTGCCCTCTGTCAGCTCTGCCCTGCACTCTTCCTCAGCTTTCTGCTGATGGTGTTGCTGCTCCCTGAGCTACATCGGCTCTGCCGTGGATTCTTCGTCCACTTGCATCTGCTGCTGTTGCTCCATCTGCTTCATCAGCTACGCACTGCTATCTTCCCCTGGTTACTGCTGCTGCTCCTTGCCCTCTGTCAGCTCTGCCCTGCACTCTTCCTCAGCTTTCTGCTGATGGTGTTGCTGCTCCCTGAGCTACATCGGCCCTGCCGTGCCATCTTCGTCCACTTGCATCTGCTGCTGTTGCTCCATCTGCTTCATCAGCTACGCACTGCCATCTTCCCCTGGTTGCTGCTGCTGCTCCTTGCCCTCTGTCAGCTCTGCCCTGCTCTCTTCTTCAGCTTTCTGCTGATGGTGTTGCTGCTCCCTGACCTACATCGGCTCTGCCTTGCCATCATCATTGACTTGCATCTGCTGCTGTTGCTCCTTCTGCTTCGTCAGCTACGCACTGTCGTCTTCCCCTGCTTGCTGCTGCTGTTCCTTGCTCTCTGTCAGCTCTGCCCTGCACTCTTCCTCAGCTTTCTGCTGATGGTGTTGCTGCTCCCTGACCTACATCGGCTCTGCATTGCCATCTTCTTTGACTTGCATCTGCTGCTGTTGCTCCTTCTGCTTCGTCAGCTATGCACTGTCGTCTTCCCCTGCTTGCTGCTGCTGTTCCTTGCTCTCTGTCAGCTCTGCCCTGCACTCTTCCTCAGCTTTCTGCTGATGGTGTTGCTGCTCCCTGACCTACATCGGCTCTGCATTGCCATCTTCTTTGACTTGCATCTGCTGCTGTTGCTCCTTCTGCTTCGTCAGCTATGCACTGTCGTCTTCCCCTGCTTGCTGCTGCTGTTCCTTGCTCTCTGTCAGCTCTGCCCTGCACTCTTCCTCAGCTTTCTGCTGATGGTGTTGCTGCTCCCTGACCTACATCGGCTCTGCATTGCCATCTTCTTTGACTTGCATCTGCTGCTGTTGCTCCTTCTGCTTCGTCAGCTATGCACTGTCGTCTTCCCCTGCTTGCTGCTGCTGTTCCTTGCTCTCTGTCAGCTCTGCCCTGCACTCTTCCTCAGCTTTCTGCTGATGGTGTTGCTGCTCCCTGACCTACATCGGCTCTGCCTTGCCATCATCATTGACTTGCATCTGCTGCTGTTGCTCCTTCTGCTTCGTCAGCTACGCACTGTCGTCTTCCCCTGCTTGCTGCTGCTGTTCCTTGCTCTCTGTCAGCTCTGCCCTGCACTCTTCCTCAGCTTTCTGCTGATGGTGTTGCTGCTCCCTGACCTACATCGGCTCTGCCTTGCCATCATCATTGACTTGCATCTGCTGCTGTTGCTCCTTCTGCTTCGTCAGCTACGCACTGTCGTCTTCCCCTGCTTGCTGCTGCTGTTCCTTGCCCTCTGTCAGCTCTGCCCTGCACTCTTCCTCAGCTTTCTGCTGATGGTGTTGCTGCTCCCTGACCTACATCGGCTCTGCCTTGCCATCTTCTTTGACTTGCATCTGCTGCTGTTGCTCCTTCTGCTTCGTCAGCTATGCACTGTCGTCTTCCCCTGCTTGCTGCTGCTGTTCCTTGCTCTCTGTCAGCTCTGCCCTGCACTCTTCCTCAGCTTTCTGCTGATGGTGTTGCTGCTCCCTGACCTACATCGGCTCTGCATTGCCATCTTCTTTGACTTGCATCTGCTGCTGTTGCTCCTTCTGCTTCGTCAGCTATGCACTGTCGTCTTCCCCTGCTTGCTGCTGCTGTTCCTTGCTCTCTGTCAGCTCTGCCCTGCACTCTTCCTCAGCTTTCTGCTGATGGTGTTGCTGCTCCCTGACCTACATCGGCTCTGCATTGCCATCTTCTTTGACTTGCATCTGCTGCTGTTGCTCCTTCTGCTTCGTCAGCTATGCACTGTCGTCTTCCCCTGCTTGCTGCTGCTGTTCCTTGCTCTCTGTCAGCTCTGCCCTGCACTCTTCCTCAGCTTTCTGCTGATGGTGTTGCTGCTCCCTGACCTACATCGGCTCTGCATTGCCATCTTCTTTGACTTGCATCTGCTGCTGTTGCTCCTTCTGCTTCGTCAGCTATGCACTGTCGTCTTCCCCTGCTTGCTGCTGCTGTTCCTTGCTCTCTGTCAGCTCTGCCCTGCACTCTTCCTCAGCTTTCTGCTGATGGTGTTGCTGCTCCCTGACCTACATCGGCTCTGCATTGCCATCTTCTTTGACTTGCATCTGCTGCTGTTGCTCCTTCTGCTTCGTCAGCTATGCACTGTCGTCTTCCCCTGCTTGCTGCTGCTGTTCCTTGCTCTCTGTCAGCTCTGCCCTGCACTCTTCCTCAGCTTTCTGCTGATGGTGTTGCTGCTCCCTGACCTACATCGGCTCTGCCTTGCCATCATCATTGACTTGCATCTGCTGCTGTTGCTCCTTCTGCTTCGTCAGCTACGCACTGTCGTCTTCCCCTGCTTGCTGCTGCTGTTCCTTGCTCTCTGTCAGCTCTGCCCTGCACTCTTCCTCAGCTTTCTGCTGATGGTGTTGCTGCTCCCTGACCTACATCGGCTCTGCCTTGCCATCATCATTGACTTGCATCTGCTGCTGTTGCTCCTTCTGCTTCGTCAGCTACGCACTGTCGTCTTCCCCTGCTTGCTGCTGCTGTTCCTTGCCCTCTGTCAGCTCTGCCCTGCACTCTTCCTCAGCTTTCTGCTGATGGTGTTGCTGCTCCCTGACCTACATCGGCTCTGCCTTGCCATCTTCTTTGACTTGCATCTGCTGCTGTTGCTCCTTCTGCTTCGTCAGCTATGCACTGTCGTCTTCCCCTGCTTGCTGCTGCTGTTCCTTGCTCTCTGTCAGCTCTGCCCTGCACTCTTCCTCAGCTTTCTGCTGATGGTGTTGCTGCTCCCTGACCTACATCGGCTCTGCATTGCCATCTTCTTTGACTTGCATCTGCTGCTGTTGCTCCTTCTGCTTCGTCAGCTATGCACTGTCGTCTTCCCCTGCTTGCTGCTGCTGTTCCTTGCTCTCTGTCAGCTCTGCCCTGCACTCTTCCTCAGCTTTCTGCTGATGGTGTTGCTGCTCCCTGACCTACATCGGCTCTGCATTGCCATCTTCTTTGACTTGCATCTGCTGCTGTTGCTCCTTCTGCTTCGTCAGCTATGCACTGTCGTCTTCCCCTGCTTGCTGCTGCTGTTCCTTGCTCTCTGTCAGCTCTGCCCTGCACTCTTCCTCAGCTTTCTGCTGATGGTGTTGCTGCTCCCTGACCTACATCGGCTCTGCATTGCCATCTTCTTTGACTTGCATCTGCTGCTGTTGCTCCTTCTGCTTCGTCAGCTATGCACTGTCGTCTTCCCCTGCTTGCTGCTGCTGTTCCTTGCTCTCTGTCAGCTCTGCCCTGCACTCTTCCTCAGCTTTCTGCTGATGGTGTTGCTGCTCCCTGACCTACATCGGCTCTGCCTTGCCATCATCATTGACTTGCATCTGCTGCTGTTGCTCCTTCTGCTTCATCAGCTACACACTGTCGTCTTCCCCTGCTTGCTGCTGCTGTTCCTTGCTCTCTGTCAGCTCTGCCCTGCACTCTTCCTCAGCTTTCTGCTGATGGTGTTGCTGCTCCCTGACCTACATCGGCTCTGCCTTGCCATCTGCTTTGACTTGCATCTGCTGCTGTTGCTCCTTCTGCTTCGTCAGCTACGCACTGTCGTCTTCCCCTGCTTGCTGCTGCTGTTCCTTGCTCTCTGTCAGCTCTGCCCTGCACTCTTCCTCAGCTTTCTGCTGATGGTGTTGCTGCTCCCTGACCTACATCGGCTCTGCCTTGCCATCATCATTCACTTGCATCTGCTGCTGTTGCTCCTTCTGCTTCGTCAGATACGCACTGTCGTCTTCCCCTGCTTGCTGCTGCTGTTCCTTGCTCTCTGTCAGCTCTGCCCTGCACTCTTCCTCAGCTTTCTGCTGATGGTGTTGCTGCTCCCTGACCTACATCGGCTCTGCCTTGCCATCATCATTGACTTGCATCTGCTGCTGTTGCTCCTTCTGCTTCGTCAGCTACGCACTGTCGTCTTCCCCTGCTTGCTGCTGCTGTTCCTTGCTCTCTGTCAGCTCTGCCCTGCACTCTTCCTCAGCTTTCTGCTGATGGTGTTGCTGCTCCCTGACCTACATCGGCTCTGCATTGCCATCTTCTTTGACTTGCATATGCTGCTGTTGCTCCTTCTGCTTCGTCAGCTATGCACTGTCGTCTTCCCCTGCTTGCTGCTGCTGTTCCTTGCTCTCTGTCAGCTCTGCCCTGCACTCTTCCTCAGCTTTCTGCTGATGGTGTTGCTGCTCCCTGACCTACATCGGCTCTGCCTTGCCATCATCATTGACTTGCATCTGCTGCTGTTGCTCCTTCTGCTTCGTCAGCTACGCACTGTCGTCTTCCCCTGCTTGCTGCTGCTGTTCCTTGCTCTCTGTCAGCTCTGCCCTGCACTCTTCCTCAGCTTTCTGCTGATGGTGTTGCTGCTCCCTGACCTACATCGGCTCTGCCTTGCCATCATCATTGACTTGCATCTGCTGCTGTTGCTCCTTCTGCTTCGTCAGCTACGCACTGTCGTCTTCCCCTGCTTGCTGCTGCTGTTCCTTGCCCTCTGTCAGCTCAGCCCTGCACTCTTCCTCAGCTTTCTGCTGATGGTGTTGCTGCTCCCTGACCTACATCGGCTCTGCCTTGCCATCTTCTTTGACTTGCATCTGCTGCTGTTGCTCCTTCTGCTTCGTCAGCTATGCACTGTCGTCTTCCCCTGCTTGCTGCTGCTGTTCCTTGCTCTCTGTCAGCTCTGCCCTGCACTCTTCCTCAGCTTTCTGCTGATGGTGTTGCTGCTCCCTGACCTACATCGGCTCTGCATTGCCATCTTCATCGACTTGCATCTGCTGCTGTTGCTCCTTCCGCTTCGTTAGCTACGCACTGTCTTCCCCTGCTTGCTGGTGCCGCTCGAAGCCCTCTGTCAGCTCTGCCCTGCACTCTTCCTCAGCTTTCTGCTGATGGTGTTGCTGCTCCCTGACCTACATTGGCTCTGCCTTGCCATCTTTATCCACTTGCATCTGCTGCTGCTGCTCCTTCGACTTAGTCAGCTACGCACTGTCGTCTTCCCCAGCTTGCTGCTGCTGCTCCTTGCCCTCTGTCAGCTCTGCCCTGCACTCTTCCTCAGCTTTCTGCTGATGCTGTTGCTGCTCCCTGACCTACATCGGCTCGGCCTTGCCTTCTTCATCCACTTGATTCTGCTGCCGCTACTCCTTCTGCTCCGTCAGCTATGCCCTGTCGTCTTCCCCTGCTTTCTGCTACCGCTCCTCGCCAACTGTCAGCTCTGCCCTGCCCTCTTCCTCAGATTTCTGCTGATGGTGTTGCTGCTCACTGACCTACATTGGTCACCTTGCCACCTTCGTCTACTTGCATCAGCTGCTGTTGCTCCTTCTGCTTCGTCAGCTATGCACTGTCGTCTTCCCCTGCTTGCTGCTGCTCCTCCATGCCCTGCGTCAGCTCTGTCCTGCACTCTTCCTCAGCTTTCTGCTGATGGTGTTGCTGCTCCGTGACCTACATCGGCTCTGCCTTGCCATCTTCGTCGACTTCCATCTGCTGCTGTTGCTCCATCTGCTTCATCAGCTACGCACTGCCATCTTCCCCTGGTTGCTGCTGCTGCTCCTTGCCCTCTGCCAGCTCCACCCTGCTCTCTTCCTCAGCTTTCTCCTGATGGTGCTGCTGCTCCCTGATCTACATCGGCTCTGCCTTGCCATCTTCATTGACTTGCATCTGCTGCTGTTGCTCCTTCTGCTTCGTCAGCTACGCACTGTCGTCTTCCCCTGCTTGCTGCTGCTGCTCCTTCCCCTCTGTCAGCTCTGCCCTGCACTCTTCCTCAGCTTTCTGCTGATGGTGTTGCTGCTCCCTGACCTACATCGGCTCTGCATTGCCATCTTCTTTGACTTGCATCTGCTGCTGTTGCTCCTTCTGCTTCGTCAGCTACGCACTGTCGTCTTCCCCTGCTTGCTGCTGCTGTTCCTTGCTCTCTGTCAGCTCTGCCCTGCACTCTTCCTCAGCTTTCTGCTGATGGTGTTGCTGCTCCCTGACCTACATCGGCTCTGCCTTGCCATCATCATTGACTTGCATCTGCTGCTGTTGCTCCTTCTGCTTCGTCAGCTACGCACTGTCGTCTTCCCCTGCTTGCTGCTGCTGTTCCTTGCCCTCTGTCAGCTCTGCCCTGCACTCTTCCTCAGGTTTCTGCTGATGGTGTTGCTGCTCCCTGACCTACATCGGCTCTGCCTTGCCATCTTCTTTGACTTGCATCTGCTGCTGTTGCTCCTTCTGCTTCGTCAGCTATGCACTGTTGTCTTCCCCTGCTTGCTGCTGCTGTTCCTTGCTCTCTGTCAGCTCTGCCCTGCACTCTTCCTCAGCTTTCTGCTGATGGTGTTGCTGCTCCCTGACCTACATCGGCTCTGCCTTGCCATCATCATTGACTTGCATCTGCTGCTGTTGCTCCTTCTGCTTCGTCAGCTACGCACTGTCGTCTTCCCCTGCTTGCTGCTGCTGTTCCTTGCTCTCTGTCAGCTCTGCCCTGCACTCTTCCTCAGCTTTCTGCTGATGGTGTTGCTGCTCCCTGACCTACATCGGCTCTGCATTGCCATCTTCTTTGACTTGCATCTGCTGCTGTTGACTTGCATCTGCTGCTGTTGCTCCTTGTGCTTCGTCAGCTATGCACTGTCGTCTTCCCCTGCTTGCTGCTGCTGTTCCTTGCTCTCTGTCAGCTCTGCCCTGCACTCTTCCTCAGCTTTCTGCTGATGGTGTTGCTGCTCCCTGACCTACATCGGCTCTGCATTGCCATCTTCTTTGACTTGCATCTGCTGCTGTTGCTCCTTCTGCTTCGTCAGCTATGCACTGTCGTCTTCCCCTGCTTGCTGCTGCTGTTCCTTGCTCTCTGTCAGCTCTGCCCTGCACTCTTCCTCAGCTTTCTGCTGATGGTGTTGCTGCTCCCTGACCTACATCGGCTCTGCATTGCCATCTTCTTTGACTTGCATCTGCTGCTGTTGCTCCTTCTGCTTCGTCAGCTATGCACTGTCGTCTTCCCCTGCTTGCTGCTGCTGTTCCTTGCTCTCTGTCAGCTCTGCCCTGCACTCTTCCTCAGCTTTCTGCTGATGGTGTTGCTGCTCCCTGACCTACATTGGCTCTGCCTTGCCATCATCATTGACTTGCATCTGCTGCTGTTGCTCCTTCTGCTTCGTCAGCTATGCACTGTCGTCTTCCCCTGCTTGCTGCTGCTGTTCCTTGCTCTCTGTCAGCTCTGCCCTGCACTCTTCCTCAGCTTTCTGCTGATGGTGTTGCTGCTCCCTGACCTACATCGGCTCTGCCTTGCCATCATCATTGACTTGCATCTGCTGCTGTTGCTCCTTCTGCTTCGTCAGCTACGCACTGTCGTCTTCCCCTGCTTGCTGCTGCTGTTCCTTGCTCCCTGTCAGCTCTGCCCTGCACTCTTCCTCAGCTTTCTGCTGATGGTGTTGCTGCTCCCTGACCTACATCGGCTCTGCATTGCCATCTTCTTTGACTTGCATCTGCTGCTGTTGCTCCTTCTGCTTCGTCAGCTACGCACTGTCGTCTTCCCCTGCTTGCTGCTGCTGTTCCTTGCTCTCTGTCAGCTCTGCCCTGCACTCTTCCTCAGCTTTCTGCTGATGGTGTTGCTGCTCCCTGACCTACATCGGCTCTGCCTTGCCATCATCATTGACTTGCATCTGCTGCTGTTGCTCCTTCTGCTTCGTCAGCTACGCACTGTCGTCTTCCCCTGCTTGCTGCTGCTGTTCCTTGCTCTCTGTCAGCTCTGCCCTGCACTCTTCCTCAGCTTTCTGCTGATGGTGTTGCTGCTCCCTGACGTACACCGGCTCTGCCTTGCCATCATCATTGACTTGCATCTGCTGCTGTTGCTCCTACTGCTTCGTCAGCTACGCACTGTCGTCTTCCCCTGCTTGCTGCTGCTGTTCCTTGCTCTCTGTCAGCTCTGCCCTGCACTCTTCCTCAGCTTTCTGCTGATGGTGTTACTGCTCCCTGACCTACATCGGCTCTGCCTTGCCATCTTCTTTGACTTGCATCTGCTGCTGTTGCTCCTTCTGCTTCGTCAGCTACGCACTGTCGTCTTCCCCTGCTTGCTGCTGCTGTTCCTTGCTCTCTGTCAGCTCTGCCCTGCACTCTTCCTCAGCTTTCTGCTGATGGTGTTGCTGCTCCCTGACCTACATCGGCTCTGCATTGCCATCTTCATCGACTTGCATCTGCTGCTGTTGCTCCTTCCGCTTCGTTAGCTACGCACTGTCTTCCCCTGCTTGCTGGTGCCGCTCGAAGCCCTCTGTCAGCTCTGCCCTGCACTCTTCCTCAGCTTTCTGCTGATGGTGTTGCTGCTCCCTGACCTACATTGGCTCTGCCTTGCCATCTTTATCCACTTGCATCTGCTGCTGCTGCTCCTTCGACTTAGTCAGCTACGCACTGTCGTCTTCCCCAGCTTGCTGCTGCTGCTCCTTGCCCTCTGTCAGCTCTGCCCTGCACTCTTCCTCAGATTTCTGCTGATGGTGTTGCTGCTCACTGACCTACATTGGTCACCTTGCCACCTTCGTCTACTTGCATCTGCTGCTGTTGCTCCTTCTGCTTCGTCAGCTACGCACTGTCGTCTTCCCCTGCTTGCTGCTGCTGTTCCTTGCTCCCTGTCAGCTCTGCCCTGCACTCTTCCTCAGCTTTCTGCTGATGGTGTTGCTGCTCCCTGACCTACATCGGCTCTGCATTGCCATCTTCTTTGACTTGCATCTGCTGCTGTTGCTCCTTCTGCTTCGTCAGCTACGCACTGTCGTCTTCCCCTGCTTGCTGCTGCTGTTCCTTGCTCTCTGTCAGCTCTGCCCTGCACTCTTCCTCAGCTTTCTGCTGATGGTGTTGCTGCTCCCTGACCTACATCGGCTCTGCCTTGCCATCATCATTGACTTGCATCTGCTGCTGTTGCTCCTTCTGCTTCGTCAGCTACGCACTGTCGTCTTCCCCTGCTTGCTGCTGCTGTTCCTTGCTCTCTGTCAGCTCTGCCCTGCACTCTTCCTCAGCTTTCTGCTGATGGTGTTGCTGCTCCCTGACCTACATCGGCTCTGCCTTGCCATCATCATTGACTTGCATCTGCTGCTGTTGCTCCTTCTGCTTCGTCAGCTACGCACTGTCGTCTTCCCCTGCTTGCTGCTGCTGTTCCTTGCCCACTGTCAGCTCTGCCCTGCACTCTTCCTCAGCTTTCTGCTGATGGTGTTACTGCTCCCTGACCTACATCGGCTCTGCCTTGCCATCTTCTTTGACTTGCATCTGCTGCTGTTGCTCCTTCTGCTTCGTCAGCTATGCACTGTCGTCTTCCCCTGCTTGCTGCTGCTGTTCCTTGCTCTCTGTCAGCTCTGCCCTGCACTCTTCCTCAGCTTTCTGCTGATGGTGTTGCTGCTCCCTCACCTACATCGGCTCTGCATTGCCATCTTCATCGACTTCCATCTGCTGCTGTTGCTCCTTCCGCTTCGTTAGCTACGCACTGTCTTCCCCTGCTTGCTGGTGCCGCTCGAAGCCCTCTGTCAGCTCTGCCCTGCACTCTTCCTCAGCTTTCTGCTGATGGTGTTGCTGCTCCCTGACCTACATTGGCTCTGCCTTGCCATCTTTATCCACTTGCATCTGCTGCTGCTGCTCCTTCGACTTAGTCAGCTACGCACTGTCGTCTTCCCCAGCTTGCTGCTGCTGCTCCTTGCCCTCTGTCAGCTCTGCCCTGCACTCTTCCTCAGCTTTCTGCTGATGGTGTTGCTGCTCCCTGACCTACATCGGCTCGGCCTTGCCTTCTTCATCCACTTGATTCTGCTGCCGCTACTCCTTCTGCTCCATCAGCTATGCCCTGTCGTCTTCCTTTGCTTTCTGCTACCGCTCCTCGCCAACTGTCAGCTCTGCCCTGCCCTCTTCCTCAGATTTCTGCTGATGGTGTTGCTGCTCACTGACCTACATTGGTCACCTTGCCACCTTCGTCTACTTGCATCAGCTGCTGTTGCTCCTTCTGCTTCGTCAGCTATGCACTGTCGTCTTCCCCTGCTTGCTGCTGCTCCTCCATGCCCTGCGTCAGCTCTGCCCTGCACTCTTCCTCAGCTTTCTGCTGATGGTGTTGCTGCTCCGTGACCTACATCGGCTCTGCCTTGCCATCTTCGTCGACTTCCATCTGCTGCTGTTGCTCCATCTGCTTCATCAGCTACGCACTGCCATCTTCCCCTGGTTGCTGCTGCTGCTCCTTGCCCTCTGCCAGCTCCACCCTGCTCTCTTCCTCAGCTTTCTGCTGATGGTGTTGCTGCTCCCTGACCTACATCGGCTCTGCATTGCCATCTTCTTTGACTTGCATCTGCTGCTGTTGCTCCTTCTGCTTCGTCAGCTATGCACTGTCGTCTTCCCCTGCTTGCTGCTGCTGTTCCTTGCTCTCTGTCAGCTCTGCCCTGCACTCTTCCTCAGCTTTCTGCTGATGGTCTTGCTGCTCCCTGACCTACATTGGCTCTGCCTTGCCATCATCATTGACTTGCATCTGCTGCTGTTGCTCCTTCTGCTTCGTCAGCTATGCACTGTCGTCTTCCCCTGCTTGCTGCTGCTGTTCCTTGCTCTCTGTCAGCTCTGCCCTGCACTCTTCCTCAGCTTTCTGCTGATGGTGTTGCTGCTCCCTGACCTACATCGGCTCTGCCTTGCCATCATCATTGACTTGCATCTGCTGCTGTTGCTCCTTCTGCTTCGTCAGCTACGCACTGTCGTCTTCCCCTGCTTGCTGCTGCTGTTCCTTGCCCTCTGTCAGCTCTGCCCTGCACTCTTCCTCAGCTTTCTGCTGATGGTGTTGCTGCTCCCTGACCTACATCGGCTCTGCCTTGCCATCTTCTTTGACTTGCATCTGCTGCTGTTGCTCCTTCTGCTTCGTCAGCTATGCACTGTCGTCTTCCCCTGCTTGCTGCTGCTGTTCCTTGCTCTCTGTCAGCTCTGCCCTGCACTCTTCCTCAGCTTTCTGCTGATGGTGTTGCTGCTCCCTGACCTACATCGGCTCTGCCTTGCCATCATCATTGACTTGCATCTGCTGCTGTTGCTCCTTCTGCTTCGTCAGCTACGCACTGTCGTCTTCCCCTGCTTGCTGCTGCTGTTCCTTGCTCTCTGTCAGCTCTGCCCTGCACTCTTCCTCAGCTTTCTGCTGATGGTGTTGCTGCTCCCTGACCTACATCGGCTCTGCATTGCCATCTTCTTTGACTTGCATCTGCTGCTGTTGCTCCTTCTGCTTCGTCAGCTATGCACTGTCGTCTTCCCCTGCTTGCTGCTGCTGTTCCTTGCTCTCTGTCAGCTCTGCCCTGCACTCTTCCTCAGCTTTCTGCTGATGGTGTTGCTGCTCCCTGACCTACATCGGCTCTGCATTGCCATCTTCTTTGACTTGAATCTGCTGCTGTTGCTCCTTCTGCTTCGTCAGCTATGCACTGTCGTCTTCCCCTGCTTGCTGCTGCTGTTCCTTGCTCTCTGTCAGCTCTGCCCTGCACTCTTCCTCAGCTTTCTGCTGATGGTGTTGCTGCTCCCTGACCTACATCGGCTCTGCCTTGCCATCTTCTTTGACTTGCATCTGCTGCTGTTGCTCCTTCTGCTTCGTCAGCTATGCACTGTCGTCTTCCCCTGCTTGCTGCTGCTGTTCCTTGCTCTCTGTCAGCTCTGCCCTGCACTCTTCCTCAGCTTTCTGCTGATGGTGTTGCTGCTCCCTGACCTACATCGGCTCTGCATTGCCATCTTCTTTGACTTGAATCTGCTGCTGTTGCTCCTTCTGCTTCGTCAGCTATGCACTGTCGTCTTCCCCTGCTTGCTGCTGCTGTTCCTTGCTCTCTGTCAGCTCTGCCCTGCACTCTTCCTCAGCTTTCTGCTGATGGTGTTGCTGCTCCCTGACCTACATCGGCTCTGCATTGCCATCTTCTTTGACTTGCATCTGCTGCTGTTGCTCCTTCTGCTTCGTCAGCTATGCACTGTCGTCTTCCCCTGCTTGCTGCTGCTGTTCCTTGCTCTCTGTCAGCTCTGCCCTGCACTCTTCCTCAGCTTTCTGCTGATGGTGTTGCTGCTCCCTGACCTACATCGGCTCTGCATTGCCATCTTCTTTGACTTGAATCTGCTGCTGTTGCTCCTTCTGCTTCGTCAGCTATGCACTGTCGTCTTCCCCTGCTTGCTGCTGCTGTTCCTTGCTCTCTGTCAGCTCTGCCCTGCACTCTTCCTCAGCTTTCTGCTGATGGTGTTGCTGCTCCCTGACCTACATCGGCTCTGCATTGCCATCTTCTTTGACTTGCATCTGCTGCTGTTGCTCCTTCTGCTTCGTCAGCTATGCACTGTCGTCTTCCCCTGCTTGCTGCTGCTGTTCCTTGCTCTCTGTCAGCTCTGCCCTGCACTCTTCCTCAGCTTTCTGCTGATGGTGTTGCTGCTCCGTGACCTACATCGGCTCTGCCTTGCCATCTTCGTCGACTTCCATCTGCTGCTGTTGCTCCATCTGCTTCATCAGCTACGCACTGCCATCTTTCCCTGGTTGCTGCTGCTGCTCCTTGCCCTCTGCCATCTCCACCCTGCTCTCTTCCTCAGCTTTCTCCTGATGGTGCTGCTGCTCCCTGATCTACATCGGCTGCCTTGCCATCTTCATTGACTTGCATCTGCTGCTGTTGCTCCTTCTGCTTCGTCAGCTACGCACTGTCGTCTTCCCCTGCTTGCTGCTGCTGCTCCTTCCCCTCTGTCAGCTCTGCCCTGCACTCTTCCTCAGCTTTCTGCTGATGGTGTTGCTGCTCCCTGACCTACATCGGCTCTGCATTGCCATCTTCTTTGACTTGCATCTGCTGCTGTTGCTCCTTCTGCTTCGTCAGCTACGCACTGTCGTCTTCCCCTGCTTGCTGCTGCTGTTCCTTGCTCTCTGTCAGCTCTGCCCTGCACTCTTCCTCAGCTTTCTGCTGATGGTGTTGCTGCTCCCTGACCTACATCGGCTCTGCCTTGCCATCATCATTGACTTGCATCTGCTGCTGTTGCTCCTTCTGCTTCGTCAGCTACGCACTGTCGTCTTCCCCTGCTTGCTGCTGCTGTTCCTTGCCCTCTGTCAGCTCTGCCCTGCACTCTTCCTCAGCTTTCTGCTGATGGTGTTGCTGCTCCCTGACCTACATCGGCTCTGCCTTGCCATCTTCTTTGACTTGCATCTGCTGCTGTTGCTCCTTCTGCTTCGTCAGCTATGCACTGTTGTCTTCCCCTGCTTGCTGCTGCTGTTCCTTGCTCTCTGTCAGCTCTGCCCTGCACTCTTCCTCAGCTTTCTGCTGATGGTGTTGCTGCTCCCTGACCTACATCGGCTCTGCCTTGCCATCATCATTGACTTGCATCTGCTGCTGTTGCTCCTTCTGCTTCGTCAGCTACGCACTGTCGTCTTCCCCTGCTTGCTGCTGCTGTTCCTTGCTCTCTGTCAGCTCTGCCCTGCACTCTTCCTCAGCTTTCTGCTGATGGTGTTGCTGCTCCCTGACCTACATCGGCTCTGCATTGCCATCTTCTTTGACTTGCATCTGCTGCTGTTGACTTGCATCTGCTGCTGTTGCTCCTTCTGCTTCGTCAGCTATGCACTGTCGTCTTCCCCTGCTTGCTGCTGCTGTTCCTTGCTCTCTGTCAGCTCTGCCCTGCACTCTTCCTCAGCTTTCTGCTGATGGTGTTGCTGCTCCCTGACCTACATCGGCTCTGCATTGCCATCTTCTTTGACTTGCATCTGCTGCTGTTGCTCCTTCTGCTTCGTCAGCTATGCACTGTCGTCTTCCCCTGCTTGCTGCTGCTGTTCCTTGCTCTCTGTCAGCTCTGCCCTGCACTCTTCCTCAGCTTTCTGCTGATGGTGTTGCTGCTCCCTGACCTACATCGGCTCTGCATTGCCATCTTCTTTGACTTGCATCTGCTGCTGTTGCTCCTTCTGCTTCGTCAGCTATGCACTGTCGTCTTCCCCTGCTTGCTGCTGCTGTTCCTTGCTCTCTGTCAGCTCTGCCCTGCACTCTTCCTCAGCTTTCTGCTGATGGTGTTGCTGCTCCCTGACCTACATTGGCTCTGCCTTGCCATCATCATTGACTTGCATCTGCTGCTGTTGCTCCTTCTGCTTCGTCAGCTATGCACTGTCGTCTTCCCCTGCTTGCTGCTGCTGTTCCTTGCTCTCTGTCAGCTCTGCCCTGCACTCTTCCTCAGCTTTCTGCTGATGGTGTTGCTGCTCCCTGACCTACATCGGCTCTGCCTTGCCATCATCATTGACTTGCATCTGCTGCTGTTGCTCCTTCTGCTTCGTCAGCTACGCACTGTCGTCTTCCCCTGCTTGCTGCTGCTGTTCCTTGCTCCCTGTCAGCTCTGCCCTGCACTCTTCCTCAGCTTTCTGCTGATGGTGTTGCTGCTCCCTGACCTACATCGGCTCTGCATTGCCATCTTCTTTGACTTGCATCTGCTGCTGTTGCTCCTTCTGCTTCGTCAGCTACGCACTGTCGTCTTCCCCTGCTTGCTGCTGCTGTTCCTTGCTCTCTGTCAGCTCTGCCCTGCACTCTTCCTCAGCTTTCTGCTGATGGTGTTGCTGCTCCCTGACCTACATCGGCTCTGCCTTGCCATCATCATTGACTTGCATCTGCTGCTGTTGCTCCTTCTGCTTCGTCAGCTACGCACTGTCGTCTTCCCCTGCTTGCTGCTGCTGTTCCTTGCTCTCTGTCAGCTCTGCCCTGCACTCTTCCTCAGCTTTCTGCTGATGGTGTTGCTGCTCCCTGACGTACACCGGCTCTGCCTTGCCATCATCATTGACTTGCATCTGCTGCTGTTGCTCCTACTGCTTCGTCAGCTACGCACTGTCGTCTTCCCCTGCTTGCTGCTGCTGTTCCTTGCTCTCTGTCAGCTCTGCCCTGCACTCTTCCTCAGCTTTCTGCTGATGGTGTTACTGCTCCCTGACCTACATCGGCTCTGCCTTGCCATCTTCTTTGACTTGCATCTGCTGCTGTTGCTCCTTCTGCTTCGTCAGCTACGCACTGTCGTCTTCCCCTGCTTGCTGCTGCTGTTCCTTGCTCTCTGTCAGCTCTGCCCTGCACTCTTCCTCAGCTTTCTGCTGATGGTGTTGCTGCTCCCTGACCTACATCGGCTCTGCATTGCCATCTTCATCGACTTGCATCTGCTGCTGTTGCTCCTTCCGCTTCGTTAGCTACGCACTGTCTTCCCCTGCTTGCTGGTGCCGCTCGAAGCCCTCTGTCAGCTCTGCCCTGCACTCTTCCTCAGCTTTCTGCTGATGGTGTTGCTGCTCCCTGACCTACATTGGCTCTGCCTTGCCATCTTTATCCACTTGCATCTGCTGCTGCTGCTCCTTCGACTTAGTCAGCTACGCACTGTCGTCTTCCCCAGCTTGCTGCTGCTGCTCCTTGCCCTCTGTCAGCTCTGCCCTGCACTCTTCCTCAGATTTCTGCTGATGGTGTTGCTGCTCACTGACCTACATTGGTCACCTTGCCACCTTCGTCTACTTGCATCTGCTGCTGTTGCTCCTTCTGCTTCGTCAGCTACGCACTGTCGTCTTCCCCTGCTTGCTGCTGCTGTTCCTTGCTCCCTGTCAGCTCTGCCCTGCACTCTTCCTCAGCTTTCTGCTGATGGTGTTGCTGCTCCCTGACCTACATCGGCTCTGCATTGCCATCTTCTTTGACTTGCATCTGCTGCTGTTGCTCCTTCTGCTTCGTCAGCTACGCACTGTCGTCTTCCCCTGCTTGCTGCTGCTGTTCCTTGCTCTCTGTCAGCTCTGCCCTGCACTCTTCCTCAGCTTTCTGCTGATGGTGTTGCTGCTCCCTGACCTACATCGGCTCTGCCTTGCCATCATCATTGACTTGCATCTGCTGCTGTTGCTCCTTCTGCTTCGTCAGCTACGCACTGTCGTCTTCCCCTGCTTGCTGCTGCTGTTCCTTGCTCTCTGTCAGCTCTGCCCTGCACTCTTCCTCAGCTTTCTGCTGATGGTGTTGCTGCTCCCTGACCTACATCGGCTCTGCCTTGCCATCATCATTGACTTGCATCTGCTGCTGTTGCTCCTTCTGCTTCGTCAGCTACGCACTGTCGTCTTCCCCTGCTTGCTGCTGCTGTTCCTTGCCCACTGTCAGCTCTGCCCTGCACTCTTCCTCAGCTTTCTGCTGATGGTGTTACTGCTCCCTGACCTACATCGGCTCTGCCTTGCCATCTTCTTTGACTTGCATCTGCTGCTGTTGCTCCTTCTGCTTCGTCAGCTATGCACTGTCGTCTTCCCCTGCTTGCTGCTGCTGTTCCTTGCTCTCTGTCAGCTCTGCCCTGCACTCTTCCTCAGCTTTCTGCTGATGGTGTTGCTGCTCCCTCACCTACATCGGCTCTGCATTGCCATCTTCATCGACTTCCATCTGCTGCTGTTGCTCCTTCCGCTTCGTTAGCTACGCACTGTCTTCCCCTGCTTGCTGGTGCCGCTCGAAGCCCTCTGTCAGCTCTGCCCTGCACTCTTCCTCAGCTTTCTGCTGATGGTGTTGCTGCTCCCTGACCTACATTGGCTCTGCCTTGCCATCTTTATCCACTTGCATCTGCTGCTGCTGCTCCTTCGACTTAGTCAGCTACGCACTGTCGTCTTCCCCAGCTTGCTGCTGCTGCTCCTTGCCCTCTGTCAGCTCTGCCCTGCACTCTTCCTCAGCTTTCTGCTGATGGTGTTGCTGCTCCCTGACCTACATCGGCTCGGCCTTGCCTTCTTCATCCACTTGATTCTGCTGCCGCTACTCCTTCTGCTCCATCAGCTATGCCCTGTCGTCTTCCTTTGCTTTCTGCTACCGCTCCTCGCCAACTGTCAGCTCTGCCCTGCCCTCTTCCTCAGATTTCTGCTGATGGTGTTGCTGCTCACTGACCTACATTGGTCACCTTGCCACCTTCGTCTACTTGCATCAGCTGCTGTTGCTCCTTCTGCTTCGTCAGCTATGCACTGTCGTCTTCCCCTGCTTGCTGCTGCTCCTCCATGCCCTGCGTCAGCTCTGCCCTGCACTCTTCCTCAGCTTTCTGCTGATGGTGTTGCTGCTCCGTGACCTACATCGGCTCTGCCTTGCCATCTTCGTCGACTTCCATCTGCTGCTGTTGCTCCATCTGCTTCATCAGCTACGCACTGCCATCTTCCCCTGGTTGCTGCTGCTGCTCCTTGCCCTCTGCCAGCTCCACCCTGCTCTCTTCCTCAGCTTTCTCCTGATGGTGCTGCTGCTCCCTGATCTACATCGGCTCTGCCTTGCCATCTTCATTGACTTGCATCTGCTGCTGTTGCTCCTTCTGCTTCGTCAGCTACGCACTGTCGTCTTCCCCTGCTTGCTGCTGCTGCTCCTTCCCCTCTGTCAGCTCCGCCCTGCACTCTTCCTCAGCTTTCTGCTGATGGTGTTGCTGCTCCCTGACCTACATCGGCTCTGCATTGCCATCTTCTTTGACTTGCATCTGCTGCTGTTGCTCCTTCTGCTTCGTCAGCTATGCACTGTCGTCTTCCCCTGCTTGCTGCTGCTGTTCCTTGCTCTCTGTCAGCTCTGCCCTGCACTCTTCCTCAGCTTTCTGCTGATGGTCTTGCTGCTCCCTGACCTACATTGGCTCTGCCTTGCCATCATCATTGACTTGCATCTGCTGCTGTTGCTCCTTCTGCTTCGTCAGCTATGCACTGTCGTCTTCCCCTGCTTGCTGCTGCTGTTCCTTGCTCTCTGTCAGCTCTGCCCTGCACTCTTCCTCAGCTTTCTGCTGATGGTGTTGCTGCTCCCTGACCTACATCGGCTCTGCCTTGCCATCATCATTGACTTGCATCTGCTGCTGTTGCTCCTTCTGCTTCGTCAGCTACGCACTGTCGTCTTCCCCTGCTCGCTGCTGCTGTTCCTTGCCCTCTGTCAGCTCTGCCCTGCACTCTTCCTCAGCTTTCTGCTGATGGTGTTGCTGCTCCCTGACCTACATCGGCTCTGCCTTGCCATCTTCTTTGACTTGCATCTGCTGCTGTTGCTCCTTCTGCTTCGTCAGCTATGCACTGTCGTCTTCCCCTGCTTGCTGCTGCTGTTCCTTGCTCTCTGTCAGCTCTGCCCTGCACTCTTCCTCAGCTTTCTGCTGATGGTGTTGCTGCTCCCTGACCTACATCGGCTCTGCCTTGCCATCATCATTGACTTGCATCTGCTGCTGTTGCTCCTTCTGCTTCGTCAGCTACGCACTGTCGTCTTCCCCTGCTTGCTGCTGCTGTTCCTTGCTCTCTGTCAGCTCTGCCCTGCACTCTTCCTCAGCTTTCTGCTGATGGTGTTGCTGCTCCCTGACCTACATCGGCTCTGCATTGCCATCTTCTTTGACTTGCATCTGCTGCTGTTGCTCCTTCTGCTTCGTCAGCTATGCACTGTCGTCTTCCCCTGCTTGCTGCTGCTGTTCCTTGCTCTCTGTCAGCTCTGCCCTGCACTCTTCCTCAGCTTTCTGCTGATGGTGTTGCTGCTCCCTGACCTACATCGGCTCTGCATTGCCATCTTCTTTGACTTGAATCTGCTGCTGTTGCTCCTTCTGCTTCGTCAGCTATGCACTGTCGTCTTCCCCTGCTTGCTGCTGCTGTTCCTTGCTCTCTGTCAGCTCTGCCCTGCACTCTTCCTCAGCTTTCTGCTGATGGTGTTGCTGCTCCCTGACCTACATCGGCTCTGCCTTGCCATCTTCTTTGACTTGCATCTGCTGCTGTTGCTCCTTCTGCTTCGTCAGCTATGCACTGTCGTCTTCCCCTGCTTGCTGCTGCTGTTCCTTGCTCTCTGTCAGCTCTGCCCTGCACTCTTCCTCAGCTTTCTGCTGATGGTGTTGCTGCTCCCTGACCTACATCGGCTCTGCATTGCCATCTTCTTTGACTTGAATCTGCTGCTGTTGCTCCTTCTGCTTCGTCAGCTATGCACTGTCGTCTTCCCCTGCTTGCTGCTGCTGTTCCTTGCTCTCTGTCAGCTCTGCCCTGCACTCTTCCTCAGCTTTCTGCTGATGGTGTTGCTGCTCCCTGACCTACATCGGCTCTGCATTGCCATCTTCTTTGACTTGCATCTGCTGCTGTTGCTCCTTCTGCTTCGTCAGCTATGCACTGTCGTCTTCCCCTGCTTGCTGCTGCTGTTCCTTGCTCTCTGTCAGCTCTGCCCTGCACTCTTCCTCAGCTTTCTGCTGATGGTGTTGCTGCTCCCTGACCTACATCGGCTCTGCATTGCCATCTTCTTTGACTTGAATCTGCTGCTGTTGCTCCTTCTGCTTCGTCAGCTATGCACTGTCGTCTTCCCCTGCTTGCTGCTGCTGTTCCTTGCTCTCTGTCAGCTCTGCCCTGCACTCTTCCTCAGCTTTCTGCTGATGGTGTTGCTGCTCCCTGACCTACATCGGCTCTGCATTGCCATCTTCTTTGACTTGCATCTGCTGCTGTTGCTCCTTCTGCTTCGTCAGCTATGCACTGTCGTCTTCCCCTGCTTGCTGCTGCTGTTCCTTGCTCTCTGTCAGCTCTGCCCTGCACTCTTCCTCAGCTTTCTGCTGATGGTGTTGCTGCTCCGTGACCTACATCGGCTCTGCCTTGCCATCTTCGTCGACTTCCATCTGCTGCTGTTGCTCCATCTGCTTCATCAGCTACGCACTGCCATCTTTCCCTGGTTGCTGCTGCTGCTCCTTGCCCTCTGCCATCTCCACCCTGCTCTCTTCCTCAGCTTTCTCCTGATGGTGCTGCTGCTCCCTGATCTACATCGGCTCTGCCTTGCCATCTTCATTGACTTGCATCTGCTGCTGTTGCTCCTTCTGCTTCGTCAGCTACGCACTGTCGTCTTCCCCTGCTTGCTGCTGCTGCTCCTTCCCCTCTGTCAGCTCTGCCCTGCACTCTTCCTCAGCTTTCTGCTGATGGTGTTGCTGCTCCCTGACCTACATCGGCTCTGCCTTGCCATCATCATTGACTTGCATCTGCTGCTGTTGCTCCTTCTGCTTCGTCAGCTACGCACTGTCGTCTTAACCTGCTTGTCGCTGCTGCTCCTTGCCCCCTGTCAGCTCTGCCCTGCACTCTTCCTCAGCTTTCTGCTGATGGTGTTGCTGCTCCCTGACCTACATCGGCTCTGCTTTTCACTCTTCATCCACTCGATTCTGTTGCCACTCCTCCTTCTGCTCTGTCAGCTACGCGCTATCGTCTTCCCCTGCTTGCTGCTGCTGCTCCTTGCCCTCTGTCAGCTCTGCCCTGCACTCTTCCTCAGCTTTCTGATGATGGTGTTGCTACTCCCTGACCTACATCGGATCTGCCTTGCCATCTTCGTCAACTAGCATCTGCTGCTGTTGCTCCTTCTACTTCGTCAGCTACGCACTGTCGTCTTCCCCTGCTTGCTGCTGCTGCTCCTTGCCCTCTGTCAGCTCTGCCCTGCACTCTTCCTCAGCTTTCTGCTGATGGTGTTGCTGCTCCCTGACCTACATCGGCCCTGCATTGCCATCTTCATCGACTTGCATCTGCTGTTGTTGCTCCCTCCGCTTCGTTAGCTACGCACTGTCTTCCCCTGCTTGCTGCTGCCGCTCGAAGCCCTCTGTCAGCTCTGCCCTGCACTCTTCCTCAGCTTTCTGCTGATGGTGTTGCTGCTCCCTGACCTACTTCGGCTCTGCCTTGCCATCTTCGTCCACTTGCATTTGCTGCTGCTGCTCCTTCTGCTCTCTCAGCTACGCACTGTCGTCTTCCCCTGATTCCTGAAGTTGCTCCATACCAACTCTCAGCTCTGCCCTGCCCTCTTTCTCAGCTTTCGGCTGATGGTGTTGCTGCTCTCTTATCTACATCGGCTCTGCCTTTCCTATCTTCATGCACTTGCATCTGCTGCTGCGGCGTCTTCTGCTCTGTCAGCTATGCACTGTCGTCTTCCCTGCTAGCTGCTGCTGCTCCTCACCGACTGACATCTCTGACCTGCCTCCTTCCTCAGCATTCTGCTGATGGTGTTGCTGCACCCTGACCTACATCGGCTCTGCTTTCCACTCTTCGTCCACTCGATTCTGTTCCCGCTCCTCCTTCTGCTCTGTCAGCTACGCGCTATCGTCTTCCCCTGCTTGCTGCTGCTGCTCCTTGCTCTCTGTCAGCTCTCCCCTGCACTCTTCCTCAGCTTTCTGCTGATGGTGTTGCTGCTCTCTGATCTAGATCGGCTCTGCCTTGCCATCTTCGTCCACTTGCATCAGCTGCTGTTGCTCCTTCTGCTTCGTCAGCTATGGACTGTCGTCTTCCCCTGCTTGCTGCTGCTGCTCCTTGCCCCCTGTCAGCTCTGCCCTGCACTCTTCCTCAGCTTTCTGCTGATGTTGTTGCTGTTCCCTGACCTACTTCAGCTCTGCCTTGCCATCTTCGTCTACTTGCGTCTGCTGCTGCTGCTCCTTCTGCTCTGTCAGGTAGGCACTGTCATCTACCCTGCTTGCTGCTGCTGCTCCTTGCCCTCTGTCAGCTCTGTCCTGCACTCTTCCTCAGCTTTCTGCTGATGGTGTTGCTGCTCCCTGACCTACATCGGCTCTGCCTTGCCATCTTCATTGACTTGCATCTGCTGCTGCTCCTCCTTCGACTTTTTCGCTTACGCACTGTCGTCTTCCCCAGCTTGCTGCTGCTGCTCCTTGCCCTCTGTCAGCTCTGCCCTGCACTCTTCCTCAGCTTTCTGCTGATGGTGTTGCTGCTCCCTGACCTACATCGGCTCGGCCTTGCCTTCTTCATCCACTTGATTCTGCTGCCGCTACTCCTTCTGCTCCGTCAGCTATGCCCTGTCGTCTTCCCCTGCTTTCTGCTACCGCTCCTCGCCAACTGTCAGCTCTGCCCTGCCCTCTTCCTCAGATTTCTGCTGATGGTGTTGCTGCTCACTGACCTACATTGGTCACCTTGCCACCTTCGTCTACTTGCATCAGCTGCTGTTGCTCCTTCTGCTTCGTCAGCTATGCACTGTCGTCTTCCCCTGCTTGCTGCTGCTCCTCCATGCCCTGCGTCAGCTCTGCCCTGCACTCTTCCTCAGCTTTCTGCTGATGGTGTTGCTGCTCCGTGACCTACATCGGCTCTGCCTTGCCATCTTCGTCGACTTCCATCTGCTGCTGTTGCTCCATCTGCTTCATCAGCTACGCACTGCCATCTACCCCTGGTTGCTGCTGCTGCTCCTTGCCCTCTGTCAGCTCTGCCCTGCTCTCTTCATCAGCTTTCTGCTGATGGTGTTGCTGCTCCCTGACCTACATCGGCTCTGCCTTGCCATCTTCGTCCACTTGCATCTGCTGCTGCTAATCCTTCTGCTCTGTCAGCTACGCACTGTCGTCTTCCCCTGATTCCTGCAGTTGCTCCACACCAACTGTCAGCTCTGCCCTGCCCTATTTCTCAGCTTTCGGCTGATGGTGTTGCTGCTCTCTGATCTACCTCGGCTCTGCCTTGCCTATCTTCATCCACTTGCATCTGCTGCTGCTGCTTCTTCTGCTCTGTCAGCTATGCACTGTCGTCTTCCCCTGCTTGCTGCTGCTCCTCCATGCCCTGCGTCAGCTCTGCCCTGCACTCTTTCTCAGCTCTCTGCTGATGGTGTTGCTGCTCCCTGACCCACCTCGGCTCTGCATTGCCATCTTCGTCCACTTGCATCTGCTGCTGCAGCTCCTTCGACTTCGTCAGGTACGCTCTGTCGTCTTCCCCTGGTTGCTGCTGCTGTTCCTTGCCCTCTGTCAGCTCTGCCTTGCACTCTTCCTCAGCTTTCTGCTGATGGTGTTGCTGCTCCCTGACCTACATCGGCTCTGCCTTGCCATCTTGATCGACTTGCATCTGCTGCTGTTGCTCCTTCCACTTCGTTAGCTACGCACTGTCTTCCCCTGCTTGCTGCTGCCGCTCCAAGCCCTCTGTCAGCTCTGCCCTGCACTCTTCCTCAGCTTTCTACTGATGGTGTTGCTGCTCGCTGACCTACATCGGTCACCTTGCCATCTTCGTCCACTTGCATCAGCTGCTGCTGCTCCTTCTGCTCTGTCAATTACGCACTGTCGTCTTCCCCTGCTTGCTGCTGCTGCTCCTCGCCCTCTGTCCTCTGCCCTGCAATCTTCCTGAGCTTTCTGCTGATGGTGTTGCTGCTCCCTGAACTACATCGGCTCTGCCTTGCCCTCTTCATCCACTCGATTCTGCTGCCACTGCTCCTTCTGCTCCGTCAGGTACGCACTGTCGTCTTCCCTTGTTTGCTGTTGCTGCTTCTCGTCAGCTGTCAGCTCTGCCCTGCCCTCTTCCTCAGCTTTCTGTTGATGGTGGTTTTGCTGCCCAACCTACATCGGCTCTGCCTTGCCCTCTTCGTCCACTAGCTTCTGCTGATGCTCCTCCTTCTCTTCCATCAGCTACCACCTGTCATCTTCCCCTGCTTGCTGTTGCTGCTCCTCGCCTCCGTTAGCTCTGCCCTGGCCCCTTCCTCATCTTTCTGCTGATGGTGTTGCTGCTCCATCACCTACGCTGGCTCTGTCTTGCCCTCTTTCTCCACTTGCTTCTGCTGCCGCTGATCTTTCTGCTCCGTCAGGTATGCCCTTTCGTCTGCCCTGCTTGCTGCTGCTTCTCCTCACCCTCTGTCAGCTCTGCCCTGCCCCCTTCCTCAGCTTTCTGCTGATGGTGTTGCTGCTCCCCGAACTACATCGGCTCTGCCTTTCCCTCTTCGTCCACTTGCTTCTGCTGCCGCTGCTCCTTCTCCTCCTTCAGCTAAGCCCTGTCGTCTTCACCTGCTTGCTGCTGCTGCTCCCCGCCTCCCGTCAGCTCTGCTCTGCCCCCTTCCTCAGCTTTCTGCTGATGGTGTTGCTGCTCCCCCACCTACATCGGCTGTGCCTTTCCCTCTTCTTGCACTTGGTGCTGCTGAAACTGTTGCTATCCCTCATACTATGCCAGCTCTGCCTTGTCAGCTGCTCCTGCTTTCTGCTGCTGCAGCTGTTTCTCCTCCTCATGCTATATCAGTGCCGGCTTGCCCGCTTCCCCTTCTTGGTCCTCCTGTACTGTTGGTGCTTCTCCTCGTCGTCCAATAGCTTTGCTTTGCTTTCTTTCTCTGCTTGCTGCTGCTGCTGCTGCTGCTTCTGCTTCAATTTGTCGTGGGTCACAGAGACGACTGTGGCCAAAGCCTCCAAGTGTCATTCACTTGCCACTTCAGCCCGCTCTCGCCATGCCGTGCTCCCCTACATTTTTCGCTGACGCTGCTGATCTGTAGATCGCTCTTTTTGAGTTCTTTTATCAGGTGATATCTCGTCGAATGCCGTACGGAAGACGACTGTCATGAAGTCCAAGGAGATGCACCCGCCCTCTGTCCTGGTCCCAATGAGCTCGTGGACCAAGCTGGCCTCCGCCTACAGCGTAATGCTCCTCACCTTGCCAACCTCCTGTGAAGATTCCGTGTCAGCTGGTAGGTTCTGCAACCTACGGCCGTAACCTCCGGAGGCGCAAGACGGTCCCTGAGAGTCTGCGACTCTGTCATCCTGAGATAAGAGCACACCACAGTGAGCCCCAAGCCCCCTAGTGAACGCACAGTCAGTGAGGAGGTTGGGTCAGAGACCGACGCGATACTCAGAAACACGCAGACAGTAGTGGCACATCTGCAACGGACCGCGGCCACTGTCTGTGGTGCCGCTGGACTTTGATGCGCTGGTGGCCACTGCCAGCCAACACGTCGGCGCTAGCGGTCGGGATGGTACCTACTACGGCACCTCCTTCACAGACACTTCAGGTCCACTGGTCATCAATCACCGCTTCAGGCTCCTCAGCTTGCGACTCTCCACTGAGGACCTCCTCTGCCCGCCAGAACTACTGCTGTCCTTCTGCTTCTCGTCGTCGCCCTCCCCTCCTTCGTGGTGGCCGTGTTTTAGCTGGTCTCCAGGGTGGAGGGGGGGAGTGAAGGCGAGTCACGACTCCGGTCCAGGTCCAACACGGATGTCTGTGCGCTCTGCAGAATGCAAAGTGCAATATCCCCTCCCTTAATTTTACTACTTAACTTAATTGCTAGTGGCTGCCTTTTATACCAAGTCTACCAACACCGATAACTCTAATTTGGGTCTCCAGCCCCACTATAAAAGGTTCACCCCATGAGACAAGGCGAAGTATTCTGAGTCTGCCCATCTGACACTCACCAAGACCCAAGCATTGTTCACAAGGATGGTCGAACCATGGGGAAATACATACACTACTGTGCCCCAACACTTTCAAAATCTGGTCTGCTCTCTTCAGTTGCATCTCCTAGTTCAGGTAAATCTTTCTCTTTCTTGGTTTCTAACCCATCACTATCAGAGGCACATAGGTGGCTACATCTAATTCTTGTGGGGCCGAAAGATCATCAGTTGAGATAATACTCATGGTCATCTTTCCCATATAGTGCGTTAAATTTACATCTTCTAAATTCTCTTCTTCTCACCGTGTTTGTTCGTTTTTTCTTGCTTGCTGCACTAATCTTCATCCCGTTCCTTCATCACACGCTCTTTCTCGGCCCTATTGTCGACTCTGTTTCTCTCCTTTTGGGCCATTTTTTGCGCCCTCTCAGCTCCTTTCTCTTTCTTTTCTGTCTTTCTCTCTTTCTTATCTGCCTCCAACTACGCCAACTATTAGATCCATTTTTATCTGCACTAAATACTTTCTATTTCCTTCTTTATTGCACTCCCCAAAACTCAGCCGAAATAGACGGCCCTACTGTTTATTCCACACTTCTCATTTAAACAGTACATATTCGCAACAGATTCCAGCATCGCACCACATTCAAGAGAAAACAGCCACACAAGAACAAAACCGAGCACCCGCTCCCATGCTTGCTCCTCAAAACAGCGTTGCACTGTGCTGCAGGATTTTCTCTGTTGTGCAGCTAAAGGTCGATCTCTCTATCTAGTGAAGATGAAATTCTCGCATAGTGGTACCAATCCTGGCAGGCATCGACAAGTGAAACTTTCCCTCCCTTAATTGCATAACTTAAATCAAGTTACCTGCTATCGTCAGCCCTTATACCAGCATATCCAACATCGATAACTGCAATTATTTTGCGTCGCCAGCCTCACCATAAGAGGTTCAGCATATGCCAAAGCGGGATTCGTCTAAACATAAATCATTGGCCCATCTGAAAGTCACGAAGAACCCTCGTTCATTGATCATGATCATCATTTAGGGAAACCAGTGCCGAAATACAGACACTACACATAAGCATAGTCTATCGTTACACAAAGCTTATGGTGGACACTGAAAAATAAATGATGGCTCTTAGGATCTTTGCCAACTGCCTTGCCACAGTGGTAACGCCGGTTCCCTTCTGATTACCGAAGGTAAGAGCTGGTGGTCTTGGCTAGCTGTCTGGGTCTGCAGAGCGCTTTTGGCAAGCGAGGTGCACTTAGCTCTTGTGAGGCCATTTGCTAAGTTACATGATTGAGAAGTAGCGGCTCTGCTCACGAAAACTGACAACGGCCAGGAGAACCGTGTGCTGACCACATGCATACCGTGATGCATATCAGCAATTGATGACACGGCGGTCGGTCGGTATCCTTGGGTCTTACGAGGTCTGTTTGGACGGAGTTTTTTTTAAGTCTTACGTAGGACTTGTGACACTTATTTGTGTAGACACTAACTGTTAAAGGGATATGGCAGTATGGATCAAAAGTGAAAAGGCTTTTAATTCGTATCCTTTAATAGGTGCTTCCATCCTTTCACACTTCTACAAGTAAGGTCTCATCTAGTCTCCGTATTTGTGTGTTCTGATTAACGATCCTTCCATGCGCTATGAACATTAAGGTTTAAACTAGCCTCCTTTGGACCCTTAGACACTTCTATTCCTTCCTGCCTGTTAGTAAATCCCACAAACTACCAGTCCTTTAGTCTTCAATTGATCAGAATTACTTGCGCTCGAGCCATACATGAAATTACAGAAGGTTTACTGCAGCGCTTTAACTCTGAAAGCGAGAGCGAGCGCTGCTCCTCTCCGTTCTCCACCATTCTAGACCGAACTGCCACTCCCGTTCTCCAGGCCGCTTCCAGCTCCACACGCCGCTGTCAGCATTTCACAGTTACACTACTGGCTCCGACTCCCGATCAACTCCACACACACACGCACACACACACACACACACACATACACACACATACACACACATACAAACATTGCGTTCGGCCCGCATCTCGTGGTCGTGCGGTAGCGTTCTCGCTTCCCACGCCCGGGTTCCTGGGTTCGATTCCCTGCGGGGTCAGGGATTTTCTCTGCCTCGTGATGGCTGGGTGTTGTGTGCTGTCCTTAGGTTAGTTAGGTTTAAGTAGTTCTAAGTTCTAGGGGACTGATGACCATAGATGTTAAGTCCCATAGTGCTCAGAGCCATTTGAACCATTTTTTAAACATTGCGTTCAGTAATTTCACTCCTGCACCACGTCCTCAGACTCCGTCCAAAGAGGCCTCAGACGTCCTAACGGTACCGAACGGCCGCCGTGTCATCCTTAGAAAACACGCATCATTCAGTGTGGATGTCGAGGGCATGCGGGCGGCACACTGCTCTCCCAGCCGTCACTTGCCGTGACTGGAGGAACTACACTACTGGCCATTAAAATTGCTACACCAAGAAGAAATGCAGATGATAAACGGGTATTCATTGGACAAATATTTTATACTAGAACTGACATGTGATTACATTTTCACGCAGTTTGGGTGCATAGATCCTGAGAAATAAGTACCCAGAACAACCACCTCTGGCCGTAATAACGGCCTTGATACGCCTGGACATTGGGTCAAACAGAGTTTGGATGGCGTGTACAGGTACAGATGCCCATGCAGCTTCAACACGATACCACAGTTCATCAGGAGTAGTGACTGGCGTATTGTGACGAGCCAGTTGCTCGACCACCATTGACAAGACGTATTCAGTTGGTGAGAGATCTGGAGAATGTGCTGGTCAGGGCAGCAGTCGAACATTTTCTGTATCCAGAAAGGCCCGTACAGGACCTGCAACATGCGGTCGTGCATTATCCTCCTGAAATGAAGGGTTTCGCAGAGATCGAATGAAGGGTAGAGCCACGGGTCGTAACACATCTGAAATGTAACATCCACTATTCAAAGTGCCGTCAATGCGAACAAGAGGTGACCGAGACGTGTAACCAGTGGCACCCCATATCATCACGCCGGGTGATACGCCATTATGGCGATGACGAATACACGCTTCCAATGTGCGTTCGCAGCTATGTCGCAAAACACGGATGCGACCATCATGATGCTGTAAACAGAACCTGGGTTTATCCGAAAAAATTACGTTTTGCCATTCGTGCACCCAGGTTCGTCGTTGAGTACACCATCGCAGTCGCTCCTGTCTGTGATGCAGCGTCAAAGGGTGACCGCAGCCATGGTCTCCGAGCTGATAGTCCATGCTGCTGCAAACGTCGTCGAACTGTTCGTGCAGATGTTTGTTGTGTTGCAAACGTCCCCATCTGTTGACTCAGGGATCGAGGCGTGGCTGCACGATCCGTTACAGCCATGCGGATAAGATGCCTGTCATCTCGACTGATAGTGATACGAGGCCGTTGGGATCCAGCACAGCGTTCCGTATTACCCTCCTGAACCCACCGATTCCATATTCTGCTAACAGTCATTGCCTCTCGACCAACGCCAGCAGCAATGTCGCGATACGATAAAGCGCAATCGAGATAGGCTACAATCCGATCTTTATCAAAGTCGTAAACGTGATGGTACGCATTTCTCCTCCTTACACGAGGCATCACAACAACGTTTCACCAGGCAACGCCGGTCAGCTGCTGTTTGTGTATGAGAAATCGTTTGGAAACTTTCCTCATGTCAGCACGTTGTAGGTGTCGTCACCGGCGCTAACCTTATGTGAATGCTCTGAAAAGCTAATCATTTGCATATCACAGCATCTTCTTTCTGTCGGTTAAAATGCGGCTCTGTAGCACGTCATCTTTGTGGTGTAGCAGTTTTAATGGCCAGTTGTGTACTTCGAATCAAGTGGCTCCTAGACTGGCCTCAAGAGTGATGCGTGCTACCCCTCACCCATCCAAGCCTGACAGCACTTTACGCTGGTGGTCTGACGGCAACCAGTGTTAACACTGCGACAGGGCCGTTCGCCTCGGATTTGCAGATTACTGGAAATGGCAATGTAATCTGAAACAGATCTGTCACGAAATGAAGACTGATAATTACATTGCAACTGTTCTTGACCTTTAGAATAATGGCATTATCTGACGTACAATATAAGGCATGGTTCCTACGAAAGAAATATACAATGTCTGAAGCATACACGTGTCGAACTTATTATGAAATTAGGAGGTACATATAAGATATAAACAATCATGATGGAATTAAATAGTTCCTTTCATAACACGAGTAACAAAATAACGCTTTCGCATTTCCCGAATGGAAATTGGACTGCTGTGTTTTTGGATTGTTAGTACTTTGTCCAATCTCCGTTCTTTCTAATTACATTAAAAATTCTCTTCGGCATTGATTTTCTTACGGTTTGTAGCTCTTCCAGTGCAGTTCAGTGTAGTTGTCGCCCTCTCTGCTCGTACCACTTCTTGCAGCTCACATGCGACCTCAAATTGCCATCCATTGCGATAAACACACCTTGCAAGTATTCCCCAAATGTTACCCACTGGGTTCATATCCGGGCTACGTCAGGGCCAGGAAAAACATCGATATCACTATCTTCAAACCAGTTTTTATTGTGCATAAACCTGTGCAGGTGCATTATTTTGTTGATCCTTTAGACTTTCAGTCCCCTAGGTTCCCATACATTCTAATTTGTTCTGTCTCTAGCATCTCAGTGTACATACTAGAGTTCATTCTAATTTTCAGCCAAGCAATGCGTGATTAACCTTTACTGCAGAAGGCTGCCCAAATCATAACACTTCCCCTGCCCAAATTTCTGCTCATTCTTACCTGCTGGTCTGTTATCAGATAGTGTCCGTCGTACTAAAATCGATGCGGACCATCTAAATTAAACTTCTTCTCATTACAGAAGATCACTATTCACTCTCAAGTCCATGATAAGTTTTTCAGCAAACTCCAGTCTATCTTGTTGTTCCATCATCTTTCGGGCGTGCACTCGGGACAGCGACAATTCTTCTTGCGATATTTCGGCTAGAAACCTCCCAGCCATCTTCAAGGCGAGTCAGAGACTGAGTTCATAGCGTTTGCGCGTGCCTATTTATACGGAGAGTCACGTGATACAAAGCTACTGAGAAGATATCAAAGTCGCCACTACTGCGCTAGTCATAGATAAGATGTATACAGCGAACATAAACATATAAGCGCAGAGTGCAAACAAAATAGTGCTGCTGCGAATCCACCGTCCTTGTAAATAAATAATTAATCTTTAAAAGTGGTAACATCTGTCGGAAGTGAAGCTGCAGAAATTCTTTCCGAACGAAGGTGTGAAATAAGCGGTTTCCAAGCATTGTCAAGATGAAATCCTTCGTCACGGTTTAGCAGGTTGTCGGATAGTTGTATTTCTACAGCTTCCTTAACAACTGAGTCCCAGAAAGATGAAGCAGTAGTTAAAATCTTAACAACTTTATAATCCATGGCATGGCCAGTAGAAATGCAATGTTCGGCAACTGCTGATTTGTTGGACTGAAGAAGACGTATGTACCGCTGGTGTTCGACGCATCGTTCCTGTACAGTGCGCGTGGTTTGCCCTATCACATCCAGTCTATCATGTTTATGTCTGGGCGTTAGAGCAGGTTCCTGCAATCGTTTCTTGAATCCAAGATCTTTTCAATTCAAATAATTTGTGTTAACACGTCGGACAGTTACCGACAACTGTAAATCAGCAACAAATTGAGAAGAATAACGTTTTTTGGCCCTTACTTTGTGGAATAGTAACCGTTTCGATGCCTTAGACAATTTCCTACTTTGCCCATATCTTCCGTCCGGTCGATATCGTGCACCGAATTAACGAAATTATAAATCACAGTACTTGAACGGCTCAAGTTCTTGGTGAATTGACGATTGGAGAGTCCCATTTCCATCTACGCACCGATTTTCGCTTTGTTTGTCACATGATAATTTTTTCCCACATGGCAATGTCATAATCGTGCTTTATGCACATTATACTTGAGTATTGCTCATCAGTGTGGGATCCGTACCAGATCGGGTTGACGGAGGAGATAGAGAAGATCCAAAGGAGAGCGGCGCGTTTGGTCACAGGGTTATTTGGTAACCGTGATAGCGTTACGGAGATGTTTAACAAACTCAAGTGGCAGACTCTGCAAGAGAGGCGCTCTGCATCGCGGTGTAGCTTACTCGCCAGGTTTCGAGAGGGTGCGTTTCTGGATGAGGTATCGAATATATTGCTTCCCCCTACTTACACCTCCCGAGTAGATCACGAATGTAAAATTCGAGAGATTAGAGCGCGCACAGAGGCTTTCCGGCAGTCGTTCTTCCCGCGAACCATACGCGACTGGAACAGGAAAGGGACGTAATGACAGTGGCACGTAAAGTGCCCTCCGCCACACACCGTTGGGTGGCTTGCGGAGTATAAATGTAGATGTAGATGTAGATACGCTCTGTCACTAATGGTGTCTGTTTCGTATCTGCAGAAAAGGCACGTACACACACACACTAACACCGCACAGAGCAGACTTTCTTTATATCGCGTGCCTGCCTCTACCACCTGAATCGTTGATGTCTTGTTATATGGTATACCACTGACATCAAATGCGATACCATTTGACTGCATTTTTCAGTACAATGGCTCTCGTACTACTGCATATACACTATTCGGAACTGTTCCAACTGACAATGTTAATTTTCCTACATACATCGATGACTTTACACTGATTTCCACGACTGTACACCATGGTACAGTCCAAGTGAACAAAGAAAGATGCAAACAGATGTTCACTATTCTAGTAAAATAAGCGTAGTTTCTTCAGGTATTATTTGTAGAGTGGACTACCACCTAAAGACTTATTTGCATTGTTTTTAACCGTATGAGAAATTTTGGATTCGTTCTCGCTATGTGAATACGGCACACCTCGAAATTGTTCTCTGTGGAATGTGATTCAACGTTATCTGCAATATGCTTCGATAGCAGGTTCTTCGTAATGCTGACGTCGGATAGAGTAGTCCCTTGTTCAAAACAGGCTTCTATACAGAACTCGGAAACCCTCAGTGCCAGAAGCAAAACTGCTGAGCCGGAAATTTGTAAAAGATACCTGTTTCTTCCTGTTGTGACAGCCAAGTCCTTTTTTTTTTTTTGTGTCAGCCTGGCCCCAGAGAACAGATTTCATGCGTCTGTCGCTGCTATGGTCTTAGGCACGCAGTCTGACGTTTTGCTACCACCAGACGTTTGGCTACCGTCTTGTGTTGGTGACTTCGCTATGTGTACTGCTTCGCACCATTGCATGCATCGAAGTCTCTGACAAACAACTGCCTCATTACCGACTAACGAAGGAATCCTAACGAAATTTCTTTTATTACCAGACCCACATTTCTGAGTATGACGGAGCTTACACGTAACTACCACTGAGATCCGGCCCCCTTCCAAACACGAATTGTGCGCTAGAAGAGCAGCTGCTGCTAAGTCCCAATATGAGAGCTATTCTGACTTCCTCGTCACGGTCGTTTTACGAGACATCCGTGATGCGAACTGACTCGTCCGGAGTCAATCTGGATAAAGTTCTTCAGTGTCGTAGACCGCATATTGTTGTGAAATGACGCAGTAACGTTTCGGCCACTGTCATCTGGCCTTCTTGAGGGAATATACTGTGTCGCCTGACTGTCCTTGGAATTTGAACTGCAAACTTCCCTGCGATGTACAACTACCCTCTTGTTGCGTCTGCCTTTGAAATTTGACGAGCATCTCCGTAACACTCTCGCGTCTACTAAACACATCCATGACAAGACTGGCCGTTCTCCTTTTGATCTTCTGTACCTTTGCTATTAACCCAAGCTGGTAATCTTGCTAGAGTTAACGATCAGTACTTAAGAGACTTTGGAGCGACGATTTGGAAGCTATTTCTCTTATAGATGGTTTAATTTACATTTCTTTAAGATTCTTCCAACGAATCTCAGTGTGATATGGAAGTCTTCTTACTTTTAGTTCAATTTTATGGGGTCTGGCGACTTTGCGTCATCAGAAAACAGCCTTATGGATTTTCTGGTTATCTGTAATACGCACATAGAAATGACGTCAGTTGTATTTGTTGCGTGCTGACATCTCGTAAAAATTTTAAATGAATTTATATTCACACTTGTCTGTACATTTATTACAATTTCCACTATTGAAATTTTGACCTTTTTCTCATTTTCATGTGGTCAGCATTAATAAATACTGCTGTGTTTTCAGCACCTCTAACCATTTGAAAAATCAACAAAAGGTGGAAATTGCAATAACGGGTATTGTAACACATGTACAGTCGGCGGCGAATATGGAGTCAGTTGAGGAATTACGTCAGGCGGCTTCTCCCCGTTAAGAAACTCAAGTACTGAAAGCCGATCATAAAGCTGATCCGAATTTCCCTAATGTCCACAAGCGATCTACCTTGATGATTCCTCTCAGAACACCACAATGGATTTCATTTCGTAAGTTTTGTTCTGTTTCAGTTTGCCAAGAAGTTTCTAAAGACTTTACCTTACAATTGTGGAAGTACATGAATACTCTCTTACCTTCCTCTGAGTTAACAAAACGACTGTTTGTAACTGGCACCTTCCTGGTCCCAGTCCCTAGGACAACTAACATTCCGAGAAGTCACATGCATTTCGTAAAATTCCAATGCTGATTAAATAGGAAAATCTTCTGCAGCCAGGATCACTTGGTATTTTTATTTTATTTCGTAATAACCTGGTTCGACAGAATCTTGCTGTCATCTTTGTATCTATACCGTATCAAAAGTGAAAACGTAACAAAGAAATTTTATCACTGTTTACAAACCCTTATACCAGTGGGAAAAAGTACATCATCATTAGTTTACATACTTTGGGAAAAATTTTATTAATATGCCTACATGTATCAATATAATGAAAAAACGCAACACTCATAGGAAACGACATGACTTTGGCTTGTCAGACAGATAAAAAGAAACATACACTGCACCAACTCTGTGCCTAGGAGTGAATGTGAACAAATGAAAAGTGGAGTCATAGTCCAGGCACATCACAGGACAAACAGAGCAGGCAAGCAGTTTGCGGCAGAGCGAGCCGTTAAATGCACAGTCAACAGGTGGTCTATATGTTCACATACTGATACTTGGTATTGTTACAGAAATGCACTAGGGACTCATCAGTTGACATTCTTACATTGCAGATCCAAAATATACCATATGATGCATTGAGTATTCGTGGTCCCCATTGCATCACAGTCCCACAGCACCACAGGCAGTCGCCACAGTCCTTTGCAGATGTGCCATCACTAGCCTGTTGATACTGACGATGGCGCTGGACACTGACCTGGAATTACTGCTGACTGTGCCTTTGCCAGAGGGGCTGCACTCACTGTGGTGTGCTCCTCCTCTCACGACAACAGCATGGTGAACTCTGGGGTACCACCAGCGCATCCAGAGGCAACGACTACAGCTCGTAGGACTTACCAGCCGAGACAGAATCTTCACAGGAGGACGATGAGGTGGGCCGGCCGAAGTGGCCGTGCGGTTAAAGGCGCTACAGTCTAGAACCGCAAGACCGCTACGGTCGCAGGTTCGAATCCTGCCTCGGGCATGGATGTTTGTGATGTCCTTAGGTTAGTTAGGTTTAACTAGTTCTAAGTTCTAGGGGACTAATGACCTCAGCAGTTGAGTCCCATAGTGCTCAGAGCCATTTGAACCATTTTTGAACGATGAGGTGGGGAGCATTATGCTGGAGCTGGAGACCAGTCTAGTTCTGGAGCAGGTTGGGACTGGGGTCAAGGATCGAGGCTTCTCCTCAGACTCCTTGACAGCCATCTTCTGAACAGCATTAGGTGAGATATCACATGACAGAGGGACTCTAGCAGAGCGACGTACACTTCAGCAGTGTCAGAGGATAGCGTTGGAGAACACAGCAAGGTGAGAGCAGGCTGAGGAGGCAGGCCAAGGACAAAAAGTGGCCGCAGCTGCAGTGGCCTTTGTGATCCGCAACGAGCTGATGCTGAAACTGAAGCAGCAGCAAGACAGGGAGAGGGCAAAGCAAATCTGATGGAGGTTGAGGTGGTGCACCAGCAATAGCAGCAGCACCGGGCAGTTAAGAGGGCTGGGCGTAGCCGACGGAGGATGAGGGGCTGCAACAGCAGCACCAGCAGCAGCAACCAGGGGAAGAGGGTGAGGCATAGCTCATGGAGAATGAGGAGCAGCAACAGCAGAAGCAGCAGCAAGTAGGAGACGAGGGACAGGCCCAGCTGATAGAAGACGAGGAACATGAACAATATCAGCAGCAAGTAGAGGAAGAGAGCAAGGTGTAGCTGATGAAGGTTGAGCACCATCACCAGCTGTAGGAGCAGCAGCCAGCAGGGGAAGAAGGCAAGGCGTGGCTAATGGAGAATAAGGAGCAGCAACAGCAGCAGATACACCAAGCAGAACAAGAAGGCAAGATGTGGCTGACAGAGAATGAGGACCATAAAAAGTAGCAGCAGCAGCTAACAGTGGAAGGCGCCCACACTCTAGTTGATGGAGGGCAATGAGCAGCAATGGCAGCTGCAGCAGCAAGGAAGATGAGAACGCTAGATGTAGTTGATGGAAGCTGCAACAGCAGCAAACAGGGAGTCAGGCCAAAATTTTGCTGAGGGAGGGTGAACAGTAGCAGCTAGGGTATGAGGTCATGGCATGCCTCATGGAGGGTGAGGAGCAGCAATAGTAGCAGCAGCAACAACAGATGTAAACAGGGGAAGAGGGCAAAGTTGCTAATGGAGGACGAGGAACAGCAGTGCAGGAGCAGCAGCAGGCAGGAGAACAGGGCAGGGAATAGCCAATGGAGAGCAAGGAGTAGCAACAGCAAGCAATACAAGAGGGAAAACTGTAGCAGCTGGAGGGTGAGACGCAGCAACAGCAGCAGCAAGCAGGGAAAGAGATCATGGCTGATAGAGGGTCAGGAACAGCAACAGCAAACGGGATGAGGACAAGACCAAGCTGACAGAGGGTGAGGAGCAGCAACAGCAACAAGCAAGGGGTGATGGCAAGACATACCTAACAGAGGGTGAGCAGTATCAGCTGCAGCAGGAAGTAGCTGAGAGGGCAAGGCAGGTAATGGAAAATGAGGAGAAACATCACCAACAGCAAGCAGGGCAAGAGGGCAAGGTACAGCTGATGGAGAGTGACGAGTAGCAAGACTAGTAGTAGCTGCAAGCAGGGGAAGAGTGCAAGACAAAGCTTATGGAAACTAGGAGCAGCGATACCAGGGGAGGGGGCAAGGCATAGCTGACGGAGGATGAGGAGAGCAACAGCAGCAGCAGCAAGTAGGGGAAGAGGTTGTGACGACTACGTAAGACCGTACCACCGAATGAGTTCACGCGCCAGCCACCTGGAGTGCTGCCTCTCTCTCATTCCTTGCTGCAGCATGGACGTTCTGTCAGATTTGTGATTTAGCAACTAATTATTCTGTTGATATTGATTAGTAAGTAGTTATTCCATTACTACTGAAAGAAATAAATGTTCATGTGCTCTCTCCTATTCGAGGTTATCATGCAGAGTAGTTGCAAACAGCAAATTGTTGATGCAGTAACTGCCATTCATAGTCCACACGCTGGGCATATCAATATAAGCCATAGTCTCATATCCATAAGAGGTTAGAACAAGGTCAAGGTGCAGCAGATGGCAGACTGGGCGCAGCAATAGCAGCTGCAGCAGCAAGCAGCGGAATAGGTCAAGGTGTAGTTTATGGAGGGTGAGGAGCAGCAGTGGCAGGCAGGGGACGAGGGTAAGACGTAGCTGACAGAGAACGAGGAGCAGCAACAGCAACTGCGGCAGCAAGCAGGGGTAGAGGGCAAGGCATAGCTTATGGACGATGAGGAGCAGCAACATCTGCAGCAGGGCAAGCCACAGTAGTTGTAGTGTGAGGAGAAGCAACAGCAGCAAGCAAGGGAAGACACACACCGAGCATGTGAAGAGGAGCAACAACAGCTGCAGCAGGATGCAGGGGGAGAGGGCAAGGCTTAGCTGATGGAGGGTGAGGAGCAGCAACAGCAGTAGTAACCACAAGTAGGAAAAGAGTGCAAGATGTAGCTAGTTGAAACTAGAAGTAGCAATAGCAGCTGCAGCAGCAGGCAGGGCAGGAGGGCAAAGCGTAGCTGGTGGAGAATGAGAAGCAGCAACAGCATTGGTAGCAAGCAGGGGAAGCGATCGCAAGCTTGGTATGTGCGATCAGCTGATCGTCACCGAATGTCAAGGAGTTCCATGTGACAGCTACGTGGAGCACTCTCTCTCTCAATTGCTCTTATAACTGCCGTCTGTAGTCCACACACCGAGCATTTCAAAATAAGGCACAACCTTGTACCCTTAAGAGATTAACAAAGAGGTCAAGGTGTAGCTGATGGCAGACTATAGTTCAATTCTTTTATCTTGGCGGCTCGCGCATGCCCACCCAGACGCGGGATATTGCTGCGTTGCCAGATGCACGGGCCAAGAGAAACAGCGCCATAGTATAGTATAGTTCGCAAACTTACGTATGTTTAGGGGGGAGCGCGCAGTTTATGAAGTAAAGCCACCACGGCCGCATTAACCCTTTCGCTGCTTCAGAGACGTGCTTCCCGCAATCCGCGCTGTGCGCGGTTTTGTCATCACTGCACTGCTCGCCTGTGCAGACGCATGGTGTTCCGACTGCTTTGACGCACTTATCATTCGATTTCACAAAAACTATTTGGCCCAAAAATTTGATTTTTTGCACATCTTCTTCACTGATACCTTCCCCCCCCCCCCCCATAAATGACATAATTTTGTTTCCATGTTCAATGCAGTTATTGTGCAGCATTAAATGTAGTAAACCATTGCACGAAATTTTGAAGAGTTTCCAGAGGTAAAAGTCCACAGCGTATACTTTCCATGTGGTCGATTTTAGTAGCCACTAGAAATTTCAAAAAATTACAGTCAAACGAATAAAATTCATGAAGTAAGTCACTTCGATATTGCTTTTAAATAAAGAAAATATTGAGCATCGAACAAGATTTGAACTCGGACTCTTTTGCTTTGCAGCCAAACACCTTAACCTTTTTTTTTTTTTTCATTTTGTTCGCTTTAGTTCGTTGCATCTGCTCGGGGCGGACGTCGTAAGACATCCATTTAAGTCCATTGTTGATCTGTTAACTCAGTTTTTTTATTACAGAGGGCACGTTACGGTCTTATCTCATTTTGGTCTATATTGTTCATTGTATATGTTCGAGGCGGACGTCCCATGACATTCGTCTAGGTTGTTCGTTAAGCCATTCACTCAGTTTTTTTATTACGGAGGGTAGCTAAACCCTCTGACCGAACACTCTGAGCTACCGTGCCGGCGAACCGTTATGCTACCACAGCTCGTCGTGCAATAGAATTATTGCATTAGTTTAAAGAATCAAGCAAAATACCGACAAACACTGTTGGTATCACTATGAATTACTCACGTTTCGTCGAAGTACAATAGGAAATAAACAATTACCGCTGTTCTTTATTGTGAAAAAGCGGTTAGTGAGAATGAATTTCCTTGCTATCGCCTGAATTAGGAGACTTATTGCTTGTTTGGTTTAATTAATTAATAGAATATGTAACAGTTGGTATAAATAATGCTTTTTCAAAACTTTCTTTTATAGAAAGTCTACTATCAAGACATTTCTTTTGTTCAATTACTTTACTTATGACTGAAGACACTCGTCCGTGCTCTGCACTGCAGTCGAGCTCTGGCAACGTCATTCTCTGTTCATTGGCTCATTGTGTTTTGTGACGTCAGATGCGAAGAACGAACCTAAACTCGCCCGCCGTCGTAAATGACGCGCACTTTAGGAGTAGATGCAGGAGCAAGCTGGGGAAAAGTGCAAGGTGTAGTTGATGGAGGGCAAGGATCAGGAGCAAGCAGCATGTGAGGGTAAGACACAGCTGACAAAGGGCGAGGAGCAGCAATAGCAACTGCAGCAGCAAGCAGGGGAAGAGGCCAAGGTGTAGCTAATGGACAAAGGGGAGCAGCAGTAGCAAGCAGGTTAAGAGCACAAGCCACAGCTGCTGGAGGGTCAGGAGCGGCAAGCACGGTAAGAAGTCATGGCATGGCTGACAGAGGGCAGCAGCAAGCAGGGGGTGAGGGTAAGGCATAGTTGACAGAGGGCGAGAGCCAGCAGCAGTAGCTGCGGCAGCAACCAGGGGAAGGGGGCGAGGCATTGCTAATGGAGGATGAGGAGCAGCAGTACCAACAGGGGTAAGGGGCGAGGTGTAGCTGATGGAGGGCGAGAAGCACCAGCAGCAGTAAGCAATAAGAGTCAAATGACACCCGGGTGTGCAAAGGAAGTTACATGGAAGGACTGGGCTGAGTTTCAGGTAAACGTCATTTACCATTTGTAAAACACTTATTACAAAATATCATGAGTTCCAAATTTCCACTTATACTTTAAGCAAACTGATTATAAAGTGTAAATTTCCAGTTTCATATTAAGCAACTTTCAGCACATACCCAACGGCCATTGTCACATAATAAATTTTAAATTTAGTAAATTCGAAAATTTACTTAACAATATTAAAACAAGCTCACCGGGCCCTTAAATAAAACTTGAACAATAAATAACAGAATTCAGTCTAACTCTGAATTTCACACATTTAGGAAAAGGAAAATAACTGTCAGTGCCGACATGCTATGTAATTGTTCTGATACAGGCGACTAGTTTGCGTTGTAGAATCTTATACCAGAATTTACAGCTACAAAGGGGATCCCAACTAATTTGAAAGCAATAACGTGATGGGTAATAAAGACAGTTATGTACAAATGCATCCCCATTAATAAGCTGTCTCTACATTTAAAAAACCCTTTAATTAAAAAGTCGGCCAGCACCAGATAAAAAAACATTAAGACAAAAATTTATCAAATTAATAATTGGCCAGTTACGGCTCTTCAAAATTTAAATCTGGTTGGTTGGTTGGTTTGGGGAAGGAGACCAGACAGCGTGGTCATCGGTCTCATCGGATTAGGGAAGGATGGGGAATGAAGTCGGCCGTGCCCTTTCAGAGGAACCATCCCGGCATTGGCCTGGAGTGATTTAGGGAAATCACGGAAAACCTAAATCAGGATGGCCGGACGCGGGATTGAACCGTCGTCCTCCCGAATGCGAGTCCAGTGTCTAACCACTGCGCCACCTCGCTCGGTTTTTAAATCTGGCCAGCGCTATATGATACAACTTTAAAAAATTTATCTGCGTGGGGAACAGCTGTTCATGACATTGCAATACATTAACCCAACAGAGTGAAACTTTTAAACTCAGAATATAAGATAGGATGAAGTCTCTTTAGAAAAAGGAGAATAAAACCAAATACTACAATTATTGCGGCAGAAGCCCATAACAAAGCTACTTAATTTAATTCCTTGCTGCGTGAGGGGATGTCCTTAGGTTAGTTAGGTTTAAGTAGTTCTAAGTTCTAGGGGACTGATGACCTCAGCAGTTAAGTCCCATAGTGCTCAGAGCCATTTGAACCAGTTTTTTTGTTTTTGGTGTTTTCATATTTTTGCTAGCCCGATATACGTGTGACTCTGGTATTGAGTGAAATGCTTTTCGGAAGACGAGAAATACTGCTTGTACCTCAATGCCTTGATCCATGGCTTTCAGAACGTCGTGTGAGAAAAGCATGAGTTGGCGCCGGCACGGTAGCTTAGCGTGTTCGGTCAGAGGACTGTGTGCTCTCTGTAATAAAAAAAACTGAGTCAAGGAATCAACGATCAACTTGAACGGGTGTCTTGTGACGTCCACACAGACCAAACGCAACGAACTACATCGAACAAAATAAAAAAAAAGCTGTCTAAGGCGCTGCAGTCATGGACTGTGCGGCTGCTCCCGGCGGAGGTTCGAGTCCTCCCTCGGGCATGGGTGTGTGTGTTTGTCCTTAGGATAATTTAGGTTAAATAGTGTATAAGCTCAGGGACTGATGACCTTAGCAGTTAAGTCCCATAAGATTTCACACACATTTTTTTGCATGAGGTGATGCAGGAAGCAGTAGGCTTCGGCAAAGATGATACCGGCAAGCGATGCACACAGGCAGTGGGTCTACTAGAGAACAATGTGGCCAACAGGTTCACTGTCCTCTGTGTGTGTCATAACAGCTGCAAGACTGGAACAAACTAAGGGAATGTCTACATTGTCGCACCACTGCCCCCTTTCTCCCTTTCCCAATCTGCCATAATTTGGTCAGGATAGGGTTCCTTAACAGGCGCGACCTCCATCAGAGTCCATATTTCTCTGCCCATGGAACCACCAGTGATTTACACAGTTTCATGGTGTCATGTTTACTGGTGAGCGTGTGCTTACTAGCACCACAGCTGAGACGTTGCAGCCCTTTGCAGCAAACTACTGGGACGGGAAACAAACCCAGTCACCAGCAGTGTCCCCTTCTCCACACTTAGTCCATCTAACGTGCTTAACCAGCTCCAAGCTCACTGGGCTGAAGGAAGGTACAGCTGATCTCATAATCGAAATGTCAAAGTACGTAATGAATCACACGTTCCAAAACACCAGACTCTCCTGTACATCTGTTCATACAAACTGAACCTCCAAATGAGAGGAAAATGTTTAAACATACAAATTAATTAATTTTGGCGCTCAAGGAATGCACAGGGCCAAGACTGCTACAATAATGAACACTCAGTAATAATGTCGGAGAACTGCTGTGTCCACTGGCGCCATACCAAATCATAACAGCTGACGTGACCAATCCTGGGCCACCAGACAGCGCATCACTCGACGTGGAGCTGAGTCTCACTTGATGTTGGAAACCACACTGCCCCTGACAGCAACCACAGGACTGACTGCAGCTTCACAGCTGTGTTCCCTAATTGGATGGTACTATGTGGCGAGAAAGCGCTATTTCTCTAGTGTACAGGGCGCGAAATTTGAAAGAAAGAAGCCACCACTCGGCTCCAGACTGTAGCGCCTAGAAACGCACGGCCACTCCGGCCGGCGGGCATCTACCACCAGATTATGAGGGGCCCTATTATGCCTGTAGTGAAAGCCAGAAATGTGGATCACACATCGAGCAATTTGTCCGGTTTTTCAGGGACGCACCAGAACCCAGATAAGGGCCTGGTCATTGGTTTCTAAAAGAAAATCTCTGTGCTCCAGATAAAACTTGATTTTTTTCGATAGCAAAGATGACTTCCAAGGCTTCCCAAACACACATAGAATATTTCATCTCAACAGACGACAGTTTCCTCAACGCGTAGGGTTTTGGACGTCACTCACCGTTTTGCTCTTGCAAGAGAACTGTCACTACCGCAGAACTAGATTCATCCATTTCGGCGACGGATGGAAGCTCAAAGTTAGATAGCAGTATAGACTCCACAACCACCTTTTCATTGTCTATCCTATAATCAACCACTGGACGAAAGACTCCACAACCACCTTTTCATTGGCTATCCTATAATCAACCACTGGACGAAAGGCATAAGGTAATGTGGAAGGCCTAATAACCCCCTTGTGCAATACACCATCAATTAAACTACATAAACTCCTCATGTTGGGAGAAGAAAACTTATAAGGAGCTTGGCTCACTGAAATCTTAACACTAAGGCGGTCCTTATGCTCAGTTTTACTGGTAACGCGCAGTTTGTCTGTCAACACCTCCAGGGAGCGACTAAGGACTTACAAAAGCCGGCTCGCCCCTACTGGACCCAAGTGACTGACCTCCGAGTTTTTAAGATAGATAGTAACACACTACAGATCTCCAACGAACTTCGACAGGAGCACAAGGCCAACCTCTCAGCAGGATGAAACTTAAAAGTGAACAACGCTATCCGACAGTCCAACATCAAACCCATGCCGTGTATAAAATCGTCATACAAAATCAAGTTCCAAGTTCACCAGTACATTGTTAACCATGACCTAGTTAATGAGCAAGGAAAAGTTCGAAAAACTCAAGTTCGCTCGCAACTCCTCAACCACAGGCTGCGTTTGCCCATTAACAGCCCAACATTCCCAGGAGGAGGGGCGCAGGCAAGGCAACTTGCAAATTGCAAGAACTACCAGTACACAAGGAAGGAGTCAGAATTAGTAATTGCACACACAGTCTCCTGACTCTGTTGGGCACAAAGATAAGGCAGAGGCTTCGCCACCACAGCCTCAATACGAACACAGCACTTCAGTAAACCACAGCCAAACGCTTCTCTACCTACCCCCATGAACCATGGACCTTGCCGTTGGTGGGGAGGCTTGCGTGCCTCAGCGATACAGATGGCCGTACCGTAGGTGCAACCATAACGGAGGGGTAACTGTTGAGAGGCCAGACAAACGTGTGCTTCCTGAAGAGGGGCAGCAGCCTTTTCAGTAGTTGCAGGGGCAACAGTCTGGCTGATTGACTGATCTGGCCTTGCAACACTAACCAAAACGGCCTTGCTGTGCTGGTACTGCGAACGGCTGAAAGCAAGGAGAAACTACAGCCGTAATTTTTCCCGAGGGCATGCAGCTTTACTGTATGGTTAAATGATGATGGCGTCCTCTTGGGTAAAATATTCCGGAGGTAAAATAGTCCCCCATTCGGATCTCCGTGCGGGGACTACTCAAGAGGACGTTGTTATCAGGAGAAAGACAACTGGCGTTCTATGGATCGAAGCGTAGAATGTCAGATCCCTTAATCGGGCAGGGAGATTAGAAAATTTAAAAAGGGAAATGGATAGGTTAAAGTTAGATATAGTGGGAATTAGTGAAGTTCGGTGGCAGGAGGAACAAGACTTTTGGTCAGGTGGATACAGGGTTATAAATACAAAATCAAATAGGGCTAATGCAGGAGTAGGTTTAATAATGAATAAAACAATAGGACTGAGGGTAAGCTACTACCAACAGCATAGTGAACGCATTATTGTGGCCAAGACAGATACGAAGCCCATGCCTACTACAGTAGTACAAGTTTATATGCCAACTAGCTCTGCAGATGATGAAGAAATTGATGAAATGTATGATGAGATAAAAGAAATTATTCCGGTAGTGAAGGGAGACGAAAATTTAACAGTCATGGGTGACTGGAATTCGAGAGTAGGAAAAGGGAGAGAAGGAAACATAGTGGATGAATATGGATTGGGGGAGAGAAATGAAAGAGGAAGCCGTCTGGTAGAATTTTGCACAGAGCATAACTTATCATAGCTAACACTTGGTTCAAGAATCATAAAAGAAGACTGTATACATGGAAGAATCCTGGAGATACTAGAAGGTATCAGGTAGATTATATAATGGTAAGACAGAGATTTAGGAGCCAGGTTTTAAATTGTAAGACATTTCCAGGGGCAGATGTGGACTCTGACCACAATCTATTGGTTATGAACTGTAGATTAAAAGTGAAGAAACTGCAAAAAGGTGGGAATTTAAGGAGATGGGACCTGGATAAACTGACTAAACCAGAGGTTGTACAGAGTTTCAGGGAGAGCATAAGGGAACAATTGACAAGAATGGGGGAAAGAAATACAGTAGAAGAAGAATGGGTAGCTCTGAGGGATGAAGTAGTGAAGGCAGCAGAAGAGCAAGTAGGTAAAAAGACGAGGGCTAGTGGAAATCCTTGGGTAACAGAAGAAATATTGAATTTAATTGATGAAAGGAGAAAATATAAAAACGCAGTAAATATAGCAGGCAAAAAGGAATACAAACGTCTCAAAAATGAGATCTACAGGAAGTGCAAAATGGCTAAGCAGGGGTGGCTAGAGGACAAATGTAAGGATGTAGAGGCTTATCTCACTAGGGGTAAGATAGATAATGCCTACAGGAAAGTTAAAGAGACCTTTGGAGAAAAGAGAGCCACTTGTATGAATATCAAGAGCTCAGATGGAAACCCAGTTCTAAGCAAAGAGGGGAAAGCAGAAAGGTGGAAGGAGTATATAGAGGGTCTATACAAGGGCGATGTACTTGAGGACAATATTATGGAAATGGAAGAGGGTGTAGATGAAGATGAAATGGGAGATACAATACTGCGTGAAGAGTTTGACAGAGCAATGAAAGACCTAAGTCGAAACAAGGCCCCGGGAGTAGACAACTTTCCGTTGGAACTACTGCCGGCCTTTGGAGAGCCAGTCCTAACACAACACTACCATCTGGTGAGCAAGATGTGTGAGACAGGCGAAATACCCTCAGACTTCAAGAAGAATATAATAACTCCAATCCCAAAGAAAGCAGGTGTTGACAGATGTGAAAATTACCGAACTATCAGTTTCATAAGTCACAACTGCAAAACACTAACGCGAATTCTTTACAGACGAATGGAAAAACTGGTAGAAGCCGACCTCGGGGAAGATCAGTTTGGATTCCGCAGAAATGTTGGAACACGTGAGGCAGTACCTACCCTACGACTTGTCTTAGAAAATAGATTAAGGAAAGGCAAACATACATTTCTAGCATTTGTAGACTTAGAGAAAGTGTTTGACAATGTTGAATGGAATACTCTCTTTGAAATTCTAGAGGTGGCAGGGGTAAAATACAGGGAACGAAAGGCTATTTACAATTTGTGCAGAAACCAGATGGCAGTTATAAGAGTCGGGGGGCATGAAAGGGAAGCAGTGGTTGGGAAGGGAGTGAGAAAGGGTTGTAGCCTCTCCCCGATGTTATTCAATCTGTATATTGAGCAAGCAGTAAAGGAAACAAAAAGAAATATTCGGATTAGGTATTAAAGTCCATGGAGAAGAAATAAAAACGTTGAGGTTCACCGATGAGACAGAGACAGCAAAGGACTTGGAAGAGCAGTTGAACGGAATGGACAGTGTCTTGAAAGAAGGATATAAGATGAACATCAACAAAAGCAAAACGAGGATAATGGAATGTAGTCGAATTAAGTCGGGTGATGCTGAGGGAATTAGATTAGGGAATCAGCCACTTAAAGTAGTAAAGGAGTTTTGCCATTTGGGGAGAAAAGTAACTGACGATGGTCGAAGTAGAGAGGATACAAAATGTAGACTGGCAATGGCAAGGAAAGCGTTTCTGAACAAGAGAAATTTGTTAACATCGAGTATAGATTTAAGTGTCAGGAAGTCGTTTCTGAGGGTATTTGTGTGGAGTGCAGCCGTTTATGGAAGTGAAACATGGACGATAAATAGCTCGGACAAGAAGAGAATAGAAGCATTCGAAATGTGGTGCTACAGAAGAATGCTGAAGATTAGATGGGTAGATCACATAACTAATGACGGGGTATTGAATAGAATGGGGGAGAAGAGGAGTTTGTGGCACAAGTTGACTAGAAGAAGGGATCGGTTGGTAGGACATGTTCTGAGGCATCAAGGGATAACCAATTTAGTACTGGAGGGCAGCGTGGAGGGTAAAAATCGTAGAGGGAGACCAAGAGATGAATACACTCAGCAGATTCAGAAGGATGTAGGCTGCAGTAGGTACTGGGAGATGAAGAAGCTTGCACAGGATAGAGTAGCGTGGAAGCTGCATCAAACCAGTCTCAGGGCTGAAGACCACAACAACAACAGCAACATTTAAAAAACCCTGTAATTAAAAACTCGGCCAGTGCAGATAGCAATACTTCAAGAAGAAATTAAGAAATGGCCAATCATGATTCTTCAAATTCTGTCCAGTGCCAGATGATACAATTTAAGAAAATTTAACAACCTGAAGAATGGCCATTCATGACCCTGCAAAACAGGACCAGCAACAACAGCAGCAGTAGTAAACAGGGAAAGACGGCTAGGTGTAGTTATGAAGGATGAGGAGCAGCAGCAGCAGGAAGCACGGGAAGAGGGCAAGGTGTTGTTGATGTAACACAAGGAGCAGTAATAGTGGCAACAGCAGCAAACTGGGGATGAGGACAAGACATAGCTGATGTAGGATGAGGAGCAGCAACAGCAACAGCAGCAGCAGTAAGTGGGGGATGAGGATGAGGCAACACTGATGGAGGATGAGGAGCCACAACTGCAGCTGCAGCAGCAAGCAGGGGAAGGAGGCAACACACAGCTGATGGAGGACAAGGAGCAGCAACAGAAGCAGCAGCAGCAGAACAGGGCATCGTGCAGCTCAGGTAGATGGAGGAGCAGCAGCAATAGCACCAGAAGAAGGCAGCATGTAGTTCATGTAGGACAAGGAGCTTCAGATGTGGCAGTAGCAGTAAGCAGGAGAAGGGAGCAGGGCAAAGCTGATGGAGGACAGGGACAACAGCAACAGCAAGCCATTGGGCCACATCAGTTTGCGGCTGTCCTGCTTCCATTCTTCCTGTGCCCACCGCTGTACAGCACCGTCTATGACTGTGTATACAAAGTTGTGGATTTGGATTACCCGGAAACACTATCCCATTTGATGGGTGCCCTGACGGCATCGTTGCATTGGTTGTTCGTTGACCGGAATGCCATCTTCCGTGCAGAATACTATTTTGGGGACATCTGTTGACAGTTTTGTACGATTACACCGTAAATTAGATACAGGACGGGGAAATAGTGGTTTGTTGCTTTAATTTTGGACACCAGTGTAATTAACTGTCATAGAAATAAACCTGTTGCTATAGGTTCTGTTAACACAAAAGACAAAGTAAAAGAAATAAGACGTCAGAGTAACATCAGAGCAGTGCAGAAGACGGCTCTCAAAACTTTTTAAGTTTGTCTCCCAAGAAAACAAAACTGGGTAAGTCAATTAACAGAAAACTACCTTCTGATCCGATCGCTAAAAGCAAAGAGCAATAAATTAAAGGCTTCAAGAAAGAATTGGCTATTGTGAAGAGCAGAAACTCTTTAATGGAGCAAAAAATGGCAGCTATAAGGAAAACAAAGAAACATGGTGTACCTCTCAAAACATCTGCTTCTGCTAGCAAGAATACGGGGACAGTAAGGAGATTAAAATTATATTGTCTCAGTGTCTCATCCAAGCACAAATTCGGGGCCTGTCGAAGGGAAAAAAAGAAAAAAATAAACTTGTACAATGTAGTTCGAATGACAATGCAAATGTCTTTTGCCCTGTCGGTCAACGCTCCAAAAATAGACAAAGCAATTTAAGTGTCAAGCAGGCATATTAAAGGAAGCACTAGATTCAATTAAGACTAGGTCACTATGTTTACACCAAGGCTGTCCTAAACTTCGATGAAATGATCATTGACAGCCGTGTAAGTTACGATTCATCTGACGATGTCATACTTGGACCATACTGGAACGTTCGAGTAGCAATGATAAGAAGTTTGTTTTCGAAGTGGAAGCAGCCAATATATTTGGAGTTTTACGATTTTGATGTGACAATGAGAAGCAGTTGTTGCAGACAGTCATTATAGAACTTAAGGCAGTTGGGGTTCGTGTTGTAGCAGTTACATGTGATATGGGAGCGAAACATTCAAATGTGTGGAAACAGTCTGGTGTATCCACAACTAAGACGCAATTTTAGAAACCCTATGGATAACAGAAGGAAAAGTCTTTGTACGACGTACCGCATTTGCTAAAATTATTAAGAGATCACTTGGTTGACGTCGGAATGACCTTGCCTGACCGTAATGTATTTACTAAGATTGTAATAGAAGATCTACAACATTATAAAGTGATTTTTCGATCACTTATGACATACCAAAAACTCATATGAATGTGAGTGGGCGTGCACCTCAGAACGTTCGAAATGGTGCGTAGCTATTTTCACGTCCCACTGCCCAAGCTGTGAGATAAATTCTCCATAAACATCGCGGAGGAAGCGTCATCGAACGGACAAACGACATTTTCGATGTGTTGAACTCGAGGTACACGCAATATCAGAAAGCACCTCATAGGAGTGATTATGGTTTCACCTCAGAAGTCAAGAAAATTCCTTGAAGAAGTTTTTGGATATTCGCTCGAATATGCGAGAAGCGAAAAGGAACAGCCTCCTCCCGTTCCAAAAAGATTTGTTACATCAATAAATTCACTTTTAGGGCTTTTCGCAGATGTGGAAAATGATGGAGCAACCTATATTCTGACTGTCAGACTGAACAAAGAGTGTCTCGAATCTTTATTTTCTAGAATTCGTGATCTACGGGCATTTTATAATACCAAGATGCCCTTCGAGGGTAAAACACAGAATTGCCTACTAATACTGACTAGCCATGCCACGAACGTACTTTTGTGCCTTGTTGCTTCCCCTGAAGAGCACAAAGATCAAACTTCTGCAGAAAAAACAGTAGACGAAGTCGAGAATTTTATTTCTAGTGCGCTATGCAACAAAGCACCTGACACACTACGTCACGATGCTTGAGGTGAAGAATATTTGCTAAGAAATGCGATCTCAGTTATTTAGTGAGCTCCAATGAAGACTTTACTCATGATGCCTTAAAATACTTGGACAGATACATTGCATTCAAGTGCAAAAACATCGTCAGTTCATTAGGAATTACAAAAGCAAAATTCAATGTCGATGCAAAATTAACAGCTAAACAGGACTGGAAAAGTCTACGTACGAAAGGTGGATTTACTTCTTCATCACTTGAGACGTCTGCTATGATAGAAGATTTCGAAATTTTTGCGGCTTTTTATGGAGCAAATATTTCACATTGCAAACGTGTGAATACATCATTAGCAGCACTAGTACAATCAAGATTTCACGCAACCGAAAAGAAAATCATTGATTTCTATGTATAAAGGAGAACTTTAGTCCGTTTTAGGTTTTTGAATAAAAGCCAAATTGGATGCAATGAAGTGGAGTTCGGCGGAAAGAAATCTTCTCTGGACTGCGTCGTCTTCAGAAACTTCGAATTAAATTTTCCGCGGCTACATCACCAGGTAAGTTTCGTCATCTCTTTCAAAATATTCTCTAGATATGTCGCAACTACAGTAGCACGTAAAAATTTACAATTTTCAGCGTAGTCACGTTCTTAAGTCGTAAATTTTATTGACGATCATCAACAGCTAGCTTTGTACTCGTATCTTAACAAATGTTGTAATCATTTACTTTCGAATAATTCAAAAACTAATTCTTTCGCATCCTCTTGAACCTCATCAATGAGATGCTCAAAATCGAATAAGAGGGGATGTGAAAATTCGTGTTCCTGAGTGAGATTCCCATTAGCGACCGCACGACTGCGCCAGCGCTGGCTGCCAAGTGACGTAACACGTCGCTGACGAATCAGAGCGTACTGAACGAAATGGCCTACCTTTCTAGACTATGTACCTTGGGGACAACCAATGACCATATACCAATATCAGTTCCTTATTCTTATACCCTTTCATCTGTCCACAATATTCTTTCTTCGTGTCTTCTGTCCGCTTCAGACCAGTCTCCATTTTCACTCTCCTACCTTGGAATCATTCCATTGTTGGTTGTTGGTTGGCTTGGGGAGGGAGACCAGACAGCGTGGTCATCGGTCTCATCGGATTAGGGAAGGTTGGGGAAGGAAGGCGGCCGTGCCCTTTCAGAGGAACCATCCCGGCATTGGCCTGGAGTGATTTAGGGAAATCACGGAAAACCTAAATCAGGATGGCCGGACGCGGGATTGAACCGTCGTCCTCCCGAATCATTCCATATTGAATACTATTTCGCTAACCACTTCTCAGTTAACAAGTCTCTTAGGTGACCATTTTAGCAGCACCTGGATAGAAAATGCAGTAGTTTAAAAGAAAGACGCCTTTTGCACGCTGCTTTTACGTTACTTTTGCACCCATCTGGGTTTATTTGTAAGGCGTCTTTAGCGTGTTGACCTGAAATATTACACGATTTATCGTTTGCACATGTAGGTGATAAATTTAACACAGTTTATGGAAATTTTTATAATAAAATGGAAAGGTACTTAAATATCAGCGACTGATTCGTCATTACTAAGGGAAAAAGTTTTCTCTCATGTGGAATACTGATTGAAAGCGTGCACCTTTTTTTGATCGCACTGTTTAGGAAACATAGGACTTCAACCGCCATTTTCAAACAATGTACTGAAACTGCTGTTTTTTGTCTCTAGAGTGTCATACGTGTTTGCATGTGTTGCCAACCTTCTCAGTACTTGCTTTCAGTTGTTTTACGTTTGTTTGTATGTGTGTTGACGTAAGTTGCGTATGTGTCTGCGCATAATCTTTTATTTTTATTTATTGTTGATATTATTTTATGTATTTATTCAATAAAATAAAGTATGTATAAGGACAATAATATAAAAATTAATAAACAAAAAAGCTTATAGACACACACAGACGCAACTTATATCAACACACATGTAGTCATACAAAAACAACTGAAAACAAATACTGAGGAAATATACTTACAAAAACGAATCACACTCTAGAGACAAAAAACGGCAATTTCAGTGCTGTGTTTCAAAATGACAGTTACAGTGCTATGTTTCGAAACAGTGAGGCCACAAGAAAAACTGCAAGCTATATGAGAGATAGCTGTTTCCCTTAGAAATAATGAACTAGACCCTGATCTGTAAGTACGCTTCCATTTAATTGTAAAAAGTTTCCATGAACTGTTTTAAATCTTCAGACGATACGTGAAAACGAAAAATCGTGTAATATTTGAGGGCACTCACTGAAGATGCATGGTAAACAAGGCGAAACGTGTGTGATGCAAACGTAAAATAAAAGAATTAATTTTCAGCATACAAAATGCGTCTTTCTTTTAAACTAATGCAATTTACTATTAAGTTAGTTGTTTCTTCAGGTTTTATATTATTTTTCCTAAATCGTTTTATACTTGATGGATGTAACCTGTTGCATTTCCGTCCCACAAATATTTGAGGAACTTTTTGGTTACTCTACTCTCTAACGCTCGATAAAAATGTGAAAAAATACCGGTTTCTTTTCCTCGTTACTTCTGATGTGCTTTCTACGTTTCGATAATTTTCAATACCACTACGTAATTTCCAACCTTGCATAGTCGTGGGCCTAACATTTTTCTAATTTATCCGCCTTTCTGACATTTTTAATTTATCTAAACTATAGATTAATGCGATTCATTCGCTTACAGGCATTCAGCCTCCTTTATTGTGCTGCAATGCCTATTTTTGCATTTTCAGCCAGTCATTTTGTGTTGTAAAATTCTTTAGTTATACCATATGCCCTTCCCATTTTATGTAACATTTCGCCTACAGCAGCTTTTTCCAAACCGTTTTCCAGGACAATGTCCCGAAGATATATTAATTTTCAACCTTTTCAGTTTGAGAATATCTGTTTTCAGAAATTTCGGCCCATTGTAAAAAATTGTTTTTTTTCTCTGCAGAAATTGCTAAGCCGATCCAACTGGCTATTTCTTCTAGAAGATTAATTTGTTTTGGAGCAGATGTGACATTTTTAGAAAGTATATCAAAGTCGTCTACAATTGCGAGATGGATTATTCCAATATTTTTGTTTCTTCTTTCCTTCCCAGCAGTTCTTTCATTCCAAATTTTCACTGTTTTTTCTCGAACACAATTAGAAAGAACTGCGGATAGGGCATGACATTGCTGTACGTCTACTACATACCTGCCAACTCTCCAGATTTAGGCAACTCTCCCGATTTTCCAGTTTATTCCTTTATTTCTCAATATTTTTACCTAATTGTCGTCAAACCTAAGTCACTGGTTCTGAAAACCCCCTTTTCAATATTTTTGACATTTGTAGGAAATCCTGTGCAGTTTTTAATAGATATACGTATCGAAGTTTAAAGAAATCAGGAAGCCACGTGCGATAGTATCGATTATTATTTTTCCTATTTCCCGCGCATTTTGTAGACTGTGTATTTGTATTGCTCAGTGTTGTGCTGTTTGGATTTGTGTTTGTGTGTTGTCATTATGTGTAAGTGAAGTAATTTATTATTCAACGTTTTTATAATCGGTATAAATTTTTACAGTGGGTGTTTATGAGTGTTATTTTGTTTCCTTAGCCTCTGAAAGACTTTATTTTTGTTTAAGCGATTATTCCATGTGCATCTTATTAATCATATTCGTAATATTTTAATTCGATGTTTTGTTTTTCAGTATGATAAAAAATATCTGTTTCATTCTTCTTCATCCATAAGAAGAAAGGTGCTGTACATTTTCGTATGATTGTTCCAGTGTAACTCGATATTTAAGTGTAAATGAATACTAATAGGCTACATACGTAGCTACAGTTAAACATTATGAGAATTTTACGGCTCTAATGACATGTTTCCCTGAAAATATACTAACACCAGCTAACTTTGAACATGCTGACGTATTATGTTTGAAATCTTATGAGGTGAAAGTGGATACTAACTCAGAAACTCAAAAAGGGAAGCGGTATTCATAGAATTTCAGAATACGCCCGACGGCCAGTCGGCAAGCCTTTTTTACAATTTTCATGTGTATGTTACAAAATAATATGGCGGACACTGTTTTACGGCAATCATACATTTTTTATCTAAAACCAAAGAAATATGCCAACCTTGTACAAATTACCCGGCCTTGCAGATAACGGGTATGGAATCAACGTTTTGGGTAGTTCTAGTTTTTTCATTTGTGTTCTTATACTCGTTATACAGCTTTGTTACATCATAGAGAAAGACCCGCATCAGTTATCTCGGGGCTATGCTGAAAATGAAGCGCGGTTTCGATCATTCCTATACCTCTTGATTTTTAAAATTCAGTCTCCCATTTTCAGATTTTTTAACGTTCGGAGGTATGTTACTGCAATATCTTTTCAATTCAGTAATCTCTGTCGAATGACTGACTTCAGATTAAATATTTGTTCAGAACTCGACTTGCAGTTCATAACACCGTTGCTTTTACACTAAAGACCGAAATAAACTGATTTAGCCATGCGTATTCAAATACAGAGATAAGTAAGCAGGAAGAATACGGAGCTACGATCGGCAACTCCTATATAAGGCAAGTGTCTGGCGGAGTTGTTAGATCGGTTACTGCTGCTGCACTGGCAGGGCAGGTTATCGAGATTTAAGTTAGTTTGAAAGTGGTATTATAGTCAGCGCACGAGCGATGGGACACAGCATCTCCGAGGTAGCGATGAAGTGGGGATTTTCGCATACGACCATTTCATGACTGTACGGTGAATATCAGGAACCCGGAAAAATATCATTTCTCTGACATCACTGCGACCGGAAAAACATCCTGCAATAACGGGACCAACGACGACTTAAGAAAATAGTTGAACGTGGCAGAATTGCAACCCTTTCGCAAATTGCAGCATATTTCAGTGCTGGACCATCAATAAGTGTCAACGACACTTCACCGATATGGGCTTTCGGAGCCGAAGGCCCACTCGTGTACCCTTGACGATTGCACGACAAAAAGCTTTACGCCTCGCCTGGGCCCGTCGACACCGACGTTGGACTGTTGATGACTGGAAACATGTTGCCTAGTCGGACGAGTCTCGTTTCAAATTGTATCGACCGGACGGACGTGTACGGGTATGGAGACAACCTGTTGAATCCATGCACCCTGCATGTCAGCAGGGTACTGTGCAAGCTGTGGAAGCTCTGTAATGGTGTAGGGCGTGTGCAGTTGGAGTGATATCGGACACCTGACTCGTGTAGATACGACTCTGACAGGTGACACGTAAGTAAGCATCCTGTCTGACCGCCTGCGCCCATTCATGTCCATTCGTGCATTGCGATGGACTTGGGCAATTCCGGCAGAACAATGCGACACCCTTCACGTCCAGAATTCCTAGAGAGTGGCTCCAGAAAAACTTCCGCTGGCCACGAAACCCCCCTCCAGACATGAACACTACTGAGCATATCTGGGATTCCTGGCAACGTGCTGTTCAGAAGAGATCTGCACCCCCTCGTACTCTTTATGGACAGCCCTGCAGGAGTCATCGTGGCAAATTTCCTCCAGCACTAGTTCAGACATTAGTCGAGTCCATGCCACGTCGCGTTCCGGCACTTCTGCGTGCTCGTGGGGGCCCCTACACTACATTAGGCAGGTGTATCAGTATCTTTGGCTCTTCGGTGTATTTATTTCAGATTTGACGTAACTTCAGTTGGTGTTGATGAACAAGTAATGAACTGCTGCATTTCGGCGTCCCTTCGCGCAGATGCGTGAACTGGTGTGTCGCGGCTGTCACGCTGGCTACACCGAGCGACGATACAGACGCAGCACTCGAATCGAGGCGGTTGGCGAGTCGCGCTTGTTTCCACACCGACTGACAACTCGCGCTTTGCTCGCCAACTACGCAGTCACCGCGACAGGCCAAAAAGGATGTCAAGCACTGGGCGGGGATTCGTTTCTGGCAGGGCAGGAATCGCTCTTGTTTCTTTGCAAGGCCGTGGACAAGGTTTGGAGGCTCTACCTTAGGAAGTGTGACAACGCAACGCGCTTCAGCTTTTACCAGGTGCAATATTTGGACGCTTCAGTAAAAATAAAAATACAGTCATACGTTTTGTGAAATGATTGGCTTGAAAGCGAGAAATAAAATAGATTAGAGAACAATTTGAGGCGCCTCTGAATGATGCTCGAAATCATGTACAGCAAATGAGGACCCGATTGAGAATTTGAGTACTAGAGAATATTTGTCCTGTGGGTTCTCATTCCGTGCATCAGTCAAAGGTACGTCATATACTTCTCTAATCTATTTTCCGACTTTTTAAATTATTTCGCAAATCATTTGACCTTTTTAACATTTCTTTTCATACTCAAGTGATGCTCAGAAAGCATGGAATCTAACATATTTAAACATGGACTGGTATTCCGTTATTATTAAGAGTATATGAATTAACAGCAGAGCATTTTCAATTTATGCTGTGTTTTGATATTTACTTCGTTGTTTTCGACATAAAGGAGAAAATTTTCCATCAAATCACTAATCAAGTTATTCTTAACCACCCTGATTACTTTCAAGCAATTAAATATTTCTATCTCTGCAAAACCAGACGTCGCGCTGGACGACACGAGTGATGTGAATAGAGGTCCTGTGTCTTGCGACACTGCATAGTGGCGAACAAACATTGTATAATTGGTGGTCCCGATCAGCCAAAATGGTCACATAATTCTTTGCAGTAATGCCACCTTGCGGAGTAACCGTGCGTCTCATAGAATGCCACGGTACGGTCGCCCAAACCATGACCGAACCCCGCCATGCTTTACTCTCGGGATGTAATCTCGATCAAAAGTTGGAAGCAGTATGCAGTGGGACTCGGACGCGTAAATGACTTTCTCCCATTGCTCCATACGCCAGGTTTTATGCCTTTGGCGCCACGAATCCCTGTTAAAGGGCATTTGCACTAGCGATGTGTGGCTTTGGAATTGAAGCTCGTTCTGCAGTTGCCAACTTGTGGAGCTCACTGCGTGTTGTTCTGGTGTCGACAATGTGTGCGATATTCAGTTCTGCAGTGACTTTTGCCGCCGACGTCATCTTATTTTTCGTCACAATCCTCTCTAATGACCGTCCGTGACGATCACTCAACACACACTTCCGTCCGGGTTGTGTCGTAGTGCATGTTGTGTTTCTTCCGCTTTCCGTCCATTGTGTTCTTCGATACGGTGCGTCTTGAAACAGCAAACTCCACGGCTCTCTTCGCTACAGAAGCACCCATCGTACGAGCACTAACAGTCTGTCCACGTCCGAGTTCCCTTAACGTCGACATAACACAGTCACAATTGTGCACAACACTGGTCGGACCACTGCTGACACAACGTATGGAGAACATGGCACAGTTTCCGTTCGTGGTCAGACACAACAGTGCAAACTGCAGGCTAGGCTATCATCTGCATTGGCGATCAACCACACCATTCTCGCGGTCTTTCGATATTGTTAACCAAGCTCTGTATGCGGAAGCAAGTAACATGTTGCCAGACTCCTGCTGGGACTTATCGGCCTCTATGATGTAAAGAACTTCTGCTGTAGGGTCTGCCGGTGGAGTTGTGAGCATCTTCGAAACGGTCTAGCATTTACTAAAAGCTTTCGTGATGAAACGCGCCTCTCTTAGTAAGATTTTCTCTATCTCTTGTATTGGTACAACTTGGTAAGAATAACCTATTGACGACCAACGTTAGGAAGCAGTCAAACGAGTTTCTGTAAACCACTTCTTCTGTGGATGAATTACATTTCCTCATGCTGGCATCAGCGTTTCCTTCATACAGTCGTATGGAGAATAATCTGGCATTGTCATGCTGAAGGACAGCGTGCTCTATGTGTGGACGAACTTTTCGAATTCGAAACTCGATTACAGCACGTTGTTTCCCAAGCATCGGCATAGTTAAGTTACACGGTACATACCACCGCGTTACACGCTACAATTCGGAGCCCTGTTGCAGCAGAGGGCAGCAAATATGTAGACTTGAAAAACAAAGATGTAGAATGTTAATAACGTTGGTATTATTTAAAAAGCTTAAAAGTCATTACTTTTCTGCACAGCTTCGTACAAGCAGAATTACACAGTACCATTGTCGTCTTTAGCCAGAGATGCTTGTGCTTATGTAACCCGTGGCGCAGTTTGGAATGTTGGGTTGCCTAAGTCGCAGGCGACGCTGCGCAGTATTCTTGCCAGACGGTGGTGGCGGGTTTTAGTGCCGGTATGTGGAAATGCCTCTTGCCTTCACCTGCTGCGAGAACGAGGTGCCCACAGCTTACGGTTTTGAAGTGTTCTCCATGTAGAAGAATAGGGGATATTCATTTTTTTCCGTTTTTATGATCGTGCTGACAGTAACAGCATTGTGTGATCGATATTGTGTGTCATACGATATCGACTGTCTATATTAATTTTGCGTAAGAAAACTGTGAAAATTGCAGGACAAGGCTGTAAATCGGTCCTACTTTACTTGGCCACTTCTCTTGTTGATGAATTGCGTTTCCATAAAATTGCTCCATTCGTCTCAGCTTCGCATCTGCTGTCCTTACAAATAGTTTTATGTGATCATTCCGCTTTAGTTCCTCTGGGCTCTTTCTCGTAGGTATATTAAGGTTGCCATTGTTTCCAGTGATTTTTTTTAATAGTGAACGGTAATGGATCTAGTAAATGAGAAAAGTGAGAGGGGATGGACTACGAACAAAATAGGTATAGAGAATGTACGGTGTAGATGTTACACAGACATGTAAGGAAGAGTGCAGTATAGGAAACGACGGAGAATGCACCAGATTAGTCAACAGAGTAATGACTTAACTAAAATGCCCAGTCACATCGCATAGTCCATGAATTGATGCAGGTGATCAGACAGGACGCTTACGTACGTGTCACCTCTCAGAGTCGTATCTAGACGTATCAACGGTCTCATATCACTCCAACTGCACAAGCCCCCAACATGACGGGGTCTCCACCAGCTTGAACAGTCCCCTGCTGGCATGCAGGATCTATGAACTAATGAGGTGTCTCCATACCTGTACACGTCCATCCGCTCGATACAATTTGAAACGAGACTCGTCGGACCAGGCAACATGTTTCCAGTCTTCAGCAGTCCAATGTCGGCGTTGACGGACCCAGGCGAGGCGAAAGCTATGTGTCATGCAGTCACCAAGGGTACACGAGTTGGCCTTCGGCTCCGAAAGCCCATATCGATGATGTTTCGTTGAATGGTTCGCACGCTGACACTTGTTGATGGCCCAGCACTGAAATCTGCAGCAGTTTGCGGAAAGGTTGCACTTCTGCCACGTTCAACACTTCTCTTCACTCGTCGTTGGTCCCGTTCTTGTAGGATGTATTTCCGGCCGCAGTGATGTCGGAGATTCGATGTTTTATCTTATTCCTGATATTCACGGTACACTCGTGAAATGGTTGTACGGGAAAATCCCCACTTCATCGCTACCTCGGAGTTGTGTCCCATCGAACGCGCGCCGACTGTAACGCCACGTTCAAACCCACTTAAATCTTGATAACCTGCCATTGTAGCAGCAGTAACCACTCGAACAACTGCACCAGACACCTGTTGTGTTATATAGGCGTTGCCGACCGCAGCGCCGTATTCTGCCTATTTACATATCTCTGTATTTGAATACGCATGGCTTAAATACTTAAATACTAAAATTCTTAGATACTAAAGCACATCCTTTTTGTACTGAACATTTCACTTCAAGATAACCTATTTATTAATGGAATTTACTTTCGAAAGTTTTTACTCTTTGAACTAACTCTGTATATTCACTTAATAGATTCTAGTAACTTTGCTTCGTTCTGACTGAATTTTACGTAAGCAAACTTTCACTATAACACTTTGCAATAGTTGAGAAACGTTTCTCATTATTTACGCAAAAACAATTTAAATGGTGCCATTTTATACTATCTTGGCACTTCATAAGTCTGTAAAACAGCATACTCGGATTAATCAAACGCCAGGAAGGAACCGTATATGATTAGGATGAAATAACAGGGTGAACCAGTTTTTTTTTTAAGTTCAAAGCACATACCGCACACTAAAAACGCGGAGCTCGATCTTCAGCACATTTTAATTTTATGTGGAACATTCTGTAATAGCCGGACGTTAAACGAAGTCATATTACTAAGTAGTCCAGCTTTGCATACTGTTAAATATTAGTCACGTAGTTAGATTATCAAATGTACGTTAGTTCAACATAATGATAAATCTTATTAATGTGCTACAGTTACCAGTGTAATAAGTGTTCCATTACGTGCTGGTAAATGTATTTAAAAGAAACGTTGATTTTTCGCCGACTTTATATCGGACATTAATTCTAGTAACTTTGCTTCGTTCTGACTGAATTTTACGTAAGCAAACTTTCACTATAACACTTTGCAATAGTTGAGAAACGTTTCTCATTATTTACGCAAAAACAATTTAAATGGTGCCATTTTATACTATCTTGGCACTTCATAAGTCTGTAAAACAGCATACTCGGATTAATCAAACGCCAGGAAGGAACCGTATATGATTAGGATGAAATAACAGGGTGAACCAGTTTTTTTTTTTTTAAGTTCAAAGCAAATACCGCACACTAAAAACGCGGAGCTCGATCTTCAGCACATTTTAATTTTATGTGGAACATTCTGTAATAGCCGGACGTTAAACGAAGTCATATTACTAAGTAGTCCAGCTTTGCATACTGTTAAATATTAGTCACGTAGTTAGATTATCAAATGTACGTTAGTTCAACATAATGATAAATCTTGTTAATGTGCTACAGTTACCAGTGTAATAAGTGTTCCATTGCGTGCTGGTAAATGTATTTAAAAGAAACGTTGATTTTTCGCCGACTTTATATCGGACATTAATTATGCCGTATGTATACAGAGTCAGAGCATGAAGAAAAGATTCCAGTGGTGTCCTAGAGCAGCCTTCTTGACGCTCGTTGGCAGCTTTTGGTAATACTCGGACGATGCACGTGGAAGAGTTGCGGGAAATCAGTACGACGTGTATGTCCACATATTTAGCCGTCGCAGATGTCAACAACACACCAATCCTCCACGGGGCACTGCGCATTCAAACCAGTATAGTGGCACTCCGTCCCGAGTTCTTCATAATATTGACTTAATACAATAATAACTATTATTATCGATTCATGTAATGTAAATACACGAAACTCGGTGGATCTTCAGATATTTCCACGTATATCCGCATGCGTGTGGGCTTTAATCCGCACTGTAGTTAATTCTCTGCATATCTAAAGCCAAGTAAACCAGTACCCATGATGTTATCTATCGAATCTTCGCGGGGTTCGCCTCAACTGACGTATGGGAGCCGCAAAAATCTCATTAATGAATGCAATACTAGAATCTGAATCATATCGTTCTGTCGTAAAGAAAAGAAGCAGAGAAAGTCACTAGAGAGCAATTTACGTCAGTTTGTCAGTAGCTATATTCGCAACAGCACAATTTTTTAACGTCAGGAAATCGAACACGACAGAACAAGACAGCATTAATAAAGGTCGGGTAGCATTAATATAGGGCGATTTCGTAAGAGCTATGAATACAGTTGTGGAATGAGGCGGACGGTGGTTAGCATTTGGACGACAAGTGCACGGCGCAGATGAGGGACGGACTCGAGGAGAAGCATTAATAACCCGGTGCCCCATTTAGACTGCTACGTCCAGAATTAAACCGGTGGCCGAAGACGGGGTGACTAAAAAGACGTCTTCTGGTACGGATTTAGTGCGGCGGTGCATAGCAGCGGCTGGCGTGCTCCCGGCTGGATCCAGATTTTTCCAGGCATTCGCGGTGTCTCCAGGAATAGCGACCTGGACCTTAAGGAGACATCCCTGTCCAAGCATCCCCTTATAATTTAAGATTGTAACCAATCATGCGTGTATGTTTTCACGGCACAGGAGAGCTATGACTCGACATGGCTAGCCAATGCACTGACGCGACGACAGTCACGGGACGCCTCCTGAAATCGTGTCAGACCCCCTCTTTCCCTGCATAGTGCAACAGCTGAACGTGTCATGCACTCGACAAGTCGTTGGAAGTCCCTGCACAAATGTTGAGTCACAATGCCTCTACAGCAGTCCATAATTGCGAAAAAGTTGGCCGTACACGCTCTGACATCTCCATTCTGTATCACAAATGTTCGATGGGATTCATGTGGGGAAATCTGCATGGCCAAATCATTCGCTCGAATTGTCGAGAATGTTCTTCAAAGGGTAATCACGAACAGTTCTAATCCAGTGACGTAACATCGTCCATGAATGGCCGCAAATGGTCTCCGAGTAGCTGAATACACTACTGGCCATTAAAATTGCTACACCAAGAAGAAATGCAGATGATAAACAGATATTCATTCGGCAAATATATTATACTAGAACTGACATGTAATTACATTTTCACGCAATTTGGGTGCATAGATCCTGAGAAATCAGTACCCAGGACAACCAACTCTGGCCGTAATAACGGCCTTGATACGCCTGGGCATTGAGTCAAACAGAGCTTGGATGGCGTGTACACGTACAGCTGCCCATGCATCTTCAACGCGATACCACAGTTCATCAAGAGTAGTGACTGGCATATTGTGACGAGCCAGTTGCTCGACCACCATTGACAAGACGTATTCAGTTGGTGAGAGATCTGGAGAATGTGCTGGCCAGGGCAGCAGTCGAACATTTTCTGTATGCAGAAAGGCCCGTACAGGACCTGCCACATGCGGTCGTGCATTATCCTGCTGAAACGTAGGGTTTCGCAGGGATCGAATGAAGGATAGAGCCACGGGTCGTAACACATCTGAAATGTAACGTCCATTGTTCAAAGTGCCGTCAATGTGAACAAGAGGTGACCGAGACGTGTAACCAATGGCACCCCATACCATCACGCCGGGTGGTACGCCAGTATGGCGATGACGAATACACGCTTCGAATGTGCGTTCACCGCGATGTTGCCATACACGGATGCGACCATCATGATGCTGTAAACAGAACCTGGATTCATCCGAAAAAATGACGTTTTACAATTCATGCACCCAGGTTCGTCGTCGAGTACACCATCGCAGGTGCTCCTGTCTGTGATGCAGCATCAAGAGTAACCGCAGCCATGGTCTCCGAGCTGATAGTCCATGCTGCTGCAAACGTCATCGAACTGTTCGTGCAGATGGTTGTTGTCTTGCAAACGTCCCCATCTGTTGACTCAGGGATCGAGACGTGGCTGCACGATCCGTTACAGTCATGCGGATATGATGCCTGTCATCTCGACTGCTTGTGATACAAGAACGTTGAGCTGCAGCACGGCGTTCCGTGTTACCCTCCTGAACCCACCGATTCCATATTCTGCTAACAGTCATTGGATCTCGACCGACGCGAGCAGCAATGTCGCGATACGATAATCCTCAATCGCGATAGGCTACAATCCGACCTTTATCAAAAACGGAAACGTGATGGTACGCATTTCTCCTCCTTATACGAGGCATCACAACAACGTTTCACCAGGCAACGCCGGTCAACTGCTGTTTGTGTATGAGAAATCTGTTGGAAACTTTCCTTATGTCAGCACGTTGTAGGTGTCGCCACCGGCGCCAACCTTGTGTGAATCATTTGCATATCACAGCATCTTCTTCCTGTCGGTTAAATTTCGCGTCTGTAGCACGTCATCTTCGTGGTGTAGCAATTTTAATGCCCAGTAGTGTATAACTATTTCCAGTCAGTAGTCGGTTCAGTTCAAGCAGAGGACCCAATTCTTTCCATGTAAACAGAGCCCACACCAAATGGAGCCACCATAAGTTTCCACTGTGCTTTGTTGACAATTTAAATCCATGGCTTCGTGGGATCTGGACCACACTCGAACTCTACCATTAGTTCTTACCTTACCGACTGAAATCTGGACTCAGCTGATCAGGGCACTGTTTTCCGGTTGTCTAGCATGCATCCGAGACGGTCACGAGTCCAGGAGAGGCGCTGCAGGCGATGTCGTGCTGTTAGCAAAGGCACTCTCGTCGGTCGTCTGCTGCCACAGCCCATTCGGCAAATTTCGCCGCACTGTCGTAACAGATACGTTCGTCGTACGTCTCAAAAAAAAATGGTTAAAATGGCTCTGAGCACTATGGGACTTGACGTCTGAGGTCATAAGTCCCCTAGAACTTAGAACTACTTAAACCTAACTAACCTAAGGACATCACACACATCCATGCCCGAGGCAGGATTCGAACCTGCGACCGTAGCGGTCGCGCGGTTCCAGACTGGAGCGCCCAGAACCGCTCGGCCCGTCGTACGTCTCATAATGATTTCTGCAGTTATTTCACTCACAAGGGAACCGCCCCATCGCACTCCCCTCAGATTTAGTTGTAAGTTGGCACAGTGGATAGACCTTGAAAAACTGAACACGGATCAATCGAGAAAACAGGAAGAAGTTGTGTGGAACTATGAAAAAAATAAGCAAAATATACAAACTGAGTAGTCCATGAGCAAAATAGGCAACATCAAGGCTAATAAGACCGCACCGCAAAACCGTGCGATTAGTAGACGAAAGGACGTGCCTCTCCAATGGGAACCGAAAACAGTCGATCTCAAGGTAATAGGTCAACCGATTCCTCCACAGGAAAACACGTCTGATACATTCTATACGACACTGGTGACGGCATGTGCGTCACATAACAGGAATATCTTGTCGACCCACCTAACTTGTACACTTGGCGAATGGGTTAAAAGATTCTTCTATCTTGCCCTATTTAGGTTTACTTGTGGATGTGATAATCACTCCCAAAAAAGTGATGAAAACGTAAGTGTTTGTCACATAAACTGCAACAAATGAAAGCAACAGTTTCATAGTCGCACAGTTTTCCCTGAGCTCTGTCAAAACATATGTTTTTAACGTTTTCAAAATTTTCCGCGTGTAGACGTCAAATCCTGCATATGTCCAAGCAAATCTGGTTGATCAGACTTGATTAGGTTCACCGCAGACATTTTTAATACTGCGAGTCATTCGTTTCCTCGACACGTTCCAACCAGACTGCCTTTTCAGACAATTCAATTATACACTCATTTTGCAAGTTGAACGCACTCTTCAACGATAGAAGATTTGATGTATGGGTTTCCTGAGACCTAGCTCATTCGTATTAATCAGGCAATTTTTAGGTGTTTTCGAAATGTTTTCTCTGTTCCGAACATACTACACTCAAACATTACCGTATTTACAGTACTATTTTTGGTTACCATCGACACTGGTTGAATCAGCAATATTGACAGTTTTGCGTTTTCCCCTTCTGTTTCTCATCAGCTGCCTTAAGCATCTGCCGTCTTCATTTTAATCGAAATAGCGATGTGTTTTCAATCGCGATTTTCCTGTCACTGCCCGAAAAAAAAAACAATTAACAGGAAACATTTTGATACTAATTCACCGATTGCTACATACACTTCATTGACTTCGACACATCCATTATAGAACTCGAAAAGTTGTTTCGACGATGTCAGAGGTAAAACAGTAGTAGTAGCAAACTATTTACTATGTTCAGTCTAAAGTTAAAAAAGCCGATGAATACTGGTTGTGTCGCAACAGCAGATTGCAGACAGAATTGTTCTCTCCGCGTAAGGAAATCTTTTGGTTTTATGCGAGTTTTGTTTCTCGTTAAAAGAATGAAAATGTATGAAATTAAACAGTACTTTCGGGATCGCAGTACTGTTTCAAGTTGACCAAAGCATTTTCTACCGTCTTCCACTTATTGGTTTGAAAGCTCCGAGCAAGACCAGTTTTGTGTTAGTATCCGAGTAATTCCGCATCTGTCGCCTGCAGCGCGCGGATTTGCGGCGTCGGTGCTGACTCAATTCGCGAAGAAGCGGGGAACCAGGCTAGGTTTTGCGGTGGCCGAGCGATCGATGTACACGCCGCCGCTACTGCGACATATGGCGTGCCGCAGACCCACGGCCCGTGGCCCTGAAAATGCAAGCGCAGTGCGGCGTGCGGCGAAGGTGCTGCCCCCTGCAACCTGCACAAGACCGTGAAAACTTTCCGCGAACTGCCGGCGCCCCTACCGGCGGAGGTGGCAGGGGAGAGAGTGGGGGGACGCCGCACAGTGGGAACAAGGCTTCGCCTGCGTGTGGAGGGTGGGGGGGGGGGGGGGGTGCACATTATTCGGCCGTAACGGAAATGCCGCCCATCCGGCCGAGTCCGCGCGCGCCAATTTTTTTGCACGAGCGTCTTTTGTTTTCGTAAAACCGTGGCAACAAGAGAGTCACGTATTAATTGTGGCGGTATCGTAGACCATTTCACAAGCATTAATGGTGACTGTCGAATAAATAACAGCTACTACAGTAAACAGCAAAATAGTTTCGTTTATGTTAAACATTCCGTAGCTAATCCAGATCTAATCAGCCTAATATCCAACGCTATCAGCCATCGCGCGTTCCAAAATCTTAGCTGTATCATCAGGTGACATCTAGAGTTTTAGTTCGTCAGTATAGTTGCAAAGAATACAACGCCGCCTTTTTAGCACTATAAATTTAAAAAAGAAGTGGAATTACTTTGACAACTATCGTTAAGGCAGGTGATGTAAACGCTGGTTAGCACACACAGAACTATTCACACAAGACGAAATTTCTCCATTTAATAAGACGCTTTACCGCTTCTACTGTAACCTATACAGTGCCAAGACTAATTTTGTAATACAGTTGCCAGAACTATTTATTTGATACAAAGGATACCTGAACTACGTACTCTATAGCTGGAATAAACGCAACAATTCACTTGCCAACCACGGTAATCCAGCAAAAAGCAATATCGACATAGCCTATCTACTTTTTTTCTTTTTTTATGTACCTTAGAGCAGATACACACGGAACTGCGTGCTTAACAAGCACGCATGCAGAAGTGTACTTGCGCAAGAATGCTTGAAAGTGTGCAGGATGACCTGCAAGCATTAGGACCCCAGAAGAAGCTTAATGGTTGATCAACTTTCGATTACGCACGCTTGTGCAAGCGTTCAAGCGTGTGCATGCTTGAGCTTGTGTACGAAGAATATAGAGGTTCGTGCAAGCAGTGATACAATTTAATTTTTATTTGGCCCTGTTACATTGCATTCTGCACAAAGGTTGTACTGTAATGTAGGACAAGTCAAAAGAAGGGGGCAATACTGTAAGACGTTTTCTGTAGCGTGTCTACCACGAGTAGGTAATTGGTCGAGCTCGACGTTTTCTGGCAAAGTGACGCTTGTACAAGCATGCTAGAGCCGTGTAGAATGCGAGGAATTTGTGCATGCTTGCACAAGCACGCTTACTCATCGGTGGCTCTCAAGCGTGCACTTCTATGTGTGGCAGCCTTTTTTTTGTTGGTTTTTTTTTTTAATACTGTGACTACTTCGGAAATTATCGCTTCCAGTTGACTAACCACACCAAACGATGTTACAAGGGATATATACGCCGACGAAGTTGGTTGGTTGGTTGGTTGGTTGGTTGGTCAGTTGGGAGGGGGGGGAGGGACCAACCAGCGAAGTCGTCAGTCCCACCTGATTAGGGGAGGACGTGGAAGGAAGTCGGCCGTACCCTGTCAAAGGAACCATCCCGCCATTTGCCTGAAGCGATTTAGGGACATCACGGAAAACCTAAATCAGGATAGCTGACCAAGTTCAAAGCCGATAATAATTGAATGGGCTAGTTTAGTACAAATGCATTAGTGTAAGCAGACGAGAAAAAACCATGGGTGTGAGATCCAATGATCATTGTAAATACACTCCTGGAAATGGAAAAAAGAACACATTGACACCGGTGTGTCAGACCCACCATACTTGCTCCGGACACTGCGAGAGGGCTGTACAAGCAATGATCACACGCACGGCACAGCGGACACACCAGGAACCGCGGTGTTGGCCGTCGAATGGCGCTAGCTGCGCAGCATTTGTGCACCGCCGCCGTCAGTGTCAGCCAGTAGAGGTGGGCCAAACGGTTATTCTGGAGTAACCGTTATCACAGTTCCAGTTATTCTTTGATAACCGTTATCGTTAACCGTTATTAATAACTGCCAAGTTATTTTTCGCTAGCGAATACCGATAACTCCGACAGTTAAATAACGACATAGTTGGAATCCATCAGTTTAGTTATCAGTATAACTGCGAGTAGTGTGAAATAGCAGGAATGTCGTATGAATCGTGTCATAACCTTAGCTTATTAACTCCGGGTACATTTTAGTTGATGTTAGAATGATTATTAGTGTTTCATATTATATGTTTGTCGGTTATCGGTCGCTATTAGAAATATTATCTTCGCAGCTGCGACAGAAAGTACGCGGAACTTCGCCAAAGCACTGTTTAAGTAAAATGTTAACAACGTGCATTTTTAAGTATGAAGTAATATGTAAACTGAGTACAGTAGGTTAAATTCGAAGCTTAATTTCTTGTGCTCCTCACATAATAGAATAAAGTGTACAGCCTTATAATACAACAAAAAATATACGTAATGTGACAGATTCGTTTACTCTTGTGCTGTAAAAGCTAGTCCTATTGGGGAAAGTGTGAGTACGCTAATCCAAGTTTTATGTCAGATTTGCAAACTGCTCGATTTCTCCAGCGACAGCATGTTTATAACATATGAAGACATGCAGATCGAAAAGGTTGACAGTGTTACATTTCTGGGACTACAACTCGATAATAAATTCAGTTGGGAAGGGCATACCACATTTTTTCATTCTGTTATTTCATAAGGGAGCATATTCTGTGGGAACTTATCAAACGTAGCAAAAGTTTTTCGCATGTAAAAGCGTGTAATAAAAATAGTTTGTGGTATCAATTCAAGAACATCATGTAGGAACCTGTTCAAGGAACTTTGTATTCTAACCACTGCTTCCTAATATATTTATTCCTTTATGAAATTTGTTACAAGTATTTCCAACCAATAGCTTAATACATAATATCAGTACTAGAAATGGGAACAGCAATCTACATAAAGACCTAAAATTACTTACCTTGGTCCAAAAGGGGTCCAATATTCAGGAACATGCATTTTCAATAAACTGCCAGCAAGTCAGCAACCATTAAAAACTTGGTTTCAGATAAGGCACGGTTTACAGTGTGTTTGAAAGACTATTTGATACAGAAGTGTCTGATTCCACCCGTCATCAATATGCCGGAAATGGCTATTTTAAGTGTGTCTATGACGTCACTACATACACATGGCAACAAACACGAAGATACATATAAATAATACAATAACATTTCCCACCAAAAATACAATCAAACCAATGGGACAACTGCGGGAAGTTGGGGGTTTTAGGGTGAGGACAAGCTAGTAAAAAAAACACACCATGATCCCAAAACACAAAATGAAGAACAAAAAGAAAAAAAAAAATTACAGCATTCTGCTACACCAACAAAAATCTGCAGGAATCGGACACTTCCCTTGAACAATATAGGTCAACTATAGGTGACCATACCAAAACACCAATACCCACAACTAAAAGTACGAAAATTGGAATCAGACATTTCCCTTGACCTATATAGGTCAACCTCAGATGACGATACTAAAATATCAACACACACAACTATGAAAATGGGAATCGGTCATTTCCGGTGACCTATATAGGTCCACCACAGCTACTGATGCCAAAAAACCAACACCTACAACTGCGAAAAATAAAACCACAATCCCAAAAGTCCACAAATCAATCATCCCTACATAAATTAAATCACATTCAATACATCATAAATACACAAAACATCACAGCTAGAAAAAAAAAAATTAAATTACCACCAGCAAATTCCGGCACTGCAACCTAGATCGACAGCCCCCCCCCCCACACACACACACACAAACCAACTCATAAACACCGTGCCGTAATGACATTCACACACCACAACACCTTTACGTCGAAGTAGACGGGTGGAATCAGACGCTTCCATCGACCCCTCCTTCTACTCTGTAGATGAATATCGTAACAGAGACTGATAGACCAGCTTAGGTAAAAATTCTGCTATATTTCAGTTTTGACAGCACTTGGTTGCAACAGTCAAGATCGGGTATTCTGTGTACGATAAATTTATTAAAAGTACGTAACTGTGTTTTATTCTGTCAGTGTACAAATTCTGTAAATATTAGCAGTTACTGTGATATATTCACATATTTTGACAATCTCCTGACAAATGATGAGGATAATAATTATTATATTCCACTGTATTATGTTATACTTTCTGACATGTTATTTGTCATTCGCGATGGCCAGCGGCTATTTCCGTAGCAGTACGAAAATATTTGTTCGCTCCAGTTACTATCCTCTCTGGAAATATCACCTGGAACTACGAACTTTAACTGGAGTCACCGAGTCAGGAACGTCTAGATACACAGTTATTCCGTTACCAGCTTCCAGGTTATCTGTGGTGGTAGCCCGATAACTACCAGAGAACTAGAACTACGAGCCAATAACGATAACTGCCAGAGGAGAATACCGGTCTCTGACAGTTATTTCCATAGTCGCTCGAATTCCTAAGTAGCTTTCCTTCTACTACCCGTCCAAGCTAAATTAACACGTAAGGCGGTGGCTTAAGGGAACGACCGTACTTGTTAATGCCTGTACTGCAGCTCCTATCAGCCACGGCTCGGACATTAACTTTATTTAATTGATTATGCTAAAAGTAACGAAGGCCCACGAAATAGTACACAGTTCTTATCAACAGATGGCGCGCAGTCTCACAGTTATTCCCATGGTCTATAGAACGCCTTCCAAATGCGCAGTACGATCTTCGGTCAACAGATGGCGCGAGGCACTGTTGACACTAAACAGTTATTGAAATAACTGCCAGAATCAGAGGAACGGTTATCGCAGTAACCGTTACTTCTCAGTAACCGGTTATTTCTATCAGTTACGTTATTTTTTGCCACCTCTATCAGCCAGTTTGCCGTGGCATACGGAGCTCCATCGCAGTCTTTAACACTGGTAGCATGCCGCGACAGCGTGGACGTGAACCGTATGTGCAGTTGACGGACTTTGAGCGAGGGCGTATAGTGGGCATGCGGGAGGCCGGGTGGACGTACCGCCGAATTGCTCAACACGTGGGGCGTGAGGTCTCCACAGTACATCGATGTTGTCGCCAGTGGTCGGCGGAAGGTGCACGTGCCCGTCGACATGGGACCGGACCGCAGCGACGCACGGATGCACGCCAAGACCGTGGGATCCTACGCAGTGCCGTAGGGGACCGCACCGCCACTTCCCAGCAAATTAGGGACACTGTTGCTCCTGGGGTATCGGCGAGGACCATTCGCAACCGTCTCCATGAAGCTGGGCTACGGTCCCGCACACCGTTAGGCCGTCTTCCGCTCACGCCCCAACATCGTGCAGCCCGCCTCCAGTGGTGTCGCGACAGGCGTGAATGGAGGGACGAATGGAGACGTGTCGTCTTCAGCGATGAGAGTCGCTTCTGCCTTGGTGCCAATGATGGTCGTATGCGTGTTTGGCGCCGTGCAGGTGAGCGCCACAATCAGGACTGCATACGACCGAGGCACACAGGGCCAACACCCGGCATCATGGTGTGGGGAGCGATCTCCTACACTGGCCGTACACCACTGGTGATCGTCGAGGGGACACTGAATAGTGCACGGTACATCCAAACCGTCATCGAACCCATCGTTCTACCATTCCTAGACCGGCAAGGGAACTTGCTGTTCCAACAGGACAATGCACGTCCGCATGTATCCCGTGCCACCCAACGTGCTCTAGAAGGTGTAAGTCAACTACCCTGGCCAGCAAGATCTCCGGATCTGTCCCCCATTGAGCATGTTTGGGACTGGATGAAGCGTCGTCTCACGCGGTCTGCACGTCCAGCACGAACGCTGGTCCAACTGAGGCGCCAGGTGGAAATGGCATGGCAAGCCGTTCCACAGGACTACATCCAGCATCTCTACGATCGTCTCCATGGGAGAATAGCAGCCTGCATTGCTGCGAAAGGTGGATATACACTGTACTAGTGCCGACATTGTGCATGCTCTGTTGCCTGTGTCTATGTGCCTGTGGTTCTGTCAGTGTGATCATGTGATGTATCTGACCCCAGGAATGTGTCAATAAAGTTTCCCCTTCCTGGGACAATGAATTCACGGTGTTCTTATTTCAATTTCCAGGAGTGTATTTTTATTCCACTTTTTGATCACAACATAAATTCCTTTGACGATGACCGATTTCAGTCAGTAATGACCACCTTCAGATCTACAACATAAAAAATATATACACCTAGTGTGCAGTCTATCTTTCAACACAAGACAGCATTTCATATCACAACAGAGTATCATACAAACTGGGAAATGTACAGATAAAAGAAGGTAAAGCGTACCTGTTCTACACCATGTCCTAATGTGATAAGGCCTTAATGGCATCGTCAGAACATATAAATATACTCAGCACAGCATCGTCACATAAATCTAAAATACGATGTAAAATAGGCCACATCTTCCATAAGCCATTTTGCTATTGGCGTTATTGTACTAAACCTACTGGAGTGCAGTAGCTACCAGAAAACTGTTTGAGTACATCCTTCATAGATGTCACTATTGTGGGCTTAGCTGTAGTCATCATTTACATAAGACCCAGAATCTGATAAAAACACATTAGTTAAAATACATGTAGCAAACTTTTAAATTTTCGTAACTATTGTACAAAACAGTTGTGATAAAGTAGAAGACGAATACAGTTCCCCATATAAAATTATTAAAAATAGAATATATAAAGAGTTTAGGAATAATAAAGGAATTTATATTGTGATCAAAGACTGGAATAAAAAAACATTTGACAGTATTGGATCACTGTTCATATTCATACTCACATCGTATGTTCTGACAAAATGTTGCACAAAAGAAGTAACCGTGGAAAATCGAGCGAACGCGTCTGTACACATTAAAAATATTACAAAGTAACATTGGTGAAAGTTTCTTCCATTGACGTATGTTTCTCCAGAGGAGCAAGCACCTGGACAGATTGTGATACAGCTTGGACTTTAATCTAGTAACCAGGGCACGAATTGTATCGACAGAACTTGCTTGCACTGTGCTTGGGCATAACAGTTACAGAATCTACTATTGCAGCAGATAAAATCACAAATTAAATGCATTCACTCCACAATTATTGTATATATTACTCATTACGCAATACGTTCGTTCTTAGATTTACAAGGACGACACGTGTGCGCCTGTATTTGACCAGTGTCAATAATGGCTCAAAACAGAGTGTACCTGCAGCTAAGGCTACTGCAACACGTGCCAGAGGGATTGGAGTTTGGTTGGTTGATTTAAGGGGGAGGGGACCAAACAACAAATCCTGCCTCGGGCATGGATGTGTGTGATGTCCTTAGGTTAGTTACGTTTAAGTAGTTCTAAGTCTAGGGGACTGATGACCTCAGATGTTAAGTCCCATAGTGCTCAGAGCCATTTGAACCACTTGAACTTGAAGTTGGGAAAAAACGCGACATGAATTTTGTATGCCGGTCATACAAAGCAACTTCCTAGGAACAGCAGTGGACAGTGTTTCGTTGGACAGCAATTTAGTTCTCGCCCTATGTTTATTACTAGCTCATCGTCGAAATCGTAGCCAGCAGAGGAAAAAGTGAATCCACCATATACTAAGTGACAAGTCAACAAACGCAACGTTCGTTCTACGTACCGCGAGTTACACTGAAGCGACAAAGAAACCAGTATAGGCACGAGTATTCAAATACAGATATGTGTAAACAGGCAGAATACGGCGCTGCAGTCGCACCGCCTTTATAAGACAAGTGTCTGGCGCAGTTGTTAGGTCGGTTACTGCTGCTACAATGGCACGTTATCAAGATTTCAGTAAGTTTGTACGTGGTGTTATAGTCTGCGGACGAGCTGTGGTTTGAACGTGGTGTTATAGTCGGCGCACGAGCGGTGGGACATAGCATCTCACAAGGGAACCTCCCCATCGCACCCCCCTCAGATTTAGTTATAAGTTGGCACAGTGGATAGGCCTTGAAAAACTGAACACAGGTCAATCGAGAAAACAGGAAGAAGTTGTGTGGAACTATGAAAAAAATTAGTAAAATATACAAACTGAGTAGTCCACCCCATGATAGGCAACATCAAGAACAATGGGAGTCAAGGAGGGCTGTGGTCCCGTGGTTAGCGTGAGCAGCTACGGAACGAGAGGTCCTAGGTTCAAGTCTTCCCTCGAGTGAAAAGTTTAATTTTTTATTTTCAGTTTATGTGACAAACTCTTATGTTTTCATCACTTTTTTGGGAGTGATTATCACATCCACAAGAAAACCTAAATCGGGCAAGGTAGAAGAACCTTTTTACCCATTCACTAAATGTACAAGTTAGGTGGGGCGACAACATATTCCTGTCATATGACGCACATGCCGTCACCAGTGTCGTTTAGAATATGTCACATGTGTTTTCCTGTGAAGGAATCGGTTGACCTACGACCTTGCGATCAAACGTTTTCGATTCCCATTGGACAGGCACGTCCTTTCGTCTACAAATCGCACGGATTTGCGATGCGGTCGCAAAACACAGACACTAAACTTACTACAGTGAACAGAAACGTCAATGAACTAACGGACAGATCATAACTTTGCGAAAATAAAGAAAGAAAACTTTCCACTCGAAGGAAGACTTGAACCAAGGACCTCTCGTTCCTCAGCTACTCACGCTAACCACGGGACCACGGCGCTCCGGAGCCCTTGACGTTGCCTACCTTGCACATGGACTACTCAGTTTGTGTATTTTATTAATTTTTTTCATAGTTCCACTCAACTTCTTCCTGTTTTCTCGATTGATCTGTGTTCAGTTTTTCAAGGCCTATCCACTGTGCCAGCTTATAACTAAATCTGAGAGGGGTGCGATGGGGAGGTTCCCTTGTCAGAGGTAGCGATGAAGTGAGTTTTTTCCCAGACGACCATTTGACGAATGTACCGTGAAAATCAGGAATCCGATAAGATATCAAATCTCCGACATCGCTGCGGCCGGAAAAAGATCCTACAAGAACGGGACCAACGACGACACACAAGAGAATCGTTCAACGTGACAGAAGTGCAACCCTTCCGCAAATTGCTGCAGATTTCAGTGCTGGGCCATCAACAAGTGTCAGCGTGTGAACCATTCAATGTAACATTGTCGATGTGGGCTTTCGGAGCCGAAGGTCCACTCATGTACCCTTGATGACTACACGACACAGATCTGGGCCCATCAACACCGACATTGAACTGTTGATGACTGGAAACACGTTGCCTGGTCGGACGAGTCTCGTTTCAAGTTGTATCGAGTGAATCGACGTGTACGGGTATGGCGACAACCTCATGAATCCATGGACCCTGCATGTCAGCAGGGGACGACTGTTCAGGCTGGTGGAGGCTCTGTAGCGGTGTGGGGCGTGTGCAGTTGGATTGATAGCGGACTCCTGATACGTCTAGATACGAATCTGACAGGCGACACGTGTGTTAGAATCCTGTCTGATCACCTACATACATTCGTGCCCATTCGGTATTCCAATGAAGTTGGGCAATTCCAGCAGGATAATGTGACATCCCACACGTCCAGAATTGGTACAGATTGGCTCCAGGAACAGTCTTCTAAATTTAAACACTTCCGCTGTCCACGAAAGTCCCAGACATGAACATTTTGAGCATGTCTGGGATGCCTTGCAGCGTGCTGTTCAGAAGAAATCTCCACACCCTCGTATTCTCACGGATTTATGGACAGCCCTGCAGTATTCATGGTGAGTTCCCTCCAGCACGACTTCAGGTCTTAGGCGAGTCCATTCCACGTCGTGTTGCGGCACTTCTGCATGCTCCCTACACGATGTAAGGCAAGTGTACCAGTTTCTTTGACTCCTTACTGTATTTTTAGTAATATCAAATGTTAATTAATTCGAAAAACTGTTACCAACAGTGTGAACAGACATTTCTAAACCATATGCAGTGCTCACGGATTGTTCTAGTAGTTGTGGCCGGTGGCAATTGCATTTACAGACACATTCATGTGGAAGGTCATGGCCATTAACGAGGTTCATATTCATTGAAAGCAACTGATCTAGAGAGAAAAAAACACACAGACAGCAAATCTTGCATAGTGCCTTCTTGACAACTTGGGTCCATGGCTTCGTGGGGCCTGCACCACCCTCGAACCCTATCATCAGCTCTTACCAAATGAAATAGGTACTCAACTGATCATCATCATCATCATCATCATCATCATTATTTAAGACTGATTATGCCTTTCAGCGTTCAGTCTGGAGCATAGCCCCCCTTATACAGTTCCTCCATGATCCCCTATTCAGTGCTAACATTGGTGCCTCTTCTGATGTTACACCTATTACTTCAAAATCATTCTTAACCGAATCCAGGTACCTTCTCCTCGGTCTGTCCCGATTCCTCCTACCCTCTACTGCTGAATCCATGAGTCTCTTGGGTAACCTTGCTTCTCCCATGCGTGTAACATGACCCCACCGTCTAAGCCTGTTCGCCCTGACTGCTACATCTATAGAGTTCATTCCCAGTTTTTCTTTGATTTCCTCACTGTGGACACCCTCCTGCCATTGTTCCCATCTACTAGTACCTGCAATCATCCTAGCTACTTTCATATCCGTAACCTCAACCTTGTTGATAAGGTAACCTGAATCCACCCAGCTTTCGATCCCATACAACAAATTTGGTCGGAAGATTGAACGGTGCACAGATAGCTTAGTCTTGGTACTGACTTCCTTCTTGCAGAAGAGAGTAGTTCGTAGCTGAGCGCTCACTGCATTAGCTTTGCTACACCTCGCTTCCAGTTCTTTCACTATGTTGCCATCCTGTGAGAATATGCATCCTAAGTACTTGAAACCATCCACCTGTTCTAACTTTGTTCCTCCTATTTGGCACTCAATCCGTTTATATTTCTTTCCCACTGACATTACTTTCGTTTTGGAGATGCTAATCTTCATACCATAGTCCTTGCATTTCTGATCTAGCTCTGAAATATTACTTTGCAAACTTTCAATCGAATCTGCCATCACAACTAAGTCATCCTCATATGCAAGACTGCTTATTTTGTGTTCACATATCTTAATCTCACCCAGCCAGTCTATTGTTTTCAACATATGATCCATAAATAATATGAACAACAGTGGAGACAGGTTGCAGCCTTGTCTTACCCCTGAAACTACTCTGAACCATGAACTCAATTTACCGTCAACTCTAACTGCTGCCTGACTATCCATGTAAAGACCTTTAATTGCTTGCAAAAGTTTGCCTCCTATTCCATAATCTCGTAGAACAGACAATAACTTCCTCCTAGGAACCCGGTCATATGCCTTTTCTAGATCTATAAAGCATAGATACAATTCCCTGTTCCACTCATAACACTTCTCCATTATTTGCCGTAAGCTAAAGATCTGGTCCTGACAACCTCTAAGAGGCCTAAACCCACACTGATTTTCATCCAATTGGTCCTCAACTAATACTCGCACTTTCCTTTCAACAATAACTGAGAAGATTTTACCCACAACGCTGATTAAAGAGATACCTCTGTAGTTGTTACAATCTTTTCTGTTTCCATGTTTAAAGATTGGTGTGATTACTGCTTTTGTCCCAGTCTGATGGAACCTGTCCCGACTCCCAGGCCATTTCAGTTATCCCGTGTAGCCATTTAAGACCTGAGATTCCACTGTATTTGATGAGTTCCGACTTCATTTCATCCACCCCAGCCGCTTTATTGCACTGCAATCTATTGACCATTTTTTCCAGTTCCTCAAATGTGATCCTATTTCCATCATCATTCCTATCCCATTCTACCTCGAAATCTGAAACATTACTGATCGCATTTTCACCTACATTGAGCAACTCTTCAAAATATTCCCTCCATCTGCCCAAGGCATCCACAGGATTCACCAGCAGTTTTCCTGACCTGTCCAAAATACTTGTCATTTCCTTCTTACCTCCCTTTCGAAGATTGCTGATCAGGTCAAGGTTTTTCAGTCGTGTAGGGTCTAACCGATACGGTCACGTGACTAGGAGAGGCGCTGCAGGCGATGTCGCGCTGTTAGCAAAGGCTCTTACGTCGCTCGTCTGCTGCCATAGCCCATTAACGCCACGTCTCTCCGCCCTGTCCTAACTAAGGGATATGATCGTCGTACGTCTCACATTGATTTCTGTAGTTATGTCATGCAGTGATGCGTGACTGTTAGCACTGAAAACTCTACGCAACAACCGCTGCTCTCGGTCGTTCAGTGAAGGCCGTCGGCCACTGCGTTGTCCGCGGTGATGATGATGATGATGATGATGATGTTTGGTTTGTGGGGCGCTCAACTGCGTGGTTATCAGCGCCCGTACAATTACCCAATCTTTGCTCAGTTCAATTTCGCCACTGTCCTGGATGATGATGAAGTGATGAGAACAACACAAACACCCAGTCATCTCGAGGCAGGTGAAAATCCCTGACCCCGCCGGGAATCGAACCCGGGACCCCGTGCTCGGGAAGCGAGAACGCTACCGCGAGACCACGAGCGGCGGACGTCTGCGGTGAGAGGTAACGCCTGAAATGTGCCATTCTCGGCAAACTCTTGACACTGCGGACCTCTGAGTATTGAATTCCCAAACGATTTCCGAAATGGAAAGTCCAAATAACATTCCGCCTTCACAGTTCCGGTCATAATCACGTCGGAAACCTTTTCATTCTGTGTCACCTGGGTACAAATGACAGCTCCGCCGACGCACTGCCCTTTTATACACTACTGGCCATTAAAATTGCTACACCACGAAGATGACGTGCGCCAGACGCAAAATTTAACCGACGGGAAGAAGATGCTGTGATATGCAAATGATTAGCTTTTCAGAGCATTCACACAAGGTTAGCGCCGGTGGCGACACCTACAACGTGCTGAAATGAGGAAAGTTTCCAACCTATTTCTCATACACAAACAGCAGTCGACCGGGGTTGCCTGGTGAAACGTTGTTGTGATACCTCGTGTAAGGAGGAGAAATGCGTACCATCACGTTTCCGATTTTGATAAAGGTCGGATTGTAGCCTATCGCGATTGCGGTTTATCGTATTGCGACATTGCTGCTCGCGTTGGCCGAGATCCAATGACTGTTAGCAGAATATGGAATCGGTGAGTTCAGGAGGGTAATGCGGAACGCCGTGCTGGATCCCAACGGCCTCGTATCACTAGCAGTCGAGATGACAGGCTTCTTATCCGCATGGCTGAAACGGATCGTGCAGCCACGTCTGGATCCCTGAGTCAACAGATGGGGACGTTTGCAAGACAACAACCATATGCACGAACAGTTCGATGACGTTTGCAGCAGCATGGACTATCAGCTCGGAGACCATGGCTGCGGTTACTCTTGATGCTGCATCACAGACAGGAGCACCTGCGATGGTGTACTCGACGACGAACCTGGGTGCACGTATGGCAAAACGTCATTTTTTCGGATGAATCCAGGTTCTGTTGAAAGCATCATGATGGTCGCATCCGTGTTTGGCAACATCGCGATGAACGCACATTGGAAGCGTGTATTCGTCATCGCCATACTGGCGTATCACACGGCACTTTGAACAGAGGACGTTACATGTCAGATGGGTTACGACCCGTGGCTCTAGCTTTCATTCGATCCCTGCGAAACCCTACGTTTCAGCAGGATAATGCACGACCGCATATTGCAGGTCCTGTACGGGCCTTTCTGGATACAGAAAATATTCGACTGCTGCCCTTGCCAGCACATTCTCCATATCTCTCACCAATTGAAAACGTCTGGTCAACGGTGGCCGAGCAACTGGCTCGTCACAATACGCTAGTCACTACTCTTGATGAACTTTCATGTATTGAAGCTGCATGGGCTGCTGTACCTGTACACGCCATCCAAGCTCTGTTTGACTCAATTCCCAGGTGTGTCAAGGCCGTTATTACGGCCAGAGGTGGTTGTTCTGGGTACTGATTTCTCAGGATCTATGCGCCCAAATTGCGTGAAAATGCAATCACATGTCAGTTCTGGTATAATATATTTGTCCAATGAATACCCGTTTATCATCTGCATTTCTTCTTGGTGTAGCAATTTTAATGGCCAGTAGTGTACCTTGTGTTCGTGATACTACCGCCATCTGTATTCGTGTATATCGTTATCCGATGACTTTAGCCGCGTACATTCAATCTACGTCTGCACAGATACTCAGCAACCACGGTGCGGTGCGTGGCGGAGGGTATCCTGTACGGCTACTAGTCATTTCCTTTCCCGTTCCGCCTCAAACAGAGCAAGGGAAGAACGACTCTACATGCATCCGTATGAGGCCCAGTTCGTCGTATCTCTTCGTGGTTTTACGCGCTGCACTTTGGCAGCAGTAGAATCGTTCGGCAGTCAGCTTCAAATGCCGGATCTAAATTTTCTCAACAGCGTTTCTCGAAAAGAACGTCACCTTCGTTCCAGGGATTCCCATTTGAATTCACGAAACATCTCCGTAACCTACCGGTAACAAATATAGCAGCCCGCCTCTGAATTGCTACGATGTCTTCCTTCGATCCGACCTGCTACGGATCACAAACACACGAGCGGCACTCAAGAATAGGTCGCACCAGTGTCATATATATGAAGGGCTTATTTCAATAATGGTAGAAGTCCATTGTTGTTAATTCTGAGATACAGAGTCCTAAAGTTAGAGTGCTGAAAAATCTGCAGTTGAGATACCAAAAATATTCAATCATATGGCTTCTTGCTTGATATGAACCTTTCTTTCTGTTTGTTTGGATCATTAATTTCAGAAGCATTATAGGCAGAAAAGTGGAGGTAATGGACTTGCACCAATACTGAACTAAGCCCTTCAGATAGTCTCCTTTACAGATAAACCACTACTTCCCAAAATTCTCGTTGTTGTTGTTGTTCTGCTCTTCAGTCCTGAGACTGGTTTGATGCAGCTCTCCATGCTATTCTATCCTGTGAAAGCTTCTTCATCTCCCAGTACCTACTGCAACCTACATCCTTCTGAATCTGCTTAGTGTATTCATCTCTTGGTCTCCCCCTACGATTTTTACCCTCCACGCTGCCCTCCAATACTAAATTGGTGATCCCTCGATGTCTCAGAACATGTCCTACCAACCGATCCCTTCTTCTGGTCAAGTTGTGCCACAAACTTCTCTTCTCCCAATCCTATTCAACACTTCCTCATTAGTTATGTGATCTACCCATCTAATCTTCAGCATTCTTCTGTAGCACCACATTTCGAAAGCTTCTATTCTCTTCTTGTCCAAACTATTTATCGTCCATGTTTCACTTCCATACATGGCTACACTCCATACAAATACTTTCAGAAATGACTTCCTGACACTTAAATCTATGCTCGACGTTAACAAATTTCTCTTCTTCAGAAACGCTTTCCTTGCCATTGCCAGTCTACATTTTATATCCTCTCTACTTCGACCTTCATCAGTTATTTTGCTCCCCAAATAGCAAAACTCCTTTACTACTTTAAGTGTCTCATTTCCTAATCTAATACCCTCAACATCACCCGACTTAATTCGACTACATTCCATTATCCTCGTTTTGGTTTTGTTGATGTTCATCTTATATCCTCCCTTCAAGACACCATCCATTCCGTTCAACTGCTCTTCCAAGTCCTTTGCTGTCTCTGACAGCAAACCAGTCTCAGGACTGAAGTTTTTATTTCTTCTCCATGGATTTTAATACCTACTCCGAATTTTTCTTTTGTTTCCTTTACTGCTTGCTCAATATACAGATTGAATAACATGGGGTAGAGGCTACAACCCTGTCTCACTCCCTTCCCAACCACTGCTTCCCTTTCATGCCCCTCCACTCTTATAACTGCCATCTGGTTTCTGTACAAATTGTAAATAGCCTTTCGCTCCCTGTATTTTACCCCTGCCACCCTTAGATTTTGAAAGAGAGTATTCCAGTCAACATTGTCAAAAGCTTTTTCTAAGTCTACAAATGCTAGAAACGTAGGTTTGCCTTTCCTTAATCTCTCGTAATATACCGAAGTCGACCGTTCGCCTTCCCTACAACAATTCTCACATGCTCGTTCCATCTCAAATCGTTTCGCAGGCTTACGCCCAGATATTTAAACGACTTGACTGTGTCAAGCAGGACACTACTGATACTGTATCCGAACATTACAGGTTCGTTCTTCCTGCTCATCCGCATTAGCTTACATTTTGTCACATTTAGTGCTAGCTTCCATTCATCACACCAACTGGAAATGTTGTCTATGTCACCCTGTATCTTCCTACAGTCACTGTACTTCGACACCTTACCGCACACCACGGCATCGTCAGCAAACATCCACAGATTGCTGCCTAACCCGTCCGCTAAATGGTTCAAATGGCTCTGAGCACTATGGGACTCAACTGCTGTGGTCATAAGTCCCCTAGAACTTAGAACTACTTAAACCTAACTAACCTAAGGACATCACACACATCCATGCCCGAGGCAGGATTCGAACCTGCGACCGTAGCGGTCGTGCGGTTCCACACTGTAGCGCCTTTAACCGCTCGGCCACTCCGGCCGGCCGTCCGCTATATCATTTATGTATGTAGAGAACAGCAGCGGTCCTATCACACTTTCCTGGGGCACTCCTGTGTGCATTTAGTGTAGCTACAACCTTCTGTGTGATTCACAATTATTTTTTAAAGTTACAACATTGAGGACATCTCCGTGAGAAGCACATCTGCGTGCGGAACTGGAGGCAACACAAGCAGAAAATTAGTCAGAAGCCACATTGCAGACTGTTTCTGTTCTAGCCATGGATCATGCCTTCATCTACATCTACATCTACATTTATACTCCGCAAGCCACCCAACGGTGTGTGGCGGAGGGCACTTTACGTGCCACTGTCATTACCTCCCTTTCCTGTTCCACTCGCGTATGGTTTGCGGGAAGAACCACTGCCGTAAAGTCTCCGTGCGCGCTCGAATCTCTCTAATTTTACATTCGTGATCTCCTCGGGAGCTACAAGTAGGGGGAAGCAATATATTCGATACCTCATCCAGAAACTCACCCTCTCGAAACCTGGGAAGCAAGCTGCACCGCGATGTAGAGCGCCTCTCTTGCACAGTCTGCCACTTGAGTTTGCTAAACATCTCCGTAACGCTATCACTCTTACCAAATAACCCTGTGACGAAACGCGCCGCTCTTCTTTGGATCTTCTCTATCTCCTCTGTCAACCCGACCTGGTACGGATCCCACACTGATGAGCAATACTCAAGTATAGGTCGAACGAGTGTTTTGTAAGCCACCTTCTTTGTTGATGGACTACATTTTCTAAGGACTCTTCTTATGAATCTCAACCTGGCACCCGCCTTACCAACAATTAATTTTATATGATCATTTCACTTCAAATTGTTCCGCACGCATACTCCCAGATATTTCACAGAAGTAAGTGCTACCAGTGTTTGTTCCGCTGTCATATAATCATACAGTAAAGGATCCTTCTTTTTATGTATTCGTAATACATTACATTTGTCTATGTTAAGGGTCAGTTGCCACTCCCTGCACCAAGTGCCTATCCGCTGCAGATTTTCCTGCATTTCGCTCCAATTTTCTAGTGCTGCAACTTCTCTGTATACTACAGCATCGTCCGCGAAAAGCCGCATGGAACTTCCGACACTATCTACTAGGTCATTTATATATATTTTGAAAAGCAATGGTCCCATAACACTCCCCTGTGGCACGCCAGAGGTTACTTTAACGTCTGTAGACGTCTCTGCATTGAGAACAACATGCTGTGTTCTGTCTGCTAAAAACTCTTCAATCCAGCCACACAGCTGGATTGATATTACGTAGGCTCTTACTTTATGAGGCCACAGTGCGGAACTGTATCGAACGCCTTCCGGAAGTCAAGGCAAATGGCATCTACCTGGGAGCCGGTATCTAATATTTTCTGGGTCTCATGAACAAATAAAGCGAGTTGGGTCTCACACGATCGCTGTTTCCGCAATCCATGTTGATTCCTACAGAGTAGACACTGGGTTTCCAGAAATGACATGATACGCGAGCAAAAAACATGTTCTAAAATTCTACAACAGATCGATGTCAGAGATATAGGCCTATAGTTTTGCGCATCTGCTCGACGACCCTTCTTGAAAACTGGAACTACCTGTGCTCTTTTCCAATCATTTGGAACCTTCCGTTCCTCTAGAGACTTGCGGTACACGGCTGTTTGAAGGGGGGCAAGTTCTTTCGCTTACTCTGTGCAGAATCGAATTGGTATCCCGTCAGGTCCAGTGGACTTTCCTCTGTTGAGTGATTTCAGTTGCTTTCCTATTCCTTGGACACTTATTTCGAGCGCCGGCCGCGGTGGTCCAGCGGTTCTAGGCGCTCAGTCCGGAACCGCGCGACTGCTACGGTCGCAGGTTCGAATCCTGCCTCTGGCATGGATGTGTGTGATGTCCTTAGGTTAGTTAGGTTTAAGTAGTTTTAAGTTCTAGGGGACTGATGACCACAGATGTTAAGTCCCATAGTGCTCAGAGCCATTTGAACCATTTGAACAACTTATGTCGATGTCAGTAATTTTTTAGTTCGTGCGAGGATTTAGAGAAGGAACTGTAGTGCGGTCTTCCTCTGTCAAACAGATTTGGGAAAGGGTGTTTAATATTTCAGCTTTACGCGTGTCATCCTCTGTTTCAACGCCATTATCATCCCAGAGTGTCTGGATGTGCTGTAAGTGCTGGAAGGGGTAAATCCTAAATGGTTGTCCTAACTGGTAAATAAAGAACAACTTGCTTGTAAATATATGCGAAGTGAGAATAAGTCTTTGTTATAGTTTTCGTACGTATCAACTTGATTTCTTTCTCCCCCTCTCACTGTCCACTTAATCCATGTTGCACAGCGATGCTGAATTGATCGGGTCGGTTGTGCGCAACGGACTGGACGGCGAGTAAAAAACTAGTCGTGCGATCAGGGAACTGGAATTCCTGCTGCCCTCAGTCTTGACCACCGTCACATAGACGCTGCAGTTCTTATCTGCCGCATATTTTCCAGCTCTAATCCCGCTGGAAAAGTCGCACGTGCGGGTGTAGCTCCACCAGCTCCCCCGCCCCCCTTCCATCCCCTCCCCTCTCCTCACAGCCATGCAATTTCTCCGTCAACGAACACTGGCGTTATCGTTACACACAGGTAATATTGCCTCACTCCAGCAGCCGTGAACAACTAGTCTTGCAGAGCTGCACGTTAAACAAAATTTTGGAGACTCTCAGGTCCACTGACAAGCTGTGTGATGTATCTCTGGAGTATAGAGAGTGTTTCCGTAAGTGCTTGCAAAAATTTAACAGGACGTAGAGGATGCTCCACTGAACGATATGAGGTAGGGAACGTGGAGTCGGAGAAGCCAGCTGAAGGAGACAATAGGGACAAAATCACTTTACTGTGTACTTTTACTATTTACATTAGTTTCATTTAACTGCAAATGTTATCATGGACACAATGAACGTACCATTTGTACTGTATCTAACAAAATGTGCTGATACTGATAGTCAACAACATCAAAGCAAGCATGGCAGTGACGAACTACATTCTGATACACACTGACAGATATCCCTGGTGAGTTTCGAATTACATCACAGGCAGCTACAATTACGGCAACTAATTCCATTTCCGTATTCACTGGGGTCTCATGCACAAATGACATGAGGTATCTCCACGGGAAATAATGAAGGGGTTTCAGCTCTGGTGGGCTCGCGGGCCATGGACTAGGACCTCCCATTCCAATCCAGCGACCAGGAAAACCAGCACTGAGATGGAGGCGGACATCAACAGTGAAGTGAGGCTGTGCACCGTCGTGTCGTATCGTATTTACAGGGTGTTTCAAAAATGACCGGTATATTTGAAACGGCAATAAAAACTAAACGAGCAGCGATAGAAATACACCGTTTGTTGCAATATGCTTGGGACAACAGTACATTTTCAGGCGGACAAACTTTCGAAATTACAGTAGTTACAATTTTCAACAACAGATGGCGCTGCAAGTGATGTGAAAGATATAGAAGACAACACAGTCTGTGGGTGCGCCATTCTGTACGTCGTCTTTCTGCTGTAAGCGTGTGCTGTTCACAACGTGCAAGTGTGCTGTAGACAACATGGTTTTTCCTTACAACAGAGGATTTTTCTGGTGTTGGAATTCCACCGCCTAGAACACAGTGTTGTTGCAACAAGACGAAGTTTTCAACGGAGGTTTAATGTAACCAAAGGACCGAAAAGCGATACAATAAAGGATCCGTTTGAAAAATTTCAACGGACTGGGAACGTGACGGATGAACGTGATGGAAAGGTAGGGCGACCGCCTACGACAACCACAGAGGGCAACGCGCAGCTAGTGCAGCAGGTGATCCGACAGCGGCCTCGGGTTTCCGTTCGCCGTGTTGCAGCTGCGGTCCAAATGACGCCAACGTCCACATATCGTCTCATGCGCCAGAGTTTACACCTCTATCCGTACAAAATTCAAACGCGGCAACCCCTCAGCGCCGCTACCATTGCTGCACGAGAGACATTCGCTAACGATATAGTGCACAGGATTGATGATGGCGATATGCATGTGGGCAGCATTTGGTTTACTGACGAAGCTTATTTTTACCTGGACGGCTTCGTCAATAAACAGAACTGGCGCATATGGGGAACCGAAAAGCCCCATGTTGCAGTCCCATCGTCCCTGCATCCTGAAAAAGTACTGGTCTGGGCCGCCATTTCTTCCAAAGGAATCATTGGCCCATTTTTCAGATCCGAAACGATTACTGCATCACGCTATCTGGACATTCTTCGTGAATTTGTGGCGGTACAAACTGCCTTAGACGACACTGCGAACACCTCGTGGTTTATGCAAGATGGTGCCCGGCCACATCGGACGGCCGACGTCTTTAATTTCCTGAATGAATATTTCGATGATCGTGTGATTGCTTTGGGCTATCCGAAACATACAGGAGGCGGCGTGGATTGGCCTCCCTATTCGCCAGACATGAACCCCTGTGACTTCTTTCTGTGGGGACACTTGAAAGACCAGGTGTACCGCCAGAATCCAGAAACAATTGAACAGCTGAAGCAGTACATCTCATCTGCATGTGAAGCCATTCCGCCAGACACGTTGTCAAAGGTTTCGGGTAATTTCATTCAGAGACTACGCCATATTATTGGTACGCATGGTGGATATGTGGAAAATATCGTACTATAGAGTTTCCCAGACCGCAGTGCCATCTGTTGTTGAAAATTGTAACTACTGTAATTTCGAAAGTTTGTCTGCCTGAAAATGTACTGTTGTCCCAAGCACATTGCAACAAACGATGTATTTCTATCGCTGCTCGTTTAGTTTTTATTGCCGTTTCAAATATACCGGTCATTTTTGAAACACCCTGTATATTGTCGAACGACAGAACGTGCTATGAATCAACGATGTAACAGAGCCACCTTATGGACATGTAAAGTAAACAATACCTGCATCATGACTTTCAAGTAATCAGCCTCGTCCCCCTTTCTTCCTAGCAGGAAATAAAAGTTGTACTTGTAAATAAACAGCACAGTACATGTAAACTTGTACGCTTGTTAGATGTAAATAACCTGCAAAACAGTAATGCTAGACAAAGCGATAGACAAGTTTACTTCCATATCTCAAGCTGGCTTCTCCGACCCCAGGATCCCTACCTCAAATTGTTCAGTGGAGCATTCTCCATGCCCTCATACATTTTTGCACGCTCTTACGAAAACTCCCCGTATAAAATGTGAGAGCAAGAGAATATACGACAAGTGGCACGTTTTTACAGCACTTGATGCGGATTGTTATACAGAAATGCCCCGTGTAGAAACTATCATTTAAGATTAGGAAACGGACCACACGACACTAAGATGGTTATCTTGGTGGTTGAGTAAGAAATGATGCACTGGAGTGCGGCGGGGCAGAGGGTCGATAAAAACGCCGGTGTCTAGGGGAGGGGATTGTAGGGGCAGGTCAGACACCACGTGGGCGCAAGTCACGCCACCTGGGAATCCAAGGTCACGGGACGCGCTCAGCGGATGAACTGGAGGCAGCCGATTGCCCGCCACTGTCCAGCCTCTACAATAAACGACGAAAGTAAGGTTATGAGGGATCGTACGTCTTGGAAAACGTCATAATACAGTATCGAAAGTAAGGGACTAGCAGTTGTAGAATTTATTCGCGACAGATGTTCTTGACAAGAACCGTGCGCGAGATTCCACACAGAGTTCGGAACTGAAAGAATAAGAGAAGCAGCGTAGAAGCATTTCAAAACATCAAGTTTAATACGTACATATTATTACACATTCGATATTCTTTTATGGAGTAGAAAGAGTTGTCCATCAGATGTGATTTAAGGTTGCGTTTGAAGTTAATTTTGTACATCACTGGGCTATTTGGTCAAAAATATATGGCTGAATGGCTCACATCTTTCTGTGAGAGCAGGTTCCACAGCGGACACCACATACCAACTATCCTGAATGAATTTTCAAACTGTCGAGTAGTGACCGCTGGTATGAAACTTCGTGGCAGATTATAACTGGAACGGGACTCGAACCCAAGACCTTTACCTTTGGCGGGCAAGTGCTCTACTAATTGAATTACCCAAGCATGACTCACCATCCTCACATCTTTTTGCCAGCCGCTGGCCCCACAAGTTTGGTAGGAGAGTTTATGTGAAGCTGGAAGGTAGGAGATGAGGTACTGGCGGAAATAAAGATGTGAGGACGGGTCGTGAATCGCTCTTGGGCAGCTCAGTTAGTAGAGCACTTGCTCGCGAGATGCAAGGACCCCTAAGTCCGACTCCAGCACACAATTTTAATCTGCCACGAAGTTTCATTAACTATCCGTATTACATGCTTCCGTGCAGCAAAAACTTTCAGCCCCGGTGACACGTTACCCCCAGAATATGACAATAGGACGTCATAAGGTATTGGTGAACGAAAACAGAACAAAAAAAAAACAAATAAAGCTTTTGACATTTTCATCTCCATACTCAAATATAATACGTAACGCAAAAGTAGCTTAGGCGTTAAAAATGATTTGTAACATGTGAATTCCAGGTCAGATCCATGTCAGCATACGCACCACAGAGTTTACAATACCCAATTTCATTCGTTGATTTACCCTCATTCATCAATTCTTGTGCAGGAGAGAATTGCATGTATTATCCATTATCGAGATTCATTGACAGTCCATCTACCAGAGCATCTGTTATCAACTTTCAAAAAAATTCATCAGTTGTTGAAGATTCTTCGTTAGTCTGTATAATAATACTTACACTGACAATTTGCTCTTCGGCTTTTGTCTGGATTCTCGGCCGACATTTGCTCAACGATTTTCCTGATGTTTCGCCAGCACGAGTGCCTGGCGTTGTCCAATATTCACCCTCCGTTGCTGTTGGCGGTAAATCCCGAGACAGAAGTCAACAGACAATATGCCAACAAGTAACCACGAAAGCCTCAACAATTTAGTAACACTTACACTCACGGCAAGTAGAAATATTTCTGCTTCTTATATATATGATTACATATAAATGAAATGATCTTGTGGTATTGTTAGCCGGGAGGCCCCAACCGAGGAATTTCGGCGGCCGGGTGCAAGACTCATGTCAGGTGACGGCTCGTTGGGCAACTTGCGCGTCAGTGATGTTGAGGACAACACAACACCCAGTCCACGAGCGCAGAAATCTCCAACCCGGCCGGGAATCGAACCTGGGCCCGCTGCATGGTAGGCAAACACGTTACCACTCAGCTAAGCAGGCTGAAGATTATAGATAATTTATACACAAGAAGAATAAGAGCAGACCCTATGAAGATCCCTATGGTTCACCTGTAGTGATTAACGCTCATTATAAGGATGCTTTCTCATTCTGCATACTCCATGGCACTGTTAAATTCGACACTGCATCCTTTTAGTTAGGTAGGATGAAAACCAGTTTAGCTTTTCTGGTAATATATCACCTGCATCTACATAGCCTCCTTGTCGTGTGTGGCATAGAGTACTTTGTGTACCACTGTCGCTTTCCCTTTTCCAGTCGCGAATGGTTAGCGGGAAGAACGATTGCCGGTAAACCTCCGTAAGTGCTCGAATCCCTCTACTTTTATCTCCATGGACTTCTCCGTCCGCAGCTCGTGGTCGTGCGGTAGCGTTCTCGCTTCCCGCGCCCGGGTTCGATTCCCGGCGGGGTCAGTCAGGGATTTTCTCTGCCTCGTGATGACTGGGTGTTGTGTGATGTCCTTAGGTTAGTTAGGTTTAAGTAGTTCTAAGTTCTAGGTGACTGATAACCATAAATGTTAAGTCCCATAGTGCTCAAAGCCATTTTTGGACTTCTCGCGACATATGTGTAGGAGAAAGCAAATATATCTGTTGACACTTCTAGGAACAAATCTCCGACATAGCCGCGGACGGAAAAAGATACTGTAAGAACGGGACCAACGGCGACTGAAGAGAATTATTCAACCTGACAGAATGAACCCTTCCGCAAATTGCTGCAGAATTCAATACAGGGCCATCAGCAAGTGTCAGCGTGCGAACCATTCAATGAAGCATCATCTGTGTGGGCTTTTGGAGCTGGAGGCCCACTCGTGTACCCTTGATGACTGCACGACACAAAGCTTTATTTCTCGCCTGGGCCTGTGAACGCGGACATTGGACTGTTGATGACTGGAAACGTGTTGCCTGGTCGGACGAGTGTCGTTTCAAATTGCATCAAGTGGATGGACGTGGACGGTTATGGGGACAGTCTCATGAATCCGTGCACCCTGCATGTCAGCGGGGGACTGTACAAGCTGGTGGAGGTTCTGTAATGGTGTGGGGCGTGTGCAGCAGGAGTGATACGGGACCCCTGATACGTCTAGATACAACTCTAGCGGGTGACACGAACGTAAGCATCCTGTCTGATCACCACCACCTCTCTTTAGGTGGTGGTGGTCTGATCCCCTGCATCTGCATTCCGATGGACTCGGGCAATTCCACCGGGGAAATGCGACACCCCACACGTCCAGTATTGCTGCAGATTGGCTCCAGGAACACTCTTCTGAGTTTAAATACTTCCGCTGACCTCCAGACATGAAATTAAATTATTTAGCGTATCTGGGATGCTGTTCAAAAGAGATCTCCACCCCCTCGTACTCTTACGGATTTATGGACAGCCCTACAGGATTCATGGCGTCAATTCCCCCCAGCACTACGTCAGACATTGGTCGAATCCATGCCACGTCGTGATGCGGCACTTCTGCGTGTTCGCGGACGCCCTACACGATATTAGGCAGGTGTACCAGTTTCTTTGGCTCTTCAGAGTATTTGTTTATGCTGAGGGTCAATTGCCACTACTTCACCAAGCGTCGATCCACTGCAGGTCTTTCTGCAATTCGCTACAATTTTCTAGCGCTGAGATTTCTCTGTATAAAACTGTATCAACCGCGAAAAGCACCATGGAAGTTCCGATGTTGTCTATTATGTCATACACATATTGCGGAAAGTACTATCCCTGTAACACTCCCTTAGAGTACGCCCGAAGTTACTCTTGTGTCCGAAAACTTTTCTCCAATGCTATGTTCTGCTTGTTAGTTTATTTGCTGGGAATATGTATAAATATAACAATTTTTAGAAGGCAGTACATGTCGTCCTTGTTTTATCCCGTGCATCTAATGTCATGTTTAATTGCCAAACGATTACAAAACACTAGTTTCCTCGCTCAATGGAGCTGTTTCACTGTTGCATAATTTTCAATAAAATTTTACTATCTATGCATGTTCTTTTTTCTCATCTTGGGTATTGTAAAATGTACGAATTTTTAGTTTCAAAGATTTTCTCTTCTGTGAGAAGGGAAAATATCGAGTTCTAGTGCGAACGTTGCAACGTATCACGAATGCAAAGCAAAGTAATAAAATTAATTTTAAGAAAACACAAAGTGCAAAATTTGCTACTGTAACGTGAATGAGCACCCACTGCACTGACGGTCTGTGTGAATGCCACCATTTGAGATGCACTGCGGAATGTTATGACGTTTCGTTCCGTGGAGTCCAGACTTAACCAGAGTTGAAGCCATCGCCATCGAAGACACTGGCTGGAGGAAGCCGTAGGATAGACTATTGATACTATTTGTTTATTAATTTGTTTAGTGCCATCAGAGTCCACAGAATAGCATAAAAACATTTGCTTTGAAGGATGCATCGTTCATCGAGACAGATACGGTGAAGACGCTGGGAGGAAGAAGGCTCAGGTCGCCATTAAATTTCGCTGTCGAATCCTTAAACAGTTGAAGGTAAATGCTGCAACGGTTCCGGCAAGAGCGATTTCTTTCGCAATCCTTGCGCATCCATGTCATAATGACAGAATCTCCTCGGGACACTCTTCAAAGGAAATTTACTCCACAACAAGAGGCGGAGTGGTTGAACAAGAACATTTCTTCTTGCGGTACTCAGACGCTGTCAAGAGTATAATCGCTGTAGCTACCAACAAATTCAGTGTGCTCTTGGTATTGGATCAGCAATTTTCTCGTACCTTCTAGAGGGAATCTTCGGCTTAGAAAACTTTTTGACCACACGGTAAATAGCTAAGTGGTGCAAGTCCTGTTAGCAGATTGATAAGATCTAATTCTGTCAGCTCAAAATCGATATCCAACATCACAACTAGTGGCGGAAATTGGCTTCAACGTTCTTAGTCAGAAACTAAGTTGTGCTCGTTTATCTAAATCTTCCCAGACGATTCCGTTGCAGTTAAACAATATACAGCAAAGAATGTCGGGAAAGAATGATACACTATCTGCTTTCTTAGTTACAAGTTGGAACAACATCTTACACACTGTAGATCCGTGGTGTTGCAGTGCGCATTTGGGATATGTGGAACCAGTGAATAGAGAACTGTTAACGAAAATTTGTTCTACCACAATAACAGCCCGAACACTGGGTGACCAAAATATGAGCATTTTCTGATGAGCTCTAAATCCAAAAATTTCCGCGTATACCTTCAGATCAAAGTGTAATCTCAGGTCATTTCTTTCTCTTCTCAAAAGCGAAAGAAACACTTGTGGTCATCGGATTTCGTTCCTCGAACTATTTGCGTCTGATTAAGAAATGTTCGCAAACATCTTTCCGTAATACTCAAACAGTGGATAATCCACCACGTGTTTTGAGAGACTGCACCAACGCGTATATCCTGAAGGAGAATAATGAGACTGCATGAATTAATTTTAAGATAGAGGTGTTTGTATGTATTTGAATGCAGCTGTGAGCACAAAGCATTGTGAGCCGTAAGATGCAATTATTGGTGGAAGAAATCATTGGGCGGACCCGTGTAGTAACCCTAACCTTGGGATTTAAAATCTAATAACTATTCATCCACACGACCACGTAATGCGTTCTTAACGCTTCCCATGACCCTCTAAATCGACGCCTGTATCTCATTACAGCTTCAAATTCTGCGTTACGGGTTCACTCCATGCCTTTATTTCTATAATTCATCTATTCTTCATTTAACTTTATCGTAGCGACGTCTCCCCCCCCCCCCCCCCACAATCAAACCTCCCTTATTTTTACTGGTAGCAACTATTAGTGCAGAAGTCCGCCTATTCATGCATTATTAACTTCATAGATGACGCATGCTTCACAACTATCCCTGTTCATGGATTTCCATTGTTTTTTTTTTTTCAGAATAGGGAGTATCTATAACTGAAGCTTTCGCAGAACATATCCATGTCAAATCTTCCAGAACAGCTTTACGTGAGGTGATTCTGGCCATGACTGTTGGTGAAAGTAACTGTTTCAAACGGCGGAATTTAAGTAAATCGGCATCTCCCCTTGCTTATAAGTAAAAGATGTATTTTTTCTCTCATATGAAAACAATATGGGCGATTACAGCAATCAAAGAACTCCCAGATTATTATTAACGAAAATTAATTCCTGTAAAACCTAAGTACGAATATTTAGAAATTTGAGCAGCGCATTTGTTCCGTCTTGAATTCATTATTCTGTTCGAGCTTTTCCAGTCTCTCACTTTGCAGTCGCTTAGCGCTATCGATGCACTTTCGGAAGTGAGAACAAAAGAATTAGTCTAATAGTCAAACTCCTGTAAGTTACTAGTATTTTACATCCGAATCTAAAGTGCTGATGCCAATCTGACTAACGTATCTCGCCAAAGATTTCCTCGCACGTCGTAATTTTCATGATTGCCTGATTCAGCTTTCGTGAATAACCAAAAGCTCTTGCAACATTCAAGACAGGGAAACAACATTCAAGAAAGCAAACATACGACTACTGAGTGAGGTAAAATAACTATGCGATATAAGGTACAGTGTTTCATGCAGGCACACTCTTCGGATGAGAGATCTGCTTTCTAATAAAGCGAAAATGTTCAAACAAATACAAATTTGGACTTTCACGAATGACAGGATTTCGCTGCTCCAAGTTTGTCAGTGATAATTAAGTCATAAAAACGAACGGTTCATGGTTAAACTGAAAAACAAAAAAGTCTTTTTTTTGTTCATATAAGGCGTTCCTTCTATCTATTTGACTACGTAAATCGGACAGCTAAAATAAAAATGTATTTTTCGAAATTCTCCGCAAAATTTTGCAGTAGGGGTTCTACTAACTAATGCACAAAGAATACAGATGAAACGTAATTTTACTCAACTCCAGTTGTAAATCAATTTGACGCGCATTCGTTCACTTGCTACTAAAATAAACTGGTGGCTTACCTAATTATGGCTTTTCTAACGATACACACGAAGCCGCTAATGAATGTACTTCACACAAAAAGGTTTCACCGAGTCCTTATTTCAAAAGACGGTGTGGTGAGACTACCTCACTAAACTTGTTGATTCATGTTTTTACTGGGTTATCACTACCGGTACGTATTGTTTTTTTACACACGTGTAACTTACTGCGCATCTTTTTCGCATGGCAGTCTCGAGCTATGACGTGCTTCTTACTAATTAATTGTTCCATGGAAAACGGTCCCATGCATTTAACTGTCACAGAGCTTTCTCTGTACTTGCTCTGTTGCGAACTTTATGCTAGACCGCCTCTGCTTACAACTGCTCATCACCGACGACTAAATGCAGTAGGAAAACAGCGCAGTGGCGCAGTTGCAGGGTCACTAGAACACCGCAGTTGCAGGGTTGGTAGGACGACCTGCGGGGTTCGCCAAGGAATGGAATATTCCACTCGCCGATAAAGCCAAGCCCCTCAGCACCCCCACCACCGCTACTTCCAACATGTTACGTTCTATCCTCTCGTGTATGCATTACGAGAATTTATTGCGTGGATCGAATAGCATTCCTGGTCCTTATTATTTTATGTATTTCCTTTCCAGCTTCTTCCTCATTTCGCTTCAGTACCATCTGGCATATTTCAGAAACGATAAAAAGAGATAAGAAGAACAGCAAATAACAAAGGACAGGGCGCATGACTGTTTTAGACATTCACGTTAACAGTTCCGATGAGGTGTCGGAAATATCATGAAAGCAAAATTCGTACCGGTACTGCAGTTTTAAAATTGTTATCATAGATGTCTGCTTATAACCATGAAGCGGAGAAACAATATAATGTTTTAATTAGACGCGATAAATAATAAGACATATTTTACTATCCGTCGTAACGATTCTCCAATGGAAAACAGATTCTCTGATTACAGTAATTTTTTGTCATAAATATTGGGAAAGCGAACAAGCTATCAGTACAAGGGGACGTACCTTCTGCCATGCCCTTCATAGTAGTTTGCAGTGTATAAATGCAAATGTAGATGTAGAACAGTTGAAATTTTCTGTACCAGCTGGAAGTCTGAACAGGTACAAGTGCTGAAAAGACGACAGACACGAGAAAAACTATGTAATGATTCAGAGTGTGAAATCGTAGAAGATAGAGGAAATCAAAATGACTCACAGGTCTGTCTTAGTTCAAACATTGATGTGAATAGGAGAAAACTCTTTCACTCTCTTCTACAAGACAAACACCAAATGCGTTCAATGACAGATGTAAATGTTAAGTTCTGAATCGTGATAAAGTAGAGACGATATGACACTGAGGGTCATAGCGTCTTGTAACAGCACGTGCACGTGTGAATAACGTAGTCATTGAGATAGAGAAACCAATACGTGATACCATGCCTTTAAATAAATGCTTTAGAATTATGTACGTTAAAGAATCCTTCATTTATGAAAACTACGTTATTGTTGCACATGACTGTAACCCTGTTCTATAGCCTTGAAGTAGTACTAATTAATTATTCTCCATTGTTACATGACAGTGTCACCTGTATCATAGCGGAAAAAGATATATTTAATTTAGTGATGAACCAGCCACGTCAGAATGGTCGTGCTTACAGTTATTTGTTTCTTCTGTTGCAGGTGCATTCCTGATACCCTTTGCCGTAATGCTTGTTCTGGAAGGGATACCTCTTTTCCTCATTGAACTGGGCATTGGACAACGCATGCGGCTGGGATCCATGGGCGTCTGGAACACAATACACCCTTGGCTGGGAGGAATTGGCATTGCTAGTGGAATAGTCACGTTCTTGATCTCGTTGTACTACAACGTCATCATCACTTGGTGCTTCTATTACCTGTTCAACTCATTTCAGGTAGGAAGAATCCCCCTAATTTCTGCCATATGAATTTTTTGAACCTTGCTTTTCTATTGGAACATGGATTTGTACAATATGAAACGTTAGTCTCCGAAGAAATAAATCTACACATTCCCTTATCCAAACGAAATTTTCAGAAATATATAAATTTAATTCTTCATTTCGAGCTGCATTGTGGATCATAAAAATGATAAATACTGATGAAGAAACTGTTCAGTCTCACAGTAGTAAACACGAAATCGACAACAGAGAAATTTTTTGGGTAGTTTAACCCTTCATCAGATAGAAACTTATAACTGAATCCTTCTAATAGATGTCATCAAAAATCCCAGTTCACACATACATACATACATCAGACTATTTTCATTAGAGGACACTACAGCTACCCAGCAATTGCTTGGTATAGTTGCAGTAAGTGGCGGTCATGACAAGATGCCTAATAATAGCAAATGCTTTCGTTCATTCATAGCTTTAGAAAAGAAACAGAACCTTCTGGGGTGTGTAACAAGTCAAGGTATAGATTAATAAAAAGACAAGAACATTGATCAGAAAACTACTTGGCACATATTGTTTGTAAGTCCACTTATTACAGCAACAGACAGACTTGCTCCCTTTGAGGGAGGATGTTCACAATGAAATGGGTATCAGTGACCATGATGCATCTGTAGCAACATGATTAACAAAGCATGAACAGTAACTAAAAAAATTAATTTTATTGTTTACAAAAATAGATGAGCCAGCAGTAATGCCTTATATCTAGGAGGAACACAAGCATTTAGCTCTGGCAGGAGCATGTAAGGAACTGTGTCTCGAGTTTAGAAGTACGAGGATGGTTTGAAAAGTTCTCGGAATGGGATAGAAAAAAAGTACTTACATCACTGATGCTTTTTTATTTTTCAATGTAGTCTCCCTGTAGGTTAATGCACTTGGTCCAACGATGTTCCAGTGCTTTGATCCCATCTCGAAAATGAGTTTCCTCCAGGTCTGCAAAATAGTTGTCAACTCTGGCTATCAGTTATTCGTTTGAAATGAATCTTCATCCCCAACAAAAATTTTCAGTTTTGGGAAGACATGGAAGTCTGACGGAGCCATATCAGGTGAATAAAGTGGGTGTGGCAACAATTCATACCTTAGTTCGTTTAATTTTGCCATGGCGATGGCACGTGTGTGTGGGCGTGCATTGTCTTGATGGAAGATGACTTTCTTCCTTGCCCAGGAGGTTAGCATAGTATTCTACAGTAATTTTTTCCTCAGTGGGGAGATAATCTACAAACAGAAACTGATGCCATGACCTTTCCTGCCAAAGGAATTGTCTTTGCTTTCTTTGGTGGTGGAGAATCAGCATGTTTCCACTGCTTTGATTGTTGTTTTGTCTCTGGAGTATAGCAGTGCACACAAGTTTCTTCATTGGTCAGAAATCATTGCAAAAAATCTTGTTCATTTCTCCTAAAATGGGCCAAACATTGTTCCGATATGTCCATTCTCATGTGTTTTTGATCCAGCATCAAGAGTCATGGCACCCATCTTGCATATAATATTTTCATTTCTAATTCTTCAGTTAAAATGTGATATACCCTTCTGGATGACATCTGGTAAGCATGAGCAGTTTCATGCACTTTCAATCGGCGGTCCTTCATGACCATTTTGTGCACTTTTGCAATTATTTCTGGAGTAGTGACACATCTTGGCTGACAACTGTGTGGATCATCATCTAAGCTCTCCTGACCAAATTTAAATTCATTTGTCCACTTGGCAACAGTTGAATATGAAGGAGCAGAGTCCCCCAGTGTATTCTGGTAATTGACATGATTGTCCTTTGCTTTCATGCCTTTCTTTACGAAGTACTTAATCACTGCTCGAATCTCGATTTTTTTCCATCTTCGCAAATCATTATGCGGGAACAACAACAGAGCCACACCACTGCCACAGCTCTCTTCCAAGAGCACTGATGTGGCACGTGTTTACAGGCAATAGTCCAATGAATATCACGTGAACAACTCGTTGCACTAGTGCTGACCTCCATGGTGATTCCAAGAACTTTCCAAACTACCCTTGTATATTTGACCAAGTATTGGATAGATATGTACCTAGTAGAACAGCTCATGATGGGATGTACCTCTGTAGTAACAGGCTCTGTAAAGGAATTTCTCAAGAAGCAGTGACTAGTGTTCAATATGTGTAAAACAAAGCATACGACTATAGACAGAGATACGCTGAATGAAACACATTTTGATGTTGAAAGAGCAATGCATGAACCCTTCGATTACTGCCATAATAGAGCCTTGTCAAAAGACCTCAATTCATATGTTTATCTACAAAGAAGATTCAGAAATACTGCACCAATGTAACTGTTGCACCACTGCAAAGATGAGTGTTGTTGATATTAATGTCAGAGGGATTGAGAAATAGTTGAAATTGCTAAAACACACAAAAGTTACGGGGCTGATGGAGTCTCTGTGAGGTTCTACACAGAATTTGCAGCTGAGTTAGCCTCTCTCTTTAACCTTAATATGCTGTGGATCCCTCAAACTAAAAGCTATGTGCAGTTGTTGGAAGAAGGTACAGGGCACACTTACCTAGAAGAATGGTACTAGAAATGATCCACAAAAACTACTGCCTGGAACCATTTACATCCATGTATTGTAGAATCTTAGAACATAATCCAAGCTCAAATATAATGAAATATATTGAACCAAATGACCTCCACCAGCACTGATTCTGAAAACATTGGATGTGCCAGACCCAGCTGCACTGTGCTCACATGACATCCTTTAAACCAAGGCTCAAAGCAATCAGGCAGATGCAGTATTTATTGACTTCTAAATCACTTTTGGCTCAGTGCCACACCAATCAAACATATGATCATATGGTGTATCAAACAGAATTTGTGATTGGACTGATGATTTCTTGGTAGGGAAGGAGAAGCTTGTTACCTTGGGTGGAGAGAGATTTACAGATGTGGAAGTAACCTCAGGTGCATCCCAGAAAAGTGTCTTGAGACCCTCACTGTTTGAATTGTATGTTAATGAGCCGACAGACAATGTTAACAGAAACCTCAGATGTTTTGCAGATGATGCTGTTATCTGCAGTGAATGACTATCTGGAAAAATCTGCACAAATATTCAGTTAGATCTCAATAAGATTTAAGGGTAGTGCAAAGATGCCAATGTACTTTAAACACCCAGCAATGTGAAATTGTGTGCTTATCAAAGCGAAGAACATAGTATCCCGTGACTACAATATAACTGACTCACAATCGTAACTGATTGACTCATATAAATACCTGACTGTAATGATTTGTAGGATGAAATGAAACAATCACAAAGTCTTAATCATAGATAAAGCAGGTAGTACACTTTGGTTCATCCTTGGGATGCTAGGAAAATGCAATCCATTTACAAAGATGATTCCTTATAAAATACTTGTACAACTCATCCTAAATAATTGCACAAATGTGTGGGTCTGCATACCAAATAGATATATACAGTGAAGAGCATCATGAATGGACACAGATTTGTTTGACTCGGGGAGATACTGGAAAAATTGAACTGGCAGACACTTAAAGACGTGAGGAATCTAGGGCTGTGTAACTTGCCTACAAATTCCTACCATAAGGACTGCAATGACTAAATTAGACTGATTACAGCACGCACAGAAGATTCTAAGCAATTATTATTATTATTATTATTATTATTATTATTATTATTATTATTATTTTATTATTATTTTTTGACCATCCAATTTATCATATGCAATGATATGAGATTTGTCATGTTTCGATGCTGAAAAAAATTAATAAAATTACCTTATGTAATAGTGCCTAAGAACAAATCTTAAGTTTATGAACCAAACACATTAAAGTTTATATGGTAACAATTCAATAATTGGGTAGAAACAAGAAACAGTTAGCAGAATGAATTTCCACTCTGCATTGTAGTATACACTGATATGAAACTTCCTGGCAGATTAGGCAGATTAAAACTCTGTGACCAGGACTTGAACTCAGAACTGTTGAGTCTCAGTCTGGCACACAGTTTTAATCCAACAGGAAGTTTCATATCAGTGCACACTCTGCTGCAGATTAAAAATTCATTCTGGAAAAATTCCCCAGGCTGTTGCTAAGCCATGTCTCTGCCGATGGTAGTAGATGAGGAACTGGTGGAAGTAAAGCTGTGAGGACAGGCCGTGAGATGTGCTTGGGTACCTCAGTTGCTAGAGCACTTACCCATGAAAGACGAAGATTACGAGTTTGAGTGTCAGTCTGGCACAAAGTTTTAATCTCCCAGGAAGTTTCAAGAAACGATTAATTTAATATTGTGTACTGTTGGGGCAAATTATACTGAACACTATCTCATATCATGTCAGTGACATTGCCATAAGCAGCACTTGATAATAGCACTGTTAGTTATGAACACCCAACTTCTTTAGTAACTCTGTACATCAGCCCAGTGACACGTGGCTGCGTGTAACTTGAATTATGAGACAGATGTACTGACATTCTGAGAATCCATGTATCCACTAACACTAAAAATTTCCACTTATTAACATTTTTAAGCTCCTTTTTAAAACTGGACAACTTTAGAAGAGCACTATAAAGAATTTTGGGATGATATATGATACTGGGATTTCTTATGTAGTTCTGTAGTTGTTGTGGTCTTCAGCCCAGAGACTGGTTTGATGCAACTCTCCATGCTACTCTATCCTGTGCAAGCTGCTTCATCTCCCAGTACCTAGTGCAACCTACATCCTTCTGAATCTCTTTAGTGTATTTATCTCTTGGTCTCCCTCTACGATTTTTACCCTCCACGCTGCCCTCCAATACTAAATTGGTGATCCCTTGATGCCTCAGAACATGTCTAACCATACGGTAAATCTGCTGCCCTCGGGAAAAATTATGTAGTTCTATATGAAAATAATTAGTATGTATTGTTGCAGTCATGGAATGCACTGTTTATAGAAGAAAACTGGGGGTGAGGTTTCAAAAAGCAGATACTTTCATAGATATAAATAGATGGAAAAGACATAATTTTAAGTTCCTTAAGGATTTCCCTACATGGCTCCCAAGCTGCAGCACCTTTTATTATTCTTGTTGCTCATTCTTGAATAGTGAGTGAGTGAGTGAGTGAGTGTTTTGCCAGACTTGAATTGTCCCAAAATAAGAGACCATATCACTGTTTTGCCAGACTTGAATTGTCCCAAAATAAGGGACCATATCACAATAGTCTATGCATAAATTCAAAATAGGGACCATTACTATTTGTTCACTGCAGTAGTTTTGTAGCATTCTAAATTTACATTTTGTAGCATTCTAAATTTACTTAACATTTTGAGCAGTTCTGTATGTTTATCCCACTCTAGATATTAATCTAGCCAAATTCCCAAAAAAATTTTATTCAGAGTTTGTAATAGCTTCTTCTTGCCTAACTTCACAATTTTATTGTGCTTTACATTATTTAATTTGTGGCTGAAATTTATCAATAATGTTTTTATTTCTCATTCATAAATAATCAGTTATCCCTAAATCATTTACTTGCTTCTTTTGTTGTTATTTCTATTTTTGTGTGCGACAGCTTAATTTTGAGCTGTGATAAAGAGACTTGTATAATGAACAAGACATACAGTATCAGTTTATGTTAAACAGGTTGGTTAGTCATTTTTAAATATCAGGAACAATTTAGGTGCCAGCACTGAACCTTGGGGTAGTCCATAACTAACTTTCTTATATCAAGAGAAGTATGAGGCATGTGAATGGAATGGGGAGGAGCTCTAATAAGGGGGGAAGTACCCACTACCATGCACTTCATAGTGGTTTGCAGAGCATAGAGGAAGATGTAGATGTTACTTTGATAAATGTCCAAGATCCATGACATGAGGTGATCATATCAATTATGAAAAATAATCTTATCATTTTTGAAGATTAGGTACTCTGATGACATTTACAAAGTTGCCCTTTAGAATAGAATACTGTAATATTCTATGTGCCCTGTCTAGTTTATTAGGTAACTCAAATAAACAGACTGGGTGAAAAGACCCATGAGATGTCACATGAGTAACACCTTCTCAGGTCTTGGTAATGGCATCAACAGGGCAATGAAAAGTGTCCACAAGCCTGTTAAAATATGTCACATGCAGTTGAAGCCATCGATTATTAGATCCATTAGAGCTAACAGATTGTGAAGATTTCCCTCTGACATTTGTCATGGGGAGGGTCACACGGACATCTGGTACTACTTTTACACAATATGTAGAGCCCAAAGTGACCAGTGTGTCCTTTTAAGAGGTAACAAATACTTTATCTACATCTTCAAGCCACTGTATGGTGCATGGCAGAGGGTACCTTGTTCCACTACTACTCATTCTCTTTCCTGTTCCAGTCACAGATATAATGAGGGAAAATGGCTGTTTATATGCCTCCATGCAAGCTCCAATTTCTCTTAACATATTTCCATGGTCCTTATATGCTGCACATTGGCAGCAGTAGAATTGTTCTGCAGTCGAATTCAAATGCCGGTTCTCTGAATTGTCCCAATAACAAAGAATGTTGTATTATCCCCAAGAATTCCCATTTGAATCCATGAAGCATCTTCATAATAGATACATGTTGACTGAACCTACTGGTAACAAATCTAGCTGCCCACCTCTGAACTGCTTCAATGTCTTTCTATAGCCCACTCAGGTGAGGATCCCAAATCTCCATAATACTCGCAAGTTGATCAAACAAGCAATACTTAAGAATGAGTTCCACTAGTGCTCTGTATTGGGTCTCCTTTACAGATGAACCATACTTTCCTAAAACTCTCACAATAAACCGGAGTCAACCATTCGTCTTTCCTATTAGTGTCCTTAAGTGCTTTTTCTATTTCATATAACTTTGTAATATTATGCCTAAATATTTAATCAGTGTGACTGTGACAAGCAACACACTACTAAAGCTTTATTCAAATGTTATGGGATTGATTTTGGTGCTCATCTGCATTAACTTACATTTTTCTGCTTTTAGAGGAATCTGCCATTCATCACACCAACTAGAAATTTTGTCAAAGTCATCTTGTCCCCTCCTGCGATCACTCAATGACAATACTTTCCTGTATACTACAGCATCATCAGTGAACAACTGCAGGTTGCTGTTCACCTTGTCCTTCAGATCATTTGTGTATGTAGAGAACAAGGATAGTCCTATCACACTTCCTTGGTGCACCTCTTTTGATACTCTTGTCCCTGTTGAACACTCGCTGTTGAGGAAAACATACTGGATCCTATTACTTAAGGAGTCTTCAAGCCACTCAAATATCTGGAAACCTGTTCCACATGCTTGTATCTTCATTAACAGTGTGGAGAGGGTCACCATGCCAAATGCTTTCCGGAAATGTAGAGTATCGAACCTCCCCATTGCCCTTCATCCATGGTTTGGAAGATATTCTGCAAGAAAATGGCAAGCTGAGTTTTGCATGAATGATGCTGATTTGTGGACAGAAGCTTTCACATCTAAAGAAAATTTATTATATTGAAACCATAAATATGTTCAAGAATTCTGTGGCAAACCTATGTTAAAGATTGGCCTATAATTTTGCAGGTTCTGTGAGCTTAAATTTTTACATTAAGACAATATCAAATACTAATTCCACACAACACTCAGTGGTATGTTGACTGGTCTACTCAAAATTAATAGCTATTTGAGAACCGGGCTCTAACAGATAAAAGATTGTAAGTAATTTTAGTTTTCAGTGGAGAGTGTGATTTCTAACGTTACTGTCGGGACAGCGGGTATAGTCTATGGTTATGAGACATTTGCATCTATACTACTGTGCAGCTATTGTGATCACTTCTAATTTTTCTGTTACCTATTCACAATATTTGCTCTACATTAAAAGCTGTTGTATGAAATAACATATAAGATTCTAATTATCTATATTCTCAATTTATACAAAATTTATCTCCCTTGTTGTATCACTACCATTTGTCACATGAGTTGTTACCAAAATAAAAGCAACAGCCTTAATTAGTGTGTATTAAATGCATCCACTAGATGCCAGGATTATCAGTGGGCACACTTACCTTGCCATTCCTCTTGCACCCAAACATGGTAACCGTAGGAGAGAATTTTTATGAGGGAATCTCGTGCTTGGTCCTTTTAAAAAGAATTAAAAGTAAACTATAATTTATTAATTTACTTGTAGAATTATCAGTGCTGTTCAACTTGCATTACTAGTGTTTAGAGGGCAGTGATCTGATGGCTAGTATAAAGTAATTTTCAAGGCACTGGAATAATGTATGAAACTCCCTGTTGGATTAAAACTGTGTGCCAGACTGAGACTCAAACTCAGAAAGGCAACAGTTCTGAGTTCAAGTCCTGGTCACAGAGTTTTAATCTACCTAAGCTGCCAGGAAGTTTCACATCAATGCAGAGTGGAAATTCATTCTGCTATTATCAGATAATAATAAAATAATAACAATAATAATAATAATAATAATAATAATAATTGCTTAGAATCCTTTGTGCATGATGTTATCAGTCTAATTTAGTCTTTGCAGTCTTTATGGTACGAATATGTTCTGCTGTACCTGAGTTCATGAGAAGGTACTTTGGGAAGATGTTTGATCTTATATTACTAAGATTCTTTTGGAAATTATCAGTATACATTTTAATGCTACTGAAACTTACATCCATCTTTATGTCCAGAATCATTATTTTGTTGTGCTGGAGTATAGTTAGAGCATTTCGTAGGAAAAGTGTTTAGGATGTACATAGTTTTTTATTTGAAACTCTTCTCTTCCCTTTCAGTTTCTTGCATTTTGTAATACAAAAGAGAGCCTGTGAATAACAAAATTTTCATGCAAGCCTTTTGTTGATCTCATAACCGCATGAGCACAATGGCAGATCATGTCCAATTAAAAGGGAAACAGCATTGAATCTTGCTGTGTACTTTAGTATTTCTGTAGCATAAACAAACCTTGAATTTCATTTTATTCATTGTGGTACTGAGAGCAGTTATTCTGTAATGCATGATTCTGAGAATGTTGTGTGTTACCATAGTCAATTCTGTTGACTACCAGGACTCTGTGATTCCACCTTTTATGGGCCATTCAGTTCAATTGTAAATTATAATAGTTTTAACAAATACCATAATAATATCTTGATTTACAGAGTCCTTTGCCCTGGGCATCCTGTCCTGTAATCAATGGCACAGAAATTGCTGAGTGTGCAAAATCCTCTGAGACAGCTTATTTCTGGTACCGAACAACACTTGACGCATCACCAGCGATTGATGACCCACAGGGCCTGAAATGGTGGATTGTAGTCCTCCTCCTATTGGCCTGGACCATAGTCTTCTGCATAGTCATGAAAGGCATTCAATCTTCTGGGAAGGTACTAATTTTGTATTTCAGTTCTATTTAAAACAATTTTAGAAGACTCTTATTTAAAAAATAATGACTATTTCTTGTTTTTAATAAATGGAATTGTGCTATTGGGTTGTTAATGTATCTCAATGTTTTTTAAAAAAATGTTTTGTGTGTTAAGGGATGGCTTAAAATGTATGTGAGTAACAAAATGTCAAACAACAGTAATGCTATTTCATATTTAATTTGTAGTAAATAAGTATTTAATTAGACTATTACAAATATGAGATGTTATTATGTTCCAGGTTGTCTATTTCACTTCCCTGTTCCCATATATAGTCCTTACAATCTTCTTCATAAGAGGATTAACATTAGAAGGTGCTAAAGCAGGAATAGTGCATATGTATACACCGAAGGTAAGAGCTATAAATTTGTTTATTTTTCTGTTATTTATACATGATAAATTGGAGCTAACTACTTCTGAAACATGAGTATTTTTTGGTCCTTCATTCTTTTATAATGTGTTTTATCCTCACATTGCCTAACACGGCTTCTGTGTCTGAGACCGTAATTGTTCGAAGGATCTGCTTTTCATCGCATGACTCCTGTTTAGGTACTGCTTTTTGTGACAGGATTCTCATTTCTGTAATGAATATGAACCCAATATTTTACTCCAGTAATGTGTTCAGAAAACGCATTAATATAATTTATATTAAAATGTAGACAGATACTGAAGGAGACACTTTACCATAAAATACATTATTTGTGTGGTTATGATATATCATAATGTTGCATAATATTCACAAGCAGGGAGACTTACCTAGTCATATTAATTAACCACCTGAAGAATGTTCCTGCTGGAGCACTGAAAATCCAAATATGCTCCTCTTTAAAATACTGTGATGAAAAATGGAGACCAGCTGCCTTAATCCTCATTCAGCTTCCCTCACAAAAAAAATTGTCATGCAAACATATTTGTGCTCTTTTAACATAGAACGTTCTAAATCCTTTTACCCAATCTCTCTTCTGTAGTTAAGCCTTTATGCTCAGCATTTCCCTCTCGGTGCCACTGTCTATATATGTATCTCTGTTACTGTCTTATTTTTCTCCCATTGACACTTTCTTCTGTCTGTGTCTCCCACTGTCACTGTCTTCATTCCTTTCCTTCACTCTTCCTTAGCACTGTTTCCTTTGCTGCCACTACCACTGTGTCTCTGTCCCAATGCTGTTTCTTTGGCCCATTCTTTTTCCCTGCCATTGCAACTGCCTCTTTCTTTCTTGCATATAGTCTGCTGCCTTTCTCTTCTGCCCCCATTGTTTCCTCTCTGCACATGTCCTTGATGATGGTTTGCTTGGGGTTTTGACCCATAGACCAGGAAACTTTAGCATGTGGGTATAGGGGATGGGGGAAAGTGGGTAAATTTGTTCATCCTAAAATTTGACTAATAGTCTGCAGAGGAGGGGAGGGGGGTCGTTGCCCGCACCACCACGCCCCCATGGCTATGTATAGTCTCCACTCATCTCTCTCTTTTTTTCCACTGTATCCTTTCTCTTTTGCTCCCACTGCCTCCTCTCTCTCCTCTTGCTCCCACTGCTTGTATTTCTATCCATCTCTCTTCCTCTTTTACTGCCATTGTCTCTCACTGACTATCACTATCTCCTGTGTCTCACTTTTCACTACTGTTGTCTCCATCCATCTCTGTTTCTCATTCACTGCTATCTTCTCCCTCCCACCATCACTGTCTCCTCTCTCTTCCTCTCCCACTGGCACTGTATCTCCACCATTACTCTCTCTCTTTCTGCACAAAAAAGGCAAGCCAAAACTTTGGTGAGGAAGGTGAAATGATGACGGAGGCAGCTGGTGTCCCACTTTTCTGTCAGAGCCTTTTAAAGAGGAGCATATTCACTCCTTTTTTGCTTGCTCCTTTCTTTTCCCTGTTACAGCAGGGTGTGCTGCTTAAACAGAATGAATCCTGTGATGCATTTACATACTTCAACACATAAACAACAAAATAGAATGCATAATATAAGGTTAATACAACACAAGTCCACTTTACACTACTTTACATAAAAATTCAAGACTTTTTAGGTTATACCTACAGCTTACAAAAAAACGCGATGTTTGATTTGCGAGTACAAAGAATTTTATAAGACAATAATTTTTTATAAGGTGCTTAATGCTGCCAGGTGACACTGTCGAAGAATTTCTAGTAACACAGCATGTATAGGTATGGAGTACCCATTATACTGAGACAGTGCATCGTAAAGTTATATTGATGAAAAGATAGTGACCAGAAACATAGCTTGGTGACCTCAGAACCCTTGTGATGACCCCAGAAACCTTGCCATATGTTCACTACATTATGGGAAAATACATTTGTGCCTCAGACTGGATATTACACACGTATTTTATGTGTGTAAGTATGGTAAATTCAAATCTCTGGATCTCAGCAACATATAATGACATTCTAGGTTCTCTGAGAATGTCATCTGAAGAATGTATGGAAAAAATTTTGACAATTTGCCATGAACAGAAATTATAGAAGTGGCATCCCCACAGTTAGTATTGGTACCCAAATATAGTGGTTTTTCGAGATTTTCTCAGGAAGCACCTATAAACAAATGGTGCTTTTATAAGCCATCTGAGGCCCACCCTAGACCACATTTAACAGGGAAGAACCAACTGATTTGCTCAGTTTGCTTGGGCTGGAGAGGTGTGTAATGTTTAAATTTTACCTGGTACTGTAGAATAGCTAGAGTATGCTATTCTTCCGATAGGTATACAAATGGTTACTAGGCCAAGGCTACTGAAAACACTTGATCCTTTATCTCTGTGATAAATAGAACCAGAGATACAACCACCTGAAAAGTTACATTTTTGTGTGCAGCTTTTTGAAACATATTGGTACTATAAACTGTTATGCATGAATCAATAAGCTTCAGAAGTTGGGTTTGAAGGTTTATTGTACTTGAAAAGATGTTATTTAGTGTGTAATGGTTGGCCAGCATTGAAACCATGGATAAGATCTAATGGCAACCTGTGGAACCAGCTGTTTCTCAAGAAAATATTTGCAATTTTCTATTGGAATCACGTTGCGTTACATCAAAATGGGTTACTATAGGAATGTATGTGACACTTCTAAGGACACAATATGTATAGGTTGTACACCTATTTGTAAAAAGGACTCAAATTAAGTAAATGAAATATATTTTAGATCAGATATTTTCAATATGTTTTTAACTGTGACAGCATAACATCAAAACAAACAGAAAAATCACAAAAATAAACTTTTTATCAAGTACCAGCAGATAGCACTAAGATTTGAAGAAAAATGTGTTGCTTTCCTTGTCTATGAAAAATTGGTAGCCATGAAGCCCCATTTCCTTTTTTGTGTATCATTAAGTTTTTTGATTGTACACATGGAAGAAGCCTGGAGATACTGACAGGTTTCAGATAGATTATATAATGGTAAGACAGAGATTTAGGAACCAGGTTTTAAATTGTAAGGCATTTCCAGGGGCAGATGTGGACTCTGACCACAATCTATTGGTTATGAACTGTAGATTAAAACTGAAGAAACTGCAAAAAAGGTGGGAATTTAAGGAGATGGGACCTGGATAAACTGACTAAACCAGAGGTTGTACAGGGTTTCAGGGAGAGCATAAGGGAACAATTGACAGGAATGGGGGAAAGAAATACAGTAGAAGAAGAATGGGTAGCTTTGAGAGATGAAGTAGTGAAGGCAGCAGATGATCTAGTAAGTAAAAAGACGAGGGCTAGTAGAAATCCTTGGGTAACAGAAGAAATATTGAATTTAATTGATGAAAGGAGAAAATATAAAAATGCAGTAAATGAAGCAGGCAAAAAGGAATACAAACGTCTCAAAAATGAATCGACAGGAAGTGCAAAACGGCTAAGCAGGGGTGGCTAGAGGACAAATGCAAGGATGTAGAGGCTTATCTCAGTAGGGGTAAGATAGATACTGCCTACAGGAAAATTAAAGAGACCTTTGGAGAAAAGAGAACCACTTGTATGAATATCAAGAGCTCAGATGGAAACCCAGTTCTAAGCAAAGAAGGGAAAGCAGGAAGGTGGAAGGAGTATATAGAGGGTCTATACAAGGGCAATGTACCAGAGGACAATATTATGGAAATGGAAGAGGATGTAGATGAAGATTAAATGGGAGATACGATACTGCGTGAAGAGTTTGACAGAGCAGTGAAAGACCTGAGTCGAAACAAGGCACCGGAAGTAGACAACATTCCATTAGAACTACTGATGGCCTTGGGAGAGCCAGTCCTGACAAAACTCTACCATCTGGTGAGCAAGATGTATGAGACAGGCGAAATACCCTCAGACTTCAAGAAGAATTTAATAATTCCAATCCCAAAGAAAGCAGGTGCTGACAGATGTGAAAGTTACCGAACAATCAGTTTAATAAGTCACGGATGCAAAATACTAACGCAAATTTTTTAGAGACGAATGGAAAAACTGGTTGAAGGTGACCTCGGGGAAGATCAGTTTGGATTCCGTAGAAATATTGGAACATGTGAGGCAATACTGACCCTATGACTTATCTTAGAAGCTAGATTAAGGAAAGGCAAACCTACGTTTCTAGGATTTGTAGACTTAGAGAAAGCTTTTGACAATGTTGACTGGAATACTCTCTTTCAAATTCTGAAGGTGGCAGGGGTAAAATACAGGGAACAAAAGGCTATTTACAATTTGTACAGAAACCAGATGGCAGTTATAAGAGTCCAGGGACATGAAAGGGAAGCAGTGATTGGTAAGGGAGTGAGACAGGGTTGTAGCCTATCCATGATGTTATTCAATCTGTATATTGAGCAAGTAGTAAAGGAAAGAAAAGAAAAATTCGGAGTAGGAATTACAATCCATGGAGAAGAAATAAAAACTTTGAGGTTTGCTGATGACATTGTAATTCTGTCAGAGACAGCAAAGGATCTGTAAGAGCAGTTGAATGGAATGGACAGTGTCATGAAAGGAGGGTATTAGATGAACATCAAAAAAGCAAAACGAGGATAATGGAATGTAGTCGAATTAAGTCAGGTGACGCTGAGGGAATTAGATTAGGAAATGAGACACTTAAAGTAGTAAAGGAGTTTTGCTATTTGGAGAGCAAAATAACTGATGATGGTCGAAGTAGAGAGGATATAAAATGTAGACTGGCAATGGCAAGGAAAGTGTTTCTGAAGACGAAAAATTTGTTAACATCGAGTATAGATTTAAATGTCAGGTAGTTGTTTCTGAAAGTATTTGTGTGTAGTGTAGCCATGTATGCAAGTGAAACATGGACGATAAATAGTTTAGACAAGAAGAGAATAGAAGCTTTCGAAATGTGGTGCTACAGAAAAATGCTGAAGATTAGATGGGTTGGTCACGTAACTAATGAAGAGGTATTGAATAGAATTGGGGAGAAGAGGAGCTTGTGGCACAACTTGACTAGAAGCAGGGATCGGTTGGTAGGACATGTGCTGAGGCATCAAGGGATCACCAATTTAGTATTGGAAGGCAGCGTGCAGTGTAAAAATCGTAGAGGGAGACCAAGAGATGAATACACTAAACAGATTCAGAAGGATGTAGGTTGCAGTAGGTACTGGGAGATGAAGAAGCTTGCATAGGATAGAGTAGCATGGAGAGCTGCATCAAACCAGTCTTAGGACTGAAGACCACAACAACAACAAGTTTTTTGATAAATTAATAATTTAGTTCTCCAGGCAAAATTTATATGATCAGAGGATATGTCACCTCCAACTGTTGAGAAGAATTATTGAGCAGCCATATGAAATAACAATGGTCATTGTCCACGTACTGAGCTCTTGAGATCATTGTTGGAGTACGTCCCTGTGTGGTCAGTCACATTCTCTCATCTCCTGCATTATAGAAGAGGTAGTTTTCTGGTTCTGTTTTAATACTTTGTGTGGTGCATGGTAAAATCAAAAGAGCTACAAGATGCTCATAGAATTCCAAAGGATGTGCTTTAGGGTAGGATTCCAACTTTCTGTATCTTGAACTGATGAAAACTCTTTAAGATGAAGTTTTATGGAGCTTGATCTTTGCAGACAGTGTGCTGTAATTGCTGTGGTGTAACAAAATGATGTGGGCAAGATTTGAGAGGCTGTACAGGGTGATTTGAGGACCAAATTGAGGGTGCAGATCTATTTTTGGAAACATCATCCAGTGGTGCTAGAGAGTGTCAAAATTATAGGAGCCAATGCCTGCCACTGAGCTCCCCCTTCAGCAGGAAAAATGAATTTGTATGCTGTATGGTGTCATGACAGGTGCAGTAACATTCAGCACCAAATAACATCATGAACACTGTCAGGCCCATTTGAGAGAATTTCACTTCCAGTTCGTCAGCATACAGTCTTGTATTAGCTGTCAGAGGGGTTGCTTTGAGACAGTCATTAGAGCTTATAACTTTGTAGTATCATTTCCAGATTTGAGTTCCTGTCCTCATTTGCTTTCTCAAGGCATCATCTACAACTCCTCCATCTATGTCAGCAATCACTTTGTTAAACCTTGTATATATTACCAGAAATCTAGGACATGCTAGAGCATCATGACAGAAATAAAACCTCATTTGTACTCGTGGCCTGATAAAATACCATTTGCATCTTTTCTGAGTGGAAAGAGTAGAGGAGGACTGTTGTTGTTGTTGTTGTTGTTGTGATTTTCAGTCCTGAGACAGGTTTGATGCAGCTCTCTATCATACTCTATCCTGTGCAAGCTTCTTCATCTCCCACTACCTACTGCAACCTACATCCCTCTGAATCTGCTTAGTGTATTTATCTCTTGGTCTCCCTCTACGATTTTTACCCTCCACACTGCCCTCCAATACTAAATTGGTGATCCCTTGATGACTCAGAATGTGTCCTACCAATCGATCCCTTCTTCTAGTCAAGTTGTGCCACAAACTCCTCTTCTCCCCAATTCTATTCAATACCTCCTCATTAGTTACATGAGGCCAACCAACATAGGTAGGAATGATCATCAAAATAAAAATAAGAGAAATCAGAGCTCGAACAGAAAGGTTTAGGTGTTCGTTTTTCCCGCGCGCTGTTCGGGAGTGGAATGGTAGAGAGATAGTATGATTGTGGTTCGATGAACCCTCTGCCAAGCACTTAAATGTGAGTTGCAGAGTAATCATGTAGATGTAGATGTAGATCTACCCATCTAATCTTTAGCATTCTTCTGTAACACCACATATCGAAAGCTTCTATTCTCTTCTTGTCTAAACTATTTATTGTACATGTTTCACTTCCATACATGGCTACACTCCATACAAATACTTTCAGGAACGACTTCCTGACACTGAAATCTATGCTCGATGTTAACAAATTTCTCGTCTTCAGAAACGCTTTCCTTGCATTGCCAGTCTACATTTTATATCCTCTCTGCTTCGACCATCATCAGTTATTTTGCTCCCCAAATAGCAAAACTCATTTACTACTTTAAATGTCTCATTTCCTAATCTAATTCCTGCAGCATCACATGATTTAATTAGACTACATTCCCTTATCCTCGTTTTGCATTTTTTGATGTTCATCTTATATCCACCTTTGAAGACACTGTCCATTCCGTTCAGCTGCTCTTCCAAGTCCTTTTTTGTCTCTGACAGAATTACAATGTCATCGGCAAACCTCAAAGTTTTTATTTCTTCTCCATGGATTTTAATACCTACTCCGAATTTTTCTTTTGTTTCCTTTACTGCTTGCTCAAGAGAAGGACTATGGAAGGAAAATGTTGGGTCAGAAAGGACTAGAATTTTAGATTTCCATTTTCTTATAGGTATAGTTTAAAACATTTTAAGCAGCATAACACAGCAGTGTGGTTATTCAGACAACTAAATGTAAAGTTCTGCCTGTGATTACAAACTACATGTGTGTTGCAATGATCAGATGGAAATGCGGAGTGTCAAAATTGATAATATCAGAATCATGTTTTACTTGGACCAATGCTAAGGGCATCAGAAAAAGAGGTCTTGTAAAAAAATTAATTAACATGGCTAAAGTCATTGCAAAGAAGACCTCAAGAGTCAGTACAATGAGCTTGACAGGTACAGAGAGCTGGAGTAGTCCAGTATAGTGCCCAGCTTTTGAAATAAAGCAGCATTTAAAGACAACATCTGGAGAACTGAGCTCACTTACTCAGGATAAACCCTGAATAATAAGCACAGATTATTTAAAAACCAGGAATCTTCAGTGATACTTAATTTCAGAAGGTGTTTGTCCACTTTTTGAGAGGGCTAGTGTCAGAACAGTTGCAATTACTATGAAGGTCTCTGCTGAAAAATGTAATGTGGAAAAATGTAACTGAATTTAGAGACTCAATGTCATTTTACTTGTTTTTTGTGGTAATCTGATACTCTGTACCAACATGTGGATTCCTAATTATTATTCATTTATTTTCAGGTTGAAAAGCTTCTTGATCCAACTGTCTGGCTTGATGCAGCTACACAAGTGTTTTATTCATTTGGGTTGGCTTTTGGATCACTCATAGCTTTTGGCAGTTACAATCCGCCAAAAAATAACTGTGTTCGTGATGTTATTCTTGTTTCTATTGCAAATGCATGTACTGCTATTTATGCCAGTGTGGTCATCTTCTCAATTCTTGGTTTCAAAGCCATGACTATTGTACATAAATGTATTGATGGGTAAGTTCATGTGGATACACTATTTTTGTGTACAGTATTTCTGTGTAAGTAATTTTAACTGTATAATAATTTCCACTTACAGGAACACAGAAAAACTATTGCATATTGGTTTCAATGTATCAAAAGATGATTATGAAGACTTCATGAACAACTTTGGAACTAATGACACTATAAAAGCATTGCAGCTAGAGGACTGCAGCTTGGAAAAGCAGCTAGATGAGGTAAATATAAAATTTGAATTATTTACATTTTATTGTCTGCATATATAAGCAAGGATGATATTTTGATTCAATTATTTATAATTACTATGAGACTTTTATTAATATTGATTTCTTTACTGCCTACTGATAGACAGTGGAGCAAAACCATTCAGCATATCACCTATAGATTCTTCATTTTGTTTAAGAAAGTATGAATTGAGAAAACATTTTGTATGCAGTTGGTCTATAACTGCATTCAACAATCTGTTTTCACCTAAATGGCATTTTTCTTCATATGACATTGCTAAGTTGATTAAAACTTAACTCTGGCAATGTACTGAAAGTACATAATAAAAAAAATCATGTGTATGTGAAGAGCCTTAAAATACAACAAACAAGTCCAGTATGAGCCTAGCTAAGGACGTAAATCTTTGTACAGGCTGCAGAGGGTACAGGTCTCGCCTTCATAGTCTTCACAAAGGCTATTGTTGAGCTGCCATTCTCACCTTTCTGGTCTCTAATTTTCTTCATGATGCTGCTGGCCTTGGGCCTTGGTTCGCAGATTGGCATTCTTGAGGGAATGCTTTGCACAATTTTTGACATTGAAATACTGAAGAGGGTGCGAAAACAGTACATAACAGGTTTGTGAAATAACTTTGTTCCACATAAAGTAGGTGAATTGTCCATATTTTGGACGTTTATTTAGTGCTTGGTTCTGGAAGCATTCCATAATGGAAACTAAGAACCAAGTACGCTTTGTAGCTACTAGGATGTCTTTTGTTTTTAATAATAAAATGTTTTTCCAGCATGGATTTGAGAGGTAAGTATGAGCAGTATATTTATTTGAAATGGATTTTAAAATGTTCAATAAAGAGTTAATAAGATTTCAGAAAGAAGTGGTGATATTACTGAGCTAAGCAGTGAGTTGCTTATTTTTAATCAAGGTTATTAAGTTTTGCAAATTTTAAATTTCTTAGTAAGAACCCATGTAACACCTGTATCTTGATTCTTTTCAGCTGCTGTCTGTATTGTGTGCTTCTTTGTGGGTCTCCTCTTTTGCTCTGGTGCTGGAGAGTATTGGCTCAAGCTGTTTGACTCATTTGGAGGCACTATTGGACTTGTACTTGTTGCATTACTTGAAACAGTTGCAGTTATGTATGTTTATGGACATGAAAAGTAAGTGTTTCTCTGCATTCAGAAATCTTAAAAGCTTCTTTTTGCTATCTGAAAAAAAGTGTCTTCAGGATATTCTTTAATAATGTATTGTGTAATTTATTTTCCATCTTTTCCTTCCTTGGTCTGGCCATGGCAGCTAGAGACAGTGTCATGTGTTTGTGAACTGCGTTTGTGTAAATGTGTGTATGTGTATGTTGTCTATTATGGGAGAAGGCCTTCTGGCCAAATGCTTATGTATTTAGTAGTCTTTTTGATGCCTATCTGTGACTCGACATCTCCACATAAGGTGAGTAGCCATCTATCATTTTTATTATTTTGCCATTATTTTCCTTCTGTATTTACATGTGTTTGTACCTTCTCCATTTTTTCCTTGTTTTCATCTTTGTCTTTTTGCTACCAGGACATTCTGCACACTTGATTAAACATGCTAAACAGTACTTTAACATGTGTTGGTCACACTAAATTTTTTGAAATTGCAGACGTTTCCGTATACATAAATCATCACTAGTGAAATAAGTATGATGCTTTGGGATTCCTTGGGTTGATCTAGCTTGCTAAGTATCCTCTAATCCCCACCAGAGCGATAGTGAAATATGCCAGTGAAGCTTATATTGTGCAAACCATTTAAAACATTGGCATTGCTCAGTCATAAATGGAGAAATTTCTATTGAGTATTGCCAGGAAAGACATGAAAACAAACAAATGGATTGTGGATGAGACTGAAATGGAAGACATAATTATGGCTGCAATGGAGATGAAAATGAAAGTGAAGTGGATGTAACAACAAGTCAGGCAGGTGTATGGTAGGTAACACCAAAAAAGTCCTTTGCTATATTTCAACTGATAAGGAAAGTCTGTTGTATAACTAAAAAAAAGGTGGGTAGATGCCAGAAGATAAGCAGGGGCATCGTCAGTGCCTACAGTCAAAAACTACTGTATAATGCATGAAAAACATCAGGAAGAGGTATTTATATAGCAATGATTGTCAATTGGTCCTCTAAAATAAAGAGAAAAAATATTTATTTTTTAAAGAAATAGCCATGAGATACACAGCCTGACGAACAAAGGGATACACCCAGAAAACATAGTTGAATGTCAATGTAACTTTGTACATGTACACACCATCGGCAGCTTTGTAAATGATTTGAGTTGCAGTGCTCTGTCACGTCTAGAATGACCAACAGAGTGCATTAGTGCTATTTGTGTTTTGTGTTGTTACCGGGCCAGGTAGCAAATATGAGGGGCATAAACAGTGTCTCATGTTGAGTGATTATTGTGACAGACAGGTAGATGCAAGGAAGGAAGATTGGGTTTAATGTCCCATCAACATCAGAGTCATTAGAGATGGAGCAGAAGCTCAGATTGTGTCAAGGATGGGGAAGGTAATTAGTTGTGCCCTTTTAAAGGAACCATCTCAGCATTTGCCTGGAGCAATTTAGGGAAATTATGGAAAACCTAAATCTGGATGGCCGGATGCGGGTCTGAACTGTTATTTGCCCAGCTGGACAGATTGTGTGTTATCTGGCTTTGTAGGACATTTGGATGAGACTGTAGCCCAATTTTAGACTGGGTGGGAATATGAGGATAGGCATACTCGTCATCAAGATCCTGTTCAACCACATCTGACCGTACAAGTAATGAATGCCATTTTGTACCCCAAGCACAGTGTAATCCCTTCATATCTGTGCCTGCCATCCGGGAATAAGTAAGAGGCCCCATGCAACATTCTACGTCATCCCGTACCATTGGTCAGAGACTATGAGCCACCGGACTGGGGAATTACTGTCACTCATGTAGACTGCTGTTAACACCACGACACAGACAACTACGTTTGAAGTGATGCCATGAACAGGAAGTGTGGATTGCAGATGAATGCCATTGCATTGTGTTCAACAATGAATCATAGTTCTGTCTGCCCTGATAGCTGAGTGGTCAGTGTGATGGATTGCCGTCCTACGGGCCTGGATTCGATTCCCAGCTGAGTCGTTCTGGGTGTTGTGTTGTCTTCATCGTTTCATCCCCATCCGGCACACAGATCGCCCAATGTGGCATCGAATGTAATAAGACATGCACCAAGGTGGCCGGACCGGCCCCGTAAGGGGCCTCCTGGCCAATGATGCCAAATGCTCATTTCCATTTCCAATCATGGTTCTGCACTGCCCCAGATGAGATCATCGAAAAAGTAAGGTGGTGACCTGCAGAGACTTCCAATGTTTTGGAGAAGCACAGTGGTCTTACTGCTGGTGTCACAGTTTGGGGTGCCATTGGGAATCACCTCAGATCATGGCTGGGAGTGAGTAAGGGAACTCTGATGGCACAACGGTACATCACGAACATCCTGTGTCCTCATGTGTCACCTCTCATGTGAGAGTATCATGGTGTCATTTTTCAACAGTACAATGCTCCTTCATATGTCTCTATGAACCATCTGAGTGAAGTCGAGATACTCCCACGGCCAGCAAGATTCTCAGATCTGCCCCTGACAGAATGTGTGGGAGTAGCTCTGACATCAACTTTGCCACACTGTCAGTATCCAAGATACCAAGGACCAGTTACAACAGTTCTGAACCAGCTTACCTCAGGAGGAGATACAATGGTGTTTATGACACCCTTACCAACAGAATCAGTTCATGCCTCTAAGCCAGAGGGGATGCAACATTGTACTGATAATTGGGCTCATACAACCAAGTTATTTGTAAATTTAACTTTATTTTATAATCGGTCAAGTAATGCCATATACCCTTTGAACCTGTGAAATACCAATTGTTTGCTTCTCCCCTTTTGGGTTTTTCACTTTTTAGGCAGTGAATATGTAAAAGACCTTTCACACACACTTTGTTATGTTACAGTATTTAACTGACAGGTGGTTTGAAGAATGGGATTGAGTTTGTAACACTCTTGATTGTTCTTGTTCGCACTGGATACTTCGTAGTTCATAGATCACAGAAGACATTGTAGAGATAACAATTCATTTATTCTTATTAATTTAAATGTTTGCATGTACAGATACTAATCTCCTGTCTAGATGGTCAGAGTACCTTTTTTAAACATGCTCTGTATCTGTATGTAATCAATGAAATGTACCATATTTGTTCAGTTTATTTACCTTAAGAAGAAGAATGTTATGTAGTAGCCATTTGTGCTTTTCAGTCATGAAGTACTTTCAGATTTATACTATTCTCTATACCCAAATTTTCATTAAATTTAAAATTGTAAGTAAGAATTCAGTTCATTGCTTTAAGGATCATCTATAATGCAAGCAACATGTGATCATTAGTGCAGTTGAACATCTGTCTGTCTAAGGCTCTTTAGTATTTTGTTGTTGTTTGGGCTTCTTAAGGATTATTTGGATAACAAATGAGATGTAGTACTTCTTAAATCCATTACAAAATTACAACAAAGTTGAAACACTGGTATCAGCACATTCTTTTTGGTCTGTTCACTATTTTATAGCAGAGTAAGAGAAAAGTTACTGAGTGTTGTGGTAACTTACAAATGGTTTTCATAGAAGAAACAAATAATCGACTAACTATACAATAACATACTACACTGTAGAGCCAAAGAAACTGGTATACCTGCCTAATATCCCCCAAGAGCATGAAGAAGTGCCTTAACATGACATGGCATGGACTCAACTAATGTCTGAAATAGTGCTGAAGGGAACTGACACCATCAATCCAGCAGGGCTGTCTATAAATCTATAAAACTATGAGGGGGTGGAGATCTCTCCTGAACAGCACGTTACAAGGCATCCTACATACGCTCAATAATGTTCATGTCTGGGGAGTTTGGTAGCCAGAAGAAGTGTTTAAACTCAGAAATGTGTTCCTGGAGACACTTCGTAGCAATTCTGGACATGTGGCGTGTCGCATTGTCCTGCTGGAATTGCCCAAGTCCATTGGAATGCACAATGGACATGAATGAATGCAGGGGATCAGACAGGATGCTTATATACGTGTCAAATGTCAGAGTCATATATCTAAAAACAAAGATGATGAGACTTACCAAACAAAAGCGCTGGCAGGTCGATAGACACACAAACAAACACAAACATACACACAAAATTCAAGCTTTCGCAACAAACGGTTGCTTCGTCAGGAAAGAGGGAAGGAGAGGGAAAGATGAAAGGATGTGGGTTTTAAGGGAGAGGGTAAGGAGTCATTCCAATCCCGGGAGCGGAAAGACTTACCTTAGGGGGAAAAAAGGACAGGTATACACTCGCACACACACATATATCCATCCGCACATACACAGACACAAGCAGACATTTGTAAAGGCAAAGAGTTTGGGCAGAGATGTCAGTTGAGACGGAAGTACAGAGGCAAAGATGTTGTTGAAAGACAGGTGAGGTATGAGCGGCGGCAAATTGAAATTATAAATTAGCGGAGATTGAGGCCTGGCGGATAGCGAGAAGAGAGGATATGCTGAAGGGCAAGTTCCCATCTCCGGAGTTCTGACAGGTTGGTGTTAGTGGGAAGTATCCAGATAATCCGGACGGTGTAACACTGTGCCAAGATGTGCTGGCCGTGCACCAAGGCATGTTTAGCCACAGGGTGATCCTCATGACCAACAAACACTGTTTGCCTGTGTCCATTCATGCGAATGGACAGTTTGTTGCTGGTCATTCCCACATAGAATGCGTCACAGTGTAGGCAGGTCAGTTGGTAAATCACGTGGGTGCTTTCATAAGTGGCTCTGCCTTTGATCGTGTACACCTTCCGGGTTACAGGACTGGAGTAGGTGGTGGTGGGAGGGTGCATGGGACAGGTTTTACACCGGGGGCGGTTACAAGGGTAGGAGCCAGAGGGTAGGGAAGGTGGTTTGGGGATTTCATAGGGATGAACTAAGAGGTTACGAAGGTTAGGTGGACGGCGGAAAGACATTCTTGGTGGAGTGGGGAGGATTTCATGAAGGATGGATCTCATTTCAGGGCAGGATTTGAGGAAGTCGTATCCCTGCTGGAGAGCCACATTCAGAGTCTGATCCAGTCCCGGAAAGTATCCTGTCACAAGTGGGGCACTTTTGGGGTTCTTCTGTGGGAGGTTCCGGGTTTGAGGAGATGAGGAAGTGGCTCTGGTTATTTGCTTCTGTACCAGGTCGGGAGGGTAGTTGCAGGATGCGAAAGCTGTTTTCAGGTTGTTGGTGTAATGGTTCAAGGATTCCGGACTGGAGCAGATTCGTTTGCCACAAAGACCTAGGCTGTAGGAAAGGGACCGTTTGATGTGAAATGGGTGGCAGCTGTCATAATGGAGGTACTGTTGCTTGTTGGTGGGTTTGATGTGGATGGACGTGTGAAGCTGGCCACTGGACAGGTGGAGGTCAACGTCAAGGAAAGTGGCATATATTTATATTCATATCATTAACATGTCAGAGTCATATCTATATGTATCAGGGGTCCCATATCACTCCAACTACACACACCTCACACTATTACAGAGCCTCCACCAGCTTGAACAGACCCTTGCTGACATGCAGGGTCCATGGATTCATGAGGTTGTTTCCAAACCTGTACATGTCCATCTGCCTGTTACAATTTGAAATGAGACTCGTCCAGCCAGGCAATATGTTTCCAGTCATCAGCAGTTGACGGGCCCAGACGAAGCATAAAGCTTTGTGTCATGCAGGCATCAAGGCTACACGAGTGGGCCTTTGGCTCCAAAAGCCCATATCGATGATGTTTTGTTGAATTGTTCACATGTTGACACTTGTTGATGGCCCAGTATTGGAATCGGCAGCAGTTTGTGGAAGAGTTGCTCTTCTGTAACATTGAACAATTCTCTTCAGTTGTCATTGGCCCTGTTTTTGCAGAATCTTTTTCTGGCCACAGCAATGTCAGAGACTGCTGTGTACAGACGCAGGAGGAGCTGGCCACTGTTCGCGAATAGCTGAATGTGTTGATGGCCGCGGTCAGCCATCTTCAGGCTGCTGACTCAGAGTGTAGCGGCAGTGGGGAGTCTAGTGCATCCATGGTACACCCCAGGTGTTACATGCTTCACCCACTGCCCTGCTGTCGAGACATCTTCGCGGGTATGGGGCGCGGTTGGGCCACCCTCTCCCCAAGGGGAGTGGCGGGTTCAACGGCGTTCACGGCGCACGAGGCGGAGGGTCAGTGTGAAGGCTGGCCGTGTGGCATCGGCCACTCTGCCTGTGAGTGGACATGTGGCCGCTCCTTCAGCAAGGTCTGAGCAGTCACACGGGGGGAGGGGTTTATTAGTTATTGGGAGCTCCAATGTTAGGCGGGTGATGGAGCCCCTTAGGGAAATAGCGGAAAGGTCGCAGAAGAAGGCCAGTGTTCACTCTGTCTGCTTGCCGGGGGGTCTCATCCGAGATGTGGAGGAGGCCCTGCCGGTGGCGATAGAGAGCACTGGGTGCACCTGACTGCAAATTGTTGCTCATGTCGGCACCAATGACTCCTGCCGTCTGGGTTCAGAGGTCATCCTTAGTTCGTACAGGCGGTTGGCAGAATTGGTGAAGGCAGAAAGCCTCGCTCGTGGAGTGGAATCTGAGCTAACTATTTGTAGTATCGTTCCCAGAACCAATCGCGGTCCTCTGGTTTGGAGCCGAGTAGAAGGCTTAAACCAGAGGCTCAGACGATTCTGCGGAGATCTGGGGTGCAAATTTCTCGACCTCCACTATCGGGTGGAGAAATGTAGGGTCCCCCTGAATAGGTCAGGCTTGTACTACATGCCGGAAGCAGCTACCAGGGTAGCGGAGTACGTGTGGAGTGCACAAGTGGGTTTTTTAGGTTAGAGAATTCCCTCCCTAGGCCCGACAAGACGCCTCCTGAGACGTGGCAAGGTAGGAGTAGGCAAAATGCAACAGGGAATAACAATATTAATGTGCTAACAGTAAACTGCAGGAGTGTCTATAGAAAGGTCCCAGAACTGCTCTCATTAATAAATGGTCACAATGCCCATATAGTACTAGGGACAGAAAGTTGGCTGAAACCAGACGTAAACAGTAATGAAATCCTAAACTCAGATTGGAATGTATACCACAGAGACAGGCTGGACAGTGAAGGGGGAGGCATGTTTATAGCAATAAGAAGTGCAATAGTATCGAAGGAAATTGATGGAGATCCGAAATGTGAAATAATTTGCGTGAAGGTCATGGTTAAAGCAGGCTCAGACATGGTATAGGCCCCCTGGCTCAGCAGCTGTTGTTGCTGAGCACCTGAACGATAATTTGGAAAATATTTCGAGTAGATTTCCCCACCATGTTATAGTTCTGGGTGGAGATTTTAATTTGCCGGATATAGACTGGGAGACTCAAACGTTCATAACGGGTGGCAGGGACAAAGAATCCAGTGAAATTTTTTAAAGTGCTTTATCTGAAAACTACCTTGAGCAGTTAAACAGAGAACCGACTCGTGGTGATAACATATTAGACCTTCTGATGACAAACAGACCCGAACTATTTGAAACAGTTAACGCAGAACAGGGAATCAGTGATCATAAAGCGGTTACTGCATCGATGTTTTCAGCCGTAAATAGAAATATTAAAAAAGGTAGGAAGATTTTTCTGTTTAGCAAAAGTGACAAAAAGCAGATTACAGAGTGCCTGATGGCTCAACACAAAAGTTTTGTCTCAAGTACAGATAGTGTTGAGGATCAGTGGACAAAGTTCAAAACCATCGTACAATATGCGTTAGATGAGTATGTGCCAAGCAAGATCATATGAGATGGAAAAGGGCCACCGTGGTACAACAACCGAGTTAGAAGCAAAGGGAACTTCACAGCAAACATAAGCATAGCCAAAGTCTTGCAGACAAACAAAAATTACGCGAAGCAAAATGTAGTGTGAGGAGGGCTATGCAAGATGCATTCAACAAATTCGAAAGTAAAGTTCTATGTACTGACATGGTAGAAAATCCTAAGAAATTTTGGTTGTATGTCAAAGCGGTAGGTGAATCAAAACAAAATGTCCAGACACTCTGTGACCAAAATGGTACTGAGACAGTGGATGACAGACTAAAGGCCGAAATACTAAATGTCTTTTTCCAAAGCTGTTTCACAGAGGAAGACTGCACTGTAGTTCCTTCTCTAGATTGTCGCACAGATGACAAAATGGTAGATATCGAAATAGACGATAGAGGGATAGAGAAACAATTAAAATCACTCAAAAGAGGAAAGGCCGCTGGACTTGATGGGATACCAGTTCGATTTTACACAGAGTACGCGAAGGAGCGTGCCCCCCTTCTTGCAGCGGTGTACCGTAGGTCTCTAGAAGAGCATAGCGTTCCAAAGGATTGGAAAAGGGCACAGGTCATCCCTGTTTTCAAAAAGGGACGTGGAACAGATGTGCAGAACTATAGACATATATCTCTAACGTCGATCAGTAGTAGAATTTTGGAACACGTATTATGTTCAAGTATAATGACTTTTCTGGAGACTAGGAATCTACTCTGTAGGAATCAGCATGCATTTTGAAAAAGACGGTCGTGTGAAACCCAGCTCGCGCTATTCGTCCACGAGACTCAGAGGGCCATAGACACAGGTTCACAGGTAGATGTTGTGTTTCTTGACTTCTGCAAGGCGTTCGATACAGTTCCCCACAGTCGTTTAACGAACAAAGTAAGAGCATATGGACTATCAGACCAATTGTGTGATTGGATTGAAGAGCTCCTAGGTAACAGAACGCAGCATGTCATTTTCAATGGAGAGAAGTCTTCCAAAGTAAGAATGATTTCAGGTGTGCCGCAGGGGAGTGTCATAGGACTGTTGCTATTCACAATATACATAAATGACCTTGTGGATGACATCGGAAGTTCACTGAGGCTTTTTGCAGATGATGCTGTGGTGTATCGAGAGGTTGTAACAGTGGAAAATTGTACTGAAATGCAGGAGGATCTGCAGCGAATTGACGCATGGTGCAGGGAATGGCAATTGAATCTCATTGTAGACAAGTGTAATGTGCTGCGAATACATAGAAAGAAAGATCCCTTATCATTTAGCTACAATATAGCAAGTCAGCAAGTGGAAGCAGTTAATTCCATAAATTATCTGGGAGTACGCATTAGGAGTGATTTAAAATGGAATGATCATATAAAGTTGATCGTCGGTAAAGCAGATGCCAGACTGAGATTCATTGGAAGAATCCTAAGGAAATGCAATCCAAAAACAAAGGAAGTAGGTTACAGTACGCTTGTTCGCCCACTGCTTGAATACTGCTCAGCAGTGTGGGTTCCGTACCAGATAGGGTTGATAGAAGAGATAGAGAGTATCCAACGGAGAGCAGCGCACTTCGTTGCAGGATTGTTTGGTAATCGCGAGAGCATTACAGAGTTGATAGATAAGCTCCAGTGGAGGACTCCGCAGGAGAGACGCTCAGTAGCTCGGTACGGGCTTTTGTTAAAGTTTCGAGAACATACCTTTACCGAAGTGTCATGCAGTATATTGCTCCCTCCTACGTATATCTCGTGAAGAGACCATGACGATAAAATAAGAGAGATTAGAGCCCACACAGAAGCATACCGACTATCCTTCTTTCCACGAACAATATGAGACTGGAATAGAAGGGAGAACCGATAGAGGTACTCAAGGTACCCTCCGCCACACACCGTCAGGCGGCTTGCGGAGTATGGATGTAGATGTAGATGTAGATGTAGATGTAGATCTGATGTTTTACCAGATTCCTGATACTCATGGTACACTTTTCAAATGGTCATAGGGGAAAATCCCCACTTCATCGCTACCTCAGAGATGCTGTGTCCCATTGCTTGTGTGCTGACAATAACACCACATTCAAACTCACTTAAATCTTGATAACCTGCCATTGTAGCAGCAGTAAACAATCTAACAACTGTGCCAGACACTTGTTGTCTTATATAGGTATTGCCAACCACAGCGCCGTATTCTGCCTGTTTACTTCTCTGTATTTCAATATGCATACCTATACCATTTTCTTTGGTGCTTCAGTGTACATTAATGGAAAAATTACATTGAGAAAGCTTAAGTTACAAGGAGACAAGATGGCTGGCTACAACTTACCTTCTGATAGTGAAATTCTTCATGTTCCTGTCAGAAACACTAATTCTAGATTTTATGTTCCTTCTTCAGAGAGTCCGCAGCTCATGGTCTAGTGGCTAGTGTTGCTGTCTCTGGTTCATGGGGTCCTGGGTTCGATTCCCGGCTGGGTTGGGGATTTTTCTCTGTCTGGGGACTGAGTGTTTGCGTTGTCCTCATCATTTCATTATCATCACTCATGACAGTGGCTCGATTGGATTGTGTAAAAAATTGGACTCTGCAAAAATTGGGTCTTTGTACGGGCACTGATGACTGCGCAGTTGTACCCCACAAACCAAACATCATCATCATCATCATCCTTCTTCAGAGAGGAAAGAGGTGCATCTTGGAGCAGGTGGGAAGGGAAGGTGACTTCACACAGACCTTAGGTTTAGAATAACTGTACATTGGTAGAAACTGTACAGAAGGTGTTTGAAGGGACAGAGTGAGAAATGTACCAAAGTGGGAGTGAAATGAAAAGTGTAATGAATAATGCAGTTTCCACATACATTTCCCGTCTTCCCACTTCTGTCAGCTTGAGCAACCAGTCAAACTATCAGTGTTGCCACAGACACTGATGGGTGCATTTGAGAGCCCATGTTATTGTGTGTACATTAGAATGTATTCTTGCACTAGAAGAAGAGAGGCTTCTTGAAAGTTTGTTGTGTGTCTGTGCACAATATTTCAATTCGCCATAGATGTGTTCCCTCATCTTTTATTTATCATTTCCATCCAGGAATTACTATCAGAGTAGTAACTGGTAATTCACAGAGTACATAATTTTGTTTATGTCTGCATAAGTATCTGTTCTTTTTCCTTATTTTATGGGTGAAAATTTTGCAAAATAAGATTTTGACTACTGGGGAAAATATCCATACATGAGGAGGATGAAATTTTTCTTGGTAGAACCGATCAGTTCCAAGTACATTAATTCTTCAGTTACCAAAGATTCTACAAAAAAGTTCTAAATACAACTGTATTGAGACAAAATTAAGAAAAGCTTCAAATTTGCACCTAAAGTGAATTTTTACAACCAGAATCCTTCATCCACAATAAAGTAAGGTTTCGAAGAAATGAACTTACTCAAGTCACTATGCATTGAAATTCAAATATTACTCATCAGGATGTTTATAATATGAGAATATATAGCAATAAATGTACACAAAAACTAACTTTGTTGTAGTTGCAGAGAGTAAGCTTCATTCTTGAGTGTGCACAGTTTTGAAACAGTGTAGGTCCAGGCCTTGGACCTGAAACATACCCATTACTATCAAGGCTGTCCAGGCATAATTCAGGCATGACCTGCTCTCACAGCTCCTCTTTTGTGCAGTACCTTTCGCCTACTCTGTGGAAGCTCCCCTATGGATCTTGCATATTATAACCCTCACTTAGAGCCAATACTATTTGCTGAACACAGTTGACTTCTGTAACAACAGATTAAAATTGTCTGTTAGTCCAGTAACTAACCAGTAATAGTTCTCAACAGTGTATTGATACAAGCCACAATAGAAATTATATAACATAGTTCCTGTTCAAGTTGAATAAGTTCAAGCACTACTTAGCTATAATTAAGTGTTGAGTAATCAAAGTTCCATTAAACATAGCAGTGGTGGAAACCACAAATCCATAATTTGTAGCACTATGCTCACAGTAAACTGTTGCAACAGTCCGAGTCTACAGGTAGAGGCAAGTCAGATAGAACTATTTAGGAAGAATCCACTGCTGGGTGGGCTTTTATTTGCCCAATATGGAAATTCATGAGACCAGCCAGTGATATCAGTTGTGCTCTTGCTGCAAGCAGTGCTGCCAGATGTAGGTGACTTTGCATATAATAATACATACATGTCTTCTATTTGCATCTCCAATGGGGTTAATAAATTGCTAGTCTAGCATTCTGGAAAGAGAAAAGGCTTATTCAAAGGTCCCAGCTCGATACACAGATTAAATCGCCCTGACAGTTTGAAAACTGTATGCACTTTGCTACAGAGTGAGAGATTCAATTTGGAAACAATGGCCTAGATGTGGCTAGCCATCTCTCTGCAGTATCCATCAGGAGTGGCTGCCAAGCAGGAAAGTAGAAGAGAGATACTAGCTGAAGTTAAGCTGTGAGGGTGTGCCATCTGGATAGAATAGGATTCGTGTTCCAATCTGTTACACAACTTCAATCTGACAAATGTTAGTTTTGTCCTGTCTTACTGTGCGTCACTTGACCAAGAATTATTTGCTACTTAATTCATTAATAATAATATCCTTTGTAATATTTTGTATATATATTTGTATGATGTCAAATGGCAGAAAAAGCTTTTTCTGTCAATGTTTGATTGTGGTCCTATAAATTTATGAAATCTTGGTGTTAAAAGGGAATGTTGATAGGCACTGCTGCAGAGTTATCATTAAATGAGAGTCTTGGATGTCAAATGATGACAAAGAAACTATACCTGTAACTAGACTTAATGTAAATGCAGGTGTATGTGCAGCCAAACTACAATGAAAAGGATATGACTGTGTAGGTGAATAAACTATGTTTGGCTAAGTGTCTACTTGGCTCAAAGTATGAATGTGCTGTGATAGTCGATTTCAGTTTGTTACTTTCGGCCTTTTGGAGGTATTGGGTTGTTTTGGGGAGGAGACCAGACAGCGACATCATCAGTCTCATTGGATTAGGGAAGGATGGGGAAGGAAGTCGACCATGCCCTTTGAAAGGAACCATCACAGTATTTGCCTGGAGTGATGTAGAGAAATAAAAAAAAACCTAAATCAGGATGGCTGGACGTGGGATTGAACTGCCATCCTCCTGAATGCGAGTCCAATGTGCTAACCACTGTGCCACCTTGCTCAGTGGGCCCTTTGGAATCAAAGCTGTTAAAGATTAGCAAATATAATGAAAAGTGAGTCAAAAGAAAAAATCCACAATTTCTTTGTGACAAATTTTTGAAAGAACAACAGTGACCAGCTTCAGAATATTGTACATGCTGCTGTTCCAATAAACCTAGCAAACCACATGTCACATGAATATCTAATACTTTTTTTTATTTTCTTTTGACACCTGAAACAATAAAATTTATTCGTGATGTTACCTTCACCAATTAATATATCACATCTCAACAGAAACTTTATAATGGATTATAATATGTACAAAATGATATGTTATTAGTCATTATTAATCTGTTTCACATAGATTTATATAACCCTCACTAGTGCTATTTATAATTTCTGTAAGTGTGAAGGTCATCCAATTTTGTATTGTGTGGATGAGGTATATTTTATTGATCTGATATCTTACTGTTTCACATGCAGAACCAATTCAGTCTCTGTTCTCCAATACAGTCAAATAAATAATGTTTCCCATAAAATCTCAAACTCAGCAAATTATTAGATCTCTTTTAGTTATATTTATTTTAGTTATTTTATATTGATTTATATTTATTTTAGTTATATTTATTTTACGCATATGTTCCTGTAACATGTAGGAACTCTTTTGGATTTTTTACAAAAATTTACTTAGGTTGTTGATTATAAAAAGTAATCTGTCTGGATTTGAAAGCAATTGCATTTTTGACTTCTTGTCTTTTCAGTCTAACAGTCAGTGATTTTGTATTTTAACAGTTTATATTAATCATTTTCAGGCATCAATAACAGGAATAAGATGTAATGATTTCTGGGCATATTATCAGGTACTAAATGAAACAGAAATTAATAAAATTTGACATTTGCAGGTTCACTAAGGATATTGAGGACATGACAGGATACCGACCAGGAATTTACTGGCAGATAACGTGGAGACTACTTGGTCCACTACTGATGACAGTAATTCTTGTGACATCAGTGATTTTCATGATAATTAATAAACCAAAATACCATGCATGGAATGCAGAACTGGTGAGTAACACCTTGGTATTGACATCACCAAAGCTCATTTATACAGCTTCTCAAGTTTTCAGACTAATTTGATTTGTGAAAAGTTGGGCTCCAGATAATGTGCGTTTTTAACAAATTGCATTATTGACCTGTAATCAAAAATACTGTTTGCACTTCTTATTTGTTCCGTGTGATGTATCTCTACATTATGATTATTTTGTTGTTGCCCTAATAAACACATATTTTTGCAGAAGCTATTCATGAGAAATTAGTAAGTAGATTATTAATGTTCCCATTAAACAGGCTTTAACTTTTCAGCTTATAGATGGCTGGTACCCTTTTTTGAAGTGGCCTTTTTTTAAGTAGCTGCTTTGCTCCTTTAGTCATAACTTATATAGTTGATTATTAGTATGATTTACAGATATAGGCTGCAATGCCTACTTATGCCTGTTAATGTGTAACTTTACTTTTTCCGCAATCCTGTCAGCTATCTTTCATGATGAGATTTTTGGAAAACAATTTTTGTATGCATGAAGGAATTTAAATTATAAACTGATACTGAAACTGTGTTATGTCTTTTTTTGCCAGGGAAAAACTGTTGCGACAGATTACCCTGATTGGGTAATGGGAATAGCTATATGTATGGTTGTTGCTGGAATTCTTCCAATGCCAATTGTATTTATTCTGAGGAGATGTCAGTGCTTGAAGCTAGATGTAAACATTCACCAAGGTTCTATCAGAAGAATTGAGACAACAGTTTCTACGAAAGAAATGATGGGAGATGTTGATGTGAGTTATGCACATATCTATTTTTATACCTCTTGTACATACAAAGCCTCATATGTCATAAAGGGAACAAAATGCAATAACTGGTCAGATGGCTGAGCATTTTTAGTCATTTAATAATTCCTTTTGCAACTTGTAATGCAATTAAAATGTTTTTGGAAAGTCTACTAATTTGTATTTCTTAATTAAGGCCTTATGATTTCTTCAATCGGATTTGATTTACATAGCTTAACAGTGATCAACATGAACTTATATTATTTGTTTGTGGCATGTCTAATAAAAAGTTTTATTAACATCTGCCCATCTAACAGTAAGTAAATAAAGTATAAGGGATCATTCCCTATTTCATCACATAGATAAATGGGCTGCACTTACCAAAAGCTTGGAGACCTGAGCTGCTGTTAAAGTTGATAAAACTACAGAACAGAGACCTCAGAAGCAGAAACCCTTCCTCAGCAGTTGAAGAGGGGCATAAAGTATTCTTTCTAATTCTGTAGACAAATTACATTAATGTCCCACAGACAGAGCTCCTGATTTTATAAGCTCAAGATTCAGTGTCTGCCGGTTAATGTTACTATGGACAGACATTAGTTTCCAAAGCATTTGGAATGCATTGCCCATTTCTCAAAGACTATAAGCTTCCATTTCTAACATTTGTGGCAACATTTAAAAATGTGTTTCTTGCAAATGATAATAAAGACAATGTTTCTGTTATTGCTGTAACAATAGCTTCCTTACAATATTTACTTAATTGTATTTAAAATAATCCAATTAACAGCAATGTTTTACAGAATTAATTTTGTGTGCTGGTTCTTCTGGCTTTTCTGTCTGTATGTGTATCTTAGTTATAGGTTGAGACTATGGAACCACCAAGGCTTCCTTACTCAGATGTTATGTGACTCACCTTCTAATTCATCACGCATAGCAATAATAATGTAAACAGAAATTTAACACGTGAGTTATGCTCGAAAACTTGCAAGTGCCTGGAAAAAAAAAGAGAATCATCGGAATGATATACCCTGCCTTCCAGAAATTAGTATAGCTCTGCTGGTTGTAAACCTGTATGAATATGTACCTATAGTGGCACGGTTCTTGGTGTTGGGAAGTGGAACCAATGCAAGCTTGCATCACAAAGCTTATCCCACTTTTAACTTTTACACTGTCTTCCACCTAAAAAATACAATACATACATTTATCACGATGCTCAGGGCCTAAGCTCTCCTGTTGCTGACTAAAGCATTGTAGGGCTTCAGCGTCTGTCATAACCTCACCATCCTGAGCAAATTACTACATAGAAAGGTTTTGATTCTAAGAGTACAGCATCTGTCTTGCTTGCTGCTCCAGCACAAATTTTAAATCTAATGATTCAGTTTACATTGGAATGACTTTACAGACAATAAAGCACAAATCAGCTGAGCTGTTTATGATATCCAAATAGTAAAATAATCTCCATCAACTAGTCAAAATTTGTAGTTCAACAGCTTTAAACTGAATTTTCTTGGTGCTGAATCTCATTGGTTCTGCTCACTCTTTTTACATTCAGTTAGTGTTATCAGACAAGACTAGCAACTGCCATTTCACCAGAAAGGAACTGAAACATTTGTATAGAACAAAGGATTTTCATTCTTGTTTTGCTTCTATTTCCAGTTACCTCAAAATTTGCATGACTTTTTTGAGACCTCTGCCCAAGAACTTCCCTTTTATCTTTGCATTTGAATAAAATGAAGATTCTGATAATGCTTTGACTCATACTAAGACAGTGTGATAGCCATTACATAAAATGCTATGATATTACACTCAGAATGTGCACGTGAATTAAATTTTCTAATATTATGATATTTCATAAAGAATAGCATTTGGAAAAGTTACTTTCTGTGCCCATTTTCTTGAGCTCTTGAACATCTAGTCCTCAATAATCACAGAAAACTATGGACTAGTGTTAATTTTATTTAACTTGAACATTGTGTTAATTTTTGTTGTGGATTATGGAGCTTGCCAATGTGTGAAAATGATTTTGTTTGGGTACCCAAAACACTTATGCATTCATTAGCTCTGTGTTTCCCTTACAGCCTCATAGATGCTCAGTAAGCAGTGCAGAGAATAGGCCCTATTTACTATATGGGTGCCTGGCACGAGGGATATGGATCTGATCCTATCTGTATTACTCCTCAAGCAGTGACAATTTATTTGAGGGGCAAAACTACCCCCCACCCCCACTCCAATTCATACTACTTTCTGTTAGTGCTCAAGAAAATGTGTGAGAGCATATGTAAAATTATACACAACAGTAAACAAAAATCAAATTAAACTACATGTAACTAATGAAGTGCTTGTGGGAAATAGGGTTTTTGGTCAGGAACTTAATGCACAAACATACATCAAAATTGTAGCATACTGTCATAAATCTAACAGAAGTGAAGTCCAGAGCATAGCAAAAGTCATCTTCAGCATATGCAAATAGTACAGGGAGTGATATGAATCAAAAAACATATACTCAGGCAGTTCAACATATGAAAATGAAATTAAAATTTATTGAAAGTGTAGGATATTATCATAAATTACAAGTGTACTTCAAGATTTGTAGAAGAATATGACTTATCAGATAAAACTTTCTAAATACACTCCTGGAAATGGAAAAAAGAACACATTGACACCGGTGTGTCAGACCCACCATACTTGCTCCGGACACTGCGAGAGGGCTGTACAAGCAATGATCACACGCATGGCACAGCGGACACACCAGGAACCGCGGTGTTGGCTGTCGAATGGCGCTAGCTGCACAGCATTTGTGCACCGCCGCCGTCAGTGTCAGCCAGTTTGCCGTTGCATACGGAGCTCCATCGCAGTCTTTAACACTGGTAGCATGCCGCGACAGCGTGGACGTGAACCGTATGTGCAGTTGACGGACTTTGAGCGAGGGCGTATAGTGGGCATGCGGGAGGCCGGGTTGACGTACCGCCGAATTGCTCAACACGTGGGGCGTGAGGTCTCCACAGTACATCGATGTTGTCGCCAGTGGTCGGCGGAAGGTGCACGTGCCCGTCGACCTGGGACCGGACCACAGCGACGCACGGATGCACGCCAAGACCGTAGGATCCTACGCAGTGCCGTAGGGGACCGCACCGCCACTTCCCAGCAAATTAGGGACACTGTTGCTCCTGGGGTATCGGCGAGGACCATTCGCAACCGTCTCCATGAAGCTGGGCTACGGTCCCGCACATCGTTAGGCCGTCTTCCGCTCACGCCCGAACATCGTGCAGCCCGCCTCCAGTGGTGTCGCGACAGGCGTGAATGGAGGGACGAATGGAGACGTGTCGTCTTCAGCGATGAGAGTCGCTTCTGCCTTGGTGCCAATGATGGTCGTATGCGTGTTTGGCGCCGTGCAGGTGAGCGCCACAATCAGGACTGCATACGACCGAGGCACACAGGGCCAACACCCGGCATCATGGTGTGGGGAGCGATCTCCTACACTGGCCGTACACCACTGGTGATCGTCGAGGGGACACTGAATAGTGCACGGTACATCCAAACCGTCATCGAACCCATCGTTCTACCATTCTTAGACCGGCAAGGGAACTTGCTGTTCCAACAGGACAATGCACGTCCGCATGTATCCCGTGCCACCCAACGTGCTCTACAAGGTGTAAGTCAACTACCCTGGCCAGCAAGATCTCCGGATCTGTCCCCCATTGAGCATGTTTGGGACTGGATGAAGCGTCGTCTCACGCGGTCTGCACGTCCAGCACGAACGCTGGTCCAACTGAGGCGCCAGGTGGAAATGGCATGGCAAGCCGTTCCACAGGACTACATCCAGCATCTCTACGATCGTCTCCATGGGAGAATAGCAGCCTGCATTGCTGCGGAAGGTGGATATACACTGTACTAGTGCCGACATTGTGCATGCTCTGTTGCCTGTGTCTATGTGCCTGTGGTTCTGTCAGTGTGATCATGTGATGTATCTGACCCCAGGAATGTGTCAATAAAGTTTCCCCTTCCTGGGACAATGAATTCACGGTGTTCTTATTTCAATTTCCAGGAGTGTATATGCAGACTGGTATCATAAATTTCAGTTCTCTCATGTACTGAAAAATTTTAACTTTTATAGGGCGGGGGGGGGGGGGGGGGGCAAAAAAGTTATGAGATATACAGGACAGCATCAAAGAACTGTTCATATTTACTTCATCTGAGGAAACCGACTCAGTTTAAATGGGAAAGAAAGCAGTAAAAACTCACAGTACGGTTTCACAAAGTTGAAGAAGCCACTACCATTCAATTAGAATGTGAAGAATACATTAGGTATGTAAAATTCATTCAAGGAAGTAATAGTGCTACTCTGTGTAGCAAAGTGAGCAGCTAACCAGAAGTGAAGTCCAGAGCATAGCAAAATTCATCCTCAGCATGTGCAGATAGTACAGGGAGTGATATGAATCAAAAAACATATACTCAGGTAGGGTCAGTCACTCTTCCATCAATGGTGTGTATTGAATGGTTCATAGATTGTGAAAACTGCTGGACCAGTGCAGGGCTGCACTATTTACTGCCCACATGATGTGCCAACAGTGCTGTTTGCAGGAGCAAGCTGTGAGTGTAGTATGAAGCACAAGTATCTCTCTATCCATACTGAGGCTCAGCAGGGAGTCTGAATCACTGTTGGGTACTAAAGACACAAAATGATAATGTAGAAGTAAATGACTTCAAAATTATTTACAAACAAAAATGAAACCACATACCACACATTTGTAAGCCATACTTAAATCATCAGTTACTTGTAAGCTTACTGTTCATCCAAAAAATATTAAAAATATTTGTTTAAAGACATAGCAGTAGAAACAATATTTATGATATATACATAATTCCATGGCACTTGCCTGTGGCATTGAGAGTCAAAGCAATACCAATTGTATCAGTTTCTCCATTTTGCAGAAATGTTTTATATAATATTTCTCCATTTTTCAGTGTATCTCATCTACTGCTTCATTAACTTACATCCAAATAGCTGAAAGTGCATGCGTTTGCATTTTTGATCACAGGAAATTCAATGCACTCTATAGGCAAGAGTGATTACTTTTAGAAAGAAAACTTCTAAACAGTAACTTGCATGGAATGAATACTTAAACAGTGTGTAATTAATTGTTAACCTCAAATTATCATGTTTTGTACAGAAACTGTGTGCACTAAATCTCAAATTTTCATTTTTAAGTGCTAAGTTATTAATGATAATGGCATGAATTCTATTTGTGTTGAGATATTTCTTGCTCTTTATTCAGAGCAATCCAAGATAGTAAATTCAAATTACCCCATCTTTCCAAATTCAAAGTTACATACAGAGGTTCTGAATTTAACATTAATGCGATATTCACACTCAAGTTTATATTATGCAAACAAAACAGGGTACTTTGTACTGTATAGGGCAGATTTTCTCCTGAAACTTTGTATTCTTGTGTGCTAGTAAGTACAGCTCATCATTGATATGATAATGGAAAGTCTTGTGTTGAATGGGGGAAAAAATGCAAGGAGAAAAGGTAACCATTCACAATATTTTCGCTCTCTCTCTCTCTCTCTCTCTCTCTCTCTCTCTCTCTCTCTCACACACACACACACACACACACACACACACACACACACACACACACTCACACACACACACACACACTCACACTCACACAGGGGTCTACATTGCCCCAGGGCTGTAGCTCAACTTGTAGTGCTGTGACAATGTTTTTGTGTGTGACTATCTAGCACTTAACAGTTCAACTATAAAGTGAATGTTTCCTTTACTCTGTGAAACTTGAGTTTCTCCAAGCATATAGAATTTTCAAACAAATTATAGGATTCCGGCTTGGTAATGTCTGTGACAACCACTAACACTTTGACAGATGTACATGCCATCATTTTGAAAGCTGCATTTGTGTCTTGAAGATGATGGGTCGTGCACCTGTAGAAATAGCAGCTGTCAAATACATCACCTGGCTGCACTAACTTTAATCTTTGTGTTGTTCGTACTTTATTTGCATTTGTTGCACTGAGACAAAACTTTGTAATGTTTCAAGCAATGTTATGTCTGCAGTAAAACAGTGGAGATAAGTTGGTGTACTGTAAGAATTTGATTTGTAAGGAATATTTAGCTTACCTTGTGTATGTTGTGTTTAATCTCTTCCAACACAAAGGAACTCAGTTTGCACCAAGTTTTAAGGCAGAATTCTTTACGTGTTTTCAGTTTTCTGCTCACTGTCAGTTTTTCACTATCCAGATAGATGGAGACCTTCAACCACCATTGCTTGTAATGTTGCTCATGATTTTAATTGTTTTAATATTACCTTTAGTTACATCAGTACTTATGCTATTAAGTGCATGACTGGCCTTGTCTGGATGTTTTTATTTGTTGTTATGAAGTCTGTCTGCATACCAAACATGCATCTGAGGTGCTTCTGAAACAACCTGCAAAGAGTGCCACTGCATTCCATAGCATTTTTACTCACTAAGCTACAAAATGTTGGTAACAGTCATCATAAAAAATTAGTGTTCTATGTATGTACTTACCATTTATTTATTTTTTAAAGTTAATTTTATATATTATTTCCTTCCAATAATTAATGTGCTAATGTAAATCATAGCTTCTGTTAAAAAATCTTTATTTTTTGTCCTTCTACAAACAAATATAAAAATTAGTGTATTATATTATCTATTTAATATGTTTTGGAGACAAATTGGAGAAGATTTTGTGTATATATGTTTGGCTATTCCTACAAATCATTTTTCATGTAAGTTAATAATTTATTGACCCACTTAAAATATTCATTTAACAAGACGTAACTATTACATGAAAGGATAAAAAAAGAAACTTGTCATCAAAGATTTTCACAGTGAAGCACAGAGTAAACAAAGACAGAGCACCCACATACAGGAACTGGAATTTGTACAAAAGTTATCGAATGAAATAAATGCTACCTAATTTTAGCAAATGTCACTATTTTTCAATTAACAAAAGGTAAACACTTCATTTGCAAATTAGTGGCTTTACACATTAGCTGCTGTATGCTTAGTGACAGATGTTTCACCACCAGGCCAGGCCACGTACATGACCTTAGGTGTGAGGCTCTGCTGTGGTTGGCCGTGGCCATACAGTATCAGGCTTGCAGTTCTGTTGCTTCCAGAATCCACACAGCAGTCCATGTGTTAAGTTAGATCCAGTTTATAACTACCAAATATGAAAAGCATCCAAGATTTACAGAATCAAAGACAACATTAGACTAACAAAGTTTGTTTTATTCTACCACTGGTGATTTAGCAGATCAGTCCCTGTTTCTGGTTGACATCTGTGCATGAGTAACTCTAGTGTGTTTAAAGGAAGATGTGACTTTCAGAATTTCAGTACAGACAGGCGATTGACAGCTAGTTTTTAGTGGAGCTCTATCATAGCAATAACAAACCAGAAAATGAGCTTGATCACACCTTTTGTTCTGTCCACCACTATCATCGCACTTTGCTGCAATAGCTGTGGATGACAATTATGGCGAGTAACTTAACTGTTGCGATTTGTTTTGGTCATGTGCTTTGTTGCGATGTGTGAGTTTATTATTTTACGTGACAGAATGCCTGAAGCTAACAGCAGAAATGAGCAGGAAAATGATCAAGCCATTAAGATCCTGGAAAGCTAACTCAGTATGCACACTGAATGTGATCACATTGTGCACATGTGTAATTGGAATTGACATCATTATCCCCTCCTGTACACAACTGTCAATCACTTCGCCACTTTGAGTCAGATATATGTTTGCTCACTACAGATTGATTGAGCTATTTCCTTATATTGTATTCTACATGTAAGCAGAATAATGTACTTAGATGCAATTTATCGCTGCCTATGTTAGTAAAGAAGCTTTTCAACTCAATTCTATTCAGTACCTTCTCAGTAGTTACGTGATCTACCCATCCAGTCATCAGCATTCTTCTGTGGCACCACATTTCAAAAGCTTCTATTGTCCTCTGGTCTGAAATGTTTATTGTCTGTGTATCAATACCATAGAAGGCTACACTCCAGACAAATACCTACAGAAAAAACTTCCTAACAGTTAAATCTGCATTCAGTGTTAAAAAATTTCTCTTCTTCAGAATTGCTTTTCTTTCCATTACAAATCCACATTTTACAGCCTCTCTACTTTGGCCATCACCAGTTATTTTACTGTGCAAATAGCAAAACTCATCTATTACTTTTAGTACCTTGTTTCCCAATCTAACCCCCGTAGTATCACCTGATGTAATTTGAGTACATTCCATCACCCTTGTTTTGCTTTTGTTAATGTTCATGTTATATCCTCCTTTCCAGACGCTATCAATTCCATTCAACTGCTCTTCCCAGTACTTTGATGTCTCTGAGAAAATTGTAATGTCATCAACAAACCTCCAAGCTTTTATGTCTTCTCCCTGAACTTTAATTCCTTCTCCAAATTTTTCTTTGGGTTCCGTTACAGCTTACTCAATGTATAGACTGAATAACTTCAGGAATAATGTACAACTCTGTCTCATTCCCTTCTTAACCACTGCTCCCCATTCATATCCCTCAGCTCCTATAACTGTCACCTGGTTTCTGTACAAGTAGTAAATAGCCTTTTACTCCTGCAGTCTTCAGGATTTCAAAGAGAGTATTCCAGTCGACATTGTCAAAAGCTTTCTCCAAATTTACAAAAGCTGTAAATGTAGGTTCACATTTCCTTAGCCCATCTTCTTAAGACAAGTTGTAGGGTCAGTATTGCCACGTGTGTTCCTACATTTCTCTGGAATCTAACCTCATCTTTCCTGAGGTTGACTTCTCCCAGTTTTTCCACACTTCTGGAAAGAATTTGTGTTAGTATTTTGTAACCATGACTTAATGAGGTGATAGTTTAGTAATATTCACAACACCTGCTTTTGTTGGCTTTGTAATTATTTCATTCTTCATGAAGTCTGACAATATTTTGCTTATATCATACATCTTGCACACTGGATGGAATAGTTTTGTTATAGCTGGCTCTCCCAAAGATATTAGTATTTCTGAGGGAATGTCATCTGTTCCAGGAGCTTGTTTTGATTTAGGTCTTTCAGTGCTCTATCAAATTATTCTCACAGTATCATGGTTATTTGACATGATAATGAAGAAAAAAGGGTTGAAATGAGACTGGAAATACAGTTCAAGAAGTTAAAATTACGAAGTGTCAGAAATGTTAACCAATAATTACCAGCACTATGATACAAGGGTTGCTGAATAAATAATCCCATAAAATTTTTGTTCAAGTCATTTTAGTATACATAGTGAAACATCATTCTAGGTCTTTCAAATTAGGTGTTTCTTCTTCGCATTTACAAAGTTTTGAACAATTCCAACAGATGCAGAACCATAGTGAAACATCAGAATGGTGTCTATGCAAGACACATGTTACAAGCAGTGTGTTGTAACTGGTTTCATGATTGCAAGAAAAGAAATCATAGTGAACATCCTTAATGTTCATGAGTACTATTATGCAAAGGGTAAAGAGATTTAAAACATCAGGAAGTGCAGAAACTGAGCTTCATTGTTGGCCACAGTTGGGATGTACTGCCGCAACCTCTGCTCTTCTAATGATGAGTGTGAATGCCATTACTCATGCAGTTGATCTGTAACTGCCCGTGAGCATTGATAGTGTGTTTGACAGGTGATATTCAAAGATGTACCCAATATGGGTTCCATTAATACTCACAGCAGACCATAAGATTCAAAGAAAAAACGTTTTATCTGAACTGTTTGAGTAGTTTGAGACCAATGAAGAGGCCTTCGTGGCATAGATCATTACAAATGGCAGAACCTGGGTGTATTGCTTTGAACTGGAAAGAAAAAGGCTATCACTGGAGTGTCACTCCCTGCAGTCACAAAGAAAGAAGAAATTCAAGGCCGCTCCTTCTGCTGACAAGGTCATCAAGAAAGTTTTGGTGGATAGTGATTGTCTCATTCTTGTGGACTGGTTACCAAAAGGGACAATAATTAATTCAGAGGTATACTTGAAGACTCTGAGCAGACCCAAGATGCATTTCCAATGTGATCCATCTGTCTAGAATCCAAAAGAAATCTTGCTCCAAAATGACAATGCATGTGACTACACACAGAACTCAGAACGGAACACATTGCCATATTTGGTTGCACACTACTGCCCTATCCATCCTATATCCCAGACTTAACACCTTCGGACTTCTGCCTGTTTGTGCCACTTAAGGATTCCCTATGTGGGACACACTTTGAAGATGATTAGACAGTAATTCATGCAGTGAAAATATGGCTATGTGCACATGACAAGAGCTTTTAGTAAAAGGGAATACGTGCTCTTACATAACACTGGCGTAAGACCATATAATGTGATGGGAGTGATGTAGAAAAATAGTATGTGAAAAAGAAATGTGACTCATGTTGTCACCAATTTCTACCTCTTAAGAATAAATATGTTCTGAGAAAAAGCATAATTTATTGAACAACTCTCACAGGGACACACAAAAATAGATACAACATTCATGGCTTTCAGAAAAATAGATTCCGTCTTTGGGGAGAAAGAAAACTTGAGAGTAAGCAGAAAAGATGGATTGGTTGTGTTGTTGTTGTTGTGGTCCTCAGCCCTGAGACTGCTTTGATGCAGCTCTCCATGCTACTCTATCCTGTGCAAGCTTCTTCATCTCCCAGTAACTACTGCAACCTAGATCCTTCTGAATCTGCTTGGTGTATTCATCTCTTGGTCTCCCTCTATGGTTTTTACCCTCCACACTGCCCTCCAATACTAAATTGGTGATCCCTTGATGCCTCAGAACATGTCCTACCAACCTATCCCTTCTTCTAGTCAAGTTGTGCCACAAACTTCTCTTCTCCCCAATCCTATTCAACACCACCTTATTAGTTATGTGATCTACCCATCTAATCTTCAGCATTCTTCTGTAGCACCACATTTTGAAAGCTTCTATTCTCTTCTTGTCTAAACTATTTATTGTCCATGTTTCACTTCCATACATGGCTACACTCCATACAAATACTTCCAGAAACGACTTCCTGACACTTAAATCTATACTCGATGTTACCAAATTTCTCTTCTTCAGAAACGCTTTCCTTGCCATTGCCAGTCTACATTTTATATCCTCTCTACTTCCACCATCATCAGTTATTTTGCTCCCCAAATAGCAAAACTCCTATACTACTTTAAGTGTCTCATTTCCTAATCTAATACCCTCAGCATCACCCGACTTAATTCGACTACATTCCATTATCCTCGTTTTGCTTTTGTTGATGTTCATCTTATATCCTCCTTTGAAGACACTATCCATTCCGTTCAACTGCTCTTCCAAGTCCTTTGCTGTCTCTGACAGAATTACAATGTCATCGGCGAACCTCAAAGTTTTTATTTCTTCTCCATGGATTTTAATACCTGCCCCGAATTTTTCTTTTGTTTCCTTCACTGCTTGCTCAATATACAGATTGAATAACATCGGGGAGAGGCTACAACCCTGTCTCACTCCCTTCCCAACCACTGCTTCCCTTTCATGCCCCTCAACTTTTATAACTGCCGTCTGGTTTCTATACAAATTGTAAATAGCCTTTCGCTCCCTATATTTTACCCCTGCCACCTTCAGAATTTGAAAGAGAGTATTTCAGTCAACATTGTCAAAAGCTTTCTCTAAGTCTACAAATGCTAGAAACATAGGTTTGCCTTTTCTTAATCTAGCTTCTAAGATAAGTCGTAGGTTCAGTATTGCCTCACGTGTTCCAATATTTCTATGGAATCCAAACTGATCTTCCCCTAGGTTGGCTTCTACTAGATTTTCCATTCGTCTGTAAAGAATTTGCGTTAGTATTTTGCAGCTGTGACTTATTAAACTGATAGTTCGGTAATTTTCACATCTGTCAACACCTGCTTTCTTTGGGATTGGAATTATTATATTCTTCTTGAAGTCTGAGGGTATTTCGCCTGTCTCGTACATCTTGCTCACCAGATGGTAGAGTTTTGTCAGGACTGGCTCTCCCAAGGCTGTCAGTAGTTCTAATGGAATGTTGTCTACTCCCGGGGCCATGTTTCGACTCAGGTCTTTCAGTGCTCTGTCAAACTTTTCACGCAGTATCATATCTCCCATTTCATCTTCATCTACATCCTCTTCTATTTCCATAATATTGTCCTCTGGTACATTGCCCTTGTATAGACCCTCTATATACTCCTTCCACCTTCCTGCTTTCCCGTCTTTGCTTAGAACTGGGTTTCCATCTGAGCTCTTGATATTCATACAAGTGGTTCTCTTTTCTCCAAAGGTCTCTTTAATTTTCCTGTAGGCAGTATCTATCTTACCCTTACTGAGTTAAGCCTCTACATCCTTACATTTATCCTCTAGCCATCCCTGCTTAGCCATTTTACACTTCCTGTAGATCTCATTTTTGAGACATTTGTATTCCTTTTTGCCTGTTTCATTTACTGCATTTTTATATTTTCTCCTTTCATCAATTAAATTCAATATTTCTTCTGTTACCCAAGGATTTCTACTAGCCCTCGTCTTTTTACCTACTTGATCCTCTGCTGCCTTCACCACTTCATCCCTCAAAGCTACCCATTCTTCTTCTACTGTATTTCTTTCCACCATTCCTGTCATTTGTTCCCTTGCGCTCTCCCTGAAACTCTGCACAACCTCTGGTTTAGTCATTTTATCCAGGTCCCATCTCCTTAAATTCCCACCTTTTTGCAGTTTCTTCAATTTTAATCTACAGTTCATAATGGATTGGTAGAGGAAAAGAAAATGGAAATTGGAAAGAATAAGAAATTAAATAGTTTTTAGGAAAATTGAGGTGAAAATTACATATTGGTGGAAGAAGAGAGAGTGCAGGGGGGAATGGGGTGGCTTGGGAGAATAAATAGTAATTCATATTGTTCATTTAGTGCAGCAGTCACTCATGTATCTTGCATCATGCTGTTGTGTGTGCTCAGCAATTGTTACCTCATTCTCTTTCCCGTTTTATTACTTATTCCTGCAGTATGTGCAACAACTTTCCTTTTTTAAAAAATAATTCCATAATTACATTATTGTTTCCATTTTTCATTTTTAGCTCTCTTCCAATCTTTCTTTTTGTCTCATTATATCCCTTCTGTCATCTCTGAAATGAAGCTGACACAGTGTTTACTAATCTAACTTTAACTTCCTTTTTGCCATCTTTTCCTTCATCTTAGTCTTCCTTTTTCCTCAAACCAGATGTAATTTTTTATACCTGGGTATATCTGCTTCCTCCTCATCACGCCCCGCCCCCCTCTGCCCCCCCCCCCCCCCCCAAAAAAAATCACTGTCTCACAAACTTCTTGCAATCAATTCCTCTTTCATCCTTGAAGTAGGAACCTCTTGTTCCAAAAGCTAGGTGTGCTGGAATCCTTTATCATGCATTTACTGTATATTGATTTTATAGGAAGTTCCACTTTCTGAAAGTTCACACACGTCAGTCTTTCAGTCTCTTTATGATTTGGAACTGGGAATTCATTATGTAACACCCATGGCTCCAAGTGAAGGGAGACACCAGAGCTGTAACAGTATTTCTTTTTTCCGCCTGTCACCTCAAATTTTTCTTTATATGCCTATGTCTTTTTCTGTGTTTGCCTTTGTTCTACCCATAATAACCACTCTGTTTTTAAGTAACTGCTTCTTTCTTGTATTGCACTCCTCATCTACAGAACTACTGTCAGCTGCTCACTTAACTCAGCAGTTCCTGCCTCATAGAATTTTATGATTGTCTTATTGTTTCTCACTATTTCCAAATCCATTGCATTATCTTCCTTCTCATGAATTACAGCCAGTTTATTCATCATCACTGATAGAAGATGAAATGTGTCTGTCATTATATTCTGAAATTTAAGTCCTGTTGTGTTTCTTTTCTTACAGTTGTAGTCAACAAAATAGGAGCTGAAATGGAATACTGCAACCATCAAGGAGTAGTATGATGCTTCTCAAAAAAATTTGTGTACTTTGGAATACTGCCAGAATTGTCAGTAGAAATACATTTTAAGTAAAATGAAATCCAAAATATGAGAATATGAGCAATTAGTGCTAAACAGTAGCGAATAACAGAACTATCCATTAACAGCAGATCTCACTGTTATTTTCTTTACAATCTTTACAGATTTCTGTAGATCCTTAATCTTTTTATTTCATGACATACAATGTTAATGTAAACCTTTCCATGTCATTATTCACTTCTGAAGTGAAACAAATATTGAAGGGATGATGATGATAATCACAGAATATGGTTGTAGAAGTTCACTGAATTCATAAGATAAGATTAACATACGTTATAAAAATCTAATTGTATTCTATGTGTGTTTCAGTTTGATGAATATCATGATATACCCCAAGATGGTTCTGATTTTGTTGATGATGACGATGATGATGAGCCCCCAAATATGGGATCTTTGAAGCGACAGAAGAGAGAATTTGCCATGGAAGTAATGGACTAAGTAATTGTGCTCAATTAGTGTTAGTGAATACAGACTTTGTGAAATGGGCCAGTGAAATGCAAGCTCAAAACGAAATGAAAGAAATGAGTTTTAAAGCATACAATGGCCAACATACTGCCACATACATTATGAACAGAGCAACAATAAATGGCACCATGAATCTCATTATGTAGATCATAAACTACCATTGTCTATAAATATTGTACATAGTGTTTTCCTAAGTTTCTATTATTTTGAGTGATCCTTTGACATTTTTCATATGTTTCATAATGATTTTTGTAGTTTTTAACCTAATAAGCAGCCTTCATTGAATCAGTGTGTGATAAACAGCCCATTGGTTCAAATATCACTCATTATGGGTAACAGCTGCAACAACCTGGTGAGAATTCATGAAAAGTATTATTTTATTATGTCACAAAAAAGAGGACATAGTGTCTCAAATTCAAAATGAAGCCAAAATTGTTGAACATGGCTAATAAGTGAATGTTATCTTGAGATATTGTTGACTGTTCCCTTAACTTATCATGTCTTTTTTCATGGCTGTTTACTGATTTTTATTAAAGATTTAGTACTGTATAATTCCTTCTGACACTTGTAGCAGCCTTTTTTAATTTTTTTTATTCTTATTTTTACCTTGAGGGCACAAACTGTGTAAAAAGGACTCTAGATTATATTTTGTAACATAATGAGAACTACTAATAATTGTATATATGTACATGTAAATAGTATTTATTTAAGCTTTTTAAGATAATAAAAATTATACATACCATAAAGCAGTTGTTTCTTATTCATTATGAACTTATAGTGAATTCTTTGTGTGTAAGGGCAGAGGGACAAAGTAGTTACACAACATGTAGAGCATAGAGGGGTTTCTTTATGACATGACAAAGGCAGGAACATTTCTGAGAATGCTGTATGGCAGTATAATTTATTCTGTAGACATACCGTTCAGTGTTCTTGTTGCTTGTTGTAGTATTACATTGTGGTTGATGCACTCACAAAAAAAGAAAAATGCCCAAGTAGCTGAGAACAGTAGAATTACAAAACAGAAATTGTATGATAATGTTGAGCAACTGAAAGAGCTTCCGAGTGAAGGCAGCTTAAAGATTGTCCTGATCTGATGAAAGATTGTCACTAATATGGTAACAGTTATTGAAGGTGCAAGTTGAGCACTCAGTCTGTCACAATTGAAAAACACTGCCGTAGGCATGGTGGGTATATACTGCATTGGCAGTGTCCAATGGTATGTGCTGCAGTCTGAGGAATTTACTAGTGGCACTTCCAAAGTAGACCACCCAGCAGAGAAATTCCAGGAAGTTATCTAGTAGCAAATGGCTCATGGACATGAACTGGTGCTGATTGCATCCTGGAGATGTGACACCCTCATATACTGTAGTGGCTGTCACAGGCAAGACGAATTACGGTCACAGGAGGAGCTAATGGTCGCTCAACGCCGAGGTTATCAGTGGAGCCGTAGTCGAGGTGCAGGCATCTTCACAGGGTAGCATTCTGTTGTGTGGCATGTGATTGGATTGTAAGGCACACTCTGTATGCCACATTCGTTTCCCTTTCAGAGGAGATGGCAAAGCCATCTCACTATGTAGACAATGGCTGCAAAGACAACACCCAGAGATATGGTGCTCCTCTTCCCCATGGAAGAGATGGTGAAGTCATCAGGGAGAAGTGAAGCTGAAGAAAATACAATAAATAGTCAATGTCATCATTGAGAAAAGTAACTGAGTCACCAAAGGTGACATGGCGATGCCTGGCTTGTAGCAAAACTCTCAGACCAGAAAACACAAGTGCAGTGAAGCCCAACAAAAGTCCCAGAGAGGGTGCCACAAAGAAATAAGGAGAGGATTCGGAGAGGAGAAGGCTCTGAAGGACACAAGTGATGACCATGATTGGAGACATTTGGGACCCATGACCAGGATGGAACAGCACAAAGAGGGATCCAGAATAAGACTTGTGGTGCACCGCAAAGTTACCTGTTGAAGAGAAACCCAGTGCATGAGACTCGCAAGAGTCACAACCAGAAGAGAAGCAGCCTGGGTAAGGAAGTAGGACCTCAAGGACATGGGGCAGGAAGCTGGCAACAGGCAGATGGAATTATGGAATGAAGGATCACTTGTCCAGAGGAGACAAGGAGTGGACAGCAGAGGCAACAGACGACAGAGATGGTGATGGCATTTAGGAGACTGGAGCCAAAGGCACAGAAAACACCAGGGAGGGGCTTAGGGAGTTGTGGAGGAAGGTGAGTGGGCTGGCCATGTGCGTTTCTGCGACACACGGAATGGCAGCATATGGATAGGTGGCGTGAGGACCTGTGGTGCACAGGCCAAAGGTTTGTGGGCCTGCAGTGTGTGGTCCGACAACTCAGAAGGTGCCAGTGGTCCTGGAACCTGAGGAGGCTCCAGGGCTAGTGGCAAGAGTGCCAGTTGCGCTGGAGCAGGGTGTTGCACATGCCCAGCACAGAGGTTGTAAGGCATGCTGTGTTGCACTGCTGCAGACTGGCCAGCAAGATGACTGTTAATGGCAGGCAGTTGCTCAAACCAATGGTGGCACATGGAATGCAATTATGTCAATGGACAGTGATGGCTGGGGAGGACACAGTGACAGCCGGATCCAAACTCAACATTGCAAGCGAAATGCCCTGGGAGATCACCAGATGCCTCATCGCCAAATGTAGGAAGAGTCCACAGTGTTGAGCTACCTGCAGAAGGAAGACTAACCAAGGCCCCAAGCTTCCAGTAGATGTAGCACTGGAGGCAGCCAGTGGAGTGCAGCCACCAGGGTGGACTAAAGGAAGGAGTCAACCTATAAGAACAAGAGACGTGCTGGGCCATCATCAAGAAGGAACAACCACTGAAGGTGGGGAGAGCAGGTGCAGCTGGGCCTCATGGCAAAACTGCCAAGACCAGAGGACAGTAGGAGCAAAGGAAGTCTGTGAGGCCTCGGGAGACGACCACGATGAAAGTTGTCCGAGGGCTGTGATTAGATTGGGGCAGCACTGGGCAGGGCCCCACAGAAGACAGAAAGCAGGCCATATAGGTGCCTGTCAGAGAACTTGAGAGTACAGGTGGGTGAGACCCACACTAAGAAGGGAAGAGGTCTGTAGGTGAAGGAGGACACTGGAGGTGAGTGTGAAGTATTGGCTGTGGGCAAAATGATGGGGGACATTTCAGGAGGTGACAGGCCGGGATCAGCAGGAGCGGAAAAAAGATGTACAGCAAAAAAGGAATATTATGTATTGCTAACACCAGTATACCTTAATAGATTAAAAGTCTGTCCACATGCTCCCTACCCAGAAGATAAGTTAAATGAAATGGTATTGTCACGAAAAGAGGTTACTAGAGGAACATAAATCATATACAACCGCTCACTTGACGAAAGGTCTGTTCCTAAAGATTGAAAAGTAGCACAGGTCACAGCAATATTCAAGAAGGGCAATAAGAGTAACCCATTGAATTACGGACCCACATCACTGACCTCAATTTGCAGTAGGATTTTGGAGCATATACTGTACTCGAACATTATGAATTACCTTGAAGAAAATGACTTATTGATACATAACCAAAACGGATTCAGACAATATTGTTCTTGAGCAACACAGCTAGCTGTTTATTCCCATGAAGTAATGAGTGCTGTCGACAAGGGATCTCAGATTGATTCCATATTCCTAGATTTCCAGAAGGCTTTTGATACTGTTCCTCACAAGTGACTATTAATCAAATTGCGTGCATATGGAGTATTGTCTCAGTTGTGTGACTGGATTCATGATTTCCTCTCAGAGAGGTCACAGTTCATAGTGATAGTCGGTAAATCATCGAGTAGAACAGAAGTGATATCTGGCATTCCGCAAGGTAGTGTCATAGGCCCTCTTCTGTTCCTGATTTACATAAATTATCTAGATGATGATCTGAGCAGCCCCCTTAGACTGTTTGCAGATGACACTTTAATTTACCATCTAGTAAAATCATCAAACAATCAATTCCAATTACGAAATGATCTAGAGAGAATTTCTGTATGGTGCGAAAAGTGGCAATTGGCACTAAACAAAGAAAAGTGCGAGGTCATCCACATGGGTACTGAAAGAAATCCGTTAAATTTTTGGGTATACGACAAATCGCACAAATCTAAGGGCTGTCAATTCAACTAAATACCTAGGAATTACAATTACGAGCAACTTAAATTGGAAAGACCACATAGATAATATTGTGGGGAAGGCGAAACAAAGACTACACTTTGTTGGCAGAACACTTAGAAGATGCGACAAACCCACTAAAGAGACAGCCTACATTACACTTGTCCATCCTCTGCTGGAATATTGCTGTGTGGTGTGGGATCCTTACCAGGTGGGGTTGACGGAGGACATCAAAAAAGTGCAAAGAAGGGCAGCTCGTTTCGTGTTATCATGCAATAGGGGTGAGAGTGTCACTGATATGATACGCTAGTTGGGGTGGCAATCACTGAAACAAAGGTGGTTGTCTTTGCGGTGATATCTATTTACGAAATTTCAGTCACCAACCTTCTCTTCAGAATTTGAAAATATTTTGATACCCAGCAACATATGAAGAAATGATCATTATAATGAAACAAGAGAAATCAGAGCTTGAATGGAAAGATTTAGGTGTTCTTTTTCCCATGCTCCATTCAAGAGTGGAATGGTAGAGAAGTAGTATGAATATGGTTTGATGAACCCTCTGCCAGGCACTTAAGTGCAGAGTAACCATGTAGATGTAGATAAATCAAATCAAAACATGGATCATGAAGTTTAGTTGAATTAAGTTAGGTGATGCTAAGGTTTGTATACCAAAGTATGAGATGCTGAAAGCAGGAGACGTGTTTTACCATCTGGCTAGTGAAATAAGTGATAACTGCAGAAGTAAAGAGGATTTAAAATGTATACTGGCAGTAGCAAGAAAAGCTTTCTTAATAGAGAGATATGTGTTAACAATGAACATACATTTAAATGTTAGGAAGTAATTTTTGACAGAATTTGTTTGAAGGTTAGCCTAGTATGGAAGTGAAGATGGAAATTAAATCCTCTTATGGGCTTAAAGTGCTTATGGGGTCAAGTATAACAAACAGTTTCTGCCAAATGTGAAATGTTAGCCTGGTGCAGACATTTCTGTTTCAGTGCCAGTAATTGGTTACCATTCCATTAAATATAAGAATACTGGGGACTATGTGATTGAAATAAGGTTAGATGGACAGCTATTCATTAAAAGTGGTGTAACTCTATTGCTAATAACAAGTTAATTTAAATATGAACAATAACTCACTAGTTTTTACACACATTTAGTTATTTATTATCATGTCATAAGTACAAAAGTGTATAATCAACAAAAGGGAATCAATTGTTGACATCAGTTTATGCATCGGTTGACCAAAAATTTGCCGCATTGAGTGCATCTGGCTTCGTCCTCATCAGGTTTCTCATAGAGCATGTGGTTGGAGATGAATAACACTATAGTTGATGGTTGTTAATCTGCACAGTACAACACTTGCTGAAAACTCTGACTCAGCCTGAAGGCCCTACTTCTGCAGGTTGGTCTTACACCTCATGGTACTAGAGTTCAGTCTGTTCAGAGCCTTCCATGTTGTCCACTTCACTGAAAATGCTGCTTTGAGATCCCTACTTGTTGTGGTGTTCCTATAATAGCTTTAGTTGTTGCCAAGAAGCTCTTTCTTGATTTCAGCTGAGGATGTGCAGGCTGATGGTCATGTAAAGGGACAAATAAAATTAAATGAAATATATCCATCTTCTGAACTGCTATATTTATGCGATTAATGGTGATGTCTTCAGCTATGTGTATTAGGTTTCATTTATTAAGGCCTTGTCATGAAGTTATAACAACTAAAAGTTGTAATTTCTCTCTGGCACTACAGAAAGTGTACTCACTGTTAGACAAATGACTAATTACACAGGTGGTATACAGTTTCATGATTATCTCAACACCATAAACAGCCTTGACAGTTTATAATAACCATCACATAGTTATGCTGCTGTTGGCAGGATGGTAAGCAACAGAGTCCGTCATGTATCGTACCGCTGAACAGTGGAATCATGAAAATCCAATCTCGGCAGTGTCAGTTTGAATGTGAGAATCTGCTCCACAACTTTTCTCCTACAGTTTCCAGCAGGAGAAGAACATAATGCAACTGGGTAAACCTATAACTGAATCTTGCATACAGTGTTTCAATATGCTGTTTTACAACAGTAACATTATTTAGTACATTCTTCTGTGTTTACAGCAGGATTAGATCTAATACAGAATGAGATGACAGCTAGTTTCCAATACACTCATGAATAAAATAAGAAAGGAGAAAAAAGTGAACCTTATTTTGTCTCAGTTATTCTGGGTGAAGCAATTGATGTGTATAATTTGTCGCAGGTCGCCTTAGTACTTCACCATGTCTGTGAGAGGTTTCTAAAATTCATGAAAAAGCTCAGAGCTACAATGGAGCTGCAGTCGGCAGGCCATATGAATGTATTGCAATCAAGACTGATAAAAATATTTTCTGCTGCAGTATTCCACTCATCAATGGAATTTAATGTTATTGCAAGCTGTGTCAGAGATCAAAGAGTGCTTAAGTTTTTTCTCTTATTTCAAATGGCAAGCTTTTTTTACACCATGTCAGCAAAAGGAACCTGGGTTCTTGGTGAGAAAGTAGAGAAATGACTGCTAAAAGTGCCTGCTATATGTTGGAGTTCTGCATTCTGTTTCACGAAAACCTAATATTGGTTTCAGATTTTAGTAACATAATAGATCCAGATATGTGGGACAAAGAAGCTTATACTGCTGCTCATGGACTGGAAATCATCGTGCAAGATATCAGTTTTAATTTTGTTCTACATACTTTTGCAGAAATTTTCTCTCTCATTTGATATATTTACAACAGACTGCATGACACCAGCTAATATGTAACAAAATTAATGAGTTTGAAGAAATATTGAAAACCAAATGTGACAGATGTACCTAACATCCTAGGGATAACCACTAAATCCCCGAGTCCTTAACGACTCAAACTCCTATGTACAAAACAGCTTCAGACTTGTGTTTATTTTACAAATGATTTAATGCATTAAATATTTGGTGTTAGGACTGTAAACAAGAAAATTACAGAAAAAAATTGAAATTATGTTCAAAGTTTATTGGAAGTCACTAAGTGCTCTTATTATCAAATACTGGCTAAATATATTTTGGGAAATTTATGCTCCATTTTAAGCAAAAGCTAGTTTTTCATGCATCTCAATGTTTATGATATCATATCTCCTAAACTATGGGTCAAAATAATATTAGAGAAGGAAAGTTGCTACTCATCATATAGTGGAGCACAACAAAAAGACTCACACAATTATAGCTTTTGGCCATTAAGGCCTTTGTCAGCAATAGACACACACACACACACACACACACACACACACACACACACACATGCAAATGCAACTTGCCTACACATTTCCTAAACCAGGGCTGCATCTGAGGAAGGTTCTGCTATGCATCTGGTGGGATTGCAGAGGCTTGCTGTATTATGAACTTCTTCCAAACGAGACTATCACTTCTGAGAAATAATGGTTGCAGTTGGGTTGTCTCAAGACACTTATTGCTGACAAATGACTGTATTTGGGACATGACATTATCTTTCACTATGACAACACCAGATTGAGTGCATCTATGTCTATCTCATGTTCTTTTGCATAGGACATTGTTACCCCAACCACCATGTTAACTTTGCACCCTCCAGCTTTCATCTATTTTGTTCCCTGCAGAATTTCCTGAATGGCAAATACCTCACCTCCTTGGAGGATGGCAGACTGAACCTCGAAGAGTTCATCAACCTGGAAACTCCCACATTTTGGGAGAATGGCATTTATAAGCTTCCAGAGAAATGGCAATATATTGTCAACAATAATGTTGTATACTGCAGGAAATAAATAGATTGTTTATAGAACCAATCCATCTTATGTAATTATTTTATGCAAGACCTTGTATGTGAAGTGTGTAAGAAGACAGGCTGGCAATCACTCGGTCATCTGTGGGGGAGGTGCATTCCGCAGCATTTTCCGTGACTGCCCTATAGCAAAAGTGAATAAACTTATGAGATAACCCAATGTATTACTCACCATCAGCACACTTCACAATATTCACTCCTTTTCATTGTGTGCTCATAATTTTCAGAGGAAATGTGGCACAGTTTCAGGCTTCTTGTTGTGATGCATAGCTGTCAACCAGGTCAGTGCTGCAACAGGTGATGTGAAATTCCACTGCTGCATGAAGAACAGCTGTCAGCATTTGCCAGATATCCATGGTGGGAAAAAAAAGTGGTTTTACATAAAAAAACTATTACTAAGATAAAATCATTCATTAACTTTGGTTCATGGTACATTACATATCATACTTTACAATTCATTGTGTATGTGGCAAAGTCTTCAGTGCTACAGTACAAGTATATATATCACCACATGCAGGTTAATTGAAATAACAGCAATTTTATCCAGAGTAACAGTTTTTATGCTAATTTTATGATCCTCATTTATAGTTAATGGATAAACAAATAGAATAAAATAGTTAAATGACAATTAAATTTTCATAGTGTATACAATTATTTTCTGATAGCTACTGCTTTCTGTTAATCTATAATAATAATAAAACTCTAAAAACATTGTGTCTGTCTGCGTAAACATGCTACTCTCCATAACTACTTGACGAATTTTTATGGGGTTTTCACAGGTAACTTCGGCACATCTTGGGGCAATGTATAGGCTTTATTTCATAATTCAAAAACAGAAGTAAAGAAAAAGGAGAAGATATCATAATTTAAAGTTTTATCTAATGTCTTCTGCTCAACTCAGTGGTTCGGATGTTTAATCATCACAGCAAAGTACCCCAAAGTACCAATAGGTGGCACTGCTAATTTTGTAGTACACCAAACAACCAACAGATGGTGCTGTTAGACTTTTTAACTTCATGACAGATGTATTTTTGGAAGTTCATCAGTGACAGAATTAAGTGCCACAATCTAATCTTTTCCAATACAAACTATCAGCGAGTTTAATTGGTGATGATATATGGATTTACTGATTGTCTTTGTGTATTAAAAAGTTAATGACATTGTGAAACGCCCCTAAACCCGCTGGGAAGAACAGGTAATTCGGATTGTGGAAAGGGCCAAATAAGGTTGGTGTCAGTTTCACCTTCTAATTGTAATTTATTGTAATTTAATAACACATTTACAACCAAAGTGGCTCATAGCTGAATCTTTACCAAATGCAACTCTTTTATGGCTGAAGGCCTCCAAACAAGAAATCTTAAAAATCAACAACATAAAAATGCAATTAAAATATTAAATAAAATAATTAAAAAACATGTACCACACTAGGTGGAAAGTCTCAAGGCAAAGTAGATAGAACAAACATATGCAAGATGCAATACAAATGACTGAAGGCCACAATTAAGTTTCAAAATTTTAAAATATATTACCATAATCTTTTAAAGGCAGAAGGCCACAATGTTTAAGCTTGAAAGATAATTTTAAGGCTGAAAGCTCACAGTTAATTTTGCAAAATTTAAAAAAATATAACTATAAGCCTTAAATTTTAAGTAGCTGGAAACAGATAATTAAACACCAATGGGAAAGACAATAAGGACAACGGCACTCAGAAGCCTCCAGGGAGGTCGGTCTGCCCTCGTTCACTTAGGAGAGACAGGTGGTGAGCCCAACTACATTTGATCCATCGGAACCCAACCAGGGGACAGCTACGGACCAACCAACACGACAACTTGCCTGCCATCAATCAGTACACATGAACTCAAACACAAAAGGTTATGAACATGGTAATCCGCAATGATATATGTATTAGCTGTCAAAATTACACACCATGTTCGACAGCAACAACAGGCGAGGAAAGGACGCTGCCTGAAATTATGTTTAGTGGTCAGTGCAGGTAACTGGAACACTAACGGCCACAAGGCAGAAAATTCCACTGGTACACTTGAATTTGAAATACATTAATATAGTTAACTTCACCCAAAAGAACATTGCCTGAATTTACATCGGTGGCCAGGGCAGGTAACCAGAACACTAACGGCCACAAGGCAGAAAATTCCACTGGTGCACTTGAATTGCAGTCAACCAATATAGTTAATTGCACCGCATGGCAGCTAAATTTCAGCAACAGAAACACTATGTGTTGCTCACAGGAAAACCTCCCCAACAGAAAACCACCAAAACGAACCACACAACATGAATGGATCGGACAGCTGCACACAAGCTCCAACACTGCGCAGGGACTGCCAACGGACCCAGCTGACTGCACTGCATGGAGATCCTCCCTGGTCCACACCAACCGACCGACTGCCTGCTGGTCCGTATGCAACTGCTTCTCCGTCGCGACTGCACTGCTGGTGTGTCTCCCACTCACTTCCAGAAACACAATGGTGGAAATACTGGCTTGGACCCAACCATGCAGAGGAAACATGCCCATTGGCTAAACAACATCCTTGCACCAGGAAAGGAATGACCCAAGTCCCACAAGATGGTAATGGAAGGGGCTCAGAAGCACTCAGAGAACCAGTTACACATCACCCAATGAGACGACTGACCTCTCAGAGCCAGTACGCCGACAACATTTAAAACAGGTTGTCAGTGAAAATCACACCAACTGCACACACAGTTTGACAAACACTTGCACAAAGACTTGAACAATACCCAATAGTAATTAAGCATGCCCGAAAACAAATCAGGAGTTGATGTGCACAACTGACTCATGAACGATCGGCGAGCCAAAACACATTGTCCAGTAGGACGACTGACCGACATGTCGGCGCAGACCTCACTGCTCCAACCCGCCTGCACTAGTGCCGCATGCGTTTCCCCAACTGGCAGGTCTGGACTGAGCTCCAGACACGTTCCAACTGACTGGAAGCCCGAAGTCATGACCCAAACTCGACGACAAACTGCCCTACGACAGACAACGACCGGGAAGTAATAGCAGTCAAGCAAAGATAGTACAAGAGGGGATATATCGATACACACAGCTAGTGCCGGTCATGGCCAGGCAAAGGAGCAACTCCGTGACAGCAGTAATTTAAATTAACATAGTGAAGTGGAAGTACATTAAAAACAGGGTGTAAAATACATGGCGGGAACATGAGCCATGCATGGCTCATATTGCTTCACTTCTTTTGGTATGTTATATTTATATTCTTTGCTAGGAAAAGTGAATTTATTAAGTTTGTTTTGTGATTTGGGTGCCTACACACTATATTCTGATTTAATTTTTTTATGAATAAAAATGCCTATAAAATGATTGAGTCTTTCTGAATACACCAGAATGACTAAAAGACTGAGGACTATGCAGTCTCAAGAGCCCAATTGAGATCTTGAGGCAAGACTACTTGTGGCTTGAGGACATCAGTCCTTAACTTGCTCCTGTGCCCATATGGTGTATACAAAAAATAGATTCCACACATACGAAATCTTGGGCACAGCTGTAAATAAATACCTCACCAATGACAGGTTTCTTAGCTAGTAAATACTAAAAATCACTTCAAATTCCTCAATGATCATCTCCATAATGAAATATTCAAAACATAATGAACTAATGCGTGTTAACAAATTAGAAATTTGATGATACACAAGTGTATTAATCTTAGGCTTTACTCAACAAACCCAGTGACATGCATTCGTGTTATGGTCAAATGCTAGTTGAAGCTAGTAACATTATATCCAATGAAGAAAGCTACAACCTGTGTGGTGGTATCTAAACTAAGCCACCACTATTTTATGAGGTTGGTGCATAAGTTTGCAGTCTCTTTATTTTGCATGTTGGTATTCCTGTTGCTATGGGTTTGTTTATCAATTTTTGTTTTTTATTCATAATTCACTGTTGCTATTCGAGTTTACATATTGTGACTTTGTCATTTGGAGATAGTGAGTGGAGTTGTGAATACTAGAAAATGGAGTGCCAAGTGGAGAAATTGGAATGTTTCCAACATATACTTTGAGGGGTAACAGCAGTGGAGGCAGCCAGAAACATTTGCACTGGGTATGGGGATAATGTCACTGACAGAACATGGCAGGAAAATAGTTTGCTCATTTTAAGGTTAGTTTTGATATTAGTGACTCTCCACATTCAGGAAGACCTTTGAGGTTTGATGAATATTGTTTAAATGCATTAATCCACAACAATGTGATGAGCTGTGATCATTCCACCATTGACACTTGCATGCAATGGGGAAGATTCGAAAATCAGGTGTATGATTATCACACGCTCCAAGTCAAAATCACAAAAATCAATGGATAGCCATATGTGCAACTCTGCTTGTTCATCATCAATAGGCTCATGAACAGCACCAGCCATTGCTACCCTGTATAATTATTGGTGACAAGAAATGGTGTCTTTATGTTAACGAAAGGTAAAGAAAGGAATGGCTGGATGAAAATAAAACAGCAACTACCAGTACAAAGACCTGCGTGCATCCACAAAAAATAATGTTACACATCTAGTGGAACAGCAAAAGTTTGCTGTACTATGAACTGCTTCCCTGCTGCTGACATTTACTGTCAAGATCTGGGATGTCTTGCAGATGGAATCCAAGAACAATGAGCATGAAGACTGCTTGAAGTAATGCTTCTCCATGACAATGGCTGTCCATATTTTGCCAGACTGACAATAAACACTATACTGGAGTTGGGTTGGGAAGTCATTCTGCACTCTGGGTTGAATTCTACTACATGAGCATTTGGTACAGAGTTAAACGGAAGAATCCTTTCCATTTCTGAGCTCAAAGTTGCCCGTTAACAGAGAATAAAGAGAAATAACAGGTTACATTACCATGATGGCAAAAGTCTTAGGATTCTGAAACACTGTCAAATAAAAGAAAGCAGCTTTTTTGGGCATTTCTTCCAAAGCAAGAAATACAGATGCAACTCATTGAAGGAAAAACAGAAGGAAAACATGAACCAGAACAGAGATGAGTTTTATGGTTGCAGAATCTCTGAGAGCAGTTTGGCATCCCATATACTGACACCCTGATTAGAACAACTGAGAACAAAGAAGAGTACTCCATGAATGACCTTTGATAATGGGATGACTTTCACAGAAGAAAGAGAAACCATCAGTGAGCTATGGAAGCCTTGGTCTATGTTATCTGCTCATATGAACCAAATTTCTACCTCTATGTGAATTATGTGCATTGTCATCTTCTTGTGCAATATTAGGATTGGGAGTATTGCATCCAAGGCGTGGCACAAGCTAGAAGACACACTGTTATGGCATGATAATGCATTAATTAAATGGAAGTGGGCCAAGTAAGCAATGTGAGACATACTTTGAATCAGTTGTTACACAGAGATGCCAAACAACTAGAGTTTCATCAGGTTTTGGTGGCGCAAAGACTGTTCCATTAAGTTTCGGGTGTGCAGCTGCAAGAAATCTCCTTCTTCTTCTAATATTTCGTCTGTATAATTTTCAGCCATCTTCAGAGTGAGCCGCAAGACTGCTGCTCCAGTGCTTGCTTCGTCCCTTTATACTGTTGTAACGCACGACTGCGCATGCGGCCACAGATGCAAATGCGCCAGAGACGTTGGTCGGCGGTAGAGATCTGCATAATGCACGAGTTGTATCTATGACTCTGCATGACAATGATATATCGATATGCAACACAGATCAACTGCAGAGTCATAGATACAACTCGCACATTATGCACGTCTCTGTCGCCGACCAATGTCTCTGGCGCATTTGCATCTGTGGCCGCATGCACAGTCGCGCAATACAACAGTATAAATGGACAAAGCAAGCACTGGAGCAGTCCTCCAAGTACTGGTCAGTCTTCCACTGCCTTACCAGTAGCCATCCCACCCCACATTACCCCATCCTCCATGACGATCGACCCTTTCCTGACAACCTCAGTAAGGCTAACCATTTTGCTTCCCACCTATCCGAGGTCTTCACCATTCCTGACGATCCCCATTTTGATTACTCCCTCTTCCCCACCTTCCTTGACCGCACTGACACCTCTGTGCCCCCGCTCGCCCCTAGCTTCCAGTATTTGGATCGGTTACCCCCCTCAGTCATCAACACTCCCATCACTGCACAAGACATCATGCTCGTACTCCGCTCCAAACGCAACACCACCCCTAGTCATGATGACGTCACCTACCATCACCTCAAGGAATCCCCTCCATCCTTCCTGTCTGTCCTTGCTACCCTGTACAATGTCCTCCTCTCCACTGGATTTTACCCCGACCTGTGGAAGACTTCCCGTGTCCTGCTGTTCCCTAAACCTAACAAACCCCCTCTGATACCTCTTCCTATCGTCCAATCTGTCTCACCTCCATGTTCAGTAAGGTCTTTGAGGCCATCCTCTCTCGCCGTATTCACCGCCACTTTAACCAGCATCGCCTCCTTCCTATTACCCAATGTGGCTTCCAGCCTTCCTTCTCTGCCGACGACCGGCTCCTTAACCTTATCAATCTTCTTTCCCTCCAACTTAACTCCCGTCGCTCCGCTATCTTTGTTTCCCTTGATCTCCAGAATGCCTATGACCGTGTCTGGCATCCCAGGCTCCTCTTCAAACTCCAGACCTATGCTCTCCCCATCAACTTCGTCCATATCGTTGCTTCCTTCCTCTCCCATCGTCCCTCCTATGTGACTATCCACAGTTCCAACTCCCGTACTTTTTATCCCTCTGCCGGCATGCCCCAAGGTTCTGTCCTTTCCCCTCTCCTCTATCTCCTGTACACTGCTGATATGCCCAAACCTCCCCCTCCTGTTCATCTTCTCCAGTTCGCTGATGACACCGCCTTCCTAGCCCTTTATCCTACCCTTCAACAGTCCCAACGTACCCTCCAAACCCACCTTCACCAATTCAGCGCTTGGTGCAACCAGTGGTTCCTCCGTGTTAATCCCTCCAAGACCCAGGCGATCATCATAGGCCGCACCACCCGCTCCTTCCGCCTCCACAATTTCTACCTCACCATTTATGGCCGTCCTATCCACCTCACTCCTACCCTCAAATACCTTGGCCTCACACTTGACCACCACCTCACCTGGACTCCACATCTCCTTACCATCCAAATCAAAGCTCACAACTGCCTCCGCCCCCTGAAACTCCTGTCCGGCTGGACGTGGGGTCTGCATCCTTCCATCATCCTTCACACCTACAAATCCTTGATCCACCCCATCCTCTGTTATGCAAGCGTAGCTTGGATTTCCACCCCTCCCCAGTTCTATAACGCCCTCGAAATCCTCGAACGCCATGTGCTCCGCCTCGCCTTTGGCATCCGCCTTCCGTCCCCCACGTGCATCCTCTACGACCTCATCCCCTTCCTCCACCTTCTGCTTTTCCTTGAACACATCCGCACACTATATACTGTCCACCGCCTTGATCCCCCTCAACCCCCCCGGTGTCACCCTTCCTCTCCATCCCCAACCAATTGCCGCACCTTTACCGTTGTGTCCCACCCTCTCTCCATCTCCACACACCTCATCTCCTTTCCCAATGCAACTTCCACTGTCTACCCCTCCCGGATGATGACCTTCACCCTGATATCTCCCCTTCCTACCAATTCTAGCCCCATCTTCCTGCCTTCTCCTCAGGGCTCCCTCTCCTCCCACTCCCTCCTCCTGAGCGGCTTCCCCCTCCTACTCCCCCACCATCTCTTGTGCGTCCCTTTCAGTGTCTTTGCACTCCCTCCTGCCCTGTCTTCCCTCTTCATCTCCCACCCCACGTGTCTCCTGCCTCTTCGTGTACCCACTGATGCCCCTCCTCTCTTCATCCCGCCACTTCCTCTGTTGCCCCTTGCTCTCCCTTCCTTTTCCATCCTCTCTGCCCTTTCCCTCGGCAGGTCCCACCTGGCAGTTTTATTCTTCATCGTGTGTGCTCCAAGTGGGTTTTAAATGTGTTGTTCCGGAGTGTTTTTACTACTGTGGCTGACTTTTAATGTGTGCATGTCCATTCAGTGTCTTCTCTGAGTTTTAAAGAATCGCTAACTGTATTTTTTAACTTTCTGGTGACTTTTTTTTAACTGTCCTCCATGAACATCTCCGTGTTAGTCTATATTTTATACCTCCATTTTCTCCCATTATTATGTTTTAAGTTTCTCTTTATCACCTTATGTATGTACCATTTTATTCTTATTTTAAGTCCATGTCACTCGGCTGAAGAGTGGCGGATTGTGCCACTGACAGCCCTGAAATCACAATTAAAAAAAAAAAAAAAAAAATCTGGAGCGGCAGTCTTGCGGCTCACTCTGAAGATGACTGAACGTTATACAGCCGAAATATTAGAAGAAGAAGAAGGAGATTTCTTGCGGCTGCACACCCGATACTTAATGGAACTAGAGTTTCAGTTTGAATGTCATCTTCAACAAGCTGTGCCCTAAACAACTTGTGCCATAAATTCCCCCTCCCCCAATTTCATTCACTACCTTCTTGTTAGTTATTCAATATACCCATCAAATTTTCAACACTCTTCACTAGCTTCTCATTTCAAAAGCTGTTTTCTTCTTCTCTGAACTGCTTATCATCCACATTTCACTTTCATACAACACTACCTACCATACAAATACCTTAAGCAAAGACTTCCTAAATCCTAAATTTATACCTGAAGCTAACAGAGTTGCCTTGTTCACAAACATTTTTCTTCATATTGCCAGTCTGCATTTTATATCCTTTCTATTTTGGGCAATATCAGTTATTTTGCTGCCCAAACAACAAAACCCATCTACATTTTTTTGGTGTCTCATTTCATAATCTAATGCTCTCAGAATCACCTGAATTTGAATATTAAGGGAAATTTTTTCTAACAATGTCCACATTAGGACATTGAAGTTAACCAGTGACATGAGTTGAAAATTTGTGCCTGACCAGAACTTGAACCTAGATACTCTGCTTCTCTAGAATTGTTGCCTTAACCACCTCAGCCATGTGGGCACACTTCTCGGTCAACTTATCACAGGCCAATGCAGCATCCCTGTCCTTGTACACCTTGCTCACAGTGTGACCTATATTCTCACAAGAAGAAATGAAACATGGTGTGCATCCACAATGAAGAACTTCTGTTTGGCCTCCAAGCCCATAGAAATGTTACATATATATGTATGTGATTTCTGTTCTGTTGGGCTATATTCCAGTACTTTCATTTTACTTTTGCTGATATTGCTCATGTAACCTCTTTTCAAGATACTATACATTCCATTCAACTGCTCTTGCGTACCTCTTACAGTCACTGACAGTATTACAGTTTCATTGGCAAAGCTTCAAGCCTTCATTTCTTCCCCTTGAATTTTAATTCCAATTCCAAATTCCTCGTTGGTTTGCTTTGCAAGTTGCTCAGTCTACAGAATAAATAATATCAGGGAGAGACTACATCCCTGTCTCACTCTGATCTGAACCACGGCTTCCCTTTCATGACCAACTCTCATATCTGAAGTCTGGTTTCTTCACAAGTTGTATATAACTTTTTACTCCCTTTATTTTATCCCTACTACCTTCAGAATTTTGAAGAATGTATTCTAATGAACAATGCCAAAAGCTTTCTCTGAATCTAAAAATGGTATAAATGTAGGTTTGCATTTCATCAGTCTGTCTTCCAAGATAAGCTGTAGGGTCAGTATGGCTTAATGTGATCCTGCATTTTTCTGGAATTCAAACTGATCTTCCCTGAGTTTTTCCATTATTCTGTAAAAAATTTGTTGTAAGTTGCTTTCTCAAAAATGTTTATACCTTGTTCTTCCCATTGTCTGTGGCCTGGCCCAGTGCCATGAATGTTTCCCTTTTTTTTCCTATGAGGCAAAATCCAGTAGAAACAAGTTCACCACAGATGACAGCCCAACAGATGGCAGCTGCCCTGAACATGACTTCGTTTGCCTGCTTCAGCTGCAGCAGCATCGAGTTCAGGCCAGACTCCTGTCATGCATCAGTGTGTTCAGATGTTTTATTGTGGTATAAAAGTGTTGCATAGAAATTTTGACATACTGAGGAAAGCAAGGTTTAAAATATGAGGTAATTAAATGTCTAGACTCATAATTGTCAATTTTATTTACTGATAACTGGTTTCAGTTATTTAACTATCATTAGTCCATCTGTGTGTGCACCAGGTTATACTACATACTAATTTACAATAAGGCCATGCTGGCAGCACATTGATAGTGGTTAAATAACCAGCTAGTCACCAGACAATAAAACTGACAGTTGTGACTCTAAACTTTTAATTACCTTGTAGTTAACATAGATGCCTCAATTGTGTACATTTTTGAGACAATATCAGTATGGAATAAGAGTGAAGGAGGTCACTCAAACAGGAATGTTCCGTACATTGTAAAATTCTTTGGCTTCCCACCTGGAAGTATACTTTAGTTGCTTATACATGTGCTTTGCTTCCTGTTCATCTGTAAGTGCAACAGCAGTTTCAGCAATAATGTATAATAGATGCTTGAGGTGCATCTGTTTTAAAGGTATATGAAAGAGTCTTGAAAGATAACCTGATGGCAAGTTATATTAGTTTTATGACTTTTTTAAGGTACACTATGTGATCAAAAGTATCCGGACACCTGGCTGAAAATGACTTACAAGTTCATGGTGCCCTTCATCAGTAATGCTGGAATTCAACATAGTGTTGGCCCATCCTTAGCCTTGATGACAGCTTCTTCTCTCAGAGGCATATGTTCAATCATGTGCTGGAAGGTTTCTTGGTAAATGGCAGCCCATTCTTCAGAGAGTGCTGCACTGAGGAGAAGTATCAATGTCACTCGGTGAGGCCTGGCACAAAGTCGGCGTTCCAAAACATCCCAAAGGTGTTCTATAGGATTCAGGTCAGAACTCTGTGAAGGCCAGTTCATTATAGGGATGTTATTGTCATGTAACCACTCTGCTACAGGCCATGCATTATGAATAGGTGCTCAATTGTGTTGAAAGATGCAACTGCCATCCCGAATTGCTCTTCAACAGAAGGAAGCAAGAACGTGCCTAAAACATCAGTATAGGCCTGTGCTGTGATAGTGCCATGCAAAACAAGAAGAGGTGCAACCCCCCTCCATGAAAAACACGACCACACCATAACACCACCACCTCCAAAATTTACTGTTGGCACTACACATGCTGGCAGATGATGTTCACTGGGAATTTACCATACCCACACCCTGCCATCGGATTGCCACATTGTGTACCGTGATGCGTCACTCAACGCAAAGTTTTTCCACTGTTCAGTCGTTCAATGTTTACACCCCTTACATCAAGCGAGGCATCGTTTGGCATTTACCGGCATGATGCATGGCTTATGAGCAGCCGCTAGACCATGAAATACAAGTTTTCACACCTACTTCCTAACTGTCACAGTACTTGCAGTGGATCCTGATGCAGTTTAGAATTCTTGTGTGATGGTCTGGATAGATGTCTGCCTATTACACATTACGACCCTCTCCAAGGTGTTGGCAGTCTCTGTCAGTCAACAGACAAGATCAGCCTGTACACTTTTGTGCTGTACATGTCCCTTTACATTTCCACTTCACTGTCACATCAGAAGCAATGGACCTAGGGATGTTTAGGAGTGTGGAATCTCGCCTACAGACGTACGACACAAGTGACCCCCAATCACCTGACCACGTTCAAAGTCCGTGAGTTCCGTGGAGTGTCCCATTATGTTCTCTCATAATGTCTAATGACTACTGAGGTTGCTGATATGGAGTACCTGGCAGTATGTGTCAGCACAATGCACCCAAAATGAAAACGTATGTTTTTGGGGGTGTCCGGACACTTTTGATCAGTGTAAGTGCTATACTAAGATTTCTCTAATCAACAGTTTTAATTTCTATGAAACAGGAACTATAATGTGGAAAACATTAATTTTCTGTTCTATATTTAAATCAACATCTACATAAATACTCTTCAAACGACTATGAAGAGCATGGTTTAATAGGGAATTACCATGCTCAGGGAAATGACACGGAAGAACGAGGCCCCTTTAACTAACATCATTTGTCTTTGGACAGCAACATGTTTTTCAATATATTTCTTTTATAACAACAGGTCCCCTTTGAAGAACAGATAGAAAAATTGAAGTTAACTTACCATTACAGGTGTTCAAAATGGTGAGTGAGACAGCTGTTAAATTACAATAATAATTATGTCAAATAAATTCAAGAAATAAGACCATAACAATAATCATGTTAAAACAATGACAGTGTCTGTTCAATTTAATTGAGAAATAGTGAACTGTGTGCTTAGGTATTTACTGCTCATAGATGTTTGACTATTGTAGCAGTATGCTGATGTTTGCCTGCAAAATATTAATGATGCTTATCAAAAGTTAACCAATAGTGAACTGGTAGCATAAATGTGTAATATTAGGATTGTGAACTGAAAGTAAAGAACTGTGAAACACAACTGTGCAACTGTTGGCTACATCGTTTACAGTAGTCAGTGTTGAACTTACACCCCCCCCATTTTTCAGCCAGTATAACAATGCAGTACATCAACACCGAGGCCTATCAATGAAGAAATAAAGCAGGTGAACATCACATATGGTGCCCTTTTAGGTGAGGACTATTGTATTTGGGCACAATAATCTAGAACTAGCAAACTTTGAACAGTTAACTCAAGAATGGTTTACAATACTATGATTTTAACAAAGGAAGTGCAACAGCCAATCACTGCATGGATTTCATGGCCACAGTATGACAGCAGCCAATCAGTGAGTGGGTTCTATGGAAGCAGCCATTGAGTACAGGAGCAAACAATCAGTACACAAGTGGTCACAGCTGACCGGGATAAACAACACGCCTCACCAAGAGAATTATAACATGCAACAGCTATGCGTATGATGAATTGATATGACAACCACAGCAGCAGAAGCAAAGTGAATAAAAATAAGGTACTTTATAGCAAAATCTGTTTTATATTAATGAACAAGACAGTGTGATGGGAAAGAATTAACAGTAGAGAAGTGATGTGATTGATAACAAAACTGTAGCGATTAAGTTTTTAAATGAATATACTGACTTAGTAGGGACTGAATCAGAGGACAATAGTGGTTACAGAAAATTGGAAGTGATGTTAAGGCAAATTATGAGTAGTCTGAGTAATTATAAGTATGAAAGAAGACATTAGTAGGTTGGGGAATAGTCTGTAGAAAGTAGTACGTAATACTAATCATAAATTAACATTAATGAGTAGTAAACATGTAGAAGAGAGAGAGAGAAAAACTCTGTGGTGACTATAGCAGGGTGGAGGCTTCTGAGAAATTTTGTGTTGAAATTAGTGTTAAACTTGAGAACCAATTCGATCAGATTAAAAATGATTTAGAAATGGAGGTAGAAACCAAGTGTGCAGTAGTGGAAGAGGAAAACTGATAACAGTAAATGAAAATGTAGATTCAAAATTGAATGAAATGGAGATAAATGGGGAAGAGCTACAAAATGTAAAGCATAGAGAAAGTGACAGTGGGTCTGAATCTGACAGTAGTTGTAATGATAGCAACAACGAATCCAGTAATGATGAAGATGAAGTATTTGAATTTTTTAATTGATAATGATGGCAATGTGTTAAGTAAAGAAAGAATAAAGGAGGATAATATTAGGCCTAATGAAGAGTTATTGTTTAATGAGAGTGGTAATGAGGATGAGGACCATGCCGTCTGTCATTTGTTTTTTTAGGTAAAGGATTAACAAGGATTTGTTGTTTGAAGAATATCACATGGTAAGTAAAACGGAAGTGTGGCAGCCTGTAATAACAGCAAGTGCACAAAGTGCACATGTTAACAGTTTTCTGGACAGTGGTAGTGATTTCAATGGCATTTCACGGACATTTTTTGAATCTATTAAGAGCTCAGAGGGTATAGTAATGATACATGTTTCTGGAATAAAAACTGTTGGTGCTACTGGTAAGCTATCAAAGAGTGTGAAACAAGAGGTACTATTAACTGTGGAATTGGCAGGACAGCTATTGGAGTGCAACAGTTTCTTGGTGATTCAATTGATGTAATATTTGGGACTGATTTCTTGTGCAAATAGCAACTAGGGGGTTCAACATTCTGTGTTGGATTTATGGGAATGTGATGTATGTAGATGTATAATGAAAGAACTGTCCCACAAATATCTGCACGTAAATATATATTTCCACAGTAGTCGTACACATTACACAGCTAGAGGCATAAATGCAGACTCCTTGAATAACATGGCAGCTCAAAAGTCCTATCTCAGTCAAAGATCATGTTGTTCATGGTTGATATGACCTATTGACACCACACAGCCCCACCCCCCACAGCACAGAGTACCACAGGTGAGCCCTGGCTGGAGACAGTGTGGGCATTGACGCTGTTGGTGGTCATACAAGATGGATGGTAGACGCACGACCAGGACCTCCACCTTGACTGGGGGGGGGGGGGGGAGGGGGGGCGCAGAGGCAGAATGATGGGAGGCAGGTCCACCTCGAAGTCATTGAGCCAGGGAGGGTGGACGATGTGGCGGCCGGACCGTCAGCAGGCGGGTGGGACAGCAAATGGTGGGGTGTAGGTGTGGCAAGCCCTGATGCTAACCAAGCTGTCCGGCAAGATAAAGGTGCGGATTGTCATCAGGTCACGCTCACGAGGGAGGGTGAGGCTAAGCACAACACTGAAGTTTAGCTGGTCGTTGGGTGGCGAGGTTGTGGTGTCTGTGAGTAGAATGAGAGAGTTACAATGGAAATGTCATCCATGCATTGTGGGGGTACATTGCAGAGCAGGGTGACTAAGCAAGAGGGTGTCACTGTAGTCAGTGAGGTAGACGGGGTGGAGGTTGACATATCTGAGAAAACCCACGAATGACGACGGGGAGGCATCGGGTGAAAAAATCAGCGTGGTGGCCTGAGGAGAAACGTTGTTGGACTCTATGGCGGCAGATAGACTGGCAGGAGAGTCTTTAGAAGAATCTGACTGAGCCAGCAGGGGGGCATCAGGGTCCATGAATGCTGGTTTGAGTTGGTGTAATGAAACGGTTTTGGAAGAGTCTATGACGATGATGTCGAAAGTTGTATCGCGCCACCGGAGGACATTAAAGGGGCCAAGGTAAGATGGTTGCAGAGGTTGTCAGACTGAATCATCTCTCAGCATCACATGGGAGCAAGAGTTGAGAGTGGGTGGGCTGTAAGTGTCTGGCGGGGAGTGGCTGATAGGTGGGTGTGAGTGCAGGCGCGAATGTTTGAAGTGAGTGCACATGCGACTTATGAAATCCAGGTAGGGGGGAAATCTTCGGGTACCTGAGGCTGAATGAGTTCCCCTGGCAGGACGGGGTTCTCCATGAAAGCTAGTTCTGAGACAGTTCCCTGTAAGTTTGGCTTGAAAGTTGAGCAGAGGCCGAGGAGCACCAAAGGAAGGGCTTCAGACGAGAGGCAGTCGTGGTACCTGAGGGCCCTTCTGAGAGTGCAGTGCCACCGTTCTACCAACCCGTTGCTTTGTGGGTGGTAGGCTGTGTTATGAATTTTCTTTATGCCACAGATGTTACATAAAATGGTGAAGCGAAGACTCAAACTGCTGACCCTGGTCAGTGGTGATGGTGCTCAGACAACCGAACCTAGCAATCCGTGAGTAGATGAAACCCTTGGCCACAATCTCATCTGTGATGTTAGGTAAAGGAACTGCCTCTACCCAGCAGGACATGCAGTCAATTATGGATAGAATGTATCTGTGGCCCTCTGACGGTGGAAGAGGATTGATAAGATTGATATGTACATGGTGAAATTGGCCTGAGGGGATGTCAAACCTGCCCAGTGGTGGGGTGGTGTGGCAGCCAATTTTATTGTGTTGACAGGGGATGCACCTGTGTGCCCAGGTATGACAGTCCCATTTATATTTTTCCAAATGAAATGCTCAGAGATTAGCCATGTAGTGGCGGGGACACCAGGGTGAGCGAGGTTATGCAGCGGGCCGAAGGCCTGCCGGCCCAGAGGGGTTGGGAGCAACGAGCTTAAAGTACCAGCAGAAGATTGGCACCACACCTCATCCACAACACTGGTGAATTTAGCTTTGGTAAATACAAGGGATCTTTAAGGCTCCTTGAGGAGAGCGTGAGATTCCTCGTCGGAGGCTTGTAGGGCAGCCAGGTTGGATAAGTCTATGATGCACCAAATAGTAAAAATAGTATAGATGTTGTCCATGCCTTTGATGTAGCGAATGTCTGTTGTGAATTGGGAGATTAGATCAAAGTGGCGGAAACGCTGAGGGGGTGTGTCCTTGGGGGTGTTGCAGAAAGTGTCTGCCAGAGCTTTGTGATCCGTGAGGATGAAGAACAAGCAACTCTCCACGTCAAAGTGGAAGTGTTTGACAGTCTCATAGACCACAAGGAGTTCTCTATCAAAAGTGGAGTATTTCTTCTGGGCTGTTGATAGTTCTTTAGAGAAGAAATGAAGAGGGGAAACCGTGTCTGCCTTTCTTTGCTGTAGTGTCACTCCCACCGTAATGTCACTGGCATCCGCAGTGATGAACAACTTGGCCGAGGGGTTGGGGTGGGCAAGCATCATGGCGTGAGCTAAAGAAGTCTTTAGTGCATGGAAGGCCTCCAGATAGGTGCAGTCTAGTGAACGGGTTTGAGTCCGGAAGTCTGTTTACCCGACAGTGAGTCTGTCAGCAGGGCCTGCACGGCAGCAGAAGAGGGCAGGTGACGGTGGTAGTAATTTATTGTGGCCAGGAAATGTCGGAGTTCTTTGTAAGAAGCAGGGGGTGGCACTGATGTGATGGCCTGCATGTGAGATTTGGGAGGCTGTATTCTGTTGGTGGAGATGGTATAATCCAAGAAAGTGACGGAAGGCTGGCACAATTGGAATTTGTTGACCTCGACACCGTTTGAGTTCAAGGACTGGAGGACCATGGATAAATGATTTTTATGTTCCTCAGCCGACTTGCTAAAAATGAGTAAGTCATCCAGATATGCAAAGCAAAACTTGAGCTGTTGTAAGATGGAGTCAATGAATTGCTGCCATGTTTGCTCCACGATTTTTAGGCCGAATGGCATGCAGTTGTATTGCAACAAACCAAGCGGAGTGATAATAGCTGTTTTAGGGATTTCTTCTGGCGCTATGGGAATCTGGTGGTAGGCACATTTACAATCAATAACACTGAAGATTGTAGCGCCAGATAACATACAAGTGAAGTCACGTATGTTAGGCACGGGGTAATTGTCAATTAAGGTACGAGCGTTTAGACGTCTGTAATGACCACACATTCAGAAAGAACTGTCATGTTTGAGGGCGAGGTGAATCGGTGAAGACCAGTTACTGCCTGATGGTTGCAGGATACCTGCCTCCAAAAGTTCATTAATTTGCTGCCGGGCCATGTGCAATTTAATAGGGGTGAGGCATCTAACCTCGTTCCTAATAGGAGGCCCGACAGTGGCAACTATCTTGTGCATCATTCTGTCAGTGATGGAAGAAACTGAGAACTGCACACGAGACTGATAATTGTCCTGACGTGAAGTTTTTGGATGAGTAGAGCATGACGAGGCATAGCCGTTAGCGAGAGTGGGACAGGGCAGCCCGAAAGTCGAATGCCTAGTACGTGAGCATGGCGCGTGCTTTTGTGAAGAGGGTGGCTGCATGTGCAGTGTGGAACAGATCGGAATCAGTGGTGAGTGTCTGCTGTCAACCTTGCACTTGATTACCAATGCAGGTGAAGGCAGCATAGGCATCGTGCGTGGAACAGCGATGGCGCGCGAGAGAGGGGGAACATTTATCAACATGCAGGCCAGGTGCTTGCACGGTGTATGTGGACTCATCGTGCGCACAACTGTCATTAGAAGCACTGTTTGAAACACAAGGTACTGAATGTGGTGAACGTGTCAGGGATGCAGAACTACCAGACGTAAATCTTCATGCTCGATTAATGTCATTTGGACTAACCTGATGAGTGTCTGAGCTGGTGTCGGCCGGAGAAACTCAATTAAGTGGTGGGACTGTGGACTGCAGTTTTAGCAGCTAGTTACGAGCTGTGACTAGCTTGTTGTAGGTGTGTGCGATGCGTTGTTACAACTCATCCTTGTCCCAGTGGAGTTGTGCTGCCGAGTCATATTCTGACAGTAGATTAGTTACACAGTTCACAATGTCACCCACGAGGGTGGAGCACTCGTGTACTAACTCACATGTCACGAGTGTAATGTATGAGGATGCCCGTGAGGTTCCCTGCAGGACTCAGCGTATTTTAGGTCCTGCGGTCGGCGCTTGGGTGCTGGCGAGGTAACTGGCAATTTAGTATCCTCCCTGAAAACCCTGTGGTACCAGCAATACGGATGAGCCGGATATGGTGGTGGTGGTGACTGCGACAGTGGAGGAGGCTTGTCCTTATCGATTTGTTCTGGCATGGATACCGGCACGTATGGTGCGTGGGCAATACTGGAGTGCTTGGACAGTGGAGAGAGCAAGCGTATGCTGTTAGGTGATGTAGAAGGCGTGGAGGTGGAGTGAGCATTGCCTCTGCCAACAGATGGCTGGTAAGCAGGAGCAGTTGTGCCAACTGGTTGTGAGTGGTGAGCTGGCTGGCATTGTCATGGCAATGAATACAGTTGGTCTGCAATGTGGAGACAAGGGCTGATTGACTCAAAGGAGTGCCATAGCAGGAGGATCTATAGGTCAGTAGGCAACTAGGCAGACCACACTGCCCACAGAGTGATGTCCAGCATGGTATGCTCACTCACAAGTAACTGAAGGTGGCACCAGAGTTGTGATGGGGTTCGGTCCCCCAAGTGTTTTTCATGCAAGATCTTGATGATTAATTCTTGTGGTGAGTAGGTGAGTCCTTCAGTGATTGTCTTCTTCGCGAACTCGTATTTTGGTGGAGGCAGTGGCGAGAGGAGTGGATCACCAGTCAAGTCTGAATGATCATGGAGATGTGTGATCATGTGGTTCCTGAAGAGGGGCAGCAACCTTTTCAGTGGTTGCAGGGGCAACAATCTGGATGATTGACTGATCTGACCTTGAACACTAACCAAAACAGCCTTGCTGTGCTGGTACTGTGAACGGTTGAAAGCAAGGGGAAACTACAGCCGTAATTTTTCCAGAGGGCATGCAGCTTTGCTGTATGGTTAATGATAATGGCCTCCTCTTGGGTAAAATATTCCGGAGGTAAAATAGTCCCCCATTTGGATCTCTGTGCTCAGTAGGACATCGTTATCAGGAGAAAGAAAACTAGCATTCTACGGATCGGAGCGTGGAATGTCAGATGCCTTAATCGGCCAGGTAGATTAGAAAATTTAAAAAGGGAAATGGATAGGTTAAAGTTAGATATAGTGGGAATTAGTGAAGTTCAGTGGCAGGAGGAACAAGACTTTTGGTCAGGTGAATACAGGGTTATAAATACAAAGTCAAATAGGGGTATAGCAGGAGTAGGTTTAATAATGTATAAAAAAATAGGAGTGCGGATAAGCTACTACAAACAGTATAGTGAATGCATTATTGTGGCCAAGATAAGCACGTAGCCCACACCTACTACAGTAGTACAAGTTTATATGCCAACTAGCTCTGCAGATGATGAAGAAATTGAAGAAATGTATGATGAAATAAAAGAAATTATTCATATAGTGAAGGGAAATGAACATTTAATAGTCATGGGTGACTGGAATTCGGCAGTAGGAAAAGGGAGAGAAGGAAATGTAGTAGGTGACTATGGATTGGGGGTAAGAAATGAAAGAGGAAGCTGCCTGGTAGAATTTTGCACAGAGGACAACTTAATCATAGCTAACACTTGGTTCGAGAATCATAAAAAAAGATTGTATACATGGAAGAAGCCTGGAGATACTGACAGGTTTCAGATAGATTATATGATGGTAAGACAGAGATTTAGGTACCAGGTTTTAAAGTGTAAGACATTTCCAGGGGCAGATGTGGACTCTGACCACAATCTATTGGTTATGAACTGTAAATTAAAACTCAAGAAACTGCAAAAAGGTGGCAATATAAGGAGATGGGACCTGGATAAACCGACTAAACCAGAGGTTGTACACAGTTTCAGGGAGAGCATAAGGGAACAATTGACAGGAATGGGGGAAAGAAATACAGTAGAAGAAGAATGGGTAGCTTTGAGGGATGAAGTAGTGAAGGCAGCAGAGGATCAAGTAGGTAAAAAGACGAGGTTTATTAGAAATCCGTGGATAACAGAAGAAATATTGAATTTAATTGGTGAAAGGAGAAAATATAAAAATGCAGTAAATGAAGCAGGCAAAAGGGAATACAAACGTCTCAAAAATGATATCGACAGGAAGTGCAAAATGGCTAAGCAAGGATGGCTAGAGGACAAATGTAAGGATGTAGAGGCTTATCTCAGTAGGGGTAAGATAGATACTGTCTACAGGAAAATTAAAGAGACCTTTGGAGAAAAGAGAACCACTTGTATGAATATCAAGAGCTCAGATGGAAACCCAGTTCTAAGCAAAGAAGGGAAAGCAGAAAGGTGGAAGGAGTATATAGGGGGTCTATACAAGGGCGATGTACTTGAGGACAATATTATGGAAATGGAAGAGGATGTAGATGAAGATGAAATTGGAGGTATGATACTGCGTGAAGAGTTTGACAGAGCACTGAAAGACCTGAGTTGAAACAAGGCCCCGGGAGTAGATAACATTCCATCAGAACTACTGACAGCCTTGGGAGAGCCAGTCCTGACAAAACTCTACCATCTGGTGAGCAAGATGTATGAGACAGGCGAAATACCCTCAGACTTCAAGAAGAATATAATAATTCCAATCCCAAAGAAAGCAGGTGCTGACAGATGTGAAATTTATCGAAGTATCAGTTTAATAAGTCACGGCTGTAAAATACTAACGTGAATTCTTTACAGACGAATGGAAAAACTAGTGGAAGCCGACCTCACGGAAGATTAGTTTGGATTCCATAGAAATAACGGAGCACATGAGACAATACTGACCGTACGACTTATCTTAGAAGCTAGATTAAGGGAAAGGCAAACCTACATTTCTAGCATTTCTTCTGACAAAGTTGACTGGAATACTCTCTTTCAAATTCTGAAGGTGGAAGGGGTAAAATACAGGGAGCGAAAGGCTATTTAGAATTTGTATAGAAACCAAATGGCAGTTACAAGAGTTGAGGGGCATGAAAGGGAAGCAGTGGTTGGGAAGGGAGTGAGACAGGGTTGTAGCCTCTCCCCAATGTTATTCAATCTGTATACTGAGCAAGCAATGAAGGAAACAAAAGTAAAATTCAAAGTGGTCATTAAAATCTATGGAGAAGAAATAAAAACTTTGAGGTTCACCGATGACATTGTAATTCTGTCAGAGACAGCAAAGGACTTGGAAGAGCAGTTAAACAGAATGGACAGTGTCTTGATAGGAGGATATAAGATGAACATCAACAAAAGCAAAACAAGGATAATGGAATGTAGTCGAATTAAGTCAGGTGATGCTGAAGGAATTAGATTAGGAAATGAGACACTTAAAGTAGTAAAGGAGTTTTGTTATTTGGGGAGCAAAATAACTGACGATGGTTGAAGTAGAGAGGATATAAAATGTAGACTGGCAATGGCAAGGAAAGCATTTCTGAAGAAGAGAAATTTGTTAACATCGAGTATAGATTTAAGTGTCAGGAAGTCGTTTCTGAAAGTATTTGTATGGAGTGTAGCCATGTATGGAAGTGAAACATGGATGATAAATAGTTTAGACAAGAAGAGAATAGAAGCTTTCGAAATGTGGTGCTACAGAAGAATGCTGAAGATTAGATGGGTAGATCACATAACTAATGAGGAGGTATTGAATAGGATTGGGGAGAAGAGGAGTTTGTGGCACAACTTGACTAGAAGAAGGGATCGGTTGGTAGGGCATGTTCTGAGGCATCAAGGGATCACAAATTTAGCATCGGAGGGCAGCGTGGAGGGTTAAAATCATAGAGGGAGACCAAGAGATGAATACACCAAGCAGATTCAGAAGGATTTTGTTTCATCATACATTTCTTCATCATCTGCAGAGCTAGTTGGCATATAAACTTGTACTACTGTGGTAGGTGTGGGCTTCATGTCTGTCTTGGCCACAATAATACATTTAGTATGCTGTTCATAGTAGCTTATCCGCACTCCTATTTTTTTATTCATTATTAAACCTACTTCTGCTTTACCCCTATTTGACTTTGTATTTATAACCCTGCATTCAGCTGACTGGGAGATGAAGAACCTTGCACAGGGTAGAGTAGCATGGAGAGCTGCATCAAACCAGTCTCAGGACTGAAGACCACAACAACAACAACAACAACAACAGTCAGACATGTGATGCGAATCGAAAAGATGCTCGATAATCGCAAACCATGACACTGGGTTGTCCTCTTATAAAGGTGGCAGCTTTGGCAGATGACTTGGAGGTGGAGACAAAGGCAGCTTCAGTGCTTCTTGGAAAACTTTCTGGTCCGTGACAGGAGAGGCTATACACCAGGTTGGCACGGTAGGTGCAGGTGTGTTTCTGGTGAAAACGTAAGTAGCAACCGCATGTTCCATCATCTTTGATGTGTCGCGAAAACACCATGTGGCTGACACAGTCAGTACCGTGGAAATGGACAGTTGCATGGTAGGTGTTGGGATCCTGTAAACTGGGCTGCAGGCTACAGGCACTGATTTGAATTGACCCAGCCAGCCGCGGTGATCTAGCGGTTCTAGGCGCGCAGTCCGGAACCGCGCGACTGCTACGGTTGCAGGTTCGAATCCTGCCTCGGGCATGGATGTGTGTGATGTCCTTAGGTTAGTTAGGTTTAAGTAGTTCTAAGTTCTAGGGGACTGATGGCCACAGATGTTAAGTCCCATAGTGCTCAGAGCCATTTGAACCGTTTTTTTTTTTTTAATTGACCCAACTCGGATATAATCTGGAAGAAGGCCGGTGCAGATGACACATACGGTGCTGTGGGAGAGGTGAGAGGCTGAGCAGCTGGAACCTTGGCCCGCTGCAAGTGCATTGGAGGTTGACGGGGAGGGGGGGGGAGGGGAAGGGCCAGGAGGGTGTCTGTTGGTAACTTGTATGGCAGAAGTTTGAGTTCTCCATGCACGTTGAAGACACGCCCCATGAGGTCAGACTATAAATGATCGGTAGAACTTCCGGAATGTCATTTCAGTGTGGTAAGATGCCATTGGAAGCCTAAACACTGAATGATGCACTCGAACTGATGTGGTTGAAAGTTGGACGACAGGTCTTGGGGGGAGTATGGAGAATTGTGCACAGTAAAGTGTCCTTGATTAATTTGCAAATGAGGCAAAACCAGACCAGGTCACGGTTGATGGTGGCCAGGTGCATTTTGCATTAATGGTGGCATTGCACACGACACCACAGTAACTGTCGTTGTGGCCCATTGAGAGTCAAAGTACGTGTGCAAATGTAGATCACTTTGAGCATTATACGGTCAATTGGTAGGTACACAGTTCTGAATATTGTTAACTTTAAACTTTACATGTTCACGAGCACAGTTCGGTGACACAAAACTGAGTCCATTGTTTGTGTTAGTGTTGTAGCACTCGACCATTGTAGAACTACAAAGTTTGAGATTAACGTGGCTGGAGATTGCGAATTACTGTGAATTAATGAAGAACCGGTCATTGGTGAAGGAATGAAGAGGTCCGGCAATCGTTGTTGAGCTTCCAAATCTTTGAACAAAGTGTTGGGTGAGGTGGTCATGGTGGCATGCACATAAACTGTTGGTGCTACAAAAATGCAGACTCCTAGAACAACATGGCAGCTCGTAAGGCTGATCTCTGTCACAGATCATGTTGTTTATGGTTGATATGACCTATTGTACACTACACAGTAATAGTTTCGTGACTTAAGTTCTGTTTTTTACTTATAAACAAATGTAAATTCTGTAATAATTATAAACATATGGAAGAAGAACTACTGGGATTATTGAAGTATTTATTGGCTCTATTCAAAAACATATTAGCAAAGCCTGTCCTTAATTAATTCCATAATAATTACCAGGTTTGTCAAAAGTATTGTTTGTATAACTATACCTGTTAATCTCATTGTTTAAACAAATAATTTGGCCTAACCTTTGTGGTAGAAGTAACTGTTTAAAAGGAGGAATTTTTCTATTTGTTCAGTTAATTGAATGAGTTATGTTTTATTTGTTATTTCTATAACTTAAACATCAAACAATGTATAGTTTCAGTGCCTATTATTGTGAGGATATATAAATGCTCAGTTTTTGGTCATGAGACAGTCAGCCCATGGATGATTTTCAGATGGGAAATCTGTATCAGTTAGAGTAACAATAATATAGTGGAATTAGTGGTAACACCAATAGGCCATGTTAAAACAATGACAGTGTCTGTTCAATTTATTTGAGAAATAGTGAACTGTGTGGTTACGTATTTACTGCTCAGAGATGTTGTAACTATTGTAGCAGTATGCTGATGTTTGCCTGCAAATATTAATGAGGCTTATCTAAAGTTAACCAATAGTGAACTGGCCATATAAATGTGTAATATTGGGGATTGTGAACTGAAAGTAAAGAACTGTGAAATGCAACTGTGCAGCTGTTGGCTACATCATTTACAGTAGTCAATATTGGACTTTCATCCCTCATTTTTCAGCCAGTATGACAATGCAGTTACATTGACATGAGGCAAACATCACACCTGGTGAGATGCCACCTAAAAGTTATCGATAGTGAAATGATCTGCCATGGCTCACATGACAATGGATGCCTAGCATTGTACCACATGTCAGGATTTTTCCCATTCCATTTGCATATGGGATGTGGGGAGAATAAGCACTAAGTGCCTCTGTGCATGCTGTAAATGGTATAATCTTATCTTCACAGTCAGTGCAGGAGCAATATCTAAAGGACTGAAGCATATCTGTAGATGCCTCACTTAATGGGGTAGTTGGTTTCTATCTCCAAGAGTCTGCCAATTCAGTTTTCTCAATATGAACCAAACAAACCTCTGACTATTCATGCTGCCCTTCTTTGTATAGCTTCAACATCCCATGTTAGTCCTATTTCACTTGATTTGTAAGCAGTATCCTTTGAAGAATGACTGCATTTTCTCAGTATCCTGACACTGAATCACAGTTTACCATCTATGACTGAACCTATGTGGTCATTTCATTTCATATTACCACAAATTGTTGCACGTAGGTATTTGTATGAAATTACTGATTTTATCTGTGACCCATTGATGTTGTAATCATAGCATAGTACTTTTTCACATTTTGTAAAGTGCACAATTTTACATGTAAAACAAATTACCAGCCTTTAACCACTTTGAAATAATATCAAGATCTGAGTGGAGATATCTGTGCAGCTCTTTTGTGTAGTACCTCATTACAGAAAACTGCACTGCATGCAAAATGTCTGATATTGTCTGATGGGTCATTAATATGTAACATGAACAAAAAAGTTCCTATGACAATTCCCTGGGGCATGCCTGAAGTTACTTCTCCTTCTAGTGATGTCTCTCCGTCGAGATCAATGTGTTTTAAATTCCATATCTGAAAATTCACAATCTATCACAAATTTTATTTAATACCCAATATAATCTTACTTTGAGGAATAAACATTGGTGTGGGACTAAGTCAAACACTTTATGGGAGTCAAGAAATATTGCATCCACCTGATTGCCTTGATCTCCAGCTTTTAGAATTTCATGAGAGAAAAGTTCACAATGGCTTCTGCATGACTGAAGTGCCTACAATGAGGGGAAAAAAATTGAAATATCTCAGAGACTAGTTCACAGGAGAACTATGGAAAAAATCAAGTTTCATCTTCAGGAGTTCCTGCAGATAGCATTAATGGTCTGAAAAGAGCTTATTTCAATATGATGACATAATCAGGAAATTTGTGCAAATTTTTTAATGTTATGAATCCTTTGTACCGGTTTTTGAGACTTACTACTGGAAAACTGTGAAATACATGAATATATGACATAGCTGCACAATAATCTGAGCCCACCATCATAGGGTGCTGATGACATTTCCCAGGAGTCTGAAGAATCAAACATGTGTATTGAATTTCTGTTATGGAAGAGAGACCTATAACGCATGTTTATTCAAAATGGAGAGGCAAAGTATTGGGAGCAAAAGGCTATTTACAATTTGTACAGAGACCAGATAGCGGTTATAAGAGTAGAGGGGCATGAAAGGGACATAGCGGTTGGGAAAGGAGTGAGACAGGGTTGTAGCCTCTCCCTGATGTTATTCAGTCTGTATATTGAGCAAGCAGTAAAGGAAACAAAAGAAAAATTCAGAGTAGGTATTAAAATCTATGGAGAAGAAATAAAAACTTTGAGGTTCGCTGATGACATTGTAATTCTGTCAGAGACAGCAAAGGACTTGGAAGAGCAGTTGAATGGAATGGATAGTGTCTTGAAAGGAAGATACAAGATGAACATCAACAAAAGCAAAACGAGGATAATGGAATGTAGTTAAATTAAGTCAGGTGATGCTGAGGGAATTAGATTAGGAAATGAGACACCTAAAGTAGTAAAGGAGTTTTGCTATTTGGGGAGCACAATAACTGATGATGGTCAAAGTAGAGAGGATATAAAATGTAGACTGGCAATGGCAAGGAAAGCATTTCTGAAGAAGAGAAATTTGTTAACATAGAGTATAGATTTAAGTGTCAGGAAGTCTTTTCTGAAAGTATTTGTATGGAGTGTAGCCATGTATGGAAGTGAAACATGGACAATAAATAGTTTTGACAAGTAGAGAATAGAAGCTTTTGAAATGTGGTGCTACAGAAGAATGCTGAAGATTAGATGGGTAGAGCACATAACTAATGAGGAGGTATTGAATAGAACAGGGGAGAAGAGGAGTTTGTGGCACAACTTGACAAGAAGAAGGGACCAGTTGGTAGGACATGTTCTGAGGCATCAAGGGATCACAAATTTAGCATTGGAGGGCAGTGTGGAGGGTAAAAATCGTAGAGGGAGACCAAGAGAGGAATACACTAAACAGATTCAGAAGGGTGTATGTTGCAGTAAGTACTGGGAGATGAAGAAGCTTGCACAGGATAGAGTAGCATGGAGAGCTGCATCAAACCAGTCTCAGGACTGAAGACCACCACAACAACAACATAATAATAAACAAGACACACCTTTCCTACAGTACATCTGTCCTAAAATTAGCCTTCTCTGACCACCAAACAGTAAAGCTTCAATTGGAGTTCTATGAGGTGCACTTTGTCACTATAGGGAAACAATATGAATTAAACTGATGGTGGTCTGGAAGCTGCAGTGCAGGCTGCATATTTCACACCATGTGTTTGTGGAATATTTGAAAAAGATAATAGTTCCAGTTTCTGCCAACAAGTGAAAACATGGTGATGTAAGCAGTCAGAAACTGAAATATTTCCTATTTCAGTGTCAGTATGCTGTTTTTGTCACTTGGCACTGTGTGTTGATTTCTTTTGTGTAGTGAACATGGGTGTAAAGGGTTATGATGGTTGAAGTTTTCTGTATGAATCACAATTGCTATTAAGAACACGAACTGTTGGTAAAGTTGTTTTATCAGAACATCAGAAATAGCAGTGCTGCATTGTGGGAATAATGGTGACAGATGCAGCTGTGAAGTGGTACCATATATGAATAACTGGGTTAAAGAATATGGTCAAACAATTTCAAGAAACAGTTGAATTAGGTAGCACAGTAGGGAGAGGTAGGTGACCCATTTCCCTGGCAGTTGTTGATGAAGCTGCTGTAGCTGTAGCCAACTGTGCAATACAAACCACAAATTATGCATAAAGTTCTTATGCTGTGTCATATGAATTGTCTCTCCACTAGCCAACAGTTTGAAAGATTTTGTGGTACATTTTACGCTAGTATCCCTACAAGATTCAGCCTGAAATAAAGCCCAAAGATAGGTTACAACACTCCAACTTTGCCCCTTGCTGTTTGGCACACATGGAAATGGATAACATGAGGCTGGGGAATATTATTTGGAGGGATGAGACACATTTTACTCTGCACAGTGTTGTGAATACACAGAGCTGTCACATATGGCGTTCTGTTCTGTCACATGTTGTGCAGGAACACCCATTACATTCAGCTCATGTGACCATATGGTGCTTTATCGAAAGCTCCTTCATTGTCAGTCCATTTCTCTTTGAGGAGATGACAACTCAAAGATCTTTTCTATGTACAGTGACATCTCCACTTTATAAGGACCTCCTTGTGCAACACACAATTCCAGCTTTGCACGAAAACAACTGTGACCACATCACTATTTTTATGCAAGATGGGTGACACCGCATGTCACTTGACAATGAAACATTTGCTTTGAGAAACCTTCGGTAATGACCACATCATCTCTAGGCAATTTCAAAGTGTTTGGCCTCTCAGATTCCCTGACCTATATCTATATGACTTCTGATTGTGTCTTACCTGAAAGATTATTTCTGTCATGTATGTATCCAGACTTTTTCTGATCTGAAGGCTAGTATATGATAAAGTATGGCTCTGATATCACCAGATACGCTATGAGCAAATGTCACTATGCTGTGTTATGGTTGCAGTATTTGCTGTTGGCAGGCTATATTGAACTCGTGTTGTAACATGTGACCATATGTACATCAGCATCTACAGACATACTCTACAAGCCACCAAACAATGTGTGACAGAAGGTACACTGTACCACTATTAGTCATTTCCTTTCCTGTTCCACTCACAAATAGAGTGAGGAAAAAATGACTGTCTGTATGCCTCCATATGTGACCCAAATTCTCTCCTCTCTCCCTGAGAAAAGGCACACAAAATGTGCCTGAACCACCATTATTGTGTGTTTGATCATCATACCCCTTTTCCTGCACTGACACCACATCCTGGCTGCTTTCAGTGACTTATTTCCACTTGGTGGTTGAAAGTGGAACTATTATTATTTCGGCATACTCATGAGCACACTGATTAGTGAACATAGATAAAATGTTTCAGTGTCCTGCAATGTGTACACACTACACTGTGGCAATAAGGACACATGCATTTTACTTAAAACCACCCATTATGTATAACAATAACATCCTCAGACTGAAATGCATGTTAGTACACAAACCATAGGTTGTCACTGCTAACTTTTCCTTTGATAGCTTTGCTGCTGACTTCTATTACTATTTTAATGCCACATATCCAGTCATAGCAACAAAAGGTAAACATGCAAAATACATGAATAAAAGTACAGTAATCTCATTGAAGCAAGAGGAAAAATTAAAATTCCTCTATAGTTCAACGTTGAATAATAGAGAAAATCTTAAGCTAAAAGAAGCCTTAAAAATTTAGCAAGAATACTATAAAGATAATACAAACCAGGAGTACCTATGTTGCAAACAAGTCAGTCTTCACATAATGTTACTGATGGTATCTGGTTAGTGATAAACACTTTCAGAACATGCAGAGACAAATCTTGTATTGACTCTACTATTAACTTCAGTGGGATGTTCATAAAAGACCAAATTGAAACTGCAAATATATTCAGTGAATACTTTTCTTCAGTAGGAGTATCCATCAATGACAAACATGAAAGCCTGCAGTATAACATTAAAGACAATCCATCTGAGCATAGCATAAACCTAGAACCCCCACCCCCCACAAATTGCCAAGAAATAAGGAACATCATTATCTCTTTAAAATCCTCCAATTTTACAGGGCATGATGGCCTCAATGTTAGTGTATTAAAAGTGTATAGACACATTGTCAATGTATTGTCTGTAGCAGTAAGTAATATGATACAATCAGGCACCTTCCCAGAGGGACTAAAACAGCCCAGGTAACACAAATCTTAAAAAAAGGTGAAAAATACGAACTTGAAAACTACAGATCAATCTTTATACTACCTGTCTTTTTCAGAATAGTTGAAAGAGTCACATGTAACAGAATTACAAATTTTCTCAACAAGTGCAACCTAATATTTGAAAATCAGAAGGAAATCGTAAAATGTAAATTATCTAGCACAGCAGCTCACTGGTTAACTGAAGAGGCATTAAGCACCACTGAGAACAAGGAATATGTTGGAGGTACATACTTAAACCTTGAGAAAGTGTTCGACTGTGTGAACATTGCTATCCCATTAGATAACTTGTGGAACAATGGCATCAGAGACACTACTTTAACTTAATTAAGTCCTACATGTGTAACTGAAAACAGTTTGTATCGCTTAAAACTAAAAGTGGCGTTCACAAACCATTGAAAACAATTAATACAAAATAAGGAGTGCCACATGGCTCAGTATTGGGTCCTCTTCTGTTTGTGACTTACTTAAATGACATTAAGTTCAAAAGTAATTCTGTATACAGACGATATGTTCACCACGTGTAAAAAGGAATCATTTAATGAACTAAAGTGCCACTGTAATTATGTGAGAAATGAAACTGTTCAATATTGTTATGAAAACCACCTAAATTTAAGATACGTCTCATGGAGTTCATCAACAGTAGTTTGAATGATAAAATTAAATTATAAATAGGTAATGAATTGGTGAAAACAGAGTTTTCTTCTAATCATTTAAAGTGGTCTGAAGTGGGATGCACCTGCTTGTTCTCCAGCAAGTAAGTTATCTGAGAATATAATCACAATTAATATGATTAGGTAGTTCAGCAAGGGCACTGTTGTCCTAAAGACTGCATACCATGCTTTATTTTTCTCATAATTTACCTACAGAATAGAATTTTTGGGGAGCAACAACCAAAGTATATCTAAGTAAGCCATTGATACTTCCAAAAAGAGCTATATTAATCATCTGTGCACTTAAAACAAGGAATCACATTGTGGCTTGTTTCCAAAAGCTGGTGCACTAACCATAGTAACCACGTATATTCTAAAAGACATACATTGCTTGTTAAAAGACTTCACTCTAACATTTATTCTCACTTGCATCAGTACAGTACCAGAAATAAAGAAAACAATTTACATCGGCAGCATGAAACAGCACTCTATGAAAAGGGTCCTCTCTGGTGTAAAAATCTTGAACAAGCTCTCTTCTTACATAAAGCACAAAATTGAGAAACCCTGTAAATGTAACATAATGTTTATTTGATTCATAAACAACATACATTATAAGGATCAGGTCACATTTGTGTCACAAGCTTGGAAAAGTATACATATGTCTAATAACTAGCATTTACCATTACATAAATATGCTTGGCCTATACCATATTAAATTATAATTTTGTTTACAGTACATCAGCTGTGCTCCATGTAGATATATTTCTATATGGCTGAAAAGCTTATCTCTCTTTTAAGAATATGTTTTGCGATTTACACATGCTACATCTCATTTTTATTCAGTACTCTGTTGCAATACTTCTTACTCTATTGTGCACATAAAATGATTTTCAACGTAGAAACAGTTTTCTATCAAAAATGTACTGAGAGAATTTTTTAAAACTGTTTTTATCGTTTATCTCTAAAATCTGAAGGGTTTTTTCTATGCTTTTGTTACTGTATAGGATGGGATTGAATTTAAGTTCATGGTGATGTTTCTTGACTCATGGAAGAAGTTCAGTTTCTTTTTGATGGATGTTTCATGTCTTGATATCATGAGCATCAGGAACATATTTGAATTTGGGCCAGCATATGATTTAATGTAGAAATATGCTTGGTAGTGTTACTATCTTAAGTGCTTTAATTGCTGGTCTACCTGATGCTTTTCATTTATGGTTAGCTATCATTCTTATTGCTCTTTTCTGCAATTTGAGTACACTATCAGTATTCGTTCTGGAGATGCTTCCCTCAAAATTATGGAAAAACTTAATGAAGAACAAATTAATGTGTCAATTTCATATTATTTATGACTTTTACATTCCTGAGTTTGTGCAGAACATAGAGTTTGGAAGTGAGTTTTGCCACAGTGTTTCTCCCAATTTACATTTTCATCAATTATTATCCCAAGGAATTTTGTACATGCACTGTTTTCTGCTACTTACTCATCTATGCAGATACTGATATCTTAATATGTTGTTTTTTAGCCTGAAATTCAAACAAAATGTTTAAGCAATGTACAGTACTATTAAAATTTATTTTTGCAAATCTTTGTATAACATTATTTACTTTCAAGCTGGCTTTCATTTCCATATTTCCTCTGCGCACATAGTTGAATAATAGAGTTATTTCAACCATGTGAGTAGCTACATTGCCATAATTAACAATGTTTCAGAAATGATTTGCATATAAAATAAAGAACAATTTGCCAAGTATGGGTCCCCATGAGACAGAGAAGTATAGAATTCTTACTTCAGTGCCCCCACTAGCTGCTCCATCCATACCCACAGCTGCATGTCAGCAGTTGCAGACATACCAGCATCAGTGTTTGTGATAGCATTGGTTTGCTGAGAGTCACTACTGTGATAATCATAGACGGACCTTTGTTCTTATTACAACAATGTTAACTATTGTTTGATGCAAAGTAACAGTATGTTCATGTGGTTATTCCTAGTCTCTTTCATGATGGGACCCACAAAACATGAATGGCTAGATAGACGGATAAGCCTACATTTGTTCACTTATTAACAATGTTGACACATTTGTAACAGATTGGTTTATTTAATACTTAATCCATGAGTTGCAAAAGACTGGTAAATGTAAAAAATGTACCTCTATGGAAATACAGCTGCTATAACATGCTAATGTGCTTAGCTTACAAGGAATAGTAACTATTTAGGAAATGAACCAAAATGGACATACATAAGATCCATCACAAATAAGGCCATGCCATTTGTACAGATAATGTACTAGTATGGGTGTTCATTGTAGTTATATTGAGAACATGCAACTATGAAGTACAATAATACAATTTTATGTGTACTTTATGTAGATTTAGCTGTGTATTTATTTATTTATTTATTTTCTGTCCATATAACAAAAAGTTTTCGGACATTGTCAGGAAAATTTAGATTACATTACACATATACAGTAAAATATTTACATTCTTTCATAACAACATATGGATCAGACACAAGTCTGTACACATTATTTTTCAAAAGGGCACTACAAGTAGATTCCTCTGTAGTGAAACACAATTTAGCTTATATTTATAATAGTACAGTACACATAATACAGTGTATAATTACATTCTTTCATACCACCGATAGATCGAACCCATTTTCAATATACACCGTTTTCCAAGATGGCACTACAACTTAAAGTCCTCTAAAGTGTAACAACACTTCTCTATTAATAATTGCTTCAGTCTACTCTTTAGCATATTTAGATTTACTTTCTTGAGTTCACAGGGTAGTGCATTGTAGAAAATTGCTCCCATTCTGTGTGGGCTGTGGTCCGTTGCCTTTTTATTGGTCACAATTCTATGAAAATTTTCCCTCCCCCATGTATCATAGTTGTGTACATTACTGTTTCTTATATTAAATTCAGGATTTTGTTTCACGAACATGACTGTCTGAAATATATACATGGAGTACACCATAAGAATTTTATATTTTATAAAGATGTCTCTACAAGGCTCTCTCTTCTTTACCTTGGCTACCATTCTTACTGTCTTTTTTTGTAATCTAAAAAGTCTATCTATATGAACTGCTGATGCTCCACCCCATATCTCAATACCATACTGAAGGCGTGGATGAATTAACCCAAAATATATTTGCCTTAAAGTATCATGGTCCAAGAAGGCTGAGATCCGTTTCAGTAGATACACATTTCCACTGATTTTCTTGCAAATATTATCTACATGGTCTTTCCATGATAAGTGTTCATCAACAACGATACCCAAAAATTTATGCGAATTTGCATATGCAAGACCCAATGGGGATGTAAATACAGTATCAGTTATGGCAGCATTATAACTGTGGATGAACTTCATTATTACTATTTTGTCTTTATTTACAAGAAGCTTGTTTGCTGTAAGGTATGTGGACAGAGTATTAAAACTGATCTCGGTACTGTTAGTTGCAGACTGCATATCACTGCCACAGCTGATGAAGGATATGTCATCGGCATAGCTTACAACCATGCAATTTTGGGGTTCAAATAAGTTATTTACATATACAAGGAACAGAAAGGCCCTAGTATGCTTCCTTGAGGCATGCCACATTGAAGTGTCCTGAAGTTTGATTTGGTTGTTAGGAGCTGCTCATTATTTTGATAAGTTAGCTTTACACGCTGTTTCCTGTCTTTCAAATAGGAGGTAAGTAGTTTCAAGGCTAGTCCTCTCAACCCGTACTCTTCTAGCTTACACAGAAGAATGGTATGATTACTAGCATCAAAGCCTTTACTCATATCTAGGAAAGTGCCTATTACCTTGTCACTTCTGTCCAGCTTATTTAATATTTCAAGTATAAAAGATGCTACTGCTGTTGTAGTAGATCTCCCTTTTCTAAATCAATGTTGTAGGTTGTTTAACAGATTGTATTTGGTGGAATATGATTCAACTTGATTTAGTATTACTCTCTCTAGATCTGAGGTTAATGATATTGGCCTGTAGTTTTTAGTGTCAGTTTTCAATTCCTTTTTATGCACTGGTATAATTTCAGTAATTTTCAAAAGGTCAGGGAATATTTCATTTCTGAGGAAGGTATTTATCAAGTAAGTCAGGGGTTTCACTAATTCATCCCTGCATTCCTTTAGCAGTTTAGGTGAAATGTCATCCCAGCCACAAGACATTTTTGGTCGAAGTGCTGATATGATTGCTAGGACGTCCCTCTCAGTAATGCTGTGGATATAAAAGGACTGGCTAGATTTTCCAAGACTAAAATTTTGTGGCTTGACATGAACTTCATTTGTACCAACTGTACTGAACTTTTCTATAAATTTCCACAGACCTCTTTTGGGTCATTTATTTTGTTCACTATTTTCTTTTAATGTTATGTTGCTGTGTTCATAGGAATTCTGTTTCCCACTTTCTTTATGCATTATTTTCCAGGCAGTTTTACTGATACGGTTAGAGTTCCTTATTTCAGAGGTATATTTCTGTGCTTTTAGGTTAGTCAAGGACTCTCTGTATGTTTTTCTGAGCAGTTTATATTTTATTGAGAAATATTGTAGTTTAGTATCTCTAAATAAGTATATAGCAATCTTTCATTTTCTCCCTCAGTTCAATAATTTCAGAAGAGAGATTCTCAGCTTTATGGTTTACAGCTTATTATATGTGGTCTATTACATATATGTGTGTGTCTGTATAATCAAGGTCGAAAGTATGAAATGTGTGCACTTAAAATTTATTTGTGTATTTGTGAAATGTTATTCCTATACGTTAGGGGTTATATTGTTATAGAATGAAAACCATACAACAGTTTTTCTGTTAAAATTTATTGCAAATTATTTGATTTGTCCTATATCATTATGTACCCCTGTACAGTGTATGATTCAAAGGACCAATAAATATACAATACAATACAATACAGTAAATATATTCCCAGTTCCCCAAGAATATGCATACATTTACTATATTATTAATTACTGAAGTTTACAAGGATAAAATATGAACATACCAACAAATTACTGAATTTAAATTGCTGAAATATACTTAAAAGATTCTTTCAAATTTCAGAATTTTTTGCAAGCTTTTTGGAAAATCTGGTGATCTCAACAAAGTAGCATGGAATTACAAGTGTAATTATTTGTTGGTACAAATATTAAGTTATTTTATGCAAAGAGAAATACTGTATCAGGAATGAAAAATAATGCCAATAATTGAGTTAAGAAACTCAGCTAATAATCCCTTGAAATGATAACAGTGATTTCTCTTAATTGTCTAATATATTATTGGTATAAATTAAAATAATTAACTCTATAATGCATAGTGAAGAACTAATTTGTCTGCTGTTTCTTGGAAATGAATGTAGTGAACCTTTCTGCTCTTGACTAATGCAGTTTTCTGTATCTAGACTACCACAAATAAATTTATCTAGTTTGTATTATGGTGCCTAATATTATCAGTAAAACAGGTTTAACAATATTAGACAATCAGTCACAACATGTGTGACTACACATTGGAAGGCTGCATGTAGCTATAACCAGACCTATTGTATTTTGTCATACTCTGCTGAGCATGGCAGAACTACTGTGACCAGTGTCTATTACTGTAACATCTACATGAATGGTTCTTCTTGATCAGAAGCCTATTGATATTGCACATGTGATGCAAACATGCTTATCACCTATATGGATTTCCACTTAAAGGGACAATCAATATAGCCTCATACACTACATGTGCACTGTTGCCCAGGAGCCATAGGTATTGTACACAGTCTGCAACAACAAGGTGAAGTCTGTATAAAACAATGTGAATTTGTAAAATCCTCTCAAACACAATGGAACTAATTGGCTTGCAAAGCATCATTTGTGGATACAGTGAGTAAAGTCATTAGTTCATGAATATGTGTGCAATTTATTTTGTGTTTGGATCTTTTATTTACATTAAACATGCTATATGCTTGTTGTACATAGGCCAATGTTCAGAACTTACTAAACATAATTCTTAAGAAGTGCTTATATTTGTTGAATTTAGTATTATTAAACCAGGTTTTTTTCTGGTATTAGGATTTCAGTTATCTGAAACTGTGTCAGGCAATAATCACAGGTGATACATATTTTACTTAGAGGCACAAATATTTGGCTCTTCTGCCTACTAACTGAAGTGGCAAAAATAGCCAGAATAATATATTGTGGGACAGGTATGTTAACAAGTGCCATGACTGAACATGGTTGTGGATGCTAAATTTCCTAGCCCTTGCAATGAGACAATCTTATTTTCTGTTTTGTATATTACATATTTGAAGATCTTTTTAGAAAACTTTTTCTGAAAAATCTTTTGGTGGATCCACCACAACTTCACTCATATGTAGTATGTAGTTTCTCAAATACTTCCTGAGTGTGTTTAATGACATGGATAAGCATTAAGAATAATCAAACTTTCTTATGTGCTTTATGAATTGTAAACTCAACAAAATATTACTTATTCAACAGATGTAAAATAGTATGTATATATATTTTTAGTGCATCTCCTCATTTTGCAACAATATACAATGTGGCACAGATCTGATGTATCTACAACATCTTTTATCAATTCATCTGAGGATATTCCATTACTGTACATCCAGTATCTTCTTCGCATGTAAATTATTTTTAGGTCCATATAAACTGTTGTTGCTTCTGTCTCTGCCATCAAAAAGCAAGATTCGGATCTGTAACTTCTATTTTTATTTCACATTCCTTATTTAGATTTAAATGTGTTTCTAAAGTTTTCTCTATTGTCTGGTCTGAATGCTCAAAACCAGGTAGCTCCTTAGCCACTTTCTGTGTGAGCTGAGGTGTTATCAGTCCACTGCTAACATTTTGACTCTACTGAATACTTTCTACATAGACAGCATAGGCAGATACTAACCCTGGCTCAGAGCTAGAGCTGACTGCTGTGTATAGCCACAGTAACTTTACAATTACTAAGATTTAGGAGAAATCATAGCATAGTGAACGCATTATTGTGGCCAAGACAGACACGAAGCCCATGCCTACAACAATAGTACAAGTTTATATGCCAACTAGCTCTGCAGATGATGAAGAAATTGAAGAAATGTATGATGAGATAAAATAAATTATTCAGGTAGTGAAGGGAGACGAAAATTTAATAGTCATGGGTGACTGGAATTCGAGAGTAGGAAAAGGGAGAGAAGGAAACATAGTAGGTGAATATGGATTGGGGCTAAGAAATAAAAGAGGAAGCTGCCCTGGTAGAGTTTTGCACAGAGCATAACTTAATCATAGCTAACACTTGGTTCAAGAATCCTGAAAGAAGGTTGTATACATGGAAGAATCCTGGAGATACTAGAAGGTATCAGATAGATTATATAATGGTAAGACAGAGATTTAGGAACCATGTTTTAAATTGTAAGACATTTCCAGGGGCAGATGTGGACTCTGACCACAATATATTGGTTATGAACTTTAGATTAAAACTCAAGAAACTGCAAAAAGGTGGGAATTTAAGGAGATGGGACCTGGATAAACCGACTAAACCACAGGTTGTACACAGTTTCAGGGAGAGCATAAGGGAACAATTGACAGGAATGGGGCAAAGAAGTATAGTAGAAGAAGAATGGGTAGCTCTGAGAGATGAAGTAGTGAAGGCAGCAGAGGATCAAGTAGGTAAAAAGACGAGGGCTAGTAGAACTCCTTGGGTAACAGAAGAAATATTGAACTTAATTGATGAAAGGAGAAAATATAAAAATGCAGTAAATGAAGCAGGCAAAAGGGAATACAAACGTCTCAAAAATGAGATCAACAGGAAGTGCAAAATGGCTAAGCAGGGATGGCTAGAGGACAAATGTAAGGATGTAGAGGCTTATCTCAGTAGGGGTAAGATAGATACTGTCTACAGGAAAATTAAAGAGACCTTTGGAGAAAAGAGAACCACTTGTATGAATATCAAGAGCTCAGATGGAAACCCAGTTCTAAGCAAAGAAGGGAAAGCAGAAAGGTGGAAGGAGTATATAGGGGGTCTATACAAGGGCGATGTACTTGAGGACAATATTATGGAAATGGAAGAGGATGTAGATGAAGATGAAATGGGAGGTATGATACTGTGTGAAGAGTTTGACAGAGCACTGAAAGACCTGAGTTGAAACAAGGCCCCGGGAGTAGATAACATTCCATTAGAACTATTGACAGCCTTGGGAGAGCCAGTCCTGACAAAACTCTACCATCTGGTGAGCAAGATGTATGAGACAGGCGAAATACCCTCAGACTTCAAGAAGAATATAATAATTCCAATCCCAAAGAAAGCAGGTGTTGACAGATGTGAAAATTACCGAACTATCAGTTTAATAAGTCACAGATGCAAAATACTAACGCAAATTCTTTACAGACGAATGGAAAAACTGGTAGAAGCCGACCTCGGGGAAGATCAGTTTGGATTCCGTAGAAATGTTGGAACACGTGAGGCAATACTGACCCTACGACGTATGTTACAAGCTAGACTAAGCAAGGCAAACCTACGTTTCTAGCATTTGTAGACTTAGAGAAAGCTTTTGACAATGTTGACTGGAATACTATCTTTCAAATTCTGTAGGTGGCAGGGGTAAAATACAGGGAGCGAAAGGCTATTTACAATTTGTACAGAAACCAGATGGCAGTTACAAGAGTCGAGGGGCATGAAAGGGAAGCAGAGGTTGGTAAGGGAGTGAGACAGGGTTGTAGCCTCTCCCCGATGTTATTCAATCTGTATATTGAGCAAGTAGTAAAGGAAACAATAGAAAAATTCGGAGTAGGTATTAAAGTCCAGGGAGAAGAAATAAAAATTTTGAGGTTCGCCGATGACATTGTAATTCTGTCAGAGACAGCAAAGGACTTTGAAGAGCAGTTGAACGGAATGGACAGTGTCTTGAAAGGAGGATATAAGATGAACATCAACAAAAGCAAAACGAGGATAATGGAATGTAGTCGAATGAAGTCAGGTGAAGCTTAGGGAATTAGGTTAGGAAATGAGACACTTAAAGTAGTAAAGGAGTTTTGCTATTTGGGGAGCACAATAACTGATGATGGTCGAAGTAGAGAAGATATAAAATGTAGACTGGCAATGGCAAGGAAAGTGTTTCTGAAGAAGAGAAATTTGTTAACATCGAGTATAGATTTAAGTGTCACAAAGTCGTTTCTGAAAGTATTTGTATGGAGTGTAGCCATGTATGGAAGTGAAACATGGATGATAAATAGTTTAGACAAGAAGAGAATAGAAGCTTTCGAAATGTGGTGCTACAGAAGAATGCTGAAGATTAGATGGGTAGATCACATAACTAATGATGGAGTATTGAATAGAATTGGGGAGAAGAGTATGTGGCACAACTTGACAAGAAGAAGGGACCGGTTAGTAGGACATGTTCTGAGGTATCAAGGGATCACAAATTTAGCATTGGAGGGCAGCGTGGATGGCAAAAATCGTAGAGGGAGACCAAGAGATGAATACACTAAGCAGATTCAGATGGATGTAGGTTGCAGTAAGTACTGGGAGATGAAGAAGCTTGCACAGGATAGGGTAGCATGGAGAGCTGCATCAAACCAGTCTCAGGACTGAAAACCACAACAACATCAGGAGAAATCAAACAATGGAAAACCCATGATGGAATGTAACAATATTATGAAAAGGAAAGTAGCTGCTCACCATATAGCAGAGATTCTGAGTTGCAGATAGGCACAACAAAAGGACTGTCACAAATACAGCTTTCGGGCAGTAAGGCCTTCATCAACAATAGATGACAGGCACACATACACACGCTCCCACAAATGCTACTCACACACATGACTGGCAGCCTCAGGCAACTGAAACCACACAGTGATGTGCTGCAGGTTAGACAGCAGGCAGGGGAGTGGTGGGGAGTTGGGGGGGGGGGGGAGGGGGAGAAGCAGAGAAGGGCAGAAGTAGAAGGGCTGGGTGTGATGGTGGAATGACGGCTGTGTAGTGCTGGAATGGGAACAGGGAAGGGGCTGGACGGGTCAGAACAGTGTCTAAGGAAGGTTGAGGCCAGGAGGGTTATGAAAGCATAGGATGTGCTGCAGGGAGGTTCCCACCTGCACAATTCAGAAAAACTGGTGTTAGTGGGAAGGATCCTTATGGTACAGGCTTTGAAGCAGTCATTGAAATGAAAGATGTCATGTTTGACAGTGTGTTCGGCAACAGTGGGTCCACTTGTTTCTTGGCCACAGTTTTTTGCTAGCCATTCATGCAGACAGACAGCTTGCTGGTTGTCATGCCCACTTAGAAATGCAGCACAGTGGTTGCAGCTTAGCTTATAGATCACATAACTGGTTTCACAGGTTTGCTGCCTTTGATGGGGTAGGCGATGTTTGTGACTGGACTGGAGTACGTGGTTGTGGGAGGATGTATGGGACAGGTCTTGCATCTAGGTCTGTTATAGGCATATGAGCCATGACATAAGGGGTTGGGAGCAGGGGTTGTGTAAGGATGGACAAGTATATTGTGTATGTTCAGTGGATAGCAGAATACCACTGTGGGAGGCGTGGGAAGGATAGCGGGCAAGATATTTCTCATTTCAGGGCACAATGAGAGGTAATTGAAACCCTGGCAGAGAATGTGATTCAGTTGCTCCAGTCCTGGGTGGTACTGAGTTATGAGGAGAATACTCCTCTGTGGCCAAATGGTGGGACTTTGGGAGGTGGTGGGAGACTGGAAAGATAAGGCTTTCATCATTTGTTTTTGTGGAGGGTTGGGAGGATAATTATGGTCTGTGAAGACTTCAGTGAGACCCTCTATATATTTAGAGAGTGACAGCTTGTCACTGCAGATGTGATGACCATGGGTGGCTAGGCTATATGAAAGGGACTTCTTGGTAAGGAACGGGTGGCAGCTGTCAAAGTGGATGTATTGCTGGTGGTTAGTAGGTTTGATATGGACTGAGGCACTGATGTAGTCATCTTTGAGGTGAGGGTCAACATCTAGGAAGGTGGCTTGTTGGGTTGAGTAGGACCAAGTGAAGCAAATGGGGGAGAAGTTGTTGAGGATCTGGAGGAATGTGGATAGGGCGTCCTCACCCTCGATCCAGATCGCAAAGATGTCATCAACGAATCTGAACCAGGTGAGTGGTTTAGGATTCTGGGTTTTTAGGAAGGATTCCTCTAGATGGCCAATAAATAAACTGGCACAGGATGGTGCCATGTGGGTGCCCATAGCCATACCCTGGGTTTGTTTGTAGGTAATGCCTTCAAAGGAGAGGTAATTGTGAGTGAGGATACAGTTGGTCATGGCAACTAGGATAGAGGTTATTGGTTTGGAATCCATTGGGAATTGAGAAAGATAGTGTTCAATAGCAGTAGGGATATGGACATAAAGCAACGACAGTGTCTGTTCTATACATACCTGATTATTCCGAAAGAACTGTGACTTATGTGGCTTTTTTTCTGCTAGTAGATGTTCAACAGTAAACTATTGTAGCAGTATGTAGACATTTGCCTGGAAACTAGTAACGAGGCTTATCAAAAGTTGAACAATTGTGCACCGGACTTAAATAACTGTGATAGAAATACACCGTTTGTTGCAATATGCTTGGGACAACAGTACATTTTCAGGCAGACAAACTTTCGAAATTACAGTAGTTACAATTGTCAACAACAGATGGCGCTGTGGTCTGGGAAACTCTATAGTATGATATTTTCCACATATCCACCATGCGTAGCAATAATATGGCGTAGTCTCTGAAAGAAATTACCCGAAACCTTTGACAATGTGTCTGGCGGAATGGCTTCACATGCAGATGAGATGTACTGCTTCAGCTGTTCAATTGTTTCTGGATTCTGGCGGTACACCTGGTCTTTCAAGTGTCCCCACAGAAAGAAGTCACAGGGGTTCATGTCTGGTGAATAGGGAGTCCAATCCACGCTGCCTCCTGTATGTTTCGGATAGCCCAAAGCAATCACCCGATCATCGAAATATTCATTCAGGAAATTAAAGATGTCGGCCATGCGATGTGGCCGGGCACCATCTTACATAAACTACGAGGTGTTCGCAGTGTCGTCTAAGGCAGTTTGTACCGCCACAAATTCACGAAGAATGTCCAGATAGCGTGATGCAGTAATCGTTTCGGATCTGAAAAATGGGCCAATGATTCCTTTGGAAGAAATGGCGGCCCAGACCAGTACTTTTTGAGGATGCAGGGACAATGGGACTGCAGCATGGGGCTTTTCGGTTCCCCATATGCGCCAGTTCTGTTTATTGACGAAGCCGTCCAGGTAAAAATAAGCTTTGTCAGTAAACCAAATGCTGCCCACATGCATATCGCCGTCATCAATCCTGTGCACTATATCGTTAGCGAATGTCTCTCGTGCAGCAATGGTAGTGGCGCTGAGGGGTTGCCGCGTTTGAATTTTGTATGGATAGAGGTGTAAACTCTGGCGCATGAGACGATATGTGGACGTTGGTGTCATTTGGACCGCAGCTGCAACACGGCGAACGGAAACCCGAGGCCACTGTTGGATCACCTGCTGCACTAGCTGCGCGTTGCCCTCTGTGGTTGCCGTACACGGTCGCCCTACCTTTCCAGCACGTTCATCCGTCACGTTCCCAGTCTGTTGAAATTTTTCAAACAGATCCTTTATTGTATCGCTTTTCGGTCCTTTGGTTACATTAAACCTCCGTTGAAAACTTCGTCTTGTTGCAACAACACTGTGTTCTAGGCGGTGGAATTCCAACACCAGAAAAATCCTCTGTTCTAAGGAATAAACCATGTTGTCCACAGCACACTTGCACGTTGTGAACAGCACACGCTTACAGCAGAAAGACGACGTACAGAATGGCGCACCCACAGACTGCGTTGTCTTCTATATCTTTCACATCACTTGCAGCGCCATCTGTTGTTGAAAATTGTAACTACTGTAATTTTGAAAGTTTGTCCGCCTGAAAATGTACTGTTGTCCCAAGCATATAGCAACAAACGGTGTATTTCTATCGCTGCTCGTTTAGTTTTTATTGCCGTTTCAAATATACCGGTCATTTTTGAAACACCCTGTATCTTGCGCATAGTGATAAATGCCTCTACAGCCTTACATTTGTCCTCTAGCCATCCCTGCTTAGCCATTTTGCACTTCCCGTCGATCTCATTTTTGAGACGTTAGTATTCGTTTTCGCCTGCTTCATTTACTACATTTTTATATTTTCTTCTTTCATCAATTAAATTCAAAATCTCTTCTGTTACCCAAGGATTTCTACTAGCCCTCGTCTCTTTACCTACTTGATCCGCTGCTGCCTTCACTACTTCATCCCTCAAAGCTACCCATTCTTCTTCTACTGTATTTCTTTCCCCCATTCCTGTCAATTGTTCCCTTATGCTCTCCCTGAAACTCTGTACAACCTCTGGTTTAGTCAGTTTATCCAAGTCCCATCTCCTTACATTCCCACCTTTTTGCAGTTTCTTGAGTTTTAATCTACAGTTCATAACCAATAGATTGTGGTCAGAGTCCACATCTGCCCCTGGAAATGTCTTACAATTTTAAACCTGGTTGCTAAATCTCTGTATAACCACTATGTAATCTATCTGAAATCTTCCAGTGTCTCCAGGCCTCTTCCACGTATACAAACTTCTTTCATGATTCTTAAACCAGGTGTTAGCTATGATTAAGTTATGCTCTATGCAAAATTATACCAGGCGACTTCCTCTTTCATTCCTTACCCCCATTCCATATTCACCTACTACTTTTCCTTCTCTTCCTTTACCTATTATCTAATTCCAGTCCCCCATGACTATTAAATTTTCGTCTCCCTTGACTATCCGAATAATTTCTTTTATCGCATCATAGATTTCTTCAATCTCTTCCTCATCTGCGGAGCTAGTTGGCATATAAACCTGTACTACTGTAGTAGGCATGGGCTTCGTATCTGTCTTGGCTACAATAATGCGTTCTCTATGCTGTTGGTAGTAGCTTACCACCCCTCTATTTTTTATTCATTATTAAACCTACTCCTGCGTTAGCCCTATTCGATTTTGTATTTATAACCCTGTATTCGCCTGATGAGAAGTCTTGTTCCTCCTGCCACTAAACTTCGCTAATTCCCACTATATCTAACTTTAACCTATCCAGTTCACTTTTTGAGTTTTCTAACGTACCTGCCCAATTAAGGGGTCTGACATTTCACACTCCGATCCGTAGAACGCCAGTTTTCTTTCTCCTGATAACGACGTCCTCCTGAGTAGTCCCTGTCTGGAGATCCGAATATTTTACCAAAGAGAATGCCATCATCATTTAACCATACAGTAAAGGTGCATGCCCTCGGAAAAAATAAAAGCTGTAATTTCACCTTGCTTTCAGCCGTTCGCAGTACCAGCACAGCAGGGCCGTTTTGGTTAATGTTACAAGGCCAGATCAGTCACATCCATATGCCCCTGCAACTGTTGCCCCTGCAACTACTGAAAATGCTGCTGCCCCTCTTCAGGAACCACACGTTTGTCTGGCCTCTCGACAGATACCCCTCTGCTGTGGTTGCGCCTATGGTACATTTATCTCTATCGCTGAGGCACGCAAGCCTCCCCACCAATAACAAGGTCTATGGACAATTAACAATGTACATGAGCCAATAATACGTTGAGAAATTGTATATCCGCTTATGGGACGGATGTTACGAACTAAGAGATGAGAGTTGTTAGCTGAACGCTGGCCGCTGTGGCCAAGTGGTTCTAGGCCCTTGAGTCTGGAACCGTGCTGCTGCTACAGTCGCAGGTTCGAATCCTGCCTTGGGCATGGATGTGTGTGATGTCCTTAGGTTAGTCAGGTTTAAGTAGTTCTAAGTCTAGGGGACTGATGACCTCAGATGTTAAGTCCCACAGTGCTTAGAGCCATTTGAATTATTTGTTAGTTGAAGCTAGCAGTTACTGCGCTGATGTCACTTAAGGTAAGTAGGCCCGCGTACACACTTGTGTACAAAATCGAGCGATTTCCGATAAACACTGCAGAGGGACTGTCTACAGACATGTAGCTAGACAATGTATATGGACAATCTAAAGCTTTGTCTCGAGTACACACCTTAATGTCTTGCATATTTGCTAAATATGGCTGACCTTGTCAGGATGAAATGGTTCAAATGGCTCTGAGCACTATGGGACTCAACATCTTAGGTCATAAGTCCCCTAGAACTTAGAACTACTTAAACCTAAGGACATCACACACACCCATGCCCGAGGCAGGATTCGAACCTGCGACCGTAGCAGTCCCGCGGTTCCGGACTGCAGCGCTAGAACCGCACGGCCACCGCGGCTGGCACCTTGTCAGGATGGCAGCTCAGTGGTAATAATAGATAGTGAAAGACATCGAAAGAGGAGATATTGATGGAAACGTGAACTGCTTATGGAAGTGCCTCGTTTCGGCTGTAAATTACTTTCTATTCCACCTTCACTCACTGATACCGTTACTTATTATTTTTTGGCCAGCACTTCGATTATCAACTTTTTATTATTTCGACATTCGTATTTGGAATTACTAACTTCCGACAAACATTACGTTGCGTGAAAATCTCCAGTCAGTTGAAGCACTTCCTCCGTTGATAAGTGTTGTATAACAATAAGAAAAAAAAATGATAAAAACAGATGAGGCTCTTGCACATCGCAAAGAGAACAACTGGAGGCCTTGCCACCAACACGTCCACACTACGAAATGTTGCGCAGTATTGTCTAAGAATTGTCTCATGTCTCGCATTTCAAACGGAAATCAAAAGTTGTGCGATTTTGTAGCAAAAGCTTGAGTTCAGGAGGAGAGTTCAGGAGATGAGACGCCATAAATATTGAGATGCGTGAAAAACTACCTTTCCTCAAAACAGAACGCATTCAGGTTTTGGGTCTTCAAACGTGAAGGTTTTTCAGGCTGAACGTCAAACATTGTACACATTTGTAAAGAAGTTGTTTTATACGTGGGAGTTAAATTATTTACAGAGTCGATGGTTAGGGGAAGGGTGCGCGGTTACGGGTGTAGGTAATGCTTTTATTGCGACATTTAACGTCCGGTGCACGTCACGTTACGAAACAAGACGTGTGTGGTGGCTGTGTGTATCCACGAATGTCCACTCAGAACACGAACCACTTTATATCAATCACCCACCTTTCGAGGGGGTACAGGCTGCCACAGTTCACTGTCCATACTGCAACACATTAACTATATAGGCCTAGGTAGCAAGGCCAGTGCTAAATAACGTACCACAAACTTGAAAATACGCTCGCTTATATTCTGAAGTTCCTTCAATGAAAACAACCAGTTGCACTTTACGTTTAATAATTGTTAGTCGTACGAGTGTGGTCTGAACTAATTCTTGAATGTTCATGGTTGTACGAACAGTCATTAAGGAAACAGAGTGCTGATTGCTGCACGCATTGTGAAAGGTGATTCATATCTTCTGGGATCTAAGGTTATCTACATCCATATTCCACAAGTCACCTTAAGGGGTCTGGTGGAAGGATGGGGGGGGGGGGGGGAGTGGTAAATATGAAACTGATGACCTTAGCTGTTTGGTCTGTTTAAACACTCGATCAGATCACGAATCCACTCTTCTCTGGCGCACAAACGAACTGGCTGGCCTTAGTCGAGGTATTCACATTCTCTCTTTCAGCACTTTCAGAGTGTACAAGGTTCGAATCTAAGTATTCTCAAATCTTATTAGTTAATCGCGTCTTTTAACCCAGCTGCTTTTACACGTGGACAATTGACTGGTCCTTCTGATATACTCATCATGTAACTCCGCAACTTTCTCTTTTAGAATATTTGTACATTGCGAAGAACCCTTAATGGAATTTATGACTGAGGCACTGTGCCTATGCTATTTCGAACTGGCTGAGAAAGGCAAGCATGAGACGGAGCGAGATTAATACTGTGAACACTGCAGTGAATATATTTAGCTTGTGGAAACTTTTCACAAATCACCCTTGCACCCCTCGAAGATATCCACTCATTGCAGACACATAAATACGACATATCAAGTTCGTAACTTTTAAGCTAGTCCATGAGCACAACCGCTAACCCTCGACCTGTTAGATCACGGACTGGATCAAAACCTGACAAGTCTTTCCTACGAACATCGTAGTTGTCTTCAAATGATCTTTCAGTATAGTGTAGACATGGCGATACTACATTTGCTCTGTCCTTCATATATCATAGATTTCATCTGCCAAAACAGAGAAGAAACTATGACCTCCTTATTTTACTGATTATTTTTCCTTGAATTAAAGATCCACAAAAAATATTATTTCATTCTGGTTGCTCCGACTTGTATAAAGTGCATTTAATGGTGAGGTTTCTATGTGTTTTCTGGAAGAAATGTCCCCATATTTGACACAGATTCTCAGGATCGCTCTGAAGTGGTGCTATCCAACTGTATAGATTCTGGATCATTTGTTCCCCTAAAGGTTTTACTTTTCCTATCACGAGGCCTAAAACAAAGTTGCATTTCCAGCATCAGTGGCTAAACGACCGTGCTTGGTTGGTGTACTCATTAAAACCAAATGGGGCCCTGTGTACGTGTTGTTTCCCCTGTCTTGCAAATAGCAGGGTGACTTTTACTATGGGCACAAACTTTGTCTATTGTCTTGTATTTTGCGGAGTTCATCTGAGAGGTGGCATCTTTGTGTCTGTGAGTAAAATTGGCAACAAAATTATCCGTTACTGAGACATTTACTTAGAGATAATAGCTTTGTTTGTGTTTCTTAAACACTTCTCATGCACTTCTTTCCATTTTGTAAACATCTTGCATATAAGCGCACCAGTATTTTAGTGGCTACTCTTTCCACTTTGTTCTTTACCGAAAACAAAACAACACGTTCACAGGGCCCCATTTGGTTTTAATGAGTACACCAACCAAGCACGGTCGTTTAACCACTGATGCTGGAAATGCAACTTTGTTTTAGGCCTCCTGATAGGAAAAGTAAAACCTTTAGGTGACATCCAAGGCTCAGTAACAAGGTTCATTGTCAATTCACAGTTACGAGGTCTGTGATTTATGTATGCACCAACATCAGATTTGTCACCAGTTGAACAAAGAGAGGAGGACATATCTGGAACTTCCACAGATTCTTCATTTCCCTGGGCTTCGTATTTTGAGTTCTCTGTTGTTAATTCAGAAGCGGTATCCTCCACACAATAAGTTGTTGAGGTGACTGACTCATCAGCATGTTATCTTGTAACGAAGTTCAATATTGAGCACCTTCCTCGTTTCATTGTGGAATTTAGTGCGGAAAACACTTGTAACACCACCTCCATCTCAGTAGGTAGCCAACTGACTGCGTATTCTTTACTATCGAGACAAAATATTACGCTTTGTCAGCAATGAAATGAAATGAGCGTATGGCATTGTTGGCTGGGAGGCCGCTGTATTGCAAGTCCTCTTTAGTTGACGCCACTTCGGCGACTTGCGAGTCAATGATGATGAAAAAATGATGATGGACACACAACACCAGTCCCTGCCGTGAATCGTACCCGGGCCCTCTTCGTCGTAGGCGGTAACGCTACCGCTACGCTACGGAAGCGGACACCTTGTCTACCATAACGAAACACAACACGAGAAGAGAGTCCAATTGCAAGGGAACCAGTCGATGCTACCAACACAACCAGCTCTCGCTTAAACAGTGCACTTCATTAAGTTAGAAGATATTTGTCTTCCATACCAACGCGTTTCCTAAATCTTACGTGCATGTCGAGGATTACAGTTGAGCGATTTCACTAGCAGTCACAATAAACGGCGAATACACAGGAAAATTAATCACATTATTCGTTACTTCATAAATTAAGAACGGGCTACACCTACACTATAGAGATGTACTCGGATTAATATGTTAAGTTCGCATAAATAATTTTTACAGTGCGAAGAGAAAACCCGATTACTCCGTAGAATAATTAATGGCGCATAATACAACATTGTTCATTTGCATAGCTTACTTAGATTACTGTGGGATCAAGCTGAAGCCTGAAAACTACAACATTATTAAAATAATGTAAAATAGGAATATGATATAAAATATTCTTTCAAGATTTTTTTGTTTTGTTTTGTTTTGGTGGGTGAGTGGTTAATCCCCTTAGTCCCCCTACAGCGACAACCCTGTGTATGCAGTTTACGAAGTCAGTTACAATAAAATTTTAAGGGAATATTGCATTAAGAGTTATTTTCATTTTAAAACTGGACATAGATCCAAGGGCATAATAAGCTATACACTGGATAAGTAAATTTTACTTGCCTACACCAGATTCATTCATGAAACATTCAATGAATGAGTGATGGTTTTTTTCTGCTGATATAACTAAAGTATTCCCTGGACTTGATGTTTTACGTTTACCATTTCGATTACCTAATTTATGCTAACTTATCTGGGTTTCCGTAATGCAGGCAGTTAATACGAGGCAAAACGCCATTTTGCATTTGATGTAACAGTTATTACACAATTACTTACGTTATCGCTGAAAAAATAGCACTTTTATATTTTCTTGGACGAATAATGTTGAATCAGTGCAGTTACAACGTTGTGCTGGTGGAACACTCTGGTGCCGGCCGTGATGGCCGAGCGGTTCTAGGCGCTCAGTCCGGAACCGCGCGACTGCTACGGTCGCAGGTTCGGATCCTGCCTCGGGCATGGATGTGTGTGATGTCCTTAGGTTAGTTAGGTTTAACTAGTTCTAAGTTCTAGGGGACTGATGACCATAGAAGTTAAGTCCCATAGTGCTCAGAGCCATTTTTTTGAACACTCTTGTTTTTCTGTGTTACGTATTGCAGAAGTAGAAAGCTGATTCTGGGAAAGAACAACGACACAGAACAAAACACGCCAAGTTTACTGCAATAAAAATCTGCACAGGCAGCAGTATAAAATTTGGGAAAATTTAGTACTGTTCATGTTGTAAATACGCAACACACGTACAGCTGCGAGAGGCGTTCAATAAGTAATGCAACACATTTCTTTCTGAAAGCCGGCCGTGGTGGCCAAGCAGTTACAGGCGCTACAGTCGCAGGTTCGAATCCTGCCTCGGGCATGGATGTGTGTGATGTCCTTAGGTTAGTTAGGTTTAAGTAGTTCTAAGTTCTAGGGGACTGATGACCTTAGAAGTTAAGTCCCATAGTGCTCAGAGCCATTTGAACCATTTTTTTTTCTTTCTGAAAGTAGGCTGGTTTCCAATACACGATATTATTCCCACAGTTCTGGCTACAGAACCCTATTTCTCAACGTAATTTCCGTTCAATGTGATGGGCTTACACCATCTTACTGGGAGGAAATGAGCGTTTGGCGTCATTGGCCGGGAGGCCCCTAACGGGGCAGGTCCGGCCGCCTTGGTGCTTTTTTTTGTAACCAAATATATTTATTTAAATATATTAACAACGATACATTTTAGAAAAAGACATTTTATTCTATTAATCTATTATATTCCTAGTGTTGGTTAATATTACTGTCATTTTATATGTTTTCGTTTTTATATATTTTCCTTTTTCGTTTTTCTCTTATTGTTGTTCCTTAAACCTTTTTACATGGCCATTTGTCGTCTTTTTTTTTTTGAGGGGGTAGACACTGCAGGACAGGCATAACAGTTTATATTTGGCATCGATGCATTGATTTTGAGTTTATGTTTCTGTATGTGATGCACTTGTGATGCCACAGGCACATTGTGTATTCTGGTTTGATCTCTTCCTCTAGTTACACTGTTAAGTGGGACAGTATGAGCGAAACGTCACCATGATAGGTGGAGCAGAAGTGGAAGAAACTTTTTTTACATATACTACAGAATATACCTAAATTGAAGAAGAGAGAAAATTTTGTCATATTACATAAGAGAGGCAGAAAGGATAGTGTGAGTAATCAATAGAATTTTATAGGCACAAAGTAAAGGAAATCATTAAAAAAATATCTAATAATAATAATGAGTAGTTGGCACTTTCCACTAAGTAATGCTTGTTTCCTATTCAGTATAGTACAATAATGGAAGAAAAGTTAATTAAAAAAAACTGGTAGTACTACTGTGCATACCTTTGACACTGTTTTGGCTGCGAGCCTGACAGATGTTTGGTGAGAAGCACTTTGTATCACTGATTTCACTTTATACTACTATACTTCACTATTTGATGCGAGAAGAGAAAGCACTTTATCTTTTGTGTTGCACTTGTTCGCTATCACTGCCCACGTTATTCTTGTGGTGAGTGTGGTGAGGTGGCTGGTGGCGGTGCTGAGGGTCACAGGCTGGGGAGGACTCTGGCGATTGCTGTCTGCAGTGGAATCTGCAGGAAGTTTTTGAAGTTTTCGTGGTATCGCCTGTGCTGCTGGTCTTATTACATTCGACGCCACATTGGGCGACCTGCGCGCCGGGTAGGGATGAAATGATGATGAAGACAACACAACACCCAGTCCCTGAGCGGAAAAATCCCCGACCCAACCGGGAATCGAACCCGGGCCCTTTAGGACGGCAGTCCGTCACGCTGACCGTTCAGCCAGCGGGGCGGACAGCGCCTGTCACTCTGCTGGTCGACGTCTTGTTGCATCAATGACCTCCTCGCCATCCACTTACTTCTCCCTGCGGAGCGCATCCTCCATTGTGCCAAACAGATGGAAGTCGGTGGGTGGAGATCCGGGCTGGATGAGGAGGAACAGTCCAGTGAAATTTTGTGAGCTCTTCTCTGGTGCGCGGACTTGTGCGAGGCCTTGCTTTGTCACGGAGAAGGAAAGATTCGTGCGTATTTTTGTGGAGGCAAACACGCTGAAATCGTTTCTTCAATTTCCTGAAGATACGAGGTGCATTCAAGTTATAAGGCCTCCGATTTTTTTTCTAATTAACTACTCACCCGAAATCGATGAAACTGGCGTTACTTCTCGACGTAATCGCCCTGCAGACGTACACGTTTTTCACAACGCTGACGCCATGATTCCATGGCAGCGGCGAAGGCTTCTTTAGGAGTCTGTTTTGACCACTGGAAAATCGCTGAGGCAATAGCAGCACGGCTGGTGAATGTGCGGCCACGGAGAGTGTCTTTCACTGTTGGAAAAAGCCAAAAGTCACTAGGAGCCAGGTCAGGTGAGTAGGGAGCATGAGGAATCACTTCAAAGTTGTTATCACGGAGAAACTGTTGCGTAACGTTAGCTCGATGTACGGGTGCGTTGTCTTGGTGAAACAGCACACGTGCAGCCCTTCCCGAACGTTTTTTTTGCAGTGCAGGAAGGAATTTGTTCTTCAAAACATTTTCGTAGGATGTACCTGTTACCGTAGTGCCCTTTGGAACGCAATGGGTAAGGATTACGCCCTCGCTGTCCCAGAACATGGACACCATCATTTTTTTCAGCACTGGCGGTTACCCGAAATTTTTTTGGTGGCGGTGAATCTGTGTGATTCCATTGAGCTGACTGGCGCTTTGTTTCTGGATTGGAAAATGGCATCCACGTCTCATCCATTGTCACAACCGACGAAAAGAAAGTCTCATTGATGCTGTCGTTGCGCGTCAACATTGCTTGGCAACATGCCACACGTCCGTCAGCATTCGTGGCACCCACCTGGATGACACTTTTCGCATTTTCAGGTCGTCATGCAGGATTGTGTGCACAGAACCCACAGAAATGCTAACTCTGGAGGCGATCTGTTCAACAGTCATTCGGCGATCCCCCAAAACAATTCTCTCGACTTTCTCGATCATGTCGTCAGACCAGCTTGTGCGAGCCCGAGGTTGTTTCGGTTTGTTGTCACACGATGTTCTGCCTTCATTAAACTGTCGCACCCACGAACGCAGTTTCAACACATCCATAACTCCATCACCACATGTCTCCTTCAACTGTCAATGAATTTCAATTGGTTTCACACCACGCAGATTCAGAAAACGAATGATTGCACGCTGTTCAAGTAAGGAGAACGTCGCCATTTTAAGTATTTAAAACAGTTCTCATTCTCGCCGCTGGCGGTAAAATTCCATCTGCCGTACGGTGCTGCCATCTCTGGAACATATTGACAATGAACGCGGCCTCATTTTAAAACAATGTGCATGTTTCTATCTCTTTCCAGTCTGGAGAAAAAAAAATCGGAGGCCTTAGAACTTGAATGCACCTCGTAGCACAATACACTTCAGAGCTGATCGTTGCACCATGAGGCAGCCGAGGACAAAAATAGTGCTGTGTTACTTATTAAACGTCCCTGGTAGCATTAATTTTTTTATCCTCAGTCCAGGGATTCTGCCAGACAGCCATACAAATCCACTATTCACATGGCACTTGCTCATAAATATTCCATTTTTCAGTCAGGATACACTGTTAGAACAGTATAGGCTTTCTTCTCGGCATTCTTTACTGGCAGAAGTTTATCATGAAGATAGGAAAAACCTAAAATGTTATGTGGCGCCAGATTTACTTTCCCAGTAGCTCTCGGCTTTCTTGCTGTGCTTTGGCAAACCGACGATTGCTGGATGTTGTGGCTTTTTCTTCCCTTTAGTGTATTGTGTTGTCAGATGAAATATGTAGTCATTCATATTCAGTTATTCTGAATAAGCTCTGAACAACCCTTGGTATAGTGTGCTAAAGATCCCTGAAATGCTCTGATCCATCATGCAGACAAGGAATCCGTCCTCTTTGGTGTTGGAAATGAATGGAATCCACTCGTCTGGGTGAAAGGATATTTTGTTCCTCTCTATAATGGCAAAATCTGCTATCACAAGGGTGGGAAACTATGCCCAGTACTCAGGAATTTCTGTTCTACAGCACTGAAATATTTACGGATGATTAGTTTTTGGAGAAGTATCGTAATATTGTGAACATCTCTCGCAATATTTAGGCTTACATCTGAATGAAAATCGTATGAAAAATAGAAATTATGATCAAAAGACTCCACTTTCATTGCTTTGCTCTGAATGCTGTCCTTCACTTTGTCTAATACAATGTGGAAACACTTCTGAGGCATTCCGTAAAAATTCTGTAAACGGTAGTGACACATGTTCAGTTCTTTCATTATGTCGAATATGCCTGATTGTTTCCCTCTTTTCAACCATTCTGGATGTGACCAATATCTTATTTGCTGAAAAAACTGCCTATTGGCTTCTGTCTCGGGTTCTTCGGCCGACGTTCATCTAATGATTTTACTCACGTTTCGCCAGCACAAGTGGCTGGCATTGTCAAAGCTTCACCCTCCATTGCCGGTGGTGAACTGGACCCGAGCTCGCGGCCGCAGACTATATGTACCTGGCGCACCAACGTCCGAGGGCTTCTCCTAGGTCATTTCCGGTGAGGTTCTCCTCTTGCTACCTGCAGTACGGGAAGCCAGGATCCGTTTACCTTAAGTCTTTCCTCTTTCTTGTTGAAGCTGTTCGCGTGTTTTTGTATTTCTACAGCTTCTCTGAACAAGCGCGTGTGATAGTGCTTCTCTACAGCCAGAACTTCCGTGTCGGCGAATTTTATTACGTGGTCGGTCTCACTCAGTGCGTGCTCTTCCACGGCCGATTTCTCCACCTGCCCCAACCTGCAATGTCGCTTATGCTCTTTGATCCTGGTGTTGATTGATCGTCCAGTCATTCCGACATAAACTTTTCCGCATGTGCATGGTATACGGTATATTCCCGACATTGCAAGTGGGTCCCTTTTCTCCTTCGCCGATCTAAGACACTCTTTGATCTTCTTTGTCGGTTTGAAAAGCGTCTTTACGCCAGGTTTGCGCAACATACGGCCGATTCTGTCCGTCACTCTGCGAATGCATGGCAGAAAGGCCGTACCGACATTTCTTTTTCTGATTCCTTACTTCGTCGAGTGTTTGGCTCTGTTACACTTCTAATATGATTTGTGGACTACTCATTGCTCCTCAGAACACTTTCCAGGTGTTGCATTTCTCGTCTGAGGTGCTGCGGCTCACATTTTCGTCCTGCTCTCGTTACGAGCGTATAAATCATGCCCCTTTTCTGGCTAGGGTGGTGGTTTGATAGTTTGTGCAGGTATCGGTCCGTGTGTGTCGGTTTTCGATACACGCTGTGTCCCAGGTTTTCGCCGTCCCTTGTGACCAGCACATCTAGAAATGGCAGTTTCTTGTCCTTTTCTACTTCTATGGTAAATGTTATGTTGGCATGGAGGCTGTTCAAGTGTTTTAGGAAGTCACCGAGCTGTTCTTCACCATGGCTCCACACCACGAAAGTATCATCGACGTACCTGTACCACACCTTAGGTATGCATTCGCCAAGTCCAGTGCTTGTGCTTCGAATTGTTCCATTAGGAAGTTGGCCAGTAAAATCATTAGATGAACGTCGGCCGAAGAACCCGAGACAGAAGGTAATAGGCAGTTTGTCAACAAGTGGCCACTAAAGCCTTAACAATTTTGTATCTTCTTTGCTGCTGAAATTTTACGATTTGCAAAAGATATAGTGCCTCGCTAGCTTCGTCTGATGGACACGACACACTCTAATCCATTCGTAGCGCGACTGTCCCGCGTCTCTGCGACAGCGTTACGTCCCGCCGACGCCGCCTTCCTTCCTCGCAGCCGTAGGCGTCCGCACCGCGTCATTTCTGTGTGAGCTACTCCTGACGCTCTCGCACTGACTGAACGATCCCGCGGCAAAACGTGATGCTCTTCCTTGGATCTTCTCCAGCTCCTCTATGAAGGATCCTAGAGTGATAAGCGGTACTCTAGAATCGGTTTTACAAGCGTTTTGTAAGGAACTTTTTTCATAGACGAATTACTTGTTATCATTCTACCAATGAATCTTGGCCTTGCATCTGTTTTTCCTATAGCTTTTTTTATTAAAATTTATAAGAATCACCTCAGTTGTATTACAGTTGTTGTTGTTGTTGTTGTTATTGTTGTGGTCTTCAGTCCAGAGACTGGTTTGATGCAGCTCTCCATGCTACTCTGTCCTGTGCAAGCTTCTTCATCTCCCAGTACTTACTGTAACCTACGTCCTTCTGAATCTGATCAGTGTATAAATCTCTTGGTCTCCCTCTACGATTTTTACCCTCCATGCTGCCCTCCAATGCTAAATTTGTGATCCCCTGATGCCTCAGAACATGTCCTACGAACCGGTCCCTTCTTCTTGTGAAGTTGTGCCACAAACTCCTCTTCTCCCCAATTCTATTCAGTACCTCTTCATTAGTTATGTGATCTACCCATCTAATCTTCAGCATTCTTCTGTAGCACCACATTTCGAAAGCTTCTATTCTCTTCTTGTGCAAACTATTTATCGTCCATGTTTCACTTCCATGCATGGCTACACTCCATACAAATACTTTCAGAAACGACTTCCTTACACTTAAATCAATACTCGATGTTAGCAAATTTCTTTTCTTCAGAAACGCTTTCCTTGCCATTGCCAGTCTACATTTTATATCCTCTCTACTTCGACCATCATCAGTCATTTTGCTTCCCAAATAGCAAAACTCCCTTACTACTTTAACTGTCTCATTCCCTAATCTAATTCCCTCAGCATCACCCGAGTTAACTCGACTACATTCCATTATCCTCGTTTTGCTTTTGTTGATGTTCATCTTATATCCTCCTTTCAAAACACTGTCCATTCCGTTCAACTGCTCTTGCAAGTCCTTTGTTGTCTCTGACAGAATTACAATGTCATCGGCGAACCTCAAAGTTTTTATTTTTTCTCCATGGATTTTAATACCTAATCCGAATTTTTCTTTTGTTTCCTTTACTGCTTGCTCAATATACAAATTGAATAACATCGGGGATAGGCTACAACCCTGTCTCACTCCCTTCCCAACCACTGCTTTCCTTTTATGCCCTTCGACTCTTATAACTGCCATTTGGTTTCTGTGGAAACTGTAAATAGCCTTTCGCTCCCTGTATTTCACCCCTGCCACCTTCAGAATTTGAGACAGATTAGACCAGCCAATATTGTCAAAAGCTTTCTCTAAGTCTACAAATGCGAGAAACGTAGGTTTGCCTGTCCTTAATCCATTTTCTAAGATAAGTCGTAGGGTCAGTATTACCTCACGCGTTCCAACATTTCTACGGAATCTAAACTGATCTTCCCCGAGGTCGGCTTCTACCAGTTTTTCCATTCGTCTGTAAAGAATTCGTGTTAATATTATGCAGCCGTGGCTTACTAAACTGATAGTTCGGTAATTTTCACATCTGTCAACACCTGCTTTCTTTGGGATTGGAATTATTATATTCTTCTTGAAGCCTGAGGGTATTTCGCCTGTCTCATACATCTTGCTCACGAGGTGGTAGAGTTTCGTTAGGCCTGGCTCTACCAAGGCTGTCAGTAGTACTAATGGAATGATGTCTACTGTTACAGTACATTTCTTATATTACGAATTGTTTCGATCAATGAAACCAGTTGGATGGCTCTGTCAAAAGCCTTTGTAACAAGTTCTCACGCCGTTGTGCCGATATCATGAGTGAAGAAGTCTAGTCGTCTTGCTTAACGTCGAAGGCACATTATGGAACATGGCGCACACACAATACACTCCACCCAGCTGCCTGTCAGAAGCATAGCAAGCAGTGAGAGCAGAGAAAATAGCATGTTGTGCGAGCAACACCGGCGAACACCGAAACTGTTTCGAGATTTTATGACAGAAGGCTCTGTGTAGGGTTGCTACGTGTCGGCATCCATTACACGCTACGACTTTCTTCAGACTGACACCGGATTGATACCTGTATCTGACTGCGCGTGTGTGCGTGTGCGTGCGTGCGTGTGTGTGTGTGTGTGTGTGTGTGTGTGTGTTTGTGTGTGTGTGGGGAGGTGGAGAGGGGGGGAGGAATGCATATGCTGATGCTTCTTTGCCGACATGATGTTCTGAACGCACTACAAACGGAAACTCCATTAAAATTTCGAGAAGACACGTTTTGGATGTTCCCCCAATCGGAAGGCGCTAGCGACGAATTCTGGCACATGGACTAATTTAATTTTAAAAAAATTGCATAAAAAATACAAAATAAATAAAATAAAATAAAACATACATAAAAACTAAAAAAATACAATAACGTCAACTAAAAAACAAAAGTCCGTACACAACTAGTTTCATGTTCATCGCTACTCTCTATGTTCTTCCCCCACAGTTTAGTTGTTTTGCGACAGGCGTAGATAGGGGCCAACGCCTGAAGAGGTGCATTATTTTTTTTTTGTATAGGACAGAAGTGGCGGTGGCAAGTAAATTTTTTTTTTATTTCCCTTTCCTGTCGAGGGTCGCCGGCCGGTGTGGCCGGGTGTTTCTAGGTGTTTCGATCTGGAACCGTGCGACCGCTACGGTCGCAGGTTCGAATCCTGCCTCGGGAATGGATGCGTGTGATGTCCTTAGGTTAGTTAGGTTTAAGTAGTTCTAAGTTCTAGGGGACTGATGACCTCAGATGTTAAGTCCCATAGTGCTCAGAGCCATTTGAACCTGTCCAGCGTCGTAAAAAAAGTGGTAGAGCGTAAAAAGAAAATTAAATAAAAATCGGCATCATAGTGGGAAGTGGCATGGCCTCTCACGTTTACGTCCCGAGTTCAAAACCCGATTACCGTTTTTATTTTATTTTTTCATTTATGTATCCATGTCTGTAGAAGGTTACTACATGAATATTTCTTATCAAGTCAGAGCATACAAGGACGTAAAATCACAAGTGGATTTCACAATAAGTGTCATAGGTTTATTATTAGTATATGTGTCTATGGTATTTTCAGGGGTTACATCTTTATAAATTCACGTATTCTTATATTGAATTCTTACATTAATTCTTATATTTTACTCTTATGTTGATTCTTCGGGAATATTTGGTGCATTCACTTAGTTGATACCGATCGTAGGAACATTCATCTAAATACAGAAGTTCTGAACATCACGAGCATCGTGCGGAGTCAGGTTTGCCACCTCAATATTACTTCGAACGAATCTCACTTGGGAAAGAAACACCGTTAACACCGCTGAAGAATTCATTCGTTGGCAACAGTTTCACAGCAAACAAAGCATAACGTATCACTTTTCCGGAAACTGGCTCTTGCAACTTATTATGAATCCAGATACACAGAGGTATTTCTCCGAAAATAATTTCAAATAATTTTTCCATTCATTTATTTTTTTATTCATTCACGAGGCGTACAATTAGTAGACGAATAAGGACAACGTTTTTCCAATATACACTCGAAAAGATTAGCGTAGTAATCTTCTGCGGAAATGACTAGATAAATGAAAATAAGAGTAATTAGCGGGTTTCGAAGACGGGGCGCAAGAGTGGGAAGCCCCGACGTGAGCCACTATGCCACAGCTGCGGTTGAACTATTACCTCGCTAAAAGGTACATAAAGTTCTTCCAAAACATTGACCTGAGAAACGGTCGAATATATACTAATAAGCTTATCTTGGCGCCTCTTGCACTGAGCGAAGTTTCTGCGAGATCGTGTTATGGCACTTGCCACGTTTTCTCTGCTTGCCCTGTACGAAGTAAAAAACTTCGATCGGTGCCTCGTTAAGCGCCAAACACTTGGGCTCCCTTGGTTACGGAAGCATTCGAATTGACTTAGCTCCGACATAATGCACCCATACAAAGAAAGAACTCCGTTCTGACCCCAATTGCCACATGCAAGGTTTTGAATAAATTGCACAGGCGCCGTTTGTGCTCAAATACAACAGCGCAACTTACAAGCGCGACTAGCGTCTGCATCTACACTGACGAAAAAAAAATCACCACCCGAAGAAGGAGTTGTGGAACATAAACGAAAGCTGGTAGGCGTGTTTCTACACCTGAAAAATGATGTCGTTCAGATGTCGCGCCAGTCGCATAAGTGTGGCGCTAGCAGTGCCACTGTGAGAATGCAAATCAGATTTGCTTTGAATACACACTGTAACAGTCGTGAACTTTAATTACACTACTCACCATTACAATTGCTACACCACGAAGATGACGTGCTACAAACGCGAAATTTAACCGACAGGAAGAAGGTGCTGTGATACGCAACTGATTAGCTTTTCAGAGCATTCACAGAGGGTTGGCGCCGGTGGCGACACCTACAACGTGCTGACATGAGGAACGTTTCCAACCGATTTCTCATAAACAAACAGCAGTTGACCTGCGTTGCCTGATGAAACGTTGTTGTGATGCCTCGTGTAAGGAGGAGAAATGCGTACCATCACATTTCCGACTTTGATAAAGGTCGGTTTGTAGGCTGTAGCGATTGCGGTTTATCGTATCGCGACCTTGCTGCTCGCATTGGTCGAGATCCAATGACTGTTAGCAGAATATGTAATCGGTGGGTTCAGGGGGGTAATACGGAACGCCGTGATGGATCCCAATGGCCTCGTATCACTAGCAGTCAAGATGACAGGCATCTTATCCGCATGGCTGTAACGCATCATGAAGCCACGTCTCGATCCCTGAGTCAACAGATGGTGACGTTTACAAGACAACAACCATCTGCACGAACAGTTCGACGACGTTTGCAGCAGCACGGACTAACAGCTCGGAGACCGTGGCTGCGGTTACCGTTGACGCTGCATGACACACAGGAGCGCCTGCGATGGTGTACTCAACGACGAACCTGGGTGCACGAATGGCAAAACGTCATTTTTTTCGCATGAATCCAGATTCCGTTTACAGCATCATGATGGTCGCATCCGTGTTTGGCGACATCGTGGTGAACGCAGATTGGAAACGTGTATTCGTCATCGCCATAGGGGCGTATCACCCGGCGTGATGGTATGGGGTGCCATACTCGTCTCGGTCACCTCTTGTTCGCATTGACGGCACTTTGAACAGTGGACGTTTCATTTCAGATGTGTTACGACCCGTGGCTCTACCCTTTATTCGATCCCTACGAAACCCTACATTTCAGCAGGATAATGCACGACCGCATGTTGCAAGTCCTGTACGGGCCTTTCTGGATACAGAAAATGTTCGACTGCTGCCCTGGCCAGCAGATTCTCCAGATCTCTCACCAATTGAAAACGTCTGGTCAATGGTGGCCGAGCAACTGGCTCGTCACAATACGCTAGTCACTTCTCTTGATGAACTGTGGTATCGTGCTGAAGCTGCATGGGCAGCTTTACCTGTACCCGCCATCCAAGCTCTGTTTGACTCAATGCCCAGACGTATCAAGGTCGTTATTACGGCCAGAGGTGGTTGTTCTGGGTCATGATTTCTCAGGATCTATGCACCCAAATTGTGTGAAAATGTAATTACAAGACAGTTCTAGTATAATATATTTGTCCAATGAATACCCGTTTATCATCTGCATTTCTTCTTGGTGTAGCAATTTTAATGGCCAGTTGTGTAACTCTGAGATTGGAAATGGTTAGCTGATGTTAGCCAAGAATGCCTTTAAGGCAACAAAGACGCAATTTTCAGTTTCTCACTAAGTTTGAACGATGACGCGTAACAGAGCTGCGAGAATCTGGATGACTGCTGGCAGCGGCGGTCACTAGAATGTACGGCCGCAGGAAGACCGTACCCCGGACGGCCACGAGGCACTTGTTGTGTCTAGACAAGACAGTCTAGACACAAGGCGAAGGTAACCGAAATGCACGCGCACACACACACCGGCTGGCGTGAGTTCTGGAACAGGATACGTATTGAATGCTATAAAGAAAAGTACGTAGCTGCGTTAATACTTAACTTTAATTCATCCTTGTGGTACATCGCTCCTGACGATACGAATGAGACACTTTAAATATGGTTAATGGCGCCTTGCTAGGTCGTAGCCATGGACTTAGCTGAAGGCTATTCTAACTGTCTCTCGGCAAATGAGAGAAAGGCTTCGTCAGTGTAGTCGCTAGCAAAGTCGTCGTACAACTGGGGCGAGTGCTAGTACATCTTTCTAGACCTGCCATGTGGTGGCGCTAGGTCTGCAATTACTGACATTGGCGACACGCGGGTCCGACGTTTGGCGGTGACACCACAGCACTACCGAGAGGGAAGACCACCGTGTTTGGCGTATGGCTCTGGCGCATCATACTACATCTGCAGCAGCAATCTGAGTAGCAGTTGGCACCACAGTGATACCAGAAACTGTTACAAATCGGTTGCTTCAAGGACAGCTCCGATCCAGACGCCCTGTAGCGTGCACTCCACTGGGCCCAAACCACGGCCATTGGCGATTTCAGTGGCGTCATGTGGGAGCTCAGTGGATGGTACGGTGGGTATCTGTTGTGTTTTCTGGAGCAAGCTCGTTCTGCCTCCGTGTCAGCGGTAGCCGATTCTTGGTTAGGAGGAGGACAATAGACGACCTGCAACGAACCTGCCTGCGTGCTACACACACTGGACCTTCGCCTGGAGCTGCGATTTCATTTGACAGCAGGAGCACTCTCGTGGCTACCGCACGCGCACTGACTGCAAATCTGTTCGTCAGTCTGGTGATTCGACCTGCTGTGTTGGCATTCGTAAGCAGCATTCCATGGGTTGTTTTCCAACTGGATAACGCTCGTCCACATACCGCTGTTGAACCCAACATGCTCTACAGAGTGTCGACATGTTGCCTTGGCCTGCTCCATCACTAAAACAGCTGAATTTCTCAAACAGCGCTATACACTGGTTCGACAGCTACCTCAAAAACAGAAGTCAACAAGTCATTTGTGGGTCGGAAAAGTCATCATGGAAAAACGTGCGCTCTGGAGTTCCCCAAGGCTCCGTCCTTGGTCCATTACTCTTCTCACTGTATATTAATGATATTTCTTCAGTGATTCACTCCTGCAACTACCATCTATATGCCGACGACATCCAACTGTACATAAGTGCAAGCCCCAAGAACATTGCTGACGCAGTAGCGAGTATGAACGCAGATCTTTGCTCTGTTTCTCGATGGGCACAGAACCTAGGTCTGAAACTAAGCCCCAAGAAATCCCAGGTCATACTTATATCTCATCCAAAGTTAATCAGTCGGTACTTTCGCGAAACAGTCCCTCAAATACTCCTCAATGGTACCCAGCTACCATACCAAAAAACAGTAAAAGACCTTGGAATAATCTTGGATGAACACCTAAACTGGGAAGAACAAACAGTCACAGCTTGCCGGAAATCGCTCTCCTCCCTACATGCAATTCAAAAATTTAGAAAAATGTTTCCAACCCATGTTAAACAAAAATTAGTCCAAACACTAGTCTTGCCTAATCTTTACTACTGTGATGTAGTTCAACACGGCACAAATAGTGAAAATTCGAGGTGCCTCGAGCTAGTGATGAATGCTTGCGTTAGATACGTATGCAATATACGGTTGTATGATCATATCAGTCCTTCATACTCCCAGCTAGGTTGGATACGCCCACATAAGGCACGCGATCTCCACACGATGTGCTTACTTCATCGATTTCTTAGCCACTGGTGCCCCCAATACTTATCTTTTTACATTAAACACCTATCATCATTCCACAACCGCAATACCAGATCGGATACGTCTAGCATCTTGGCTGTACCTTTACATAACACAAAATCTTTCTCTGTGTCATTCTCCATCTCAGCCATACGACTATGGAACGCGCTCCCCTGTGATCTGCGTCTTATCCAGAACCACTTAACATTCAAGAGGGAACTCAAGACTTACATATTAGGGACGGTATAGCCACCATTGTCGTGCCCCTCTCATCTTTTTCTTTCTCCTCTCCATCATAGCTTCGAATTTTACCATTCTATTTCTCTTCCCCTAACCTATCTACCTCTTCTATATCTCTTTCACCCCATTCTATCGTCTTATGTCTCTGCTTGATGAGAATAACTCACAAGCTGCAAGAATATAACGAGAAAATTCCCAACTAGCAATAGGACTGACATTCATAAAAGAAAAAAATATGTTTACTTTCCTATACATAGTCATTACTATTATTATTATTCTTGATTATTATAATTATTTTTTGATTGTTATAATTATCATTGTACTGCTTTTATAATCTCTAATTTTTTTCTGTAACATTAATACTGTCTAACATGTTATATGTCCTTAATGTTCTGTAGAAACTGAAATTTGTTGAATCTGAGTATGCCTGGTTAGGTGTAAGAGAGGGCCTGAAGGCCCTAATCTTGCCAGGTAAAATAAATGCATAAATAAATAAAATAAATGAATAAATAAATCTGTCTCCAGTCGAGTACATGTGGGACATCATCGGACGACAACTCCATCGTCACACAGACAGCATTAACCGCCCATCTGTCGACCGGTCGAGGCAACAGGCATGGAACTCCATCCCACGAACTGGCATCCGGCACCTGTTTAACACAATAAATGCGGGTTTGCATGCTTGCAGTGAAATTCTGGCGGTTACACCGGTTATTATTGTACCAGCATTTCAAAAAATGGTTCAAATGGCTCTGGGCACTATGGGACTTAACATCTGAGGTCATCAGTCCCCTAGAACAAACACTGGTAGCTGTTACTTCTGTAAAATATCTGGGAGTGTGCGTGCGGAACGATTTGAAGTGCAATGATTGTATAAAATTAATTGTTGGTAAAGCGGGTACCAGGTTGAGATTCATTGGGAGAGTCCTTACAAAATGTAGTCCATCAACAAAGGAGGTGGCTTACAAAACACTCGTTCGACCTATACTTGAGTATTGGTCATCAGTGTGGGATCCGTACCAGGTCGGGTTGACGGAGGAGATAGAGAAGATCCAAAGAAGAGCGGCGCGTTTCGTCACAGGGTTATTTGGTAAGCGTGATAGCGTTACGGAGATGTTTAGCAAACTCCAGTGGCAGACTCTGCAAGAGAGGTGCTCTGCATCGCGGTGCAGCTTGCTGTCCAGGTTTCGAGAGGGTGCGTTTCTGGATGAGGTACCGAATATATTGCTTCCCCCTACTTTTACCTCCCGAGGAGATCACGAATGTAAAATTAGAGAGATTCGAGCGCGCGTGGAGGCTTCCCGGCAGTCGTTCTTCCCACGAACCATACGCGACTGTAACAGGAAACGGAGTTAATGACAGTGGCACTTCAAGTGCCCTCCGCCACACACCGTTGGGTGGCTTGCGGAGTATAAATGTAGATGTATATGTAGAACTTAGAACTACTTAAACCTAACTAACCTAAGGACATCACACACATCCATGCCCGAGGCAGGATTCGAACCTGCGACCGTAGCGGTTGCAAGATTCCAGACTGTAGCGCCTAGAACCGCTCGGCCAACGGGGCAGCCCAGCATTTCACATTTGGAATGGTTTATCTCGCACTTCCATTAACCTGCGGTATTGCAATGTTAATCACTTAAATACACTGACTTAGCGAATGTCATGGGATAGGCACGTACAACGCGAGGGGCCTCCTATCGGCCTGCAGACTGCAGTGAGACGCCGTGGAAGTGCCTCTGATACTCCTCCAGAAGCAGCTGACACTAAATTGTTTGCAGAGCGGCAGCCAATTCCGTTCTGTTCGTAGGTGCAGAATCCATGGCACAGAGCTTGCGTTCCATGACGTCCCAGATATGATCGATGGGGTTGAAAGGCCGGCCGGTGTGGCTGAGCAGTTCTAGGCGGTTCAGTCCGGAACTGCGCTGCTGCTACGGTCACAGGTTCGAATCCTGCCTCGGGCACGGATATGTGTGATGTCCTTAGGTTAGTTAGGTTTCAATAGTTCTAAGTTCTAGGGGACTGATCACCTCAGATGTTAAGTCCCATAATGCTCAGAGCCATTTGAACCATTCTTGGGGTTGAAATCTGGGCTCCGGAATGGCCACCTCAGTCTCTGGACCTCCCCTGCATATTCCGGAAACCATTCCCTGGCGACGCGGGGGCGATGTGGCGACCTGTTATCTTGAAACATCGCAAAACCGTCAGGATGTTGAAAGGCCAAAAATGGGTGGAGATGGTATCCGAGCAGATCAACATAATGTGGACGATTTAAGTCCCTTCCAGAACAATCAGAGGACCCATTCCATACTAGGAAAATGCACCCCAGACCATAACAGAGACAGCACTGCCTTGACCACACCTTCTTGCCGTGCAGGATCAGTCGATTCATACGGTTTGGTCCACCCACTGGCATGGTGCAGTTGAAATCGTGGTCCGTCCGACCGTATCACGTTAGGCTCCAGTGTCCGTCCTTGGTAATGGCGACAAATGCAAGCCTTTGTGCCCAATGACGTCGCGTTAACAGTGGCATCCGTGTGTTGCGCCGGATCCCATTCCCCATGGAATCATGGTTCAAATGGTTCAAATTGCTCTGAGCACTGCGGGACTTAACATCTTGGGTCATCAGTCGCCTAGAACTTAGAACTACTTAAACCTAACTAACCTAAGGACATCACACACATCCAAGCCCGATGCAGGATTCGAACCTACGACCGTAGCAGTCCCGCGGTTCCGGACTGCAGCGCCTAGAACCGCACGGCCACCGCGGCCGGCATGGAATCATGTTCCTACGGATTTTCCACTGGGAGACGAGTCCAGCACGTCCTGTGTTGCACTGAGCTGCGATTTGTTGTGCTGTTGCCCTTCTGTCACTATTGACGCATCGTCAGTGATGACGTCTCAACTGTCGCCGATGACGGTCATCGTGGGTAGGTGGACTGACACCCTCATTCAACTGTTCACGCCAGCTCTGGACACGGTTGAGCGTGTGAAGCCGAACTCCTGCTCCACTGCCGAAATCTAAATTCCCATCCGGGCGGGTATCGACCGCCAAACCCCCCTCGAATGCAGTAAATGAAGCAGGCAAAAAAGAATACAAACGACTCAAAAATGAGATCGACAGGAAGTGCAAAATGGCTAAGCAGGGATGGCTAGAGGACAAATGTAAGGATGTAGAGGCTTATCTCACTAGGGGTAAGATAGGTACTGCCTACAGGAAAATTAAAGAGACCTTTGGAGATAAGAGAACCACTTGTATGAACATCAAGAGCTCAGATGGAAACCCAGTTCTAAGCAAAGAAGGGTAAGCAGAAAGGTGGAAGGAGTATATAGAGGGTCTATACAAGGGCGATGCACTTGAGGACAATATTATGGAAATGGAAGAGGATGTAGATGAAGATGAAATGGGAGATAAGATACTGCGTGAAGAGTTTGACAAAGCACTGAAAGACCTGAGTCGAAACAAGGCCCCCGGAGTAGACAACATTCCATTGGAACTACTGACGGCCTTGGGAGAGCCAGTCCTGACAAAACTCTACCATCTGGTGAGCAAGATGTACGAGACAGGCGAAATACCCTCAGACTTCAAGAAGAATATAATAATTCCAATCCCAAAGAAAGCAGGTGTTGACAGATGTGAAAATTACCGAACAATCAGCTCAATAAACCACAGCTGCAAAGTACTAACACGAATTCTTTACAGACGAATGGAAAAACTAGTAGAAGCCGACCTCGGGGAGGATCAGTTTGGATTCCGTAGAAATACTGGAACACGTGAGGCAATACTGACCTTACGACTTATCTTAGGAGAAAGATTAAGGAAAGGCAAACCTACGTTTCTAGCATTTGTAGACTTAGAGAAAGCTTTTGACAATGTTGACTGGAATACTCTCTTTCAAATTCTAAAGGTGGCAGAGGTAAAATACAGGGAGCGAAAGGCTATTTACAATTTGTACAGAAACCAGATGGCAGTTATAAGAGTCGAGGGACATGAAAGGGAAGCAGTGGTTGGGAAGGGAGTAAGACAGGGTTGTAGCCTCTCCCCGATGTTATTCAATCTGTATATTGAGCAAGCAGTAAAGGAAACAAAAGAAAAATTCGGAGTAGGTATTAAAATCCATGGAGAAGAAATAGTAACTTTGAGGTTCGCCGATGACATTGCAATTCTGTCAGAGACAGCAAAGGACTTGGAAGAGCAGTTGAACGGAATGGATGGTGTCTTGAAGGGAGGATATAAGATGAACATCAACAAAAGCAAAACAAGGATAATGGAATGTAGTCGAATTAAGTCGGGTGATGCTGAGGGAATTAGATTAGGGAATGAGCCACTTAAAGTAGTAAAGGAGTTTTGCTATTTGGGGAGCAAAATAACTGATGATGGTCGAAGTAGAGAGGATATAAAATGTAGACTGGCAATGGCAAGGAAAGCGTTTCTGAAGAAGAGAAATTTGTTAACATCGAGTATAGATTTAAGTGTCAGGAAGTCATTTCTGAAAGTATTTGTATGGAATGTAGCCATGTATGGAAGTGTAACATGGACGGTAAATAGTTTGGACAAGAAGAGAATAGAAGCTTTCGAAATGTGGTGCTACAGAAGAATGCTGAAGATTAGATGGGTAGATCACATAACTAATGAGGAAGTATTGAATAGAATTGGGGAGAAGAGAAGTTTGTGGCACAACTTGATCAGAAGAAGGGATCGGTTGGTAGGACATGTTCTGAGGCATCAAGGGATCACCAATTTAGTATTGGAGGGCAGTGTGGAGGGTAAAAATCGTAGGGGGAGACCAAGAGATGAATACACTAAGCAGATTCAGAAGGATGTAGGTTGCAGTAGGTACTGGGAGATGAAGAAGCTTGCACAGGATAGAGTAGCATGGAGAGCTGCATCAAACCAGTCTCAGGACTGAAGACCACAACAACAACAAAAACCCCCCTCGAACGACATCAGCTCATTACGACGTTGCACGTTACACAAATTTTTTTTTTTTTATTTACACGTCAAGTTCCATAGGACCAAATTGAAGAGCAAATCTCCAAGGTTATGGAACGTGTCAGTACATGAAATTACAACATAAAAGTAATAACAGATAAAAATAAAAGTTCATGAACCTGAAAAAAGTTAGCACGTAAGTTTAAGTAAACGCTATCAGCAATACAATAAGAATCAGCTTAGTTTTTCAAGTAATTCATCGACAGAATAGAAGGAGTGACCCATTAGGAAACCTTTCAGTTTCGATTTGAAAGCGCGTGGATTACTGCTAAGATTTTTGAATTCGAGTGGCAACTTATTGAAAATGGATGCGGCAGTATACTGCACACCTTTTTTCTCGAGAGTTAAGGAAGTCCGATCCAAATGCAGGTTTGATTTCTGACGAGTATTAACCGAGTAAACGCTGCTTATTCTTCGGAATAAGCTAATACTGTTAACAAGAAATGACAGTGAGGAACATATATATTGAGAGGCCAATGTCAAAATACCCAGACTCGTGAACAGGGGTCGACAAGAGGTTCATGAATTCACACCACTTATTGCCCGAACCGCCCGTTTCTGAGCCAGAAAATATCCTTCTAGAATGGGAAGAGTTACCCCAAAATATAATACCATACGACATAAGCGAATGAAAACAACCAAAGTAGACTAATTTTCGTGTCGAAGTATCACTCACTTATGATACCGTTCGAACAGTAAAAATGGCAGTATCAAGTCTTTGAACAAGATCCTGAACGTGGGCTTACCACGACAGCTTACTGTCTATCTGAACACCAAGAAATATGAACTGTTCAGTTTCACTTATCATATGCCCATTCTGTGAAATTAAAACATCAAGTTTTGTTGAATTGTGTGTTAGAAACTGTAAAAACTGAGTCTTACTCTGACTTAACGTTAGTTTATTTTCTACAAGCCATGAACTGAGGTCACGTACTGCACTATTTGAAACCGAGCCAATGTTGCACACAACATCCTTTACTACCAAGCTAGTGTCATCAGCAAACAGAAATATTTTAGAGTTGCCCGTAATACTGGAGGGCGTATCATTTATATAAATAAGGAACAGGAGTGGCCCCAACACTGATCCCTGGGGCACCCCCCTCTTGACAGTGCCCCACTCAGATCCCACATCACAGCCGTTATCACCATTGTGAATAATGACCTTTTGCTGCCTGTTGCTAAAGTAAGAGGTGAACCAATTGTGAGGTACTCCCCGTATTCCGTAATGGTCCAACTTCTGGAGCAATATTTTGTGATCAACACAATCAAATGCCTTAGTAAAATAAAAAAAATACGCCAAGCCTTCGAAACTTCTTGTTTAGCCCATCCAATACCTCACAGAGAAAAGAGAATATAGCATTTTCAGTTGTTAAATGACTTGTTAAGCCGAACTGTACATTTGATAGCAAATCGTATGATATAAAATGATCAATTATCCTTACATACACAGCCTTTTCAATAACTTTTGCAAACACTGATGGCATAGAAATATGTCTAAAATTATCTACATGATCTATATAAATGACCTGGGTGACAATCTGAGCAGTTCTCTTAGGTTGTTCGCAGATGATGCTGTAATTTACCGTCTAGTAAGGTCATCCGAAGACCAGTATCAGTTGCAAAGCGATTTAGAAAAGTTTGCTGTATGGTGTGGCAGGTGGCAGTTGACGCTAAATAATAAAAAGTGTGAGGTGATCCACATGAGTTCCAAAAGAAATCCGTTGGAATTCGATTACTCGATAAATAGTACAATTCTCAAGGCTGTCAATTCAACTAAGTACCTGGCTGTTAAAATTACGAACAACTTCAGTTGGAAAGACCACATAGATAATATTATGGGGAAGGCGAGCCAAAGGTTGCGTTTCATTGGCAGGACACTTAGAAGATGCAGCAAGTCCACTAAGAGACAGCTTACACTACACTCGTTCGTCCTCTGTTAGAACATTGCTGCACGGTGTGGGATCCTTACCAGGTGGGATTGACGGGAGACATCGAAAGGGTGCAAAAAAGGGCAGCTTCTTTTGTATTATCACGTAATAGGGGAGAGAGTGTTGCAGATATGATACGCGAGTTGGGATGGAAGTCATTAAAGCAAAGACGTTTTTCGTCGCGGCGAGATCTATTTACGAAATTTTAGTCACCGACTTTCTCTTCCGAATGCGAAAATATTTTGTTGAGCCCAACCTACATAGGTAGGAATGATCATCAAAATAAAATAAGAGAAATCAGAGCTCGAACAGAAAGGTTTAGGTGTTCGTTTTTCCCGCGCGCTGTTCGGGAGTGGAATGGTAGAGAGATAGTATGATTGTGGTTCGATGAACCCTCTGCCAAGCACTTAAATGTGATTTGCAGAGTAATCATGTAGATGTAGATGTAGATCCGTTATATAAAGCGGTTTTACTACTGAGTACTTGAATCGCTCAGGAAACTGACCGTTCATAAAGGAAAAATTACAAATGTGGCTAAATACAGGGCTAACAGGCACATTCACTTCTCAGAAGGTCTGGTATACAACTGCAGTTGGCACAGGTAGCGCATGGTGGGCATGTAACACACCTGAGCCATCTGTGCTCCAGTAACCTATTAGGTTTGCTAAGTCAGTGTATGTTACCTAGACAAATGGATCCCCGAAATATCACTACTCTACATTAATTATTGTTTGGTGTTGCGGTTTTTTTCTTCCGACAGTGTGCGTTCGAGCAGGTATTTCTCGCGGTGTTTCCATATTTTTGTCCAACCCCTGTAGATCTCGATACGCGACAGTTAACTTCTACTGTCGGCCGAATCGTTTATTCGCACTGTGCTGACAGCAGTTGGCGGAAAATAAGGCAGGCCGTGTTGGCGTACAGAGTGGGCGCGAAGTGTTGACACAGTGGAGTGATAAGGTGGCGGCGGGGCTTAGCCGCGGCCGGCTAGCGGAGGCGGAGGCGGCGGCGGCGGCGGCGGCGGCGCAGCAGTTGCCGCCGACTGACGTGCGCGGGCAGCAGCTGAGTCCAGCGTAGCGGGGCCTGGCGCCGTGCGACGCCGACAGCCCGCCTCCTGCTGGCCGCTACCAGAAGCCCACGTTCACACCCGGTTTGTCCTGTGTTCCTTTCTACTCGTACCGAAAAGCGACTTCCGTTTTTAGAAAATATATACGTACCCGAAAAGAAACTTGTTAAATGGCATCACGCTCCGGTGTCCGGAGGCGCTGCAAGAATGCCTGGACAAGCGACTAGGAGGGTCGGAAGAAGGTACAGTATGGTTCACCTCATACACGGAGCGACGTCCAGTAAAGGACTGTGCCGCTCTGCCTGGCTTTCCGCTTAACAGCTGCTTTGCAACAAAATTGTTTTAATGAAACTTCCTGGCATATTAAAACTATGTGCCGGACCGAGACACGAACTCGGGACCTTTGCCTTTCGCGGGCAAGTGCTCTGCCAACTGAGCTACCCAAGCACGGCTCACGACCCCTCCTCACAGCTTTAATTCCGCCAGTACCTCGTCTCCTACCTTCCAAACTTCGCACAAGCTCTCCTACATACCTTGCAGGACTAGCACTCGTCGAAGAAAGGATATTGCGGAGATATGGCTTAGCCACAGCCTAGGGGATGTTTCCAGAATGAGATTTTCACTCTGCAGCGGATTGAGCGCTGATATGAAACTTCCTGGCAGATTAGAACTGTGTGCCGCACCGAGACTCGAACTCGGGACCTTTGCCTTTCGCGGGCAAGTGCTCTACCAACTGAGCTACCCAAGCACGGCTCACGACCCGTTCTCACAGCTTTAATTCCGCCAGTTGGTAAAGCACTTGCCCGCGAAAGGCAAAGGTCCCGAGTTCGAGACTCGGTGCGGCACACAATTTTAATCTGCCAGGAACTTTCATATCAGCGCACACTCCACTGCAGAGTGAAAATCTCATTCTGGAAAATTGCTTTAACTTCGGCTGCCGGTTTTTGGTATTTGATGTACTTGTCTGTGAGGAAACTGTGTGTGGTAAAAATTGCACTAATATCCAACTAGATGTCGGCAAGATGTCAGGCAGTGCTAACACGAGACAACTTGCTCTCAATGTAGAGAAAACTGTACTCTTCACGAAACATACGAGCCTGCAAGGTACATTCACATATACAGGGTGAAAATTTGGGAGGTTGCACAGGACACCGAAACAAATATTTTTTTCTAATGTCATATTTTCCTATGAGGATTTTTTAAATCGGTAGAGGGAGTTTTGATGAAAATGGAATGGACTCTGGGAGGTTGCAGTGCAAACAATTTTTCTTACGTTTTTTCCTCTGAGGACAAAAAGTAACGCAAACAAGCTGCAATTCTTTATTACTAGGAGACAACATTAACGCAGTAATGTGAGTCGTGCTTGGGTAGCGCAGATGGTAGAGCACTTGCCCGTGAAAGGCAAACGTCCCGAGTTCGAGACTCGGTCCGGCACACAGTTTTAATCTGCCAGGAAGCTTCATATCAGCGCACACTCCACTGCAGAGTGAAAATCTCATTCTGGAAAATTGCTTTAACTTCGGCTGCAGGTTTTTGGTATTTGACGTACTTATCTGTGAGGAAACTGTGTGTGGTAAAAATTGCACTAATATCCAGTTAGATGTCGGCGAAATGTCAGCCAGTGCTAACATCTGACAACTTGCTCTCAATGCAGAGAAAGCTGTACTCTTCATGAAACATGCGAGCCTGCAAGGTACATTCACATATACAGGGTGAAAATTTGGGAGTTTGCACAGGACACCGAAACAAATATCTTTTTTTTATTGTGTCATACTTTTCCTGTGAAGATTTTTTAAATCGGCAGAGGGAGTTTTGATAAAAATGGAATGGACTCTGGGAGGTTGCAGTGCAAACAATTTTTCTAACGTGTTTTCCCCTGAGGACAAAAAGTAACACAAAAAAGCTACAATTCTTTATTACTAGGAGACAACATTAAAGCAGCAATGTGACTCGTGCTTGGGTAGCTCAGATGGTAGAGCACGTGCCCGCGAAAGGCAAAGGTCCCGAGTTCGAGTCTCGGTCCGGGACACAGTTTCAATCTGCCAGGAAGTTTCATTAACGCACTAAGTTTGAAAAGTAGGAGATGAGGTACTGACAGAAGTTAGGCTATAAGGGCGGTTCCTGATTCCCGCCTGTGTGGTTCAGTCGGTAAAACCAGCAGCAGCGAATGGCAAATGCTCCGCATTCCATGCTGCGGCACACATTTTTAACCCGCCATACAGTTTGAAATCAGTGCACACTCCGCTGCAGAGTGAAAATTCGTCTTGGTGTAGTTCCCTGGGTTGTGACTAAGGCATTTCTCTACAGCCGTTCTTCTTCTATGAGTGCTAGGCGCACAATGTATGCAAGGAAACTGCTGTGGAAGTTTGGAAAGTAGGAGATGAGGTACTGGCGGAAGTGTAAGGGTCGGTAATACGTGCTGTATGGGTAACTCGGTCATTAGAAAAACACCTAACGAAAGACAAAGGATGCCAGTCTGGCAATAAGTTTTACTAGGGAGTTTCTTCTAACAATTGTTTAGTTTGGTCATAACAGTCATTGTGTTTAGCGAAAAAGAATAATCACTGCTTCAAAAAATGTTCTGAACATAGGTAATGCATTACTGGCCATTAAAATTGCTGCACCACGAAAATGACGTGCTACAGACGCGAAATTTATCCGACAAGAAGAAGATGCTGTGATACGCAAATGATTAGCTTTTCAGAGCATTAACACAGGGTTGGCGCCGGTGGCGACACCTACAACGTGCCGACATGAGGAACGTTTCCAACCGATTTCTCATAAACAAACAGCAGTTGACCGGCGTTGCTTGTTGAAACGTTGTTGTGATGCCACGTGTAAGGAGGAGAAATGCGTACGATCACATTTCCGACTTTGATAAAGGTCGGATTGTAGGCTGTAGCGATTGCGGTTTATCGTATCGCGACCTTGCTGCTCGCATTGGTCGAGATCCAATGACTGGTAGCAGAATATGGAATCGGTGGGTTCAGGAGGGTAATACGGAACGCCGTGATGGATACCAATGGCCTCGTATCACTAGCAGTCAAGATGACAGGCATCTTATCCGCATGGCTGTAACGCATCGTGCAGCCACGTCTCGATCCCTGAGTCAACAGATGGTGACGTTTACAAGACAACAACCATCTACACGAACAGTTCGACTACGTTTGCAGCAGCACGGACTATCAGCTCGGAGACCGTGGCTGCGGTTACCCTTGACGCTGCATCACAGACAGGAGCGCCTGCGATGGTGTACTCAACGACGAACCTGGGTGCACGAATGGCAAAACGTCATTTTCTCGGATAAATCCAGGTTCTGTTTACAGCATCATGATGGTCGCATCCGTGTTTGGCGACATCGCGGTGAATACACATTGGAAGCGTGTATTCGTCATCGCCATACTGGCGTATCACCCGGTGTGATGGTATGGGGTGTCATTGGTTACACGTCTCGGTCAGCTCTTGTTCGCACTGACGGCACTTTGAACAGTCGACGTTACATTTCAGATGTGTTACGACCCGTGGCTCTACCCTTTATTCGATCCCTACGAAACCCTACATTTCAGCAGGATAATGCACGACCGCATGTTGCAAGTCCTGTACGGGCCTTTCTGGATACAGAAAATGTTCGACTGCTGCCCTGGCCAGCACATTCTCCAGATCTCTCACCAATTGAAAACGTCTGGTCAATGGTGGCCGAGCAACTGGCTCTCCACAATACGCCAGCCACTACTCTTGATGAACTGTGGTATCGTGTTGAAGCTGCATGGGCAGCTGTACCGGTACACGCCATCCAAGCTCTGTTTGATTCAATGCCCAGGCGTATCAAGGCCGTTATTACGATCGGAGGTGGTTGTTCTGGGTACTGATTTCTCAGGATCTATGCACCCAAATTGCGTGAAAATGTAATCACATGTCAGTTCTAGTATAATATCTTTGTCCAAAGAATACCCGTTTATCATCTGCATTTCTTCTTGGTGTAGCAGTTTTAATGGCCAGGAGTGTATGTAGTACATTTACTTAGTGATCTCGACAACGGAAATAATACAGTAGTAGCGATTAAGGTGAATTTCTTATACACTGCTGATGTCGTAGGAAAATTGTAGACTGAGCTGACGGAAGCCTCGGGACACCTCCTACTATCGTCTCCGACCTCCTTTTTCCCGGCACAGCGCAGGAACTTGATGTGGCGTGGGGTCAACAAGTCGTTCCAAATCCCCTGCAGAACGATTGAGCCGTGCTGCCTCTATAGCCGTCCATAGTTGGGAAAGTGTTGCCCGGTGCAGGATTCTGTGCACGAACTGACATCTCGATTATGTCCCCTAAATGTTCGATGGGATTCATGTCGGACGATCTGGGCAGTCAAATCTTCCTATCGTATTATCCGTAATGTCCTTTAAACCAGCCGCGAACAATTGCGGTCCTGTGACATGGAGCATTGTCAATTATAAAAGATCCACTCGTACCCTACCATCAGCTTTTACCAACTGAAACCGCGACTCATCTGACCATGTCAATGATTTCAAGTCGTCTAGGGTCTGACCGATGTGGTCACGAACCCGGGAGAGGCGCTGCCGGAGATGTCGTGCTGTCAGAAAAAGCACTCACGTCGGTCGTCCGCTGCCATAGCCTATTGCAGCGTCCCCTTAGAAAAATTATAAATGACTGTGCTGATAAAACTCTTACGTTATTTGATTTTCAAACAGCAGAGCAAAACTGAATGTACTCAGACATTTCTCTCTTTACTTATTCTGATCATCACTAAACTGACATACAATATTTTCTTTTAGCGCAACGCAATCTGACTTTCAATAATCCCTACAAAAGAATGGCCCTGACAAACAATATCCTTTACCTTTCATGAATCACTTACCTCACCAAAATCGTCGTTACTCGAACTACTGCCGGCCGGTGTGGCCGAGCGGTTCTAGACGCTTTAGTTTGGAGCCGCGCGTCCGCAACGGTCGCAGGTTCGAACCCTGCCTCGTGCATGGATGTGTGTGATGTTCTTAGGTTAGTTAGGTTTAAGAAGTTCTAAGTTCTGGGGGACTGATGACCTCAGATGTTAAGTCCCATAGTGCTCAGAGCCATATGAACCATTTTCGAGCTACTGCAATACAGCGAGTGCCAATACTGCGAGCTAAATGGAAGATTCTAACTACTGAAGGCACTAACTACTGATAGGTATAGTTAGCAAATGAAAGATTTTGATAGAGAACAAACAATGTATTTTCATTAATAGTGTTCAAAAGTCGTAATATATATATATATATATATATATATATATATATATATATATATATATATATATATATAGGGTGTTTCAAAAATGACCGGTATATTTGAAACGGCAATACAAACTAAACGAGCAGCGATAGAAATACACCGTTTGTTGCAATATGCTTGGGACAACAGTACATTTTCAGGCAGACAAACTTTCGAAATTACAGTAGTTACAATTGTCAACAACAGATGGCGCTGCAGTCTGGGAAACTCTATAGTACGATATTTTCCACATATCCACCATGCGTAGCAATAATATGGCGTAGTCTCTGAATGAAATTACCCGAAACCTTTGACAACGTGTCTGGCGGAATGGCTTCACATGCAGATGAGATGTACTGCTTCAGCTGTTCAATTGTTTCTGGATTCTGGCGGTACACCTGGTCTTTCACGTGTCCCCACAGAAAGAAGTCACAGGGGTTCATGTCTGGCTAATAGGGAGGCCAATCCACGCCGCCTCCTGTATGTTTCGTATAGCGCAAAGCAATCACACGATCATCGAAATGTTCATTCAGGAAATTAAAGACGTCGGCCGTGCGATGTGGCCGGGCACCATCTTGCATAAACCACGAGGTGTTCGCAGTGTCGTCTAAGGCAGTTTGTACCGCCACAAATTCACGAAGAATGTCCAGATAGCGAGATGCAGTAATCTTTTCGGATCTGAAAAATGGGCCAATGATTCCTTTGGAAGAAATGGCGGACCAGACCAGTACTTTTTGAGGATGCAGGGACGATGGGACTGCAACATGGGGCTTTTCGGTTCCCCATATGCGCCAGTTCTGTTTATTGACGAAGCCGTTCAGGTAAAAATAAGCTTCGTCAGTAAACCAAATGCTGCCCACATGCATATCGCCGTCATCAATCCTGTGCACTATATCGTTAGGGAATCTCTCTCGTGCAGCAATGGTAGCGGCGCTGAGGGGTTGCCACGTTTGAATTTTGTATGGATAGAGGTGTAAACTCTGGCGCATGAGACGATACGTGGACGTTGGCGTCATTTGGACCGCAGCTGCAACACGGCGAACGGAAACCCGAGGCCGCTGTCGGATCACCTGCTGCACTAGCTGCGCGTTGCCCTCTGTGGTCGCCGTATGCGGTCGCCCTAACTTTCCAGCACGTTCATCCGTCACGTTCCTAGTCCGTTGAAATTTTTCAAACAGATCCTTTACTGTATCGCTTTTCGGTCCTTTGGTTACATTAAACCTCCGTTGAAAACTTCGTCTTGTTGCAACAACACTGTGTTCTAGGCGGTGGAATTCCAACACCAGAAAAATCCTCTGTTCTAAGGAATAAACCATGTTGTCCACAGCACACTTGCACGTTGTGAACAGCACACGCTTACAGCAGAAAGACGACGTACAGAATGGCGCACCCACAGACTGCGTTGTCTTCTATATCTTTCACATCACTTGCAGCGCCATCTGTTGTTGGAAATTGTAACTACTGTAATTTCGAAAGTTTGTCCGCCTGAAAATGTATTGTTGTCCCAAGCATATTGCACCAAACGGTGTATTTCTATCGCTGCTCGTTTAGCTTTTATTGCCGTTTCAAATATACCAGTCATTTTTGAAACACCCTGTATATATATATATATATATATATATATATATATATATATATATATATATATATATATATATATCAGTTCATGATATCCAATATTACAAATTTACTCTTTCTGATGGACACACGTCCAGATCGTCCGCTCTCAAAACTCTGGCATCACTGTCGCCACATCCACCTTTGCTGGCGGCTCACCTCCAACTGCGCAACGCTACCCCCTGTTCCCATCCAACTGCCCAACACTACAATAGTGAATATTCCAGCAATGAGTCCAACCAGCCACAGACTGCACACAGCACAGTCAGTGATTTTCATACAGAGCGCTACGTGGCGTTACCAACATAAAAACCTAAACAGCCTACTTACACTATTAACGACGAATTTCGCCGCAATGTCCTAACGAATACGTTCGTCGTATGTCCCACATTTCTCCCGTTATTTCACGCAATGCTGCTTGTCTGTTAGTACTAACAAGTCTACGAAAACGCAGCTGCTCTTGGTCGTTAAGTGAAAGCTGTTGGCCACTGCGTTGTCTGTGATGAGAGGTAAAGCCTGAAATTTGGTTCTCGGCACACTCTTGACACTGTATATCTCGGAATACTGAATTCCCTAAAGATTTCCGGAATGAGTTGCCCCATGCGACTAGCTCCAAACACCTTTCCGCCTTCGAAGTCTATTAATTTCCGTCGTGCGGCCTCGATCACGTGGGACACCTTTTCAAACGAAACACCTGTGTACAAATCACAGTTCCGCCAATGCACTGCCGTATTGTAAAAAAATGGTTCAAATGGCTCTGAGCACTATGGGACTTAACTGCTACGGTCATCAGTCCCCTAGAACTTAGAACTACTTAAACCTAACTAACCTAAGGACAGCACACAACACCCAGCCATCACGAGGCAGAGAAAATCCCTGACCCCGCCGGGAATCGAACCCGGGAACCCGGGCGTGGGAAGCGAGAACGCTACCGCACGACCACGAGATGCGGGCAGCGTATTATACCCTGTGTACGTGATACTGCCGCCATCGTATATGTTTATATCGCTGTCCCATAACTTTTGGCACCTGACTTTAGTACGTTGTGTATAACACTGCTCGACGAGCACTGGTGTGTCGGCCAGCCTGGATGTGGTTTTTAGGTGGTTTCCTACGTCCAACTAGGCTAAAACGGCTGGTACGCACCTCAAGCCTCACTTATGCGCTACGCAAACATTTAGAAAACGTTTGCAGAATGAGATTTTCACTCTGCAGCGGAGTGTGCGCTGATGTGAAACTTCCTGGTAGATTAAAACTGTGTGGCGGAGCGAGACTCGAACTCGGGACCTTTGCCTTTCGCGGGCAAGAGCTCTGCTATCTGAGCTACCCAAGCACGACTCATGCCCCGTCCTCACAGCTTTACTTCTGCCAGTATCTCGTCTCCTACCTTCCAAACTTTACAGAAGCTCTCCTGCGAACCTTGCAGAACTAGCACTCCTGAAAGAAAGGATATTGCGGAGACATGGCTTAGCCACATCCTAGGGGATGTTTCTGGAGCGAGATTTTCACTGTGCAGCGGAGTGTGCGCTGACATGAAGCTGTGAGGACGGGGCGTGAGTCGTGCTTGGGTAGCTCAGATGGTAGAGCACTAGCCCGCGAAAGGCAAAGGTCCCAAGTTCGAGTCTCGCTCCGCCACACAGTTTTAATCTGCAAGAAAGTTTCATATCAGCGCACACTCCGCTGCAGAGTGAAAATATCATTCTGGAAACATCCCTCAGGCTGTGGCTAAGCCATGTCTCCGCAATATCCTTTCTTTCAGGAGTGCTAGTTCTGCAAGTTTCACAGGAGAGCTTCTGTAAAGTCTGGAAGGCAGGAGACGAGATACTGGCAGAAGTAAAGCTGTGAGGATGGGGCGTGAGCCGTACTTGAGTAGCTCAGATGGTAGAGCTCTTGCCCGCGAAAGGCAAAGGTCACGAGTTCGAGTCTTGCTCTGCCATACAGTTTTAATCTGCCAGGAATTTTCATTTGGTAAACGTTCTTAAATCTGAACATGAGATTTACGCTAGATGCAGACAGACTGGGGTAAAGCAATTCCATCCCTTGCGGAAGTGGTAACGTTAGGAAATGACGTCCGACCGCGAGCTGTGTCTAACATAGTCAAAGGCTCTTTAACAAAGTAAGACTCCGTAAAGAAAAGGGGAAAGGCGAGGAGGAGGAAGAGGAGGTGGAGGAGGAAGAAGAAAAGTGGATATGTGTTGACGAAAACTCTCTTCGTCGTGGGACGTTGCAAGTAGCGACCGGTGGCCGTGAAGCGCCGCGACGACGCATCCACTTGTGCCGACGCACTGCGTTGCCATGGCGACGTTTGTTTACGAGCCAGTCGCGCGTCCGTGGCCCGCGCTGGATTGCCGGGCAAGGATGGACGAATCGCGGCAGCTCGCGACTGCCGAATTAAATCAGAGCTAGCCGGCTGGCCTCCACGTGTCAAGAGCAGATTTCTTATCCCGCCTGCGTGGAGTACGGCTCCTTTTGAAGAGAACAGCGGTAGGAATGCCGACGTGGTGTTCAGTGTCTGTCACAATTAAGCGCGAAGACTGACGTGGGTGAAAATAAACAATAATACAAGGAAAAACGTCTATGTAAACATGCGTGCAAACTGCGAATATTTGCTTAGGAGCCGCCGTTGACCTGAGCAGAAATATTGTCCTGCTTAGTAAAATTCTTCTTCTTCTTCTTCTTCTTCGCCGGCCGGAGTGGCCGAGCGGTTCTAGGCGCTACAGTCTGGAACCGAACGACCGCTACGGACGCAGGTTCGAATCCTGCTTCGGGCATGGATGTGTATGATGTCCTTAGGTTAGTTAGGTTTAAGTAGTTCTAAGTTCTAGGGGACTGATGACCACAGCAGTTAAGTCCCATAGTGCTCAGAACCATTTGAACCATTTTTTTCTTCTTCTTCTCCTTGTGTTACGGCCTCTGTAGGACCACGGGTAGCCCCTTCGTGGACTGCATTTTCCTCTTCTTCCCCCAGAACCTCTCCATTCTTTCTACTAAGTTCGTTTGGTCTCCACCTAACTGGGCCTAAATTTCATTCATGGCCTATCTTAACGTGAAAGACAGTATTGCTTCAGTACGTTACACGTTACAGTTTATTGTACACTCGAACCTGTTAGAAGAGGTATTCCATGTGTCATCCTCGCATTAAGAGATAACACTGCAGTGAGTTACGGATTCCTTCCAGCGCCACTCCTTGTTCCAGTTCTTCAACCGTATCAACGGGAGTGCTGTACGTTTCACTTCTGAGAAGACATCGGAAAGAAAAATCCGAGGGACTGGCGTCAGGTGGTCTTGGACGCCAAAGTACAGGCCCTTCTCGACCTACGCATATTAGATCATACTGGAGCTTTAGAGGTGGTCTTACGTCAGCAGTAAAATTTGTTGGAGCCCCATCATGCATGTAGGAGGCGTGTTTTTTAAGTACGTACCGTTTTGAAATTAAAAAAAAAGACGTGCTAAGATATCTCAATAATTTTATTTTTACATGAAAGCCTGTACCTTAATCTACACACTGACGCCATTACAGTCTGAATCTTCCTTGTTTACGCTTTGTACTGAGTGTTTAAGATGCCTCCGATAATCGTGAGTACCGCCGACTGTGAAGTACGGGCTGTTATAAGATTTCTTAGTGCTAAAGGCCTAAAAGCGATCGATATTCATCGTGAGATCTGTGCAGTTTACGGAGAAAACAGTATTAGTGATGAAGCGATCGATATTCATCGTGAGATCTGTGCAGTTTACGGAGAAAACAGTATTAGTGATGAAATGGTAAGAAAATGGGTGAGAGCATTTAAAGATGGTCGCACAAATGTGCATGATGAACAACGGAGTGGGCGTCCTTCGGTCGTTAATGAAAGTTTGATGCAGGAAGTGGGCAATAAGGTGAGAGAAAACAGACGTTTTACGATTTACTCCTTGCGGGATGACTTTACTAATGTTTCTCGTAATGTTTTGTATGACATTGTGGCCGAGCACTTGAATTACCGAAAATTGTGCGCACGTTGGGTACCGAAAATGTTGACGGACGTGCACAAAACCAAACGTTTAGACAGTGCATTGACTTTCCTTGAGTGGCACCACAACGACGGTGATGATTTCTTAAGCCAAATTGTTACGGGCGATGAAACATGGGTGGCCTACGTCACACCAGAATCAAAGCAACAGTCCATGGAAGTTGAGCAAGGGCATTGTTTTCCTGCAAGACAATGCCCGTCCGCATGTGGCGAATCAGACCAAAGATCTCATCACATCTTTTCGATGGGAAACTCTAGATCATCTTCCGTACAGCCCCGATCTTGCGCCCAGTGACTACCATCTGTTACTGCACTTGAAGAAACACCTGGGCGGTCAGCGTCTTCAAGGCGATGACGAAGTCAAAACAGTGGTGATGCAGTGGTTAACAAGTCAGGCGGCAGACTTCTATGAGGAGGGTATTCAAAAACTGGTACAACGTTATGACAAGTGCCTCAACATTGACGGAAGTTATGTAGAAAAGTAGATTAAGGTACAGGCTTTCATATAAAAATAAAATTATTGAGATAACTTAGCACGTCTTTTTTTAATTTCAAAACGGTACTTACTTAAAAAAACACTTCTCGTATAATACAGGAGCGTGACTAGCAAATGCGGCAAGCGGTTCCCTGATGCCCCAAAGAAAGAAAGAAAATAAAGGAACATTAAAATGAAAACGAAAAGTAGAAAAATAGGAAAAACGACAGGCATCGACATTCGTTCACTAAGGCCCATAATATATTGGAAGTCAAAAAATGTGTTCATCTACGAAGGGAATGGCTGAAAAATGAAAAGAGCACGAAAGCAATAGCGGACACTCTTTGCAGGGGCGGAACCACAAGGTTCTGCTTGTAAAGACTCAGGTTTTGGCAGCCACGAGCTGATACTTCAGTAGTTTGATTAGAGGTGCTTCAACACACGCCAATAATAATCGGAAAGAGGAAGATGTAAAGATTTAGTGATACTTAGTCCTTAATCATGAAAAGGAGGTGCACTACCGACCAGTCTTCAAATGCCTTATGGTATCATCAGTGTTGGCCAGTGACAATGGCCAAATTGGTCCTGAAATTGGAAACCGAGTGACGTCTCATCTATGCACCGATGTGCACGGCTACAAATATTAACTTCTGTCAGTAGGGACGCACTGTTTGAATGGAACATACGTTCGAGGTACGACGCCTTCTGAAGATGCTCTTCTCAGGCTGAGGCGCACCGCTGATTTTCTCAAGAAAACCCATGTATTATCGTCTGAGGATTCCAAAATTAAAAATTCTGATAATATATGCAGTTTTCTGATTTAGAGGATTATGGAAGGCATGACGTCAACAACTGTATGGTTTACCAAAGTATGCAATAAAATACAGAGAACCGTTCAAGTTACAATATTAATTTTCTTTATTACTTAATGACTAATTTCAAGACTAAGTGGATGGTATGATAACGAGCATAAACTCTAAACTGCCCACCAAGTACTAAGGTAAATTAATATTGCAACTTAGACGGTTCTCTGCAATTTATTGCATAATTTGATGTAGAGTTTAAGTGATTTTCGTAAATTTTGCTCCATCTCCCTTAACAATTACGCTGTTACAGATGACAGGCTATTCATTCAAAAGGAATTAATGTGCTACAAATAGTTTCAGCTACTAGCTAAAGTAAAAAAGTATCATAACTAACAACAAAAGCGTTTGAGCTAAATTTTGCATCGAAATTGTAAACGATCGAACGTTTAAAAATAATTCAGATATGTTATGAAATTAAGAACCTCCTGTCAATCACACATATGAGTTTGGATGAAGAAATCGAGAAAAAAACTTGGCTTGTCATAAGCGGTTTGAACCAATTCCCATAATTATGTCTGCAAAAATATTTCAATCCATTAAAATGAAAGGATGGTCAGCAATTAGCTCATAAATGTTACTACTCTTTTTACTCACAGTATGGAGTCTAAATTCCGTATAGAGGTAACGATCATTTTTATTACATTTTTTTGTCTCGACCCCAATTATTTTGTTTTACAGTGTTCCTTATAAAATGCTTCGGCCTCACCATTAGTAGCTCAAAATAAATTTGTATGGAATACATCTAAAACGCGTAACGCAGTTATTTCTGGAGAATGACGCTGCGGAGTCTCAGAGTGCGTTAAGCAGTAAGAGACTGAACATTTGTTACAAAAGAATCTAAAAGAATGCAATTTTTAGCGTAATGTTTTCGAAACCATAATTTATGTCCCATAAACATTCGTAACAAGCTGTCTTCCGTGGAAAAATCTGCAATATCACATATTGAAACAGGAGTAATTTTTTAACGTTATCGAACTACTTGACAATTATGATTCAGTTCTGAAAAAAATGACATGAGAAACATGTCTCTATAAAGAACCAGAGTCTCGCAAATCTAAAGAAATTATTTCTTTGGTGGTACGAGAAATCAAACAGGAAATAATTCAAGATATTCAAAATGCAAAGCTGTTTTCTGTCAAATTCGATACTGTACAAGATGTTAGTAAAATCATTTAGTGGGAGTCTTTTACTATGTTAAAATAATCAAAGGTGATTTTAGAAACCCGTTACCCTGATCAAAGAGGAATCTACATTACGATTCGAACACCAAATAATTACATCTACACAATGGAAGGAATTAGATCAAATTACGAGGCAAAGACTGGGACAGAGCTTGGATTATGAGCAGCGTGCACAATGGAACACAAAAAAGAAAAAAAATCAGGAATTAGCTCCCCATATCTGTGTCGTCTATTGTGCAAGTCATAATTTAAATATAATCCTCAAATGGGTTGTAGAGGCTAATCAAGGAACAGCCTCGTTTTTCTAAATAGATGAGCACGGCAATAATTATTTTTGCATAACATGTTAGAGCAAAGGAATTAACAAATTTGTTCCTTGAGTACTTCCGAGGTAACGCTAAAGCAGCTAAACCAGTACATATTGAGCTGGGTGGTACAACGCCACCTATGCGCTTAAAGAAAGGTTCGTTGCCGTTCTTAAGCCTTTCACAAATATAATTCTTACAAGTAAGAAATACAATTAAGCAATTGCAGACATAGGTCTTAAAAATAAAACTTAATATTGTAGCTTTGTTGTCGTCTTAGTGATTTAGTATAAAATACTAGAAAAAGATCAGTACAGCATCTAAAGCAAAATAATCCGAATGTATGGACACTGAAACTGCATATTATCTCTATGGAAAGGCTCTGCCACGAATAACTTGCTAGCATAAAAGTATCGTTAGACGAACAGCTGTATGAACTTTCAACATATGTGTAAATTACCTAACAAACAAGAAACAGTTCAGAAGCATTTCGAACAGCTTCTGACAGCGTCTATAGCTAGAATTAGAGTGACAGTTCCTTGCTCGATGATGACGTCATTTACTTGCAACAATATTTGCTATTTTAAGGAATGAAGGAAGTTACAGACAAGTACAAAACAAAACAATGCTTGTTCGTATCTATTGCCTGTGATGAAGATCTGAAAAATGTATCACTTGTGTTTATAATAACACTGCCTCTTGACATTTATCCTCTGTATGTAGGACACCTTACAGTGATAAGAATTTCATTTGAAGCATAAATGCCTAAACTGTTTAGTGTATAAGACTTCGCAGTGCCATTGTACTAGTATTGAGTAACCCTTACGTAAGTACAGCAGTACTCATGAATGTGACAGTACCTGTTGCAAAAGCCAAGCATTCTTTTTCCAAGCTAAAAATTAAATGAAAAAAAAGTATTAGCTTTATATAATGATTCAGGAACTATTGTCTTGTCCTACATTGTTGTTATTGTTGTTGTCTTCAGTCCTGAGACTGGTTTGATGCAGCTCTCCATGCTACTCTACCCTGTGCAAACTTCTTCATCTCCCAGTACTTACCGCAACCTACATTCTTCTGAATCTGCTCAGTGTATTCATCTCTTGGTCTCCCTCTACGATTTTTACCCTCCACGCTGCCCTCCAATGCTAAATTTGTGATCCCTTGATGCCTCAGAACATGCCCTACCAACCGGTCCCTTCTTCTAGTCAAGTTGTGCCACAAACTTCTCTTCTCCCCAATCCTATTCAGTACCTCCTCATTAGTTATGTGATCTACCCATCTAATCTTCGGCATTCTTCTGTAGCACCACATTTCAAAAGCTTCTATTCTCTTCTTGTCCAAACTATTTATTGTCCATGTTTCACTCCCATACATGGCTACACTCCACACAAATACATTCAGAAACGACTTCCTGACACTTAAATATATACTCGATGTTAACAAATTTCTCTTCTTCAGAAACGCTTTCCTTGCCATTGCCAGTCTACATTTTATATCCTCTCTACTTCGACCATCATCAGTTATTTTGCTCCCCAAATAGCAAAACTCCTTTATTACTTTAAGTGTCTCATTTCCTAATCTAATTCCCTCAGCATCACCCGACTTAATTCGACTACATTCCATTATCCTCGTTTTGCTTTTGTTGATGTTCATCTTATATCCTCCTTTCAAGACATTGTCCATTGCGTTCAACTGCTCTTCCAAGTCCTTTGCTGTCTCTGACAGAATTACAATGTCATCGGCGAACCTCAAAGTTTTTATTTCTTCTCCCTGGATTTTAATACCTACTCCGAATTTTTCTTTTGTTTCCTTTACTGCTTGCTCAATATACAGATTGAATAACATCGGGGAGAGGCTACAACCCTGTCTCACTCCCTTACCAACCGCTGCTTCCCTTTCATGCCACTCGACTCTTATAACTGCCATCTGGTTTCTGTACAAATTGTAAATAGCCTTTCGCTCCCTGTATTTTACCCCTGCCACCTACAGAATTTGAAAGATAGTATTCCAGTCAACATTGTCGAAAGCTTTCTCTAAGTCTACAAATGCTAGAAACGTAGGTTTGCCTTGCTTAGTCTAGCTTGTAAGATACGTCGTAGGGTCAGTATTGCCTCACGTGTTCCAACATTTCTACAGAATCCAAACTGATCTTCCCCGAGGTCGGCTTCTACCAGTTTTTCCACTCGTCTGTAAAGAATTTGCGTTAGTATTTTGCATCTGTGACTTATTAAACTGATAGTTCGGTAATTTTCACATCTGTCAACACCTGCTTTCTTTGGGATTGGAATTATTATATTCTTCTTGAAGTCTGAGGGTATTTCGCCTGTCTCATACATCTTGGTCACCAAATGGTAGAGTTTTGTCAGGACTGGCTCTCCCAAGGCCGCCAGTAGTTCCAATGGAATGTTGTCTACTCCCGGGGCCTTGTTTCGACTCAAGTCTTTCAGTGCTCTGTCAAACTCTTCACGCAGTATCGTATCTCCCATTTCATTTTCATCTACACCCTCTTCCATTTCCATAATATTGTCCTCAAGTACATCGTCCTTGTATAGACCCTCTATATACTCCTTCCACCTTTCTGCTTTCCCTTCTTTGCTTAGAACTGGCTTTCCATCTGAGCTCTTGATATTCATACAAGTCGTTCTCTTTTCTCCAAAGGTCTCTTTAATTTTCCTGTAGGCAGTATCTATCTTACCCCTAGTGAGATAAGCCTCTACATCCTTACATTTGTCCTCTAGCCATCCCTGCTTAGCCATTTTGCACTTCCTGTCGATCTCATTTTTGAGACGTTTGTATTCGTGTTTGCCTGCTTCATTTACTGCGTTTTTATATTTTCTCCTTTTATCAATTAAATTCAATATTTCTTCTGTTACCCAAGGATTTCTACTAGCCCTCGTCTTTTTACCTACTTGATCCTCTGCTGCCTTCACTTCTTCATCCCTCAGAGCTACCCATTCTTCTTCTACTGTATTTCTTTCCCCCATTCCTGTCAATTGTTCCCTTATGCTCTCCCTGAAACTCTGTACAACCGCTGGTTTGGTCAGTTTATCCAGGTCCCATCTCCTTAAATTTCCATCTTTTTGCCGTTTCTTCAGCTTTAATCTACAGTTCATAACCAATAGATTGTGGTCAGAGTCCACATCTGCCCCTGGAAATGTCTTACAATTTAAAACCTGGTTCCTAAATCTCTGTCTTACCATTATACAGGGTGATTCAAAAAGAATACCACAACTTTAGGAATTTAAAACTCTGCAACGACAAAAGGCAGAGCTAAGCACTATCTGTCGGCGAATTAAGGGAGCTATAAAGTTTCATTTAGTTGTACATTTGTTCGCTTGAGGCGCTGTTGACTAGGCGTCAGCGTCAGTTGATGCTAAGATGGCGACTGCTCAACAGAAAGCTTTTTGTGTTATTGGGTACAGCAGAACTGAATCGACGACAGTTGTTCAGCGTGCATTTCGAACGAAGTATGGTGTTAAACCTCCTTATAGGTGGTGTATTAAACGTTGGTATAAACAGTTTACAGAGAATGTGTGTTTGTGCAAAGAGAAAAGTTCTGGACGGCCGAGAACGAGTGATGAAAATGTAGCACGCATCCAGCAAGCATTTGTTCGCAGCCCAGGAAAATCGACTCGCAGAGCTAGCAGAGAGCTGCAAATTCCACAATCAACTGTATGGAGAGTCCTACGCCACCACATTGGCACTTATCTGTCCGTAACTACCTGAATGTCAACTACCCGAGGCGATGGATCGGCCGCCAGGCAGCCCGTGACAGAGCACTTCATCACTGGCCTCCAAGAAGCCCTGATCTTACCCCCTGCGATTTTTTCTTATGGGGGTATGTTAAGGATATGGTGTTTCGGCCACCTCTTCCAGCCACCATTGATGATTTGAAACGAGAAATAACAGCAGATATCCAAACTGTTACGCCTGATATGCTACAGAGAGTGTGGAACGAGTTGGAGTATCGGGTTGATATTGCTCGAGTGTCTGGAGGGGGCCATATTGAACATCTCTGAACTTGTTTTTGAGTGAATACTCAAAATACTCTTTGTAATGATGTATAACAGAAGGTTATATTATGTTTCTTTCAGTAAATACACATTTTTAAAGTTGTGGTATTCTTTTTGAATCACCCTGTATAATCTAGCTGATACCTTCTAGTATCTCCGGGATTCTTCCATGTATACAACCTTCTTTTATGATTCTTGAACCAAGTGTTAGCTATGATGATTAAGTTATGCTCTGTGCAAAATTCTACCAGGCGGCTTCCTCTTTCATTTCTCTCCCCCAATCCATATTCACCCACTATGTTTCCTTCTCTCCCTTTTCCTACTCTCGAATTCTAGTCACCCATGACTACTAAATTTTCGTCTCCCTTCACTACCTGAATAATTTCTTTTATCTCAACATACATCTCATCAATATCTTCATCATCTGCTGAGCTAATTGGCATATAAACTTGTACTACTGTAGTAGGCATTGGCTTCGAGTCTATCTTGGCCGCAATAATGCGCTCACTATGCTGTTGGTAGTAGCTTACCCTCACTTCTATTTTTTTTATTCATTATTAAACCTACTCCTGCTTTACCCCTATTTTATTTTGTATTTATAACCCTCTATTCACCTTACCAAAAGTCTTGTTCCTCCTGCCACCGAACTTCACTAATTCCCACTATATCTAACTTCAACCTATCCGTTTCCCTTTTTAAATTTTCTAACCTACCTGCCCGATTAAGGGACCTGACATTCCACGCTCCGATCCGTAGAACGCCAGTTTTCTTTCTCCTGATAACGACTCCTCTTGCGTAGTCCCCGCCCGGAGATCCGAATGGGGGACTATTTTACCTCCGGAATATTTTACCCAAGAGGACGCCATCATCATTTAACCATACAGTAAAGCTGCATGCCCTCGGGAAAAATTACGGCTGTAGTTTCCCCTTGCTTTCAGCCGTTCGCGGTACCAGCACAGCAAGGCCGTTTTGGTTAGTGTTGCAAGGCCAGATCAGTCAATCATCCAGACTGTTGCCCCTGCAACTACTGAAAAGGCTGCTGCCCCTCTTCAGGAACCACACGTTTGTCTGGCCTCTCAACAGATACCCCTCCGTTGTGGTTGCACCTACGGTGCGGCCATCTATATCGCTGAGGCACGCAAACCTCCCCACCAACGGCAAGGTCCATGGTTCATGGGGGTAGGTGTTGTAAATATCTCTTAAATTAACTTGTTGCTGATGCTTTGTCTCAAAAACTGTATTATTTCCCTTTTTGATGATACTATTCTGTGTTTTAACTGATTAAATTATTGTTATTTGGAACGTGAGATGGTCGTCTTACTAGGCGAATACTGATTTCCATTATAAAACTGTTTTGATATTATATTAAAATTTTGCTTAACAGAGTGCAGTATTTGTTACGTGCAAAGACGACGGAAGGTACAGATACTGCAGATATTGATGGGTCAGAAAAAATGTATTTAAGAAATATTCTGCTTTACTAAACTATTAAAGATAAAGCACTATTTTTCAAAAAAGTTTGTGTTATTAATTTTGCTTATTTACCAAGGTGGGAAGATATAAGTTAGGATTGATTGCTTTGTGTGTATGTGGAGGGAGGGGGGGGGGGGGCTGATGGAGTAGGGAATAACTTTGAGAGAAGCGATGTTGGCGACGTTTTGGATAGCTGGGAATGTGGAAGGAGGTGGCCACGGAAGAGGCTGAGATGCGGGGACGACTTAGATGCTTGCTTTGGGGCCTTCATGACTGTACGTCTCTGGTACCATGGGACGTGGGTGAAAATAAAGCCCAACTTCAGGGAGACTTACTCGAAGAACTTACATTTCAATTACATTTGTACTAAGACAATGTTTCATAATGATGTCAGTCGCTGTTCACAATTGTACATTTGCACTTTTCTCGCAAACAGCTCGTTTGCGCACCCACGTTCACAGAAACTTTTGTTTCTATAACCGCATTCCTTCATCTGTATCAGTTTTCGCTATTATTTGTTGTATATGCTGTGTACCATATAGATCATGTCATTTCCAACTACATCCATATGTTCATGACTACCCTGCAATTCACACTTAGTTACCTGGCAGACGGTTCGTCGAAACACCTTCAGACTATTTCTATAGCGTTCCACTCCCGAACAACGCTCGGGAAAAACGAACACGTAAGCTACTCCGTGCGAGCTCTGGTTACTTTTTTTTTTAGGAAAATCATTTCCCCTTATGTCGGTGGACGTAACAAAAGATTTTCACAATCAGAGGAGAAAGTACGCGCTGAAATATTGTAAAAAGATCACGCCGCTACGTAAAACGTCTTTCTTATAATGACTGCCATACTAAGTCGCTTATCATATTCATGACACCCTCTCTCTGTTTGTTTGATAGTACGAAACGTGGTGCTCTTCTTTGAACTTTCTCAATGTACCCCGTTAATCCTGTCTGGTAAGCATCCCACACCGCGCAGCAATACTCCAAAATGAGGACGACCAAGCGTACCGTAGGCAGTCTCTTTAGTAGATCTGTTGCATCTTCAAAGTATTCTGCCTATGAAACGCAGTCTTTAGTTCGCTTTCCTCACAACGTTTTCTATGTGATCATTCGAATTTAAGTTGTTCGTAATTATAACCGCTAGGTATTTAGCTGAATTGACAGGCTATAGATTTGCTTGGTTTATCGTGTAGCCGGCCGCTGTGACCGAGCGGTTCTAGGCGCTTCAGTCCGGAACCGTGCTGCTGCTACGGTCGCAGGTTCGAATCCTGCCTCGGGCATGGATGTGTGTGATGTCCTTAGGTTAGTTAAGTTTAAGTAGTTCTAAGTCTAGGGGCTGATGACCTCAAATGTTAAGTCTCATAGTGCTTAGAGCCATTTGAACCATTTTTTATCGTGTAAAAGAAATTTCTTTTAGTATTCATGAGGATGACCTCACACTTTTCATTATATAGAATCAATTGTCACTTTTCGAGCCATACAGATACCTTTCCTAAATCATTTTGCAGTTGGTTTTGAAATTCTGATCACGTTACTGGACGGTACCTGATAACATCATCTGAAAATAATCGAAGAGGGATGCTCAGATTGTTTCCTAAATCATTTATATGGATGAAGAACAACAGACGGCCTGTATTTCTGCTCTGTGAGCCTGTAACGCTTCCTTGGGGAACGCCAGATATCACTTTTGTTCTATTCGATGACTCTCCGCCCATTACTAAGAACTGTGACCCTTCTGACAGGAAAACCCGATTCCAGTCATACAACCGAGACGATACTTCATAGGCAAGCAGCTTGATTAGAAGCCGCGTGTGAGGAATGGTGTCAAAAGTCTTATGAAAAACTATTAATATGGATGCAATTTGAGATTCCTTGTCGATAGCAATCGTTACTTTCGTCTGAGTAAAGAACCGGTTGCGTTTTAAAACAACGATATTTTCTGAATCCGTGCTGACTATTTGTCAACAGATCGCCTTCTTCGAGATAATTAACGATTTTCTAACACATTATATGTCGTATAATCCTACTGAAAAAAAAGGTTCAAATGGCTCTGAACACTGTGGGACTTAACTTCTGAGGTCATCAGTCCCCTAGAACTTAGAACTATTTAAATCTAACTAACCTAAGGACATCACACACATCCATGCCCGAGGCAGAATTCGGACCTGCGACCGTAGCGGTCGCGCGGTTCCAGACTGAAGCGCCTAGAACCGAAATCTCCTGCAAGTCGACGTCCGAGATGAGGGGCAGTAATTCTGAGGATTACTCGTATTTCCTTTGTGGAGTAATGGTGTGACCTGTGCAACTTTGCGTCCTTTAGGTACGGAGCACGCTCTGAAAGGAGCCGGACTAGTATACACTGAGGCGAGAACGTCATGGGATACCGACATGCACAAATACAGATGACGGTGGTTCAAATGGCTCTGAGCACTATGGGACTTAACATCTATGGCCATCAGTCCCCTAGAACTTAGAACTACTGAAACCTAACTAACCTAAGGACAGCACACAACACCCAGCCATCACGAGGCAGAGAAAATCCCTGACCCCGCCGGGAATCGAACCCGGGAACTCGGGAACCCGGGCGTGGGAAGCGAGAACGCTACCGCACGACCACGAGATGCGGGCAATGGCGGTGGTATAACGTATACAAGGTATTAAGGGGCAGTGCATTGGCGGAGCTGTCACTTGTGATAAGGTTTCCGACGTGATAATGACCGGAATCGTAGTTGGAGTTAGAAGCATGGGACATTCCATTTCGGAAATCATTAGGGAAACCAATATTCCGACACCCACAGTGACAAGGGTGTGCCGATAATACCAAATTTTCCGGCACTACCTCTCAGCACGGACAACGTAGTAGCCGGCGGCTTTCACTTAACGACCGAGAGCAGCGGAGTTTGTGTAGAGCTGTTAGTGATAACAGACAAGCAACACTACGTGAAATAACAGCACAAATCAATGTGAGACGTGCGACGAAGGTATTTATTAGGACAGTGCGGGGAATTTGGCGTTAATAGGATATGGCAACAGACGACACAAGCGACTGCCTTTGTTAACAGCACGACATCTTCCGCAGCGTGATGCGTTCAGTGAATTCGAAAGTAAAATTCTATGTACCGACTTGACAGAAAATCCTAGGAGGTTCTTATCTTACGTTAAATCAGGAAGTGGCTCGAAACAGCATATCCAGACACTCTGGGATGATGATGGCATTGAAACAGAGGATGACACGCGTAAAGATGAAATACTAAACAACTTTTTCCAAAGCTGTTTCACAGAGGAAGACCGCACTGCAGTTCCTTCTCTAAATCCTCGCCCAAACGAAAAAATGGCTGACATCGAAATAAGTGTCCAAGGAATAGAAAAGCAACTGGAATCACTCAACAGAGGAAAGTCCACTGGACCAGACGGGATACCAATTCGATACTGCTCAGAGTACGCGAAAGAACTTGCCCCCGTTCTAACAGCCGTGTACCGCTAATCTCTAGAGAAACGGAAGGTTCCAAATGATTGGAAAAGAGCACAGGTAGTCCCAGTCTTCAAGAAGGGTCGTCGAGCAGATGCGCAAAACTATAGACCTATATCTCTGACGTCATTCTGTTGTAGAATTTTAGAACATGTTTTTTGCTCGGGTATCATGTCGTTTCTGCAAACCCAGAATCTACTCTGTAGGAATCAACATGGATTCCGGAAACAGCGATCGTATGAGACCCAACTCCCTTTATTTGTTCATGAGTCCCAGAAAATATTAGATACAGGCTCCCAGGTAGATGCCATTTTCCTTGACTTCAGGAAGGCGTTCGATACAGTTCCGCACTGTCGCCTGATAAACAAAGAAAGAGCCTACGGAATATCAGACCAGCTGTGTGGCTGGATTGAAGAGTTTTTAGTAAACAGAAGACAGCATGTTGTTCTCAATGGAGAGACGTCTACAGACGTTAAAGGAACCCCTGGCGTGCCACAGGGGAGTGTTATGGGACCATCGCTTTTCACAATATATATAAATGATCTAGTAGATAGTGTCGGAAGTTCCATGCGGCTTTTCGCGGATGATGCTGTAGTATACAGAGAAGTTGCAGCATTAGAAAATTGTAGCGAAATGCAGGAAGATCTGCAGCGGATAGGCACTTGGAGCAGGGAGTGGCAACTGACCCTTAACATAGACAAATGTAATGTACTGCGAATACATAGAAAGAAGGATCCTTTACTGTATGATTATATGCTAGCGGAACAAACACTGGTAGCAGTTACTTCTGTAAAATATCTGGGAGTATGCGTGCGGAACGATTTGAAGTGAAATGATCATATAAAATTAACTGTTGGTAAGGCGGGTGCCAGGTTGAGATTCATTGGGAGAGTCCTTACAAAATGTAGTCCATCAACAAAGGAGGTGGCTTACAAAACACTCGTTCGACCTAGACTTGAGTATTGGTCATCAGTGTGGCATCCGTACCAGATCGGGTTGACGGAGGAGACAGAGAAGATCCGAAGGAGAGTGGCGCGTTTCGTTACAGGATTATTTTGTAAGCGTGATAGCGTTACGGAAATGTTTAGCAAACTCAAGTGGCAGACACTGCAAGAGAGGCGCTCTGCATCGCGGTGTAGCTTGCTGTCCAGGTTTCGCGAGGGTGCGTTTCTGGATGAGGTATCGAATATATTGCTTCCCCCTACTTATACCTCCCGAGGAGATCACGAATGTAAAATTAGAGAGATTCGAGAGCGTACGGAGGTTTTCCGGCAGTCGTTCTTCCCGCGAACCATACGCGACTGGAACAGAAAAGGGAGGTAATGACAGTGGCACGTGAAGTGCCCTCCGCCACGCACCATTGGATGGCTTGCGGAGTGTAAATGTAGATGTAGATGTAGATGTAGCGTCTCTCCTGGGCTCGTAACCATATCGGTTCGACCCTAGACGACTGGAAAAACGTAATCGGGTCTGATGTGAGTCCGGATTTCAGTTGATAAGAGCTCTTACAGGGTTTGAGTGTGTGGCGCAGACACCACGAAGCCACGGATCCAGGTTATCAAGAAGGCACTGTGCAAGCTGGTAGTGGCTCCAAAGTGGTGTGGGCTGTGTTTACCTGGAATGGACTGGGCCCTCTGGTCCAAGTGAACCCGTCACTGACTGGAAATGGTTATGTCCGGATATTTGGAGACTATTTGCAAAAATGGCTCGGAGCGCTATGGGACTTAACTGCTGTGGTCATGAGTCCCCTAGAACTTAGAACTACTTAAACCTAACTAACCTAAGGACATCACACACACCCACGCCCGAGGCAGGATTCGAAGCTGCGACCGTAGCGGTCGCGCGGTTCCAGACTGTAGCGCCTAGAACCGCTCGTCCACCCTGGCCGGCAGACTATTTGCAGCCATGTTCCCAAACAACACAGAAATTTTTATGGATGTTGACGCGCCATGTCACCGGCCCACAGCCGCCCGCGACCGGTTTGAGAGACACTCTGGACAATTGGAACAAATGATTTGGCCACCCAGATCGCACGACGTGAATCCCACGGAACATTTATGGGACGCAATCGGGAGATCAGTTCGTGCACAGAATCCTGCACCGCCAACACTTTCGTAATTACGAACGGCTGTAGAGGCAGCAAGGGACTTGCAACTACTTGTTGAGTCCACGCCACGTCGAGTTGCTGGACTACGCCGGACAGAAGGTGGTGCGACACTGTATTTGGAGGTGACCCACGACTCTTGTCACCCCATTGTATAAGCTGAACACAAAGACTAGCCCTTAAGAAGTGAGTTGAGTGCTTCGCTGTACAAAGGATATCGACTTCTAACAAGGGAACCTCCCCATCGCACCCCCCTCAGATTTAGTTATAAGTTGGCACAGTGGATAGACCTTGAAAAACTGAGCACAGATCAATCGAGAAAACAGGAAGAAGTTGTATGGAACTGTCAAAAAAATAAGGAAAATATACAAACTGAGTAGTCCATGCGCAAGACAGGCAACATCAAGGATAGTATAGGTTCAACAGCGCCGGGGTCCTGTGGTTAGCCGGCACGGTAGCTCAGCGTGTTCGGCCAGAGAGCTGCTTGGCCTCTATAATAAAAAAACAGAGTGGAAAGATCAACAAAGGAACTTTAACGGATGTCATGTGACGTCCGCAACGACCAAACGAAACGATCAACAACGAACAAAATGAAAAAAAAAAAGTGGTTAGCATGAGCAACTGCGGAACGAGATGTCCTTGGTTCAATTCTTCCCTCGGGTGAAAAGTTTAATTTTTTATTTTCAGACAATTATTATCTGTCCGTCCGTCCGTCCGCTGCGCCGTAGTATGGGGACGCTACACCTAAACAAACATCGGAACACACGACGTCAGTCGACTACAGCGCACGGAAGAGAGAGTATTCCTGCTAAAGAGGCTCCTTGGCTGGCAGTTGACTGTGCGCTACTTTGGACGAGAGTGCATTAAATATGTGAGATGTATTCCGTGAGCAATATGAATCCAGCAAATATAGCTCGCGACTTTCATCTACTAATCGCACTGTTTTGCGGTGCGGCCGCAAAACACAGACACTAAACTTATTACAGTGAACAGAGACGTCAATGAACGAACGGACAGATTATAACTTTGCGAAAATAAAGAAAGTAAAGTTTTCACTTTTTTTTATAAAAACATTTATTAAAAAAACAATGTTACACGTTCCAAATACATGTTAAGTTATACATACATGAAGTTATTTAAACGGTTTGATCATTTCAGTTACGACGACGTTAAGGAAAGACAACAGAAGATTGTGTTACTGAATAAATTACCAGAAAGAATTAAGTTAAACATCAAGAAAATTTTTTTAAAGACATTCAAACTTCAGCCTGAAGAAGTAAAATCTGCACTTTGAATTACATGAGCTGCAATCTTTACAAAAGCATAATTAGTTCTTTATGATGGATATCAGCAAGTTGGTGGAATAATTTTAAATATAAAACAAATCATATTAGACAATTTCTGAAATACTTGAGAATGGCGGAAACGAGATATATAATAAAGTTGACTAGCCTTCCAACTACACTTTCTGGACATTAATTGAATCTTAAGTATCTGAAGTGATCAGATCTATATAATCAGTCTTTCATGCGAAGCTGACTTACACACCACAGTGCAAAAATGAACAGGGGAATATGCCAGCCATTGAATATTACATTTATCAGATAGAATCTTATAGTTTTAACCAATCGATAAGGACATTTCTATAAAAACTGTCTATTTCCAGATTTCTAGTATAAGCCAATAATGCACCTTTAATGTTTTGTGTTTTGACACTATTAGACACACAATCTCAATGTCACGTAAGTTCTGTACATTAGCTTATAAATTACAAAAAACCACTCTCTGAAGTAGAAAAAGCACACATCATAAACATACTGTAAAATATTAAATAGTATCCTTAAGGTAACTACAATACATCACCGTCAACACAGTCTTCTTTTTTATATTAACCAGTGCCCATTCATTCAAATACAATTTTTAGCATATTACCGAACTTTTTCTTGTGATTCGAATAGCTTCTAATTTTGTGGAACTCACACAGCATGTGTACCTTGAACTCTATGATGCTATCGGATTCTAATTTGTTAAGGACGTAGTTAACAAAATTTCCCAGCAACCAGTACACAGCGTTATTTTTTGCATCTGGGAAATGGCGTGCTTCAGGCCTGTGTATCAATGACAGCGATATATACTCAGGGTATGTTCTTGTAATCAGAGCTATTTGCTCGCGGATCCACTTCCAACTATTCATGTGATCACTGCAAGTATATCTATGAATTACTGTGTCAACTAGATGGCATTGTTGACATAAATTTGTTTCACAGAGTCCGATTGCGTGCAGTCTTTCATTGGTGCTAACTATGTTGTTAACTGTCTTGTACCATGACGTTTTTATATTAGACGTGAGCACATTAGAACTAATGTTTTTGTAAATCTCAGTCCACTCAATGTTTGGAAACTGTCGTTCTATTTTGTTTCTTCCTTCGCTATTTTTTTCGTTCCCGCATTATGGCTCTCGATGTTAAGTGTCGGGACAGCCTGAGTTCGACACTGACATAACTAAACTCAACATAGAAAATCCTCACGTGCTGTAAGCGACTGTTGATATTCTGCACGTCAATCGGGGGAAGCAGGCTTGGAGGTTTAATGGTCGCGAAAAGTTGGCTGGTTATGCTTTCTCGCGAGTCTCTTATTAAATTAACTTGCCTTTTGATAAAAAGAGCAGAGGCTTTATCCGTTATATCAGTTAATCCTAGTCCACCATTTTTAGGATCTAAAGTGGCTACTTCAGCAGGTACTCTGAACACTTCACCTCTCCACAAAAAGTTTGTGATTTTGGACATTACTCTCCTCGCTATCATTCTCGGTATTGGAAAAAGCTGGGCAGTATAATAAGCCTTAGCAAGGATGCATGAGTTGATATACTGTGTTCTTTGAACTTGGTTCATATATCGAGTTAAATTCTCTACAATGGCTCCTGCACTTTATCTGCTGCAACTTTCCAATTAAAAGCCGTCATTTTCATAGGGCATGCTGTCAGGGTGATCCCAAGTGTTTTATGTTGTCGGACTAATTTTGCCCACTCGACGTTGATATTATCAAAACCTCTGAGATTTAACACTTTACTTTTTTTTTTCGTTTGCATTGGCTCCAGATGCTCTACAGTACGAATCAATCACTGTTGCTAGCGTGGTTACCTCGTCATTATTCCTTATAATGACCCCTATATCGTCAGCATAGGCTCTTATAACTGTTTTATTTCCTGATAATGTTAAGCCTTTTAATGTAGCATGGACATGTCGGAGGAAAGGTTCCAGCGAAATGGCGAAGAGCGACATGGATAGAGGACTTCCTTGAGGAACACCTCGTTGTATTTGCATCGGCCTGGATTGTTGACAATTTACCGCTATTTTAGCATTTAATCCAGTTGCTATGTTCTTAATCAACTGTATGACCCTATCGTTGAAACCTATTTTCTTCAATGTCTGTAGAAGATATTCATGATTTACTACATCGAACGCTTTGTAAAAATCTAAAAACAATAAAGCACACTTTATGTTTGTTACAGAAGTTATTGCAATGATATCCCTGAATTCCGCTAGATTTTGAAAAATGGTTCTGCCTTGCGCACAGTTCTGATGTTGACTAATAATTTTATCTGTAAGGCATGAAATTCTCTTGTTTATTATTCTAGCTATTAATTTATAATCAGAATTCAGCAGTGAAATTGGACGAAAATTATTTAAATCTTTGTTTCCACTATTTTTTGGCACCAGAACAATTTTACTCTCCTTAAACTCAGCCGGAATCATTTTACCATGAATAACCTCAGTTACAATGTCCGTGATTTTCGCACCTACTATTGGCCAGTAACGGATGTAAAACTCTGCTGGCAGACCATCCGGCCCTGGGGATTTTTTTGGTGGTTTGTCTTCACTGACAACCTCGAGAAAAGTTTCATTGTCATCTTCTGTCAGCTGTGGGGCTAGGATGTCAAGGAATTCTTCCAAGGAAGCATCACTACTTTGATGTACAGAATATAGCTCGCAATAATAGCGATAAATCTCGTCCATGATCTCCTGCTGGGTTCTGAGAATCCTACCGTGTTTTGTTCGAATTTCATCAATAAAAGTCCTTCTCTCGTTTTTCGTATGCTTCACTAAATGATATAGGGAAGTAGTTTCATCTTCTGACACCGAATTTGCCTTCGATTTTATTTTCAACCCTTCCATTTGACTTCTCTTGATATTAAGTAACTTGGCTTTGACTTTTTTGATGTCTGCTATCCGAAGTGAGGTTCAAAATGGTTCAAATGGCTCTGAGCACTATGGGACTTAACATCTGAGGTCATCAGTCCCCTAGAACTTAGAACTACTTAAACTTAACTAACCTAAGGACATCACACACATCCATGCCCGAGGCAGGATTCGAAGCTGCGACCGTAGCAGTCGCGCGGTTCCGGACTGCGCGCCTAGAACCGCTAGACCACAACGGCCGGCGGAAGTGAGGAACCTGCTGAGACTTGATCATATAGATCTCTCAAAACGGAATAGTAATACTCTATAGCGCATTTCATTTCCCTTGCGCTCTGGGCACTGTATTGAATAAGAACTTCCCTCAACTTTGGCTTTGCCATTTTAATCCACCAGTCAACAGCAGTGGCATATCTACTACGGGCTCGCAGGCACTTGAATAGTCTGAAAAGTACATAGGAATGGTTTTTACTTTCGGACTACAAGTCCTTTAAAAAAAAAAAAAAAAATTTGTCAAAGTAGTTTCAAGATTTTAAGAAATACATGGTCTATCAATCCTGCTACGTGATGTTGCCGTGACATAAGTGAACTCAACAGTGGAGGGGTATTAGATTTCCCATATATCCTTTAATTCTAAACCAGTAACTAATTGTTTTAGTTCACTTGAGAAATTAAAATTAGGTAACTGATCTTTTCGATTTAAAACACAATTAAAATCACCTCCAAGTAATAACTGTCTTGGCGATTTCCTTAACAAGTATATCAGGTCATCTTTGAAGAAATGTGCCCTGTCAGCTCGATGAGAACTTCTTGAAGGGGCGTACAAGTTGATGATAGTCACATCATAGATATTTAGTCCTATTCCCCTTCCAGATTCCAGTCGTTCCACCTCGCTTACTGTAATCCCTTCCCTCACCAAAATAGCTGTTCCAACACTTGTTTCGGGAGACACATTTATGTAACTGACAAAACCGGGAATTACCAAATCCGAAATTAGAACTTCTTGTAACAGGGCAATATCAGTCGCGGATTCGTACACAAATTCCTTAAGGGCCGATAATTTCAAATCGGTCATGATTTTATTTATGTTTATAGTGGTGACAATAAGATTGCGTCATTGTGCTGTCACTATGTAGTTGTTTTGATGAACTAATTTAGTTTCCTGTGGTTCAGGGTTCAGTTAAGCTGTAACAGTTTTCTCGGAAGGCTGAACATGGAATAACACTTCAATCAGTTTATTAGTTACTGTCCCGTTTTTTTCTACTTCTGATGTTTTCTCTTGTACCGCAAGCAGATTGATTTCCTGGTAAACTTTCTGATTTTTCCTCTAGTGATTCATGTACGACCGTTTCGGAATGAACATTCTTTGGGCTTGGGTCGCCCCTACCGGATTTTCCTTTCCCTTGGTTACGAGCTACATCCTCATTTGATTGCGTCGGTATTTTATTTCGCGGCTTATCTGGAGCAAGAGCAGACGCTTTAGCAATTTCGGTTGCCGGCGCCTGCCCTGAGGTGTTGACCATGATTTCAGTTTGCCCACCACTTCCTCGTTCTTTATTAATTTCACTCACTTTCTGATCGAGGGAAACAAATGGAGACTGCAGTTTTGCAACCTCTCCCTGAATTTGTTTATTAACAGATAGATTCTGATCTTTGCAGTCGGCTTCTGCACCTGTTGTTTCTTGCAAATTAATGCTGCTTACACCCCCTTCATTTTCTGCTACCGTATGAGTATTATCTTTCTGTTCATTAGTTTCCATTCCCATTTTACCTTCAGGTTCCTCTGCCTCCTCATCGCACTGTTTTTGTTTGCGAAGTGAGGGAGTGGGACAAGACAGCTCGTCCTCTGAACAACTATCAGTTATCTCCAGAGGTCGTTTTTTCGGTTGCGTTTCAGTTTCACGAGTAGTGGCAACAGGGTTTCCTTTTGTTGTTAACGGGGGAAATCGACTGTTATCGTGAAGGAAGACATCAGCTTGACCCGCTGCGTTAACATCCTCAACCAGTTGTTCCGGGCTATTCTTTGGTAACAGATCATTTAAGGTAAGCTTTTGACGCTGTATCAAATTACTTTTAAGAACAACAGTTCGCCGCGGACATTCCTGTCTGAAGTGGCCGGTTTCGTTACATATATGACATGTAGCTTCCTGACCTGTATAAACAATTTGTGCCTTATACCCACAAACAGTTATGTGAGACGGAATATTCGTCTTAACGTCCATCTCTACACAGCGGACCCCGTTAAAACACTGCAGTTTAAAGCGAGGCGACCATCTTTCATTTGCAATTGATTTAACGTCTCCGTAGTTTGAAAGAGCTTCCTTAATCTTATCATTTTCAATTTCAATAGGAAGGTTCAAGACACGAACGGTTTTGTAATGAATGTCCGCTCTATAGATGGAAACCTTACTTTTATAACCATTTCTATGCACAAAATCTACTTCATAGCCCCACCTTCGTAGCACTTTATCAACAGTCGAAGCACTGATTAACTTGACAAAAACGCAGTATTTTTCCTGATCCAGTTGCCAGGTATGAACGGTTTCAGAATTTAGACCAATTACCTGTGTAATCCAGTCATCTATTTCCAGGGATGTCGGCTGAACAGGACGGGATTCCTTGTCAAAAGCAAATACCAGAGTATTCTTCCTGAGGTTTGTAGCCATGGTTAATCCAGCGAAGCAGTTTCGGTTAACCAACCGAAATTCCAAGTAGCAGCAGCAAGACCAGAAAGAGCGATCAGATCACAAGGAACAGGAACGAACACGGAGATTAACGGACGGACGGCACTCGGCGAAGCACAAGTACAGCGATGTAAACACTGAACTGCAGCGCAACAGTTAACAGCGGCCACTCACGAGCGCGGCTGAAACGGAACTAGAAAATCCCTGACTCCGCCGGGAATCGAACCCGGGAACCCGGGCGTGGGAAGCGAGAACGCTACCGCACGACCACGAGCTGCGGTGATCATAACTTTGCGAAAATAAAAAAAGTAGACTTTTCACTCGAGGGAAGACTTGAACCAAGGACCTCTCGTTCCGCAGCTGCTCACACTAGCCACGGGACCACGGCGCTCCTGAGCTCGCAGCATCCTTGATGTTATCTATCTTCCGCATGGACTAGTGAGTTTGTATATTTTGCTTATTTTTTTCATAGTTCCACACAACTTCTTCCTGTTTTCTCGATCGATCTGTATTCAGTTTTTCAAGCCCTATCCACTGTGCCAACTTATAACTAAATCTGAGGGGGGTGCGTTGGGGAGGTTCCCTTGTAAGTATCTAATGTTTTCAGCTGCTCTTTATTCGAATTCTGGAATATTTATATGATATTCTTTGGTGAAGGAATTTCGGAAAACCGTGTTTAGAAAGTCGCTTTAGTGGCACTGTTATCGGTAACATTACAATTCCTAGCGTTCATTGAAGAGTGACTGTGTCTTGTCACTGGTATACTTTACATACGACCAAAATTGTTTTGGAATTGCTCTCAGATTTTGAGACATGGGACACTATTAAAAGCATCTCTCACTGAAGTTCGCGCTACATTTCGAGCTTCATTAAGAAACTGCCAATTGCGTTGTTTTAAATTTGGGCATGTTTTTCTTCTGGAGCAGTTTCTGGTCTGTTTGTCTACTAGACGGAATCAGTTCCGTCTCTTATAAATTTATTGGGTATAGATCTCTTAACTACCGTCGATACAATTTCTTTGAATTTGAGGCACATCTGGTTTACGCTTACATAGTTCGGAAGAAATGGACACTGTCTCTTAGGAAGCCGCCAAGCGAATTTTTATCAGCTGTTTTAAAAAGATAGATTTTATTTTTGGAGGGTCCGCAGATCGTGGTCTCGCTTCCCGAGCACGGGGTCAGTGATTTTCACCTGCCCCGAGATGACTGGGTGTTGTTGTGTCGTCTTCATCATCGCGATTCATCCCCATTACGGTAGGAAGAAGGCAACGGTAATCCACCTCCATTAGGACCTTGCCTAGTACGGCGGTGCGGGTCTCCCGCATCGTTTGCCTACGCTGTGTCAGGAAGCATGGGACTTCATTTTCCACTTACATGTTTGTGGAGGATTTGGATGTAACGGTATTAAGTCTCGCTACAACGACCTTGTGGTCTATAATACCTGTATCTGTCATGATGCTCATTATTTGCTCAGGATTGTTTGTTGCTAAGAGATCGAGTATTTTTTCCCAACCATTTACGCTTCTAGTGGTATCCTGAATTTATTGCTCAAAGTAATTTTCAGAGAAAGCATTTAGTACAATTTCGAACCATGTTTTATGCCTGCCACCGGCTTTGTATTTTCGCCAACATCTTGAGGTTAGACAGCAATCGCCACTGGCTATGAATGTATGAGTGTGGACCTATTTGAAAAGAGAGTCAAGTTTTCTATGCACATTTCAGCAACAGTAACCAATTATTGATTTATTCCGGGTGTCAATTGTAGCCTCCCCCCAATCTAGCTCACAAGAACTACTTACTTCAATTTAACTACAAGACAAACTACTTCTAACAACAAACAACACTCGATCTGTATTTAATTTATCCTCTTTGAACACCGTTAGGTTCTTTGTAAAAATTTCGCTCAAATTTATTTCCGGCTTTAGCCAACTTTCTGTACCTATAACGATTTAAGCTTCGGTACTTTCTATTGCGCTTGGAGCTCTGGTTCTTTCCCAACACAGCTACGATAGTTTACGGCTATCATATCGATTGTTCCTAGGTTAAGATTCGGTTAACACATTACTATATTGTGCGAACTACGCACCCCATAACGAAACAGTAAAGATAAGACTCACGTAAATGTCGCGGGCCTGCATCATTCAGTTCCTACCAGATTGTGCTGTTACCCGTGTGACTATTTAGAAAAAGGACAGTACTAATTTGTTACGAGAATCATTGATAACATTCTACTAAGACTTATTTCCCAAATTAGGGGCGAAACAGAAACTATAAGCACAGATGTACACACAAAGAATAAACGGAAGCGTTATCTCGACTACATCACTACTACCTCTGGGATGATACCAGAGTCCTATTGAGTGTTATTTCAGAGTTTGCTGACGTGCATCCAATTGACTTTAAGACATTGATCACGTGGCACAGTGACAATATCTACCCCGTTTTACATGTAGGCTGCACATTTGCAATAGCTGTGTTCGTACCAAATATGAGAAACAGTTATTAGGTCGCCAGCACAATGTTTCCTTTCTCCAAACGCTGATGTATGGAATATCACATCGAACACGCTGTAAGCATAACAGTTCGTATAGTGAAGTAGCTGGATATAATGTCGATGTGGGTGAAATTAGCCTGTTGTTGAATAGGCCGGCCGTTGTGACCGAGCGGTTTTAGGCGCTTCAGTCTCGAACCGCGCGACCGCTACGGTCGCAGGTTCAAATCCTGCCTCGGGCATGGATGTGTGTGATGTCCTTAGGTTAGTTAGGTTTAAGTAGTTCTAAGTTCTAGGGGACTGATGACCTCAGATGTTGAGTCCCATAGTGCTCAGAGCCATTTTTTTATTGAATAAAGAAATGAAAACTGTGAGGGCGGGTTGCAAGTCGTGCCTGGAGGGCTTAGTCGATAGAGTAATTTCCCGCAAAATGGCAATGGTCCTGGGTTCAAGTGCCCCCCCCCCCCCCCCGCCTCCCACACGCAGGTTTCAATCTGCCAGGAAGTTTTAATTAAATAAAATGTTTCTATGGTGACAAAAGAGCAACCTCCAACGGAAAATGTCTTCGTTTAAGAAATTTACATTGGTTGTAGACCCATACATAGTTTTGACTATACAGCGTGTTAGGGGCATTTGTAAGTGCAGATGTTTTGGTCATTGGTGCCTTAATATGTACCCAGTTCAGTGTGTTAGTTGTTCCTTCTCTGTGTCTAACAATCTACCCGCAAACGTGTCATATGATTTACTATCTGATGTTTTCTGCATGCTCGTAACTGCACCACTAAGTAAACTACCCGTGTCAGTATAGGCTAATAGTTTTGCGTCCACACTTCAGGACCTGACCTGCTGCCTAGGGCGAAATGTGTATTAATGGCTTGCCCTTGCCGCATGTAGGTGAACTTGGACTTACTAACCAGCCTAAAAACATTATACTCCTAACAGCTATTAGTGTGGAAATGAAGTAAATACTGACGTAATGTCGTTCAGTACCCTGTCCCCAGGCACCAATAAAAATATCTGTACTTATAACACCCTGTATGTGGGCCCTCCTGTCGTACATGCCTACAAGCAAAGAGAGCTATTCTGTCATCATTAGCAAGCATTGTAGACACCATCATATGGGAAACGTACAGTTGTCCTTTCTGCTGTTTTTTTTTATATGCGAGTTATTTTTACAGATTGTCGATCCTTTAAATAAAGAATGGAATAGAACGTTTTGCTTAAGACGAATTTAAATTATTTTTATTTAAGGTGAATTCGAAAGAAACATTACAAATGCTATAATTCTTTATGAACTACGTTTTACGACGGGAGTACCAAATCGTGCTTCGTTTATCGCTTTGAAAGAGAGTTTAACAGCAGTGGAAGCGTAAAGCTGGAGTAAGGGACATGTAGAATAAATGTAAAGCGGGAAATTAGGTGACAAAGAGACAGCGAGTGATATCTGTTGTTACTACGAGGTGCATTCAAGTTCTAAGGCCTTCGATTTTTTTTCTAATTAACTACTCACCCGAAATCGATGAAACTGGCGTTACTTCTCGACGTAATCGCCCTGCAGACGTACACATTTTTCACAACGCTGACGCCATGATTCCATGGCACCGGCGAAGGCTTCTTTGGTAGTCTGTTTTGACCACTGGAAAATCGCTGAGGCAATAGCAGCACGGCTGGTGAATGTGCGGCCACGGAGAGTGTCTTTCATTGTTGGAAAAAGCCAAAAGTCACTAGTAGCCAGGTCAGGTGAGTAGGGAGCGTGAGGAATCACTTCAAAGTTGTTATCACGAAGAAACTGTTGCGTAACGTTAGCTCGATGCTCGGGTGCGTTGTCTTGGTGAAACAGCACACGCGCAGCCCTTCCCGGACGTTTTTGTTGCAGTGCAGGAAGGAATTTGCTCTTCAAAACATTTTCGTAGGATGCACCTGTTACCGTAGTGCCCTTTGGAACGCAATGGGTAAGGATTACGCCCTCGCTGTCCCAGAACATGGACACCATCATTTTTTCAGCACTGGCGGTTACCCGAAATTTTTTTGGTGGTGGTGAATCTGTGTGCTTCCATTGAGCTGACTGGCGCTTTGTTTCTGGATTGAAAACTGGCATCCAAGTCTCATCCATTGTCACAATCGACGAAAAGAAAGTCCCATTCATGCTGTCGTTGCACGTCAACATTGCTTGGCAACATGCCACACGGGCAGCCGTGTGGTCGTCCGTCAGCATTCGTGGCACCCACCTGGATGACACTTTTCGCATTTTCAGGTCGTCATGCAGGACTGTGTGCACAGAACCCACAGAAATACCAACTCTGGAGGCGATCTGTTCAAGAGTCATTCGGCGATCCCCCAAAACAATTCTCTCCACTTTCTCGATCATGTCGTCAGACCGGCTTGTGCAAGCCTGAGGTTGTTTCGGTTTGTTGTCACACGATGTTCTGCCTTCATTAAACTGTCACACCCACGAACGCACTTTCGACACATCCATAACTCCATCACCACATGTCTCCTTCAACTGTCGATGAATTTCAATTGGTTTCACACCACACAAATTCAGAAAACGAATGATTGCACGCTGTTCAAGTAAGGAAAACGTCGCCATTTTAAGTATTTAAAACAGTTCTCATTCTCGCCGCTGGCGGTAAAATTCCATCTGCCGTACGGTGCTGCCATCTCTGGGACATATTGACAGTGAACGTGGCCTCATTTTAAAACAATGCGCATGTTTCTATCTCTTTCCAGTCTGGAGAAAAAAAATCGGAGGCCTTAGAACTTGAATGCATCTCGTATATACACTGACATTAGTTCTCGAAATGTCTGTTGTGGTTTTGGAATGTTAGAGGCTAGCATTCTCACAATATTGCGGCGTTATAGTCTCACCATTAGCCGAGCGGTTCTAGGCGCTATAGTATGGAACCGCGCGACCGCTACAGTCGCAGTTTCCAATCCTGCTTCGGGCATGGATGTGTGTGATGTCCTTAGGTTAGTTAGGTTTAAGTAGTTCTAAGTTCTAGGGGACTGATGAACTCAGAAGTCAAGTCCCATAGTATTCAGAGCCATCTGAGTCATTCTAAGGCGCTGCAGTCATGGATTGTGAGACTGGTCCCCACGGAGGTTCGAGTCCTCCCTTGGGCATGGGTGTGTGTGTTTGTCCTTAGGATAATTTAGGTTAAGTAGTGTGTAAGCTTAGGGACTGATGACCTTAGCAGCTAAGTCCCATAAGATTTCACACACACACACAAACACATAGTTCTCACCATGTACCGATGCATCAGGAACTCCAAAGCGACATTTTTTCGTAATCGCCTGATGTTTTGTAAATTATTTGCAATAAAACTGAAGCTCGGTATACTCCTTTTCATCGTGTGAAGATGAACATCATACTCTTCACTGTTTTATTATATGATGTGGTATAATCGGTGGCAGACTTGTTGGTTTTTATTATTTTGGGGAGTTTCGTATTGACAGACATATGAAAACTTTACGAAGGCTAAATTACCATTGTTGTTTAAACATCTTACACTTCAAGAACGTCGAATTATGTAGATAAAGAATTATGTTTGTCCAGCATAATATTCGCGAAAAGCACGGCAGGCATTTGAAGGCCTTTACAACGGTCTCTGCATCAAAAGAAGTAGTACAATAACAGTGGCCGTGTTAGATCACCGGATCCCTATACCTCTGAATTTCTTTCTCTATGAAAACTGTTAATGAAAGAAGAACGTAGAACGTTTTGAAATATGGTGGTACAAAAGAGTATTGAAGATTATATGAGTAGATCGTATAATTACTGAAGAGGTACTGGATCGAACTGGGGAGAAAAGAAATTTATGGTATAACTTGACTAAAAGAAGTGTTCGCTTGAAAAGACACACCCTGAAGACTCAAGGAATCGTCACGTTCGTACTGGAAGTGTGTAGATGTATTTGAGGGGTGGGTGTGGGGGTGGATGGGACAAAGTTTAGAAGGAGACCAAGGTTTGTCCATAATTAGCGAGTTCAGTGGGTGGAGGTGGGACTAATCTAGAGATTAAATGGCTTGTACGAGATATACTCGTACTATCGTGGAGAGATGCATCAATCCAGTCTTCAAGCTGAAGAAGGTTACAACATGATTTATTAAAAGAGAAATTGTAGAGGCAAATGCCAGCATCTAGCACAAATACGTCTGAACGTATTACAAATACACTCTTCTTCTTCTTCTTCTTCTTCTTCTTCTTCTTTATCGTCGCCTTGTCCCACGTCACGTAGGGTCGGTGTTGCTCTTCTGGATCCTTCTCCTCCATAGTACTCTATCCATTGCTTCTTCCTTCTTCCATCCTTTCTCCCTTAGGTCCCCGGATATCTTATCCTTCCACCTCATCTTCGGTCTTCCTCTCCTTCTCGCTCCTTCAATCTTTATATCTTCAACTCTGTTTCCGGTATACTCTTCCCCTTTTCTCTACCACCTTAGTCAGCTCTCTTGTATCTTTTTCCCATGGGTCCCACTTTGACAGCTCCTCTAACAAATTCATTTCTAACCCTGTCCTTCCTTGTTACCCCACACATCCACCTCAGCATCCTCAATTCCGCCACTTCCATCTTCCTTCCCTGGGCTACTGTGATTGGCCATGTCTCTGCCCTGTATATCATAGCAGGACTTACCACCGACTTGTACATTTTTGTACACTTTCCCTTTCAACCCAATGCTCACCTTCTTGTCACACAACACTCCACTCATTTTCCTCCAGTTGTTCCAACCGCAATTTATTCGGTGTTTTATCTCGCTTTCCAGTCCTCGGTGCCTCTGTATGTACGACCCCAGGTATTTAAATTTGCAGACCGATTTCAGCTCAAAAAAATGGTTCAAATGGCTCTGAGCACTATGCGACTTAACTTCTGAGGTCATCAGTCGCCTAGAACTTAGAACTAATTAAACCTAACTAACCTAAGGATATCACACACATCCATGCCCGAGGCAGGATTCGAACCTGCGACCGTAGCGGTCACGCGGTTCCAGACTGAAGCGCCTTTAACCGCACGGCCACACCGGCCGGCGATTTCATCTCATCATCCTGGATCTTGCAAGACCTCATCTGCACATCCTTCAGTGCTAAATATTCTGACTTTGTCCTGCTAATTTTCATCGCTCTTTCTTCTGGTGCCTTCCTCCAATCCTCCAGCTTTTCCTCAAGTCTGTCGATGCTCTGCTCACAAAGAACCACATTATCCACAAACATCATATTCCACGGCGCTTCCTTCTTAACATCTTTCACCAGCACGTCCATAATCAGGTCAAAGAGGTATGGACTAAGCGCAGACCCTTGATGTAACCCTACTTTTACTGGAAACTCCTTTGTCATGCCCACACTACTTCTCACCTGCATCATTGCTCCTCTGTGCATTTCCTTCACTAACCTCACATACTTCTCTGGCACGCACTGCTCTCTCATGCTTCTCCATATTTCGTCCCTTGGGACTCTGTCATATGCTTTCTCCAAATCAATGAAAGTCACATGTAGATCGGCTTGTAGCTCCCCGTGTCTCTCCACTATCCGCCTTAAAGCATGTGTTGCATCAGTCATTCCTCTTCCAGGCATGAACCCAAACAGTTCTTCACACACCACAGTCTCCTTGCGTAATCTTGCTTCTATAACTCTTTCCCAAACTTTCATTGTGTGTGCCATCAGTTTAATACCTCTAGAGTTACTGCAGTTCTGCAGATCACCTTTCCCCTTAAATATTGGGATCAGTACACTAGTTCTCCACTCGTCTGGCATCTCCTCCTGTCTTACAAATACACTCTAGGACACACAAAAAAAAAGACGCGCCATAAAGGAATAATCCTGAAGGAACGGAAATCGATAAATGTGATGTACATTTACAAACAAATGATTCCAGTTCCAGAAAAGTTGGATGATTTATTCAAGAGAATGAGCGTCACAAATTGAGCAAGTCAATAACGCGCTGGTCTGCCCCTGGCTCTCATGCGAGCAATTGTTCGGCTAGCGTTGATTGACAGAGTTGCTGGGTGTCCCCCTGAAACATATCCTGCAAACTTCTGTCCAATTGGCGCTTTACATGATCAGAATCCCAAGATGGTTGGACGTCCATGCCCACAATGCTCCAAATATGTTCAGTTGCGGTGAGGCCGGCGATCTTGCTAGCCGAGTTAGTGTTTGGAAAACACGAAGAGAAGCAGTAGAAACACTCGCGATGTGCGGACAGGCGTTATCTTGCTGAAATATAACTCCAGGAAGGCTTGCTATGAAGGTAATTGGCAACCAATGCTGTACAATCGCAATAAAGTCATGAAATGTTCAATTGACTCTTTTATTAGAACATGTTATGCGTTTCGGGATTACACCCATCTTCAGACATCTGTTACAATGAAGTACAAAATATAAGTGAACAGCACACTCAACGCGTCTCAACGTTACAGAAAATGAGATCTGGTCATATGAGTTACATACCACAAACTACAACTCCTTCCTAACCAACCAGGCGTACAGCCTTGACAACTCAAAGAAAGTGAGAAATAACATATGACTGCGACACAAACAGTCTTGAAGCAGAGCGTATACTGACGCTAAACAGGCCGGCCGCGGTGGTCTAGCGGTTCTAGGCGCGCAGTCCGGAACCGCGCGACTGCTACGGTCGCAGGTTCGAATCCTGCCTCGGGCATGGATGTGTGTGATGTCCTTAGGTTAGTTAGGTTTAAGTAGTTGTAAGTTCTAGGGGACTGATGACCACAGATGTTAAGTCCCATAGTGCTCAGAGCCATTTGACCCATTTGACGCTAAACAAGTCAACTAGCAGCGAAGCACCCTCAGTAGGGGGCGCTGCATGGTCATGTGCTGTATGCGTTCACATGTAACCAGATAATAATATACTCAGCATATGACATCTAACAGGGTTTAATTACGACTAGCAATCGGAATATTACTTCCGTACACGTTAACACTAAAGGATTTTTTAATTTTTTTAATAAACTCCAAAACTTTTTTTTACAATGCCATACTATGCCTATAGCCAGTAGTGGCACTAAGCACAACTCAAACCATATTTCAACATAAAATAAATATTAGGGGAGGGGGGGAGGGAGTTCCTTAATTAATAAACCTTTCAACCTCTCAAATCTCTAACATAATACCACCAAATTAAATATAACCAACATTATCCGTCATAAACTACAACCCTGTGATCAGCTCGCGTACACAAACGTCTTAGGCGCTATCTGTTAAAGCCAGCGGCAACCACATCGGCGGCAGCCATCCGCCTATCGAATTACAGCCAAGTGATACTCATGGGCCATGACTGCCCAAATAGAAGCCTTCAAACAACAACTTACACGCCTCTATCACATAGAAAAAGTTTAATGGTGAGAGGAAGAGCACTTTCATGCAATCCCAAAACCCACGTGGGTTATTCGTCATAAATTCCTTATATAAACTAGTGACACGACAATTGACCGAGTCCTGCCTATGCTATCCGGATACCGGAAAGCTCTAGATTAAAAAAAAAAAAGTTAAAAGTGATAAACCTATAAAGCCTAAAATCAATAAAATAAACCATTGTGTAATCAAGGACCATCCAAGGGGTACGGTGGTGAACAAATCCGTATATGCCAGTCTGTCTGTCCGTCTAACTTTCCCCGTATGACGTTAAACTAGCCAACCACTCAGCAAAAAACCTAGCCTATCATAACGGTACGTGCACAGACCACCACCAGCTCCTATGGAATACACTGTAATACTTCCCGTGAGGGGGATAATAGACACCAAGTTCAAAATAGTATCCGTTCAGACAAGCCAAAAAACCAGTTGTTCCCACCGGAAGCCTGTTCATTAAAGACTGGGTGGGCAGCGTGCTGTATACGCGCGTAGATCTCCAGATCTTCAAGGTTATCTAAAATCTTCCCTTTTGGTTCTAAATGCAGATTCCTTAGGGTATCTTCTATCGGGGCCAACTTATGGCCAGTCTCCCTCATATGGCACCCCAGCCCACTATTATTACCGTAGTTATGTTCTCTAAACCTTGAGGCAAAATTCCTACCCGTCTGCCCAATGTATGTTCCAGCACATCCTCCACACTTAATTTCGTATGCACCGGATTGCTTAAACTTATCTGTTTTCCCTTTTTCCTTATGTCCTAATATTCCCCCCACTTCTTTTTTGTATGGAAGCCTACACGAACGCCAGCATCCCTGAAGGCTCTAGTTATTTCTTGGCAACATGGTGCAACATATTTCATTGACACAAACTTACTATTTAATTTTTGGCGGCCCGACTGCCGCGTCTTGCCAAGAATTTTAGCTCCATTTGTTACGAAGGGCAACAAAGCGGAGCATAGAACATCATCGACTTACTGCTGAGCCGTAAGGATCCCACGGCGGTTCCTGCTACGAAATGAAATGGAACCCTAGGCCATGGCGGACGACAGTCAAGCTGGTATCCGACTACTGCTCGGGGAGTTTGGCTCTGAGCACTATGGGACTGAACATCTTAGGTCATAAGTCCCCTAGAACTTAGAACTACTTAAACCTAACTAACCTAAGGACATCACGCACACCCATGCCCGAGGCAGGATTCGAACCTGCGACCGTAGCAGTCCCGCGGTTCCGGACTGCAACGCCAGAACCGCTAGACCACCGCGGCCGGCTCGGGGAGTTTCCAGACACGTCTTCGACCTGGAATCTCACTGTCTGGAATATAATTTTATCACACGGGGCGGAAGCAAAGATTCGTGTGGAGTTATTCTAGGAGCGCTCTCAACATACAACCTTGAGCTATTGGTTTGAAAACCAACTCGAGATGGGAACATATTAGATATCTTGGCGACAAACAGACCTGATCTTTTTGAGGAAGTTAATGTAGAAGAAGGTATTAGTGACCATAAAGTCGTCAGTGGAAGTTGAAAAAAAAAACAGCGTAGAGTTTTTTTGTTTGGGAAAGCAAATAAAAGTGTCATTAATGAATATCTTCATAGTCAGCTCCAAGCATTCATCGCGGGACACAAAGATATTGAGCATCTTTGGTCGGAATTTAAAGGCATTGTCCACCATGTGCTAGAGGAGTATGTGCCTATCAAAAGTATAGGGGAGGGAAAGGAGCCACATTGGTACAACAAACATATTAGGAAGTTGCTGAGAAAGCAGAGAATCTTGCACAGTCGTTTTAAACGTAGTCACTGCCCTGCTGACAAACAGAAATTATGCGAAATGAAAGCAGCTGTCAGGAAGACAATGAGGGACTATTTTTAACGAATTTGAAAGCAATATTTTATCTGCATATTCTAAAAATAACCCCAAAAAATTTTGGTCGTACGTAAAATCTATCAACGCTACAAATAATTCAATACCTTCTCTTGCTGACAGTACGGGTAAAGTAACTGATGATGATAAACAGAAGGCCGAAATTCTAAACCTAGCTTTCAAAAACTCGTTTACGATAGAGGACTGCAGCACCATTTCCCCTTTCAATTATCGAACAAACGAAAGGATGGATGACATAGTGTTTAGTGTATCTGGGATTGTAAAACTGTTAAGATCCTTAGACGCCAGAAAGGCGTCTGGCCCAAACGGTATCCCCGTAAGATTTTATGTTGACTATGCTACAAATATAGCACAATTCTTATCCGTCATCTATCAGAGATCATTGGAACGGCGGAAAGATCCAAGGGAGTGGAAAAAGGCCCAGGTCATAGCAGTCTATAAAAAGGGTAGAAAATTGGATGCACATAATTACCGGCCAATTTCACTGACATCGATTTGTGGTAGAATCATGGAACATACACTCCTGGAAATGGAAAAAAGAACACATTGACACCGGTGTGTCAGACCCACCATACTTGCTCCGGACACTGCGAGAGGGCTGTACAAGCAATGATCACACGCACGGCATGGCGGACACACCAGGAACCGCGGTGTTGGCCGTCGAATGGCGCTAGCTGCGCAGCATTTGTGCACCGCCGCCGTCAGTGTCAGCCAGTTTGCCGTGGCATACGGAGCTCCATCGCAGTCTTTAACACTGGTAGCATGCCGCGACAGCGTGGACGTGAACCGTATGTGCAGTTGACGGACTTTGAGCGAGGGCGTATAGTGGGCATGCGGGAGGCCGGGTGGACGTACCGCCGAATTGCTCAACACGTGGGGCGTGAGGTCTCCACAGTACATCGATGTTGTCGCCAGTGGTCGGCGGAAGGTGCACGTGCCCGTCGACCTGGGACCGGACCGCAGCGACGCACGGATGCACGCCAAGACCGTAGGATCCTACGCAGTGCCGTAGGGGACCGCACCGCCACTTCCCAGCAAATTAGGGACACTGTTGCTCCTGGGGTATCGGCGAGGACCATTCGCCACCGTCTCCATGAAGCTGGGCTACGGTCCCGCACAGCGTTAGGCCGTCTTCCGCTCACGCCCCAACATCGTGCAGCCCGCCTCCAGTGGTGTCGCGACAGGCGTGAATGGAGGGACGAATGGAGACGTGTCGTCTTCAGCGATGAGAGTCGCTTCTGCCTTGGTGCCAATGATGGTCGTATGCGTGTTTGGCGCCGTGCAGGTGAGCGCCACAATCAGGACTGCATACGACTGAGGCACACAGGGCCAACACCCGGCATCATGGTGTGGGGAGCGATCTCCTACACTGGTCGTACACCACTGGTGATCGTCGAGGGGACACTGAATAGTGCACGGTACATCCAAACCGTCATCGAACCCATCGTTCTACCATTCCTAGACCGGCAAGGGAACTTGCTGTTCCAACAGGACAATGCACGTCCGCATGTATCCCGTGCCACCCAACGTGCTCTAGAAGGTGTAAGTCAACTACCCTGGCCAGCAAGATCTCCGGATCTGTCCCCCATTGAGCATGTTTGGGACTGGATGAAGCGTCGTCTCACGCGGTCTGCACGTCCAGCACGAACGCTGGTCCAACTGAGGCGCCAGGTGGAAATGGCATCGCAAGCCGTTCCACAGGACTACATCCAGCATCTCTACGATCGTCTCCATGGGAGAATAGCAGCCTGCATTGCTGCGAAAGGTGAATATACACTGTACTAGTGCCGACATTGTGCATGCTCTGTTGCCTGTGTCTATGTGCCTGTGGTTCTGTCAGTGTGATCATGTGGTGTATCTGACCCCAGGAATGTGTCAATAAAGTTTCCCCTTCCTGGGACAATGAATTCACGGTGTTCTTATTTCAATTTCCAGGAGTGTATTTTGTGTTCAGACATAATGACCTTTCTAGACTCTGAGAAGCTCATCTGCAGAAACCAGCACGGTTTTAGGAAACAGCGGTCATGCGAGACACAGTTGGCCCTCTTTGTGCATGATATACAACAGGCTCTAGATACCGGCTCCCAGGTTGATGCCATATTTCTCGACTTTCGAAAGACGTTCGACTCGTTCCGCACTGTCGCTTGCTACAAAAAGTGCGCGCTTACGATATATCCAGTGACATCTGCGGCTGGATAGAAAGTTTTCTAACAGACAGGGAGCAGCATGTCGTCCTGAACGGAGTAACTTCAACAGAAATAAGAGTAGCTTCAGGCGTGCACCCGGACAGCGCAATAGGTCCGCTGCTTTTTACGATTTACATAAACGATCTGGTTGATGGTATTGACAGCGGCCTTAGACTGTTTGCCGATGATGCTGTAGTCTACAGGAATGTAGTATCACACGAAAGTTATGAACAAATCAATAAGGAATTGCAGAAAATAAACGCGTGGTGTAATGACTAGCAGTTATCTCTCAATATTAGTGAGTGTAACCTACTGCGTATAACAAGGCGAAAATCCCCATTAATGTATGAGTACAAAATAAATGATCAGTCTTTGGAAGCGGTAACATCAGTCAAGTACCTGGGTGTGACTATTCGAAATGATCTCAAATGGAATGATCAGATTACACAAGTAACGGATAAGGCGTACTCTAGATTGCGGTTTATTGGTAGAATCCTGAAGCAATGCAGTCCTTCAACAAAGGCAATAGCTTACAATACGTTAGTTCGTCCAGTCTTAGAGTATTGTTCGTCTGTGAGGGACCCTTACCAGTTGGGTCTGATTCAAGAGATTGAGAAGGTCCAAAGAAGAGGGTCAGGATTCGTGACTGGTACATTAAGCCATCGCGAGAGCGCTGCAAATCTCATAGAAAGTTTGAAGTGGGACACACTTGCAGATAGACGACGCGCTAAACAGAAGGGGCTGCTCACTAAATTCCGAAATCCAATCTTCACCGAGGATGTAGAGCATAATTTATTATCACCAACTTTCAAATCGCGTTATGATCATCATTCAAAGATAAGGGAAATAAGAGCTGGTACTGAGATGTTCAGACAGTCGTTTTCCCTCGTGCGATCCGCGAGTGGAACAGAGGGAGGATAAATATGACTTTGGTGCGAATTGTGCCCTCCGCCACATACCGCTTGGTGGCTAGTGGAGTATATATGTAGATGTAGATGTAGATAATTGTCTTTAGTGACGAGTCGAGCCTCGAATTCACCGCACTGACCACCGAAGACGCGTCTGCAGACGCCCCGAACAGTGGTGTCGTACCAAAGCGACTGTCTTCCGCCATACGGCCCGACAAGTAGACGTAATGACGTGTGCGCCATTTCTTGCGGTAGCAGGACCCCTCAGACTGTCATCCCGTGGCACCCTTACAGCACAGTGGCACGTCGACGATATTCTGAGCCCCGTATTGTTGACCTTCGTGACAAGCCAGCTGGGGCTTACATTTCAACAAAATAGTGCCCACTCTGACGCGGCCAGAGTCTCTACTGCTCGTCTTTGTGCTTGCCAAACCCTATCTTGGCCGCCAACATCGCTGGATCTCTCCAGAATTAGAACGTTTGGAGCATTATGGACAGGGGTCTCCAACCAGCTCGGGATTTTGAAGGTCTGAGGCGCCAACTGGACACAATTTGGCACGGTATTCCATAGCAGGACATACAACAACTTTATCAATCAATGCCAAGCCGAATAACTGCTTTCGTGAGGCCATACGTAGACCAGCACGTGATTCTCTTGTTCAGTTTGGAACATCTTTCTCTTGAAAAAATCATCCAAGTTTTCAGAAACTGTAATCATTTGTTTCTCAGTTCATATACATCACATATATATATCACATACATATATCAGTACCATGTGAATAATTCGTTCGTGCTGCGTCGTCTTCTTTCTGTTTTTTCTTCTTTTTGTTTCTTTTTTGTCTTTTAGTAGTGCTGGCGAGGAGCTATTGTTGCGTTGCCAGGACTCGTCTACAAGAAGGATCAATAATGTATCAAGATCAAAGGTTATCACCTCGCACGAACACTGCGGTAATTACTGTTTGCACAATTATGCAAGCTTTGCAAAAATGCGTTTTTTATCAAATAAACGGAAAACAATGAAACGATTTAGCATAAAGCTACTCATTTTTCACGTAAAACACACATCTGCGGTTAAAACAGAAACACTTAAAAAAAAGATACAGAATCATTCTCTGTTTCACCAACCTCTGTCTCATCTACTCGGAATTTGATCTTTATTGTTTTCTAGTGGGACGCATAGTTCTTGAGATGAGTTGTTGCCTCAGTTTAAATGATTCATCCTTGTATAAGCGTATATCTGGACAACTTTATTTTATCGGTGTAACAACCGACTACCCAGAGTTTTAATTATTTTTTACGTCACTGCACTCCCACCGCTAACACGTCAGCAGGGGTGGAATGTCGTTGGGGTTGTCACTATTCAGCCAACGACTCTAACGGCCTGTGGACGTGACACTGACATAATCCATTTTAGATCACTTTCCGTATCACTACCGCCTCTCTCCTCCCCCAGTTCCACACCTAGGTGTGCTAGATACGTAATGTCTTGGCCTCAGTATACACTAATCGTATCGTTCCTATGTGGCTCTATTCGCACCTCCACCAAAAGCGCCAACAAATACCTGGAGAAGAAATGTCTTCCGAATTGTTACCCAGCTGTCTAACTGTTGTGGATTGGCAAGAGAGCCAACCCGGTATGAGAGGAAGCCGAAAGGCACGCGTTTTAGCTCACGCAGGCTGGCGTGACGTCTGGAACAGGTCAAGGAAATTAGACTAGCAAAAAAGGACGTAGCTGTGGAATACTTAACTTTAATCCATAAATGGTGAACATCGCTCTTGACAGTACATGTTTTACAGCATCAATAGTAACTGGTAATGGCGCCTTGCTAGGTCGTTGCAAATGACGTAGCTGAAGGCTATGCTAACTATCGTCTCGGCAAATGAGAGCGTATTTTGTCAGTGAACCATCGCTATCAAAGTCGGCTGTACAACTGGGGCGAGTGCTAGGAAGTCTTTCTAGACCTGCCGTGTGGCGGCGCTAGGTCTGCAATCACTGATAGTAGCGACACGCGGGTCCGACGTATACTAACGGACCGCGGCCGATTTAAAGCCTACCACCTAGCAAGTGTGGTGTCTGGCGGTGACACCACACTAACAACAGCGGAAACTGTGGATTCGCCGCTAACATCGTCCATTTCAGATTACTTTTACTTACTGCCCACTGTCAAATTTAGTGCCTCCCGGTGGCGTTGCCACTACAGGACGAAGTAACGAAGGTATGTAACCGAAATAGAGACAAATGGAGAATGTTCTTAGAGACGATACGTGGCGAAGTGGCCAAGATCACAGGCGTAAACGACTTTGAAAAAGAGCAGATTATTATGGCCCGCCACCTGGGAAACACGGAACGTGGACCACCGTTCGCGTGCTACTGTCTTGTCCATCCGTGTAAAGCGGTCGAATTACTGCGAAACCACGAGTAGGCGACACGGAGTTTGATGTCGACGCCTCCTTTTCAAAGTAGGATAGGCGGCGACCTGTATCACATCTGACGGCATAGTACAATGCTGGTCTATACACTAGCGTTTCGGAGCATGCCGTCCAGCGTACACTGTTGAACGTGTGGCTCGGCAACAGAAGATCTATACATGTTCCCCTTTTGACACAACGACACTGTCAGTTACAGTTGCAATGGGCACGTTATCACCGAGATTGGACCATGGATCAATGGGAACACATTGCTCGGTCGGATTAATCACGTTTCTTATTACACCAGGTCGATGGTCGTATCTCGATACGTTGCCATCCAGGCGAACGACTGTTCGAAGCGTACACCACGTCACGGATGCAGGCCGGCGGGCGAGTATTATGGTGCGGCGGACATTCACCTGCACTTCTACGGCATCTGTGGCAGTAATCGGAGGCATATTGACAGCTGTGATCATTATTGCGGATCAACTGCATCCCTACATGCCTGATGTCTTGGCATCTTTCAGCAGGATAACTGTCCGAATCGCAAGATCGGAATCGTGCTACAGTGGTTTCGGGAACTGACGTTGATATCTTGGCCACAAAATTGTCCTGACTTGGATACGATGGGGGGTCGGTTTCGCAGCTGCAGTTTAAGGGAATTGCGTGACCTGTGTGTAGGTATCTGGTGCTCTATACCTAGGACTTCTCGTGTGCAACCCATGACAAAGAGACTCGCTGCTGTATTTCGTTCCAAAGGTTGACCGACAAACTGTGAAGAGGGTGCTTATAACGTTAACACCTAAAGTTATACAGGGTGGTCCATTGATCGTGACCGGGCCAAAATCTCACGAAATAAGCGTCAAACGAAAAAACTACAAAGAACGAAACTTGTCTAGCTTGAAGGGGCAAACCAGATGGCGCTATGATTGGCCCGCTAGATGGCGCTGCCATAGGTCAAACGGATATCAACTGCGTTTTTTTTTTAAAAAAAAGGAACTCCCATTTCTTATAACATATTCGTGTAGTACATAAAGAAATACGAATGTTTTAGTTGGACCACTTTTTCACTTTGTGATAGATGGTCGTGTAATAGTCACAAACATATGGTTCACAATTTTAGACGAACGGTTGGTAACAGGTAGGTTTTTTAAATTAAAATACAGAACGTAGGTACGTTTGAACGTTTTATTTCGGTTGTTCCAATGTGATACATGTACCTTTGTGAACTTACTATTTCTGAGAACGCATGCTGTTACAGCGTGATTACCTGTAAATACCACATTAATGCAATAAATGCTCAAAATGATGTCCGTCAACCTCCATGCGTTTGGCAATACGTGTAACGACATTCCTCTCAACAGCGAGTAGTTCGCCTTCCGTAATGTTCGCACATGCATTGACAATGCGCTGACGCATATTCTCAGGCGTTGTCGGTGGATCACGATAGCAAATATCCTTCAACTTTCCCCCAGAAAGAAATCCGGGGACGTCAGATCCGGTGAACGAGCGGGCCATGGTATGGTGCTTCGACGACCAATCCACCTGTCATGAAATATGCTATTCAATACAGCTTCAACCGCAAGCGAGCTATGTCCCGCTCATCCATCATGTTGGAAGTACATCGCCATTCTGTCATACAGTGAAACATCTTGTAGTAACATCGGTAGAACATTACGTAGGAAATCAGCATACATTCCACCATTTACATTGCCATCTATAAAATGGGGGCCAATTATCCTTCCTACCAAAATGCCGCCCCATACATTAACCCGCCAAGGTCGCTGATGTTCCATACTTGTCGCAACCATCGTGGATTTTCCGTTGCCCAGTAGTGCATATTACGCCGGTTTACGTTGCCGCTGTTGGTGAATGACGCTTCGTCGCTAAATAGAACACGCGCAAAAAATGTGTCATAGTCCCGTAATTTCTCTTATGCGCAGTGGCAGAACTGTACACGACGTTCAGAGTCGTAGCCATGCAATTCCTAGTGCATAGAAATATGGTACGGATGCAATCGATGTTGATGTAGCATTCTCAACACCGACATTTTTGAGATTCCCGTTTCTCGCGCAATTTGTGTGCTACTGATGTCCGGATTAGCCGCGACAGCAGCTAAAACACCTACTTGGGCATCATCATTCGTTGCAGGTCGTGGTTGACGTTTCACATGTGGCTGAACACTTCCTGTTTCCTTAAATAACGTAACTATCCGGCGAACGGTCCGGACACCTGGATGATGTTGTCCAGGATACCGAGCAGCATACATAGAACACGCCCGTTGGGCATTTTGATCACAATAGCCATACATCAACACGATATCGACCTTTTCCGCAATTGGTAAACGGTCCATTTTAACACGGGTAATGTATCACGAAGCAAATACCGTCCGCACTGGCGGAATGTTACGTGATACCACGTACTTATGCGTTTGTGGCTATTACAGCGCCATCTATCACAAAGTGAAAAAAGTGGGGCAACTAAAACATTCATATTCCTTTACGTACTACACGAATATGTAATAAAAAAGGGGGGTTCCTATTAATAAAAATGCAGTTGATATCCGTTTGACCTATGGCAGCGTCATCTAGCGGTCCAACCATAGCGCCATCTGATTTCCCCCTTCAAGCTAGACGAGTTTCGTTCTTTGTAGTTTTTTCGTTTGAAGCTTGTTTCGTGAGATATTTGGCCCGGTCACTATCAATGGACCACCATGTATACAGGGTGTCTCGACCACCCTGTATACAGGGTGTCTCTCCTAGGGCCGGCCGGTGTGGTCGAGCGGTTCTAGGCGCTTCAGTCCGGAACCGCGCTGCTGCTCCGGTAGCAGGTTCGAATCCTGCCTCGGGCATGAATGTATGTGATGTCCTTAGGTTAGTTAGGTTTACGTAGTTCTAAGTCTAGGGGACTGATCATCTCAGATGTTAAGTCCCATAGCGCTTACAGCCATTTGAACCATTTGGTATCTCTCGTAAGAGGCTTCAGGAGTCAGGCACATATGGTGTTTGGGGTGATTTTGGATTTCTCGAAGTGTAGCTAAAGTCAGCCCAAAAAGATACTGATTACATGTCTTTCGTAAGACGCCCAACGTCTACGGAAAGCGTCGGTTTGTTTCCCCTTACAAACAAAATTTTAAAGCGGAATTTTACTTGCCCATCGCACTTCTTCGCAACACACGCACTGCAATGTCGTATGTATCCGCCGATACCAGGCAGCGACTTTCAATTAACATGTCCTCTTCTATACGGGAGTTGCAAGATGTGTACGAGTTCAGGTTGTAATACGTGAACGACGGCATATGGAAGTCTGAGTCTGGCTGTGAGTCATGCACGGATAGCCAAACCCAGCGAGGTGACGCAGTGGTTAGCACAACAGACTCGCCTTCGGGAGTACAACGGTTAAAACTTGCGTCCGGCCATTCTGATTTGGGTTTTCCATCATTTTCCTAAATTGCTTCAGGCAGAAGCCAGGATGGTTCCTATGAAAGGGCACGACTGACTTCCTGCCTCATCATTCCCTAATCCGATGGGGCCGATGACCTTGCTGTTTGGTCCCCCTCCCCCCCCCCACCCCCCACTCAATCAACCAACTAACCAACGAACAGACAAAGCGGCTAAGATGGAAGATGTCCGCTTGTGCAAAGCGGGAAGTCGGGCTAGACTTCCGGTCCGGCACAAACGTTCATTGCCGTCATTAAATTATACGGTTTCATGTTCGCAACTAAATCCGAGGAGTAGTACAATGCGAAATTTGTCTCGCCCGCTGCGCATCGCCAAGAGTTCGCGGATTCAGGCCACGGCCGCGGGGGTGTTTCACGCGACACGACGGAAGCTCCAGGCACATCGATCGATCTGAGCGCCACAGACAACAGCGAGACTCTTCACCGAACACAGCACAATGTTACTCATTGTCCAAGTTGATTCTGGTTCCATACAACACTAGTCCCTGCTACCTGTGGTGTAGTGTCAGCGGCAAATCGAGATCTGCACCCAGTTTCTACACTACTGGCCATTAAAATTGCTACACCAAGAAGAAATGCAGATGATAACGGGTATTCATTGGGCAAATATATTATACTACAACTGCCATGTGATTACATTTTCACGCAATTTGGGTGCATAGATCCTGAGAAATCAGTACCCAGAACGACCACCTCTGGCCGTAATAACGGCCTTGATACGCCTGGGCAAACAGAGCTTGGATGGCTGTACAGGTACAGTTGCCCATGCAGCTTCAACACGATACCACAGTTCATCAAGAGTAGTGACTGGCGTATTGTGACGAGCCAGTTGCTCGGCCACCATTGACCAGACGTTTTCAGTTGGTGAGAGATCTGGAGAATGTGCTGGCCAGTGCAGCAGTCGAACATTTTCTGTACCCAGAAAAACCCGTACAGGATCTGCAATATGCGGTCGTGCATTATCCTGCTGAAATGTAGGGTTTCGCAGGGATCGAATGAAGGGTAGAGCCACGGGTTGTACCACATCTGAAATGTAACGTCCACTGTTCAATGTGCCGTCAATGCGAACAAGAGGTGACCGAGATGTGTAACCAATGGCACCCCATACCATCACGCCGGGTGATACGCCAGTATGGCGATGACGAATACACGCTTCCAATGTGCGTTCACCGCAATGTCGCCAAACGCGGATACGACGATCATGATACTGTAAACAGAACCTGGATTCATCCGAAAAAATGACGTTTTGCCATTCGTGCACCCAGGTTCGTCGGTGAGTACACCATCGCAGGCGCTCCTGTCTGTGATGCAGCGTCAAGGGTAACCGCAGCCACGGTCTCCGAGCTGATAGTTATGCTGCTGCAAACGTCGTCAGACTGTTCATGCAGATGGTTGTTGTCTTGCAAACGTCCCCATTTGTTGACTCAGGGATCAACACGTGGCTCCACAATCCGTTACAGCCATGCGGATAAGATGCCTGTCATCTCGACTGCTAGTGATACGAGGCCGTTGGGATGCAGCACGGCGTTCCGTATTACCCTCCTGAACCCACCGAATCCATATTCTGCTAACAGTCATTGGATCTCGACCAACGCGAGCAGCAATGTCGCGATACGATAAACCGCAATACCGGTAGGCTACAATGCGACCTAGATCAGTCGGAAACGTGATGGTACGCATTTCTCCTCCTTACACGAGGCGTCACAACAACGTTTCACCAGGCAACGCCGGTCAAGTGCTGTTTGTGTATGAGAAATCGGTTGGAAACTTTCCTCATGTGAGCACGTTGTAGGTGTCGCCACCGGCGCCAACCATGTGTGAATGCTCTGAAAAGCTGGTCATTTGCATATCACAACATGTTCTTCCCGTCGGTTAAATTTGGCGTCTGTAGCACGTCATCTTCGTGGTGTAGCAATTTCAATGGCCAGTAGTGTAGTAACCTGCTTCGGACCGTTTGCGGTGACACACTGCCTGTAACCTCCGTCCGCATTTCAGCTGTTGTCATCTACCAGTTCGGAAAACCAACCGAACAATCCTACGATCTTCTCGTGTGCAATCGTTCTAGGAGTACTCACGCCTCTTCTGCTTGCCTCACTACTGTCCAGAGTACATTTCGACACCATTCGTTGGACATTCATTGCAATACATCCGGCCGTCTGTGCGATCTGTCACTTTGATTGTCCTACGTTCCTCGTGCTAATGATTCTAACTTCATTAAAGTCCGAAAAATATAGAGAAACTGCATACACGAGTGCACTGGGGTTGCGGTGTCGCGATCTCCATCTGGAAAGTCCCAGTAACGTTGGATAATCCCAGTAACCTTCAGGTACTAACACTATTCATCTGTAGGAATGACTTTTTCTGTCCTGAAAATAAGCTCAGATAAGGATGATATTTTAATCAACGCATCACACGTGCGTGGACAAGAGTGTTCATGGTGTAAAATTTTCCATTTACGTCAGAGATATAACGGTCAATCGACGATGGGCGAAATCATGTTTTACACATGAGGTCAGTGTTAGGTGAGAGGGAAGGTAAATGCTGCAGTAGACAAGGATTGAACAGCAACCCTCGTGGTATTCCGGGTTGTACTCAACTGCGCTTTCATATACGTGGTCCTGTTCATAAGCGGCCACCTTTCTGGATCGCATAGTTGAACGAGAAATCAGAATGTCAGGGAAACTTGGTATCTTTCAAACAAAGTATCATCAGTTGGTGAAAGTCACTGACAGTGTCACAGAAACTTTAGTGCTAACGTCAATAGCGTATAGTACGAGGTGCATTCAAGTTCTAAGGCCTCCGATTTTTTTTTCTAATTAACTACTCACCCGAAATCGATGAAACTGGCGGTACTTCTCGACGTAATCGCCCTGCGGACGTACACATTTTTCACAACGGTGACGCCATGATTCCATGGCAGCGGCGAAGGATTCTTTGGGAGTCTGTTTTCACCACTGGAAAATCGCTGAGGCAATAGCAGCACGGCTGGTGAATATGCGGCCACGGAGAGTGTCTTTCATTGTTGGAAAAAGCCAAAAGTCACTAGGAGCCAGGTCAGGTGAGTAGGGAGCATGAGGAATCACTTCAAAGTTGTTATCACGAAGAAACTGTTGCGTAACGTTAGCTCGATGTGTGGGTGCGTTGTCTCGGTGAAACAGCACACTCGCAGCCCTTCCCGGACGTTTTTGTTGCAGTGCAGGAAGGAATTTGTTCTTCAAAACATTTTCGTAGGTTGCACCTGTTACCGTAGTGCCCTTCGGAACGCAATGGGTAAGGATTACGCCCTCGCTGTCCCAGAACATGGACACCATCATTTTTTCAGCACTGGCGGTTACCCGAAATTTTTTTGGTGGGGGTGAATCTATGTGGTTCCATTGAGCTGACTGGCGCTTTGTTTCTGGACTGAAAAATGGCATCCACGTCTCATCCATTGTCACAACCGCCGATCACGCTGTCGTTGCGCGTCAACATTGCTTGGCAACATGCCACACGGGCAGCCGTGTGATCGTCCGTCGCATTTGTGGCACCCAACTGGATGACACTTTTCGCATTTTCAGGTCGTCATGCAGGATTGTGTGCACAGAACCCACAGAAATGCCAACTCTGGAGGCGATCTGTTCAACAGTCATTCGGCGATCCCCCAAAACAATTCTCTCCACTTTCTCGATCATGTCGTCAGACCGGCTTGTGCGAGCCCGAGGTTGTTTCGGTTTGTTGTCACACGATGTTCTGCCTTCATTAAACTGTCGCACCCATGAACGCACTTTCGACACATCTATAACTCCATCACCACATGTCTCCTTCAACTGTCGATGAATTTCGATTGGTTTCACACCACGCAAATTCAGAAAACGAATGATTGCACGCTGTTCAACTAAGGAAAACGTCGCCATTTTAAGTATTTAAAACAGTTCTCATTCTCGCCGCTGGCGGTAAAATTCCATCTGCCATATGATGCTGCCATCTCTGTGACGTATTGACAATGAATGCGGCCTCATTTTAAAACAATGCGCATTTTTCTATCTCTTTCCAGACCGGAGAAAAAAAATCGGAGGCCTTAGAACTTGAATGCACGTCGTATATCATTTAAAGCAGATCTCGGCCCTAGGATAAATCCAATTTTTGCATCACTGACTTCATTATAAGTGGGCTCTTTGGATCTATTTCTGTTTCACTCGTCATCATTGCACCAATGTTCGCCTGCTTAGCTGAGCGGTAACGTGCTTGCCTCCCATGCAGCGGGGTTGGTTTCGATTCCCGGCCGTGTTGGAGATTTTCTCCGCTCTTGGACTGGGTGTTGTGCCGTCTTCACTATCACTTCATCCTCATCACCGGCACGCAAGTCGCCCAATGTGGCGTCGACTGAAATAAGACTTCCACTCGGTGTCCGAACTTCCCCCCAGGGGCTCCCGGCCAACAATGCCACGCGCTCATTTCATTTCATTGCAGCAATGACTCTACATTCATAGTTGACCCAGGTTCAGCAGTTTCTTGACTTGATCCTGAAGGGAATTACGTGTGTGATTCAGGTCAGTACTACGCATTGATTTTTGTGTCCAGGCTCAATGCTTTCGTCGACATTCGATTTGGAATTATTTGCTCTATACGATAATGCTAGCTTCTGTAATTCTGATTGTACTTTGCCCTCAACTTTTCAGCATCGTATTTTTGTTGTTTTGAGCCATACGATTCTAGCCCAAGGTGAGCTGTAACATACGTGATCGGAAACCTCTTTCTCAGTACTCTTTTAAATGCGGGAAATCGCCACCAAGAGTCACCTGTGTAGCGGAAGTGCAAGTGAACCTGCATTCTGTGTGGAGTAGAGAGAGGTAACTCGTTCATCCTTGGGAACTAGTTCACTGGTGATCGCTCTTTTGTGGAATCCTTCATTTTTACTCGTTCACCGTTCATTTGTGCATGGTATATCGTTCTTATAAAAAAAACTGAAAATTAGTACCATAGGTGACTGAAGAGAGAAGGTGCCAAGAGGGGGCACTTGCCTCCCCCCTGGACTACAGAGTTTTTATTCATTACAGAATTCTCACACACTTGAAGTAATTTTTGTGATTCTGGAAAACGTCTCGTTTAGCCAACTGTAGCGTTATGTGGCTGATCGCAATGAAATAATATAAGGTGACGCACGAAAAACGGACCCCGAGTACAGACTGCTCGCCAATTAGGCACGATTTATTGACTTCTATGAGCAGAATAGATAAACATGTAATAACTAGGCAGTAAAGGAAGAACAAATAAGCTAATGCAAACAACAACAACTTCGAAACGATACATGACGATTGTTGGGCGACAATGTGCAGCCTAGTACTCGGGGTCGATTTTTCGTGCGCCAGCCTGTAGCTCTGAAAAAATATTGTAGAAGTTATCATATTCTATTTACAAAATGTGACATCACACTCTCGATTATGGAGCGCGGGCATCATTCGGTTGTAAGTCGGTCTGCCTTCCATAACAATGGATCAAAAAAAGGCCGAAAATGCCCACTCGTGTGTGCTGTGCCGACTTCCTTTGCATGTGTAATAACAAAAAGACTTGCCTTTTTATAAGTATGTCTTGTGCTGTTTATCGAAATAGTGGAGCAAGCTGATATGCCCTTTTGTTACCTAAAAAGAAGTATGTATTACATACCACGTAACTTTTATGTAATTTACATAATTATAAAATACATTTTAATCGCCGGTCGCGGACGTTGAAAGAATACGAAAACTGATTTTACTGACGTTTCGCCAGCACGAGTGGCTGGCATTGTCAAAGCTTCACCCTCCATTGCCGGTGGTGTGTTGCGGTCCTTGCACTTTATGTTATGTCTTAATAACCACAGGAACAGTATTATGGCAACCTCAGACTTTTACTTTGTGGAAAAAGCTGCAGAAATATCCTGTCCAGCCATAGCTAGATGTCGAAGTGATGCAATGACTAGTAAAAAAAAAAATTAAAAAAAAAGGTTCAAATGGCTCGAAACACTATGGGACTGAACATCTGAGGTCATAAGTCCCCTAGACTAAGCACTACTTAAACCTAACTAACCTAAGAACATCACACACATCCATGCCCAAGGCAAGATTCGAACCTGCGACTGTAGTAGCGGCGCGGTTCCGGACTGAAGTGCCTAGACCCGCTCGGCGACATCGGCCGGCAACAATGATTAGTAACTTGATTTAATAAATGATCATAAATGTAAAATTGTGTACTTCAGAAAACATTATAAACAGGAAACACTCATTATCACCTTGTCCGATGACAGTTGAGTCCATAGGCGTTTGCAAGAAGGGAGGGAGAGGGCAGGAGGGGGTATTTTTTCTTAACATAGGGGTCGAGGTATACCTCTTACCCTTTTCCTTCTGACCCCAAAGTAGACATACTCATTTTTTGTAGAACTGACCAAACTGGCGGGTAGTACAAAGAAACAATCGGTCTTGAAACATAAGAGCCTCCCTTATGTCGCAGGATACCAATGGGCGCAAGCATGCAAAGAATACTAGCAAATCCTGCCTGCAGGCTAACACAACGCGATAGGTTGCAGTGAGCAGGACAAGCAGAACTGAGCTTTCGGCTAACTAATTAACGTACTTTTGGGACTGTAATTGTTATCCACTAGGCTGCCAAGGAATTTCACTTATGGAGTTTCATTTAGTGCGCACCCACTTGTGGCTCGTGTAATTTATTTTATTCGTTTGGAACGTGTCTGCCCTTAACTAAATCTTTCAGCTGTATGAAACTTTATTCCTTCATATATAGCGTATTCTGCACGAGGGGGTGGAGTATAGACTACAACAATATTCTATACATTTACTTTTTATTTCTTGAAAAAATATACAGATGTGAGTGCTACCCACCACCTTTTACACATTACAATAATAAAAATTCTTCTACTTAGTAGAAGGGGTTGTCAAGGAGAAACTCTTTCAGTTTGTTTTCAAATTTTACTTTGCGGTCGGTCAGACATTTTATACCACTGGATAAGTTATTAAAAATATTAGTTGCGGCATGTGCACCCATTTTGGGGCTATAGACAATCTTAATGTGGAGTCAAGAATGTCATTTTTCCTTCTGGTATTGTAATTATGTACATAATAGTTGCTTTTGAACTGAAGTGGATTATTTACGCCAAACTTCATGAGGGAGTAAATATACTGTGAAGCAGTAGTCAGAATGCGCAACTCCTTTATCAGATATCTACAAGATTATCTTTGGTAAGCAGCACGTATTAGTCTTACAGCACGTTTTTGAGTAATGAAGATTTTCTTTTTTAAAGATGAGTTACCCCAGAAAATTATTTCTTTTGACATTATTCAATGAAAATATGCAAAATATGTCTACTTACTGATTTCCCTCTTCCCAAGATTTGACATTATTCTACTTGCAAATGTGGCTTAACTAAGCTGTTTCAGGAGTTCCTAAATGTGCGTTTTCCAGTTTAAATTCTCATCAATAAGGATACCTAAGAATTTTGAAGTTTCCACCCTTTTTATTGTTTCTTCACCACGTCTTACATTTATCGCTGGTATAGTACCTCTTGATGTGCAAAACTGAATATGCTGTCTTTTTATTCTTTTTTTTAAAAAAAAAGCTGAGCGTGAGATGATTCGCAGAAAACTAGTCAATGATACTTTTGAGAACCTTGCTTACCATTTCTTCTGTCGCTGTACGTATGCTTGGATTGCTAACAACGCTAGTGTCATCTGCAGAAAGAACTGAATCTGTTTGTTGTATGTTAGACGAAGGCGTTTATATATCTCACCCCGGCAAGAAAAGTGACCCAAGTCGAAAAACGGCATCTTTAGTCTTTGTCACTGAACAATACGTGGGAAGTGCCCCAACGTCCACGAAAAATATAACAGAATTTACTGAAAACAATACTTACTTAAATTTAGAGGAAGGTTACTGTATAAGTTTTAGAGAATTAATTTTTGAAGTCGAGTTTTACGAAATATTGAATTTTTGAGCTGTGCCAGTGTTTCTGAGCTGTGTCACTATTTTTGCCGGAGTGCGATATGTGAGGACCTAGGATTGAGGCTTGGGGAGCCCCACACGTATTTCTCCACAGTCAGAATAATGTCCCCAGACCTCACTGGTTTGTCGGATTTGTGTACGTTAGGCTCCACTGCAGCAAGGAACTTGACTAAAGGTCAAGCCATAATTCAGTCGGGGTAAACTTTTCTGCCAAATTTACAGTTTGTTAAGGGTACATGTATCAGTTTCAAATGGCATAGAAGGGAGAGACAAGGCGGATAATAAGTCGATAATTTTAATATTTAGTAAAAGCTTAGAGTCCTGCTGGCGGAATCGCGATTTAACTCTTTAACATTTTCTGTTTATCTAGTGTGTGAGAGTCTGAATTTGTTGACAAGTTCACGCTGTGCAAGACTGCACCCATCACCTGTAGAGCGTCGTGCAGAAAGTGGCGCAGTGATAAGAAGGACGCAAAGTCTCTCTCTTGTCTTTGGCCCTTATTCTTATCAGAGGATTAGCATTTAAAGTCTCGTCGTCGGCGAGGCCACTGAGGATAAAAACTTTCTGATATGTGACAGACTTTTCGAGGATGAAACGACGGCCTCGATAGCGAGCTATTCAGGCACTGACTAAAGTAAGTCACAGAAATGTGTTCATCTCTTGTTTTGTAAGAACTTTAAAAATGACAGCGTCGAGGACAATGAAGGCAAGTGTACGAAAATGCAATTGCTATGATTATGTTAACATGTACACTGAAGCATCAAATAAACTGGAATAGGCATGCGGATTCAAATAGAGAGAAATATAAACAGGTAGAATTTTATTGATTGGCGACTCCATGTTGTCCTGTACACTACGACGAGATAACAGGTATACTTGAAAAAAAAGACAGCATTGGTCGTATATTTTTTACTATCGCAAAATCGATTTTCTGTCACTGAGTGACCATCTTCAGCGCTATATTGTATAACTTAAATTAGGATGCACTGTTGTCACTAAGCTTACGGCAATCACATAGACTGACCTCAGTCTATGTGATTGCCGTAAGCTTAGTGACAACAGTGCATCCTAATTTAAGTGACACCGGTGTGTCAGACCCACCATACTTGCTCCGGACACTGCGAGAGGGCTGTACAAGCAATGATCACACGCACGGCACAGCGGACACACCAGGAACCGCGGTGTTGGCCGTCGAATGGCGCTAGCTGCGCAGCATTTGTGCACCGCCGCCGTCAGTGTCAGCCAGTTTGCCGTGGCATACGGAGCTCCATCGCAGTCTTTAACACTGGTAGCATGCCGCGACAGCGTGGACGTGAACCGTATGTGCAGTTGACGGACTTTGAGCGAGGGCGTATAGACCTCAGTCTATGTGATTGCCGTAAGCTTAGTGACAACAGTGCATCCTAATTTAAGTTATACAATATAGCGCTGAAGATGGTCACTCAGAAAATCGATTTTGCGATAGTAAAAAATATACGACCAATGCTGTCTCTTTTTCAAGTATATATAAACAGGTAGAATAGGGCGGTGCTGTCGGCAACTCCTATATAAGACAACAAGTGTCTGGCGCAGTTGTTAGATCGGTTGAAGCTGCTACAAGTGGAGTTATCAAGATTTAAGTGAGTTTGAACGTGTTGCTACAGTCGGCGCACTAACGATGGGACACAACGTCACCGAGGTAGCGATGAAGTGGGGATTTTCTCGTACGACCATTTCACGAGTGTTCCGTGAATATCAGGAATCCGGTAAAACATCATATCTCCGACATCGCTGCGGCCAGAAAAAGATCCTGCTACAATGAGACCAACGACAACTGAAGAGTATCGTTCAACGTGACAGAAGTGCAACCCTTCCGCAAATTGCTGCGGTATTAAGTGCTGGGCCATCAACAAGTGTCAGCGTGCGAACCATTCAACGAAACATCATCGAGATGGGTATTCGGAGCCGAAGGTCCACTCGTGTACCCTTGATGACTGCATGACACAAAGCTTTAGGTCTTGCCTGGGCCCGTCAACATCGACATTGAACTGTTGATGACAGGAAACATGTTGCTGCTCGGATGAGTCTAGTTTCAAATTGTATCGAGTGAATGGACTTATAGGGGTATGAAGACAACCTCGTGAATCCGTGGACCCTGCATGTCAGCAAGGGACTGTTCAAGCTGGTGGAGGATCTGTGGGGCGTGCTCAGTTCGAGTGATATGGGATAGGACCCCTAATACGTCTAGATACGACTCTGACAGGTGACACGTACGTAAGCATGCTGTCTCATCGCCTGCATCCATTCAAGTCCATTCGGCATTCCGATGGACTTGGGCAGTTCCAGCAGGGCAATGCGACACCCCACACGTCCAGAATTGCTACAGAGTGGCTCCAGGAACACTCTTCTGAGTTTAAACAATCCCGCAGGCCACCAAACTGCCCAGGCAAGAACATTATTGAACATCCAGAATGAGATTTTCACTCTGCAGCGGAGTGTGCGCTGATATGAAACTTCCTGGCAGATTAAAACTGTGTGCCCGACCGAGACTCGAACTCGGGACCTTTGCCTTTCGCGGGCAAGTGCTCCCGAGTTCGAGTCTCGGTCGGGCACACAGTTTTAATCTGCCAGGAAGTTTCATATCAGCGCACACTCCGCTGCAGAGTGAAAATCTCATTCTGGAAACATCCCCCAGGCTGTGGCTAAGCCATGTCTCCGCAATATCCTTTCTTTCAGGAGTGCTAGTTCTGCCAGGTTCGCAGAAGAGCTTCTGTTAAGTTTGGAAGGTAGGAGACGAGGTACTGGCAGAAGTAAAGCTGTGAGCACCGGGCGTGAGTCGTGCTTCGGTAGCTCAGGTGGTAGAGCACTTGCCCACGAAAGGCAAAGGTCCCGAGTTCGAGTGTCGGTCGGGCACACAGTTTTAATCTGCCAGGAAGTTTCATTATTGAACATATCTGGGAAGCCTTACAACGTGATGTTCAGATGAGATCTCCACCCCCTCGTAATCTTACGGATTTATGGACAGCTCTGCAGCATTTGTTGTGACTTGGCAAGACAGCCAAGCCACTATGATGGGTAGCCGAAAAGCACGCGTTAAAGCTCACGCAGGCTGGCGTGAGGTCTGGAACAGTTATAGGAGTTTATAGTAGGAAGAAAAGTACGTAGCTTCGGGAATACTTAACTTTAATCCATAATTGGTGAACGTCGGTCTGACGGTACATGCATCACAAGTTAAATAGCAAATGATAATGGCGCCTTGCTAGGTCGTAGCAAATGACGTAGCTGAAGGCTATGCTAACTATCGTCTCGGCAAATGAGACCGTAATTTGTCAATGAACCATCTCTAGCAAAGTCGGCTGTACAACTGGGGCGAGTGCTAGGAAGTCTCTCTGGACCTGCCGTGTGGCGGCGCTCGGTCTGCAATCACTGATAGTGGCGACACGCGGGTCCGACGTATACTAGCGGACCGCGGCCGATTTAAAGGCTACCACCTAGCAAGTGTGGTGTCTGGCGGTGACACCACAGCATTCATGGTGTCAATTGCCTCCAGCTCTACTTCAGACATTAGCCGAATCCATCCCACGTCGTGTTGCGGCACTTCCGCATGCTCGCGGGGGCCATACACGATATTAGGCAGGTGTACCAGTCTCTTTGGCTCTGCAGTGTGAATAAATATCTCACGAGCGCTGAAATGGCAGATACTGAGCAAAGTGATCCCTGAAGACGGCAATCAATTAAAATCTTTGGACAGTGGAAAGGCATCTGGCACGGACGAGATACCTGTGAGATTATATACAGATTATGCGAAAGAACCTACTCCTCATCTAGTAGCAGTTTAACGGAGGCCACTGGAGTAACGAAAGGTACCTAGAGCGACTGGAAGAGGTCGCTGGTCATTCCCTTATCATCGGGCAGATGCACATAACAACAGTCCTACTTTGCTGACGTGAGACTGTCGGCGGAAGAACGTGAACTACGAACATCCAACTTGCTTGAGGGCTCTGTTGGTTTACAGAGCATTACGCAATAATTCGAGAACCACTGCCGCGCGGAGTGGCCGTGCGGTTTGAGGCGCAATGTCACGGACTGCGAGGCCCCTCCCGCCGGAGGTTCGAGTCCTCGCTCGGGTATGGGTGTGTGTGTGTTGTTCTTAGCATAAGTTAGTTTAAGTTAATTTCAGTAGTGTGTAAGTCTTGGGACCGATGACCTCAGCAGTTTGGTCGCTTAGGAACTCACACACATTTCAACATTTTTCGAGAACCACTGAAATTAATGTTATATGGCGAGTATTCTGTGTAACGTGTGATGGAGAATATTCTGTGTTATATTTATTACTGATTCATGGAACTAGCAGTATAGAGTTGGACATCCGCAGATACACTGAAGCGCCAAAGAAAGTGGTATAGGCACGCGTATTCAAATACAGAGATATGTTAACAGGCAGAATACGGAGCAGCGATCGGGAAGATAACAAGTGTCTGGCGCAGTTGTTAGATCAGTTACTGCGGCTGCAATGGCAGGTTATCAAGATTTAAGGGGCTCCGGAACGCCCTATGCTTGCAATATTAAAATAACGCTTATAAATTACATCTTTCCTCACAAAGTATTCGAGGTAGGAAGTTGAACTTTTTACAGATTATTTATTGGAATATGGGCTACAACTCAACACAGGGATTTTACAAAATTTTAGTTCAGTTATTAAAGATGATTTTTTTTCAATTGTAATGAAAATTCACAACATTTTTTTGCAATTTTTTATTTTTATATTAAAAAATATACTGTTTTTGGAAAAAGGCTGTGCTAAATTATGCAGAAGGTACTGTGTAACATTTACTGAAAGTTTGAAACAAATATGTTTGGAACATCCTTAGAAAACATGTAATTAGTATGAGAAAATAAAAGTTTTGGGAATCGAGCGACAAAGATTGGATTAACTTTTTAGTGCATTCCAGGTCCATAGGATGGATTATCTTCATCCTCTGCAAACTCCTCCTCCAGCTTCCTCTTGTTCCTCCTCCTGTTTACTCTTGCTTGTATTTCTAGACTCTTTACGGCCCTGTCTGCAGCCCGAAGGCGTTCCTTGTCTAAAGCAAGCATCGCTCGTACCATGTTAGAATGTTATTATTTACAGTAATAACACATACCTTCGGCTTTCCAACATTTCTCCTTTTCTTAAAAGCCTTCAGAGGATTTCTAATAACTTTACTTTTACTCATTATTATACTTCAACAAAACAGAGACTCAAGAAACAGAATTAATTACGAATATTTTCGAGATAACGACAGAGTAAATAAACATGAAACAATCGACAATCACACCAGCGATATATATTGAACCATCACAGGTTAGCCGCAACACATACTTTATCTCACATCGCTAAAATGTACCTGATGAACACGGACGTTAATAATAACACCATTTGACAGCAGTTTAACAGCGCCACAGTGGGTCACGCCCATGTAGAACACATTAAAAAAAAATTTAAAAATAGTTGTAGTCCTCGGAATTGAATAAATTATATATCTATTAAAAGGTAATAGTCTGCAGATTCAGAAAAAGCAAAAAAGTAAAAATTGAACTTTTCATGATTTTGAGCCTTTCCGGATCCCCTTAAGTGAGTTTGAACGTGATGTTATAGACAGTGCACGAGCGATGGAACACAGTCTCTCCGACGTAGCGATGAAGTGCCGATTTTGCGTACGACCATTTCACGAGTGTTCCGTGAATATCATGAATACGGTAAAACATTAGATCTCCGAAATCTCTGAGGCCGGAAAAAGATCCTACAAGAACGGGACCAACGACAACTGAAGAGAATCGTTCCACGTGACAGAAGTGAAATCATTCCGCAAATTCCAGAATGAGATTTTCCCTCTGCAGCGGAGTGTGCGCTGATATGAAACTTCCTGGCAGATTAAAACTGTGTGCCCGACCGAGACTCGAACTCGGGAACTTTGCCTTTCGCGGGCAAGTGCTCTACCATCTGAGCCACCGAAGCACGACTCACGCCCGGTACTCAAAGCTTTACTTCTGCCAGTATCTCGTCTCCTACCTTCCAAACTTTACAGAAGCTCTCCTGCGAACCTTGCAGAACTAGCACTCCTGAAAGAAAGCATATTGCGGAGACATGGCTTAGCCACAGCCTGGGGGATGTTTCCAGAATGAGATTTTCACTCTGCAGCCGAGTTTCATTTCAGCACACACTCCGCTGCAGAGTGAAAATCTCATTCTGGAAACATCCCCCAGGCTGTGGCTAAGCCATGTCTCCGCAATATCCTTTCTTTCAGCTTCTGTAAAGTTTGGAAGGTAGGAGACGAGATACTGGCAGAAGTAAAGCTGTGACTACCGGGCGTGAGTCGTGCTTCGGTAGCTCAGATGGTAGAGCACTTGCCCGCGAAAGGCAGAGGTCCCGAGTTCGAGTCTCGGTTGGGCACACAGTTTTAATCTGCCAGGAAGCTTCATTCCACAAATTGCTGCAGATTTCAGTGCTGGGCCATCAACAAGTGTCAGCGTGCGAACTATTCAACGAAACATCATCGATATGGCCTTGTTGGAGCCGAAGGAGCACTCGTGTATTCTTGATGACTGCACGACACAAAGCTTTACGCCTCGCCTGGGCCCGCCAACACTGACACTTGATGACAAGAAAGATGTTGCCTGGTCTGACGAGTCTCGTTTCAAATTGTACTGAGGGGGGAGAATTTTAGGAAATGGTAGCTTATCTGTAGAGGAGAGCGCGTATAGCACACTAGTGCTCGGGTGATCGGGCTCCCTTCCAGGTCCGATTAAAGTAAAACATGGAAGTAATTCAGAGGCGGGCTGCTAGATGAGTTACCGGTAGGTACGATCGACATACAGTTATTACAGACATGCTTCGTGAATTCAATTGGGAATCCATGTAAGGAATAAGGCGTCTTTTTTTTTCTAACAACAATACTGAGAAAATTTAGAGAACCGGCACATTTGAAGCTGACTGCAAAACTATTCTGCACACGTCGACGTACGTTTCGCATAAAAACCACAGAGACAAGACGAGAGAAATTAGGGCTCGTACGGAGACGTACAGAAGTCGTTTTTCTCTCGCACTGTCTGCGGAAAGAACAGGAAAGGATGTGAAAAGTAGTGCTACAAGATATTCTCTGCCTCCCACCATGCGGTGGTTTGTGGGGTATGCTGGAACCTTCCCGTCTCCTCTATATCTCATTTGGTACGCAACCTTCCCTTCTTCAATAACCTATGAAACATTCCCTTAGGATTTCTATCTCTTGCTTAATAATAACAAATGAAATCTTCCCTTTGAAATTAATTCTCTTTCTCAATAAGAATAAGTACAATCTTCGCATACAAATTTATATGCTGCTTATTAAAAGTGATTTGCTGATTATTTCGACGAAACGTAGAATGTGTCGTCGTCGTGGCCGTCAGTCGTTACCTGCAATAACCCAAAACTGTTCCTTACCTTTTTTACTGTTACTGGATCGCCGTCTGACTGCTACATCGAACTGAGACATGAATATACTTACTCTGTTTTACTATACTCTGTTAGCTGCTGCGGGCTGTCATAATAAGTGGCTGTATTTATTACCAAAGGTGACGTTATTCTTTAATAGCAAAGCTGGCGTTATTCTTTAATTAATTTGACTGAAGTTACGTAATTCATAGTTAAACTTTTTCTTCACTATAGCAAAATTTTGCAAAGTTTTCCGTTGATGGTTTTTGGGATGGATTATAATCAGTAATGTAATATTGCTAGCAAAAATTAGTTATTTTCTGAATGAAATGATTTTACAAACGTTCAAATGGGACTTACTTTTTACAATCATCTTACAACTAGCATTGCGCAAACATACCTTCAGTAGTCTTGAGTTTCTCAAAAAAAAAAAAAAAAAAATAAATAAATAAATAAAAAATAAATTAAAAAAAATTTAAAAAAAATCAATAAATAATATTAGTTCCTCTTATGATAATAGTTAGCTGATGTCTCTGTACATCCGTTTATAATCTCTTGTAAATCATAGTCGGTGGCTGGCTGGCTGGCACACCGCTCCTCTCAACCTCTCGCTTCAGACCTGCCACCGAAGCCGGCCGAAGTGGCCGTGCGGTTCTAGGCGCTACAGTCTGGAGCCGAGCGACCGCTACGGTCGCAGGTCCGAATCCTGCCTCGGTCATGGATGTGTGTGATGTCCTTAGGTTAGTTAGGTTTAATTAGTTCTAAGTTATAGGCGACCTCAGAAGTTAAGTCGCATAGTGCTCAGAGCCATTTGAACCATTTGAACCTGCCACCGACTCGCTTCACATCTCGGTTACTACTGACTTCCTGCGGACGCTAAAGTGCGGTCCCTCCCGCCAACAATGCTTTCTGGTGCAGACAATCCCTGCTACCATTACAAAATGTATCAATGCGCGGTCTTTCCCGCTCTTTTCTTAAAATGTATCCATACGCGGTATCTCCCGCCCTTTTTAAAACTGTATCAATGTGCGGTCTCTCCTGCCAACAATAGTTTCGTGCAGACATTCCCTGCTACCACAACTGTTTCCAAAATGACAAATATTAATTATTCCTGAATGAGATTTTCACTCTGCAGCGGAGTGTGCGCTGATATGAAACTTCCTGGCAGATTAAAACTGTGTGCCCGACCGAGACTCGAACTCGGGACCTTTGCCTTTCGCGGGCAAGTGCTCTACCATCTGAGCTACCGAAGCACGACTCACGCCCGGTACTCACAGCTTTACTTCTGCCAGTATCTCGTCTCCTACCTTCCAAACTTTACAGAAGCTCTCCTGCGGACCTTGCAGAACTAGCACTCCTGAAAGAAAGGATATTGCGGAGAGATGGCTTAGCCACAGCCTGGGGGATGTTTCCAGAATGAGAATTTCACTCTGCAGCGGAGTGTGCGCTGATATGAAACTTCCTGGCAGATTAAAACTGTGTGCGCGACCGAGACTCGAACTCGGGACCTTTGCCTTTCGCGGGCAAGTGCTCTCCGCAGGAGAGCTTCTGTAAAGTTTGGAAGGTAGGAGACGAGATACTGGCAGAAGTAAAGCTGTGAGTACCGGGCGTGAGTCGTGCTTCGGTAGCTCAGATGGTAGAGCACTTGCCCGCGAAAGGCAAAGGTCCCGAGTTCGAGTCTCGGTCGGGCACACAGTTTTAATCTGCCAGGAAGTTTCATTAATTATTCCTACCTAATCCTATTAATAAAATATAAACATCTTTCATAAATTGTGGTTTGACAATAGACAATAGAAATATACACGTCTTACAATGCCTTCGGATGGAGATGCAAATGTAGAAGTGAAATGGTAAGAGAAAGCACCCTCCGACACACATCATAAGGTGGCTTTCTCAGTATAGACGTAAGTGTAAGCTACTCCACTGCTTACTGGTGTGTCACACCGTAAACAATTGCTGCACTGCAAGGCTCATCGATGACGGGAGCACCACTGGTGCCAAATGCCGAGAGAGTGTTGTCAGGTGCGTTTCTCACATTATTAAAAACACTGGTAGAAGCAAGTGCGTGACACAGGAGTTATCGGATACTTGCAGCCCGAAGGTTTCCACTTGCTGCCCTTTCCAGTAGCGAATTTCAATACTTGCACATTTTGTTCACATCTCTCGTAACCTTTTTGATGATACCCTCCTGACTTTCGCGAGAAGCGAGCAATCATCGCGCTCGGTCCCTCTGAAAACGCCATGTCGTGCAGCTCATTCCGCTCTGTTCATCGATGAGATACAGAAGACGGTCGGTAACTGTGCTCAGTTCGAGGCCGTGAGACTTTGTATTAGGCAGGGTTGGTAATATCCATCCAGCTTTGTCAGTGGATTCAGGACTACCAAGTAAAAGGAACTCAAAAATGTCGTTCTTAACGGAACGAAATCATCAGGAGTAGAAATGTTTTCGAGATTACTCCAACAATGTGTTACAGGGTTTTAACCGTTCAGAACATTATTATATTGACTAATGGATAATGCCTGAGTTCCATTAGGTTTTTTTTTTCCTTTATTGAATTTTGATTCCCCCTAAAGGGAGCGGGCTGGCAGCAGCTTATTACGCTGCTCTTCAGCCTACAGAATTTATTTTAAAAAGATGAAGATAATAAAAAATAATAACAGATGGCGATAAAATCGGTGACTGAAAGGTAAAAATGGCAGAAAATTCTGGAGCGTAAAACATAAAACACAGGGTCTATGAAGCTAATAAAATACACAGGAAGCAGAAAAATAATAGACAGACAATTAAAAAAACACGGCGACAGTCTGGGTTCTGTTCGCAAGAGATATAAAAAGCACACCCAGCGACAGCATGATTTCTGTTCGCAGCACTGTGGAAGGACGCACAACACTGAACACTCACTTAAACACTGTGCTAAAAGTGGGCACAAATACGACATACCACACCCGAGAGCAGGTGGGGGGAAACTGGTCAGATGACGGGAAAAAGGGAGGGGGGGGGGGAAGGTGAGGAAAAGTGAAGGAGGAGGGGGGGAAAGGAGCCAATGGAAGAGGAGGATCCAGAAGAGGGGTGGGGGGTGCGGAGCAGACGTTCCAGGGATTGGGGAAGGCAGAGGAGGGGAGTACAAAAGGACTTGGGGGGAGAAAGGAGATGATAGGCGGGGAGAAAACACAGGATGGAAGGGGGGAGGAAGAGGGAGCCCAGGGAAAGGACGGAGGGAAGGAGGCGGGGGTGAGGATCAGAGTTGATAGGAGGGATAAATGGAGGGAGAGAGGGCATCATCCGGGAGGGAGAGCTGATAGAAGCCACCTTGGGAAAGGAGATGTAGGGTGTAGAGATGGAGGGTAGGGGGGACACAACGGTGATGACGTGGCAGGGGGCGGGGATGGGAGAGGAGAGGAGCAACCAGGGGGTGAGTGGGTTCAAGACGGCGGGAGGTGTAGAGGATGCGGATATGTTTAGGTTATTCATGGACGATGCCTTATATACAGGGAAGCTGCAATGCCCGAAGACAGTACCGACATGGAGCAAGACCCCGTCGAGCATCGACGCTTGGTGCAAGGACAGATCGACGTTTCACGTAAATGCATCTAACGTATTGTGTATGTTACATTATTGTTCTACAAGGTGCATTCAAGTTCTAAGGCCTCCAGTTTTTTTCTCCGGACTGGAAAGAGATAGAAACATGTGCATTGTTTTAAAATGAGGCCGCATTCATTGTCAATACGTCCCAGAGATGGAGCACCGTACAGCAGATGGAATTTTACCGCCAGTGGCGAGAATGAGAACTGTTTTAAATACTTAAAATGGCGACGTTTTCCTTACTTGAACAGCGTGCAATCATTCGTTTTCTGAATTTGCGTGGTGTGAAACCAATTGAAATTCATCGACAGTTGAAGGAGACATGTGGTGATGGAGTTATGGATGTGTCGACATTGTGTTCGTGGGTGCGACAGTTTAATGAAGGAAGAACATCGTGTGAGAACAAACCGAAACAACATCGGGCTCGCACAAGCCGGTCTGACGACATGATCGAGAAAGTGGAGACAATTGTTTTGGGGTATCGCCGAATGACTGTTGAACAGATCGCCTCCAGAGTTGGTATTTCTGTGGGTTCTGTGCACACAACCCTGCATGACGACCTGAAAATGCGGAAAGTGTCATCCAGGTGGGTGCCACGAATGCTGACGGACGACCACACGGCTGCCCGTGTGGCATGTTGCCGAGCAATGTTAACGCGCAACGACAGCATGAATGGGACTTTCTTTTCGTCGGTTGTGACAATGGATGAGACGTGGATGCCATTTTTCAATCCAGAAACAAAGCGCCAGTCAGCTCAATAGAAGCACACAGATTCACTGCCACCAAAAAATTTCGGGTAACCGCCAGTGCTGAAAAAATGATGGTGTCCATGTTCTGGGACAGCGAGGGCGTAATCCTTACTCATTGCGTTCCAAAGGGCACTACGGTAACAGGTGCATCCTACGAAAATGTTTTGAAGAACAAATTCCTTCCTGCACTGCAACAAAAACGTCTGGGAAGGGCTGCGCGTGTGTTGTTTCACCGAGACAACGCACCCGCACATCGAGCTAACGTTACGCAACAGTTTCTTCGTGATAACAACTTTGAAGTGATTCCTCGTGCTCCCTACTCACCTGACCTGGCTCCTAGTGACTTTTGGCTTTTTCCAACAATGAAAGACACTCTCCGTGGCCGCACACTCACCAGCCGCGCTGCTATTGCCTCAGCGATTTTCCAGTGGTCAAAACAGACTCCTAAAGAAGACTTCGCCGGTGCCATGGAATCATGACGTCAGCGTTGTGAAAAATGTGTACGTCTGCAGGGCGATTACGTCGAGAAGTAACGCCAGTTTCATCGATTTCGGGTGAGCAGTTAATTAGAAAAAAAAATCGGAGGCCTTAGAACTTGAATGAACCTCGTAGGAGAAGCAGGTAGCATACTGAGATACACTGGGAGAATCTGAAGGATATGTAAGTCATCCACGCAAGATGTAACATAGGACGAAATTTCGACAGTGAAACAGATAAGAAGATCCTAAAATTCAAAGCAAGCTGTGGTACAGTTATAAATACGCTACAAAAAAGAAAGACACGAAAGCGATAAGGATGAAGTTTTAAAAAGCCATCGGATCTGAAACTTGGGCTGCCAGACACAAGAGTGCGAGCACGATCAAGGCTGCGGAAATGAGGTTTCACCATTGTGTTAATGGGCGCAGTAGAGAGGACGGCTTCAGAAATGAAGACACAAGGAATGTCTTACAAGTTGATCCAGTGCACAAGAAAGTAGAGCTGAACACAAACAGATGGTAGGAATGTGTAGACAGAATGCATGAAAATAGTTTTGTGGCGGGGTTCGTAGCGACAAACACTTAGCTGTAGAAACGGCTTACGAAGTCACCGCCACACTTTTAATAGCGGGCCGACCGGTCCGCTGGAACAGTGAACAGAAAGATGAAAACCCAAACACTCTGATTAAATAAAAGTCGGTACTTATCTTTATTAACGAAGATACAGAAACACAGTAGTGAACTCCGTGTCTACAGAAATCTGTCTAGTTCGAGTCGGAGCGGCTAGGTCAGCGTCGGCTGACGACAAACAACAACTCTGCTGCTTGAACACACAACTGACTAGCAAGTACACAAATCGGTGGCGAGTATACCACTGAGAGGCGAATACAGAACTGTCCTAGCGCTCGCGACTCCAGCGCTTAAGAAGCCAGAAGCCAGCGGTGGCGCGCGCAGACTTGCGGCGATTTCCTGTATCGCTGGCGCTGCTTATGCGGACGGCGTCCGGACTTTGATGCTGCCAAACTTTTTGGCAGCGGGCTCGGTTGGCATTACTGGCTAGGATATAACAAATAGACTTCCAAAACTTGACTAGAAACCTAGAGGGACGAGACAGGCGGAAAGACTGTGGAAGAGATGGCTCGACTCTGTTGACCGGAACATTTGAAATCATCTAATACACGAAGGAATTAGGAGAGAAAGAAGGAATAAACACAATCCTTGTTTGACCAGTTCTTGAGGACCGCTCGTCGGTCTAAGACCTTTTCGGAGTAGGATCAATACAAGAAACAGAGAAGATCCAAAAAAGAGGGATACGTTTCGTTACGATTTCCTACAGTAAAGCCAAAGCATTAAAAGATGCACATCAAACTGCAGTGTCAGACGTTACAAGAGAGCCGCTGTGCATCACAGAGAAGTTTAAAAATCTTAAATGCCTGGTGTTCTACAGCTTCTGAATATTTGTTAAAGGACATACGGTAATAACGCGAGCTGCATGCAAAATTTCTAATAGCCAAACACCCGAACACCGGTTCAGCTATTGAACATTTTAGATGTAGCTCATGGTGTTAACAAGATGTTCCTTAACATATGCAGAAATGTATTGGTTACATTGCGAGAGCGTACATTCCAAGAAGTCAGATTACTTCCTCCTTCACACACCTCGCGAAAAGATCACCATGGCAATATCAGAGAAAATAGTCCATAGAGAGGCTTATTAACAACTGATTCTTACCGCGTACCACTCCCGAGTGGATAAGGATAGGGCGTAAATTACAGTGGTACCAGAAAACCCTCTGCCAACCAACAGAGTATAGATGTAGTTGCAAGTAACCTAGGTACCTACGTCAAATCGTACCTAACTATGGCAGACGCTGCGTTTTAGCTGGTCAGGTTGTAGAGCATGTGGTCTATCTGCTAGTTGCTCTGGCGATGGCGCAGACGAATACTATGTGGTTGAGGTCTCCGTGCAGCCTATTAATTCCTTCTCCTTGGACCCATCCTTGGATTTCGGACGCGTTATGCGTTGCTTTGTTATTTATGTCGTATGCTTCCAACTTACGGCACTGCCACGTTTCTGAGGCTGGTAGTACTGACTATTTATGCTCCCCAATTTGCCTCTTCTATACTATGATGATCATGGTTGGTTTGTGGGGCGCTCAACTGAGAGGTTATCAGCGCCCGTGCAAATTTCCAATCTTTGCTCAGTCCAATCTCGCCACCTTCATAATGATGAACTGATGAGGAGAACACAAACACCCAGTCCCCGAGTGGAGAAAATTACCAACCCAACCGGGAATCGAAACCGGAGCACGTGATCCAGAGGCAGCAACGGTAGTGACTACACCACGATGAGGGCCTCAGATGTGTGTGTCAGAGCGGTCTCCACGACGTTGACGGTGGGAAGCGAACCACAGATATCGGGAGCAGCGCGGTCAGCAGCCGCCGTGAAGGTGTCGCGCAGTGCTTATCGGAAACTTCACTGGTATGCAAATCTTAAGGATTAACTTAAATTTTGCATGATGTGTCACTGGCAAATAACATAGCTCGACGAAACGGGGACTGTACATAGAAAGAACAGCTCCAGTATATTGTATTGTATGTTAACTGGGGACCTAGAAACGACGGAGAGGCTCCGTCCCTGCCGCAGCCGCAGTGGTCCACAACCCCACGACGACTACCGCAGTCCACCCCCTCGCTGCCCCACACCTAACCCAGGGTTATTGTGCGGTTCGGCCCTCGGAGGACCCCCGCAGGGAACGTCACACACCAGACGAGTGTAAATCCCTATGTTTGCGTGGTAGAGTAATGGTGGTGTACGCGTACGTGGAGAACTTGTTTGCGCAGCAATCGCCGACATAGTGTAACTGAGGCGAAATAAGGGGAACCAGCCCGCATTCGCCGAGGCAGATGGAAAACCACCTAAAAACCATCCACAGACTGGCCGGTTCACCGGACCTCGACAGAAATCCGCCGGGCGGATTCGTGCCGGGGACCAGGCGCTCCTTCCCGCCCGGAATGCAGCACATCGCAGAAGTTAATTGAAGGAAATACACAATGAGACGAACGGAAGTGACACTTTCATTGAAACACAATAATTACAGTGAAGTCACCGCGATTCATGATGGAGCCCTGGACAATACAAACGGTGGGGCCGCGCGGCATTAGCAGAGCGGTGTAAGGCACTGCAGTCATGGACTGTGCGGTTGGTCCCGGCGGAGATTCGAGTCCTCCCTCGGGCATGGGTGTGTGTATTTGTCCTTAGGGTAATTTAGGTTAAGTAGTGTGTAAGCTTAGAGACTGATGACCTTAGCAGTTAAGTCCCATAACTTTTCACACACAACAACAACAAACGGTGGGACATGGTTCTTAATAGGATGTGTGACTATCACAGATGGCAATACATGCTGTGGAACATGCTCCAATGCTGGGCACAAGATTGGCAAGGAGTCGTTTCGGCAGAGCGTTACGTTTATCCAGCAGCACAGTTGAAAACTGCTGGACGGTCGCTGGTGCACGTGCACGCGCTGCAGTGCGTCTCCCCAACTGATACCACGCCTGCTCGACAGGGCTTACGTCAGGGGAATGGCAGACCGGTCTGTTCACCGAATATCCTCCGACCCAAAGCTGCTCCACCCAAGCTGTTCCATCTGGTCGCGGATTGTCATCCATCAAAACGAACTACGAGACGAATGCACCTCCACATCTACATCTACATACATCCTCCGCAATTCACCATACGGTGCGTGGCGGAGGGTACCTCGTACCACAACTACCATCTCCTCTCCCTGTTCCGATCCCAAACAGAACGAGGGAAAAATGACTGCCTATATGCCTCTGTACGAGCCCTAATCTCTCTTATCTTATCTTTGTGGTCTTTCCGCCAAATGTAAGTTGGCGGCAGTAAAATTGTACTGCAGTCAGCCTCAAATGCTGGTTCTCTAAATTTCCTTAGGAGAGATTCACAAAAAAGTACGCCTCCTTTCCTACAGAGACTCCCACCCGAGTTACTGAAGCATTTCCGTAACACTCGCGTGATGATGAAACCTACCAGTAACAAATCTAGCAGCTCGCCTCTGAATTGCTTCTCTGTCCTCCCTCAATCCGACCTGATAGGGATCCCAAACGTTCGAGCAGTACTCAAGAATAGGTCGTATTAGTGTTTTGTAAGCGGTCTCCTTTACAGAAGAACCCTATCTTCCCAAAATTCTACCAATGAACCGAAGACGACTATCCGCCTTCCCCACAACTGCCATTACATGCTTGTCCCACTTCGTATCGCTCTGCAGTGTTACGCCCAAATATTTAATCGACGTGACTGTGTCAAGCGCTACACTACTAATGGAGTATTCGAACATTACAGGATTCTTTTTCCTATTAATCTGCATTAATTTACATTTATGTATATTTAGAGTTAGCTGCCATTCTTTACACCAATCACAAATCCTGTCCAAGTCATCTTGTATCCTCCTACAGTCACTCAACGACGACACCTTCCCGTACACCACAGAATCATCAGCAAACAGCCGCACATTGCTATCCACCCTATCCAAAAGATCATTTATGTAGATAGAAAACAACAGCAGACCTATCACACTTCCTTGGGGCACTCCGGATGATACCCTCACCTCCGATGAACATTCACCATCGAGGACAACGTACTCGGTTCTATTACTTAAGAAGTCTTCGAGCCACTCACATATTTGGGAGCCAATCCCATATGCCCGTACCTTAGTTAGGAGTCTGCAGTGGGGCACCGAGTGAAACACTTTCCGAAAGTCAAGGAATATGGCATCCGTCTGATACCCTTCATCCATGGTTCGCAAGATACCATGTGAAAAAAGGGCGAGTTGCGTTTCGCAGGAGCGATGCTTTCTAAAGCCGTGCTGATGCATGGACAACAACTTCTCTGTCTCAAGGAAATTCGTCCTACATCTACATCTATACTCCGCGAGCCACCTTACGGTGTGTGGCGGAGGGTACTTATTGTACCACTATCTGATCCCCCCTTCCCTGTTCCATTCACGAATTGTGCGTGGGAAGAACGACTGCTTGTAAGTCTCCGTATTTGCTCTAATTTCTCGGATCTTTTCGTTGTGATCATTACGCGAGATATATGTGGGCGGTAGTAATATGTTGCCCATCTCTTCCCGGAATGTGCTCTCTCGTAATTTCGATAATAAACCTCTCCGTATTGCGTAACGCCTTTCTTGAAGTGTCCGCCACTGGAGCTTGTTCAGCATCTCCGTAACGCTCTCGCGCTGACTAAATGTCCCCATGACGAATCGCGCTGCTTTTCGCTGGATCATGTCTATCTCTTCTATTAATCCAACCTGGTAAGGGTCCCATACTGATGAGCAATACTCAAGAATCGGACGAACAAGCGTTTTGTAAGCTACTTCTTTCGTCGATGAGTCACATTTTCTTAGAATTCTTCCTATGAATCTCAACCTGGCGCCTGCTTTTCCCACTATTTGTTTTATGTGATCATTCCACTTCAGATCACTCCGGATAGTAACTCCTAAGTATTTTACGGTCGTTACCGCTTCCAATGATTTACCACCTATGGCATAATCGTACTGGAATGGATTTCTGCCCCTATGTATGCGCATTATATTACATTTATCTACGTTTAGGGAAAGCTGCCAGCTGTCGCACCATGCATTAATCCTCTGCAGGTCTTCCTGCAGTACGTACGAGTCTTCTGATGTTGCTACTTTCTTGTAGACAACCGTGTCATCTGCAAATAGCCTCACGGAGCTACCGATGTTGTCAACTAAGTCATTTATGTATATTGTAAACAATAAAGGTCCTATCACGCTTCCTTGCGGTACTCCCGAAATTACCTCTACATCTGCAGATTTTGAACCGTTAAGAATGACATGTTGTGTTCTTTCTTCTAGGAAATCCTGAATCCAATCACAAACCTGGTCCGATATTCCGTAAGCTCGTATTTTTTTCATTAAACGTAAGTGCGGAACCGTATCAAATGCCTTCCTGAAGTCCAGGAATACGGCATCAATCTGCTCGCCAGTGTCTACGGCACTGTGAATTTCTTGGGCAAATAGGGCGAGCTGAGTTTCACATGATCTCTGTTTGCGGAATCCATGTTGGTTATGATGAAGGAGATTTGTATTATCTAAGAACGTCATAATACGAGAACACAAAACATGTTCCATTATTCTACATTATTCTACCCTTCTTGTTAAGGCGTCACCTGCGCTTTTTTCCAGTCGCTCTTTTTTCCAGTCTCTGAAGAGGTGCACTCTAGGAAGGACTACGACGTCACAATAACGTTGACCGGTGAGCGCAGAGAGCTCAAAGATTTGGAGGCCAGTAGGCCCGTGCAATATTACACCTCCTCACGCTATAACAAGTGGACCACCACATCGATCATGTTTGACAATGATTGACGTATCCTCATATGTCGTGAGATCGGAAAACTTAATGCACGTAGAGACAGTGTCGTACATGATCGTTTTGGTGGTACAGGTGGTGTTGTGTGAGGAGGCATCGTGGCGGAGGAAGGAGGAAGGGAACTTCGTCTATCACAAGAGCTCCTAACCTCGTACATAGTGGTCAGCATGGGGGCACTGCCGACCGTAGTGCTCACACACCCTGTTAACAACCATGACTCGCCTTTTGTAATGTCCAGGGCATCATCATGAATCGTGGTGACTTCAGTTTACTTATAGTCTTTCAATAAAAATGTAAGTCTGTGTTCATCTGATTGCATATTTCTTTAAGTTGTCTTCTGCAGTATACTGAAGCAGTTCCTTCTATGTGTGGACCAATTTTCATCGAGGTATGTGATTTGGCAATGACACATCATACGAAATTTACTTTTGACCTAAAGATTTGTACTTGTCCATGGTCGCCACGGATAAAGTGGAAATTGCGATACTGCAATCGACTTTAACGGAAGACACGGTGAACCGAGGACACACGACGTAATCTACATGGCGACTATGACGTCCTATACTGGCGTTATTTTGGAACATAAGTAACACAGACAGTTTTGATTAAGAGAAGTGCCTAGAAATAATAGTTCTAACTGCTACTATTATGATCAGTCACATATTAAGATAATAATCATTTCTGCAATGAAATATAATATAGCAGCTCTTCAGGTGTAATACACACAGCGAGACACAGTACAAACTAAAAAAAATTATCATAAATAAATCGAAGACAATATCAGAAAATACACTTTAGGGATATAGCAGAAGTGGAGACTGCAATACGCATTTACGAATGAAAGTATATATCAGGAATAAATCGAACCAGTTATGACAAAAAACTTTAACCATTGTCGGAAAGAAAACAAATCTAACATTGCTCGCTGGGCCTAGCTGTGTATTTAACACTAAATTCTTCTAGAATTTTCATATGTAAACGATGCTCTAAGCGCCCCCCCCCCCCCCCCCTATTCTAACTCCTACGTTTGCTGTTGCACATGGATTAAGAAGAAATGCGAACTGACTGTAAGCGACCCTGCAAGTGGAGTAGAGAAGAGTTTGGCACCTGCAATAATTTAATTTGATAGAAATTAATTAAATAAAGGAAAGTTTCATTAGTGTAGTGGGAAATGAAAGGGTTGCTCTACCGATTAACAGAATGAAAGTTCTGTCCAAAATAACAATTTGATTTATTATGACTAAACTCAAAATAATAAACAAAACACATGAAACATTTACAATACATCAAATTGGATCAAATTGGATACTCAAATAAATGCTGTGAAGGTGAAGTGGTCCATAAACTAGATTGTGACATTTATGACGAAGTGGTATGTGGAGCCAATTCCTTGCAACTCAAATCTTAAGAGAAACGCACAGCCAACCCAACATTAATTGCTGCTACAGTAGTGAGAAGTCAGACAATGAACACCCAAGACAGAACAAAGTTAGAAAAGACGAACAGGCGCGCTCTGCTGAGCTCTGATTATCACCTAGCAAAATCCCTAATCTGCCGGTGCTGCGAACATACATTACCAAGCTGTCTTCTTAACTGCAAGAACACGATCTGGCGTACCAGAGGCGATGGCTGGTTGCTTCGACGTCCCGTCATGGTGATGATAATGTCGCGAGTATAGCCCGAAACAAATTATCCTGGTCTGGTTGTTCCAGACTAAAGACTTCCTAGCAAGACAAATGCGCCTCTGAGGGAGACGAAGAAGGCCCACCACACAATCTCTGACGGTACAGTGATTGATTTTAACAAGCGAAGTCACACAGTAACTCCGATACAGTCAACTTAAGCCAAAATTGCTCAAGACAGACAACATAGGCCGCTTGTACGCAGAACGCTCAATTGCCAACTGTACTCGGAAAGTTACGTTGAAGTCGAAACTTCAGCAAATTCGTCAAACAGTTACAATTAAATAAAAGTATATTAGACAGCCAACGGAAGGCAGGCGGTCCAGAGGAGCGAGAGCTCAGTCTTGTAACCTACTCCGACCGAAAGGCGAGAGCCGACTCTCTCAAGAGCACCTGCACAAACCGAACACAGAACATTACCGCCCCCACGACAGTGGCCGTGGTTAAACGTTCCAATCAGCAACTCGAAAACCAGCGGAAAATTCCACTCTATTGTCGAAGCACTACCATTCCACCAATGGAGATTCTTGGCGCCAATTTCTGCGCCGATTTTGCTACGTCACGGAGCTATGCCCTGAGCAAGCCAATCAGAGTTACGATTCTGCAGAAAACGCGGGAATTTGCCCGCCAAGACTGCCTGGGAACACAAGTCATTCCCATGCCTCGCTGGTAGCCCGCCAGAAAGTGTTTTCACAAAGTTTCTGCGGAGTAATGGAACCTCTAGCCCAGCTGCCCCTTCCGGCCCATCTGGTCGTATCGCTCCCACTCTTATGATAATGTCGGCATCTGGAAAGCATCCACTCGACTCCCTCACACCCGTCGGCTTAACCCTTTCAAGCTCAGCAGAACTCGCCTGTCACCGGACCACCCAGGTGACGAGAGACGCTGCGCGGGAAGTCCGCGTGTGAAAGAATAGCAACTTTGCACCGCATGCAATTAGAGAGGAAAATCGAATTACTCAGAGTAAGATAGATATGTCAGAGGGGGCTCATGACACCTCTCAATATCATAAAATAGCCCTACAATTGTATTGAGAAAAATGATACACAGTAAAATAATAATAATAATAATAATAATAACCGCACGGGTTAGCCATTCGGTCCAGGGCACCTTGCCATGGTTCGCGTGGCTCCCCCTGTCGGAGGTTCGAGTTAAGTTAGATTAAGTATTGTGTAAGCCTAGGGACAGATGACTTCAGTAGTTTGGTCCCATAGCACTTACCACAAATTTCCAAATTTAATAATTATAAGAAAACGTAAGTTAACATGGGGTAACACACACACACACACACACACACACACACACAACAGAGATAACTCAATAATATTTCTCTATACTATTGAGAAAGCAAATAATCCTACACAGAATTGCATATCATAATACGCACCAAGAAGCGACATTTCAACAGCCACCAACTTTACTTCACAGTTCAGATTAGACTTCTAGTACCGCAAATCATTCTTGACCCGTTGCCATGGAGAGATGCGACTCTTTCGACAATGATCTTTAGGCATTAGAGGTGCCAGTGGCTACAAAAGTCGATGTCGTGACGAAATCCAATCCATCACGCCAAGCTGTCCTCCCGAAAAGCTGCCCTGCCTTTCTTTGGCCGCTTCCTTGTCTCGCAGCAGTCTTCCACAACGACTTCTGCAGTACGGCCGTTGATAGGCGACTGAAACACCACAGTTGACTTTTGTTTGCTAACCCGATCAACAGTGTAAGCTCGCAGGCTCATGTCACACCGGCATGCGCTCCATCATACTGCATTTTTCCACCAGCTATATCTCTTAACACAAGTTGACCATTCGCTTCTGGTCAAACGTATAGTCGATGAACGGATCCAAACGTTCATTTAATCTCTCGTGGGTCTCTCTGGTTTTGAAACTGAAGACAGCAGAAAGTAAGCGGAAGTATAAATTCCACAATTAAAAGCGTATTCACACACTTGAGGATATTACCATACCCATGCATGATCAACGCGCGGTCTCACAAATAAGGGGCACAGATACTACTGATTCTAGTACTGAGAAGAGTCAACTTAAAATGAACAACGCACCCGGCCATGAAGGAATTTCAGTAAGATTTTGTATTGAAAACGCTGTGAAATTAGCTCCTTTCCTAGTGCATGGTTATGATGAATATCCTACTCAGCGGAAAGTCTTGCGTTACTGGAAAAGATCGAAGGCACCTGTTTAGAAAAAGGGCCAAATTTCAGATTCACAGAACTACACACCAGTACTGCTTACGACGATCCCTTGCAGGACTATGAGCTGAAACATTATGAGGTTCCTAGAAGAAAACAAGCTTCGCTGAGAAAAGCAAAACGGATTCAAGTAAAACCACTTGTGTGAAAAACACATGTTGCTTTATCCATTCACTACATCTTGCAAACTAAAAGCGCATGTGAATGAGCAGATTGCTTCTATCTAGATTTATGAAAGACGTTCGACATTGTCCACATCGCCAACTACCAACGAAGTTACACAGGTTGAACAAAAATGTGGAAACATCAAAAATACAACACATTAGCATGCCTAATACAGTGTATGAAACTAGGTGGCATTCAAAACAGCTTCCAGTCGTCTCGGGATAGATAAATATGGGTTCAAATCAAATGGCTCTGAGCACTATGGGACTTAACATCTGAGGTCATCAGTCCCCTAGACTTAGAAACTACTTAAACCTAACTAACCTAAGGACATCACACACATCCATGCCCGAGGCAGGATTCGAACCTGCGACCGTAGCAGCAGCGCGGTTCCGTACTGAAGCGCCTAGAACAGCTCGGCCAAAGCGGCCATGATAAATATGGGTCCCGTATGGTTTCTAAGGGAATCTTATAACACACTTCCCGCAAAATAGTGGCAAGTTCAAGAAACGATGGTGGAGGTACGTAGTTCGAGATTGTGCACCCTTCTCTCCAAAGTAGACCACAAAGGATCAATAACATTGAAATCTGACGACTGCGGCGACCACGGGAGATGCGACTGTCCATCCTTGTCCTCTCAAACCAGTCCTGCACGAACAGTGGCTTCGTCCTCTTGCAACACAGTATCACCACTGGGGAACAAACACTCCACTGTGACATGATCACGTAAAATGGTCACATAATCCTTGGCGGTCATGCGACTTTGCAGAGAATCCATGGGGCCAAAGGATTACCGTGGTATGGCTACACAAATCATAACCGAACTTGCAACATGTTTGATTCTTGGGACGTAAACTCAGCCAGAATCTGGAAAATGTGCAACAAGACCCATCCGACCAAATGACTGTCTCCAACAAGACTCATCCGACCAAATGACTATCTCCAAAAAGACCCATCTGACCATATGACTATCTCCAACAAGACTCATCTAACCAAATGACCATCTCCAGCAAGACCCACCCGACCAAATGACTATCTCCAGCAAGACCCACCCGACCAAATGACTATCTCCAACAAGACTCATCCGACCAAACGACTGTCTTCCATTGATCCACAGTCCAGATTTTATGGCTTCGACACCACATTTTCCTGTTATGGGAACTTGCGTCACTGATGAGTGGTCTTGGAATTGTGGCTTGAGCTGCAATTCCATGCTCATGAAACTCCCTTCTTGTTGTTTTGGTGTTGACAGTGTTCGCGAATCGACATTCAGTTCTTGTTCGTCACAATCCTCATGAATGACCGTCTGTCACGATGACTCACCACACACATCACTTAGCGTTGTGGATTAGCGGACAATATTTTCCCGCTTTCCCTGTAGGCTCTATAGATCTTCGATACTGTGCCTCGTGAAACACCAAACACCTTGGCTACCTTGGTTATGGAAGCTCTAACAATGTGTCCACATTCGAGTTCACTCAGCTCCAATCTGATGCACTCACAACTGCAGAGAACACTGTTGTGACTACGACTGGTACATGCAACGTATTGGGGACATCAAAGCGATGCCGCTTGTGGTCAAATACGACAGCGGAAGTTTGGCTACCGTCCGCATGCAATGGTCTTCAAACGAGACTGCTTGCAAAGCACTTTTGTGCCCCATCCTAGAATAGTACTCGAGTGTATAGGACACATACCAAATAGGACTAAAAGGGAGTGTTGAAAGGATGCGAAGAATGGCAGCGCGAATGGTCACAGTTTTTTTTTACATTTGGGAAAGTATCTCACAGATGTTCAAAGAACTGGAATGACAGACACTTGAAGACAGACGTAAAGTATCCCGCGAAAGCGTACTTATAAAGTTTCTAGAATCAACTTAAAGCGATGAATCTAGTTATGTATTACAACCCTCAAAGTACCGTTCAGACAGTGATTGCGAAGACAAGATTAGACCAATTACAACGCGCACTCAAGCGTTTAAGCGACCATTCTTCCCGTGCTCCACACATAAATGGAACGAGAAAAAGCACCTATAACTGATTCAGTGGGATGTAGATGTGACAATGAGTCGCAGCAAAGAATTTTAGCGGCCCAACATGGGACACAGCATCTCCTTCGTTTTTTCTCCCTTCTTGGGCTCCTAAAATACTTTTCCTGCCGACCTTTCCAACTAGATGGCAGAGACTGTTTTAGGGATGAATCGTAACATAAATGTTACACAGTGTTGTCACTCACTTTCAACTTCGATTGTGTGAATTACAGCATTCCCTTAAGGAAATTACACTACTGGCCATTAAAATTGCCACACCAAGAAGAAATGCAGATCATATGCTGAAGATTAGATGGGTAGATCACATAACTAATGAGGAGGTATTGAATAGAATTGGGGAGGAGTTTGTGGTACAACTTGACTAGAAGAAGGGATCGGTTGGTAGGACATGTTCTGAGGTATCAAGGGATCACCAATTTGGTACTGGAGGGCAGCGTGGAGGGTGAAAACCGTAGAGGGAGACCAAGAGATGAATACACTAAGCAGATTCAGAAGGATAAAGGCTTCAGTACGTACTGGGAGATGAAGAGGCTTGCACAAGATAGAGTAGCATGGAGAGCTGCATCAAACCAGTCTCAGGACTGAAGACCACAACAACCACAACAACAAACGGGTATTCATTGGACAAATGTATTATTCTAGAACTGACATGTGATTACATTTTCACGCAATTTGGGTGCATAGATCCTGAGAAATCAATACCCAGAACAACCATCTCTGGCCGTAATAACGGCCTTGATACGCCTGGGCATTGAGTCAAACAGAGCTTGGATGGCGTGTACAGGTATAGCTTCCCATGCGCTTCAACACAATACCACAGTTAATCAAGAGTAGTGACTGGCGTATTGTGACGAGCCAGTTGCTCGGCCACCATTGACCAGACGTTTTCAGTTGGTGAGAGATCTGGAGAATGTGCTGGTCAGGGTAGCAGTCGAACATTTTCTGCATCCAGAAAGGCCTGTACAGACCTTCAATATGCGGTCGTGCATTGTACTGCTGAAATGTAGGGTTTCGCAGGGATCGAATAAAGGGTAGACCAGGGGTCGTAACACATCTGAAATGTAACGTCCACTGTTCAAAGAGCCGTCAATGCGAACAAGAGGTGACCGAGACGTGTAACCAATGGCACCCCATACCATCACGCCGGGTGATACGCCAGTATGGCGACAACGAATACACGCTTCCAATGTGCGTTCACCACAATGTCACCAAACACGGATGCGACCATCATGATGCTGTAAACATCCGAAAAAATGACGTTGTGCCATTCGTGCACCCAGGTTCGTCGTTGAGTACACCATCGCAGGCGCTCCTGTCTGTGATGCAGCGTCAAGTGTAACCGCAGCCACGGTCTCCGAGCTGATAGTCCATGTGCTGCAAACGTCGTCGAACTGTTCGTGCAGATGGTTGCTGTCTTGCGAACGTCCCTATCTGTTGACTCAGGGATCGAGACGTTGCTGCACGATCCGTTACATCCATGCGGATAAGATGCCTGTCATCTCGACTGCTAGTGATACGAGGCCGTTGGGATCCAGCACGGCGTCCCGTATTACTCTCCTGAACCCACCGATTCCATATTCTGCCAACAGTCATTGGATCTCGACCAACGCGAGCAGCAATGTCGCGATACGAGAAACCGCAATAGCGGTAGGCTACAATACGACCTATATCAAAGTCGGAAACGTGATGGTACGCATTTCTCCTCCTTACACGAGGCATCACAACAACGTTTCACCAGACAACGCCGGTCAACTGCTGTTTGTGTGTGAGAAATCGGTTGTAAACTTTCCTAATGCCAGCACCTTGTAGATATCGCCACCGGCGCCAACCATGTGTGAATGCTCTGAAAAGCTAATCATTTGCATATCACAGCATTTTTTTCCTGTCGGTTAAATTTCACGTCTTTAGCACGTCAACTGCTGTTTGTGTATGAGAAATCGGTTGGAAACTTTCCTAATGCCAGCACGTTGTAGGTGTCGCCACCGGCGCCAATCGTGTGTGAATGCTCTGAAAAGATAATCATTTGCATATCACAGCATGTTTTTCCTGTCGGTTAAATTTCACGTCTTTAGCACGTCAACTGCTGTTTGTGTATGAGAAATCGGTTGGAAACTTTCCTAATGCCAGCACGTTGTAGGTGTCGCCACCGGCGCCAACCATGTGTGAATGCTCTGAAAAGCTAATCATTTGCATATCACAGCATGTTCTTCCTGTCGGTTAAATTTCACGTCTTTAGCACGTCATCTTCGTGGTGTAGCTATTTTAATGGCCAGTAGTGTATTATACTGTCAATGCCGGGAAAGACTAGATATGTGATTCCTTTCAGTGTGATACATTCAAAAATATTCCATGAGGCAAGAAAGAGTTGATGACGCTTTTCTTAATCTTACAGTTACTTACGCCGTTTGCTAGAAATTATTTAATATTTTCTTACTTACAGCTATTGCGAATTATTCCTCTACATCATGCACGGCACCAGAACAAAGAAGACATTCCAATCAGCAATCCACCAGATTGCTGTCTCCTTTCTGTTCCCCTCCCAACCAACATCACTGGAACCACAGAACAGGCCACAGTATGAAATGTAAATTTTCACTGCAGGAAAACTTATTATATCACTCCAGGATAATATGCCATGACCAAGTAAATTTCTGGAAGAACCCTTAAGTTTTGTCGCTGTCTGCGGAGAGTATCTTCAAGCGACGTTGTAACTTCTGTAGAGGTCAGATTCACACTTCAGCTCGCTATTGACAGAAGTAAACTTCGGTTCCACGAGCTCCATTGCAGATGTGAGAAGACAACATGTTTTCAAAAACTAGCGTTGTTGATGACTGTCGATTGGTGTCGTTCGTTATGGTATAACGGCAACGTCTAGTAGACAGAAGTGCTACAATTTTCACTCTGTGCAAGAAATTATAGTCAGTGGAGAAGCAGGGATCACAGTGTGGACGCCACGATAACCAGTGAATTCCATATAGGCCGTAAAGCCGTAAGTATGTTGGCTTACGCAAAGCACCAAAGAGAACTGTAGCAGTGGATGACAGGAAAGCTGTACACCGTCTATATGAGTATTATAGTAATACCATTTATTATAATTATCTCTGATGGAAAAGGGAATGCAACAGTAATTATGAAGGTGGCCAACTCCGACAGTAAGAGTACCAATTTATCATACTTGCCGACATATAGGAAACTGACTCCATCAACAGATCAGTTCTCAGGACTGTCACATGGTAGATAAAAAAATCCCTCAATTGAACTGTGCTCTCAGAAATGTCAGTTTAATACAGCTGCACTACCACCGTCACTATCTGAGTTGTTGAAAATTCACAAAGAAAACTTTCTGATAAGACCTACGCTAAACGCCCCTAGTTTACTCTCTTACTCGACTGCAAAGTCCTCGACCGTAATACGACGACCACATGTGCGACGACAGGATTCTTGTATCAAGAATATGGTTCACTTTATTAGTAAACTGATAGACATAACGAGCCTTCTGGGGGATATGTTACTCAGCTTCGATGTAGTATCACTGTTTCCTACGGTTCTACTAAATGAGGTGTTGGAACTGTTGAATAGCATTTCTCCTGATATTGCAGAGTCGTCTAATACTGTCTCACAATCACGTACTTTAAATGGAATAAGTAGTTTTACGAATACGCGAATAGTGCGTCCACGGGAAGCCCCTTACACTCGATGCTAGCAGATGTCTTCATGGAAAAATTCGAAGTGGACGATACGTTTTGGTTTGGAGTGTAGGGACAAGAGCAATAGGAACTACCACCTCAGTGAGATTACTCCAAAGTCTCAGTTCACCATGCTGGAGGGGTTAGAGACAAATTGCATTTTCTGGATTTATGTCGCTGCCTTTCCTTTTAGGACATTCATTTTGTTCTCAGTAGATGCTTGGGTCATACGGTTTACTAAAAGTCTACGCTCCACAGTAAAAGCGCACCGTTATAGAAACGTTTACAGGTGGATCGAGGACCACCTGTTGAAGCGGACCAACAAGGTGCAGAATTGGCGTATCTTACCACTGCGCTGGTGAAGGGGAACGCTGACACAGAAAGAGCGTCGACACTGCGTACTAATGACCACAGTGTACAGATGTCTGCGAAATCCGAGTTATTGCTACTGTACATTAAAGACGTCACTGACTGCATGGAAAAAATTCATGAAAAAAATAAAACCAGAATCATATGCTGTAGCCTAAACCCTCGACCATCTCCGAAAACTCGCAAAGTGCAGGAGCACCTAAGTTCTCTCGCAAACCGCTATAAAAAGAAGGAGTTTCAAAAAAAATGCTAGCAGAAGGGCAAAACTAGAAAAGTAGAAGCGGAGAAACGGATAGATCAGCTGTTGAGAAATACGCCCTGAAGCTAGGACACCAGGATTCGATTTTATAGTAATCAGGTCCTGATTGCCACAAATGGGTACTCTCATAAGCTGTACGGAAAGGCGAAGGAGAATACTAAACACGCCAATAATTTTAATCGAAAAGTGGTGGGTGTGATACGGCACAGATCTCGATTCTGGTGCTGAAAGAGATGTGTACCAGTGTTCCACCGTGGGATATCAGGAACAGAAGACGACAAGCATTACTTCCACTTACTGTGGCTAAATGTTCTTCGCGATCCTTCTACATCTACATCTACATCCGTACACCACAAGCCACCTGACGGTGTGTGGCGGAGGGTACCTTGAGTACTTCTATCGGTTCTCCCTTCTATTCCAGTCTCGTATTGTTCGTGGATAGAAAGATTGTCGGTATGCCTCTGTGTGGCCTCTAATCTCTCTGATTTTATCCTCATGATCTCTTCGCGAGATATACGTAGGAGGGAGCAATATACTGCTAGACTCCTCAGTGAAGGCATGTTCTCGAAACTTCAACAAAAGCCCGTACGGAGCTACTGAGCGTCTCTCCTGCAGAGTCTTCTACTGGAGTTTATCTATCATCTCAGTAACGCTTTCGGGATTACTAAATGTTCCTGTAATGAAGCGCGCTGCTCTCCGTTGGATCTTCTCTATCTCTTCTATCAACCCTTTCGGATCCCACACCGGTGAGCAGTATTCAAGCAGTGGGCAAACAATTTTCGGACTGAATTTCCTTAGGATTCTTCTATTTGCTGTGACTTGTTGGTCACTAGTATAGCGTGTCTGTGACTTACGTAAAGGTACGGCACAGATGACGTTGAAACTAAGAACGTCTACACAGTAACCTACCGACACTGACTGTAGCTATATACCGCTCCAAAGAGACGGTGGAGCAGCGAGCTGCTGGCGAGAAACACTTTATAGCGTGATCCAGAGGTGCAGAATATTGTGTTGGCAGAAGAGCCAACACCGTGTTGCTAGAGGAGGCCGAAATGCACGCTTTTAAGCTCACGCAGGCTGGCGTGAGGTCTGGAAAATGACAATGTAATTAATATAGCCAATAAAGTAAGTAGTTGATGTAATACTTAACTTTATTCCATAATTGGTGAACATCGATCTGACGGTACAGGCTTTATAAGATAACCAGCAAAAGATAAATGGCACCTTGCTAGGTCGTAGCAAATGACGTAGCTGAAGGCTATGCTAACTATCGTCTCGGCAAATGAGAGCGTATTTTTCAGTGTAGCATCGCTAGCAAAGTCTGCTGTACAACTGGGGCGAGTGCTAGGAAGTGTCTCTCTAGACCTGCCGTGTGGCGGCGCTCGGTCTGCAATCACTGACAGTGGCGACACGCGGGTCCGACGTATACTAGCGGACCGCGGGCGATTTAAAGGCTACCACCTAGCAAGTGTGGTGTATGGCGGTGACACCACACAGAACAACCCATCTAAAGCAAAGACAGGTAGAACAACACAATTTAAAATCAAGTAGTACGAGATGAAATGAAATGTCGTGTGACGAGGGCCTCCCGTCGGATAGACCGTTCGCCTGGTGCAAGTCTTTCGATCTGACGCCACTTCGGCGACTTGCGCGTCGATGAGGATGAAGTGATGATGATTAGAAGAACACAACACCCACTCCCTGAGCGGAGAAAATCTCCGACCCAGCCGGGAATCGAACCCAGGTCCTTTGGATTGACAGTCTGTCGCGCTGACCCCTCAGCTACCGGGGGGGGGACAGTACGAGATAGGAGAGGGTGAAAACCAGTGGGGCTCTGTTCCCAAATGGCCGGAAGTTTGAAAGTCGCTACCTTGGATGCAACTCATGATTTTCAGATGGAAACAGGTCATAAGACGTAACAAACAGATATACAATTACACCAGGAAAAGAATCGTATCTTTCCCTTTAGCATATCTTTACCCACTATCGAATTACGTCACATTCCGTGCGGAACAAGGCTAATCCTGGCATTAATACACAAAAACTAGTGGGTGTGCTCGATGTTCTGCACAGCATGTTATAAAGCGGTTCTTATCCAATTTACTCATCCCTCAGCGATTTTAATCAGCACATGTACCGGAATGCGAGCGCAAGCATCAACAATCCACTCTGTCATTATCATGTACGGCTGACCACTGTTCCCTACTAGATGTGGCGAGGGCTGTGCCCTAGGCGCTTACTGATTGATTCTAGAATCATGTATGCCCTAGGCTCTTACTGAACAATTCCAGAATGATGGTTGATGTTTCGTCCGAAAAGTTTTCGGTCGTCCAACTTTCGGTTTGTCTGAGGCAGAACAAGTTTCATGAAATTTCACGAGAAGTTCACCACCTCCCTGTGGACAGTGGGTGGTCTGTCTGGGTGGCCTGGGTTCAAATCCTCTGTGACAACACGGGCGCTTCTCTCTCCTGATATCAGGACGATCACAATGCGTTCGTTTGTATTAACACCACCAGGTTTCAGATCTCCAGTAATGAAGAAACTTCAGTCACAAGTCGGGACTGAAAGACATCATTGTCTATTTAGTGCATTTCTCTGTTTTATACACTCCTGGAAATGTAAAAAAGAACACATTGACACCGGTGTGTCAGACCCACCATACTTGCTCCGGACACTGCGAGAGGGCTGTACAAGCAATGATCACACGCACGGCACAGCGGACACACCAGGAACCGCGGTGTTGGCCGTCGAATGGCGCTAGCTGCGCAGCATTTGTGCACCGCCGCCGTCAGTGTCAGCCAGTTTGCCGTGGCGTACGGAGCTCCATCGCAGTCTTTAACACTGGTAGCATGCCGCGACAGCGTGGACGTGAACCGTATGTGCAGTTGACGGGCTTCGAGCGAGGGCGTATAGTGGGCATGCGGGTGGCCGGGTGGACGTACCGCCGAATTGCTCAACACGTGGGGCGTGAGGTCTCCACAGTACATCGATGTTGTCGCCAGTGGTCGGCGGAAGGTGCACGTGCCCGTCGACCTGGGACCGGACCGCAGCGACGCACGGATGCACGCCAAGACCGTAGGATCCTACGCAGTCGTAGGATCCTACGCAGTGCCGTAGGGGACCGCACCGCCACTTCCCAGCAAATTAGGGACACTGTTGCTCCTGGGGTATCGACGAGGACCATTCGCAACCGTCTCCATGAAGCTGGGCTACGGTCCCGCACACCGTTAGGCCGTCTTCCGCTCACGCCCCAACATCGTGCAGCCCGCCTCCAGTGGTGTCGCGACAGGCGTGAATGGAGGGACGAATGGAGACGTGTCGTCTTCAGCGATGAGAGTCGCTTCTGCCTTGGTGCCAATGATGGTCGTATGCGTGTTTGGCGCCGTGCAGGTGAGCGCCACAATCAGGTCTGCATACGACCGAGGCACACAGGGCCAACACCCGGCATCATGGTGTGGGGAGCGATCTCCTACACTGGCCGTACACCACTGGTGATCGTCGAGGGGACACTGAATAGTGCACGGTACATCCAAACCGTCATTGAACCCATCGTTCTACCATTCCTAGACCGGCAAGGGAACTTGCTGTTCCAACAGGACAATGCACGTCCGCATGTACCCCGTGCCACCCAACGTGCTCTAGAAGGTGTAAGTCAACTACCCTGGCCAGCAAGATCTCAGGATCTGTCCCCCATTGAGCATGTTTGGGACTGGATGAAGCGTCGTCTCACGCGGTCTGCACGTCCAGCACGAACGCTGGTCCAAATGAGGCGCCAGGTGGAAATGGCATGGCAAGCCGTTCCACAGGACTACATCCAGCATCTCTACGATCGTCTCCATGGGAGAATAGCAGCCTGCATTGCTGCGAAAGGTGGATATACACTGTACTAGTGCCGACATTCTGCATGCTCTGTTGCCTGTGTCTATGTGCCTGTGGTTGTGTCAGTGTGATCACGTGATGTATCTGACCCCAGGAATGTGTCAATAAAGTTTCCCCTTCCTGGGACAATGAATTCACGGTGTTCTTATTTCAATTTCCAGGAGTGTATATCACAAGATCACCTACCATTTGGAAATTACGAGTTGCATCCAAAATGGCAGGTTCCAAAATGGCCTCCCGTGTTTGCTCCTTCCTTGTCTCATACTGTTTGTAACTCCTGTTTATCCCCCAGTTGTTGTTTTAAAAGAGTGGTTCAACACCTCTGAACTGCCTCATGTAAAATCGGAAGGAGGTGATAGATTGTACCCTTGTCTTTTCCTTTGTTTATAGGCTTAATTTTTTATTAACTCTTTGGTTTTCTGCCTCTTTATCCTTTACCTACTTCTGTTGATGGCGAAATATGCTTTACAGTACAATTTTAAAATGCACACACTAATTTCTTCGCTCTCTCTCTCGACTGTCCAATATGTCCCACAGGAGAGTTCCCTTCCATTTTCTACGCAGTGTTTTCCTCAACAAAGATATACATGCACAAGACAATTGTAGAAGCTGCCACATCACGGTTCCGTGTCACCCTAAACCGCCTAGCTTTGCACCTCATGGTAACAAATGTTAGTTATACTGCAGCAGCACGGTTAAGATATAGTGAAAGTGATACAACACACCTTTCCACATCTGTTTCTCGATTCGGACAATCATAAGCGTTCCTAGCATATTATGAAATAAACTATGAGGGATTTAACTGATTACAGTTAATAGCGGATAACAAAATTTACTACTTATTGTTGGAATTGTTTCTTCTTCAAAAACCAGTTCGAGCAACACATTGACACAGAAAAATTATGTTTACCGTAACACAACTAACTCCTTCACGTTGGAATTTCAGACATAACGGAAACGAGACGCAAATAATTAGTCTGAACATATTTTCGAAATGGATACAATTTTCTCCTAATTGTATCGAAATGCACAGGCCTAAGTGTGTCTGCATCTCAAGAACGCTGCCGATCAACTGACCTACCTCAAATATTACGTACACATGTGAGACGACAACAGCAGTAATAATTCACAAACCATTATCACCAGGCTACCATTATTTTTTACAGCTGGATATGACTTAACCAGTTGTTGGTGCATGAATATTGATACTCAATATGTAGCCAAACTAAACAATAAACTTAGAAAATGCTAAAAAATAGTAAATAATATAGCGTGTGAGGATATAGAATCCTCGTGCATCCCTGGGCTTAAAAAAAAAAAAAAGTCTGGAAATTCATGGCAACTTCAAGTTTCAGTGTGAAATGAAAGAAAAACGGTCCCAATAGGTAAGTGAAGACTAATAGCTTGAGACTATATAACCATAGATTGACAGACACATAAAAATTATATGCGCTTGACAAATGTTACTAAATAGGAACATATACAGAATTATCCGAAGAAAAAAATTACGAAATGACGAAATGTTATGTTTAAGAAAAATGAGAGTAAAGAAGAGACACAAAAATATAATTATTCACACGAATTGTTTGCCATACAGAAAATGCAGCAGATAAAATGAACGAAAGCAATTATTAATCAATAGCCTGGTAAAAGTGCGTGTAGATGTGTTCGTAAACACACAGACAGTGGCACAGCGTAAAGTGAATATCCACCTCGCATTGCAATGCATCATGAATGGACAAATGCACAGCGCGTTCCTCACAAATTGTGATTGGCAGTGCGATTCTTTTACTTACACTTTAATGTAATTTCTGTATTTAAAATGTTGTCTCCACTTATGAAGATTATTATTACGCTACAATCAATTTATCGCGCTCAGCAGACTCGCTTTAGACAAGTTGTCTGTGTTATGCGAAAAGTAGCAACTGACTATAAATAATGGAAAGTATGGAATCATCCACATGAGAACTAAAAGGAATCCGTTAAATTTCGATTACACAGTGAATCACACAAATACACTGAAGAGCCAAAGAAACTGGCACACCTCCCTAATATCGTGTAGGGCCCCACGAACACACAGAAGTGCCGCAACACGACGTGTCGTGGACACGACTAACGTCTGAAGCAATGCTGGAGGGAACTGAAACAATGAATCCTACAGGGCTGTCCATAATTCCGTAACAGTACGAGGCGGTGGAGATCTCTTCTGAACAACATGTTGCAAGGCATCCTAGATATGCTCAATATTGTTCATGTCGGAGGAGTTTGATGGGCAACGGAAGTGTTTAAACTCAGAAGAGTGTACCTGGAGCCACTCTGTAGCAATTATGGACGTGTGGCGTGACGCATTGTCCTGATGGAAGTGCCCAAGTCCGCCGCAATGCAGGATAGACATGAATGGATGCAGGTGATCAGACAGGATGCTTACGTACGTGTCACCTATCGTGATCGTAAATAGACGTTACAGGGATCCCGAGTCACTCAACTGCACAGGCCCACACCGTTACAGAACCTCGACTAACTTGAACAGTCCCCAGCTGACACGCAGGCTCCGTGGATTCGTGAGGTTTTCTCCATACCCGTACACGTTTATCCGATCGATGCAATTTGAAACGAGGCTCGTCGGACCAGGCAACATGTCTCCAGTCGTCAACAGTCCAATGTCGATGTTGACGAGCCCAAGCGTAGGGTAAAGCTTTGTGTCGTGCAATAATCAAGGGTACACGAGTGAGCCTCCGGCTCCAAAAGCTCACATCGATGATGTTTCGTTGAATGTTTCGCAGGCTGACACTTGTTGATGGCCCTGCACTGAAATCTGTAGCAATTTGCGGAAGGGTTGCATTCTGTCAGGTTGAACGATTCTCTTCAGTCGTCGTTGGTTCCGTTCTTAATCTTTTTCCGCCCTCAGCGGTGTCGAAGATTTCATGTTTTACCGGATTCCTGATATTTACGGTACACTCGTGAAATGGTCGTACGAGAAAATGCCCAGTTCATCGATAACTCGGAGATGCTGTGTTCCATCGCTCGTGCGGCGACTACAACACCACGTCCAAACTCACTTAAGTATTGATAACCTGCCATTGTAGCAGCAGTAACCGATCTAACAACTGTGCCAGACACTTGGTGTCTTATATAGGCGTTGCTGATTGCAGCGCCGTATTCTGCCTGTATACCCATCTCTGTATTTGTATAAGCATGCCTATACCAGTTTCTTTGGCGCTTCAATGTACAAAGACCGTCAGTTCAACTAAATACCTAGGGATAACAATAATGATCAACTTAAATTGGACCGATCATACAGAAAAATTTGCCAAAAGGCAAACAAAAGCCTGCGTTTTATTGGAAGAAACTTAGAATTTGTAACAGATCTACTAAAGAGACTCCCTACACCGTGCTTTTCCGTCCTCCTCTGGATATTGTTGTGTTCTTTACCAGATGGGATTGACGGTGGACATCGAAAACTTTGAAGAAGGACAGCTTGTTTTGTATTATCGCGAAACAGTGTAGGTGGTATCACTGGTACGACACAGGAATTCTAGTAGCAATCATTAAAACAAAGGCGTTTGTCGTTGGGCCGAGGATTTTTGGCAAAATTTAAATAATCTGCCTCCTCCCAAAGCAAAAATATTTTGTTGTCTGCCACCTACGTAGGGAGAAATGACCCTCACAATAAAACAAGAGAAATCACAGCTCTCACCGAAAGATTTAATTCTTCCACGCGCTCTTCGAGAGTGGATCGGCGAAGAAACACTCTGAAGGTTCTTGTATGAACCCTCTCCCCGGTAATTAACCCTTTTTTCTGAGTAAAAGACAGTGTATGGCTACTCTAAATAACGTGGTACTCAGAAGTAACAATATCAAAAAAAGTTACCATTCCGTTTTCCGAGAAGGAAAGGGTGAGACGTACAGGGACGGGACATACAGGGTTTGAGAAAATGACTGCTCGCAGTACTACAAGACGTAACAAAAGCGTATGCACGCCAGTGAGTAGAGTATCTCTCCAAGCTTTTAACTCACGTTACAGAGTTCGATGTGGACACCATTTGTGACGTGTTAAACGTCAATAAGTGCGTGAATTTCGCTGACACGAATTGTCTGGGAATGCGCGACAGCTGCGTGCTTTGTTCATCGGGTTGCCTACCTACAGGCGCGACCTAATGCCATGTGAGAAAGCGGAGCAGCCAGAAGGTTAACAAAGAACCTTGAAGACAGCACAAACTACCGTTGCAAAACGTGTTCAAGAATTCTGCAAACCATTGGTAGTCTTGCCTTTATAGATGGAACAATGATATATATAAGAGTGAATTGCAGAGTAGTCATGTAGATGCAGGTGTAACCGACTTGTTAGAATGCAGCACTTAGAAAATTTAAAACAAAAGTCAACATCTGTTCAAGCACCGGTCCCCACTGTTAATGCGTGGGCGACGGGAGGGCCACACAGATGTCGAGGAAGTCGTGTGAGGTCACACCCTAGCAGGTCTGTGCTCCTCAGTTTGCTGAGACGGCAACGAACAGACAAGCCGGTGTATATCTTAATCTAATGTGTAACGTTGTTGCTTTAATTTGCTACGAAAGCGGTACTGATAGACAATAAAAGCGGGTTAAAAGATGTGAGCTGTCTGGGGAAGTTAACCTTGCATTACTGCGCAACTGTTTCACCAGGTGTCCAGTCTAGCTTACCGAATTCCCAACCAGACTAACATTAATTATAATCTTTTAATAGTCATACGACATCCCGTGATATATATATATATATATATATATATATATATATATATATATAAAAGAGAATTTAAATAAAAAGAAATAAATCAGTTTATATTTGGAAATTTATTTTAACATTGATCATTGAAATTTCAGCATATTAAACGTGAGTCAACACTAAGCTGGTGCCTTATTTAGGACTGTGAAAATGTGAGTTTGTAATCTTACGGAACACATCAAATATGGAGCCAAGATTGGGAGACTGCATACAACACTGCATTCATAAAATAACACACGAAGAACGTTGAAACATAAGTAAGAGGAAATTAACCACAACCAACCGATTAAATTTTCACCCAAAGAAGTTACGTTCGTAGCGCAATCCTGTCCGTCATGAAATTACCACACACTGGTATACTAAATTCATACTAACTCTCTGTGAAATCTTCCCGAAAAGAATAGCTGAGGGCTACTTTGATGATTACACCACATGCTTCACGTGGTCAACTTGGTTTATACAAAGAGTGTAACTCCACAATAATTTTGATAATTAAAATAAATTACATCGAAACGCAATTTACTAAAGAAAAACCTCGAACTGGTTACTAACGTCTTACTATTAACATGATGGGTCAAACAATTGTATAAGCACGTGGTACTGGTCTCACAAAGTACACCCCACGTGAGTTGAACATAAAGAAAAGTTGCTATATTGAAAAATATTGTCAAGACGAGACGTTATAATCTCACGCACATTCGCATTTAAGATTGATGAACTTAGAGTTACTAATCAACACGTGGTTCCACTTTACTCACACAGTAGTGACAAAGCAACTACTGGAAGATATTCTGAACTGTACACTCGAATCACACTGCGTTGCAATTTAAGATAACATTAGATATTTTAGAGCTAAACCTGAAATAAAGGTGATTAAATTTTCAGTTAGGCTGAACTTAAGAAATCCATTGTCCTACGGACTTAGCAGACACGCGCTTAGCCGGAGATCTTACCACTTCAGACGCTCGCCGCGGACAGACTGACCTGGTCCCTTCCTGAGGGTGGCTCACAAATACAAACGGAAGTGGCCAGAGGGGCAGCTTCCTATACCAACATGACAAGGGACGGACAGGACCATACTAAGGATAGAAACCTCTTTGCTTTTAGAAAGCGCAGCTACCTGTTCCGACGTTGGTCCTACTGTTCTCTAGCAGACAGGCTTGTCTGCTACCCTCAAGCATGCAACTAGAAATACATTTGCTCATTCATCCTCTCACACAGAAGGGAAGGGGGATGACAGTATCTTATCATATACAGTATATAAAAGAAAGCGGATGTAGGTTCCGTATGAGACTGTGTGACATGAATTACATATAAACTGTGTTTTAAAGTGTAGTAGTGTGACAGATCGTTCTTGTTTATGTGTAAAAGTAACACGTTCCACTACTCAGTCGCCTCCCAGATAGTCAGAAACGCCACAGTAAATTTAGAAGAGGAATTTATGCCGTAAATGGCAACATATTTCAGAAATTAACATGAAAGGAATCCAACAGAGACCTTTCAAATTCAGGCAATTAATCCCATATCAAATGGTGATGGAGTGTGTTAGACGAAAAGGCTTATCGTGTTTCCAGTATTACTGATTCTTTTTTTTTACTTTATTTTGCGTACGACAAGTTTGCGTAGTTACAGCATGTGCTGCAAGTATCGGCCAGTAATCAAGAAGGTGCATCTCATGCATTCCACGTAATTTCACGATTGTGAAATGTCTGTGTGTCAGCTACTCATTGATCCAATCTGTCACTCGCACTGTGAAGACAAATCTGCTGTGTGAAAACCGAGCGAGGTGGCGCAAAGGACACCACAACGGACTGTCACTCAGGAGAACGACGATTCAAATACACATCCGACCACCATGTGTTACGTCTTCCGTGATTTTCCTAAATTGCTGCGGACGAATGTTGGATGGTTCCTTTAGAAGGGCAAGGTCGATTTCCTTCCCCATTCCATCCTTAGTCTGAGATTACAGTGCTAAAGAGCAGAGATCGTCTTTGTCGCGTGATACAACAGAAAAATGAGTCCTGCTAGTAGTAATTACTCGACTTTTGTTAGCTGCTGCTCAGGGTAAAGGCATAAGCCAGGATATCACTTCATGCGTCATGCCTGACAGTAGTAAACACAGAGGCGAAAAAAGTCACGGGTCACCTCCAAATATCGTGTCTGACTTCCTCCTGTCCGGCGTAATGCAACAACTCGAACGTGGCGTGGGCTCAACCAGTCCTTGGAAGTCCCCTGCCGAAATATTGAGCCATGCTGCCTCTATAGCTGTACATACTTTGAAACGTTCCCTTTGAAAAATTTATACAAGACTGTGCCTAAACTGACACACAATAATTTTAGCGCTACGCAATCTGACTATCAAAAATCCCTACAAAAGAATGGCCCAGACAAATATTAAACTATACCTTTCACAAATCACTTACCTCACAAAAATCTTCGTTACTCGAACTACTGCAATACAGCGAGCGCCACTACTGCCAGCTAAATAAAAGATTCAAACTACGGAAGGCACTAACTACTGATAGGCATAGTTAGCAAATGAAACATTTTAATAGAGAACAAGCAATGTATTTACCTTAATAGTCATAATATATCAGTCTAATAAATTTCAAAACTCCGCCATCTCTCTCCCCACATCCACCACTGCTGGCGGCTCACCTCCAACTGCGCAACGCTACGCGCTGTTCACATCCAGCTGCCGCTGCCCAACACTACAATGGCAGACAACAATGCAAACTGGCCACAGACTACACACATCACAGCCAGTGATTTTCATACCGAGCGCTACGTAAGGTTGCCGATAAGAAAACATAAACAGCCTACTTACATAGCCCCCATGCTCCCCACAAAAAATTTTACAAATTGTTTTGGGCAGTGGCCAATAATGATTTGATAAAATTTTTCATAATATCAGTTCATGACATCCAGTCTAACAAATTTCAAAACTCCGCCATCCCTCTCCCCACATCCACCACTGCTGGCGGCTCACCTCCAACTGCGCAACGCTACGCTCTGTTCACATCCAGCTGCCGCTGCCCAACACTACAATGGCAGACAACAATGCAAACTGGCCACAGACTACACACAGCACAGCCAGTGATTTTCATACCGAGCGCTACGTAAGGTTGCCGATAAGAAAACATAAACAGCCTACTTACAACTTGCGGAAGCGTTGCCGGTAAAGGATTTTATACACGAACTGACCACTCGACTATGTCTCATTAATGTTCGATAGGACTGATGTCAGGCGATCTGGGTGGCCAAGTCATTCGCTCGAACTGTCCAGAAAGTTCTTCGATCTAATAGTGAACAGATGAGTCCCGGTAACACGGCGCATTGTTAGCCATGTGAGGTAACGGCGGAGTTGTGGCGGCGCCCTGGAAATATTATATGTTCGGAATAGGGGCGGCCGCACAGTGCGCTCGTCAAAGCCGGGGCCCGGCAGCAAACACGGGGGGGCAAACAGCCGGACCAGAGGGGTAGCCGCAGCGCATGGTCCAGTCGCGTGGCTGGGAATTCTGCCGTGACGAGGACGGTGCTTTGTGTCGATGAGGGAGATGTCTATGTCGGGAGTGCCAAAGATGGCGGACTTTCTGAAATCTTAATGGCAGACATTTCACAGTTCATATAGAAATTAATAGTAGTCAGATGAATCGTGATACCTCAAAAAGGAACATGTACATTACTATTATTTGCACGACGATTCTGCTGATGTAATCCGATTTTCAATATCTTTATTAGTTTAAAGTTTACTATCTGACTGCAAATTATACAAATAACGCGCAGCAACGAATTTCCAAAATAGAAACGCTTCATCCGATTTTGTCGATCGCCATTTCTTTAGAAAGCTATTAGTGTAAACCTAAATTGATATACATCACAGGCGTGTAACTTGAATACTACATGAGTTATTGGAGGTCAAAGTAGCCGATTACTATCGATCGCGTCAGGCCATAAGTACTCCATAGTTTCACGAAGAAACGGTAGCAGCATGCTTATAAATATTTTTATTCATCTATGTCTTTGTTTATATCCGATATATACTGTTGTTGTTGTTGTCTTCAGTCCTCAGACTGGTTTGATGCAGCTCTCCATGCTACTCTATCCTGTGCAAGCTTCTTCATCTCCCACTACCTACTGCAACCTACATCCTTCTGAATCTGCTTAGTGTATTCATCTCTTGGTCTACGATTTTTACCCTCCACGCTGCCCTCCAATTCTAAATTGGTGATCCATTGATGCCTCAGAACATATCCTACCAACCGGTCCCTTCTTCTTGTCAAGTTGTGCCACAAACTCCTCTTCTCCCCAATTCTATTCAATATCTCCTCATTAGTTATGTGATCTACCCATCTAATCTTCAGCATTCTTCTGTGGCACCACATTTCGAAAGCTTCAATTCTCTTCTTGTCCAAACTATTTATTGTCCATGTTTCACTTTCATACATGGCTACACTACACACAAATACTTTCAGAAATGACTTCCTGACATTTAAATCTATACTCGATGTTAACAAATTTCTCTTCTTCAGAAACGCTTTCCTTGCCATTGCCAGTCTACATTTTATATCCTCTCTACTTCGAACATCATCAGTTATTTTGCTCCCAAAATAGCAAAATTCCTTTATTACTTTAAGTGTCTCATTTCCTAATCTAATTCCCTCAGCATCACCCGACTTAATTCGACTACATTCCATTATCCTCGTTTTGCTTTTGTTGATGTTCATCTTATACCCTCCTTTCAAGACATTGTCCATTCCGTTCAACTCCTCTTCCAAGTCCTTTGCTGACAGAATTACAATGTCATCGGCGAACCTCAAAGTTTTTATTTCTTCTCCATGGATTTTAATTCCTACTCCGAATTTTTCTTTTGTTTCCTTTACTGCTTGCTCAATATACAGATTGAATAACATCGGGGAGAGGCTACAACCCTGTCTCACTTCCTTCCCAACCACTGCTTCCCTTTCATGCCCCTCGACTCTTATAACTACCATCTGGTTTCTGTACAAATTGTAAATAGCCTTTCGCTCCCTGTATTTTACCCCTGCCACCTTTAGAATTTGAAAGAGAGTATTCCAGTCAACATTGTCAAAAGCTTTCTCTAAGTCTACAAATGCTAGAAATGTAGATTTGCTTTTCTTAATCTATTTTCTAAGATAAGTCGTAGGGTCAGTATTGCCTCACGTGTTCCAACATTTCTGCGGAATCCAAACTGATCTTCGCCGAGGTCAGCTTCTACCAGTTTTTCCATTCGTCTGTAAAAAATTCGCGTTAGTATTTTGCAGTTGTGACTTATTAAACTGATAGTTCGGTAATTTTCACACCTGTCAACACCTGCTTTCTTTGGGATTGGAATCATTATATTCTTCTTGAATTCTGAGGGTATTTCGCCTGCCTCATACATCTTGCTCACCAGATGGTAGAGTTTTGTCAGGACTGGCTCTCCCAAGGCCGTCAGTAGTTCCAATGGAATGTTGTCTCCTCCCGGGGCCTTGTTTCAACTCAGGTCTTTCAGTGCTCTCTCAAACTCTTCACGTAGTATCGTATCTTCCATTTCATCTTCATCTACATCCTCTTCCATTTCCATAATATTGTCCTCAAGTACATCGACCTTGTATAGACCCTCTATATACTCCTTCCACCTTTCTGCTTTCCCTTCTTTGCGTCGAACTGGGTTTCCATCTGAGCTCTTGATATTCATACAAGTGGCTCTCTTTTCTCCAATGGTCTCTTTAATTTTCCTGTAGGCAGTATCTATCTTACCCCTAGTGAGATAAGCCTCTACATCCTTAAATTTGTCCTCTAGCCATCCCTGCTTAGCCATTTTGCATTTCCTGTCGATCTCATTGTTGAGACGTTTGTATTCCCTTTTGCCTGCTTCATTTACTGCGTTTTTATATTTTCTCCTTTCATCAATTATACTATTCATGAAGAAATTGGTTAAATATTTACTGTGTTTTAGAAAGCACAGAGACATTAGGCTACTGGCCTACCTTTGCTTCTTTTCGTTTGATATATGTTTAATTGTTTATGTATTTAATAATGTGTGTTAGAGCGTGTTTATGGTCCAGGTGTAGTAGTATTTATTCAATTTCAGGTTATGTAAATATAACTCCAGTATTTCGTATGTGATTAAATATGTTTGTGAGAGGACGTTGGATTGATGACACGGCGCGAGCGCTCTAGCCAATCACAGCGTTCGTGAATGGGGAGACTGGATGGGAGCATCGTTTCCGGAGAGTGCACGTGTTAGTTCTGGCAGTGCGGTAGTGCTGGACGGGACAGTAAGCGACACGACACGGCAAGTGCTGGACGCGACGGCGCGACGGACGCGGAATCGGCGGAAGAACTTGGAGAGTGGAGCAGTTTGCGCGTGGTCGCGGCAGGTAGAAATACTTCAGAATGCCGTCTTGTGCACTTGTGAGATTTCCGTGGCTTCTACAGTGAAGACGTAGTGTTCGTTTGGAAGTGAATATCTCACGACATATGTTGTTGTTCATAATTAATTACGTGGAGTAGGAATCTATTGTTCCCTGTTATTCAACTTATATTTTATTCAATTGCTGGACCATCGACACCAAAAAGTGTTTTGCATATATATACCGCGTTCTCAAAAGTACTTCTACTACCGTACTCATCATTTAAAGTCGTTAAGATAGTACCTGCAGATTTTATTTAATTGCAATCTCTCATTTATAAACGTCCATGTTACGTTCAAAATTCGCAATTGTCCAGTGATAAAAAACCTTCGACCAATCGATTCATGTGTGTATTCTTATCGTATACTGTAGACTTAGCAGTATTTGGCCTGTTATGCGGCAACTACGAATCCCAGCCCCTAGACAACGAAACCAGCCAAAACTATTAATATTGCAACTCTGAGCCGGAGGGTCCGTAGTTATCTGAAAGCCCGCAGCCATAAAAATGTCGAGGGTTACAAAGTTTTCAGCAGTTTCAGGGCGCTTAGCAGCTCGGCGTTCCAGCTTCCTTGCTCTCGTGGCAGGCCTGGTGCAGAGGAAGAATTAGCATCATTTTGATAGTAACAAACTGTAAAACTAATAATTTCTGGCATAAAGTGTCTAAGTAATTGTATAGTTAAAAAATATGAACCATTTCCTTCCTCATGGAATTCTGTTTAACGTCTTATGATCGAACGAATTGGACATCAAGTGTTTCCCTTGTACTACGATAGATGGATGAAATGGTGCTACAACCAACTGATGCTCAGGGTGGCATAAGACCTCATGGTAAATATTCACATACCTATATGTGTGTGCAATGCTCCGACCAGCCGTCTACGCACCAGCAGGATTGTATGTTATTATTGAGAAGATACTACTAGGCGACATTTATTTAGTGTCGAAGAATATATTCTGTTACTAGATAAATAAGACACAAAGGCAATTTAAAATAATACACTGAATAGCCAAAGAAACTGGTACACCTGCCTAATATCGTGTAGGACACCCGCGAACACGCAGGAGTTCTGTAAAACCACGTGGCATGGATTCGAATAATGTCTGAGTAGTGCTGTAGGGAATTGAAGCCATGAATACTGCAGCGCCGTCCATAAATCCGTAACAGTACGAGGAGTTGGAGATATCTGAACAGCACGTTGCTACTCATCCCAGATATGATCACCAATGTTCATGTATGGGGAGCTGCTGGCCATCGGAAGTGTTTAAACTCAGAAGAGTGTTGCTGGAGACACCGTGTAGCAGTTCTGGACGTGTGGGGTGTCGCATTGTCCTGTTGGAATTTACCAAGTCCGTCGGAATGCAAAACGAACATGAACTGATGCAGGTGATCAGACAGGATGCTTACGTACGTGTCACCTGTCAGAGTCGTACCTATACGTATCAACGGGGTCCCATATCACTCCAACTGAATACGCCCCACACCATTACAGAGCCTCCACCAGCTTGAACAGTCCCCTGCTGACATGCAGGCTCCATGGAGCCATGAGATTGTCTCCATACCCGTACACGTCCATCCGATCGTTACAATTTGAAACGAGACTCGTCCGACCAGGCGACATGTTTCCAGTCATCAGCAGTCCACTGTCGATGTTGACGGGCCCAGGCGAGGCGTACAGCTTTGTGTCGTGCAGTCATCAAGGATACACCAGTGAGCCTTCGACTCCGAAAGCCCATATCGATGATGTTTCATTGAATGGTTCGCACGCTAACACTTCTTGATTGTTCGGCATTGAAACCTGCAGTAATTTGCGGAAGGTTTGCACTTCTGCAACGCTGAACGATTCTCTTCAGTCGTCGTTGGTCCCGTTCTTGCAGTATCTTTTTCGGCCGTAGCGATGTCGGAGATTTGATGTTTTACCAGATTGCTGATGTTCACGGTACACTCGTGAAACGATCGTACGGGAAAATTCCCAATACATCGCTAGCTCGGAGATGCTGTGTCCCATCTCTCGCCCGCCGACTATAACACCACGTTCAAACCCCCTTAAATCTTGATAACCTATCATTGTAGCAGCAGTAACCGAACAAACAACTGCACCAGACGCTTGTTGTTTTATATAGGCGTTGCCGACCACAGCGCCGTATTCTGCCTGTTTACAAATCTCTGAATTTCAAAACGCATGCCTATAGCATTTTATTTGGCGCTTCAGTGGATACTGACATGCTAATTCCGTTGTGGGTAAGAACAATTAGGAATAACAACTTCGTTTGCAAGGCCATACTCGGCAGCAAGCAGCGAAATATTTGTTTTGTAAATAAATGCCGCCTTTTCTGGATGGTTACGAAATTTACTTACCTCCTTGTCTCTTTTAGACCCTATATGATAATTATATATATTTTCACATAAGAGTGAGGAAGATAAAACAGGACACATATAACACACACAAAAATAGTAAATGTTTCAAAGTGCGGTTTTAGCCAAGTTACACGATGAAAAAAATCGCAACATAAAAACAACGCAGGTAATGAAATTTCTGGGATGCATTTGTCTAGGTAACATATTTAAGTGATTAACACTGAAGATCACAAGATTAACATAAGATTGAGATAAGCCATTGCAAATGCTGTTTGTGAATGATGCTACAGTTGTCGTCAGACGATGTCGTCTGTGTGCCCAACTGGATCCGTGATGTTATGAGTAAATGGAAGAAAAACTTTTCCAGCCGACGGTTGTTGTTGTCGTGTGTTTTCGGACACTGTTCTTCTATGGTGGAGTGCTCGATCTGTTTCCTTGCCAGTGTACCCATTACTCTTGAAAGCTGTTCGAAAATGGCTTAATTCATCGTGCAAGTAAATTGGCTCGCTGATGTTATTAGCTCTGTCCACTAAAGTTTTTATGACTCCTCTCTTCTGCCTAGGATGATGATTCGAATTCTTATGTAGGTAACGATCGGTGTGTGTGTCTTCCCTATATACCCTGTGCCCTAAAGTCCCATCTGCCCGTTTAATAACCAATACATCCAAAAACTTTAGTTGTCCATTACTCTCTTTCTCCATGGTGAATTGTATCTTTGGATTGAAACTGTTTACGTGCACCAAAAACTCTCTCAGTTCCTCTTCAGCATGATTCCATATCACAAAGGTGTCATCCACGTATCGATACCATTTCAAAGGGCTTTTTTTGGCCGTCTGCAGCACCTGTTGTTCGAAAAATTCCATAAATAGATTAGCAATAGCAGGGCTTAGAGGGCTACCCATGGCCACCCCATCAATTTGTTCATGAAACTCGTTGTTATACTGAAAATAAGTCGGGGATAGACAATGGACCACGGAAATTCAGCCCGGAAGTTTTAATTAATGAAGACGCAAGCCGTGAAAGCTTACATATTATGACGAGCGTTATCCTGTTGGAAAACACCCACTGGAATGCAGTCCAAGAGTGGCAACACAAGTCGGATTACCAGACTGACGTACAGTCAGGGGACGTGGGGTAACCATGGGATTGCTCTTGCTGTCATACGAAATAACACCCCAGACAATAAGTCCAGGTGTATGTCCAGGGTGTCTAACATGCAGGTAGATTGGTTGCAGGGCCTCAACTGGCCTCCTAACTAACACGCGGCCATCACTGGCACCGAGGCAGAGCCAGCTTCATCAGAAAACACAACAGACCTGCAACTTGCCCTCCAACGAGCTCTCGCTTGACACCACTGAAGTCGGAAATGGCAGTAGTTTGGCGCAGTGGAATGCACGCTACAGAGCGCCTGGCTTGAAGCTACCCTCGAAGAAACCCTTTTGTAACAGTTCGCTATGTCACTGTGGTGCCAACTGCTGCTCAAACTACAGCTGCTGCAGATGCAGTGCGATGCGAACACGATGGACGTCTCTCTCGGTAGTGTCGCGTGGCCGACCAGAGCCCGGTCTTCTATTTTCGTGACCACAGCTGACGGCAACCATGTATAGTGGCTATATTCCTGTCAAGTCTTTCTGCAATAATACAGAAGGAACATCCAGTTTCTCGTAGCCCTACTATACGACCTCGCTCAAACTCAGTAAGGCGTTCTTCTTCTTCTTCTTCTGCTTTTACGGCCTCATTGGACCACTTCAGTCAATCATTTCTGGTCCTCTTCTTTGGTATTTTCCCCTTCCGAGTGGCCCAGTATCTCTTCATTCGTTCCGATGCTTTTCGTCGTTCCTCATCTGTAAATACCCTTTTCATTGTATGTCGTTTGTCAATTTTTGGTTTAAATCTTATTTCTGTGTCCCTCAATTTCTTTAAATTTGGCGTTTTGTTCTGCAAATCATCCAGAGTTATTTCCAGTTCTTCCATACCCTCTCTTATTTCCTTAAGCCATCCTCCTTGTTGTTTCAAATTCCAGAGTTTCTCAATAATTTTCCTTGATAATCTGGTTTCTGGTGTCCTCAGAATGTGACCACAAAAAGAGATCCTTTTCTTTCGTATAGTATCGGTGATGGGCTCCAGTTCTCCGTATACCACTTCATTTGGAACTATCCGCCATTGCCCAGCTTTTTGATATTTCTTATTTATGCATGTTCTAGCAATTCTTCTCTCTACTTTTAAAATTTTGTCAATTCTGTTTTTATGGGTGACTTTAAAAAGAGTTTCACTTCCGTATGTAACCTCTGGTTGAACCACCGTCTTGTAATGTTTTAATTTTGTTTTAATTGATAGACGTTTTTTATTGTACGTAGACCATGTTAGTTTTTGAGCTTTTATCATTTTATTAGTTCTTGCTCGCCAAGCAGGTTTCTCTTCCAATTTATGTGTTATAATTTCACCCAGGTATTTAAATTGTAAGGCATTGATAATGATATCTTTGACGCCTTAAAGACATTCATGGCTAACATCAACTCATCACGTGCGATATCGACGGTAACAAATGCTCATGACAGTTACAGGGTGTATTTGAAGCAGACCTGATTTGCACCCTCATAGTGGCTCTAACAGCGCCTCTCTTATGTAACTGGCACGAAATTCGAATAGACATAGTCCTTCAGATGTAGAAACACATCTACCAACATTCGTTCGTGTCACTCAACTCCCTCTTGGTGATGCGATTTTTTCCGTTATTGTATAACGGAGAATGTGACGAATTTTCTGGCGACACCGCCTTTTTTTAATTTATTGAGACTATATACTTTTCCTGTGGTACCTGCGAAGCGCCTGCAAAGAGAGCTTCAACGAAATAACATGTGTGGTTTTTATCAGACAGTTACAAGACAACTGTGCCGCATACTATTTTACTACAGTCAGGAGAAGAGGTTCCACAGACCTCTGCGCTATTGTACCAAAAGTAAGCAAACGCGTAACTCAGTTTATTACCATGATTGTCACATCAAGTGCTCAAAATCTTGACCTAGAGCACTGATACATGTTATAAAGCAATCCCTCACACACAATTTTCGCGTTTAACTTCATCTGGAACTGCCTCAGCGTGGCCACTATGATACGGTATTTTATGTCTGCAGGAGTGTTCGATGTTTCCCTGTGGACCTGCTGCTTTAATTCTCCCCGCTGATGACATTCCAGTGCTATTAAGCATAATGAACGTGCAAACCATTATGTGTTTCCGGAACGGCTTATCCAACAATCTCCAAATATTGTATTAAGATGGCCTGTAATTATCTGTTCGGAATGGGTGGGACATCCATCCTGTTGTAACCACATGGATGCCTTACGTCTAGTAGAATGTCTTCCAATAACTACGGCAACATATCTGTTAGGAAATGTAGGTACTAGCAACTACTTAGAGTCCCATCACGGGAACAGTAACTAATGGTACGATTATTGATAAGCCACGCGTCGACAGGTCCAGCTGTTTGTTTGTCCTCTTTTCATAGCCAGCAGGTATTTCCAGCTGACCAGTAGTACATATTGTGAAGATTGATCTACCCTTGTTTTGTAAACGATATTTCATTCCTTAAGAAAATCTTGCGTATAAACAACACATCACTTCGCATTCTCCGTACGCATGATTCGGAGAAATATAAATGAATTTCAAAGTCATTGCCGTGAAGTGTTAGTGGAGTGAAATATGGAAGGATGAAATGGATTGGAATGTAGTATTCTCAGAACACTACTTTTGCTGATACGACACGCACTTTCAAGTGCGTCGTACTGCCCTGCATATTCTGTGTTATCGCTGCTAATTGTAGTTGCATTTCTCTTATCAGTTACTGTTCGTAAAGGGAATCTTCCCGAGGTCAGAGAAAATACTGGCCAGGAAATGACCAAACAGGAGCTAAAACTGTGACAAGTGGGCAAGTAGCAAAGAGACTGGGACAATATCACAACAGGTCGCAGAATATGTGGCATATCTCGAAACTTCAAAGATTGGAAGGTAGGAGACGAGATACTGGCAGAAGTAAAGCTGTGAGGACGAGGTGTGAGTGTGCTTGGGTAGCTCAGATGGTAGAGCACTTGCACGCGAAAGGCAAAGGTCCCGAGTTCGAGTCTCGGTCCGGCACACAGTTTTAATCTGCCAGGAAGTTTCAAAGAGGATGCTTATGAGCCGTGTAGATATATCAAAAGAAATGATTCACTGCCTGACAGACCGTGCCTTTAACATGAACGTTTGCATAAGATAAAGAAACATCCGACAACTGGTAGACCAGACCATATTGTACCACAGTGCACTGCCTATGAAGCTCTGCGGACTCATATAACAGGCACTGGAACACTGCGACGTTCATTAAATGTTTTTGCAGTTTAGGAAATGGGTAACTATCAGCTGTATAATGGAACGACGATAAAGAAAAATTTGTGCAGAAGCGGGACTCGAACCTACACTTCCTGCTTACCTGAAGCGGTCACCTTACAGTTCGGCTATCTGAGCACGATTCACCGGCGGACACGAACATCCGTATTTCAACCATCTGTCTACACCTGTGCGCGTACATCCATTATGCATATTCCCGTACAGGGGAGACATTTTACTTGAAAGTCGCTTGCCCATTGTCGGCGGATAAATACGATACTGCAGTACCTGTGTTGTTCACAAGTACGATGGAAATGAATGAATGTCCGAATGTGTGTGAAATCTTATGGGACTTAACTGCTAAGGTCATCAGTCCCTAAGCTTACACACAACTTAAATTATCCTAAGGACAAACACACACACCCATGCCCGAGGTAGGACTCGAACCTCCGCCGGGACCAGCCGCACAGTAAATAACTGCAGCACCTTAGACCGCTCGGCTAATTACGATGGAAAGTTCGCATGTCCGGACAAATAGGCACTGCGGCGACTACGGGCGTTATGAAGTACATTAAATGTATTCGCTGTTGAAATGATAGCTAGACTGGAAGTGTTGAGAAATTTGGGCATAAAATGTCACTCTGATATGAAAGCCCAATTACATGTCTGCGGCAGAGAACATGTGCAGGAATCTGGAAGGTATGCTCTTCAAGTCATTAAAGGAGCAAGAAGTGGCGAAAGGAATTCGAAGAGAAAGCTTCAGAATGAACGATGCAGTATAATGAAAAGCACACAGCAGGAATGTTCTGAGGCACAATTTAATAACTCATATCCTCATTCGCAGATTCCTGCAAGTTGTATTTTATAGAATCCAGGTGCACATATCTCGTTAAGGCATTGCGCAATTTTTTTACTCGCATATATCTATAGCCATCCATCATATCTAGACTTCATTGCTGTTTCAACTGAAAAATATTCTAAAAATTTAATTATAGACATAGCAATACTTTTTCTAGTTAATACACATAATGTGCGGAATTGAGCAAGTCTAGTATATCAGCAAACGTGTCATACATATCTAATAGAAACTCGACCTCCATATGCGTATAGTGGAATTAAATCGTACCTGAATTTGAGGAATCATTTTAGAAAGTGATTTGCAACAGTTTTTGTTGTTTTTTATAAACATCAGTACGTTCTAAATTGTTCAAAATACTTGTAAGCAATTTAGAAAGTATTCGACATTAACTGTGATAAACTACAAAACTGTAAAACGTGAACAAAACAAATAGTGCATGAAAGAAACAGGTGCTGATTTTCACAAAATGAGGAGCAGAAAGAGTACTTCGTGTCCTTAAGGTTTTGAGTGGCTTTTTCTCTCTTGTTTATATGTCATTTCACCAATTTCTGTAACGCTTAAACTAAATTACAAGTCAGGAAGTGAATGTTATACCATTGTTGTATACGACTTCCTGTAGCCACGTGAAATTACGACCTGCTTTAGATTCCAGATGACGGATGTCGAAATGTAAGCAGTAAATAAATGAATAATAGCTTTCGATGTACAATCGCACCGCTGCTTCAACAATTAGGTGACAGTGCTGGAAAGGAAAACCATATCCACTTCTTCGACTGTGATATACATTGTGAAAGCGTGAATACCTTCACGAACATCAAAAGAGCACAGACTGATGGGATTCAAGGGCTCAGACGAACTCTAGGCGCTTCAGTCTGGAACCGCGTGACCGCTACGGTCGCAGGTTCGAATCCTGCCTCGGGCATGGGTGTGTGTGATGTCCTTAGGTTAGTTAGGTTTAAGTAGTTCTAAGTTCTAGGGGACTGATGACCACAGATGTTAAGTCTCATAGTGCTCAGAGCCATTTGAACCATTTTTTTGCTTAGACGAACACCGAGGAACCGAAACATAACTGAGGTATTTGTTTGCTTACGTTCGGTACAGTAAAATGGATGTTTGTGGGACCTCTCTGCCTGACGGAGGCACAGTGATTTTCGGCGCTGTTATCGTGACCATGTTCCACTGGATATCGTGGAAGATCTGTTCGAAGGCTCTTTTCAATGCCTAAGATAAAAGTGCGTAGTTCCATTAAAAATAAAAAAAAGTTAAAAAACAACAGTCATGGTGTCATCATTCGGCAACTACAAAGGTCAAAAATTATTCTACTATGTCGGAAAATTTGTCATATAATCGTCCATGGCTTAGCGTAAAACGGATAAGCGTTTTCGTGAACTTCGCTGTCTATATGTGTTTGGTTTCATGCCCTTGTTGCGGTTACGTCGTTGTTCTTCTTCCTTCTGCGTGTGGCAGCAGTGATGTGTATCGATATTTGCGCCGTGTACCATCTTTGGGTTGGTGCACATAGTTTCCGGCTAGAGGTTCTGGAGGCTGTCGGTCGGTTGTTGCGGACGAGGGAAGTTATCTCCGAGCGGCGCAGTCGGCTGGGTCCATTGGCAGCCCCTGCGCAGTGTCGGAGCGTGTGTGGAGCTGTCCGATCGCTACGAGCTTCGTGGTTCACCGACCCAGGACGTCAAAGTTGAGTAGTGGTTTCAACTACCCAAGCCACGTCCACTCATGTTGTGGTGGTTCGTTTCAGAGGTTTGCTGTTGGGGAGGTTTTCATGTGAACAACACCGAGTATTTCGACTGCTGAAATTTAGCCGCCATGCGGTGCAATTAACTATTTTGGTTGACTACGATTCGAGTGCACCAGTGGAATTTTCTGTTTTGTGGCCGTTAGTGTTCTGGTTACCTGCCCTGGCCACTAACGTAATTGCAGGCAGCGTCCTTTCCTGACTTGTTGTCGCCGTCTAACATGGTGTGTAATTTTGACAGCTAATACATACTGCATTGTTGATTATCACGTTTGTAACCTTTTCTGTTTGAGTTCTCGGGTACTGATTGATGGGAAGCAAGTCGTTGTGTCGGTCGGTCCGTGGCTGTCCCCTTGTTTGGTTCCGACGAATCAAGTGTAGTTGGGCTCACCACCTGTCTCGCCTAAGTGAATGAGGGCGGACCGACCTCCCTGGGGGCTTCTGAGTGCCACCGGTGTTTAATTATCTGTTTTTAGCTGCTTAAAATTTAAGGCTTATGGTTATTTTTTGTTTTTTCTTAAAAATTTTGCAAAATTAGTTCTTTAATTTATCTTTCATTGCGGCCTTCTGCCTTTAAAAGATTATGGTAATATATTTTAAAATATTTTAAAATTTTGAAACCTAACCTGCGGCCATTGGTATTGCACCTTGCATACGGTTGTTCTATCTGCTTTGCCTTGAGGCTTTCCACTTAACCGTGATATGTTTTTTTATTTTTTTTATTTGCCTTTTAATTTCATTTTTATCTTGTTTGTTTTTAAGATTTCTTGTTTTTAAACATTCTGGTCTTCTGTCTTTAAAAGTCTATGGTAATATATTCTAAAATTTTGAAACTTAATTGTGGTCTTCAGCCTTTGGCATTGCACCTAGCATACGTTTGTTCTATCTACTTTGCTGTGATATTTGTTTTTTTTTATTATTTTATTGCTGTCATAATTGGATTTTTATCTTGTTGATTTATTAAGATTTCTTGTTTGGAGGCCTTCAGCCGTGAAAGAATTGCATTCGGTAAAGGTCCGGCAATGTGCCACTCTGGTTGTAAAAGTTTTATTTAATTACAATTAGAAGGTGAAACTGACCCCAATCTTATTTAGCTCTTTCCCCAATGCTAATCACGTGTTCTGCACAGCGGGTTCAACGGGCGTATCAACGGACATCGAGAAATCGACTTGTTTTGGCTATATTTTAGGATAGTCTGTCTTTGCTGCCTCACCTTGTATTTGTTCCTAAAAAGCCACTCACTGTGGGTAGCAAATATAATGGAACAACCAGTTCAAAGTACTAGAATAAGTTGTTCTACAGCGGCCTTCCTCAAGGGCTAAGCACTCTACATTTAGCATTGAAGAACCTTTGTACTTTTCGGCATTGACTCCCTCATCAAGGCAACAATTCCAATTCAGGAAACTCACTCGTTAGTACGACAAAGACGAAAATCAGTCGGGAATGGGTTCTCCGCTTATGCTGTGCTGCGCTTTGCGTTGCGCCATTAGTGACCGAAACGGCAGCGGCCACTTCGAACGCTGAAAACGCGGTCAATGTTTACGTCCGCGCAGCTGCCGTCGACGAGGTTACCAGCAACACGCAGTCCCAGCCATCGAGTGTTTCGATCGATTGTTAACACTGCCGAGGAGGAGGTTAAAGCTCGCGCCGGGGCAGGCCGTCCTTGATGTTGTATAAACCAGAAGCGCGTGTTCGTGAGAGACGGCGACAATCGATAGCGACGGCGTGTCGCACTCGCGATATACTCGAACTGTACCGGCGCAGCCGGCACGGCTGCCTACGCGCTTCGCTTATCTCCCGCCTGCGCCTGGACTCCAGGCAATTAGGCCACGCACCACCTGTGGGGAAGCGACGCGCGAGCCGCCGACGCCTTCCGGTCCGCAATCTGCCTGCGACGCAGCTGACATGCACGCCGCAGTCAGCTGGAGAGGGTACGTACCGCTAAACATCACCCACACCCGAGTTATACTGCTAACATACAGGGTGTTTCGAAAATGACCGGTATATTTGAAACGGCAATAAAAACTAAACGAGCAGCGATAGAAATACACCGTTTGTTGCAATATGCTTGGGACAACAGTACATTTTCAGGCGGACAAACTTTCGAAATTACAGTAGTTACAATTTTCAACAACAGATGGCGCTGCGGTCTGGGAAACTCTATAGTACGATATTTTCCACATATCCACCATGTGTAGCAATAATATGGCGTAGTCTCTGAATGAAATTACCCGAAACCTTTGACAACGTGTCTGGCGGAATGGCTTCACATGCAGATGAGATGTACTGCTTCAGCTGTTCAATTGTTTCTGGATTCTGGCGGTACACCTGGTCTTTCAAGTGTCCCCACAGAAAGAGGTCACAGGGGTTCAAGTCTGGCGAATAGGGAGGCCAATCCACGCCGCCTCCTGTATGTTTCGGATAGCCCAAAGCAATCACACGATCATCGAAATATTCATTCAGGAAATTAAAGACGTCGGCCGTGCGATGTGGCCGGGCACCATCTTGCATAAACCACGAGGTGTTCGCAGTGTCGTCTAAGGCAGTTTGTACCGCCACAAATTCACGAAGAATCTCCAGATAGCGTGATGGATCTGAAAAATGGGCCAATGATTCCTTTGGAAGAAATGGCGGCCCAAACCAGTACTTTTTGAGGATGCAGGGACGATGGGACTGCAACATGGGGCTTTTCGGTTCCCCATATGCGCCAGTTCTGTTTATTGACGAAGCCGTCCAGGTAAAAATAAGCTTCGTCAGTAAACCAAATGCTGCCCACATGCATATCACCGTCATCAATCCTGTGCACTATATCGTTAGCGAATGTCTCTCGTGCAGCAATGGTAGCGGCGCTGAGGGGTTGCCGCGTTTGAATTTTGTATGGATAGAGGTGTAAACTCTGGCGCATGAGACGATACGTGGACGTTGGCGTCATTTGGACCGCAGCTGCAACACGGCGAACGGAAACCCGAGGCCGCTGTTGGATCACCTGCTGCACTAGCTGCGCGTTGCCCTCTGTGGTTGCCGTACGCGGTCGCCGTACCTTTCCAGCACGATCATCCGTCACGTTCCCAGTCCGTTGAAATTTTTCAAACAGATCCTTTATTGTATCGCTTTTCGGTCCTTTGGTTACATTAAACCTCCGTTGAAAACTTCGTCTTGTTGCAACAACACTGTGTTCTAGGCGGTGGAATTCCAACACCAGAAAAATCCTCTGTTCTAAGGAATAAACCATGTTGTCTACAGCACACTTGCACGTTGTGAACAGCACACGCTCACAGCAGAAAGACGACGTACAGAATGGCGCACCCACAGACTGCGTTGTCTTCTATATCTTTCACATCACTTGCAGCGCCATCTGTTGTTGAAAATTGTAACTACTGTAATTTCGAAAGTTTGTCCGCCTGAAAATGTACTGTTGTCCCAAGCATATTGCAACAAACGATGTATTTCTATCGCTGCTCGTTTAGTTTTTATTGCCGTTTCAAATATACCGGTCATTTTTGAAACACCCTGTATTACAGGCCTGTGTCTCTATGGCAGCTGTCAGTCTGTTTAACAATTTTGGTACGCCTTTTATACTCACCTTTTATGAAAGCACCTCTGTAGCAATCGACATGCGTTCAGCAAACAGCCATCGTACATAACCCAGCCCGCTCTAATGGTTCACGAGACCTAGAAGGCAACAGATTCCGGCCCCCAAGTAGACGACGTGTTCCTTGACTTCTGGAAGGGGTTCGACACGGTTCCACACTGTACCCTACACTGAGGTGGAAAAAGTCATGGAACAGTGATTTGCATATACAGGTTGTTACAAAAAGGTACGGCCAAACTTTCAGGAAACATTCCTCACACACAAATAAAGAAAAGATGTTATGTGGACATGTGTCCGGAAACGCTTAATTTCCGTGTTAGAGCTCATTTTAGTTTCGTCAGTATGTACTTCCTCGATTCATCGCCAGTTGGCCCAATTGAAGGAAGGTAATGGAGACTTCGGTGCTAGTGTTGACATGCGACTCATTGCTCTACAGTACTAGCATCAAGCACATCAGTACGTAGCATCAACAGGTAAGTGTTCATCACGAACGTGGTTTTGCAGTCAGTGCAATGTTTACAAATGCGGAGTTGGCAGATGTCCATTTGATGTATGGATTAGCACGGGGCAATAGTCGTGGCGCGGTTAGTTTGTATCGAGACAGATTTCCAGAACGAAGGTGTCCCGACAGGAAGACGTTCGGAGCAATTGATCGACGTCTTAGGGAGCACGGAACATTCCAGCCTTTGACTCGCGACTGGGGAAGACCTAGAACGACGAGGACACCTGCAATGGAAGAAACAATTCTTCGTGCAGTTGACGATAACCCTAATGTCAGCGTCAGAGAAGTTGCTGCTGTACAAGGTAACGTTGACCACGTCACTGTATGGAGAGTGCTACGGGAGAACCAGTTGTTTCTGTACCATGTACAGCGTGTGCAGGCACTATCAGCAGCTGATTGGCCTCCACGGGTACACTTCTGCGAATGGTTCATCCAACAATGTGTCAATCCTCATTTCAGTGCAAATGTTCTCTTTACGGATGAGGCTTCATTCCAACATGATCAAATTGTAAATTTTCACAATGAACATGTGTGGGCTGACGACAATCCGCACGCAATTGTGCAATCACGTCATCAGCAAAGATTTTCTGTGTACGTTTGGGCAGGCATTGTTGGTGATGTCTTGATTGGGCCTTATGTTCTTCCACCTACGCTCAGTGGAGCACGTTATCATGATTTCATAAGGGATACTCTACCTGTGCTGCTAGAACACGTGCCTTTACAAGTACGACACAACATGTGGTTCGTGCACGATGGAGCTCTTGCACATTTCAGTCGCAGTGTTCGTACGCTTCTCAACAACAGATTCGGTGACCGATGGATTGGTAGAGGCGGACCAATTCCATGGCGTCCACGCCCTCCTGACCTCAACCCTCTCGACTTTCATTTATGGCGGCATTTGAAAGCTCTTGTCTACGCAACCCCGGTATCAAATGTAGAGACTCTTCGTGCTCGTATTGTGGACGGCTGTGATACAATACGCCATTCTCCAGGGCTGCATCAGCGCATTAGGAATTCCATGTGACGGAGGGTGGATGCATGTATCCTCGCTAACGGAGGACATTTTGAAAATTTCCTGGAACAAAGTGTTTGAAGTCACGCTGGTACGTTCTGTTGCTGTGTGTTTCCATTCCATGATTAGTGTGATTTGAAGAGAAGTAATAAAATGAGCTCTAACATGGAAAGTAAGCATTTCCGGACACATGTCCACATAACATATTTTCTTTCTTTGTGTGTGAGGAATGTTTCCTGAAAGTTTGGCCGTACCTTTTTGTAACACCCTGTATACAGATGCGTTAGTATCGTGTGTATAAGGTATCGAAGGGCAGTGCATTGGCGGTGCTGTAATTTGTACTCAGGTCGTTCATATGTGAAAAGGTTTCCGACGTGATTATGGCCGCACGACGGTAATTAACAGACCTTGAACGCGGTATGGTAGTTGAAGCTAGATGAATGGGACATTCTATTTAGGAAATTGCTACGGAATTCGATACTCCGGGATCCACAGTGTCAATAGTGTGCCGAGAAAATCAAATTTCTAGCATTACTTCTGACCACAGACAATGAAGTGGATAACGGGCTTCACTTAACGACCGAGAGCAGCGGCGTTTGCGTGGAGTTATAAGCGCTAACGGGACAGTGCGTCGAAATTTGGCGTTAATTGGGTTACTGCAGCAGTCAACCGACGCGAGGGCCTTTGCTAACAGCACAACTTCGCCTGCAGCGCATCTCCTGGGTTCGTGGCCATATCGGTTGGACCCTAGACAACTGGAAAACCGTGGTCTGGTCAGATGAGCCCCGATCTCAGTTGATTATAGACCGCCGGCCGGAGTGGCCGAGAGGTTCTAGGCGCTACAGTCAGGAACCGCGCGACCGCTACGGTCGCAGGTTCGAATCCTGCCTCGGGCATGGATGTGTGTCATGTCCTTAGGTTAGTTAGGTTTAAGTAGTTCTAAGTTCTAGGGGACTGATGACCTCAGTAGTTAAGTCCCATAGAGCTCAGAGCCAGCTGAACCATCTGATTATAGACCAATATCCTTAACATCAGTTTGTTGCAGGATTCTCGAACATATTCTCAGTTCGAATATAATGAATTTCCTTGAGACAGGGAAGTTGCTGTCCATGCATCAGCACGGCTAGAAAGCATCGCTCCTGCGAAACGCAACTCGCCCTTTTTTCACATGATATCTTGCGAACCGTGGATGAAGGGTATCAGACGGATGCCATATTCCTTGACTTCCGGAAAGCGTCTGACTCGGTGCCCCACTGCTAACTAAGGTGCGAGCATATGGGATTGGTTCCCAAGTATGTGAGTGGATCGAAGACGTCTTAAGTAATAGAACCCAGTACGTTGTTCTCGATGGTGAGTGTTCATCGGAGGTGAGGGTATCATCCGGAGTGCCCCAGGGAAGTGTGGTAGGTCCGCTATTGTTTTCTATCTAGATAAATGATCCTTTCGATAGGGTGGATAGCAATGTGCGGCTGCTTGCTGGTGATGCTGTGGTGTACAGGAAGGTGTCGTCGTTGAGTGACTGTAGGAGGATACGAGATGACTTGGACAGGATTTGTGATTGGTGTAAAGAATGGCAGCTAACTCTAAATATAGATAAATGTATATTAATGCAGATGAATAGGAAAAAGAATCCCGTAATGTTTGAATACTCCATTAGTAGTGTAGCGCTTGACACAGTCACGTCTATGAAATGTTTGGGCGTAACACTGCAGCGCGATATGAAGTGGGACAAGCATGTAATGGCAGTTGTGGGGAAGGCGGATAGTCGTCTTCGGTTCATTGGTAGAATTTTGGGAAGATAGGGTTCTTCTGTAAAGGAGACCGCTTATAAAACACTAATACGACTTATTCTTGATTATTGCTCGAGAGTTTGGGACCCCTATCAGGTCGGATTGAGTGAGGACATAGAAGCAATTCAGAGGCGGGCTGCTAGATTTGTTACTGGTAGGTTTGATCATCACGTGAGTGTTACGGAAATGCTTCAGGAACTCGGGTGGGAGTCTCTAGAGGAAAGGAGGTATTCTTTTCGGGAATCGCTACTGAGGAAATTTAGAGAACCAGCATTTGAGGGTGACTGCAGTACAATTTTACTGCCACCAACTTACATTTCGCGGAAAGACCACAAAGATAAGATAAGAGAGATTAGGGCTCGTACAGAGGCATATAGGCAGACATTTTTCCCTCGTTCTGTTTTGGAGTGGAACAGGGAGATAAGATGCTAGTTGTGGTACGAGGTACCCTCCGCCACGCACCGTATGGTGGATAGCGGAGTAGTATGTAGATGTAGATGTAGATGACAGTAGCTGATGGGACGGTCCGAGTGTGACACAGACCTTACGATGCCATGGACCCAAATTGTCCATGCAGTGGGCACGCTGGTGGTGGCTCAGTCATGGTGTGGGCTGTATTTACACAGAATGGACTGGATGCTCTCGTCCAACCGAACCGATCTTTGATTGGAAATGGTAATGTTCGACTACTTGGAAACCATTTGCAGCCATTCACGGACTTCATATTCTGAAACAGCGATGGAATTTTTGTGGATGACAATGCGCCATGTCACCAGGCCACAACCGTTCGCAACTCGATTAAAGAAAACTCTGGACAATTCGAGCAAATGATTCGGCCAGCCGGATCGCTCGACATCAGTACCATCGAATATTTATGGGACATAAGTCGAGAGGTCAGTTCATGCACAAAATCCTGCATCGGCAACGCTTTCGCAACTATGGACGGCTATACAGGCAGCAAGGCTTGCTGGGGATGTCCAACGATTTCTTGACTCCATGCCACGCCGAGAAGCTGTGCACTACGCCGGGCAGAATGAGGCCTCCCATGACGTCTGTCAGCTCTGTGTAAGTAACAAAACATCAGCGAACAATATATGAGGACAGCTTTGTTATTGTACTGAAGAGTTCCTAGCAAAGAGAACACAGCATGTAGTTCTTAACGGAGAGAAATCTGCAGACATAAAAGTAGCTTCGGGCGTATCATACAGGAGTGTTACAGGACTATTTTTCTTCACATTGTATACAAATGACGCAGTGGATAAAATAGGAAACGGCATGTGGTTGTTTGTGGATGATATTTTCGTAGACAGAGAAGTTAAAACGCTAGAAAATTGCAGTGAAATGCAGGAAGACTCTTGGTACATGGACTGATAGATGACCCTCAACACGAACAAATGTAACGCTTTGCTCTTAAATAGAAATTATTGTGTGGATAGAACAATCACTGGAAGCATTCACACCTATGAAATACACTACTGGTCATTAAAATTGCTACACCACGAAGATGACGTGCTACAGACGCGAAATTTAACCTACAGGAAGACGTTGCTGTGATATGCAAATGATTAGCTTTTCGGAGCATTCACACAAGGTTGGCGTCGGTGGCGACGCCTACAACGTGGTGACATGAGGAAAGTTTCCAAACGATGTCTCATACACAAACAGCAGTTGACCGGCGTTGCCTGGTGAAGCGTTGTTGTGATGCCTCGTGTAAGGAGGAGAAATGCGTACCATCACGTTTACGACTTTGATAAAGGTCGGATTGTAGCCTATCGCGATTGCAGTTTATCGTATCGAGACATTGCTGCTCGCGTTGGTCGAGATCCAACGACTGTTAGCAGAATATGGAATCGGTGGGTTCAGGAGGGTAATAAGGAATGCCGTGCTGGATCCCAACGGCCTCGTATCACTAGCAGTCGATATGACAGGCATCTTATCCGCATGGCTGTAACTGATCGTGCAGCCACGTCTCTATCCCTGAGTCAACAGATGGGGACGTTTGCAAGACAACAACCATCTGCACCAACAGTTCGACGACGTTTGCAGCAAGATGGACTATCAGCTCGGAGACCGTGGCTGCGGTTACCCTTGACGCTGCATCACAGACAGGAACGCCTGCGATGGTGTACTCAACTACGAACGTGGGTGCACGAATGGCAAAACGTCATTTTTTCGGATGAATCCAGGTTCTGTTTACAGCATCATGATGATCGCATCCGTGATTGGCGACATCGCGGTGAACGCACATTGGAAGCGTGTATTCGTCATCGCCATACTGGCGTATCACCCGGCGTGATAGTATGGGGTGCCATTGGTTACACGTCTCGGCCACCTCTTGTTCGCACTGACGGCGCTTTGAACAGTGGACGTTATATTTCAGATGTGTTACGACCCGTGGCTCTACCCTTCATTCGATCCCTGCGATACCCTACTTTTCAGCAGGATAATGCACGACCGCATGTTGCAGGTCCCGTACGGGCCTTTCTGGATACAGAAAATGTTCGACTGCTGCCCTGGCCAGCACATTCGACAGATCTCTCTCCAATTGAAATCGTCTGGTCAATGGTGGCCGAGCAACTGGCTCGTCACAATACGCCAGTCACTACTCTTGATGAACTGTGGTATCGTGTTGAAGCTGCATGGGCAGCTGTACCTGTACACGCCATCCAAGCTCTGTTTGATTCAATGCCCAGGCGTATCATGGCTGTTATTACGGCCAGAGGTGGCTGGTCTGGGTACTGATTTCTCAGGATCTATGCACCCAAATTGCGTGAAAATGTAACCACAAGTCAGTTCCAGTATAATATATTTGTCCAATGAATACCCGTTTATCATCTGCATTTCTTCTTGGTGTAGCAATTTTAATGGCCAGTAGTGTACATATGTGAAACGTAGACTAAACGCCGCCTGAAATATTTATGATTCAAATCAAACTTATACGCTGAACTGGGCATTCTGCGATACGAAACTAACACTCGGAAATACCTTTTTAGTATTTTATTGACTAAGGCAACTTATACGTTTTAACAGAAACTGAACCCGCAGTAACAGCTCAAGATGATGACAGTCGGTCTCAACGCTTGCATTACAGTGGCACATAAAATTTAACAACTTTGTAGTTTTCGAAGTATGCTTATCACGAGAAAATTGACTGTCCTTTTTGATGAATTTTCGCTCTCACAAACCAATACCGTATTTTCAAATTCTGCCGTGCGAGCAATTCTTTGTTGAGAACGTTGGCCCGTTCTCAGTGGCTTGTTTAGCCCCGTTTGTGTCAACTTTGTATCCAAAACAATAAATTTCACTACGATGACACCTGTTGCGGAAGTTTTCCCTATACATTCGTTTGGCATCCTTAGCACTACAAATGGATATTTGTAGGATACCGAAACCAGTGACGCTTCAGCTTAGAAAGCCAGACACGAACTGTTAAGTCTTGGTAGCCTCCTCGGCGTAATAAAATCGACAAACTGCAATGCCCAATTGTTAACTGGAAATAGAGCAAAAAGGGTCTATGAACATGTCTCTGGAAATGCATCGTTGCCACAGTAGGTGGCACTGACGAATGAAGGTTCCTCTGATAACGTGCCGTGTCTGTAGCCCACAGACGACGACCATGCAGACTGATTATGCCAGTTCTGGTAAAGGTTCCTTCGTTGGTGAAGAGGAATGATGACCAAAATCCCATCATTGTGGTAGTCTGATGCAAAAACCATCGACAAAATTCTTCCCATAGAGGAAAATCCGCTGTTGATAATCCTTGTACTCGTTGCAGGTGACAGGATAGTAGCGGATGTTAGGCGGGAGACACATAATTGTACTCCAGGCAATCATCGTAGGTTGTACCACTCGCTCCTTCCGGCTCCTTGATTTTTCCCTTACCATCTGCGCCTGTCCTATCCGCCTCTCCCCCACCCTCACCTACCTTGGCCTCACCATTGACCATCACCTCACCTGGATCCCTCATCTCCGCTCCATCCAATCCAAAGCCCACAACCGCCTTCGACTCCTAAAGCTTACTCTCTGGCTGGACATGGGGGTTGAACCCCTGTACCATCCTCCACACCTACAAATCCTTAATCCGTCTCATCCTCTGTTATGCCAGTCCCACCTGGTTATCTGCCCCACCCAAATTCTATAAGTCCCTCCAGATCCTCGAGTGCCATGTACTCCAGCTGGCCTGCCATACCTGCCTGCCGTCCCCCACACAGATGCCCTACGATCTGATTCCTTTCTCCCATCTGCTCCTATTCCTCGAACATATCTGCATACTCTGCACCTCCCGCCGCCTTGATCCCCCACATCCCCTGGTTGCTCCTCTCCTCTCCAACCCCCGCCCTCTGCCGCGCCTTCACTGTTGTGTCCCGCTTACCCTCCACCTCTACACCCTTCATCTCCTTTCCCTAGGTGGCTTCTGTCAACTCCCCCTCCCAGATGATGCCCTCTGTCCCTTCATTTGTCTCTCCTATCAACTCTGATCCTCACCTCCCCCTCCTTTCCTCTGTCCTTTCCCCGGGCTCCCTCTTCTCCGCCCTTACATCCTGTTTTTTCCCTGCCTACCCTCTCTCTGCATCCCTTCTCTCCCCCGAGTCCTATTGCATTTCCTTCCTCTGCCTTTCCCCATTCGCTCTCGCGTCTGCCCTGCTCCCCCCTTCTGAGTCCTTTCCCTTCGTCGGTCCCCCCCCCCCCACCTTTCGTTTGTCCCTTCTTCCCCCCTTTTTTTCCCTCTCATCTGTCCAGGTCCCCCCCCCCCCCACCCCCCATATGCCCTTGCCTGTGATGAGTCATCTTCATGTCGCCTTTTTAGTGCAGTGTTTCCAGTGATTGTTAAGAGTTGTGCGTCTTTTCCGAAGTGTTGCGAACAGACATCATACTGTCCCCATGTTTTTTTTAATTGTCTGTCTACTATTTTCCCTGTCTGCTTCCTGTGTATTTTATTATCATCGCCCACCATTTGTTTTTTGTTTCAACTTTCCAAAATTTTCTGCCGTTTTACAATTTACGTCACCGTTTTATCGCCTGCTTTCATTGTTTCTTATCTTCTTGTGTTTTAAAAATTCTGTAGGCTGAAGAGCAGCGTACTAAGCTGATACCAGCCCGCCCCCTTCAGGGGGAATCGAAATCCAATAAAGGCAAAAAAGGAATCGTACTCTGGCTTACTCAGTGGTGGCAGGCCACTTGCCTGGAGCTTGATCTACGGTTGGTCTCAATATTCTGTAGAATCCACAAATCTGTTGTACGCACAGTCTCTCGCCTCCCTGTACGTTTGTCTGTCTGAAAGGATCCATGACCACACAAACTCCCAAAAAGGGCTTGAAATTTTATGCCATGTGGTTGGTATCTGTGAGGGTACTTGTTCTGGTATAGCCGTGCTGTCTGTCGGCCGTTTACATGTGGTTGGCCGTATACAAATACCATCTCGGCTTGTTCCCGGCATGACAAGCTGCAACACACGAGGAGTACATGGCACGTGGTCAGCGGAACTTCCATTCGTCAGCGCCATCTACTGGGGCAAACATGTTCATAGAACCTTTCTTCCTCCACTTCCAGTCAGGAATCCGTCCCTGCATATTGCCGGTTTTACTAACGTTGACGAGCCGAAACATTACGACCACCTGCTTAATAGCTTGTTGGGTCATCTTTGTACACCTATTCCGGGTATCATCGACTCTATAGTCCGCAGGTAGGTTTGTGGAGTTATGTGACACCAGGTGTGTACGCAGAAGTCGTGTAATTCTTGTAAATAACTCGCCGCTGGTTTGTGTACGTGGTGATGGCGCTTAATAGCGTCGCAGATGGCAACCACAGGATTCACATCAGGAGAATTTGGTGGCCAAAACAATAACGTGATTTACTATCACGCTCCTCAGATCAGTGTAGTACCATTCTGGCTTCGAGACACGGACAACTATACTGCTGAGAGATGACATCGTCGTCAGTGAAGACATCAAGCATGAACGGATGCAGGTGGTCCGCAGCTGACATGGTGTCTTCGATTACTAACAGGGTCCCAAGAAAACGCAGGAGAATATCTGTCATACCATAATACTGCTCCCACTAGCTAGCGTCCGTGGCGTGGTGCGCGTTTCGAGGCGCCGTTCGCCTGGATGTCAGCGTTTGTGGAGACGACCATCGATCTGGTGTAGCAGAAACGTGATTCATCCGACGACCCGACAGGTTTCCAGTGATACACAGTCCAACATCGATTATCCCGAGCTCACTACAATAGTAGGAGGGTCACTCCAAAAGAAATGCACACTATTTTTTTAAGTCAATCTTTTATTCTACATGTTTAAAAGTTTTACAGTGTGTAGATACGTCCTTTAGGAACAATATTTTCATTTCTCCATATAATTTCCATCCCTTTCACCTGATTTACACCATCTTGGAGCCAGTGCCTGTATAACCGCACGGTAAAATTCTCGACCAACCTGTTGGAGCCACTGTTTGGCAGCGTGCACAAGGGAGTTGTCATCTTCAAACCTTGTTCCACGAAGACAGTCTTTCACTTTCCCAAAGAGATCGTAGTCACATGGAGCCAGGTTAGGACTGTAAGGCGGGTGTTTCAGTGTTGTCCATTCGAGTTTTGTGATCGCTTCCATGGTATTTTGACTGACATGTGGCCATGCATTGTCGTGCAACAGCAAAACGTCCTGCTTTTGCCGATTTGGTCAAATACGACTCAGTTGAGCTTGAAGTTTCTGCCGGCCGGTGTGGCCGTGCGGTTCTAGGCGCTTCAGTCTGGAACCGAGCGACCGCTACGGTCGCAGGTTCGAATCCTGCTTCGGGCATGGATGTGTGTGCTGTCCTTAGGTTAGTTAGGTTTAAATAGTTCTAAGTTCTAGGGGACTGATGACCTCAGATATTGAGTCCTATAGTGCTCAGAGCCATTTGAAGTTTCTTCAGTGTCGTCACATATGCATCAGAATTTATGGTGCTCCCACTTGGCATGATGTCCACAAGCAAGAGTCTTTCGGAATCGAATAACACCGTAGCCATAACTTTTCCAGCAGAAGGTGTGGTTTTGAATCTTTTTTCTTGGGTGAATTTGCATGATGCCACTCCATTGATTGCCTCTTCGTCTCTGGTGAAAAATGATGGAGCCATGTTTCATCACCTGTCACAATTCTTCTAAGAAATTCATCTCCACCATTCTCGTACTGTTCCAAAAGTTCGCTGCATACCGTTTTTCTTGTTTCTTTGTGAGCCACTGTCAACATCCTGGCAACCCACATAACACAAACCTTTTTTAAAGCCAACACTTTCAGCATTATGCAAACACTTCCTTCCCCTATCCCAACGTAGCGTGACAATTCGTTCACTGTGATGCGTCTGTCAGCAGTCACCAATTCGTTAACTCTCTCACATTGTCTGGAGTGTGTGCAGTACCTGGCCTGCCGCTGCGAGGACAATCCTCAATATTGCCGTGCCCGCTTTCATCACGTAACCTGTTTGCCCACCGAGACTCACTGTTGCGATCGACAGCAGCATCTCCATACGCCTTTTTCAACCTCTTGTGGGTGTATCCCACTGTCTCGTTTTCACAGCACAGGAATTCCATGACAGGACGCTGCTTCTGACAAACGTCAAGTGTAGCAGCCATCTTGAAGACATGCTGTGACGGCGCCACTCACGGGAACAGGTTGAACTAAGTTTAAAAACAAGCGGGAAGGATGCATCTACACACTGTAAAACTTCCACACATGCAGAATGAAAACTGTATTTTTACAAAAATAGTGTGCATTTCTTTTGGAGTGACCCTTATAATTAACGATATCGTCGGACCAACATGTGAACACGCAGGAATCGTCTGCTGCGGAGCGCCTTGTTAAAAAATATGAGCCGAACGGTGTGCGTCCACCAACACTGTGCTCTTTCGCCCGCCACAGATCGCTAACTATCCTACTTTACAAAGCAGACGAGTCTCCAAACCCCACGTTCTGTGAAGAGTCTTGGGTGTCCAACAACTTAGATCCTAGTAGTAGTAGTTTGACTGCCTTTCTGCCACTTTCCGCAGATGCTCAACACAGTAGCAGGTGAACATTCGACCAGCTTCCCGTTTTAGAGATACTCCCAACAAGCTCTGCGTAATATCACTCTGTCCTTTGGTAAAGTCGCTTACCTCAGTGGATTTCTGCATTTGCAGCGCACATCTTTGCTAGGGCAATCCCTCATCCGCCTTTGCTCGTCTTACATACTTTTCTTACTGCGTTATTTACCCACAACGCGACCAGGAGGTATCCAACATTGCAGTGAGCAGTGGTCATAATATTTTGGCTGATCCATGTATACAGGGTGACAGTTATTGAACTATACGAAAAAAAGTAAATTAGTTACAAAATACGGCGTGCACGCACTTTATTCAACATGTAAACGTCACTACAGGTGTTCGGATTTAGGTTATGACTTATTCGATATGCCTGCCATCAGTGACTATGGCCGGCCGGTGTGGCCGAGCGGTTCTAGGCGCTTCAGTCTGGAACAGCGTGACCGCTATGGTCGCAGGCTCGAATCCTGCCTCGGGCATGGATGTGTGTGATATCCTTAGGTTAGTTAGGTTTAAGTAGTTCTAAGTTCTAGGGGACTGATGACCTCAGAAGTTAAGTCCCATAGGGCTCAGAGCCATTTGAACCATTGACGATGATGTGACACAGACGAATAGCGAAATTCTGCATGACCCACTGAAGTATCAGGACATCGATGCTGTCGGTGACCTCCTGAATGGCTGTTTTCAGCTCAACACTGGTTTTTGGGTTATTGCAGTACACCTTGTCTTTAATATACTCCCACAAAAAGGAGTCGCATGTGTTCTGATCCGGAGAATATGGCGGCCAATCGAGGCCGGTGCCAGCGGCCTCTGAGTACCCAGAGCCAGGACATCAAACACTCTCCTGTTTCGATGGGGTCGAGCTCTGCCTAGCATGAACCACATCTTGTCGAAATCAGGGGCACTTTGGATAATGGGGATGAAATCATCTTCCAGAACCTTCATGTATCGTTCGGTAGAGAACATGCCATCAAGAAATGTCACACCGATTATTCAGTGACTGGACATTGCACTTCATACAGTCACTTGTTGACGGTGAAGAGACTTCTCGATCGCGAAATGCGGATTCTCAGTCCCCCAAATGCGCCAATTTTGCTTATTGACGAACCCATCCAAATGAAAGAAGGCTTCGTCGTTAAATCAAGCCAAGCATGCGCATACCAATTCCCATCACGCCTTGCTCCCAACCGTGCAGTTTGAATGTCCTAACGCAAACCGTTCAGAAGTTATGACGATTTTATTTCACATAGTTCAATAATTATTTACATACAGGGCTATTACAAATGATTGAAGCGATTTCATAAATTCACTGTAGCTCCATTCATTGACATATGGTCACGACACACTACAGATACGTAGAAAAACTCATAAAGTTTTGTTCGGCTGAAGCCGCACTTCAGGTTTCTGCCGCCAGAGCGCTCGAGAGCGCAGTGAGACAAAATGGCGACAGGAGCCGAGAAAGCGTATGTCGTGCTTGAAATGCACTCACATCAGTCAGTCATAACAGTGCAACGACACTTCAAGACGAAGCTCAACAAAGATCCACCAACTGCTTGCAATCTCACAGTTTAAATTTTACGGCCCCTTCTTCTTCTGCGAAATAACGTTACAGGACACATTTATCTGGATATGCTGGAAAATTGGCTCATGCCACAACTGGAGACCGACAGCGCCGACTTCATTTTTCAACAGGATGGTGCTCCACCGCACTTCCATCATGATGTTCGGCATTTCTTAAACAGGAGATTGGAAAACCGATGGATCGGTCGTGGTGGAGATCATGATCAGCAATTCATGTCATGGCCTCCACGCTCTCCCGACTTAACCCCATGCGATTTCTTTCTGTGGGGTTACGTGAAAGATTCAGTGTTTAAACCTCCCCTACCAAGAAACGTGCCAGAACTGCGAGCTCGCATCAACGATGCTTTCGAACTCATTGATGGGGACATGCTGCGCCGAGTGTGGGAGGAACTTGATTATCGGCTTGATGTCTGCCGAATCACTAAAGGGGCACATATAGAACATTTGTGAATGCCTAAAAGAACTTTTTGAGTTTTTGTATGTATGTGCAAAGCATTGTGAAAATATCTCAAATAATAAAGTTATTGTAGAGCTGTGAAATCGCTTCAATCATTTGTAATAACCCTGTACATACACTCCTGGAAATTGAAATAAGAACACCGTAATTCATTGTCCCAGGAAGGGGAAACTTTATTGACACATTCCTGGGGTCAGATACATCACATGATCACACTGACAGAACCACAGGCACATAGACACAGGCAACAGAGCATGCACAATGTCGGCACTAGTTCAGTGTATATCCACCTTTCGCAGCAATGCAGGCTGCTATTCTCCCATGGAGACGATCGTAGAGATGCTGGATGTAGTCCTGTGGAACGGCTTGCCATGCCATTTCCACCTGGCGCCTCAGTTGGACCAGCGTTCGTACTGGACGTGCAGACCGCGTGAGACGACGCTTCATCCAGTCCCAAACATGCTCAATGGGGGACAGATCCGGAGATCTTGCTGGCCAGGGTAGTTGACTTACACCTTCTAGAGCACGTTGGGTGGCACGGGATACATGAGGACGAGCATTGTCCTGTTGGAACAGAAAGTTCCCTTGCCGGTCTAGGAATGGTAGAACGATGGGTTCGATGACGGTTTGGATGTACCGTGCACTATTCAGTGTCCCCTCGACGATCACCAGTGGTGTACGGCCAGTGTAGGAGATCGCTCCCCACACCATGATGCCGGGTGTTGGCCCTGTGTGCCTCGGTCGTATGCAGTCCTGATTGTGGCGCTCACCTGCACGGCGCCAAACACGCATACGACCATCATTGGCACCAAGGCAGAAGCGACTCTCATCGCTGAAGACGACACGTCTCCATTCGTCCCTCCATTCACGCCTGTCGCGACACCACTGGAGGCGGGCTGCACGATGTTGGGGCGTGAGCGGAAGACGGCCTAACGGTGTGCGGGACCGTAGCCCAGCTTCATGGAGACGGTTGCGAATGGTCCTCGCCGATACCCCAGGAGCAACAGTGTCCTTAATTTGCTGGGAAGTGGCGGTGCGGTCCCCTACGGCACTGCGTAGGATCCTACGGTCTTGGCGTGCATCCGTGCGTTGCTGCGGTCCGGTCCCAGGTCGACGGGCACGTGCACCTTCCGCCGACCACTGGCGACAACATCGATGTACTGTGGAGACCTCACGCCCCACGTGTTGAGCAATTCGGCGGTACGTCCATCCGGCCTCCCGCATGCCCACTATACGCCCTCGCTCAAAGTCCGTCAACTGCACATACGGTTCATGTCCACGCTGTCGCGGCATGCTACCAGTGTTAAAGACTGCGATGGAGCTCCGTATGCCACGGCAAACTGGCTGACACTGACGGCGGCGGTGCACAAATGCTGCGCAGCTAGCGCCATTCGACGGCCAACACCGCGGTTCCTGGTGTGTCCGCTGTGCCGTGCGTGTGATCATTGCTTGTAGAGCCCTCTCGCAGTGTCCGGAGCAAGTATGGTGGGTCTGACACACCGGTGTCAATGTGTTCTTTTTTCCATTTCCAGGAGTGTATATTGAAGCTAGTGGCGTAAACGTCGACGTGGTAGGCTGTTATTTGTTATGATACCTAAACAGTTTACAAACAAATGCCTCACCCGCTTTGTTCATTCAAGACCCCGCGCCACCTGATTCATTTCCAGCTGCCGGTTCCTCATCTCAACACAGCTTACGGTCATCTACTGTCTGTATAATGTTGACCCTATATGTTTGGGACTCCACGTAAGTTCATTTAAGTTATGATACGGCTAAGGAGGGAGCAGAGTTGTGCGCCAAAGTCGCAAAGGCTCCCTTTCTGTCGTTATTGGTCACTTCTTGCTCTATGAAAAGGTTATAATTTTTCTTTTCAAATCTCTCACTCCACAGATAAGACAGTTCAGGCTCACGTAATCGCCGAGGATTCATTTACGTTTTAATCGATCAGCAGTTCCTTTCCAAATGGATCGCGCTTCCTAGAAAACGTCACAACAGCTTTTATCAGAGCACGTGTGGTGAAAGACATGTGCCGCTAGTTGCGCGCTGGTTTCACAGGTGCCGTAGCGGGGTGCGAGTCACAACCCGGAGGAGCAAAGCGAGCGAAGAGGTTGTGTGTAGAGCTGTCTGTCTGAGCCGCAGGCGACTCATCGACCTCTGTTGTTGTCGGAATATGAGGGCCTCGAAGTAAGCCGGCTGTCATAAAGCCCGGTCCACACACAACGATCTCTCTGCGCAGACATCGGCGCAGATGTCTGTACATGCAAAAGATCGCTGCAAATGTGGTGTGTTCACACGACACAAACCCCAATCTACTACTCGCCCGCCATCTGTCGGTGTAGAAAAGAAATATCAGTGGCAAGCGACTGCGCTCCCCATAAACGTCAAAAATTTAATTCAGTTATTTTAAAATATATAAATGGAGGAAGTTCTGTTGTGGTCTGTGTTCGCAACTTGTGTTGCAAAAAACATTCAGACCAACCGCAGGAAACAGAGAAAGCGGTCAAAATGGTGTAGACAGTGGCTGCTAAAGCGAAAGCAGTTTTCACACGTACATTTACTGCGAGAGTTGCAGGGCGAACCTATTTTGTTTTACATTGCCTCGTGTTCCATTTACTGGCGCATTGACACTCCAATTTCATCTTCAATTGTACTCCTGCTTGGTCTTGGCGTTTCTTGATCACTAAGAAAGCCAAGCAGATCAAAATACCATAACGTTGGCTGGTATACTTGATCTACTCTTGCACCAGATCTTCTAGATTTCTGATCTATGGATAACTCTTTTCGGTAAACAGTTCGCTGACAGACTTAATTTACTTGACTTGCCTTCATGAACTCATCCTTCAGGACAGCGAAAATAGCTGCACATGTGTTGGGTATAATTTTACTCAACGCTTGTTTCGATATTGCAGTTGAAAATTCCAAATCCTTGTAGCTCCTTCCCGTTGCTAGGAATCTTAATGTTACCGCCAGCCGTTCATGAGGAGAAATTGCCCTTCTCATACAAGTATTTTCTCATAATATGAGGGAATACAAGCTTTAAGAGATAATTATAAGTTTCGACATCCATCCGCAAATAATTTCGCCAGTTCGCAACGAATTTTTTAATTTTTATTACCGTTTCTCTGTTTGCCCGCAATTTTTCAATTAGAGCATTGTATGCTGCTGTCTTTTTGTCTCGGTCACTATATTCTTTACTTTTAATCTTCCACAAACATGGGTGGTTTCTGTATATTTCAATGAATTCACTTACAAACTCTCGAGAACACTGACGAGTGCCAGCCATTTTAATGCCTGTGCGCAAAATACAAACACTGGACTGAGCAAACAGCTGTTTCGCGCCAGATTTGCGGCGATCTCCTGTCCGCACGCTCCAACTTGTCTGCGCAGATGTGGTTTGAACCTACAGATTTGAGAGGTTTCGCTCAAACCTCCAACTCCAACTTCCAGGTTTGCGCACACCTCAGGTTGGTGCAAATCTTCTGTCCACACGCAACGATCTGTCTGCGCAGATGTGATGTGCGCAGACATGTGCGCAGACAGATCGTTGCGTGTGGACGGGCCTTAAGAGCAGGGACTACAGCGAGTGGTGTTGCCAGGGTAAGCGGCCGTTGCTGGCCATCGCGTGGTGTGGGGGAGACGCCATGAAGTTTGAGGCTGCAAATAGTTTCACGGCCACCTTATAAGTAAAATCCGTATTAACCCATACCTGGTAGACCTGGCTTCTAGGGACCCTGACGGCAATTCCTTCTTTCCAAGGCCGCAGTGTGTGTGGTAGCACTGACCTGGCTCTCTCTGTACCTCCCTGACATTCAATTGACTACCAGCCCACAACATCATTGCAGGCGTGTCTTTGCTAGTTTTGGTTCTGTATAGGTGATCGGGTCTCGAGGACGCAAGTATACCTTTAGTGAAAGTTGTTCTTTTTCGTAGCATTTTCAATATTTTGGACTTGCGCTACCACACTTACGAAAAATGAACGAGGATTACAGATGATCTAAACGAATATCGATGACATAAGCGGAAGCGACAGCCATTGTTTGCACAACGTTTCGGCAGTTTGAGTGAACAAACATACTGAAATTGGCTGGTAAAGACACTGTATCATCAAACAATAAGATTTTTTAGCCGTTTCTGCTATTACGTACTATTTTCATAAATGAGGTAGTCATTCATCTGAAAATATTACGATAAAATTCCCCCCAAAAGTCATGTCTGCAGAAATTTTTAAGTTTTCTTCAGCCTTACAGCTTTGAAGCATAGTCTATTTTGTGTTTAAATGTGGAGTTTCATCGTGTAGCTTAGTAGCTGAGTTGTGGGACTTTGGAAAATTATATTTTTCACTTTCTACATTTTATTCATTTCACTGTGTTTTTTTTAACGCCTATGAGATATAACCAGAAATGACGAATGTAGTTGTAAAACGGTTGTAATAAATCGTTATTGGATTTTTAATATTTAACCAGAACATACTGAAACCTTACGTGGATCCTGAGGACCCAGGTGTACCATTTAGGGGTTAACAAAGGTACAGAGTAGGCAATGACACAACATGTAAGGGGAAAAGAAGCAGGCGAGGAAGAACATCTAAACACCTATCCTGAATATATATATATTTGGTTCAAATGGCTCTGAGCACTATGGGACTTAACATCTGTGGTCATCAGTCCCCTAGAACTTAGCACTACTTAAACCTAACTAACCTAAGGACATCACACACATCCATGCCCGAGGCAGGATTCGAACCTGCGACCGTAGCAGCCGCGCGGTTCCGAACTGCGCGCCTAGAACCGCTAGACCACCGCGGCCGGCATATATATTTGTACTCTAGATATTGACAACGGAAGATATGAATGTACCTATTACTTTTAAAAATTAATAACCTCTAAACATCTAGTTGATAGCGCTTGACCAACGCTAATGGAAAATAGTTTTAGAATTTCTATTGAAGTAGTACAATTTCAGTTATGAGCCGGAATGTTGATTACGTATTTTGAAAAAATCCATTTTAGAGCAAAAAATTGCAAAACTATAAATTTAGCCCAATATTAGATTATGGACTACAATAACATTCCGTACACGTTTCATTCTCATTCCAATTAATATATATAATATTAAACAATCCTATTTTGACCATTCTCCTGAATAAGTTGCCTAAGGACTCCAACAAAAAACTAATGTCACCGCCGAAGAGCATGGCAAAGCCTAGCCCCAGTTCATTTACAATACTTATGCTAGCGATAATTTTAAAGTTATTATTTGTTATGAAGTTCCTGTGCAATATGCAAAACACCTTACGCTAGATTATTTGATCAATAGATAATGAAATAGCATCTTTAACAGCTCAAAGGGATCAGCAACCATGCGCTAGTTGTATAAAATGTTTATATGCGTAGTTTTCGTGGTAATATGTAGAGTATGTGAGATTTTATCGGTTTTGTGAAGACATATCTAATTTATACATGGGTAGCGGCTATGTTGGCCTAGGTTAGTTCGCTCTGAAATGTCTGCGACATGGATGTGTGCTGATGAGCGGCGTTCCAGCCGCGAGTGAAATGTGTGCAATTTTTCTGGTAGCAAATCTATGGACTTGCAGAAATTCTGCAGCAGTTTGGAAACTTGGGAATTCTTCGCAAGTTGCGCTCTCGACAGTGGAGCGGTCTTTAAAGACCGGAGAAATTTCTAAACAGGTTTGCGGACTTTAACGCTGAACTGCAGTCTTGTGTTTATAGACATAAAATTTCAGCATAGCTTCACCGACGTTGAGAACTTACCCGCAACCCATTTGCCGTTCAACAGTAGCGTGGTGTGCCGGACTTGGTGCATTCTTGATTGAATTTGAGAATCAGCCAGTTGTTGCACTCACTGTACTAGGAAAGGGTTGAATAAACGTATTCGTTACTGAACAGTACTCAGCTTGTGTTAAGGAAATTCGTTTACTTTTCCAAATATAATTCTGCCTGCAATTTAATTAAATTTAGGAAGTCAATAGAACAATAACAGCCTAGTGCTACACGCGTGTGTCCGTGCCATAGACACATACGAAGCCAACGAATGTAAAAAAAATCGGTCTACGACTCAGTTAGGGCTTTTCATACAGAGACAGTGTGTAAGTAAGTCGTGCTTGGTTGTCTAGTGGTGAAGTGCGAGTCTAGAGACCGTAAGGTATCGAAATCGAATTGCGGTCAGAAGCCGGAATTTTTCATCCGCCTTTACGCTAGCCTTCACCTCTTAGTGGGTGTGCTAGCAACGACACGTGGTTCGGATTGCTCGTTAAACTAATGGTCACATTGTAACCTCCCCACAAAGATTAGTTATTAAATGAAAATGTGTCAAGTGTAACCTCCCCACAAAAAAATATTTTTAAATGGAAATGGAGCCAAGCGTACCCTCGCCACAAAAATAATAATAATTAAATGAATTTTTCTAAGATTGTAACCTCTGAACAAAATTAATTTTAATGTAACCTCTGAACAAAATTGGCTTCGATTTATAGTCTCTGTGCAAAGAATGCATTCACACTTAATATTCCCACAAAATTCTTTTCTCATTTAATGTCAAGTTCGAAATAGAAAAATTCCTAAACACCAAAATAATAAAAAAAGTTCTGTAACCTGATAAATTTTATGAGGACAGCAGCGCTGACCTTCGGCCCTGTATTCTGAATAAAAAAAGCAAAAATTCTTACCTCAATAAAACTGCAATTATATCTGCTCTTAAATTAGTCATTTTTCGACACAGCTTCGTGCAATGCTGGCGTATACATATATATATATATATATATATATATATATATATATATATATATATATATATATATATATATATATATATATATATTATTCTTGGATGCAATGATAATGCATTGGGAATTCTTTAAATTGAAATGAATGCTTTTCTTTAAAAGAGTTGCTTTATATTATAAAAATTATTATTGGGGCATTTCTTTGAACAAATTAAATTACAATTAACATACATTATTAAATATGCGCAAGGCTGCTTCTTTACCTTCTACAACAATACTCATCCTCCAGAGTCCTGACCAGAGTCGCGAGCAGAGCACACAGCCGACGCATGCCGACTCCCGCCGACTCACGCAGACTAGCACGGACTGACGACTACTGTCGACTCGCGCAGTCAAGCGCAGACTAGCAACAACTAACGGTAAACTACTCTCTGGTCAGAGATTCTGTCATGCCTCGCCCATCGCCGGCAATGTATACGTCCTTCAACCTTTCCACGGTATGATTACTGGGGTAGGACCCAAAAGACGCGGAAGTGGCGTCCAATTGAAAGTACTTGCCAAAGGGAGGCTGAACATCTCTCCTGAGGGACACCCAGCCCGTCATGCCATACGATTTTACTTTAGTGTGTAAGTAGAAAGACTACAGTGAGTCTTAAGCATCATGCTGTCGCGACCCCTCTTCTCGTCCCGTCACAGTTACGCGATCTTACGCGAATGCATGGTTTCGTGGTGTGATCAATTACTAAGACATTCTCGAGTTTTCAACCTCGTCAAGTGGTTAAAAACACACGAGCTTTCGGCAGAGTTCTGCTCGCCCAAGGCCGACTGGTAATCGAATCCCCGGTCGCCGATCTCCTAATCCTTACTAAGCGGTGCTGCTGCCTCCGATGTCCAGTCCAGTATTACATAATGTAGTATTTACCTCCTGCGTCCGCTTCAGTCACGCGATGACAGGATCCCACACCGCACTGAAACGCAAGTTGCTGTCTTTATTGAGGGTGCATACTAAGATTTCAATTTAATCTATCTGATGTTGCTCTACACAGCGCACTGCTTTCACCACGTAATTCACTGGTGGCCATTAAATTTGCAACACCGTAAAGTTATCATGCTACGATCGTCAGGTTGCCATGAATTGTAATAAACACTGCGATACGCAAATGATTAGCATTTCAGCGGAACAGCACTTTGTAGGTAGTGATAACGTTACCTAATCGTATATAGGGGAAACCAGGGTTAGTTTGCACAAGAGGTTAGCTGGCACACAGCTTCTATTTCCTACCACAGTGAAGCTAGAATGCTGTCATCGTGAGAATGGGGTGACTTCTTAAAGGTCCACCATCCACCGAAACTCCAGTGTGCTTGGAAGATTCACGAAGGAAGTACCCCTGTTTCACCGTAATCAGACTGCAGAGTAATTTTTTTTTCATCAGAAATTTTTTTGGTCTGGTGAACCTGTACATCAAATTGAGGCGCTGCTGGTGGCGCTTTTCGAAACAGTGATTAAGTGTGGTTGCGTGCATATATCATAAACTCTTGTACCTGATGTTTCGAATTGGTATCCATTTTGTTTTTGATACTCTCTTGAGGCTAGTCGGCAGAGCTAGGTTTTGTATCAGTTGGCGTAGCTATGACAACTTGCCCATCTACATCAGCTACCCCCTCCATAGCTGTTCATTAAAAAATAAGCACCTTCTCTAAGAAATGAATGCATACACAATACCCTGGAAGAAAATCGCCCTTTGCCCAACCCAAGGCCACGATAGCAATATGTGTGTGGCCAAAAAAGAAGATTTATTGCTATTATAACAGACAGTCGCATACAAGATAGAATCACTGCTGAAAGGGTAAATTAGATGAAAAAGCAACTTGCAGTCAAGAAGGACGACATGGCTAAGGTTGATAAGTCGAAGAAGAAGAAGAAATGTCCTAGACCAACAACGAACCCCCACAATTTCAAGGATTGGTTGATCACCCTGAATGCCATATGAATGTCTGTTTTGATGAAGCGCCATGTCCTCCAGCCAGTACCTTGGGAAGATTGTCGAAACTGATGGCAACGAGATTCACCTGTTTACCATGGTCAAAAACTGGAGATGCTCAGATGATGATATTTCTGTTTCGGTACGACCAAAGCAAAACTGCGCAGAGTTTGACCCGACGTGTTCAAATAAACGTGCGCCCAACTCCTACATTTGTGGTGGATTTAAGACATAAAACTTGTTATATTTGAATAACTAGCAATTATGTGCAACCACTCGCTCACAGAAACATTCGTACCTAAAGACTAGAAAAATGCTCAAGTCACGCCAATACCCAGAAAGGTAAGTAGGAGTAATCCGTTCAATTACAGGCCCATAGCACTAACGTCGATTAGCAGTACGGTTTTGGAACATATACTGTATTCGAACATTATGAAACACCTCGAAGAAAACGATTTATTGACACATAGTCAGCACGCATCTAGAAAATATCGTTCTTGTGAAACACAACTAGCTCTTTATACTCATGAAGTAATGAGTGCTATCGACAGGGGATGCCAAATTGACTCCATATTTTTAGATTTCCAGAAGGCTTTCGACACCGTTCCTCACAAGCGTCTTCTAATCAAACTGCGTGCCTATGGAATATCGCTTCAGTTGTGCGACTGGATTAGTGGTTTCCTGTCAGAAAGGTCACAGTTCGTAGTAATAGACGGAAAGTCATCGAGTAAAACGGAAGTAATATCCGGAGTTCCCCAAGAAAGTGTTGTTCCTGATCTATATTAACGATTTAGGAGACAATCGTAGTTGCCGTCTTAGATTGTTTGCAGATGATGCTGTCACTTACCGTCTTGTAAAGTCATCAGATGACCAAAACGAATTTCAAAATGATTTCGATAAGATATCTGTGTGATGTCAAAAGTGGCATTTGACCCTGAATAAAGAAAAGTGTGAAGTTATTAACATGAGTACTAAAAGAAATCCACTAAATTTCGATTAAGCTATAGGTCACACAAATCTGAAGGCTGTAAATTCAACTAAATACATAGGGATTACAATTATAAATACCCTAAACTGGAACTATCACATAAGATAATGTTATGGGTAGAGCAAACCAAAGACTACGATTTATTGGCAGAGCACTTACAAGGTGCAATAGGTCTACTAAATAGACTGCTTACACCACGATTGTCCGCCCTACTCTGGAGTATTGCTGTGCAGTGAGGGATCCGTATCAGGTGGGACTGACGGATGACATCGAAAAAGTACAGAGAAGGGTGGCTCGTTTTGTATTATCGCGAAATAGGGGAGATAGTGCCACAGACATGATACGTGAATTGGAGTGGCAATCATTAAAACAAAGGCGTTTTTCGTTGCGACGGCATCTTCTCATGAAATTTCAATCACCATTTACCTCCTCCGATTGAGAAAACGTTCTGTTGGCACCTACCTACATAGGGAGAAATTATCATCACGGTAAAATAAGAGAAATCAGGGCTCGCGTAGAAAAATTTAAGTTCTCGTTTTTGACGCGAGCTGTTCGAGAATGGAACGGTAGAGTGACAGCTTGAAGGTGGTTCACTGAACCCTCTGCCAGGCCCTTTATTGTGAATAGCAGAGAAATCACGTACATGTAGATGAAGATGTAAAGCTATAGGTAGGCCTCCTATAATAATAAGCAGAAATTATTTTTTCTTAAATAATTCATTGCTTGTTCTACATTTAAGTTCATAGTGTTTTTATACATATAAGCTGAAATTATTTTTGTTCAGTTATATTTTCTTGATGAAGAATTTATTTTTTTAAAAGCAAGTTACTCTATGTGATCAAAACTATCCAGACGCCCCCAAAAACATACGTTTTTCATATTAGGTGCATTGTACTGCCACCTACTACCAGGTACTCCATATAAGCGACCTCAGTAGTCATTAGACACGTGAGAGAGCAGAGTGGGGCGCTCCGCAGAACTCACGGACTTAGAACGTGGACAAGTGATTGGGTGTCACTTATGTCATACGTCTGACAACGAGGTTTACACACTCCTAAACATCCCTACGTCCACTGTTTCCGATGTGAAGTGGAAACGTGAAGGTACATGTACAGCACAAAAGCGTACAGGCCGATCTCGTCTGTTGACTGACAGAGACCGCCGACAGTTGGAGAGGGTCGTAATGTGTAATAGGCAGCCATCTATCCAGACCATCACTCAGGAATTCCAAACTGCATCAGGATCCACTGCAAGTACTATGACAGGCGGGAGGTGAAAAAATTGGATTTCATGGTCGAGCGGCTGCCCATAAGCCACACATCACGCGCGTAAATGCCAAACGACGCCTCGCCTGGTGTAAGGAGCGTAAACATTGGATGATTGAAGAGTGGAAAAACGTTGTGTGGAGTGACGAATCACAGTACACAATGTGGCGATCCGATGGCAGTGCATGGTATGGCGAATGCTCGGTCAACATCTGCCTGCGTGTGTAGGGCAACAGTAAAATTCGGAGGCGATGGTGTTATGATGTGATCGTGTTTTTCATTTTAACGAAGGGGGCTTGCACCCCATGTTGTCTTTCGTAGCACTATCACAGCACAGGCCTACATTGACGTTTTAAGCACCTCCTTGCTTCCCACTGATGAAGAGCAATTCGGGTATGGCGATTGCATCTTTCAACTCGGTCGAACACCTGTTCATAATGCACGGCATGTGGCGGAGTGGTTACACGATAACAACATCCCTGTAATGGACTGGCCTGCACAGAGTCGTGGCCTGAATCCTATAGAAGCCCTTTGGGATGTTTTGGAACTCCGACTTCGTTCCAGGCCTCACCGACCGACATCTATACCTCTCCTCAGTGCCGCACTCCGTGAAGAATGGGCTGCCATTCCCTAAGAAACCTTCCAGCACCCGATTGGACGTATGCTTGCGAGAGTGAAAGTTGTCATCAAGGCTAAGGGTGGGCCAACACCATACTGAATTCCGGCATTACCAATGGCGGGCGCCTCGAACTTTTAAGTCATTTTCAGCCAGGTGTCCAGATACTTTCGATCACATTGTGTACCTCAAGTTTTGAGTTTTTTCTAAGTATCCCTATTTCTATCAGGTTATGCCAACTCACCCCTAGCGGTACGCCAAGTAATCCCACACCTAGTTCCAGTTGGAATTGTTACAAGCATTTAGGGAATGTGACTTCGTGGCAACCTAAACCCGTATTTAACAAATGGGTTCTACATGATTTTCTAGTCGAAAAGTTAAGCTATCCACGGCATTCACTATAATCCTTCCAAATAATGCACAAAAAAATTAGAAAAATCGAAAGCCAAAATTTATGCCAATTCGGCCCGGTCTCCCCAACAGTATACAGGGTGGTCCATTGATCGTGACCGGACCAAATATCTCACGAAATAAGCGTCAAACGAAAAAACTACAAAGAACGAAACTCGTCTAGCTTGAAGGGGGAAACCAGATGGCGCTATGGTTCGCCCGCTAGATGGCGCTGCCATAGGTCAAACGGATATCAAGTCCGTTTTTTTACAATAGGAACCCCCATTTTTTATTACATATTCGTGTAGTACGCAAAGAAATATGAATGATTTAGTTGGACCACTTTTTCGCTCTGTGATAGATGGCGCTGTAATAGTCACAAATATATGGCTCACAATTTTAGACGAACAGTTGGTAATAGGTAGGTTTTGTAAATTAAAATACAGATCGTATGTACGTCTGAACATTTTATTTCGGTTGTTCCAATGTGATACATGTACCTTTGTGAACTTATCATTTCTTAGAACGTGTGCTGTTACAGCGTGATTACCTGTAAATACCACACTAACGCAATAAATTCTCAAAATGATGTCCGTCAACCTCAGTGCATTTGGCAATATGTGTAACGACATTCCTCTCAACAGCGAGTAGTTCGCCTTCCGTAATGTTCGCACATGCCTTGACAATGCGCTGACGCATGTTGTCAGGCGTTGTCAGTGGATCACGATAGCAAATATCCTTCAACTTTCCCAACAAAAAGAAATCCGGGGACGTCAGATCCGGTGAACGTGCGAGCCATGGTATGATGCTTCGACGACCAATCCACAACTCATGAAACATGCTATTCAATACCGCTTCAACCGCACGCGAGCTATGTGCCGGACATCCATCGCTTCTGTCATGCAGTGAAACATATTGTAGTAACATCGGTAGAACATTACGTAGGAAATCAGCATACACTGCACTATTTAGATTGCCATCGATAAAATGGGGGAAATTATACTTCCTCGCATAATGCCGCACCATACATTAAACCGCCAAGGTAAAAAAAAAATGGTTCAAATGGCTCTGAGCACTATGTGACTCAACTGCTGTGGTCATAAGTCCCCTAGAACTTAGAACTACTTAAACCTAACTAACCTAAGGACATCACACACATCCATGCCCGAGGCAGGATTCGAACCTGCGACCGTAGTGGTCGTGCGGTTCCAGACTGTAGCGCCTTTAACCGCTCGGCCACTCCGGCCGGCCCGCCAAGGTCGCTGATGTTTCACTTGTTGCAGCCATCGTGGATTTTCCGTTGCCCAGTAGTGCATATTATGTCGGTTTACGTTACCGCTGGTGGTGAATGACGCTTCGTCGCTTGATAGAACGCGTGCAGAAAATTGTCATCGTCCCGTAATTTCTCTTGTGTCCAGTGGCAGAACTGTACACGACGTTAAAGTCGTCGCCATACAATTCCTGGTGCATAGAAATACGGTACGGGTGCAATCGATGTTGATGTAGCATTCTCAACACCTACGTTTTTGAGATTCCCAATTCTCGTGCAATTTGTCTTCTACTGATGTGCGGATTTGCGGCGACAGACGCTAAAACACCTACTTGAGCATCATCATTTGTTGCAGGTCGTGGTTGACGTTTCACACGTGGCTGAACACTTCCTGTTTCCTTAAATAACGTAACTATCCGGCGAACGGTCCTGACACTTGGATCATGTCGTCCAGGATATTGAGCAGCATACATAGCACGCGCCCGTTGGGCATTTTAATCACAATAGCCACAGATCAACACGATATCGACCTTTTCCGCAATTGATAAACGGTCTATTTTAACAGGGGTTGTGTATCTCGAAGCAAATACCGTCCGCACTGGCGGAATGTTACGTGATACCACGCACTTATATGTTTGGGACTATTACAGTGCCATCTATCTCAAAGCGGAAAAAGTGGTCCAACTAAAACATTCATATTTCTTTACGTACTACACGAATATGTAATAAAAAATTGGGGTTTCTATTTAAAAAAAAAACGCAGTTGATATCCGTTTGACCTATGGCAACGCCATGTAGCGGGCCAACCATAGCGCCATCTGGTTTCCCCCTTCAAGCTAGGCAAGTTTCGTTCTTTGTACTTTTTTCGTTTAATCGTTATTTCATGATATATTTGGCCCGATAACTATCAATGGGCCACCCTGTATACAGTAAAGAGATATTACACACAGGCTATTTCCAATCATCCGCTGTATTTTATTGCTGTTTGTGTCTGAGAAGATCAAGTTATGCTCCTTATACGAACGAGGAACGTCTGTCACCACGTGTCGGAACTTAAGGGGCTCCGGAAAGGCTCAAAATCATGAAATGTTCAATTTTTACTTTTTTGCGTTTTCTGAATCTGCAGACTATTACCTTTTAATAGATACATAATTTATTCAATTCAGAAGACTACAACTATTTTTAAATTTTTTTTGAAATGTGTTCTACATGGGCGTGACCCACTGTGGCGCTGTGCGATATGTTAATTACCTTGGTGACGGTGATTCTAAAAGTTTCAAACATGTTCAAGGACTGAAGCCCTATGGTGATGACGTTGTAGTGCAGAAATTTGAGTGTATTGGACACGTACAGAAGCGAATGGGAACAAGACTTCGGCGACTGAAAGCTTCGTACAAAAAACAAAAACTCAGTGATGGTAAAGGGTTGGATGGGAAGGGAAGGTTAACTGACAGTGTAATTGACAAAATACAGAACTATTATGGAATGGCTATTAGGCAAAATACACAAAGTGTCGACGAAATGAAGAAGGCTGTTTGGGCTCTTTTTTTTTTCATACTTCTTCAACCGATGAAAATCCCCAACATAGCTTGTGTCCCAAAGAAGAAGACAGTTGGTGTAAATATAACAAAGGATTGCTAACTGGTGAAGTGTACACTCATAAGCATAGACTGCCTCATGCAATAATGGAGGTGATAAAACCTATTTTCAGAGACTTAGCAGCACCTGAACTGTTGAAAAAGTGTATTCACGGAAAAACTCAAAACCCCAATGAAAGTGTAAATAGTGTTATATGGTCGAGAATCCCCAAGACTGTATTTGTTGGAATAGAAACACTTCACTTTGGTGTGTATGATGCTGTTGCGACTTTCAGTGACGGCAACATTGTAAGGTGCAAGGTATTTAGAAATATGGGAATGAAGATAGGTTCTAACATGGTACGAGCGATGCTTGCTTTAGACAAGGAACGCTTTCGGGCTGCAGACAGGGCTGTAAAGAGTCTAGAAATACAAACAAGAGTAAACAGGAGGAGGAACAAGAGGAAGCTGGAGGAGGAGTTTGCAGAGGATGAAGATAATCCATCCTATGGACCTGGAATGCACTAAAAAGTTAATCCAATCTTTGTCGCTCGATTCCCAACACTTTTATTTTCTCACACTAATTACATGTTTTCTAAGGATGTTCCAAACATATTTGTTTCAAACTTTCAGTAAATGTTACACAGTACCTTCTGCATAATTTAGCACAGCCTTTTTCCAAAAAACTGTATATTTTTGAATATTTAAATAAAAATTGCAAAAAAATGTTGTGAATTTTCATTACAATTGAAAAAAAATCATCTTTAATAACTGAACTAAAATTTTGTAAAATTCCTGTGTTAAGTTGTAGCCCATATTCCAATAAATAATCTGTAAAATGTTCAACTTCCTACCTCAAATACTTTGTGAGGAAAGATGTAATTTATAAGCGTTATTTTAACATTGCAAGTATAGGGCGTTCCGGAGCCCCTTAACAGCGGCAGGACTGTAGCATGTCGAGCCGTGTCTATTGTTCTGCGACGCTGGTGCTCGCGCTGGTCAGGAGAGGAGTGCAGTGACTGCCGCTGGCGGTGGGAGCCGTCGCCGTATTGGCCAGCAGGCGTTCCACTCCCGTCTGGGCCATTCTGGACTCGTACGCTGGCGAGTGCAGCAGGACTCCGTAGTGGGTGGCTCCAGCAATACAATGGAGAGCATAACAATTCCTTATTATTCAATTCCACTCCAACGGCCTACGTGTGCACCCCCTCGTCCCGGGCACGGCCTATCGTCGTCCCGTGATGACCCCGCGTCAGTGTAGTGGGCGCTGTAAGCAGTCCTGCGGTGGACACATACTGCTTGTAGGGCGAATGCCGACACGCCGGATGCTGACGTGGCGGCGGCTGTCACAGGACTCGGCTCTGCTTGGTGACCAGCAAGACTGCTAACGTACACTACTCGCCATTAAAATTGCTACACCTAGAAGAAATCCAGCTGATAAACGGGTATTCATTGGACAAATATATTATACAGGGTTATTACAAATGATTGAAGCGATTTCACAGCTCTACAATAACTTTATTATTTGAGATATTTTCACAATGCTTTGCACATACATACAAAAACTCAAAAAGTTTTTTTAGGCATTCACAAATGTTCGATATGTGCCCCTTTAGTGATTCGGCAGACATCAAGCCGATAATCAAGTTCCTCCCACACTCGGCACAGCATGTCCCCATCAATGAGTTCGAAAGCATCGTTGATGCGAGCTCGCAGTTCTGGCACGTTTCTTGGTAGAGGAGGTTTAAACACTGAATCTTTCACATAACCCCACAGAAAGAGATCGCATGGGATTAAGTCGGGGGAGCGTGGAGGCCATGACATGAATTGCTGATCATGATCTCCACCACGACCGATCCATCGGTTTCCAATCTCCTGTTTAAGAAATGCCGAACATCATGATGGAAGTGCGGTGGAGCACCATCCTGTTGAAAGATGAAGTCGGCGCTGTCGGTCTCCTGTTGTGGCATGAGTCAATTTTCCAGCATGTACAGATACACGTGTCCTGTAACGTTTTTTTCGCAGAAGAAAAAGGGGCCGTAAGCTTTAAACCGTGAGATTGCACAAAACACGTTAACTTTTGGTGAATTGCGAATTTGCTGCACGAATGCATGAGAATTCTCTACCGCCCAGAGTCGCACATTGTGTCTGTTCACTTCACCATTAAGAAAAAATGTTGCTTCATCACTGAAAACAAGTTTCGCACTGAACGCATCCTCTTCCATGAGCTGTTGCAACCGCGCCGAAAATTCAAAGCGTTTGACTTTGTCATCGGGTGTCAGGGCTTGTAGCAATTGCAAACGGTAAGGCTTCTGCTTTAGCCTTTTCCGTAACATTTTCCAAACCGTCGGCTGTGGTACGTTTAGCTCCCTGCTTGCTTTATTCGTCGACTTCCGCGGGCTACGCGTGAAACTTGGCCGCACGCGTTCAACCGTTTCTTCGCTCACTGCAGGCCGACCCGTTGATTTCCCCTTACAGAGGCATCCAGAAGCTTTAAACTGCGCATACCATCGCCGAATGGAGTTAGCAGTTGGTGGATCTTTGTTGAACTTCGTCCTGAAGTGTCGTTGCACTGTTATGACTGACTGATGTGAGTGCATTTCAAGAACGACATACGCTTTCTCGGCTCCTGTCGCCATTTTGTCTCACTGCGCTCTCGAACGCTCTGACGGCAGAAACCTGAATTCCGGCTTCAGCCGAACAAAACTTTATGAGTTTTTCTACGTATCTGTAGTGTGTCGTGACCATATGTCAATGAATGGAGCTACAGTGAATTTATGAAATCGCTTCAATCATTTGTAATAGCCCTGTACTATAAGTGACACGTGATTACATTTTCACGCAGTTTGCGTGCACAGATCCTGAGAAATCAGTACCCAGAACCACCACCTCTGGCCGTAATAACAGCCTTGATACGCCTCGGCATTGAGTCAAACAGAGCTTGGATGGCGTGTACAGGTACAGCTGCCCATGCAGCTTCAACACCATACCACAGTTCATCAAGAGTAGTGACTGGCGTGTTGTGATGAGCCAGTTGCTCGGCCGCCGTTGACCAGACGTTTTCAGTTGGTGAGAGATCTGGAGAATGTGGTGCTCAGGGCAGCAGTCGAACGTTTTCCGTCTCCAGAAAGGCCCCTACAGGACCTGCAACATGCGGTCGTGCATTATCCTGCTGAAATGTAGGGTTTCGCAGGGATCGAATGAAGGGTAGAGCCACGGGTCGTAACACATCTGAAATGTGACGTCCACTGTTCAAAGTGTCGTCAATGCGAACAAGAGGTCACCCAGACGTGTAACCAACGGCACCCCATACCATCACGCCGGGTGATACGCCAGTAGGGCGATGATGAATACACGCTTCCGATGTGCGTTCACCACGATGTCGGCAAACACGGATGCGACTATCATGATGCTGTAAACAGAACCTGGATTCATCCGAAAAAATGACGTTGTGCTATTCGTGCACCCAGGTTCGTCGTCTAGTACACCATCGCAGGTGCTCCTGTCGGTGATGCAGCGTCAAGGTTAACCGCAGCCATGGTCTCCGAGCTGATAGTCAATGCTGCTGCAAACGTCGTCGAATTGTTGGTGCAGATGGTTGTTGTCGTGCAAACGGCCCCATCTGTTGACTCAGGGATCGAGACGTGGCTGGACGATCCGTTACACCCATGTGGATAAGATGCCTGTCATCTCGACTGCTAGTGATACGAGGCCGTTGGGATCCAGCACGGCGTTCCGTATTACCCTCCTGAACCCACCGCTTCCATATTCTGCTAACAGTCATTGGATCTCGACCAACGCGAGCAGCAATGTCGCGATACGATAAACCGCAGACGCGATAGTCTACAATCCGACCTTTGTCAAAGTCGTAAACGAGATGGTACGCATTTCTCCTCCTTACACAAGGCATCACAACAACGCTTCACCAGGCAACGCCGGTCAACTGCTGTTTGTGTATGAGAAATCGGTTGGAAACTTTCCTCATGTCAGCACGTTGTAGGTGTCGCCACCGGCGCCATCCTTGTGTGAATGCGCTGAAAAGCTAATCTTTTGCACATCACAGCATCTTCTTCCTGTCGGTTAAATTTCGCGTCTGTAACACGTCATCTTCGTGGTGTAGCAATCTTAATGGCAAGTAGTATAGTAGCCCGGTGTCCCAGTGTTGCAACACTTGGTGATGTTGGCCGGAGGACGGACGTGTGACCGTTGACTGCTGTGTCAGGCGGCATAAAACACCATCAGCACGGAGGTGGATGGACCTCCACTCGTGCTTTGGACCGTGACGCGGCGACAAGATCCCCGGCGAGTGGCCTCATGTAGACGGGATCAGAGTACAGGCTGCCTCACGGCGAGGGCGGCAGTTAGCAGTCGTTGATTCACAGCCCAGATGCGACGACGGCGCTGCTTCAGAGCGACGTTGTCGACCCCGTGACCGAGACTGATGCAGGGTGGGCGTAGAGGTATAGCCGTGTTGTGCCGATTAGGTTTTTCGACGCAGAAGACAAGCACTGGTGTATACAGGGTGATGATTAATTAAACCGACAAGCAGCAGGGACTGATTCCTGACTGGCAATGGAGGAACAAAGGTTCTATGAACATGTGTCCATTGACATGGTAGATGGCGTTGACGAATGATAGTTCCTCTGTCCACGTGCCTTATGTGTTGCAGCCTGAGTGATTGACGCAGCGCACTGCAAGCAGTAGAATGGTCTGGTATTCATGTCGGCAACAAGCCCAAATGGTGTTTCTGTAGGGCCAAGCAGTGGTTAACGGTCGAGAGGCAGCGCGGCTCTATGAAAACAAGTACTCTTAGAGACACCGACCACATCACACAACATTTCAAGTCTTTTTGTGGCGTTTGTGTGATCATGGGTCCTTTGAGACAGACGAACGAGCATGGAAGCGGCGGTCTGTGCGTACACCACATCTGGAGGACCAGGTTCTAAAGGTTATTGAGACGAACCCTAGTACAAGCTCCAGGCAAGTGGCTTCCCAACATGGTGTAAGCCAAACTACGATTATGTGTATCCTGCATAACAATCCCTACCATCCCTTTCACGTGCAACGAGTGCAAAGATGATCAGCAGTGGATTTCCCTCTAGAGCAGGGGCGGGTAAACGTTGCACGCGGCTCATGAGCGCACAGCGCTGCACGTGTGCTGCTCGCGTGCAATCGTCGACTGGGGCAGTGGCGACAGCCGGCAGGTTGCGGCAGTGTAGTGCCAGGCTAGGCTGCGGACGTTGATGCGTAGCGACCACTACGTAGTCAACGTTGTGTTTCAAGAACCGGAAAATGCAGAGTGAAACAAGGAAACGGAGAAGTGGAGATTTGCTATCTTTTAAAAAGTAATGGGAGAATCATTTTTTCTTTGTGCAAAAACGTGAAAATTCTAAATGTTTAATATGTGGCAGTATTCTCGCTGGTCAGCGGAAGTTTAGTATTGAAGGCCATTATAACAATTTTCAGAAGGACGAGTACAATTTATTGTCGGATTCTGAGCGGATGGGGAAATTGACTGAACTTAAGAAGAGCGATCTGACGATACTAGACGAATCTGTCGTAGTTGCTGTTGTCACGAGAGATCTGCGACTTTCTTTCCCCATGTCTCTCATGTAACTGATTTAACATTTTATGGAGCACTGTTTTCAGTTTTTCAGGACGGCAACAATAATAGCCCAGCGGTACGTACAGTTATAAGATTGCGCTTAATATAGCGAGAGCTGGAAAACCATTTGCTGAATTAGTAAGTGTCGGTTAAGAGCAAACATCAGAGATGAAAATTTAAGTAACTGTTTGCGTTTGTCTGTATGTAGAAATTTTGTTCCACTCCACCTGTGATAATTAAATAAAACGTATCGTAGGTAATAGGTACTCTTTCAAACCACGATATCTTTCAAGCGCTCCTACTAATCTTATTCCTTCATTCAATAAAGCAAGCTAGGAAACAAAATGCATTGCACAGGAAGGAGCGGACAGAAGGTATGGTGGGGAGGGGAGATTAGCGGGTGGCCAGCTTGCCCCTGTGTGCACGCAGAACACCTGTTAACTGCACGCGTGCAAGTGCACCGCACACGTGCAGGTTTCCTGTCCGCCCTGCTCTAGAGGAAGGATTTTGTTCATGGTTTTTGGGCCAGACCATCACAATCATGGGATTTCTGTTATCAGTAACGCGTTCACTGCATCCCAAGGAAGCCACTTTGAATATCTGTTGTGATGTGGATATGATGCATCTTTCTACTGTAGTCTTTTCCTTCCTTGCACTCCATTCCATCTCTGGAAACATGTTCATAGGACCTTTTTTCCTCCATTTCTAGTCAGGAATCTATCCCTGCAGTTTGTCGGTTTTATTAATGTTCCTCCTATATTTTCGGTGTCATCAGTTTCCCTTCCTAAAGGCTAAAAGCAGTATTTCTGCTCACTTCAAATACTTTGGTAGTTCCTGAAGAATGGTCACTGTCCGGAGAACTGGGCTGGCGTTGAGTATACGGCTAGTATGGCGAAATGCTGCATTGGCTAGCTGCGGGTAACGCCTTGGAGACGGCACTAGACTCTTGCTTTCCCCTCGTCATTATACAGAGTCGAAGGACCAGGAGGGTCTTACTCAACACTATGTGGGAATCTAGTAGCTGCACACAACCAGCACCTAAGAGATGTATTGTTCACACGGCCATGCTGGATCATACAGCCACGTAATACACCTTGACTAATAAAAGAGGAGTATTTGCAGCAAAGAAAGGGATGCATATGGACAACGTGACGACGTCTAGAGCCCAAATTTTCGGCACGACAACAGTGAGATATCAAACAGCAACACGGGATATGCGAGTGCATCTTGTCTTTTCAGACCACTTTGGCGCACACTTCCCGATGGATGTACCCATACGTGAAGGCCCTGAAGAGTGGGATATCCAACAGCAACGCGGGATATAGGAGTGCATCTTGTCTTTTCAGACCAGTTTGGCGCACACTTCCCAGTAGATGTACCCATACGTGAAGGCCCTGAAGAGAAGTAACGTTGGATGACTGCGTTCGGCATCATCATAACGACCCAGCATCTAATGTGATGGTACTGGGTACCATCGTGGACACAGTATTGTGACCTCTGATTCACATAGCCAGTAATTTTTGCAGATCTGCCGTTACATTTCTGATGTGTTACTGAAGGTGGGGTAAGCTCTAGCTTCTTTGGGGTCTCCTTGAAAACATCTGTCAGCACCATACACAATACTGCATGTCGCCGATGTTCTCATGACCAAACCCGATAAAGGTTTTGTTCAATTGTTTCCCTGATCAGCAAGTTCTTCAGATCTCTCACCCACTGAACATTCCTAATCATGACTGCCGATAGACTGACACGCCACTATGACAAATGAACTCTGGTACACAGTTGTAGCAGCATGGAATCACGCACCCGTGTCTGTCACCCAAGCTCAGTTCAGCTGTGTGCCCAGTCAAATTACACCTGTTGTTGCTGCCTGAGATGGTAACTCAAAAAGTGTTCAAATGTGTATGAAATCTTATGGGACTTAACTGCTAAGTTCATCAGTCTCTAAGCTTACACACTACTTAACCTAAATTATCCTAAGGACAAACACACACACCCATGACCCAGGGAGGAACGGAACCTCCGCCGGGACCAGCCGCACAGTCCATTACTGCAGCGCCTCAGACCGCTCGGCTAATACCGCGCGGCGGTAACTCTAACTGGCAAGTTTTTCACCCTGTGTGTCCCAAAATAACCTACCAGATTAATAATATAGACCCTCAGCTTTAATGTATATGCACAACAAGTAAAATTTCGTTATTTACTATCCTTCTTGCAGCCGCAATTTCAGTGGCCATCTTTGCATTGTGTCAGTGTCAGTCACAGCACAAGACACTGTATGACCGGACATCGTCCTTATCCAGCTCATCTACTTCTTACTTACAAGGGTACATTCCCGAGTGTCAATAAACGATCTTAATTAAACTTGGCCGGCCGGAGTGGCCGTGCGGTTCTAGGCGCTACAGTCTAGAACCGAGCGACCGCTACGGTCGCAGGTTCGAATCCTGCCTCGGTCATGGATGTGTGTGATGTCCTTAGGTTAGTTAGGTTTAATTAGTTCTAAGTTCTAGCCGACTGATGACCTCAGAAGTTAAGTCGCATAGTGCTCAGAGCCATTAGAACCAATTAAACTTGTCAGCTTTCTAGAGGGGGCAAAATTTTGTTTGTTTGTGCCCAGTTCCACATTTAAGGAGTAAAACTCATCCCTAAAGGTAATTTGGCATATTAGATTTGGTGGGAATGGTCTCGCACTAAGGTCTGACCAAAGACATTTTGAAAAAGTAGCTTATTAACAAAACAAAGTTATAATATCCTTGGATGAATATCCACACAGTGTACAACAGAAATGTCTCTCCTGTGCCGTCGTCTGAAATAGACCTACAGAACGAGCCGCATTGTCGTAGTGGGCAGTGGGAAGAAGATGTGGGACGTTACTGGGATCGCTTCCAGCGTATGATGGCTGACGCACTGCTGGTGAAGACCGCGACGAACTGGGCTGGTACTTCGCTGTGAGAAAACTTCTGGCACTGCCGACTTGTAGCGCCTGAACTGAGTGCTGATGCGGCCAGAAAGAAGGGAGTAACTGACTTAACACAGTCCGCCGGTGGCCTAATTAGGGGTGTGGTTGGCACTGTGAGGGCACGTGACCTGGTGTAGCAAATTACTACCTTGACGGCAGTGCTCCCTGCTGCGACAACACACAGCCTGTTGGTGGGGTTGCCGCCAGCTGGGGAGGCGACGTGTAACTCCGTGGTAAGCAGCCCAGACCATACCAGGAAAATACACTCCTGGAAATGGAAAAAAGAACACATTGACACCGGTGTGTCAGACCCACCATACTTGCTCCGGACACTGCGAGAGGGCTGTACAAGCAATGATCACACGCACGGCACAGCGGACACACCAGGAACCGCGGTGTTGGCCGTCGAATGGCGCTAGCTGCGCAGCATTTGTGCACCGCCGCCGTCAGTGTCAGCCAGTTTGCCGTGGCATACGGAGCTCCATCGCAGTCTTTAACACTGGTAGCATGCCGCGACAGCGTGGACGTGAACCGTATGTGCAGTTGACGGACTTTGAGCGAGGGCGTATAGTGGGCATGCGGGAGGCCGGGTGGACGTACCGCCGAATTGCTCAACACGTGGGGCGTGAGGTCTCCACAGTACATCGATGTTGTCGCCAGTGGTCGGCGGAAGGTGCACGTGCCCGTCGACCTGGGACCGGACCGCAGCGACGCACGGATGCACGCCAAGACCGTAGGATCCTACGCAGTGCCGTAGGGGACCGCACCGCCACTTCCCAGCAAATTAGGGACACTGTTGCTCCTGGGGTATCGGCGAGGACCATTCGCAACCGTCTCCATGAAGCTGGGCTACGGTCCCGCACACCGTTAGGCCGTCTTCCGCTCACGCCCCAACATCGTGCAGCCCGCCTCCAGTGGTGTCGCGACAGGCGTGAATGGAGGGACGAATGGAGACGTGTCGTCTTCAGCGATGAGAGTCGCTTCTGCCTTGGTGCCAATGATGGTCGTATGCGTGTTTGGCGCCGTGCACGTGAGCGCCACAATCAGGACTGCATACGACCGAGGCACACAGGGCCAACACCCGGCATCATGGTGTGGGGAGCGATCTCCTACACTGGCCGTACACCACTGGTGATCGTCGAGGGGACACTGAATAGTGCACGGTACATCCAAACCGTCATCGAACCCATCGTTCTACCATTCCTAGACCGGCAAGGGAACTTGCTGTTCCAACAGGACAATGCACGTCCGCATGTATCCCGTGCCACCCAACGTGCTCTAGAAGGTGTAAGTCAACTACCCTGGCCAGCAAGATCTCCGGATCTGTCCCCCATTGAGCATGTTTGGGACTGGATGAAGCGTCGTCTCACGCGGTCTGCACGTTCAGCACGAACGCTGGTCCAACTGAGGCGCCAGGTGGAAATGGCATGGCAAGCCGTTCCACAGGACTACATCCAGCATCTCTACGATCGTCTCCATGGGAGAATAGCAGCCTGCATTGCTGCGAAAGGTGGATATACACTGTACTAGTGCCGACATTGTGCATGCTCTGTTGCCTGTGTCTACGTGCCTGTGGTTCTGTCAGTGTGATCATGTGATGTATCTGACCCCAGGAATGTGTCAATAAAGTTTCCCCTTCCTGGGACAATGAATTCACGGTGTTCTTATTTCAATTTCCAGGAGTGAATTATGGTATCGATGAGAATCACGTCCTCCTGGCAGGGCGGCTGCCCGCACGACGTGCCTGATGTGTGGAGGAATCGGCTACCAGGCGAATACAGCATCACTCCTGCCTTAGAAAGAGATGGTACTGTCATGTCAAAGACAGGGGGAAGGCAGCCCACGGCCAGCACTGCCTGCCCAGGGAACCAGAACGATCTACAGTACAGTCAGCAAAGGAAAACATGTGCTCAGCAATTGACTGTAGAAATACAGTAACAGAACCTTGCATCTCATGTGCACTGAATTGAAAAAAGACACTATATACACAGTGAACAGCCAAAGAAACTGGTACACCTGCCTAATATCGTGTAGGACCCCCACGAGCGCGCAAAAGTTCCGCAACACAACGCGGCATGGACTCGACTAATGTCCGAAGCAGTACTGGAGGAAACTGACACCATGAATCCTGCAGGGCTCTCCATAAATCCGTAAGAGTACAAGGCGGTGGAGATCTCTTCTGAACGGCACGTTGCAAGGCATCCCAGATATGGCCAATAATCTTCATATCTGTGGAGTTTCGTGGCCAGCGGAAGTGTTCAAACTCAGAGGATTGTTCCTGGAGCCACTCTAGCAGTTCTGGGCATGTGGGTTGTAGCATTGCCCTGCTGGAATTACCCATGTCCGTTGCAATGCACGATGGACATGAATGGATGCAGGTGATCAGACTGAATGCTTACGTATGTGTCACCTGTCAGTCATATCTAGACGTATCAGGGGTCCCACATCACTCCGACTGCATACGCCCCACACCATTACAGACCCTCCACCAGCTTGAACCGTTCCCTGCTGACATGCAGGATCCATGGATTTATGAGGTTGTCTCCATACCCGTACACGTCCATCCGCTCGCAACATGTTTCCAGTCATCAACAGTCTGATGTCGGCGTTGACGGGCCCAGGTGAGACGTAAAGCTTTGTGTCGTTCTGTCATCAAGAGTCTTCGACTCCAAAAGCCCGTATTGATAATTACATTTTTATTTTTCTTTTTCTTTAACAGTTGCATGTATAAATTACATTCTCATCAGCTAGGCAGAAACAAATTGTATAGAACCATTTTAACAACACTTAAGCACTCAATTCGCTGTACCTTAGAGAAATTTTTATACTATGTTCTTTATATTATTTAAAAAAATGCATTAACAGCTGTATACCAATAAAATTGTAATACTGAGAAATGTTTTGCTGTTGGATTCAGAAGTATACGACCCACCTTACATTTCAAGGCGGTTACTCTGTACTGTTAATGAAATAAATAAACAAATAAATAAAATTGATAATGCAGATTGGCTCTGAGCACTATGGGACTCAACATCTTAGGTCATAAGTCCCCTAGAACTTAGAACTACTTAAACCTAACTAACCTAAGGACATCACACACACCCATGCCCGAGGCAGGATTCGAACCTGCGACCGTAGCAGCCTCGCGGTTCCGGACTGCAGCGCCAGAACCGCACGGCCACCGCGGCCGGCGATAATGCAGATTCAGATTCAGAAGGATGTAGGTTGCAGTAGGTACTGGGAGATGAAGGACCTTGCACAGGATAGATTACCATGGAGAGCTGCATCAAACCAGTCTCGGGACTGAAGACCACAACAACAACAACAACAATGTTTCATTGAATGGTTCGCACGCTGACGCTTGTTGATGGCCCAACACTGAAATCCGCAGCAGTTTACGGAAGAGTTGCACACCTATCACTGTGGCTGAGCGGTTCTAGGCACTTCAGTCTGGCACCGCGCGACCGCTACGGTCGCAGGTTCGAATCCTGCCTCGGGCATAGATGTGTGTGATGTACTTAGGTTAGTTAGCTTCAAGTAGTTCTAAGTCTAGGGGACTGATGACCTCAGATGTTAAGTGCCATGGTTCTCAGAGTCATTTGAACCGTTTTGCACTCCTGTCACATTGAACGATTCTCTTTAGTCGTCGTTGGTCCCGTTCTTGCAGGATCTTTTACCAGTCGCTGCGATGTCGGAGATTTGATGTTTTACCGGTTTCCTAATATTCACGGCACACTCGTGAAATGGTCGCACTTCATCCCTACCCTGGAGATTCTGTGTTCCATCGCTCGTGCGCCGATCGTAACATCACCCTCAAACTCACTTAAATCTTGATAACCTGCCATTGTAGCAGCGGTAACGGATCTAGCAACTGCGTCAGACACTTGTTGTCGACCGCAGCGCCGTATTCTGCCTGTTTACATATCTTTGTGTTTTTCTAAGTCTAATTTCCTTGTCCTGTTCCAGACTTCACGTCAGCCTGCGTGAGCTAAAACGCGTGCCTTTCGGTTTCCTCTAGTAGTTCCGGGTTGGCTCTCTTGCCAACCCACAACAATTAGAATGCTAGAGACAACTAACAAGACTTTTGAGTATGGGTATAAAACCTGCGACGGCACGAAGGGTATTACAGAAGCTTTACAAAGCTGAGCGGCAGGCAGCGGCCGTGGCAGTGACGGTGGCGAGAAGACTGGCTGCTTCTGGGCCAGCGGTGAACACGGGACTGGGCTGGTGACGGACTGACGACGACTGTAACGACGCCGTTGCAGACAGACGTCGGGACTACGGGAAGTGCGGCTGGGACAGAGTCTGTGATGGCACGGAGGTCCATCTGGACAGGGTCGACGATGCACGGGCGAACAACAGGACTACCGACGTCGCAGGCAGAGTGGGCGACGATGAGAAGAGCGTCTGGGGGAGGGTAGACTACGTTACGAGGGTCCACCAAGACAAGGACGACGACGGACGAAAAAAGGACCGAGACGTCGCAGACAGACGTGGCGATAGAGTCGACGATGGCACGAGGGTCCACCAGGAGAGGGCCAGCGACAGAAAAACTGACAACGAGGCCGACGTCACCACAGAAAGCCCGAGCGACTACTGGAAGGCAATCCTGGACTGGACCAGGGACATCTGGACTGTAACTGGTTAACCTCTTTTGATGCTAGTCAATTGTCAGGATGAGCATTACTGCAAAGGGCATTTGATACTAAAGCATTGTCTCAGGGTGAAAAACACTAAATAAATTACTTTTTCTCTCTTAACAACATGTGGGCAGGGTGGGCTCTTCCTTGGCTCGGGTATGAGGTAGAATGAAACAGCATTTTTATATGAGATAACTTTTATTGCAATTCTGTCAGAGACAGCAAAGGATTTGGAAGAGCAGTTGAACGGAATGGACAGTGTCTTGAAGGGAGGATATAAGCTGAACATCAACAAAAGCAAAACGAGGATAATGGAATGTAGTCGAATTAAGTCGGGCGATGCTGAGAGAATTAGATTAGGAAATGAGACACTTAAAGTAGTAAATGAGTTTTGCTATTTAGGGAGCAAAGTAACTGATGATGGTCAAAGTAGAGAGGATATAAAATGTAGACTGGTAATGGCAAGGAAAGCGTTTCTGAAGAAGAGAAATTTGTTAACATCGAGTATTGATTTAAATGTCAGGAAGTCGTTTCTGAAAGTATTTGTATGGAGTGTAGCCATGTATGGAAGTGAAACATGGACGATAAATAGTTTGGACAAGAAGAGAATAGAAGCCTTTGAAATGTGGTGCTACAGAAGAATGCTGAAGATTAGATGGGTAGATCACGTAACTAATGAGGAAGTATTAAATAGGATTGGGGAGAAGAGGAGTTTGTGGCACAACTTGACAAGAAGAAGGGATCGGTTGGTAGGACATGTTCTGAGGCATCAAGGGATCACCAATTTAGTATTAGAGGGCAGCGTGGAGGGTAAAAATCGTAGAGGGAGACCAAGAGATGAATACAGTAAGCAGATTCAGAAGGATGTAGGCTGCAGTACGTATTGGGAGATGAAGAAGCTTGCACAGGATAGAGTAGCACGGAGAGCTGCATCAAACCAGTCTCAAGACTGAAGACCACAACAACAACAACTTTTATTGAAGATTTGTACAATGGTTTCCTTACTGGATTGTTCTGGCTGGGAGAGCGGCAGCTGTGTCGTTTGCGAAGCCTTCTGCTGTGTGAGTGGCGGCGTCTGATTACGCCTGGCAGTGTGTATCTCGTGTCGCTGTTTCGCCCAGTTGACTGGAGACGCGCATCGTGAAGTGGCCCGTTTAATTATTGAGAAAGAAGTCGTGAATCGGATGGTGATACCTTGGCTGTGGCGTCCCAGTGTTTCTCTTCTCTATACGGCCGCGTGTGTCAACGTTGTGCGTCGGCCAGCGGAGCGGCGCGGCGGGGGAAGGCTAGTGTCCCGGACTCGAACAACGGACTCCAGCTTGCCAGTCTTCGGCTGACAGATCTTCATCACCAGCTCACAGGTGACTGCTGATGTGAGGCTGTCTCCTTCCCGTCCTCACGAGTCACCCGGGTACATAAAAAATCAGTCTTCAAATACCTTCTAACTTCTGTCTTCTGGCGGCGAGGCTGCTGCTTGCTACTCCACTACAGCGGCGGACTTAGTGCTTCTGTGTACGATGTAGTCTCTTCCTGCATGACGGTCTTCAGCACCGACTGAACTGTACCGGAACTGAAACTGAACCGAAAACTACTGTCGGTCCCACTGCGTCTCGCGTATTTATTTACTTCAGTTCACTGGAGATGAACGACTTCACGGTCATTGCCTCTTCTGTCACGTTGAAAAGCCTCTCGAAGAATCTTCTTAACGTCGGTCATTGGCTCTTGGAATGTAGGCGAGGGCCTTTGATCACATGTGACAACTGAGAAACACGTGAGCTGGTCGGGCGAGGCCCTGACGGCTGAATCGACAGCTTGCGCTTATGTGGGGAGGGCGATGGCTTCTCCTGAACGTGCTGACTTCACGGTCATTGCCTCTGCTGCTCTGCCCGCTGTTTGCCAGTCTACATCTACATTTATACTCCGCAAGCCACCCAACGGTGTGTGGCGGAGGGCACTTTACGTGCCACTGTCATTATCTCCCTTTCCTGTTCCAGTCGCGTATGGTTCGCGGGAAGAACGACTGTCTGAAAGCCTCTGTGCGCGCCCTAATCTCTCTAATTTTACATTCGTGATCTCCTCGGGAGGTATAAGTAGGGGGAAGCAATATATTCGATACCTCATCCAGAAACGCACCCTCTCGAAACCTGGCGAGCAAGCTACACCGCGATGCAGAGCGCCTCTCTTGCAGAGTCTGCCACTTGAGTTTGTTAAACATCTCCGTAACGCTATCACGGTTACCAAATAACCCTGTGACGAAACGCGCCGCTCTTCTTTGGATCTTCTCTATCTCCTCTGTCAACCCGATCTGGTACGGATCCCACACTGATGAGCAATACTCAAGTATAGGTCGAACGAGTGTTTTGTAAGCCACCTCCTTTGTTGATGGACTACATTTTCTAAGGACTCTCCCAATGAATCTCAACCTGGTACTCGCCTTACCAACAATTAATTTTATATGATCATTCCACTTCAAATCGTTCCGCACGCATACTCCCAGATATTTTACAGAAGTAACTGCTACCAGTGTTTGTTCCGCTATCATATAGTCATACAATAAAGGATCCTTCTTTCTATGTATTCGCAATACATTACATTTGTCTATGTTAAGGGTCAGTTGCCACTCCCTGCACCAAGTGCCTATCCGCTGCAGATCTTCCTGCATTTCGCTACAATTTTCTAATGCTTGAACTTCTCTGTATACTACAGCATCATCCGCGAAAAGCCGCATGGAACTTCCGACACTATCTTCTAGGTCATTTATATATATTGTGAAAAGCAGTGGTCCCATAACACTCCCCTGTGGCACGCCAGAGGTTACTTTAATGTCTGTAGACGTCTCTCCGTTGATAACAACATGCTGTGTTCTGTTTGCTAAAAACTCTTCAATCCAGCCACACAGCTGGTCTGATACTCCGTAGGCTCTTACTTTGTTTATCAGGCGACAGTGCGGAACTGTATCGAACGCCTTCCGGAAGTCAGTGTTAAACTAAACTAAGTTTTTCATTTATTTCTAATTTCTACATTGATTTCACTAATTTATTTACCTATCTCAAGTACCACTCAACAGGACTGACAAACAGAGTTGACGTCGCTGGAGACAGACTTGATGACAACGGCACGGTAGGCCAGGACAGGTCGGGCGACACGACTGACATCTTTACAGACAGACTTGATGGTGACGCTTGGGCCGGCTGTGACAGTGCCAGTGGTGACAGAAGGGAGAGAGCCGGCAGCAAAAGGGCAGCGCCCTATATTACGACGAGAGAGTCAGAGACTGACGGCGTCATAGGCGAGGACTGGTCCGAAAGTGGTGGCACTGCTGCTGTACAACTCTGGGAACAAAACGTGGAGTGCTGCATGGCACAAAAACAGCGTTGTAAACAACCTGACTGGAGATGGCGCAGCTCGCCACACACAAAACATTTGGATGTCCCGTCTGTACACTGTGCATGAAGACGCTCACTCGAACCCTATCAACAAGATTATCTGATTAAACTAAGGACATGGCACGAGCATTGCTGGGGGCGACTGACACTAGGAAAACACACATTTAACCATTCCAATAACAGTTCATAGCCGGCCGTTGTGGCTGAGTGGTTCTAGGCGCTTCAGTACGGAACCGCGCTGTTGCCACGGTCGCAGGTTCGAATCCTGCCTCAGGCATGGATGTGTGTGATGTCCTCAAATGTTAAGTCCCATAGTGCTTAGAGCAATTTGAACCATTTTTGAACAGTTCATAGTCTATGTCCCCCAGTTGGGAGCCTAGGAAAAACTAACAACAAAAATAAAAGATTTATACACCAGCATCGGCGAGAAAATGAGCGCTGTTTTGCCTTGTAATCCGTAGGCCAACAAGTTCAACTCCAGTTGTTGACAGTAAAGGTTCCAGGCCCCTTTCCGACCGCCAAACACACGAAAAGTCAGAGCAGATGACTGAGCAGCGTGCCGAGACGCGGCAGTGATAGCTAAAACATGAATGAACTGAGTTACATCATGCCGCAACTTAAAAATTTTAGCTCCTGTAACCGAACGATGTGAAGCAAAGTAGCTCCGCACATGCCACATATATGATAGGGGAAAAGAACACTCAGACCGTAGACAAAGATACACTGCCAATCTTGGAACTAGAATCGTCACAAGAATACGAGAAAGGTGCTAAATAACCACTGAAAACAATACAGACCAACAGCATCAACGAAGATAATTGCGTTGACAACAACAGATGAATGGAAGACAAGCAATGTGAACCATAAATACTGTCGGAACATTCACAGTGAGGGACGACACGTCACTTAAAATAGACTGTTGCTCCATCAAAACAAACGAACAAACACGAGCTAAAATCTGTTCGCTGGAAAACCTCTCAACCAGTGGGAAAAACAGAACGCTATTCCGCAAAACAAACGAACACATAACAAGAAAGATAAAACTATGCGTGACAACAAAAAAATGGCTCTAAGCACTATGGGACTTAACATCTGAGGTCGTCAGTCCCCTGGACTTAGAACTACTTAAACCTAACGAACCCAAGGACATCACACACAGCCATGCCTGAGGCAGGATTCGAACCTGCAACCGTAGCAGCAGCGCAGGTCCAGACTGAAACGCCTAGAACCGCTCGGCCACAGCGACCAGCTGCGTGACAACAGTCCCGTCGCAAGTACTCTATGGTGGACGAAAGAAGATTACCAAAACAACCACACTAAAAAACTTGAACACTTTATTCTCATCGTCTTTGTATTATACGGCGAAGACCAGGACCGAGAAATCCACTACAACAACTTACACACGAGGACACACACTCGTCGGCATTGACGTATGGTAGACGAGAGGAGAGAAGACAATCTCAAAACGCACTCTTAACACGAGTGAAAAACAGCCTCGTCGCCATTGAAGAATGGCATACGAGGAGACAGAAAACAACGTCAAACGCACGTGTCCCACACGCGAGAGACAAACGCGCTGCCAATAAAGAATGGCAGATACGAGGGTCGCTCCAAAAGGAATGCACACTATTTTTGTAAAAATACAGTTTTCATTCTACATGTGTGAAAGTTTTACAGTGTGTAGATACATCTTTCCCGCTTGTTTTCAATCTTAGTTCAACCTATTCCCGTGAGTGGCGCCGTCACAGCATGTATTCAGGGTGGCTGCTACACTTGACTTCGTCAGAAGCAATGTACTGTCATAGAATTCCTGTGCTGTGAAAACGAGAGAGTGGGAAACATCCATAAGAGGTTGAGAAGGGCGTATGGAGATGCTGCTGTCGATCGCAGTACAGTTAGTCGAAAAAAGGCGTATGGAGATGCTGCTGTCGATCGCAGTACAGTTAGTCGGGGGGCAAGCAGGTTACGTGATGAAAGCGGGCACGGCAATATTGAGGATTGTCCTCGCAGTGGCAGGCCTCGTACTGCACACACTCCAGACAATGTGCAGAGGGTTAACGAATTGGTGACTGCTGACAGATGCATCACAGTGAACGAATTGTCACGCTACCTTGGGATAGGGGAAGGAAGTGTTTGCAGAATATTGAAAGTGTTGTCGTTAAAAAAGGTTTGTGCCAGGCGGGTTCCCAGGATGTTGACAGTGGTTCACCAAGAATCAAGAAAAACGGTATGCAGCGAACTTTTGGAACAGTACGAGAATGGTGGAGATGAATTTCTTGGAATAATTGTGACAGGTGATGAAACATGGCTCCATCATTTTTCACCAGAGACGAAGAGGTAATAAATGGAGTGGCATCATGCAAATTCACGCTAGAAAAAAAAATTCAAATCACACCTTCTGCTGGAAAAGTTATGGCTACGGTGTTTTTCGATTCCGAAGGACTCTTGCTTGTGGACATCATGCCAAGTGGAACCACTATAAATTCTGATGCATATGTGACGACACTGAAGAAACTTCAAGCTCGACTGAGTCGTGTTCGACCACATCGTAAAAGCAGGATGTTTTGCTGTTGCACGACAATGCACGGCCACATGTCAGTCAAAAAATCATGGAAGCGATCACAAAACTCGGATGGACAGCACTGAAACACCCGCCTTAGAGTCCTGACCTGGCTGCATGTGACTATCATATCTTTGGGAAACTGAAAGACTCTCTTTGTGGAACAAGGTTTGAAGATGATGACTCCCTTGTGCAAGCTGCCAAACAGTGGCTCCAACTGGTTGGTCCAGAATTTTGCCGTGCGGGTATACAGGCGCTGGTTAGAAGATGGCGTAAGGCAGTTGAGAGGGATGGAAATTATGTGGAGAAATGAAAATATTGCTCCTAAAGGATGTATCTACACACTATAAGACTTTGAAACAAGTATAATAAAAGATGGATTAAAAAAAATAGTGTGCATTTCTTTTGGAGTGACCCTTGTATATAACGACACTGGAAAAACATTTTACCTCGCCACTGATGTATCCTCATATGGAGGAGTGACCTAATCTAAGCCACTTTGAAACAATAACTGATAAAAGAAATCCAATTATAGTGTCGTTGGATGAATCTAGACTACTACAGACAACAGGAATGTCTCTCCTATGATGTTGACTGTGATCTGCCTACATAACGAACTCCAGAGTCGTAGTACGCTGCAGCGTGAAGACTTGGGACGTTACGTGCCGGTGCTGCCGGCTTAGGATAGTTGACATACTGCTGGTGAAGACCACGACGAGCCGAGGCGGAGCTGCCAGTGTAGAGCACTGTGACGGAACTGCTGGTACTGCCGTCTGAACTGCTGGTAAGGCCGAATGGAACTGTCGGTACTGCTGACTTGAGGAGCAGGGCGTGACTGACTTAGCGTGGTCTGGTCTAAATAGTCGGCCGCGGAAAGATATCCGTGTGGTGCTGCGATGGCACGTGACCTGGCGTATCAAAATAGTGCCTTGCCGACAGCACTCTCTGTTGCGAAACGTATGCTGCCTTTCTCGAGTTTGGAGCCCCTGTATGCTGTGGAAGCGACGTGCAAACTGTGGTAAGCAGTTAAGGCGATACAAGTAAAGTATCTCAGTGTTCATGAGAGTCATATCCTCCTGTCAGAGCAGCCGCCCTCACGGCCCTCCTGGGGTGCACAGGAATGGGTTACCAGGTGGATACAACAGTTTATGTGAACTTTTTTCCTTGTTTTCCTTTAACGAACCTATCTTCAAAGTTTGCGCAAGTACTTTTGAAACACCCTGTGTACATAAAGAATGCTTGTATGAATGTACACATGTATGTCCCAGATCTCTTCCCAAGCCCCTGCATCGATTTCAACCAAACTAGGCACATAGATATCAAACTTCATGAGTTTCAGCACTTTTTAGTTCCAGTAGGAGACAGGAGAAAGAACGTGTTTTTCTTTCCTCCTGCCGTTTAGGCTGCCCTGCATGACAGTCGTGTTGTGTGGGAACAGTATCGGCTCGCCTTATCGACCCACTTTGGAGTGGCAAGAAATGGTGCACCAGCCCTGAAGTGTATGTATGCTTTATCGACCTGTTTTGCAAGGGCTGTATGAACAGATGGGCTTGGTTGTGGTATGATTGAGATGGGTAGAGGAGGGTATGGTCAGAAACTGGAGATGGGAGGGAATGGACAGGGAGAGAGTAGCGAGAGACGATGGACAGAGAAGGGGCAGGAGTGGATGGACTGAGAGAGTGGTCAGGAGATGGGACCAAGAAAGGAGCAGGATGAGATGGATAGGGAAAGCGCAGAGGAGGAGATCGATGGTGAGAGGGGGATGGAAGAGATGAATAGGGGAGTTGATGAGGTGTAGGAAGAGTAGAAAGCAGTAGATGGATAGGAAGAGGGGGTCAGGAGTAGATAAGTGGAGAGATTGGGGGATGAAGATTTGGATAAAGAAAGAGACGGAGGGCTGGACAGTGAGAGAGGGGAGGACAAGATGGACAGAAACAGATGGGGTAGGAAGAGTACATGGATAGAGAGGGGAGGGTAGAGGATATGGACAAGGGGAGATGCAGAGGAGTAGATACAGAGACAGAGGGAAGGAGGAACACATACACAGATGGGGGGAGTGGGGGGGGGGAAGGCTAGTCTACATATGTAAATCAAATTATAGTTATGGATGCTGATGTCCAGAATCCCCTCCTGCTTTCAACAAAAACTAGTCACGCAAAGAGCAAACTTCACATGTATCAGCTCTGTCGGGTTTATCACCTCGTAGCCTCAATCGAAGCGGATAGACGATCAGAAAACGTGTTTCTTTAGCCTCTGCATTATAGGCCACACTGCCATATAGGTGTATTGTGTGGGAATAGTATTGGACTGACTTATCGATCTTCTCTGATGGCAGTATATATACCAAGAAGCAAAAACTGGTTTTTAAGCTCCTGACGTGGTATAGGGGTAGGGTCTTTGATCAGTAATCAAAACGTCCTCGGTCCCGGGTTCAAACCCTACCACCGCTTAAATCTTGAATAAATATCATCAGCACTTCCGGCATAAGAAGTCACCCCTCATTTAGCCAACGGGATTGTCGAAGGGGTCGGACGAGTGGACAGCGGTTCAGGGCACTGTCTTGCGCATGGGATGAGAAACTGCCCCTAAAGCCGGAACAATCAGCAATGATGAACGGCATGAAGATGCAGAAGGCAATAGAAACCCTGCATTAAAGACAATTAATATGTATCCACAAGATATGTTGTCTGTAACTGGAAAGTACCATGACGATCTCTCCATTGTCAGAAGATTCTGGGCTAGTCCTCCATTTGGATCTCCAGGAGGGAAGTGCCGAGGGGGTGATGACCATCAGAAAAAGATTGAATAATCAACGAAAGAGTAACGTTCTACGATTCGGAGCATGGAATGTCAGAAGCCTGAACGTGGTAGGGAAGCTAAAATATCGGAAAAAGGAAATGCTAAGGCTCAGTCTAAATATAGTGGGGGGTCAGTGAAATGAAATCGAAAGAAGACAAGGATTTCTGGTCAGATGAGTACAGGGTAAAATCAAGAGCGGCAGAAAATGGTATAACGGTATTAGGATTCATTATGAGTGGGAAGGCAGGGCAGAGAGTGTCTTACTGTGAACAGTTCAGTGATGGGGTTGTTTTGAATAATTAAAAGCGTACCAGTTACTTATTTTTTGCTGCTTAGCACAACGCGTTTTTAGAATTTTTTCACATTTTCAAGGGCATTTTTGTATTTGCTTACATGAATATGTTTGGTGATGTTTGCAAGTGTGATTTTCCGCCTCTCTTGCGTCTATTCGAGGTAAGATTGGAATTGGAAAATCGGACAGAATGAATGTTTCAGTGTTTTCAAATGCTAAATTCGTTTTGTCATATTTCCGAATTGCAGTCTAACGTCGAAAAGACGCAAGAGGTGGAAAATCACACGTGCAGATATCACATACGCAAATACACAAAATTCTCGAAACGTGTTGTGCTAAGCAGCAAAAAATAAGCAACTGGTGCAGTTTTCATTATTTAAATCATGAATTACACAATTGCAGGCTTTCCCAAAACCTCTAATATGATGAACGAAATTAAGATAGGATTCTTCTCATCAGAATCGACAGCAAACCAACACCGACAACGATAGTTCAGGTATACATGCCGACGTCACAAGCCGAAGATGAAGAGATAGAGTAAGTACATGAGGATATTGAACGATAATTCAGTATGTAACAGGAGATGAAAATCTAATAGTAATGGGGGGCTGAAATGCGGTTGTAGTGGAAGGAGTGGAAGAAAGGGTTACATGAGAATATGGGCTTGGTTCTGGGAATGAGAGAGGAGAAAGGCTGATTCAGTTCTGCAATAAATTTCATTTAGTAATAACGAATACGCTGTTCACGAATCACAAGAGGAAGAGATATACTTGGAAAAGGACGGGAAATACAGGAAGATTTCGTTTAGATTACATCATGGTCATCCAGAGATTCCGAAATCAGATACTAGATTGTAAGTCGTATCCAGGAGCAGATATAGACTCATGTCACAATTTATTAGTGATGAAGAGTACGCTGAAATTTACGAGACTAGTTAGGAAGGATCAGTGAGCATTGGAGTAGGATATGAAAATGCTGAAGAATCAAGAGAAACGCTTGAAGTTCTCTATGGCTGTAAGCACTGCGATATGGAATAGCTCAGTGGGCAGTTCAGTTAAAGAGGAACCGTGAAGAAACCATGGGTAACAGAAGAAATACCTCGATTGATCAATGAAAGAAGAAAAAATAAAAACGTTCAGGGAAATTCAGGAATACAGAAATACAAGTCACCTAAGAACGAAATAAACAGGAAGTGAAGAGAAGATAAGGTGAAATGGCTGCATGAAAAATGTGAAGACGAAAAAGAAATGATGGGCGGTATGACTGGCTCATCATATAGAAAAGTGAAAAGAAACTAAATGCAAGGGCGGTAACATTAAGAGTGCAATAGGGATTCCACTGTTAAATGCAGATAATAGAGCACATAGGTGGAAAGAGTACATTGAAGGCATCTATGACGGGGAGGACTTATCTCATTACGTGATACAAGAAGAAACAGTAGTCGATAAGGAAGAGATAGGGCATCCAGTATTAGAATCAGAATTTAAAAGGGCTTTGGAAGACTTAAAATCAAATAATGCAGAAGGAGGAGTGGCAGCAAAACAAATATTCACGTTGATTTGTAGAATGTATGAGTCTGGTGACATACCATCTGAATTTCGGAGAAACATAATCCACACAATTCAGAGTATTGCAAGGGCCGACAAGTGCGAGAATTATCGCACAATCAGTTTAACAGCTCATGCATCCAAGTTACTCACGAGAATAATATACAGAAGAATGGAAAAGACAATTGAGGATGTGTTAGATGCCGATCAGTTTGGCTATAGAAAAGGTAACGGTACCAGAGAGGCAAATCTGATGTTGCGGTTGGTAATGGACGCAAGACTAAAGAAAAATCAAGACACGTTCATAGGATTTGTCGACATGGAAAAATAGTTGAACAGTGTAAAATGGTGCAAGATGTTCGAAACTCTGAGAAAAATAAGGGGAAACTATAGGGAGAGACGAGTAATATACAATATGTACAAGATCCAAGAGGAAATAACAAGACTGGACGACCAAAAAAAAAAAATGGTTCAGATGGCTCTGAGCACTATGCGACTTAACTTCTGAGGTCATCAGTCGCCTAGAACTTAGAACCAATTAAACCTAACTAACCTAAGGACTTCACACACATCCATGACCGAGGCAGGATTCGAACCTGCAACCGTAGCGGTCGCTCGGCTCCAGACTGTAGCCCCTAGAACCGCACGGCCACTCTGGCCGGCTCTGGACGACCAACAACGAATCGCTCGGGTTAAAAAGGGTATAAGACAGGGATGTAGTCTTTCGCACTTACTGTTCAACCTGTGCATCAAAGAAGCAATGACAGAAATAAAAGAAACGTTTAAGAGCAGGAATTAAATTCAAGGTGAAAGGATATCAATGATTCGGTGATAACATTGGTATCCTCAGTGAAATTGAAGAAGAATTGCAGGCCGGAGTGGCCGTGCGGTTCTAGGCGCTTCAGTCTGGAACCGCGTGACCGCTATGGTCGCAGGTTCGAATCCTGCCTCGGGCATAGATGTGTGTGATGCCCTTAGGTTAGTTAGGTTTAATTGGTTCTAAGTTCTAGGGGACTGATGACCATAGATGTTAAGTCCCATAGTGCTCAGAGCCATTCGAACCATTTGAAGAAGAACTAGAGGATATGCTGAACTGAATGAACAGTCTAATTAGCACAGAATATGGTTTGAGAGTAAATCGAAGAAAGTCGAAATTAATGAGAAGAAGCAAAACTGAGAACAGCGAGAAACTTGACTTCAAAATTGGTGCTCACGAAGTAGATAAAGTTAAGGAATTATGCTACCTAGGCAGCAAAATAACCCATGGCGGACGGAGCAAGAAGGACGTAAAAAGCAGAATAGTACAGGCAAAAAGGGCATTCGTGCCCAAGAGAAGTCTGCTAATATCAAACATAGACCTTAATTTGAGGAAGAAATGTCTGGGAATGTACATTTGGAATACAGCATTGTGTGGTAGTGAAACGTGGACAGTGGGAAAACTCGAACAGAAGAGATTCGAAGCACTTGAGAGGTGGTGCTACGGAAGAAAGTTAAAAATTTTGTGGACTGATTAGTTAAGAAATGAGGAGGTTTTCTGGAGAGTTGGCGAGGGGAATATACGGAAAACACTGACAAGAAGAAGGAACAGGATGATAGGACAGCTGTTATAACACCAGGGAATAACTTCCATAGTATTAGAGAGAGCTGTAGAGAGTAAAAACGTTACAGGAAGACGGAGACTACTCTGAGATGAAGAGGTTGGCACAGGAGAGGAATTCATGGCGGGTCGCATCAAACCAGAGCGAAGACCGATGACTAAAAAAGAAATAAAAAATAAAAATAAAAAATGTGTTGGCCTCAACGCGCTTGAGGAGTGGATGGAAAGAGAAAGGGAGAACAGAGAGTGGAGAAGGAGCAGGTGAGCAGAGGCAGACAGAGAGAGAGAGGGGGGGCAGAGGCAGGGATGGGTGCATTGTGTGTGACATTTATGCGGGCAAACCTGCAGGTATTCGGCATGTTGTTGACTAAGTTGCATCAAGCAGGCAAGCTTTCTGTATCTGCTGCGCTTACAAGTTGCGGGCTATTATCTACAACATAGATGCCATGAATGTTAATCTACTGGTAAGAAGAGAAGTAAATGTAAGGTTGTGTTATGCGACCCTACGACATCAACTACGACCGATCACTATTCAGTTAAGAATCGCGCATGTTAGTTCAGAAGTGTACAGGGCGGGAACTTACGTCAAGAATGTGATTGTTATGAGAGCGGATGATGGCGCTGCGTGTGATTCTCCCAGCTTCAGCGTGGTTATCTCCGTCACTTGACTTCGCCATTCAGTCCTTACGAAGGCTGATATTTCTAACGAGAGAAAATGAAAATCTGTTCCCACGGCCCAATGAGGAAGCATTAATCAGATATGTGGCTACGGACTGCACAAATAGTGCTACACGAAACAGAGGTTCTCCCGCGTAAATTTTTTTTATTTGTAATTGTAAATATTTTTTTATGTTTGCGATTTTGTGTCGGAATATGCAGTGGTATACTCATTCCTTGGTGACTGTGGTATCCAGCAGGTTTGACCAGATGTTCTTTCCTAACTATTTAAATCTGTGAATTCTACCAGGTGCTACATGTTGCGTAGCTATATTCCTTTTTCCACTGTGCCTATGTCCAGTGCATTTTGTTCTTAACAATATAGTTAGTCCGAATTTTATGAAAGATTTCTATCATTATCTTTCCGTTCGTTTAGTTTTTGAGGTAATTACAATATTATCGGAAAAAGCATGATACTTTACCAAATGAATTACTTCAACGTTCTCGTTTTGTAATGCTTTTCCCCGCACGACGCTTTGATTGATCTTAAGTTCAAAAGAAGCACGAAAGACCAACATCTTACCGCTACTTTTTTAATGTTTTCTTCCAATCCGAACTCTTATAGCATAAGGAATATCGTCACTTTATGAAGCGGTAAGTCTTTCTCAAATTAATGAAAATAAAACAAAGGCCGTTGTAAAGCATTGTTGACTAGGAGATCGCAGAGGAGTTTTCCAGCCAGCTGATTCGAAATGGTTCCCTTCTTCCTCACGCTATGACCCCTTTCCACAGACGTCACCATAAACAGTGACGTTGCCCTCGCTACATGAGACACTATACAGACGTTTTGAATTTAATCACTGGCAAAAAATTATCATCTATCCTCCCTTACCGGCAATATACAGGATGGTCCATTGATCGTAACCAGGCCAAATATCTCTCGAAATAAGCGTCAAACGAAAAAACTGCAAATAACGAAACTTCTCTAGCTTGAAGGAGGAAACCAGATGGCGCTATGGTTGGCCCGTCAGATAGCGCTGCCATAGGTCAAACGGGTATCAACTGTGTTTTTTAAATAGGAACCCCCATTTTTATTACATATTTGTGTAGTACGTAAAGTAATATGAATGTTTTAGTTGGACCACTTTTTTCGCTTTGTGATAGATGGCGCTGTAAGAGTCACAAACATATGGCTCACAATTTTAGACGAACAGTTGGTAACAGGTAGGTTTTTAAATAAAAATACAGAACGTAGGTACGTTTGAACATTTTATTTCGGTTGTTACAATGTGATACATGTACCTTTGTGAACTTATCATTTCTGAGAACGTATGCTGTTACAACGTGATTAACTGTAAATACCACATTAATGCAATAAATGCTGTAACCTCCCCACGTAAAATAATTCACCGCAACCTCTCAACAGAAAATGTTAACATAAATAATATTCACGTTAAGTGTAACCTCCCCACAAAAATAATGACATAATAATTATGGATAGTGATACTAATTTTTGTGTAACCTCAGAACAAAATCGGTTCCCATTTATAACCTCCCTACAGAAATTCATTCACATTTAACCTCCACACAAAATTTGTTTCCCATTTAATGAAAGCTCGAAACAGAAAAATTCCTAAACCTCTTAATAAAAAATAAATTCAGTAACCTGGTAGAATTTGGACGACAGCAGCGCTGCGTCATGGCCCTGTAAGATCATTCTGAATAAAAAAGGAAAAATTCTTACCTCAATAAAAACGGCGAATATATCTGCTCTTATATAAAATTTTTCCGGGACAGCTCTGTGCAATGCTTGCCGATAGATTTGTCATTTATGAAAGGAAGCAACTGATTTTTCTTTTGTAGCAATAGGAATGATCATGGATTGAAGAAATTAGTAAATTCTTTAAATTGAAATGAGTGTTTTTTAGAAATTACTTTATATCACGAAGATTATTATTAGGACATTTTTAAAAGATTTACATGGGACTTCACATAACATTACTAGATAAGCGCGAGGCTGCTTTTTACCTTATACAATAATACACAGGCTCCGGCATCACTGCACCGCGACCGGCCCAGCCAACATGATACACCAGACAGGAGCATACAGGCGACTGCTCGCTAGCAACAACTTACTGCTACACAGTTCGTACTGCAGTCAACAATGTTCTTTGGTCTCAGATTCTCTTATAGCTTACATATCGTAGGCAGCACATGCCTCTTACAATGCTCAAAATGATGTCCGTCAACCTCAATGCATTTGGCAATACGTGTAATGACATTCCTCTCAACAGCGAGTAGTTCGCCTTCCGTAATGTTCGCACATGCATTGACAATGCGCTGACGCTTGTTGCCAGACGTTGTTGGTAGATCACGATAGCAAATATCCTTCAACTTTCCCCACAGAAAGAAATCCGAGGACGTCAGATCCGGTGAACGTGCGGGCCATGGTATGGTGCTTCTACAACCAATCCACCTGTCATGAAATATGCTATTCAATACCGCTTCAACCGCACGCGAGATATGTGTCGGACATCCATCATGTTGGAAGTACATCGCCATTCTGTCATGCAGTGAAACATCTTATAGTAACATCGGTAGAACATTACGTAGGAAATCAGCATACATTGCACCATTTAGATTGCCATCGATAAAATGGGGGCAATTATCCTTCCTCCCATAATGCCGCACCATACATTAACCCGCCAAGGTTGCTGATATTCCACTTGTCGCAGCCATCGTGAATTTTCCGTTGCCCAATAGTGCATATTATGCCGCTTTACGTTACCGCTGTTGGTGAATCGCGCTTCATCGCTAAATAGAATGCGTGCAAAAAATCTGTCATTGTGACGGAACTTCTCTTGTGCCCAGTGGCAGAACTGTACACCACGTTCAAAGTCGTCGCCATGCAATTCCTGGTGCATAGAAATATGGTACGGGTGCAATCGATGTTGATGTAGCATTCTCAACATCGATGTTTTTGAGATTCGCGATTCTCGCGCAATTTGTCTGCTACTGATGTGCGGATTAGCCGCGACAGCAGCTAAAACACCTACTTGGGCATCATCATTTGTTGCAGGTAGTGGTTGACGTTTCACATGTGGCTGAACTGTTTCCTTAAATAACGTAACTATCCGACGAACGGTTCGGAAACTTGGATGATGTCGTCCAGGATACGGAGCAGCATACATAGCACACGCCCGTTGGGCATTTTGATCACAATAGCCATACATCAACACGATATCGACCTTTTCCGCAATTTGTAAACGGTCCGTTTTAACACAGGTAATGTATCAGAAGCAAATACCGTCCGACCTGGCGGAATGTTGCGTGATACCACGTACTTATACGTTTGTGACTATTACAGCGCCATCTATCAGAAAGCGAAAAAAGTCGCCCAACTAAAACATTCATATTTCTTTACGTACTACACAAATATGTAATAAAAATGGGGGTTCCTACTTTAAAAAAAAACAGTTGATATCCGTTTGACCTATGGCAGCGCCATCTAGCGGGCCAACCATAGCGCCATCTGGTTTCCCCCTTCAAGCTAGACGAGTTTCGTTCTTTGTAGCTTTTTCGTTTGATGCTTATTTCGTGAGATATTTGGCCCGGTCACTATCAATGGACCACCCTGAAGGTGACAGTAGTTTATACCACGACCAGGATTTGAACCTGCTGCGTCAGAGCAGAGTGTCACACACAGGCGGGCGTTAGCGATTTCGGCTATGAAGACTGGTAGCAATGAAAGTACGACGGTCGTTCAACTAGTAACGCAGCACATTTTTTTCTCTCGGCTGATTTCGACTGAAAAACAAACAGAATTTGCTGTGAGACACAGTGAAACAGTTCAGCTTCGTGCCCTGTAGCTTCATGAGGTTTCTTTAGGTGGTGGCGCAGTTAGTGGCCTTCAGCATGGTGCCTGTAACGAATGTACGTCCCACGAAGAGAGCAGTCACTGTGTTCCTTTTGGCAGATATTGACAGGCTCTTGTAGAATGTCTACGGAAACCTGGCAGTGAGAAAAAGCACGGTGAGTCGTTGGGCGAGGCGTATATCATCTTCGGAACAAGATGGCGCAAACTTGTCCACCTCCCGCGTGTCGGCCGGTCACGCACGCCCGTGGCCCCTGCAAAGTTTGAACGACGGATTGGCGCATCAAAAACACTTCGCTGCGTAACTGGACGTCTCTGCGGGTAATGCTGACACACTCGTCCACCAGTTCGGGCATTCAGACGTTTGTGTGCCCGCTGTTTTTTTTTTTTCCTTTATTGAATTTCAATTCCCCCCGAAGGGGGCGGGCTGGCAGCAGCTTAGTATGCCGCTCTTCAGCCTACAGACTTTGTGAGAAAGATCAAGAGAATAAATAATAAAAAACAGGTGATAAAATCGGAGACTTAAAGATTAACATGGCGAAAAGAAATCGTGGAACTTAAAACAAAGAACAGAGGGATGATGATGCTAATAAAATACATACGAAGCAGACAGGTAAAACAGTAGAAAGACAATTAAAAAACACGGTGACAGTCTGGATGCTGTTCGCAAAAGACATAAAATTCACACCTAGCGACAGCATGGTTTCTGTTCGCAACACGAGAAAGACGAACAACACTGAATAGTCACTGGAACACTGCACTAAAAAGTTGGCAAATGTGACATACCACAGTCGAGAGCAGGTGGGGGGAAACTGGACAGAAGATGGGAAAACAAAAAAAGGGGGGAAAGGAGAGTAAAAGCGAAGGGGGGAACCGGGAAAGGAGCTGATGGAGCATGAGGACCCATAAGAGGGGTGGGGGGCAGATGCGACAGGGAGTGGGGTAGGCAGAGGAGGGGAATACAAAAGGACTTGGGGGGGGGAGAAGGGAGGTAGGGAGAGGTTTAGTGGGGAGAAAACAGGACGGAAGGGGGGGGGGGAAGAGGGAGCCCAGGGAAAGGACAGAGGAAAGGAGGGGGAGTGAGGATCAGAGTTGATAGGAAGGATAAATGGAGGGAGAGAGGGCATCGTCTGGGAGGGGGAGTTGATGGAAGCCACCTTGGGAAAGGAGATGTAGGGTGTAGAGATGGAGGGTAGGGGGGACACAACGGTGAAGACGTGGCAGGGGGCGGGGATGGGAGAGGAGAGGAGCAACCAGGGGGTGGGGGGGTTCAAGACGGCGGGAGGTGTAGAGGATGTGGATATGTTCGAGGAATAGGAGCAGATGGGGGAAAGGAATGAGATCATAGAGGATCCGCGTGGGGGACTGGAGGCGGATACGGAAGGCGAGGCGGAGTGCATGACGCTCAAGGACCTGGAGGGACTTTCAGAATTTGGGGGGGGGGGGCAGATATCCAGGCAGGACTGGCATAACAGAGGATGGGACGGATTAAGGATTTGTAGGTGTGGAGGATGGTAGAGGGGTGTGCCCGCTGGGTTCGTCGCCGCCTAATACGAGGGGCGTTTGAAAAGTCCGTCCAAAGTCCGAGAGATGGCAGCACCGGATCGTATCGAGCATGGAGGTAAGAATAAGGGGAGATAACGCTACGTATCCCAGCCGTACTACGTTATGAAGCCATGGTGGCGTGGCTCGCTGCCATGACACTCTGACCAAAACATTGCCAGTGTGCTATAGCGCTGCGTGTATTACAGTCGCTAATTGCACCATATACGCATGTAACGTCATCAGATTGGTTGTTTCAAAGTTTTTGTTTAAAATAAAATCTCGTAAAGGCGAAATTCCGCGTTTCTTCTGATTAAAAGTAGTTTTTAATGTAATATTACGAATAGCTAGCCTTCAATGTAAACGATACAATTTTGTTAATTCAGTAATAAACGTGTATCACAAACTAAATAATAGAAACTGAAAACTAAGTTAGCTATACCCTCCCTCCAAAGCCCCATAAAAAATGGTTCAAATGGCTCTGAGCACTATGGGACTTAACTACTGAGGTCATCAGTCCCCTAGAACTTAGAACTACTTAAACCTAACTAACCTAAGGACATCACACACATCCGTGCCCGAGGCAGGATTCGAACCTGCGACCGTAGCGGTCACGCGGTTCCAAACTGACGCGCTTAGAACCGCACGGCCACACCGGCCGGCAAAACCCACCACAAATACATCTTGTTTGTAATACGTACTGGGACATTTCAGTTACGTTACACTACTGGGAAACACTGTTCATAACCACCAATATTTACTGAAATACGGTACATAGAATGGCAAATCTACACACTGTCTTGTTTAGGCCTATACTTTACGCCAGTTAATGTAGTGTTAGCTTTTAATTTGGTACATGATGAAGACAAAGTGAGTTACTCCACACTTCGATTATCGACGATACGTACGTATTATACTGAAACGTGAACTTGAAAACTAAGAATTTAATTCTTTGAATTAACATACATTTTGCAAATGCTTTGGGTGTGTAGGGAAAACTGATGGTACAGCATTTTCTCGGAGCCTTACTGTTGAAAGGGAAGTCCGGTCTATGTCCTCTTCTCGGAAATGCTGAGAACATATAGTGCTCCATTTAGACGCACGCCAATTCTTCCTCCTCACGGCATTCTCCCACAGAGCTTTCCGACTTTCATTTTTAGGAAATCTAAAATCATACAGGAGAAAAACACGCTATAGTACAAGTACCGATGTAGCACACGTTCATTCACAATGAAGTTGTAAAATCACACTTAACGAGACAACTTACACATGAAATGTTATTCCCTTCGAACGATTCGTACATCCGAACACCACACAAGTCACCATAATAGCGCAAAATCCTTCCAAAAGCGAGCGACAAGCCTATGCACACAAGCTTACAGCAGCAATGCTTTGGTCGGATTGAGATGGCTACCCTCGGCTTCACATAGCTTCAAAGCTGTGACGTCACGGCGTCTCCCTCTATTCTTACCTCCATGGTATCGAGATCATGTTTAGTTAGTAGCATCTTTGGAAAGAACGCACACGAAGTTGCAGCCATATTGGTCTATTTCTTTGTGTTTGGCATTCGTGTGAATCAAGGAGTGATTGCCAAAAAATGGACGATAAAAAATTTCGTGTGGTGATTAAACATTACTTTATGAAAGACAACACGCCTCAGGAGACTAAAGAGAAGCTTGATAAACATTTCGGTGATTCTCCACCTTAGATTAAAATTGGATTCAAAATTTTCGGAGTGGCCATATGGGCACAAGTGATGCTGAACGTTCTGGACGCCCTGTGGAGGTTACGACTCCAGAAATCATTGATAAAATCCATGATACGGTGATGGATGACAGAACAATTAAGGTGCGTTAGATTGCTATTGCTGTGGGCATCTCGAATGAACGGGCACACTATATTTTGGATAAACATTTGGACATGAGAAAGCTATCCGCAAGATGGGTTCCGCGATTGCTCACGCTTGACCAAAAACGGGATTGTGTGAAGTGTTGCAAGGATGGTTTGCAGCTGTTAAGGAAGAATCTGCAGGACTTTGAGTGTCGATTCGTCACGGTAGATGAAACATGGATACATTACTATACTCCTGAGACCAAACAACAATCTAAACAATGAGTTACCAAGGGAGAATCTGCACCAAAAAAGACGCAGACCATTCCTTCCGCCGGAAAGGTTATGGCGGCTGTCTTTTGGGATTCGCAAGGGATAATCCTCATCGGCTATCTGGAAAAGGGTAAAACCGTTACAAGTGAATATTATTCACCGTTATTGGACCGTTTGAAAACCGAGTTGCAAGAAAAACGATGTAATTGGACAGCAAAAAAGTCCTTTTCCATCACGACAATGCACCAGCACACACACCTCAGCAGTTGAGATCGCAGAACTAATGGAAATAGGATTCCAATCGTATCACATCCCCCCTATTCACCAGACTTGGCTCCCTCGGACTATTATTTGTTCCCCAATATGAAGAAATGGCTAGCTGGGCAAAGATTTTATACAAACGAGGAGGTGATTGCAGCAACTAATAGCTGTTTTGCAGACTTGGACAAATCCTATTATTCGGAAGGGTTCATCAAATTAAAACAGCGTTGGACGAAGTGTGTAAGTCTCAAAGGAGACTATGTCGAAAAACAAGAAAAAAGGTTTTACCCCAAATACGTAAGTAGATTTTATTTTTGCCCGGACATTTCAAACGCCCTTCGTAGAAGACCATAAGCAGCAACAACGATCCATCAGTGCAGGATTGCTTGCGCGTTACGAGGCTGACCGTAAAAAATATTTTTTTTCGAACTTCGTCATAGGCGATGAAAACATGAGTTCATCATTTCGAACCGGAAACGAAACGGCAGTCCATTAAATGACACCACACCAACTATCCTTCGAAAAAATGTTCAAAGCTCCACCCTCAGCTGGTAAAGTCATGGCGACGGTTTCTGGGACTCTTAAGTGGATATTCTGTTTGATATCGTCCCTCATGGTGCAACGATCAACTCTCAAGTGTATTGGTGAAAGGACATCGGAGTTTTCGTAGCCACAAAAATTCAAACGAACTTCTTCTTCTCCATGACAACGCAAGGCCTCATGCAAGTCTGCTCATCCGCGGGGAGCTCATAAAAATTCATTGCACTGTTCTTCCTCGTCCACACTACAGCCCAGACCTCGCACCTTCCGACTTCCATCTGTTTGGTCCAGTGAACATGAATGATGAGGAGGTTATTAATGGAGCAAGACGTTGGCTCCGACGTCGATAGGTAGATGTGATGATGATGATGATGATGATGACGATGTAGAGGGTTGTTTGGGCGCACGACAGCAAGGTCTTCAGCTCCCGCTCAGTAACAAATTGAGACGGGTGTCAAGAAAATACTCAGAACAGTAAGATAAACAGTACCTAAAACACAAGTTACAAGCTTGGAAAAACGTGCGCCTACCCACCCCGAAGCGTGGGACGAAGCATGTCGGCAGCAGTAAAACATGGACAACACACGAAGGAAGTGGTAGAGGGAGCTAAAACAATGTAGCAGATGGAAGTGGCTGGCTGACCGCAAGGAAAAAAAGGGAGGAGCCAGCCACTCTGCAATACACTAACACCTCCAGGATAAAAGTTTAGGCCAGAGTCCAGAAACATCACAAAACTGTAAACCCTAGACACACACGTCTCATCATTAGCTAAAACACAGTGCAGATCCCCAGCAACTTGTTCCTCTGCCCTTGCATCACGGTATAAAATGCAGTCTGTTAAAATGTGCCGGACAGAGATGTGCACACCACAAGAATCACAAAACGGGTGATCCTCCGGCCGTAATAGGAAGCTGTGTGTGAGAGGACAGTGCCCAAACCGAAGACGCGTGAGGGTCACTTCTTCCCGCCTGAGCAACGGGCAAGAGGTACGCCACGGCCGAGTTGTTGACTTCACCAACCACAGTTTATTGGCAGTCACCACCAGCCATTCTTCCTCCCACAACTCCATGCACTTCTTGTGGAGTGCAGAAATGACAGACTGCAAGGGAATAGGACACTGCACCACATCCTGATCTCTGCAGGCCTCCTTGGCAGCCCGAAGGGCCTGTTCATTGCCCCATATACCTACATGACCAGGCAGCCAGCAGAAGGACACCTCATTACCCCGCGGTTGGAGCAGGTAGAGCCAGTCATATGGACCATCTCCTCACTTGGTTACATATTTTGCAATGATTGTAAGGCAATAAGAAAATGGTACCACGCCAGCATACAGGCCCTCCGAGTCAGGTGGTATAAGACCGTCGCATTGAAGGGAGATTATGCTGAAAAATAAGTCTTTGTAGTCAAAGAGTGGGGAATAATATGGAGTACCAGAATTCTGAATAAACCCAACCTTCTCTCAGAAAAAAAATGTGTTGCGTTACTTATTGAACGTGTCTCGTAACAATTCTGTGCAGGTTATTTGTTCCCAGAATGAGATTTTCACTCTGCAGCGGAGTGTGCGCTGATATTAAACTTCCTGGCAGATTAAAACTGTGTGCCCGACCGAGACTCGAACTCGGAACCTTCGCCTTTCGCGGGCAAGTGCTCTACCATCTGAGCTACCGAAGCACGACTCACGCCCGGTCCTCACAGCTGTACTTCTGCCAGTATCTCGTCTCCTACCTTCCAAACTTTACAGAAGCTCTCCTGCGAACCTTGCAGAACTAGCACTCCTGAAAGAAAGGATACTGCGGAGACATGGCTTAGCCACAGCCTGGGGGATGTTTCCAGAATGAGATTTTCACTCTGCAGCGGAGTGTGCGCTGATACGAAACTTCCTGGCAGATTAAAACTGTGTTCCCGACCGAGACTCGAACTCGGGACCTTTGCCTTTCGCGGGCAAGTGCTCTACCATCTGAGCTACCGAAGCACGACTCACGCCCGGTCCTCACAGCTTTCTGCAAGGTTCGCAGGAGAGCTTCTGTAAAGTTTGGAAGGTAGGAGACGAGATACTGGCAGAAGTAAAGCTGTCAGGACCGGGCGTGAGTCGTGCTTCGGTAGCTCAGATGGTAGAGCACTTGCCCGCGAAAGGCAAAGGTCTCGAGTTCGAGTCTCGGTCGGGCACACAGTTTTAATCTGCCAGGAAGTTTCAGGTTATTTGTTATTTCCAGGGAAAATTTGCATTTCCTGAACTTAATTGCGTCACTGATCTCAAGACACCATAGCTACTTCGTAAAGCACAGTGTATGCGTTTGTTCTTAAACACACACACACACACACATTTGTACAGAAAACTACATACACTCCTGACCATTAAAATTGCTACACCAAGAAGAACTGCAGATGATAAACGGGTATTCATTGGACAAATACATTATACTAGAACTGACATGTGATTACATTTTCATGCAATTTGGGTGCATAGATCCTGAGAAATCAGTACCCAGACAACCACCTCTAGCCGTAATAACGGCCTTGATACGCCTGGGCATTGAGTCATACAGAGCTTGGATGGCGTGTGCAGGTACAGCTGCCCATGCAGCTTCAACACGATACCACAGTTCATCAAGAGTAGTGACTCGCGTATTGTGACGAACCAGTTGCTCAGCCACCATTGACCAGTCGTTTTCAGTTGGTGAGAGACCTGGAGAATGTGCTGGCCAGGGCAGCAGTCGAACATTTTCTGCATCCAGAAAGGGCCGTACAGGACCTGCAACATCCGGTCGTGCATTATCCTGCTGAAATGTAGGGTTTCGCAGGGATCGAATGAAGGTTAGAGCCACGGGTCGTAACACATCTGAAGTGTAACGTCCACTGTTCAAAGTGCCGTCAATGCGAACTAGAGGTGACCGAGACGTGTAACCAATGCCACCCCATCCTATCACGCCGGGTGATACGCCAGTATGGCGATGATGATTACAGCCTTCCAACGTGCGTTCACCGCGATGTCGCCAAACACGGATGCAACCATCATGATGCTGTGAACAGAACCTGGATTCATCCGAAAAAATGACGTTTTGCCATTCGTGCACCCAGGTTCGTCGTCGAGTACACCATCGCAGGCTCTCCTCTCTGTGATGCAGCGTCAAGGGTAACCGCAGCCATGGTCTCCGAGCTGATAGTCCAGGCTGCTGCAAACGTCGTCGAACTGTTCGTGCAGATGGTTGTTGTCTTGCAAACGTCTCCATCTGTTGACTCAGGGATCGAGACGTGGCTGCACGATACGTTATAGCCATGTGGATAAGATGCCTGTCATCTCGACTGCTAGTGATACGAGGCCGTTGGGATCCAGCACGGCGTTCCGTATTACCCTCCTGAACCACCGATTCCATATTCTTCTAACAGTCATTGGATCTCGACCAACGTGAGCAACAATGTCGCGATACGATAAACCGCAATCGCGATAGGCTACAATCCGACCTTTACTGAAGTCGGAAACGTGATGGTACGCATTTCTCCTCCTTAGATGAGGCATCACAACAACGTTCCACCAGGCAACGCCGGTCAACTGCTGTTTGTGTGTGAGAAATCGGTTGGAAACTTTCCACATGTCAGCACGTTGTACGTGTCGCCACCGGTGCCAACCTTGTGTGAATGCTTTGAAAAGCTAATCATTTGCATATCACAGCATCTTCTTCCTGTCGGATAAATTTCACGTCTGTAGCACGTTATCTTCGTGCTGTAGCAATTTTAATGGCCAGTTGTGTGTGTTATGAAAGGCAACTGGACCGCACAAAATAAAGGCCAGGAAACAACTATGAAAATCTAACTGCATTAAGATAGCTAACAGTGGATAAAAGCTAGAATGTCGTCTTTACAGAACAGAATTAAATGGCGGATGATTGCTGCCTTTGTTGAGTGACGAAAATAAGTCAAGAGATTCATTAAAAAAATTATCGTTTGCTGTATCCCAGCAGTATAAGTAGTTTCGAGGAGTAATCATGCCTTAAAATATTTCCTTGTTTGCGTATTATCACTTCCTGAAACCCGCATTTTTATACTGTGAACCGTTTCTGAAATGTATAGGGTGCCCACCTCATGAAGAAACCCTGTATGTAACTGGAGATGCCGTTTATAACACGGAAGATATGCAGATAAAACTTGAAACAATAATGCAGCTGTTCACCTTTTCGACTGACCGATCAAGGCAATCAGAAGTGTGTCTGCCGTCAAGTATCATTTCGAGGACGGTCAAAAGTTCAGAGTAAATTTCGTCAGCGCCAGATTCCATCGCAAGAGCAATTAACCGTATAGCAGACGTCACACCGCTGACTGTAGATGCTATCTCGGCTGGTTCCAGATAAAGGCGTCGCTATCAACCGGATAGAGCCGTTACGTTATTTATCGGTCCACCTGTTTCTGGTAGCGCAGCCACCTACGGGAATACCGTCGACTGTCGTGCTCGACCTACGTGCGTTGGTTCACGCAGTAGCCTGGAGCAGACGATCAACAGTTCCTATCCTAATCGTCTTCTAAGACTAATAATAATCTTCTCCGGTGCATGTCTCTGTTTCTGGACAGGTTCTTGGAAAAAATTAAAATTACAGCAGAGGCAGCATTTCATAGATGTAGTTATATATGTAGAAAAGTAAATTTCGCTTATTTATAACATGAAACTATGTTGGCGCGCTCTACAAGACAGTCGTAGTATAACATGGAGATGATTTTACTGTATGAGCGATTCCCTGTCTTCGCTGAAATCTATTTCCACGCTGTCTGTGGCAACTTGTAGAGGTTAATGAAAAAGAAAAAGAGAAGAAAAGAAAAGGTTGAAAATGAGGGAAGAAATGGTGAATAAAAAGGGGGTTTTAAAATCGTTAATGACCGTGAAACAGGGAAAGAATGAAATGCAAATCGGGCTTCGTATTACAGAAAAGCTATCGGACATCGTGATTCGGGAAAGCTATTGTTGGGGTGGTCTTTGTGGCGTTTCTGAGCAAAAATCAAACCAATTTCCACTACAAAAATTATTTGAAAGAGAACAGAGAATAACAAAATGTGATTAACAGGGGAAATGGCGTAGATAAGAGTTCATTCATTAGCATGTTAATATGTCTTGTTTCGTGCGGCGTCTTGTTCTCCAACGATCTCCTGCTTCATTTCTGCATGAAAAAGTCGTAGCTGCTCCAAAATCTTGCAGTAAATTTCATCGTCCGGGAATTACTAATGTCTACGAATGAATACCATCTTGATATTGAATGCAATGTATTTTACGGCTGCTTCCATCCTCCAAATTTCATGTGTATGGTTCGGTATGAAAAAATTTAAATCAGGAATAATCAGTGCAAAAAACTGGTATCGACATTCAAAGTCCCGCTACAAACTTCTCCTTCGGTAGACTGATCAAGTGGAACACTATGTCTGCACATCAATAAGTTTTTACGTCTTAATCAGACCAAGACTAACGAATAAGTTTTTACGTCTGAATCATACCAAGACTAGAGAATAAGTGAAGTTAACCTTTCGATCTCAAGAGACAATAGCGGGTAGAAAACAAAAAGAGTTACAATTTTTGTACCTTCATTTTCTTATAAATATTTTCTCTGCCGTCGAGCGCTCATACAGCTGCGACGGTATAATTTATATCTGAGGGAACGAGTGTAGCGCGGCGAAATTCAAAGTCCAGCTACAAACTTCTCCTTCGGTAGAGTGATCAAGTGGAACACTATGGTAACTGTTTCTGTCGTATTGCATCAAAATGATTTCTTTTTTCTTTCAGTTCGCATTTTCCTTTTACTTCCCTCATCCTAATTTTATAACGTTAACTCACCCGGAAACATCTTGTCGATACCAGTTTTCTGCACTGATTATTCCTGATTTAAATTTTTTCATACCGAACCAATTCTTCTGATATGTAGCTGACAATATTTTCCGCAAGTGATTTTGTCATGTAGCTCTTCGTCGTTTTCCCGATCTTAGTATCCCTCAAGGCAGAGCTTAGCTATCCTATTATGGCTTCTCCAGACCCAATTTAATGGAGCACATATATTTCGTCTGTTCCCTCTAGAGTCGGTTAGACACTGGACTCACATTCGGGAGGACGACGGTTCAATCCCGCGTCTGGCCATCCTGATTTAGGTTTTCCGTGATTTCCCTAAATCACTCCAGGCAAATGCCGGGATGGTTCCTCTGAAAGGGCACGGCCGACTTCCTTCCCAATCCTTCCCTAATCCGATGAGACCGATGACCACGCTGTCTGGTCTCCTTCCCCAAACCAACGAACGAACCAACCCTCTAGAGTCAGAATAACCCGACTGCAAACAGAAACCACTTGTCAGTATTTGATTATAGGATCAGTCGTGAAAATCTTGAGCATATCACATCGTATATTTAGGAGTGCTGCCAAGAAGCGATATGGAATGCGACAATCACGAAAATTCAGTAATAGAAAAGACAAGCTGAAGACAGATTTGCTAAAAAGGTTCCGAGACAATACAATCCATCTGTAAAATTTTTTTATAAAATATGGTAGTGAAACAATAGAAAATTGCTATAGTGTTTGCAGTCCTTATCGAGTAGTTTCGACGACAGACAACGGACGAGTTCAGGAATGCGCAGCTACGATCAGAACAGGTCGGCATAGCCCATACGAAAGGATAAAAAGAAATGCCAGGTGGACTAAAATGGAAATGGCTGCATGAAAGATGACGCAGTTCTCGCGAAACCCTGTTAGGTAAGTTTAGAGACCGTATTCGGAGGAGACTGTACGACGATTATATAATATGTTTTGTCATTCAGAAGAGAAATTTGGCTATAGAAATTTTGTAAAAAGATCCCGCCGCAACGGAAGACGCTTTTGTTATAATAATTGCCCACACAATTCGCGTATCACATCTCTCCTCTTTCGTTTTAATACAAAACGAGCTACCCATCTTTGAATTTTTTCGGTGTCCTCTGTGGAACCTGTCTGAAGCGAATCCCACACCGTACAGCAGTACTCCAGAAGAGCGTGGCGTAAACAGTCTCTTTAGTACATCTGTTACATTTTCTAACTATTCTGCCAGTAAATCGCAGTCTTTGGTTTACTTTTCCCACATAATTTTCTATGTGATAGTTCCGGTTTAAGTTCAAAAATGGCTCTGAGCACTATGGGACTTAACATCTAAGGTCATCAGTCCCCTAGAACTTAGAACTACTTCAACCTAACTAACTTAAGGACATCACACACATCCACGCCCGAGGCAGGATTCGAACCTGCGACCGTAGCGGTCTCGCGGTTCCAGACTGAAGCGCCTAGAACCGCTCGGCCACCGATTTAAGTTATTCGTAATTTTAACCCCTAAGTATTTAGTTGAATTTATAGCGTTAACATGTTTGTGATTTACCGTTTACTAGAAATTTATCGGATTTCTTTTGACACTCATATAGATAGCTTCGAACTTTTCGTTGATGCCACTTTTCGCACCATACACATATCTTGTCTAAATCATTTTGCAATATGTTGTGATCTGATGAGTTTACAAGACGGTAAATGACAGCATCATCTGCAATCAATTTAAGACGGCTGCTCAGCTTGTCTCCTAAATCATTTCTGTGTATAGGAACAGCAGAGGGCCTCTAACACTTCTTTGAGGAACGTCAGGTATTTCTGTTTTACTCGATGACTTTCCGTCAATTACTACATACTGTGACCTTTCTGACTTGAAATCAGATCTAGTCGCACGTCTGAGGCTGCATAGGTACGGAATTTGATTAGAAGTCCCTTGTGGGGAATGGCGTCAAAAAAAAAAAAGTTCTAGAAATCTAAAAACATGGTATCAATTTGACATCCCCTACCGATAGAGAATAAAGACCTGGTTCTATTTCTCAAGGACGATATTTTCTCAATCTATGTTGGCTATTTGTCAATAAGTCGTTTTCTTCGAGGTAAGTATTCGAACACAGTATATGTTGAAACTTCCTGGCAGATTAAAACTGTGTGCCCGACCGAGACTCGAACTCGGGACCTTTGCCTTTCGCGGGCAAGTGCTCTACCATCTGAGCTACCGAAGCACGACTCACGCCCGGTACTCACAGCTTTCTGCAAGGTTCGCAGGAGAGCTTCTGTAAAGTTTGGAAGGTAGGAGACGAGATACTGGCAGAAGTAAAGCTGTGAGACCGAGCGAGAGTCGTGCTTCGGTAGCTCAGAAGGTAGAGCACTTGCCCGCGAAAGGCAAAGGTCCCGAGTTCGAGTCTCGGTCGGGCACACAGTTTTAATCTGCCAGGAAGTTTCATATCAGCGCACACTCCGCTGCAGAGTGAAAATCATTCTGGAAACAGTATATGTTCTAAAATCCTACTGCAAATTGACATTTGTGTTGGGTTAGTAATTCAGAGGATTCCCCCTATTTCCTTTCTTGGGTATTGGTGTGAATTGTGCAACTTTCCAGTCTTTGCGTACGAATCTTTCGACGGTAGAATGGTTGCATATGATTGTTAAGTACCGAGAGTATGAGAATAAGATAACAGATATACTGAAGAGCCAAAGAAAGTGCTACACCAGCGTAATATCGTGTACGGCCCCCGCGAGCACGCGGAAGTGCTGCAACACGGGTGGCAAGGTCTCGACTTACGTCTGAAGTTGTGCTGTTGGAAATCGATACCATCAATTCTGCAGGGCTGTCCATAAACCCATAAGAGTACGAGGGGGTGGAGATCTCTTCTGAACAGCACGTTGCACGACATCCCAGATATGCTCAATAACGTTCGTGTCTGTTGAGTGTCACACTGTCCTGCTGGAATTTCCCAAGTCCGTCGGGATGCACAATGGACATGAATGGATGCAAGTGATCAGACAGGATGCTTACGTACGTGTCACCTGTCAGAGTCGTATCTAGACATATTTCTGGGGTCCCATGTCACTCCAACTGCACACACACCCCACACCACTACAGAGGCTCTACCAGTTTGACCAGTCCCCTGCTGACATGCAGGGTCGATGGATTCATGAAGTGATCTTCATAACCGTACACGTCCACCCGCTCGATATAATTTGAAACGAGACTCGTCCGACCAGGCAACATGTTTACAGTCAGTTGACGGGTTCAGGCGAGGCATAAAGCTTTGCGTCGTGTAGTCATCTACGGTACACGAGAGGGCCTTCGGCTCCGAAAGGCCATATCGATGATGTTTCTTGGAATGGATCGCACGCTGACACTTGTTGATGGCCCAGCAATGAAATCTGCAGCAATTTGCTGAAAGGCCTGTACTTCTGTCACGTTAAACGATTCTCTTCAGTCGTCGTTGGTCCCGTTCTTGCAGGATCTTTCTCCGACCGGAGCGATGTCGGAGATTTGATTTTTTACCGGACGGTACAATCGTGAGATGGTCGTACGGGAAAATCCGCACTTTATCACTACCTCGGAGTTGCTGTGTCCCATCGCTCGTGCGCCGACTATAACACCACGCTCAAACTCACTCACTTCTTGAAACATGCCATTGTAGCAGCAGTATCCTATTCAACAACTGCGCCAGAGACTTGATGTCTTATACAGGGTGAAAAGTATTTAAACCGACAAACTCTGGGAGGTTGTAGGGGACATAAAAACAAATATTTTTCCCTAATGTCATTTTTTCCTACGAGGAGTATTTAAACCGGTAGAGGAAGATTTCTCTGGCGGCAAATTAATTAAACCAACAAACACTTTTCCATTTTTTTATGACCAAGAGACAACACATTAACGCAACCCAATTTCAATTAAAGTAGATTTTCAAAAACGCCTCTATTGACACGTAAACAAAGGTTACACCAAATGATTCAAATGGCTCTGAGCACTATGGGACTTAACATCTGAAGTCATCAGTCCCCTAGAACTTAGAACTACTTAAACCTAACTAACCTAAGAACATCACTCACGTCCATGCCCGAGGCAGGTTCGAACCTGCGACCGTAGCGGTCGCGCGGTTCCAGACTGAAGCGCCGAGAACCGCTCGGCCACACCGGCCGGCCAAAGGTTACACCGTCAGATCATGTTCTGTCTGACACAGGCAAAAACCCCGGGAGTATCCTGAATTGTTCCTACTGCTTCTAATACCCAGGCAACCAGATCCTCCTCTGATGCAACAGGAGTTGCGTAAACAACGTTGCGCCTCTCTCCCCACAGAAAAAAGTCCAGAGGGGACACATCTGGGGATCGGGCAGGCCATGGTACAGGCCATTAGTAAACAGAGACAATGCACTACTACACTAGAGGACAGCAGTTTCCTACAACTGAAGAGCGTAATACGCCCTCTAACAACTGAAGAGCGTAATACGGCCTCCACCGGTTTACATAATCCTCATAGGAAAAAATGACATTAGGGAAAAGTATTTGTTTTGACGTCCCCCACAACCTCCAAGAGTTTGTCGGTTTAAATACGAGGGCAGTTCAATAAGTAATGCAACACATTTTTTTTTCTGAAACAGGGGTTGTTTTATTCAGCATTGAAATACACCAGGTTATTCCCCAATCTTTTAGCTACATAACACTATTTTTCAACGTAATCTCCATTCAATGCTACGGCCTTACGCCACCTTGAAATGAGGGCCTGTATGCCTGCACGGTACCATTCCACTGGTCGATGTCGGAGCCAACGTCGTACTGCATCAATAACTTCTTCATCATCCGCGTAGTGCCTCCCACGGATTGCGTCCTTCATTGGGCAAAACATATGGAAATCCGACGGTGCGAGATCGGGGCTGTAGGGTGCATGAGGAAGAACAGTCCACTGACGTTTTGTGAGCTCCTCTCGGGTGCGAAGACTTGTGTGAGGTCTTGCGTTGTCATTAAGAAGGAGAAGTTCGTTCAGATTTTTGTGCCTACGAACACGCTGAAGTCGTTTCTTCAATTTCTGAAGAGTAGCACAATACACTTCAGAACACATCTCGAACGAGTGTGTTCGCACGCTCCGCCATTGCAGGAGTCACAGCTGTGCACGGCCGACCCGCACGCGGGAAATCAGACAGTCTTGCTTGACCTTGCGGCGATGATGACACATGCTTTGTCCAACGACTCACCGTGCTTTTGTCCACTGCCAGATCACCGTAGACATTCTGCAAGCGCCTATGAATATCTGAGATGCCCTGGTTTTCCGCCAAAAGAAACTCGATCACTGCCCGTTGTTTGCAACGCACATCCGTTACAGACGCCATTTTAACAGCTCCGTACAGCGCTGCCACCTGTCGGAAGTCAATGAAACTATACGAGACGAAGCGGGAATGTTTGAAAATATTCCACAAGAAATTTCCGGTTTTTTCAACCAAAATTGGCCGAGAAAAAAAATGTGTTGCATTACTTATTGAACTGCCCTCGTACTTGTCACCCTGTATAGGCGTTGCCGACCGCAGCGCTCTATTCTGCTTGTTTACATATCTCTGTATTTGAATACGCATGCCTATATCAGCAGCAAGGCGACGCTCTATCACCCATACTTTAATGGTATGCAAACCTTAACGACGAAAGTTACTTCCACACGGTGTGTCAACAGCCAAGTAACACTGCTCGCGAAACTTGTACCGTACATAGAAAGCGCTGCTACAATATAATACAGTAGCTAAATGAAATAAATAGGCAATAAGACGAACAGAGCGATACTTTTAGTCAGACTCAATAATTATACTGAAGTCGCAGCGATTCATGCTGGTCTTGTGCACATTCAAAAACGGTGAGACGTGGTACTTAATAGGATGGTAATGCATGTTATACAACGTGCTCCCTTGATGGTGACAATGTTCTTGTTGTAGGGCGTCCATTCTTCTATCGGCGCCATTGACAAATACTGGATGGCCGTCGTTGCTGCAACAGGTCTCTCCAATGCATCCCACACGTGCTCGATGGGATTTAAGTCGGAGGAACGGACAGGCCAGAATAAACACCAGATACTCCCTCCAGCAATACTAAATCGTAAGGCATATAACCCAGGAATAGCTCCAATGGCGTTATATGGAAGAGAGACCTTGTGTGCCACAAACATAGTCAGCGAAAGACTGATAGTTTTTGCACTGAAAATCTTGGGGAAAAATTTTGACCCAGCTGTAGATGCAGAGTAGGGGACAAAAAAGTAGAACCATCAATGTATGAAATAATTCAACAACCAACCATTGTGAAGAAAATGAAAGAAGACTTTGGTGGGCAGGAGACTTGCCCCGCTTGCCTGAAGACCATAGAGTCAAAATAGTGCTGGTCGCAAGACCTGAAGGAAAACGCCCACTTAGCAGGCACAGGAAGTGACGAATGGTACTGGACAGATTAAACAAAATAGTGCAAACATTAGACAACTTCTTTGATGCAACTACGGCATTTTAACACAAAATATTACCGCAGTGGGTGGACCATTATGGAATAAAGTACTTTACAACTGGTTCCTCCCACACTTTAAGAATAGACAGCAAACGGCCATTCTCTACAGTAATGAGAACAGCTGTGATGTGGTGTCTGACTGGGGCACGCTTAAGTGGGGGCTACCTCAATGGTCAGTGCTGGGACCATTGGTGTCTCTAATACAGATAAATCATGTGCATTGTAATATGACAGGTGATTCTAAAGTGTTTCTTTTTGCCAATGACACAAGCTTGGTTGTGAAGGATGTTGAGTGCAGAAAAGGCAATATATTAAATAGTGCAATTCAAGACAAAGTTCATAGCTTGCAGAAACTGTTGTTGTTGTAGTGGTCTTCAGTCCTGAGACTGGTTTGATGCAGCTCTCCATGCTACTCTATCCTGTGCAACCTGCTTCATCTCCCAGTACGTACTGCAGCCTACATCCTTCTGAATCTGCTTACTGTATTCATCTCTTGGTCTCCCTCTACATTTTTACCTTCCACGCTACCCTCCAATACTAAACTGGTGATCCCTTGATGCCTCAGAACATGTCCTACCAACCGATCCCTTCTTCTAGTCAAGTTGTGCCACAAACTCCTTTCCTCCCCAGTTCTATTCAATACCTCCACATTAGTTATGTGATCTACCCATCTAATCTTCAGCATTCTTCTGTAGCACCACATACCACATTTCGAAAGCTTCTAGTCTCTTCTTGTCCAAACTATTTATCGCCCATGTTTCACTTCCATACATCGTTACACTCCATACAAATACTTTCAGAAACAACTTCCTGACACTTAAATCTATACTCGATGTTAAGAAATTTCTGTTCTTCAGAAACGTTTTCCTTGCCATTGCCAGTCTACATTTTATATCCTCTCTACTTCGACCATCATTAGTTATTTTGCTCGCCAAATAGCAAAACTCCTTTACTACTTTAAGTGTCTCATTTCCTAATCTAATTCCCTCAGCATCACCCGACTTAATTCGACTACATTCCATTATCTTCGTTTTGCTTTTGTTGATGTTCATCTTATATCCTTCTTTCAAGACACTGTCCATTCCGTTCAACTGCTCTTCCAAGTCCCTTGCTGTCTCTGACAGAATTACAATGTCATCGGTGAATCCTCTCCGTGGATTTTAATACCTACTCCGATTTTTTCTTTTGTTTCCTTTACTGCTTGCTGAACATATAGATTGAATAACATTGGGCAGAGGCTACAACCCTGTCTCACTCCCTTCCCAACCACTGCTTCCCTTTCATGCACCCCGACTCTTGTAACTGCCATCTGGTTTCTGTACAAATTGTAAATAGCCTTTCGCTCCCTGTATTTTACCCCTGTCACCTTCAGAATTTGAAACAGAGTATGCCAATCAACATTGTCGAAAGCTTTCTCTAAGTCTACAAATGCTAGAAACGTTGGTTTGCCTTTTCTTAATCTAGCTTCTAAGATAAGTCATAGGGTCAGTATTGCCTCACGTGTTCCAATATTTCTACGGAATCCAAACTGATCTTCGCCGAGGTCGGCTTCTACCCGTTTTTCCATTCATCTGTAAAGAAACTAAATGTACGCTATATCACAGTGAGACTCAATGGTTACGGTGTCTAACAAACGAATCAGCTAAAACTGGCATTGTGATTACACAGAATGGGCATATGTTTAGTGAGTCTGAAGAATCCAAATCCCTAGGCGTTCAGATACTAGTAGATGGTAAGTTTAGACAGGAAGTCCTTGTTCAAGATCTTCTTCGAAAAATTGAATGCTGCGATACTTACGATTAGAACTATATCGCACTAAGTGTTAGTCTAGTACGAAAATTAGTCTTCTTTGCTTATTTTCATTCGTTTCTGCCCTACGACATTTTATTGTAGGGTAACTTTTCCCATGCACAAAGCAACGGGTAGTTGGAGCAATATATGGTGCAAGTTCATGAGCCTCTTTTCGACTCCTGTTCAAGAGTCTAGAAATACTGGCATTGGCCTCTCAATATACGAGGGCTGTCCAGAAAGTAAGTTCCGATTGATCGCGTAATGTTTGAAACCACAGTGAAAACCACAAATGTTTTATTTGTAACAGTTAGCTACACATTCCAGTTACTTCTCTACTTAGTCGCCGTTCTGACTTAGACATTTGTCGTAGCGTTGTACCAACTTTCCAATACCCTCACCATAGAAGACAGCCGCCAGTGCTTTCCGCCAAATTGTCTACGCTGGCCTACAGCTAATTTTCTGTGCCAAAATGTTGTCTTCATAGCCAGCGGTTCATGTGAGCAGAGATGAAACTCAGAGGCAGACAATTACGGGCGGTATTGTGGGTAATCAAACATTTCCAATTGAAAGCGATGCAGGAGCGTCTTCATTGCTCCTGCAGAATGAGGCTGAGAATTGTCTTGAAGAAGAAACCGCACGACAGTTATGTAATGTTGGCTGCATAGCTTCAGGCGAAATTTCTCACCACGCCCTCGTACGTGGCGGAGACACTATTTTCTAGACATCTTTACGCGCTCACTGTGAGCTCAGAAATGAGAAGAGCGACGTGATGCTATCTAGGGTCATACTAGAGACACTGGCCAACACAACTGTGCAAAGCTTTATCCGATTTTCATAGTCGTTTCCATTTAGCGACCGATCGGAACTTACTTTCTGGACATCCCTCGTATATTTACTTTAATGTATGAGCTTATTAAGAATTAGCGGCTTTCACACGGATAATACTACACAGGAATCGTATCTGCATTTGGATCACACCTCCTTGACTTTTCTACAGAAAGGCGTAGTGTAAATTGCTGCATCCATTTTCAATAAGCTATCACAAGAATTAAAAAAACGTCAGCAGAAATTCTTGACCTTCCATGTCTAAATTAGAGAAACTGCTCTTGCCTTGATTCTTTTGCGTTGGGGAGTTCTGTCTACCTATCTACCTACATTTATACTCCGCAAGCCACCCAACGGTTTGTGGCGGAGGGCACTTTACGTGCCACTGTCATTACCTCCCTTTCCTGTTCTAGTCGCGTATGGTTCGCGGGAAGAACGACTGCCGGAAAGCCTCTGTGCGCGCTCGAATCCCTCTAATTTTTCATTCGTGATCTCCTCGGGAGGTGTAAGTAGGGGAAGCAATATATTCGATACCTCATCCAGAAACGCGCCCTCTCGAAACCTGGACAGCAAGCTACACTGCGATGCAGAGCGCCTCTCTTGCAGAGTCTGCCACTTGAGTTTGCTGAACATCTCCGTAACACTATCACGCTTACCAAATAACCCTGTGACGAAACGCGCCGCTCTTCTTTGGATCTTTTCTATCTCCTCTGTCAACCCGATCTGGTCCGGATTCCACACTGATGAGCAATACTCAAGTATAGGTCGAACGAGTGTTTAGTAAGCCCCCTCCTTTGTTGATGGACTACATTTTCTAAGGATTCTCCCAATGAATCTCAACCTGGTACCCGCCTTACCAACAATTAATTTTATATGATCATTCCACTTCAAATCATTCTGCACACATACTCCCAGATATTTTACAGAAGTAACTGCTACCAGTGTTTGTTCCGCCATCATATAATCATACAATAAAGGATCCTTCTTTCTATGTATTCGCAATACATTACATTCGTCTATGTTAAGGGTCAGTTGCCACTCTCCGCACCAAGTGACTATCCGCTTCATATCTTCCTGCATTTCGCTACTATTTTCTAATGCTGCAACTTCTCTGTATACTACAGCATCATCCGCGAAAAGCCGCATGGAACTTACGACACTGTCTACTAGTTCCGGGAAAAAACTTAAGCAAATTCTTGTGTTATATCGTTGTTTATACGAATATGTATTCCGTAGCTCGTCTACTGATAAGGATTCGTAAAAATTTTGTTTCACTTATATTAACGGTGCTGGTGTAATTTCATGTGTTGACTCGTTCCGTGATCATGGAGATTGACCCTTTTGAACTACAGAGCAAATAAAATAAAAGTCATAGACGACCAACGGCAGCTGGCATTGAAACTGAATGGACTGAGGTCGGGGGCATAATCTATGAAGGCAGATAAGGCAGATTGTGAGGTCGGCACATGATCTTCAAGTAGACTTCCGTAAGTAAGACGTAGATCCACAATTGTTAGTAAACAATAAAACCTGTATACAGGGTGTTACAAAAAGGTACGACCAAACTTTCAGGAAACATTCCTCACACACAAAGAAAGAAAATATGTTATGTAGATATGCGTCCGGAAATGCTTACTTTCCATGTTAGAGCTCATTTTATTACTTCTCTTCAAATCACATTAATCATGGAATGGAAACACACAGCAACAGAACGTACCAGCGTGACTTCAAACACTTTGTTACAGGAAATGTTCAAAATGTCCTCCGTTAGCCAGGATACATGCATCCACTCTCCGTCGCATGGAATCCCTGATGCGCTGACGCAGCTCTGGAGAATGGCGTATTGTATCACAGCCGTCCACAATACGAGCACGGAGAGTCTCTACATTTGGTACCGGGGTTGCGTAGACAAGAGCTTTCAAATGCCCCCATAAATGAAAGTCAAGAGGGTTGAGGTCAGGAGAGCGTGGAGGCCATGGAATTGGTCCGCCTCTACCAATCCATCGGTCACCGAATCTGTTGTTGAGAAGCGTACGAACAATTCGACTGAAATGTGTAGGAGCTCCATCGTGCATGAACCACATGTTGTGTCGTACTTGTAAAGGCACATGGTATAGCAGCACAGGTAAAGTATCCCGTATGAAATCATGATAACGTGCTCCATTGAGCGTAGGTGGAAGAACATGGGGCCCAATCAAGACATCTCCAACAATGGCTGCCCAAACGTTCACAGAAAATCTGTGTTGATGACGTGATTGCACAATTGCGTGCGGATTCTCGTCAGCCCACACATGTTGATTGTGAAAATTTACAATTTGATCACGTTGGAATGAAGCCTCATCCGTAAAGAGAACATTTGCACTGAAATGAGGATTGACACATTGTTGGATGAACCATTCGCAGAAGTGTACCCGTGGAGGCCAATCAGCTGCTGATAGTGCCTGCACACGCTGTACATGGTACGGAAACAACTGGTTCTCCCGTAGCACTCTCCATACAGTGACGTGGTCAACGTTACCTTGTACAGCAGCAACTTCTCTGACGCTGACATTAGGGTTATCGTCAACTGCACGAAGAATTGTCTCGTCCATCGCAGGTGTCCTCGTCGTTCTAGGTCTTCCCCAGTCGCGAGCCATAGGCTGGAATGTTCCGTGCTCTCTAAGACGCCGATCAATTGCTTCGAACGTCTTCCTGTCGGGACACCTTCGTTAGGAAATCAGTCTCGACACAAACGTACCGCGCCACGGCTATTGCCCCGTGCTAATCCATACATCAAATGGGCTTCTGCCAACTCCGCATTTGTAAACATTGCACTGACTGCAAAACCACTTTCGTGATGAACACTAACCTGTTGATGTTACGTACTGATGTGCTTGATGCTAGTACTGTAGAGCGATGAGTCGCATGTCAACCCAAGCACCGAAGTCAACGTTACCTTCCTTCAATTGGGCCAACTGGCGGTGAATCGAGGAAGTACAGTACATACTGACGAAACTAAAATGAGCTCTAACATGGAAATTAACCGTTTCCGGACACATGTCCACATAACATCTTTTCTTTATTTGTGTGTGAGGAATGTTTCCTGAAAGTTTGGCCGTACCTTTTGTAACACCCTGTATACTTTTCTCCAACTTGGCCGCCTGTTCGACTACACTTTTTGGAGCAGTGTTTCACCAACAAAACTACTGTTCTGCGAGACTGTGTCGACCCTGTTCTGGAGAGGCGCCCGCCGTCTGTCCAGATAGAATTGGTGCCACTGGACGTACAAGGCCTCGTGGCTGATGGAAGCAAGTATGCGGCGTCGGTCGGGCTCTGCACACTGCAGTGGCCAGGGGTCGGAGAGCAACGCCGGGCCAATGACGACGCAGCCGTCACTCGCCCAAAGCCGCAGCCAGACACAGGCTGACGTCACTACTGCTATGCAATCTACAGCTCGCGACGGGCTTTCGACTGTGTGAACGACGGTATCCTAACGCAGAAGTCAAAATATTACGGAATAGCAGACAAAGTGGGTTCACGATTTTTATCTTATTTGAATGACAGGAAGTAACATAGAAGTAGAAACTTTTAAGCCTTGGAACTACAGATGGATCACTACCTTAATTGCCGGCCGTTTACTTACCATTTGAACAAATTCATTCTGTATAAACGTAACTCGAAAGGAACACGATCTACTAGAAACAAAAGTGATACAAGCATGAAGTGCACAAATTAAGCCAAGAGCATACAGAAACTCACCAAAATATATGAGGTACAATGTTACTAGTAGTATCTTACTCTGTACAATAAGAAAACCAGCACCAGAGTGACTTTCTGTTGTCACCACGTTGTCTGAAACTGAAATTTTTGCACTGAGCACTCTGACTGCCTCCCACAGCCCAAAGTCCCTGAGGTCGGCGAGACATAACATACTAGGCAGCACAGAGGTAATTGTAACTGTCAGCTGGACATAGCAACAGTGGAAGTATAATAAGGGGAGTTGACATCACGTCTCGAACTTGAAGCCGGCACCCCCATGTCAGATGTCCCAAACTTTAGCTTCTGCTGAAAGTGTTCAGCTCAAAACTACCAGCTTGCGTCATTTATATGTGCACTAATCGTTCTAATTATAGTCTGAAGTGTAAAGGAATCACATTTAATTGGTAAGTGTCCTCTCTGAAGCGATATGTTATATGCATTAATGTTGGCTGTGCTGTTTACTTTATCTGTGATCGCTTTACTTCTTTCATTTTGCTTCAAATTTACTATAAACTCTAAGAGCTCTATGGGCGAACGCTGTGAGAAGGTAAGATTAGAAACCGACCAAACATAAGAATATACACTACTCGCCATTAAAATACCTACACCAACAAGAAATGCAGATCATAAACGGGTATTCATTGGACAAATATATTATCCTAGAACTGACATGTGATCAAATTTTCACGCAGTTTGCGTGCATAGATCCTGAGAAATCAGTACCCAGAACAACCGCCTCTGATCGTAATAACGGCCTTGATACGCCTGGGCATTGAGTCAAACACAGCTTGGATGGCGTGTACAGGTACAACTGCCCATGCAGCTTCGACACGATACCACAGTTCATCAAGAGTAGTGACTGGCGTATTGTGACGAGCCAGTTTCTCGGCACCCATTGACCACACGTTTTCAATTGGTGAGAGATCTGGAGAATGTGCTGGCCAGGGAAGCAGTCGAACACTTTCTGTACCCAGAAATGCCCGTACAGGACCTGCAACATGCGGTCGTGCATTATCCTACTGAAATGTAGGGTTTCGCAGGGATCGAATGAAGGGTAGAGCCACGGGTCGTAACACATCTGAAATGTAACGTCCATTGTTCAAAGTGCCGTCGATGCGTATAAGAGGTGACCGAGACGTGTAACCAATGGCACCCCATACCATCACGCCAGGTGATACGCCAGTATGGCGATGACGAATACACACTTCCAATGTCGTTCACCGCGATGTCGCCAAACACGGATGCGACCATCATGATGCTGTAAACAGAACTTGGATTCGTCCGAAAAAATGACGTTTTGCCATTCGTGCACCCAGGTTCGTCGTTGAGTACACCATCGCAGGCGCTGCTGTCTGTGATGCAGCGCCGGCCGGGGTGGCCAAGCGGTTCTAGGCGCTACAGTCTGTAACCGCGTGACCGCTACGGTCGCAGGTACGAATCCTGCCTCGGGCATGGATGTGTGTGCTGTCCTTAGGTTAGTTAGGTTTAAGTAGTTCTAAGTTCTAGGGGACTGATGACCTCAGAAGGTAAGTCCCATAGTGCTCAGAGCCATCTGAACCATTTTCTGTGATGCAGCGTCAAGGGTAACCGCAGCCATGGTCTCCGAGCTGATAGTCCATGCTGCTGCTAACGTCGACGAACTGTTCGTGCAGATGATTGTTGTCTTGCAAACGTCCCCATCTATTGACTCATTGTATCGAGACGTGGCTTCACGATCCGTTACAACCATATGGATAAGATGCCTGTCATCTCGACTGCTAGTGATACGACGCTGTTGGGATCCAGTACGGCGTTCCGCAATACCCTCCTGAACCCACCGATTCCATATTCTGCTAACAGCAATTGGATCTCGACCAACGCGAGCAGCAATGTCGCGATACGATGAACCGCAATCGCGATTGGCTACAATTGCCCTTTATCAAAATCGGAAACGTGATGGTACCCATTTCTCCTCCTTACATGAGGCATCACGACGATTCACCAGGCAACGCCGGCTGGAGTGGCCGAGCGGTTCTAGGCACTACAGTCTGGAGCTGCGCGACCTCTACGGTCGCAGGTTCGAATCCTGCCTCGGACATGGATTTGTGTGATGTCCTCAGGTTAGTTAGGTTTAAGTAGTTCTAAGTTCTAGGGGACTGATGACCTCAGAAGCTACGTCCCATAGTGCTCAGAGCCATCTGAACCATTTTTGAACCAGGCAACGCTGGTCAACTGCTGTTTGTGTACGAGATATCGGTTGGAAACTTTCCTCATGTCAGCACGTTGTAGGTGTCGCCACCGGCGCCAGCCTTGTGTGAATGCTCTGAAAAGCTAATCATTTGCATATCACAGCATCTTCTTCCTGTCGGTTAAATTTCGCGTCTGTAACACGTCATCTTCGTGATGTAGCAATTTTAATGGCCAGTAGCGTATGCTCTCAGCAGTTTCGTAAAGAGGACATAATCTGAGCGCCATTTTGGTCAGTTCGTATTAAGAAAAATAAGAATCTTACTGCATTACAAAAGCAGGATTTTCACATCACATACTTGTTCTCTTAGTTACTTGAAACCGTCAGCGAAAGGAAAGTTACATCAACGGAGCGAAATGCGTCGTATTAGTGGATCAAATATGCATTTAAGACCAGAAAAACGTCTTAAAATGCCTATCTGACACTGTGTTATTCACGAAAACACTATAACATTTTCTATTTAAAACAACTGCTGCATGTCGCGCGCACACGGTAGCACTTAAGAAAGAAAGTAATCGTAAGCAGCAGTCAGACACTATTTTGGGGCCCTATCTTCCCTTACTATACTTCCATGTTAGCTGCCTACGATGCTTTGGAAAAAGAGCCGGTTGGCGAGCAGTGTTCTCGAACACTTACAAAACAGGTCGGCGCGGGAAAAAGCCGATGCCTTTCGAAAGATGTTCATGTTGCGTCTCTTATTAAAGCTAGCTGTTAAGTGTCCAAACAACATCTCTTCCTTTAATATTTAATATTATCATATTCTATCAAGCATCAACGGAAAATTCAGTTAATATCTCTTTTTTTTTCTTGATACAGAAGTTGTGTAAAGAAATAGTGGCAACAGACTGAGAGATAACATGCACCTTACAAAATGGTTCAAATGGCTCTGAGCACTATGGGACTTAACATCTATGGTCATCAGTCCTCTAGAACTTAGAACTACTTAAACCTAATTAACCTAAGGACAGCACACAACACCCAGTCATCACGAGGCAGAGAAAATGCCTGACCCCGTGCACCTTACACTTCTTCTACTAATAAACTGTAACACTGATCAACACCTAACACATAAGGTACGAGGGCAGTTCAATGAGTAATGCAACACATTTTTTTTCTCGGCCAATTTTGGTTGAAAAAACCGGAAATTTCTTGTGGAATATTTTCAAACATTCCCGCTTCGTCTCGTATAGTTTCATTGACTTCCGACAGGTGGCAGCGCTGTACGGAGCTGTTAAAATGGCGTCTGTAACGGATGTGCGCTGCAAACAACGGGCAGTGATCGAGTTTCTTTTGGCGGAAAACCAGGGCATCTCAGATATTCATAGGCGCTTGCAGAATGTCTACGATGATCTGGCAGTGGACAAAAGCACGGTGAGTCGTTGGGCAAAGCGTGTGTCATCATCGCCGCAAGGTCAAGCAAGACTGTCTGATCTCCCGCGTGCGGGCCGGCCGTGCACAGCTGTGACTCCTGCAATGGCGGAGCGTGCGAACACACTCGATCGAGATGATCGACGGATCACCATCAAACAACTCAGTGCTCAACTTGACATCTCTGTTGGTAGTGCTGTCACAATTGTTCACGAGTTGGGATACTCAAAGATTTGTTCCCGCTGGGTCCCTCGTTGTCTAACCGAACACCATAAAGAGCAAAGGAGAACCATCTGTGCGAAATTGCTTGCTCGTCATGTGGTTGAGGGTGACAATTTCTTGTCAAAGATTGTTACAGGCGATGAAACATGGGTTCATCACTTCGAACCTCAAACAAAACGGCAATCAATGGAGTGGCGCCACACCCACTCCCCTACCAAGAAAAAGTTTAAAGCCATACCCTCAGCCGGTAAAGTCACGGTTACAGTCTTCTGGGACGCTGAAGGGGTTATTCTGTTCGATGTCCTTCCCCATGGTCAAACGATCAACTCTGAAGTGTATTGTGCTACTCTTCAGAAATTGAAGAAACGACTTCAGCGTGTTCGTAGGCACAAAAATCTGAACGAACTTCTCCTTCTTCATGACAACGCAAGACCTCACACAAGTCTTCGCACCCGAGAGGAGCTCAAAAAACTTCAGTGGACTGTTCTTCCTCACGCACCCTACAGCCCCGATCTCGCACCTTCGGATTTCCATATGTTTGGCCCAATGAAGGACGCAATCCGTGGGAGGCACTACGCGGATGATGAAAAAGTTATTGATGCAGTATGACGTTGGCTCCGACATCGACCAGTGGAATGGTACCGTGCAGGCATACAGGCCCTCATTTCAAGGTGGCGTACGGCCATAGCATTGAATGGAGATTACGTTGAAAAATAGTGTTGTGTAGCTAAAAGATTGGGGAATAACCTGGTGTATTTCAATGCTGAATAAAACAACCACTGTTTCAGAAAAAAATGTGTTGCATTACTTATTGAACTGCCCTCCTACTTCAGTGAGACACTACAAGGCTCAAGGTGCAGTTAAGAGGGACGGGCGCCACGCATGCGCAGCGTGTGTGCGAGTGAACGGCAGCACGCCGTGGACACAGCTCACACGGCTGTCATTAGGCGAGGTTTTATCGGTCATCTTCGGCAACTTCCGTCACGTTACGTGGTCATTCGCGTTCTCTCTCGCACACCACAGCTGTACGCAGTCTGCTCGGATGTTCCACGCGCCTGCGGGGCCCTGGTTTAGAACTACTACCAGGAAGGCATCTCACCACCCATTGATGACTTATACCGGTCTACTATAAATGATTCATTCGTTTTCAGAGCTCTATATTTTCCGAAGTATCACATTTACAAATATGAATAATGCATGAGCAAAACCGTAAACGCACTGACTTTGCATTGTGTCCACCAGTTGACGTTAAGCGTGTGGTGCTTTGATAAAATGGCGACAAAGCAAGAAAAGAGTTGTTGTGTGTTGGAATATGCGAGATGTTTTTCTGTTACAATAGTGCAGCGTGCATTCTGAAGGAATTATGGAAAAGATACGCCATTTAAACAGAGCCTTGTGCGTTGATATCGACAATTTACGAACGTTGGTTGTCTCGCTAAATAGAAAAATACCGTCGACCGAGTGTGGCAGATGCAATTGTGTGGAGGACGAGGATAAGTTTCGTAGGCATTCCAAAAAAGAAATCAACCCATGACCTTGGACTACCTCAGCAAACTGTGTGGAAAACCTTGCGACGACAGTTACATTTCAAACCGTCCCGTCTGCACTTCGGGCAACATTTAAAACGGGAATATTAAGGCCGGCGCCTTCAGTTGTGCATCACAATGCAAGAAGCGCTTGTGGTATAAAAACTCGCCTCAAGACCGATATTCAGCGACGAAGCAACGTTCCATGTATCTGGAGATGTCGATCGCCTCAATGTAAAAGATGGAGCACTAAAAATCCCCAAGGAATTCTGGCGCACGGACGAGATTCGCCGACGATTTATATTTTCTGTGCAATGTCACGGGCGAAGCAGTGTGTGCCGTTTTCGTACTGTGAAAAGACTTTGACGGGTACCGCTTACCTTGATATATTGCAGTTTTGATTGTTTCCGTAGCGGCCTGCCGATTCCAAGAATTTCATCTTCCAATAAGACGGAGCACTCCGACATTGCAACATCCACGATCGTCCGCACCTAAACAAGGAACTTCCGCATCGCTGGATTGGGGAAGGGGGGGGGGGAAGATGATGTGGCTCTATTCCCCTGCCCCATCTCCCCACCCCCAACCACTCCCCGCCAGTCGCATGATCTAATGCTTTCTGACAGTTTCCAATGGGGGCACATTAAGGACTCTGTTTACATACATCCACTACTAAGAATACTGGAACAGCTCAGAGAACGCATTACTTTTGCTGTGAGGATCACTGATAGGATGTTGTTACACTACTGGCCATTAAAATTGCTACACCAAGAAGAAATTCAGATGATAAACGGGTATTCGTTGGACAAATATATTATACTAGAACTGACATGTGATTACATTTTCACGCAGTTTGGGTGCATAGATCCTGAGAAATCAGTACCCAGAACAATCACCTCTGGCCGTAATAACGGCCTTGATACGCCTGGGCATTGAATCAAACACAGCTTGGATGGCGTGTACAGGTACAGCTGCCCATGCAGCTTCAACACGATACCACAGTTCATCAAGAGTAGTGACTGGCGTATTGTGACGAACCAGTTGCTCGGCCACCATTGACCAGACGTTTTCAATTGGTGAGAGATCTGGAGAATGTGCTGGCCAGGGCTGCAGTCGAACATTTTCTGTATCCAGAGAGGCCCGTACAGGACCTGCAACATGCGGTCGTGCACTATCCTGCTGAAACGTAGGGTTTCGCAGGGATCGAATGAAGGGTAGAGCCACGGGTCATAACACATCTGAAATGTAACGTCCACTGTTCAAAGTGCTGTCAATGCGAACAAGAGGTGACCGAGACGTGTAACCAATGGCACCCCATACCATCACGCCGGGTGATACGCCAGTATGTCGATAACGAATACACGCTTCCAATGTGCTTATACCGCGATGTCGCCAAACACGGATGCGACCATCATGATGCTGTAAACAGAACCTGGATTCATCCGAAAAAAATGACGTTTTGCCATGCGTATAAGATGCCTATCATCTCGACTACTAGTGATACGAGGACGTTGGGATCCAGCACGGCGTTCCGTATTACCCTCCTGAACCCACCAATTCCATAGTCTGCTAACCGTCATTGGATCTCGACCAACGCGAGCAGCAATGTCGCGATGCGATAAACCGCAACGCGATAGGCTACAATCCGATCTTTATCAAAGTCGGCAACGTGGTGGTACGCATTTCTCCTCCTTCCACGAGGCATCACAACAACGTTTCACCAGGCAACGCCGGTAAACTGCTGTTTGTGTATGAGAAATCGGCTGGAAACTTTCCTCATGTCTGCGTGTTGTAGGTGTCGCCACCGGCGCCAACCTTGTGTGAATGCTCTGAAAAGCTAATCATTTGCATATCACAGCATCTTCTTTCTGTCGGTTAAATTTCGCGTCTGTAGCACGTCATCCTCGTGGTGTAGCAATTTTAATGGCCAGAAGTGTACATAAGGTGTGGACGGACTAGGCTACTGTTTGGACATGTGCCATGCGACCAGAGGGCCACTTACAGAACGTTTGTAGAGCGCAAAATGCAAATTTGATGAGTTTACTGTTCCATTCACGCATCAATGTTATTTGTACATGTATTACTTTGGGGCATGAAAGGGAAGCACTGTCTGAGACAGGGCTGTAGCCTAATCCCGATTTTGATCAATCTGTAAATTCAGCAAGGAGTAAAATTACCAAAGAAAAATTTGGAGTAGGAATCAAAGTTCTGGGAGAAGAAATAAAATTTTTGAGGTTAGCTGATGACACTGTAATTCTGTCAGAGACAGCAAAGGACTTGGAAGAACATTTGAACGGAATCGACAAGGTCTTTAAAGGGAGATGTGAGATGAACATTAAAAAAGATAAACAGAAATAATGGTATGTAGTCGAATTACATCAGGCGATGCTGAGAGAATTAGGTTAGGAAACGAGACACTCAAAGCAGTAGATGAGTTTTGCTATTTGGGCAGCAAAACAACTGATGATGGCCGAAGCAGAGAGGATATAAAATGTAGACTGACAATAGCAAGTTTAGGTTTTCTGAAGAAGAGAAATTTGTGAATATCAAACATAGATTTAAGTGTCAGGAAGAATTTTCTCGAAAGTATTTTTCTGTGGAATGTAGCCATTAATGGCAGTGAAACATGGACGATCAACAGTTTGAACAAGAAGAAAATAGTGGCTTCTGAGACGTAATGCTGCAGAAGATTAGATGGGTATATGGCGCAACTAATATGGAGATACCGAATAGAATTGGGCAGACAAGAAATTTGTGTCACAATATGACTAAAAGAAGGGACTGATTCGTAGGACACATTCTGGGACATCAAGGGATCAGCAGTTTAGTACTGGAGGGAAGTGTGGAAGTGTGTGTGTGTTTTTTGGAGGGGAGGGAGTAAAAATCGTAGAGGGAGACCAAGAGTTACATGCAGTAAACAGATTCAGAAGCCTGTAGGTTGGAGTAGTTATTCCGAGATGAAGAGGCTTGCACAGGACAGGGTATCGATGATAGGTGCATCAAACCAGTGATTAATTAGTTCTAAGTTCTAGGCGACTGATGACCTCAGAAGTTAAGTCGCATAGTGCTCGGAACCATTTTGAGCCTCCCAAAATACAGGAAGGATAACAAGTCATGCCACTGATTGTGGCTGTTGTAAAGACCTTAACAATCTATACACCTCAACAAAATCCCTTAAGGAATAAAATACACAGTCCCCCAAAATACAAGAATGGCTGGGAAGCTATTCAATTTAAATTGTGACTTCCAGTAGGTACGTACCAGCAGAAACATTGACAATGACCCTTAAATAAATATACATTCCCCCAAAATACAAGATAGTCTGTCGCAGGCAACAAGCAGGCAAGTTTTACAATGAGTGGAGTTAGCTAATGACTGTCGATAATAAAGGAAAAACTCAGCAGTTTAGAACTTGACACGCTCCGGAACTAGCAATAAGGGTGCAAGGATTAAACGAGTCGTTAAAGAGCGGGATAGTGACAAGGAACTTCTGGCTTGCAGAACACGCTTCATAGCTTATGTGCTTGCTCAGTTCACAATAATGAATAGATCAATCGTTCCGGATTAACTGGCGACACCCCACCGTGGCACGTATCAAACGATCAAATTTGCTTAACTTGGTCCAACACGAGGCGGGTGGTAGAGGCACCAGATTGCAGGCCGACCCAGAAGTCTTGCGACGACGGAAGTGCCGCCGCAGCAGAAAGAAAACATGGCCTAGGAAATGACAGTACGTCGTCTGCTGCCAAAACTACCCTGCCAACACACATCAGAAGGGAATATTAATCTGCCCAAATAAGGCTACAGACGAGAATGTCTAGCACGTAGGCAATATTAACTTACTCCGGACGTGACAACAGCTTGACAAGCTTAACACTCCTAAAAAACAAGGTGAAATACGAGCTCCTGCAAATCCAGTTACTAGGGCATACTCATCTACAAAGGGTGCCTTGCCCTCGACACAGACTGTTACAACTTCAATTTCATGAACTCAGTTTATAACAGAGAATGCTCGTAAACTTTCATGGAACATGGTCTGGAACAACAAATTACCATCAGTTACACTGACCAACGACCACGCACACAGTCACTTGGAGCTGCGTTAATATAAGAGGTCCAATTCCACATTAACACAGACGTGGCCTTACAATACCAAGTACCAATAAAAAACTACACTTCACTCAGGTGTGGAGGAGCCGTGACTTTCAGGATTTCAAGCAGGTGTGTTATTGCCTGCAGTCCTTCCAGACAGTCTTCGAGGTGCCACAAAAGTTAAGGGGCTCCGGAACGCCCTATACTTGCAATGTTAAAATAACGCTTATAAATTACATCTTTCCTCACAAAGTATTTGAGGTAGGAAGTTGAACTTTTTACAGATTATTTATTGGAATATGGGCTACAACTTAACACAGGGATTTTACAAAATTTTAGTTCAGTTATTAAAGATGATTTTTTTTCAATTGTAATGAAAATTCACAACATTTTTTTGCAATTTTTTATTTATATATTCAAAAATATACAGTTTTTTGGAAAAAAGCTGTGTTAAATTATGCAGAAGGTACTGTGTAACATTTACTGATAGTTTGAAACAAATATGTTTGGAAGATCCTTAGAAAACATGTAATTAGTATGAGAAAATAAAAGTTTTGGGAATCGAGCGACAAAGATGGGATTAACTTTGTAGTGCATTCCAGGTCCATAGGATGGATTATCTTCATCCTCTGCAAACTCCTCCACCAGCTTCCTCTTGTTCCTCCTCCTGTTTACTCTTGCTTGTATTTCTAGACTCTTTACAGCCCTGTCTGCAGCCCGAAGGCGTTCCTTGTCTAAAGCAAGCATCGCTCGTACCATGTTAGAACCTATCTTCATTCCCATATTTCTAAATACCTTGCACCTTACAATGTTGCCGTCACTGAAAGTCGCAACAGCATCATACACACCAAAGTGAAGTGTTTCTATTCCAACAAATACAGTCTTGGGGATTCTCGACCATATAACACTATTTACACATTCATTGGGGTTTTGAGTTTTTCCGTGAATACACTTTTTCAACAGTTCAGGTGCTGATAAGTCTCTGAAAATAGGTTAGCCACAACACATACTTTATCTCACATCACTAAAATGTACCTGATGAACACGGACGTTAATAATAACACCATTTGACAGCAGTTTAACAGCGCCACAGTGGGTCACGCTCATGTAGAACACATTTCAAAAAAAATTTAAAAATAGTTGTAGTCTTCGGAATTGAATAAATTATATATCTATTAAAAGGTAATAGTCTGCAGATTCAGAAAACGCAAAAAAGTAAAAATTGAACTTTTCATGATTTTGAGCCTTTCCGGAGCCCCTTAAGCTTGCAGAGTAGGCCGGGAAGTTGCCGACCAGGTTGCGCGTTGCAGAGCAGGCCGACCATGTTGCACGCCGTGTCCACTGCTCTTCCCGCAACTCGCCGCTGTCAGTTCTTAATCCAGCCAACAAGGCTTGCCTCTTAAAGATTTAACCGCTCGGCTTCTCGAGGCCCCGTACAAGGCAACAGGAGTCCCCCGAGACCAACAATTTTCCAGCCACGTGCACTCCGGCTAACTGTCCTTACCAGGTCCTGCACGAGAACAGTGGTAGTAAAAAGATTCTGATCAACACGGACTAGAGACGATTGTCAGGAAACTGGGCAGCAGCTAATTGTGGAACGTGTGGTGCGGTCCGACGAGTCGCGATTTCGTCTCTTTTGAAGTGATGCTAGGTGTCGAGTGCATATGCAGCCCCGTGACGCACTTAATCCGCAGTGTGTGAAGCGTGCAGGTGGTCATATGATTCCAGAATGAGATTATCACTCTGCAGCGGAGTGTGCGCTGATATGAAACTTCCTGGCAGATTAAAACTGTGTGCCGGGGGCCGGCCGGTGTGGCCGAGCGGTTCTAGGCGCTTCAGTCTGGAACGACGCGACCGCTACGGTCGCAGGTTCGAATCCTGCCTCGGGCATAGATGTGTGTGATGACCTTTGGTTAGTTAGGTTTAAGTAGTTCTAAGTTCTAGGGGACTGATGACCTCAGCAGTTACGTCCCATACTGCTCAGAGCCATTTGAACCATTTTTGTGTGCCGGGCCGAGACTCGAACTTGGGACCTTTGCCTTTCGCGGGCAAGTGCTCTACCATCTGAGCTACCCAAGCACGACTCACGCCCCGTCCTCACAGCTTTACTTCTGCCAGTACCTCGTCTCCTACCTTCCAAACTTTACAGAAGCTCTCCTGCAAACCTGCAGAACTAGCACTCCTGGAAGAAAGAATATTGCGGCGACATGGCTTAGCCACAGCCTGGGAGTTGTTTCCACAGTGAGGTATGATGATATGATGTTTTGGAGTTCTTTTTATTACCACGGTTTAGACCCACTCATTCAGGTTAGTGCGAATATGAACCAAGATGCTCATTTAACATCGGTACCATACCCTCCACATCTTGAAGACGAGTACGCTGTGGACACTCCAGCCTTCCAAGATGACAAAAATCTTGTTCACAAGTCAACATACGTACCAGATGGTTATAATTGGTGTGCAGCTTCTCACAGAGATCAGATTAATGCAGTAATTATCGTATGGCAGCCAAACTTGGCACATATGCTAAAGCATTAAAGCGAAATCGATGTAAGCTGAACAACAATAGTTCAAACAGTGGCCACCAGAAGCAAATCTGGCGCTGTGAATCTAGAAATACGCGTAGTAATGTTTTCATATGTAATGGATTAGGAATGGGACGTGGGCAGGAAAAGTCAAACAAGTGAGAAACGCATGATGTTAATTTTATTATTAACTGCCCCTTACACAGTTTATTCAGTATGGGCACTGAAGAGGTGCATCCTTAAAACGAGATGATCAACAGTTACTCGCAGAAGTTCTGGTGGAATCTGAATAGTAGCCTTCAGATCAGGCAGAGACCGAACGTGTCCCTGGAAACGTGTTCTTTTTGGTATGCCCAGAAGCAAAAGTCACATGCGTTGAGATCAGGTGATCTTGCAGGTCATTTATCTGGAAAGCCTATGGAGATAAAACGTCCAGGAAAGACTGCCTTAAGCAGATCCTTCATTGGGAGAGCGACGCGATGTTTCCACACATTTGCACTCTCCCAAAGAGGGACTCACGCACTTTACAAGGAGGTCTCGATACCGTGAAGACGTCACGGTACACCTGACAGGCCCTCTGGGTGTATTCTCTTCAAAGGAAAACGGACCGACAGTAAAGGTGGTCGTGAAACCACACCGCAATCACGTAAGGGCGAGTGCAAAGGCCCATCGCGCGCAACTCGCTGTTTAGCAGTACTCGATATTCGACAGTTCTGTGTACTTACTGCACACCACAGTGCAAAATGTGCCTCGTCGCTCAGAGGATACTGACTAGTCAACGTCATCAACTTCGATCGGTGCCAGAAACCGAACATAAAATTCAGACCGTTACTGCGGATCATAATGTTTCAGTTGCTGCATCGTTTGGATCCTGTACGGGCACCAGTGTAATACAGACCGCAAAACCTTCGGTGCTATTGACCGTGGGATGGACAATTCTTGTAACCCTACACGAGGTTTAGCGCTGCTGGGCACGTCCTGCATGGTCTATTATAGCAACAGCATCCTTGTCGCTAACTTCCACCAGGATAGGACTCCTATCCCTTCCAGATGTCGCACCAAGCTCAGCCGTGTTTTAGAATTTCATTGTCATCTTCTTTAAACCATTTAATGACGTCGGGCCTTTCCTCAGATCTTACAATCGGCGATACTCTCTCAGTGCAACACTCTAATTGCTGCTGTTCACATAACACAGTTTCACTAAAGTGCCCGGCAAATGACAGCGTGAATGTTATACAGTCATACAAACCGTGTGCAGCGCCAGATTTTTTTCCGGAGTAAATCAGTTCTGCATTAACACATTAGCATATCTGCCAAGTTTTGGTTCCATACTATAATTATTCCTTGAGTAGCTGCACTTTAATTACAATCACTCAGTATATCCCTGGTTCGACAAACACTCAGGCATCCTTTTGAACCTCGACTGGTCCACTGAATTACCCGATCTTCCTATAGAAAAAGTGTGGGACTATTCGGAACAGCGAGTGAAACGTAGCAAACAACATCCCCACACTTTAGTAGCTTTACGACACCTGATCTTCAATGCGTTGCTGAAGAAACTTGTTGACTCTTGTCCACGCCGAAATGCGGCCATTAGCAACGTCAGAGGCGGTGTCACGGGATGTTACCACATGTCTTCTTGGGATGACTGCCTTTTTTGTCCGGAATGGTTATGCAGTTGTATAGTGGTGTTTTGTGAATAGCGCATTTAGCATGTTGTGTACGTGTTCACGCGTGCACAGAGTTTTGCGAAATCATTGTCATGATTACTCTTAACAATAGGCCATTGCCGGCGCTTTTTCGGCTCTGATACTGATTTCTGTTGTAGACACGTTATTGCTAGTATTAAATGTAGTTATGTAAGGTGCAACCCACCGCTTTCTTTAATAATAAATATATGTCAACATGATGATAAATGTTGTTATTTTTACATAAAGAAAAGTATTAGCTACTCAATAACCTAATCGTGTGCTACACCCTTAGTTTTTGCATTCGAAATTAGTGAATTTACTCATGGCAATTTTGTTACGTACGCCTGCGGTCACTTTCAGAATTGAAATAATCATCATCATCATCATCATTGAAGACTGATTATGCCTTTCAGCGTTCAGTCTGGAGCATAGCCCCCTTATAAAATTCCTCCATGATCCCCTATTCAGTGCTAACATTGGTGCCTCTTCTGATGTTAAGCCTATTGCTTCAAAATCATTCTTAACCGAATCCAGGTACCTTCTCCTTGGTCTGCCCCGACTCCTCCTACCCTCTACTGCTGAACACATGGGTCTCTTGGGTAACCTTGCTTCTCCCATGCGTGTAACATGACCCCACCATCTAAGCCTGTTCGCCCTGACTGCTACATCTATAGAGTTCATTCCCAGTTTTTCTTTGAATTCCTCATTGTGGACACCCTCCTGCCATTGTTCCCATCTACTAGTACCTGCAATCATCCTAGCTACTTTCATATCCGTAACCTCAACCTTGTTGATAAGGTAACCTGAATCCACCCAGCTTTCGCTCCCATACAACAAATTTGGTCGAAAGATTGAACGGTGCACAGATAGCTTAGTCTTGGTACTGACTTCCTTCTTGCAGAAGAGAGTAGATCGTAGCTGAGCGCTCACTGCATTAGCTTTGCTACACCTCGCTTCCAGTTCTTTCACTATGTTGCCATCCTGTGAGAATATGCAGCCTAAGTACTTGAAACCGTCAACCTGTTCTAACTTTGTTCCTCCTATTTGGCACTCCGTTTATATTTCTTTCCCACTGACATTACTTTCGTTTTGGGGATGCTAATCTTCATACCATAGTCCTTACATTTCTGATCTAGCTCAGAAATATTGATTTGCAAACTTTCAATCGAATCTGCCATCACAACTAAGTCATCCGCATATGCAAGACTGCTTATTTTGTGTTCACATATCTTAATCTCACCCAGCCAGTCTATTGTTTTCAACATATGATCCATAAATAATATGAGCAACAGTGGAGACAGGTTGCAGCCTTGTCTTACCCCTGAAACTACTCTGAACCATGAACTCAATTTACCGTCAACTCCAACTGCTGCCTGACTATCCATGTAAAGACCTTTAATTGCTTGCAAAAGTTTGCCTCCTATTCCATAATCTCGTAGAACAGACAATAACTTCCTCCTAGGAACCCGGTCATATGCCTTTTCTAGATCTATAAAGCATAGATAAAATTCCCTGTTCCACTCATAACACTTCTCCATTATTTGCCGCAAGCTAAAGATCTGGTCCTCACAACCTCTAAGAGGCCTAAACCCACACTGATTTTCATCCAATTGGTCCTCAACTAATACTCGCACTTTCCTTTCAACAATACCTGAGAAGATTTTACCCACAACGCTGATTAAAGAGATACCTCTGTAGTTGTTACAATCTTTTCTGTTTCCATGTTTAAAGATTGGTGTGATTACTGCTTTTGTCCAGTCTGATGGAACCTGTCCCGACTCCCAGGCCATTTCAATTATCCTGTGTAGCCATTTAAGACCTGACATTCCACTGTATTTGATGAGTTCCGACTTAATTTCATCCACCACAGCCGCTTTATTGCACTGCAATCTATTGACCATTTTCTCCACTTCCTCAAATGTGATTCTATTTCCATCATCATTCCTATCCCATTCTACCTCGAAATCTGAAACATTACTGATCGTATTTTCACCTACATTGAGCAACTCTTCAAAATATTCCCTCCATCTGCCCAAGGCATCCACAGGATTCACCAGCAGTTTGCCTGACCTGTCCAAAATACTTGTCAGTTCCGTCTTACCTCCCTTTCGAAGACTGCTAATTACACTTCAGAATGGTTTTCCAGCAGCTTGACCCATAGTCTCCAACCTGTTTCCAAAGTCTTCCCAAGTGTGGTGTCACCGCTTTTAAATCGGCCGCGGTCCGTTAGTATACGTCGGATCCGCGTGTCGCCACTATCAGTGATTGCAGACCGAGCGCCGCGACACGGCAGGTCTAGAGAGACTTCCTAGCACTCGCCCCAGTTGTACAACCGACTTTGCTAGCGATGGTTCACTGACAAAATACGCTCTCATTTGCCGAGACGATAGCATAGCCTTCAACTACGTCATTTGCTACGACCTAGCTAGGCGCCATTACCAGTTACTATTGATACTGAGTCATGTACAGTCAAGAGCGACGCTCATCATTAATGGATTAAAGTTAAGTATTCCACCAGCTACGTCCGTTTTTCTAAAGTCCAAATTCCTTGTCCTGTTCCAGACCTCACGCCAGCCTGCGTGAGCTAAAACGCGAGCCTTTCGGCTTCCTCTAGTACCCGGTGTTGGCTCTCCTGCCAACCCACAACACCAAGATTTCTTTTTGGATACTGCAATTATCTGTTTGGCTTTGTTTCTTTCTTCAACATAACTTTCTCTGTCTACCTGAGTTCTAGTATGTAGCCATTTTTGATACACCTTCTTTTCCCTTTTACAGGCTGCCTTGACTGTGTCATTCCACCAAGCTGTTTGCTTCATTCTACTTTTACACACTACTGTTCCAAGACATTCTTTAGCCACTTCTAGTACTGTGTCCCTGTACCTTGTCCATTCCTTTTCCAATGACTGTAATTGACTACATTCAACTAACTGGTACCTTTCTGAGATCGCTGTTATGTACTTGTGCCTGATTTCCTTATCCTGAAGTTTCTCCACTCTTATCCTCCTACATATGGACCTGACCTCCTGCACTTTCGGCCTCACAATCCCAATTTCACTGCAGATTAAATAATGATCAGCGTCATCAAAGAATCCCCTGAATACACGTGTGTCCCTCACAGCCTTCCTGAATTCCTGATCTGTTATTATATAGTCAATGAGAGATCTGGTTCCCCTGCCTTCCGAAGTATACCGGTGAATGTTCTTATGTTTAAAAAAGGAGTTTGTGATTACTAAGCCCATACTGGCACAGAAATCAGAATTGAAAATAATAGGCCGGCCGCGGTGGTCTAGTAGTTCTAGGCGCTTAGACCGGAACCGCGTGACTGCTACGGTCGAAGGTTCGAATCCTGCCTCGGGCATGAATGTGTGTGACGTTCTTAGGTTAGTTAGGTTTAAGTAGTTCTAAGCTCTAGGGGACTGATGACCACAGCAGTTAAGCCCCATAGTGCTCAGAGCCATTTGAACCCTTTTTTTTGAAAATAATAATGAAATTAACTAATTTAATATGATTGAAATTTTGAATTGCTGGTGTATGCATGTATCACTACAATAAAATAAAAACAGTGAATTGTTGAGGGAGTATGAATGAGAACAGTGGTGTATTTGAGTTTGCAAAAATAAGGACAAGTTCTTATTAATCCTTATATACTTACAATGAGCTGATAAATCTTACAAAAAAGGTGACATGAATCAGAAAATGGATGGTGCTTGGTTGATAAAGCATTCACTGGCGTGGAGGCTATACAGATTCTCTCCTGAAGTAATCCCTCTTACAACGCAATCCGACTTCGTCTACATGAAACCACTGTGAGGCCCAATTCTATTCAAATGGAATGACAACCCGTGCAGCAGTACTTTACCCTTCCACCTAGATTCTGGCTGCAGCAGGAAATGGTACGCTGTGACCGCTTTAATGTCCTGTAGCGTCCACGGAAATTTGCAAATTATGCGGACTAGCTTTTTGATTATTAGAACGTGCGAAACTTTTCTATCAGAGCCCTGAAATCCTAGCGGATGTCAGTGTGAGGTGCACCCATTCACTGGTCTGGCCAAACCAATTTGTCTCAGAGGCACAACAGAGCGTCCAGGAATTGTCAAACGTCAGACAGCCGACTCAGGACAAGTAAGTTCATCCTCGTGACACATGATATGTCCGGGATGATACACAGTTCCGCTGACAGTACAGTTGGGAAGTGCCACTGACTCTTAGTCCACTACAAGCTGCAGACTGCAAGTCTCACCCACCTGAAGTTCTCCACCAGGGGAGGACCAGGAGAATCACCACCGCTTTCCACCAAGCCTCGGTGCTGCAGCCGAATTAGCAAAAACGAAACACCCTCCACAATGTACAAACCACTCGAACTCTCCTCTCCTCACTGACTTCCCCCTTTTACATCTACAGCTACATTTATACTCCGCAAGCCACCCAACGGTGTGTGGAGGAGGGCACTTTACGTGCCACTGTCATTACCTCCCTTTCCTGTTCCAGTCGCGTATGGTTCGCGGGAAGAACGACTGCCGGAAAGCCTCCGTGCGCGCTCTAATCTCTCTAATTTTACATTCGTGATCTCCTCGGGAGGTATAAGTAGGAGGAAGCAATATATTCGATACCTCATCCAGAAACGCGCCCTCTCGAAACCTGGACAGCAAGCTACACCGCGATGCAGAGCGCCTCTCTTGCAGCGTCTGCCACTTGAGTTTGCTGAATATCTCCGTAACGCTATCACGCTTAGCGAATAACCCTGTGACGAAACGCGCCGCTCTTCTTTAGATCTTCTCTATCTCCTCTGTCAACCCGACCTGGTACGGATCCCACACTGGTGAGCAATACTCAAGTATCGGCCGAACGAGTGTTTTGTAAGCCACTTCCTTTGTTGATGGACTACATTTTCTAAGGACTCTCCCAATGAATCTCAACCTGGTACCCGCCTTACCAACAATTAATTTTATATGATCATTCCACTTCAAATCGTTCCGTACGCATACTCCCAGATATTTTACAAAAGTAACTGCTACCAGTGTTTGTTCCGCTATCATATAATCATACAATAACGGATCCTTCTTTCTATGTAGTCGCAAAACATTACATTTGTCTATGTTAAGGGTCAGTTGCCACTCCCTGCACCAAGTGCCTATCGGCTGCAGATCTTCCTGCATTTCGCTGCGATTTTCTAATGCTGCAACTTCTCTGTATACTACAGCATCATCCGCAAAAAGCCGCATGGAACTTCCGACACTATCTACTAGGTCATTTATATATATTGTAAAAAGCAATGGTCCCATAACACTCCCCTGTGGTACGCCAGAGGTTACTTTAACGTCTGTAGACGTCTCTCCATTGAGAGCAACATGCTGTGTTCTGTTTGGTAAAAACTCTTCAATCCAGCCACACAGCTGGTCTGATATTCCGTAGGCTCTTACTTTGTTTATCAGGCGACAGCGCGGAACTGTATCGAACGCCTTCCGGAAGTCAAGGAAAATGGCATCTACCTGGGAGACTGTATCTAATATTTTCTGGGTCTCATGAACAAATAAAGCGAGTTGGGTCTCACACGATCGCTGTTTCCGGAATCCATGTTGATTCCTACAGAGTAGATTCTGGGTTTCCAGAAATGACATGACTGTTCTGTTGGCCTGGTAGCCAATCAAGACACAATACCAGGGTTCCCACGTAGGGGAAGAAAGCCTCTGCTTTGGATATCCTGAGAAGAGGCAACCAGCGATTCAAAATCTCTCCTGCTTGAAAAAAGAAAATTTTAGACTAGGGAGGCGTCGTTCGGTCGGTAAGCATGGCCATTTTTCGGCAAGAAACGTCTACCTAGATGGGATCTAATCTTTCCAGGCTGACCATTTCCAATTTCTGAAAGCGTCCCAGACTGTCGTTTCCACGAAATACACTCCTGGAAATGGAAAAAAGAACACATTGACACCGGTGTGTCAGACCCACTATACTTGCTCCGGACACTGCGAGAGGGCTGTACAAGCAATGATCACACGCACGGCACAGCGGACACACCAGGAACCGCGGTGTTGGCCGTCGAATGGCGCTAGCTGCGCAGCATTTGTGCACCGCCGCCGTCAGTGTCAGCCAGTTTGCCGTGGCATACGGAGCTCCATCGCAGTCTTTAACACTGGTAGCATGCCGCGACAGCGTGGACGTGAACCGTATGTGCAGTTGACGGACTTTGAGCGAGGGCGTATAGTGGGCATGCGGGAGGCCGGGTGGACGTACCGCCGAATTGCTCAACACGTGGGGCGTGAGGTCTCCACAGTACATCGATGTTGTCGCCAGTGGTCGGCGGAAGGTGCACGTGACCGTCGACCTGGGACCGGACCGCAGCGACGCACGGATGCACGCCAAGACCGTAGGATCCTACGCAGTGCCGTAGGGGACCGCACCGCCACTTCCCAGCAAATTAGGGACACTGTTGCTCCTGGGGTATTGGCGAGGACCATTCGCAACCGTCTCCATGAAGCTGGGCTACGGTCCCGCACACCGTTAGGCCGTCTTCCGCTCACGCCCCAACATCGTGCAGCCCGCCTCCAGTGGTGTCGCGACAGGCGTGAATGGAGGGACGAATGGAGACGTGTCGTCTTCAGCGATGAGAGTCGCTTCTGCCTTGGTGCCAATGATGGTCGTATGCGTGTTTGGCGTCGTGCAGGTGAGCGCTACAATCAGGACTGCATACGACCGAGGCACACAGGGCCAACACCCGGCATCATGGTGTGGGGAGCGATCTCCTACACTGGCCGTACACCACTGGTGATCGTCGAGGGGACACTGAATAGTGCACGGTACATCCAAACCGTCATCGAACCCATCGTTCTACCATTCCTAGACCGGCAAGGGAACTTGCTGTTCCAACAGGACAATGCACGTCCGCATGTATCCCGTGCCACCCAACGTGCTCTAGAAGGTGTAAGTCAACTACCCTGGCCAGCAAGATCTCCGGATCTGTCCCCCATTGAGCATGTTTGGGACTGGATGAAGCGTCGTCTCACGCGGTCTGCACGTGCAGCACGAACGCTGGTCCAACTGAGGCGCCAGGTGGAAATGGCATGGCAAGCCGTTCCACAGGACTACATCCAGCATCTCTACGATCGTCTCCATGGGAGAATAGCAGCCTGCATTGCTGCGAAAGGTGGATATACACTGTACTAGTGCCGACATTGTGCATGCTCTGTTGCCTGTGTCTATGTGCCTGTGGTTCTGTCAGTGTGATCATGTGATGTATCTGACCCCAGGAATGTGTCAATAAAGTTTCCCCTTCCTGGGACAATGAATTCACGGTGTTCTTATTTCAATTTCCAGGAGTGTATATGTTTTTGCCGCTCGCTAAGATAGCCTGGCGACTTTCTGCTATCGGGGGAGTTACAGTCTTGTCTCCACTAGGCATGTGCACCAACTGCTCCATCTTTATCGTCCCAGCTTGGAATTTTACGACTGCCCCACCATTTTTACACAAAAGCTCAGATTACAGCAGTCTCTCGTAAATGGCTTCCTGCACCCACTTTCCGCCAACTAGTCACCTTGGTGATGGTCTGTCACCTGGCCCAGGTAAAATTCTTTTGTGAACTGGCGCCGTCCTGCTCCGACCCAAAGTGGGAAGCCGGGAGTGTCATGACCTGAAGTCCCTCTGCAGGCACAATCTGCACAGTGCTGCTTCTCAGAATCATTCGCACAGCCAAGTAGCTGGACACAGCATTTATGGCCCCAAATCCACCTTTCTCCTTGTTCTCCACCGTCTCCACTATGGCCTCGTGGCACATAGGTTACATATGGAGTTACATGAACATTCTGCACAAAATTTTCTGATGTAAAAAGTGGTAAACCATATTCACTGAATGTAATACTGCGAGACACCGAGATCGTGACCTAAAATATGAATATTAATCTGACTGAGAGTGTTATTAAATTGAAAGAATGGCGTTCCCATCTCTCAAAGGTGCGATCAAAAAGTTTCCGTTCCAAGACCGTACAGCCAAGAATCGGTATGCCAATCAGGTGAAATTGCCATGCGTATTGAGGCAATCATCGCACTGGTGCACCAGGTTGATGACAACGCGTTTGGTAAAACACTGTGTCCTGCTGCGTGAAGAAGTCCGTAACTGCCTGCTGAACATCCTCAGCTGACAGGAATCGTCGACCCTTCAAAGCATTTTCTAAGGGATCAAAGGCATGATAATCGCATGGGGACACATCAGGACTATTGCGGCGGTCTCGTGGGTCTCCCACTTGAATTATCTTAACTTCTGTGTTACGATGTTTGCAATATGGGGACGTGTGATATCATGAAGGAGCAACACCCTTTGTCGCAGTTTTCCGAACTTTTCTCTTTAGATGCACGCCGTAATGTCTCTATCTTAGTGCAGTTCCGTTTTTCTGTGATGGGAACACCATGGTCCTTGAAATCAATAATTACTGGGCACGGTAATCAAAGAACAGGGTGAACATCATCTTTCCAGCAAATGGCTGGCTCTTTAACTTCTTGGTGGTTTTCGACAGACAAGCAGCCCCGTTCTTCATTCCCCGACGGATGTCTACGGCGCAGTGGTTATCCTTCGGCAGCCAAGAAAAGAACAACAGCACATTGGTCCCGCTTGGACACGATTGGTAATCACGTCGCTATAGTTCACGTTTCCGCATTTGCCGCATGCACATCGGAAAGAGACGAATGCCACTCTAATCATTTGATTACACGTCGTTGCTTACATACCCGCATCGGAGTCGCGCTACGTTGCTCATACGCTGCAGCAACACTATCAAATGGTTCAAATGGCTCTGAGCACTATGGGACTTAACATCTGAGGTCATCAGTCCCCTAGAACCTAGAACTACTTAAACCTAACTAACCTAAGGACATCACACACATCCATGCCCGAGGCAGGATTCGAACCTGCGACCGTAGCAGGACTGAAACGCCTAGAACCGCTCGGCCACATCGGCCGGCGCAACACTATCAAACGGAAATTTTTTAATCGCCCCTTATGTATGGTTCTTAATGAAACTACGCTCTTCTGCATCACCTGAAGCTACATTATTTATGGTTTGGAATTGACAGGGTACGCTACTGCTGCGCGCTTCGTGACGTGACGGCGTCTCATGTGCGGAGTAGGTGGAAACAGTATTTTTCATTGTTCACAAATTTACTTGCTCATAGTATCCTTAATTTTATGGGTGTTGTAGTGTAACGACGTAAGTTCTTTATAAATGATTTTCTTTCGACATATGACCATGTGTAGACTTCGTCACCTACGTCAGTTACAACCCACTTCAAAATTATTTATATTCTTTTTAAATTGTCACAGAATGGTTCTTGAACGAAACTGTAAAACATCATTTGAGTCGTATGCACAGAATTACGTCACTCGGGTCAATTGCTTTGCGTAAACTTTTTTCAATTTTAGATGTCGTTTGTTTCTCCTCAGAAATTATATTGATACACGTTATCTGATTTAATCGAAATTAAAACCACACATTGAATAAACTTTTGAGATTCAAAGTTGCGATGAACGCTGTCCAAATTCAATAATCTTGTCAAATATATTATTAATCCATTCACATAATTCTTCATAAATAAATCCTCAGAACACGTATTTCAACTTTAGTAGCATCCACTAGTTTATTATCTTCCTACATACAGACGTGAACCTGAGCCTTGGCAAGGTAGGACTAACATTTTCAATAAGATTAAACTTCCTATGATATCATTGTTGTACAAAAAATTACATATTTTCATTTATCAGTTTTTAGAAACACGACGCAACAACTCGGTTCCAGGATCTTCTGTTGCTCTTTGGCTGTCGACCCGCGACGTATAGTGGCCAGCAATTTTCTCTCTGGTCGCGGCAGCGAAGATGCTGTCTCCGTTCGTTGCGCCGCCCTCTCCGTACATGAAACATAAAAAAAAATACAGAACTTTAGGCAATTCACAATCATTACAAAATATTACAAAAATACATAAACAAAAACTAAATTAAACTTATATTCACCTGCAAACTGGGCTCACACTGGTGGATGGGTGACGCTTCAATTTCGGCCCACTACAGTGTCCAGTGAGCGTGTGACAGTGCTGAAGCGTTCTTATTCGGTAAGATACAAATACCAAACGAACCGCAGAGGCACTCACAAGCATGGTGCAAGTTACAATGACATGCTTGAAACGTGAGCCACAAGGAAAAGCAGGTCAATGTCAAGACTTTCTCTAAGACTGTAGCAGATGCTGGCGTTACGCAGATATTTCGAAGCTAACGAGTTTCCATGTAATTGTGATAATGTTTATCACGCATTTATTGTTGACATTAAGGTTCTTGACGAGTCACTATGGGATGAACCATTCTTCTTGCCCTTCGCTTCTTATTTTGAGCTTTGCTCTGTCATCTGAGATCAGTAGTGACGAGTATTTTTGCTAATCACGTGTATAAACAAAATAGAAATTATCTAATTGTAGTGACGGAAGTTTCTGTAATTATGTTATGAAAAGCAGTACCACTCGTGTTATTCCAGTTACGATTTACTCGAATCGAAGTCAACCTAAAGTCTTCTACTTAGAATACAGCGCAGCTTCTTCAGTTACGTACTCCAGTCGTATGAGAAAAGGAACGCATATTTCTGGATTTATAGATTGATGACAATGTATGCTGAGTAAACCATCTGGTATATCTTAAAACAAATGAATCATCATTGCATGTTATAAGAATACATACAGATTTTATGTAATGTACCCACATCAAGGCCGGCCGGAGTGGCCGAGCGGTTCTAGGCGCTTCAGTCTGAAACCGCGCAACCGCTACGGTCGCAGGTTCGAATCCTGCCTCGGGCATGGATGTGTGTGATGTCATTAGGTTAGTTAGGTTTAAGTAGTTCTGAGTTCTAGGTGACTGATATCCTCAGATGTTAAGTCCCATAGTGCTCAGAGCCATTTGAACCATTTCAAAACGCATCAAAAAAAGTTTTGCATGACCTCGGTTCCGGAACCTGTACAGAAAATTAGAATAGAGATCAACATAAACATCATTTCCGCCCTTTTTATTGCTCATGAAAGCCACACATTTAATGTTGTACCACCATACAGCGAGACCTTCAGAGGTTGTGGTACCTCCAATACCCAGCAGAACGTCGTCTTGGACTGCTGCATGCCTGTATTCGTCGTGGCACACAGTCCCCAAGTTCATCAAGGCACTGTTGGGGCAGATTGTCCCACTACTCAACGCCGATTCGGCGTAGATTCCTCAGAGTGATTGGTGGTCATGTTGTCCATAAACAGCCCTATTCAATCTATCCCAGGCATGTTCGATAGGGTTCATGTCAGGAGAACATGCTGGCCACTCTAGTCGTTCGATGTCGTTATCCTGAAGGAAGTCATTCACAAGATGTGCACAATGGGGACGCGATTTGTCGTCCATGAAGACGAATGCCTCGCCAATATGCTGCCGATATGGTTGCCCAATAGGTCGTATGATGCCATTCACTTATCGTAGAGCCGTTACGGTGCCTTCCATGACCACCAGCGGCGTACGTCGGCCCCACTTAATGCCACCCCAAAACATTAGGGATCCTTCGCTACATTCGCTGGACAGTGTGTCTAAGGCGCTCAGCCTGCCAGGTTGCCTCCAAACACGTCTCCGACAATTGTCTGGTTGAAGGCATATGCGACACTCATCGGTGAAGAGGACGTGATGCCCATCTTGAGCCGTCAATTCGGTATGTTGTTGGGCCCATCTGTGGCGCACTGCAGGGTGTCGTGGTTGCAAAGATGGACCTGGCCATGGACGTCGGGAGTGAAGTTGCGCATCATGCGGCCTATTGCGCACAGTTTGAGTCGTAACACTACGTCCTGTGGCTGCACGAAAAGCGTCATTCAACATGGTGGCGTTGCTGTCAGGATTCCTCCGAGCCATAATCCGTAGGTAGCGGTCAACCACTGCAGTAGTAGCCTTTGGGCGGCCCGAGCGAGGCATGTCATCGACTGTTCCTGTCTCTCTGTATCTCCTCCATGTCCGAACAACATGGTTTGGTTCACTCCGACACGCCGGACACTTCCCTTCTTGGTAGTCCTTCCCGGCACAAAGTAACAATGCGGACGCGATCGAACCGCGGTATTGACCGTCTAAACATGGTTCAACTACAGGCAACGCTAGCCGTGTACCTCCTTCCTGACGGAATGACTGAAACTGATCGACTGTCGGATACCCTTTGTCTAATAGGCGCTGCTCATGAGCGGTTGTTTACGTCTTACGTTTAGTGACATCTCTGAACAGTCAAAGTGACTGTGTCTGTGATACAATGTCCACACTCAACGTCTATCTTCAACTTTTTTGATGTGTGTATTTTATATATTTACTTTACATGGTAATGTTAGTGCCTTTGGGCTCCCTAGTAGATGTTCCTTAGGAACGATCGTTACAGGTAGTATCAGAGCAAGCACTGTTTCAGAAAGGTGTTTCATACAGTTCAACACTGTCGCCTAATCGAACAAGACATGAGTGTGCAGGATATCAAATCAGCTTCGTAACTGGAGTGAAGGATTGCTAGCAAATTGGACGCTGAATGGAGAGAAATCTTCAAACGTGAGAGTAGTTTGAAAATATCCTAAGGGAGTCTTGTAGGGCTATTACCACACAGTACACAGGTTGTTCCAAAGTCTTTATTTGTTTATTTAGTTGCCATGTTCTTTTAGTCTGTTGTCTGTAAGAAGAGACCAAATGCTGCAAATGAATTGGCTTCGATATAGCACATAATATTTTAATGTAATTTCTAATTTGTTAACAGAATTAAGAATTATGGTTTAGGGGAGAAACCTATAGAGAATATCTATAGCAATAGAATAATAATAGCAATAATAATAATACAAAAAAGAGTCTATCTACTACCATTCGGCCATCTGATGCACAGATATCTTCATCTGGGATCCAGAAGGCATGTGCTATTGATATGCTACACTATGCAGCATTGGTAGATCACAACGTTTGTAATTTATAATTCTGAACTACACTACATTAAACAGTACTACACAACTATACTTGGGCTGCGAACCGAGCTAGTTTTGCCTGGATAGTTAGCTCCCAGTGCCCTGAGGTACAACTCAGGATTTAGGAGCTGCGCTGCTGTGCCACCCAAAGTGTAGAGATTGGGAGATGGCTGTCAGGGACTCAAGAAATTCTTCTGGGCCTCCCCGAGGCTCGTCTCCTTAAAGCTTCCATAAGCTTGTTGAAGGTTCTGCCACGGTGCGTCTCGCTGACATGATGTATGACTTCTTCTTGGTTGACTCTTAGCCATGTACACTTGCAGTTCATAAGCTCATATTCTATCTGTCAGCAAGTTCATATTATAGACAGTTGTATCACCAAATTCCGGTCCTGTCTTGGTCTGCAGCTTTTGTCTAATGACACATTCCCAGACGATGTTGTCTGGGATCTTTGCATCAAACGTCTAGGGATGACAGATCCCGTCATGAGGAAAAACGTTTGTTCGAGACAAAATGTTTGCTCACATTTCCCGACGACGCTGGGTACCTTTTAATACTGGTTACGCCACTAAGAGGTGGCAGTGCGTAGTCGCTCTGCAGTGTGCATATGCAATGTGTGTTGCCTATATTCTTGTCATCTGTTCCCTCTGAAAGGGGGTAGGATAAGTTGCTGATTCGCTTTTAATATACTTTTCTTCGTTTAACGACATTCATTCTTAAGGCTTTCTTGTTGAAAATCACTCTATCAATGTACTGGGGTAGGCAGTGTACAGATGCAGCATTCGTTGTTAGAAGAACCTGCTAGTTGAATGAAATCTCATCGTAGCAGGGCCGACGAATTCAATAAAATGACGCCTAACGTCGCCGGGAAGATCAGTGAACATTCTGTCTCTAACTAAAGTTGTTCCCCATGATGAGATCCATCACCCCTAAACGTTTGATGCAAAGATTTCGAAACACCCTATATATGACATAGTGGATTAGATTAGATTAGATTAATACTAGTTCCATGGATCATGAATACGATATTTCGTAATGATGTGGAACGAGTCAAATTTTCCAATACATGATATAATTAAGTTAATTTAACAACATAATTAAGTTAATATAACAACTTTTTTTCTTTGTTTTTTTTCTTTTTTTTCTTAATTTATATCTAAGAATTCCTCTATGGGGTAGAAGGAGTTGTCATTCAGAAATTCTTTTAATTTCTTCTTAAATACTTGTTGGTTACCTGTCAGACTTTTGATACTATTTGGTAAGTGACCAAAGACTTTAGTGGCAGTGTAATTCACCCCTTTCTGTGCCAAAGTTAGATTTAATGTTGAATAGTGAAGATCATCCTTTCTCCTAGTATTGTAGTTATGCATACTGCTATTATTTTTGAACTGGGTTTGGTTGTTAATAACAAATTTCATAAGAGAGTATATATACTGAGAAGCTACTGTGAATATCCCTAGATCCTTAAATAAATGTCTGCAGGATGATCTTGGGTGGACTCCAGCTATTATTCTGATTACACGCTTTTGTGCAATAAATACTTTATTCCTCAGTGATGAATTACCCCAAAATATGATGCCATATGCAAGCAATGAGTGAAAATAGGCGTAGTAAGCTAATTTACTAAGATGTTTATCGCCAAAATTTGCAATGACCCTTATTGCATAAGTAGCTGAATTCAAACATTTCAGCAGATCATCAATGTGTTTCTTGCAGTTTAATCTCTCATCAATGGACACACCTGAAATTTTGAATATTCTACCTTAGCTATATGCTTCTGATTAAAGTCTATATTTATTAATGGCATCATACCATTTACTGTATGGAACTGTATGTACTGTGTCTTATCGAAATTCAGTAAGAGTCCGTTTACAAGGAACCACTTAGTAATTTTCTGAAAGACATTATCGCCAATTTCATCAGTTAATTCTTGTTTGTCAGCTGCCTCTTCATGAATATAGAATGGCAAGTCATTAATATATACTAAGAACAACAAAGGACCCAAGATCGACCCTTGTGGAACCCCATTCTTGATAGATCCCCAGTTTGAGGAATGTGCTGATCTTTGCATATTATGAGAACTGCTTATTTCAACTTTCTGCACTCTTCCAGTTAGGTACGAATTAAACCATTTGTGCACCGTCCCACTCATGCCACAATACTTCAGCTTGTCTAGCAGAGTTTCATGATTTACACACTCAGAAGCCTTTGAGAGGTCAGAAATCCCAATGGGTGGTGTTCGGTTATTCAGATCATTCAAAATTTGATTGGTGAAAGCATATATGGCATTTTCTGTTGAAAAACCTTTCTGGAAACTAAACTGACATTTTGTTAGTACTTCATTTTTGCAGATATGTGAAGCTACTCTTGAATACATTACTTTCTCAAAAATTTTGGACAAAGCTGTTAGAAGGGAGATTGGACGGTAATTGTTGACATCAGATCTATCCCCTTTTTTATGCAAAGGTATAACAATAGTATATTTCAGCCTATCAGGGAAAATGCCCTGTTCCAGAGAGCTATTACACAGGTGGCTGAGAATCTTACTTATCTGTTGAGAACAAGCTTTTAGTATTTTGCTGGAAATGCCATCAATTCCATGTGAGCATACCAACAGAGAAGGTAGTGACATATTGGACGCTGAGATCTGGGGCAAGGTCGACGTTTTAACTTCTCCACTGGATTCAGGTCGATATTATGGGCAGACCAGTCCATTTTAGAAATGTTGTTGCTCACAACCGCAAACCTTTATCTCAGAGATGCTGCTTATGATAGAAAGCATTATCATGATGACACAAGCAAACATCGTCTTCGAAATTTTCTTCCACTGTACGCAGTAGAGAATACTGTAAAATGTTTCCACATTTAGTGTCTTCTTAACCACCTTAAGGGAACCATACCCTAACCACATACTTAACACCACATCCTCTGTACTTCACTGTTGTTTGTGGACGATTTTGCTGTTTTCTGTTCTTCCTCCGGTCTTGTCACTGCTAGTCGGCAGTTGCAGCTGACGATAAAGCGATTAGAGGCACGGACTGCGAAGACGGGTTTTACCTTTTCTGCAGACAAATGTGTGTGTGCAATTTTGTCATATGATGACATGTTGGAGACCGTGGCTGTTTTTGAAGACAAATGTTGATGGTGTCAGGACAGCAACCAGCCACAAATTTACTTTGAGTTCCTTTATTCAAAGGAAACCGTTACCGGTTTCGAATCGTTGCGATTCATCATCAGACGGTTTACACGCTTTCTTTCTGACATTTGGTGTGTTTTTTATACATTAATTGTCCTAAAATATAAATAAAACATAATTACAAACACGCCACACACAGATGGTTGCGTTGCAGATTTTCGTTGCATGTGACTTACGTGAAACGTCGGTTTCGAGTGATTGTTTCCATAACGTTCATCCAATCGATGTAAATGCATTTCCACTGCATCCTCGTTGTTGCACACGTAATAGTTCTCACTGTACACTGTCACTGAGATCATTCCACCCACACACCACATGTTTTGGCACATACAAAGAGTTTACAAACATATGGGTGTCACAGATGCTATGATATATCGTAAATTTGACAATGATGTCCTATGTTTGGAAAGGATCATATATTCTTTTACAAAACTGTAATGTCTTTTACTTTGAATAAAGGAACTCAAAGTAAATTTGTGGCTGGTTGCTGTCCTGACACCATCAACAAATGTGTGTGTGTTCATTTTAATCGTTCTCGACGTCTTTTTACCTCCCCTGAATTGCGTCTGAGGGAAACCATTCTTCCTTTTAGCGACACTGTGGGGTTCCTGGGCCTCACTTTTGATTCCAAGTTGTCGTGGTTGCCGCACCTTAAAGACCTCAAGGTGCCTGAAGGCACTGAATATTTTGAAGTGTCTGAGTCATCGGTCCTGGGGAGCAGATCGGGCGCGTCTGCTGCAGTTTTATAGGGCTTTCGTCCGATCGCGTCTTGACTATGGACGCACCGTGTATGGGTCAGCGAGGCCTCCGTATCTGAAGATTCTTGACGCGGTACACCATAATGGTATCAGGCTGACCACTGGTGCCTTCCGTACCAGTCCCATCCCCAGCCTGTGTGCTGAGGCAGGGGAACCGCCGCTCGCCACCCGCGGAAACTCCTCATGGTGCGACGGGTGTGTCAATTCCTTGCCTGTTCTACCTGCCCTGCGTACCCTACCGTTGCCCGACCGCCTATGGAACGTCTCTTTTCCAGTCGCCCAAGGGCAACGAGACCATTTGGGATTCGTGCCAAGCATTTGCTTGAGTCCCTTAGTGTGGAGCGTGTGGCACCCCAACTCCAGGGTTTTACCCGCCTGCCTCCCTGGTTGCTCCAGAGGTCCAGCGTCCTTTCAGACTTGTCAGAGTACCGGAGGAGCTGCACTCCTGCGTTTGTTTTTACCTCCTTATTTTACGATATTTTAAACCAGCATCCCGACCATGTACCAGTATTTACGGATGGCTCTAAACAGGGGGACTCTGTTGGTTGTGATGTTGTTTTCCCTGATCGAGTCGTCAAGTTACGGCTTTCTGCGGCGTTTACCATCTTTGATGCCGAATTGTTTGCGATCTTGCGGGCATTGGAGCGGATGAGATGTGTTCCCAGTCTTAAGTTTCTCATCTGTTCTGACTCCCTGAGTGCCCTTCAGACCATGCAACACTTGTACCCAGTGGATACGATCGTCCAGAACATCCATGGTGCCCTACTCCACCAGCAACGGCAGGGGAAGGAGGTGTCTTTCTGCTGGGTGCCGGGGCACGTGGGTATTAGGGGAAACGAACTGGCGGATGTGGCTGCCAAAGATGCATGTTCCCTCCCTCACGTTGTTGAATGTGCCGTCCCCCTCCATGCTGTTACCTCCCTTTTGCGTTTTCGTGTTATGCGTCAATGGGAAGAGGAGTGGCTGGCAGTCGGTGAAAATAAGCTGCGTCTGGTCAAGGCCACCACGCAGCCATGGCGTACGTCCTACCAGTCCTGCAGGCGGGATGAGGTTCACCTCACTCGCCTCCGCATCGGGCACAGTCCCTTAACGCATGGTTTTTTACTCCGGCGAGAGGAGCCCCCCCCCCCCCCTCCCCACAATCTGCAGTGCTTGTGGCGTCCAGATTACTGTCCGCCACATTTTACTTGACTGTCTTTTATTCTCTGACCAGGGGGCGGTGGTTTCCTTGCCACCGGATTTGCCCTCTATTTTGGAAGACGACGCAACGACTGTGGTTAAGATCTTACCGTTTCGTGTCCTGTCCAATTTGTTGTCTCGGATTTTAGGGAGAGGATTTTAATGTGCTGCTGGATGACTGGCTCACCCATGTTTTAGGTAAGAGGTCCGCCAGTCACGATTACCTACTTGTTTCACTTCTATTTCTGTTCTCTTTTCCTTGTGTTTCCTTTCCTTTTTCAGTGCGTTTCTTCTCCTCTTGTTTTGCCTCTGTATGTGAGGATTTGGAACTGCGTCAGGTCTGTGTCTTTTAGCCGTTCTCCTTGTTCGCTGTCCGTCTTCGTCCCTTCACCGCATTTGTTCCTGTTTCTATGCGTTTGGGCGCTGATGACTACGCTGTTTAGCGCCTGAAAACCTCAAACAACACACACACACACTCACACACACACACACATACACACACACACACACACACACACACACTTCACTTCACTGTTAGAATGATGCATGAAGGCAGGTAACGTTCTACAGCCATTTGCCAAACAGATTGTCACAAGCTGTACGTGACTGATAACTTCAAATCACTCAGGTCCAGTCATCATATAACCTGTGGCGTCTCTAGCTGCACTACCTTAAGCGTCGCTTATCACTGACTAGAGAAATTTATAACTTACGAGGTGAGCCTGACCATATTCTTTTTAGCTCCTCAGTCACACTCACTTTGGAACCCACGAGCCGTTCCTTCCCCGACTTCGTGCGATTTTTGCAACCAGCCTTCGCATTGCTCGACGGTACCTGATCGTAAATGCATGAGGTCTGCCTGTCGTGCTTTATCTGTCGTGATTCTTCGCGGTTCCACTTCACAGTCACACCACCGACAGTCGACTTAGGCAGCGGTAGAAGGGTTGAAATGTTGCTAATATATTTGTTACTCGGATGAAATCCACTGGCTAGTCCACATTGGAAGTCAGTGATCCATAATGACCAATCCATTTGCTGTTACTGCTTCTCCCCGGCCGGAGTGGCCGTGCGGTTCTAGGCGCTACAGTTTGGAGCCGAGCGACCGCTACGGTAGCAGGTCCGAATCCTGCCTCGGATATGGATGTGTGTGATGTCCTTAGGTTAGTTAGGTTTAAGTAGTTCTAAGTTCCAGGGGACTGATCACCTCAGAAGTTAAGTCATATAGTGCTCAGAGCCATTTGAACCATTTTTTACTGCTTCTCTACTGACAACACGATACTCCCCATCCTCTTTTATACCAATGGGTGCGCATTTCATGACATCTAATGGTTAGTTCCACATTACGTAAGGATGTCTGGATGCTTCTGAACAGACAATGTATATTATATCAGATAATACTAGTATCTTCACAACGTGCTTTCGGCATTCGAGTCTTGACCACCCTCTAGAATGTTTACCCCTTTCCCCTCTTCCCCCCCCCCCCCCTGTCCTCGCTACCATCCCGCTACCAACTATTCCTCGATTCTCGACGTATCAGGATGTGTCCTATTAACCTATTCCTTCTTTTGTCAAGTTGCCTCATAAAACTCTTTTCTTCTTGACTCGATTGGGTGCTTCGTTAGTTACCAGATCTATACACATAACCTTCAGAAATCTTCTGTAGCACATCATTTAAAAAGCTTCTGTCCTTTTCTTGGTCTTTGTCGTCACGTTCGACTTCCATAAAAAATAAACTTCAGACAAATAGTGTCACAAAAGACTTCCTAATACACTACTGGCCATTACAATTGCTACACCAAGAAGAAATGCAGATGATAAACTGGTATTCATTGGACAAATATATTATGCTAGAACTGACATGTGATTACATTTTCACGCAATTTGGGTGTATAGATTCTGAGAAATCAGTACCCAGAACAACCACCTCTGGCCGTAATAACGGCCTTGATACGCCTGGGCATTGAGTCAAACACAGCTTGGATGGCGTGTACAGGTACAGCTGCCCATGCAGCTTCAGCACGATACCACAGTTCATCAAGAGTAGTGACTGGCGTGTTGTGACGAGCCAGTTGCGCGGCCACCATTGATCAGGCGTTTTCAATTGGTGAGAGATCTGAATGTTCTGGCCACGGCAGCAGTCGAAGATTTTCTGTATTCAGAAAGGCCTTACAGGACCTGTAACATGCGGTCGTGCATTATCCTGCTGAAATGTAGGGTTCCGCAGGGATCGAATGAAGGGTAGAGCCACGGGTCGTAACACATCTGAAATGTAACGTCCACTGTGCAAGGTGCCGTCAGTGGGAAGAACAGGTGACCGAGACGTGTAACCAATGGCACCCCACACCATGACGCCGGGTGATACGCCAGTATGGCGATGACGAATACACGCTTCCATGTGCGTTCACCGCGATGTCGCCAAACACGGATGCGACCGTCTTGATGCTGTAAACAGAACCTGGATTCATCCGAAAAAATGACGTTTTGCCATTCGTGCACCCAGGTTCGTCGTTGAGTACACCATCGCAGGCGCTCCTGTCTGTGATGCAGCGTCAAGGGTAACCTCAGCCATGGTCTCCGAGCTGATAGTCCATGCTGCTGCAAACGTCGAACTGTTCGTGCAGATGGTTGGTGCCTTGCAAACGTGCCCACCTGTTGACTCAGGAATCGAGACGTGGCTGCACGATCCGTTACAGCCTTGCGGATAAGATGCCTGTCATCTCGACTGCTAGTGATACGAGGCCGTTGGGATCCAGCACTGCGTTCCGTATTACCCTCCTGAACACACCGATTCCATATTCTGCTAACAGTGATTGGATCTCGACCAACGCGAGCAGCAATGTTGCGATACGATAAACCGCAATCGCGATAGGCTACAATCCCACCTTTATCAAAGTCGGAAACGTGATGGTACACATATCTCCCCCTTACACGAGGCATCACAACAACGTTTCACCAGGCAACGCCGGTCAACCGCTGTTTGTATATGAGAAATCGGTTGGAAAGTTTCCTCATGTCAGGACGTTGTAGGTGTCGCCACCGGCGCCAACCTTGTGTGAATGCTCTGAAAAGCTAATCATTTGCATATCACAGCATCTTGTTTCTGCCGGTTAAGTTTCGTGTCTGTAGCACGTCACCTTCGCGGTGTAGCAATTTTTAATGGCCAGTAGTGTATTTAAATTTGTATCCGATGATAATCGACGTAGGCCTATATTCCAGTTTTTCAGAAAATCCTTTCTTGCTCCTGCCAGTCTGCATTTTATATACGAGTACTCTTTACTTTTGCCGTCATCAGTTTTTTGTTGCTCAAATAGCGTTTCGTTTCGTAATCTACTCCCCTTTTTATGATCTACCTTAATCACACATACTCCATTATATTTGTTGTACCTTTGTTGATGTCATTCTTATAACCTCTTTTAAAAACGTTAACCATTTCGTTCAAGCACCCTTCTAAGTCTTTTGATGCCTCTGATAAAATTATATCTCATAGGCAAATCTCAAAATTCTTTCTTACATGGCCCTGTACTGTAAATCCTTTTCGAATTTATTCTTCGGTTTCCTTTACTGTTTTCGCTATGTGCAGACGAAGCAACGATGGGGATTGGCTACAACTCTGTCCCACTTTCTGCTCAACTGCGTCTCGTTAATGTCCTTTGGCGCTTCTGCAGAACTGGTTTCTGAACAAATAATAGAAAAGTTCCCGCTCCCTGTGTTTTCGCCGCCAAAATTTCAATGAGTGTATTCCAGACAACATTGTTCAAAGGATTTTTTCTAAATCTTCAGATACCATAAAAGTGGTCTTACCTCCCTTCAGCCTATGTTCTAAAATAAATAGTAGGGTCTGCATTGCTTCGCACGTTCCAACATTTCTCATGAACCCAAACTGATATTCCCCCTGGTCTGCTTCCTCCAGTCGTTCACTCCTTTTACAGGAAATTAGTTTACAGCCGCGACAAGTTACACTGATGATTCCGTAAGACTCAGGCTTGCCAGCCCCTGATTACATTCTTGGGATTATTACATTCTTGTTTAAGTCTGAGGGTGCTTTGCCTCTTTCATATATCCCAGCTCAACAGATGGAACAGTTGTGCCATGACTGGTTCTCACAAAGATCTTAATTCTATGATTATTACCGCCAAATAAATGGAAATTAATTCACTACATTATTTTGTACAGGCTGTGACCAGCGGTCGAAAGAACTGCATCTTCCTGCATCTGTTTCCCTCAAGCCGTCTTATGGTGGTAAAAGAACAACATTTTCTAGATTCCTTTCATTTCAGTTATGAAAACAAGACAAGAGGGAACTTAGAAATCGCGGAAGAGCTATGCCGAGACGGAAGTCTCCTCCAGAGCGTCAAATACAGAAAGCGGATGCGGATGCTTTTAGTGGCTCGCAGAGGAAGCTTTCTGTTTTCTCGTAGAACAACCCTAACGTGTTGCATGTGGCTGGTGCGTACGCACAGGCGCTGCGTTGGTGTGAGGCCTTGGAATTTTTCTGCCCGGCTGTGAGTAGGCGTCAATCTACACAGGTCAGAGATTACGGGGCAACTACGGACCATTCGATATCGTTGAGTGTGGAAATTACTTGATGAGCGAGGGTCTCTCTGCAGATAAAATCCGGCGGCGGTGTCGTTTATAGCCGCGTTATCTATGTTCTCGCCTATTATCGCAAATCATAGCACGCACGTGGCATTTTAACGTCTCTGATTACGGCGGTAATGAGTCTCATGCCTGCCTAGTCATGCCGAATTATATTATAGTTCCAGTACTAGAGGATACTAAACACAGATTAATAGTCAATGTAATCGCGGTTAATGCTAATGCAAATTCCAGTAATGTATGGCACCGAAAATTTAACAGTTCACATAATGATTTTGGATTCTTTTGCAACTGTGTCTAGTCCTGTTTGGACCAAACGCGTGTCACTTTATTTAAAGCATCTTCTATGATCACTGTAACAATTGACGTATTGTTTACAAATTCTTTCACACGATCACGTTCCAAAATTATTTTTATATTGTTAACGTTTTTGGCTACTACATTCTTTCCACACGTTCTTCAATACACAGGCTTTTGTTTTCTAACATGTTGCACAGCACTGACACACAATATTTTCTCGTTATCATGTGAATGTGAACACATGAAAACATGTAAAAAAACTGTGGAACGATATCTTGGAAAAGAACACTCGGATTTAGGAAGGCACGTTCATGTACAGGTAATATATTTATTGTTAAAAAACTGATAAAGAAAAGAAGGAAATTAAACCGTCCCCTGCATGTGGTATTTTTAGCTCATGAAAAGGACTATGATAGAGCTAAAACACATACGCCTTGGTGAATACTGGAAATTATCAAGACCCAAGTAATGTAATTAACGGATTAAAACGTTTACATCAAACAGCATACATCAGAATGACATTAGAGTATGCAGAATATACAGAAATCACAGAAATTAATGAAGGGCGTAGGGAAAAGGATGTGGTCTAAAACCACTGTTATTTATTATCTTTTTGGGCCAAATAGTCGACGAACGTAAAGGAAAGGAAAAACCGCCTTGGTGTAAAAATAAACAAAGGCGCAGTGTTTCAAACATTATCATCTGTAGACGATCAGATACTAATGACTAAAAGCGAAGGTTATTTACTGAGGTCACAATAAAAATTCGAAACATTAACACACAGGAGCATGAGTTTTTGTAGTTACATATTTCAACCCGAGGTCACGCAAGTAGTATATTCACTTGTTTCAACTTATTACCAAGTCCTTCGGTATGGATGCAACAAAAAAGAAAAAAAGAAACCGTAATCTAAAGGTACATATAATAAACATAACTGTAAAGTGATAAAACAGAAAGATAAGAGGGACTGAAAAATACTAGGAAACTAAATTATAAATCAAATTAACTTCTGAACACAATAATTCGTACTTGAATACATCACGCAGTAAATCGTCAACTAAAGAGGCCCGTAAGTGAGAGAATGTAAACACCTCCGCTCTCTGATTATTGTAACTGAAGGCTATGGTTGACATCCTAAATAGCACGAAGTTGGTAACAATACCAGTTGTGTGACTTCAGGATGAAAAATAGAATTAAAACAACAATTACAAGATCGTCACTGTTTCACTAAGGGTGGGTACAATATGAACATTTCGGAAATTAAAATAAAATTAATTACTGTAACCGGAAAACCTTTAATGGGTAAAATCATGTCCACCAAAGTCGTACTGAAAGATTCAGACAATTCAACTAGAAACTGCAATTTCTCATCCCCAGAAAACTGAGAGACATAAGCAGCAGTAAAGGTTGCTTTACTCTGTGATTAACGTAAGTCCGAAAACTGTTTCAGAAGGGTGAGTATGACCCTTCTTGAAAAATAAATCTGCCTTAAAGAGGCTAACGACTTTATGAAGCAACTTATTCACATGTAAAGGCTTTGATAAACAGCGGAACAATGATGTTTACACCGATGCATGTGACTGCTGCTGCCGTTAAGGAATTGACGTCAATTTAGTAGGTGTTATCTTCGGACTCAGTGCATTAATTCATTGCGCAAGTGACAGAGATACGCTCGTGTGTTCACTGTTCGGAAAATAAGGAAGTTACCGATTACAGCAACAACGGTGCACTTGTTTTAACGGAGGAACAGAATATTCAATTTTAGATACACTGCATAGTCTAATGTTGGCATAATACGAGTATGTTACAGTAGACTATGATAACATGTTGTCAATGGATCAGGTCTCATCCTAAAGAGAGTATATCAGTTTTCAGCTAAATTTCCTCAGAAAAACATTTTATTGTTTATACCTCATGGAAGACTTTTGAAACAATTTAACCCATGTTTGATGTGAGAATCTGCGTAACTGCCTATGCAGTATTCATGCCGAGGAAAATAGATGGCATCTAGTTTCCTGTCTTAAATGTATTTGTTCATTCTGTCGTCATGGATTTTCAAGAACTGCTCCCATGCCCGCATCAAGTATCATTAAGGAAGCCTGTCTTCAAGCAAAATACAGTTGAATGTTTCTTTTCACAAAAGATATGACATCCTCAGAGGGAATTTATTAATCTGCACTGAAAATACAACAGTAGCAATATTTTGTGAATTTTGAACATTTGCGAGATAAATTTGGTTAATGCTACTTGTTACATTAAAGATATTCCTATTGTATGTTACCTGTAGATTACGGTTTCTTTTTGTTGCATCCATATCCAAGTACTTGTAACAACGCAGTGCACTGAAGTACTTTTCGTGTAGAGCAAATGCATAATACATACACATCAACAAAAAACAAAAAAAACAAGTAAGTGATATCTAAACGCTTAATAAAACATACCATAATACTTAGAGCAGGCCCACTGTCATAACAAAGTAGACACACACTAACTTTTCTTGCCTCAATATACGATTTTACAGTTCTAGGTACAGTTTTAGGATAGAGGTGTTTTATGAGCGTATGTACACTACTGGCCATTAAAATTGCTACACCACGAAGATGACTGCTACAGACGCCAAATTTAACCGACAGGAAGAAGATGCTTTGATATGCAAATGATTAGCTTTTCAGAGCATTCACACAAGGTTGGCGCCGGTGGCGACACCTACAACGTGCTGACATGAGGAAACTTTCCAACCGATTTTTCATACACAAACAGCAGTTGACTGGCGTTGCCTGGTGAAACGTTGTTGTGATGTGTCGTGCAAGGAGGAGAAATGTTTCCGACTTTGATAAAGGTCGGATTGTAGCCTATCGCGATTGCGGTTTATCGTATTGCGACATTGCTGCTCGCGTTGGTCGTCATCCAATGACTGTTAGCAGAATATGGAATCGGTGAGTTCAGGAGGGTAATACGGAACGCCGTGCTGGAACGGCCTCGTATCACTAGCAGTCGAGATGACAGGCATCTTATCCGCATGGCTGTAACGGATCGTGCAGCCACGTCTCGATCCCTGAGTCAATAGATGGAGACGTTTGCAAGACAACAACCATCTGCACGAACATTTCAACGACGTTTGCAGCAGCCTGGACTATCAGCTCGGAGACCATGGCTGCGGTTACCCTTGACGCTGCATCATAGACAGGAGCGCCTGCGATGGTGTACTCAACGACGAACCTGGGTGCACGAACGGCAAAACATCATTTTTTCGGATGAATCCAGGTTCTGTTTACAGCATCATGATGGTTGCATCCGTGTTTGGTGTCATCGCGGTGAACGCACATTGGAAGCGTGTATTAGTCTCGCCATACTGGCGTATCACTTGGCGTGATGGTATGGGGTGCCATTGGTTACACGTCTCGGTCACCTCTTGTTCGCATTGACGGTACTTTGAACAGTGGACGTTACATTTCAGATGTGTTACGACCCGTGGGTCTACCCTTCATTCGATCCCTGCGAAACCCTACATTTCAGCAGGATAATGCACGACCGGATGTTGCAGGTCCTGTACGGGCCTTTCTGAATACAGAAAACGTTCGACAGCTGCCCTGGCCATCATATTCTCCAGATCTCTCACCAATTGAAAACGTCTGGTCAATGGTGGCCGAGCAACTGGCTCGGCACAATACGCCAGTCACTACTCTTGATGAACTGTGGTATCGTGCTGTACACGCCATCCAAGCTGTGTTTGACTCAATGCCCAGGCGTATCAAGGCCGTTATTACGGCCAGAGGTGGTTGTTCTGGGTACTGATTTCTCAGAATCTATACACCCAAATTGCGTGAAAATGTAATCACATGTCAGTTCTAGCGTAATATATTTGTCCAATGAATACCAGTTTATCATCTGCATTTCGTCTTGGTGTAGCAATTTCAATGGCCAGTAGTGTAGTTGTATTCATGCATTCCTATCTATGTGCGTATTATTGCCGCTGCTTTAAATATTTCCTTTAGTACTCATGTGCAAATTCGCGTTTTTATGAACAGAATACACATTCCAGCCTTTAATCTAAAATAGGTGCTGTTTTTCATAAAAATCTACTATGATGGTCCGATACTTCGTTTCTGAAAATCGCTTAAGGCTGTGTGGAATCTTAACTTTGAAGGTTCGTTTTGCTCGTGAAACACTTCACATGAAATAACTTAAAAACCTGATTTTCGGGTCGATTGCCCATTTTCAGTAACGCACCTGACTTATTTTTGTTTTTGTAACCATGTTAATGGCTTCTCTATAACTAGTTGGATTCAGTTTTTGTTGGATTTAATATTACTTGATCTTTATTCTGGATACTCAAGGTAATCATGGCAGTTACCCCTCAATGTTCGCAGCCAACTGCCAGGTATTCCTGAAGATGCGGCCAGAACACGGGTTTACCCGTTAGCCGCTGTCCTGCAATCTTAGTAATTCTGATACGCAGACTGTCTGCCAGTCACTAAGGCTCCAAGACTGCCGCCGTCTATTGATGAAGCCAGAGGGCCCGTGCCGCATCTGAGCTCTGCCTGTCTGGTCCTCCACTCGTGCCGGCTTGGCCGCGCCTTTCTCTCGCCACAAGCAGAATGCGCGCGCACAGCCACGTCCACTTTTACCAGGTTGTACCGTCTCATGTTGTAGATACAGTGCTGCCTTCATTACAGATCTTTAGCACAAATGGATGGACAGTCACAGAAATAACACACTGTAATCTGAAGATAAGAAACAAACAAAATATAAACAGCAACAATAACAATTCCAAAACTTTAAATCCAACACAGTCTCTACCCTTGAATTTTCAGAGGAAGTTAATAAATGCCCACTGAAAATATGACAACAGTTGTGATAATACTTGGACGGGGACAGACAGAGGTATTTTGCTGAAGACCGAGCCCGACAGTCCATGTTAAATGGCATTTGAAAAATACCAATGTAGGACTTTCTGGTTTATTTTGAATGAGAAAAAGTATTTTTCTGTACCACAGTTGTTTCGGTGGAGTTTGACAATCATTAGAGCATTTTTATTTCTAAAAATTTGTGAAATGACGAAACCAGAATTTATGTATAGTAATTTTCCCACTTGCTAATCCAATCCTTAAAGCTATTTTACACCTTTGCAGATCGAACTAGCACTTGCGGGTTGTATGTCAATTCAGACGCAGGGTGCCGACCTGGTTGTGAGCCACAAAAATACGACATACGTCCTGACTTAACTACTGCCAAATCGCTATCAGACATAAAAGTACAGGTTCTAATTAGTAACATAATGTCCTCTTATTACCAGACAGTTCAATTGCAACGGAAACTATTAACTCTTAATTTTTAGATGTATTCACTAGCAAGAAAACGAAGTAAATATTCCAGAATTCTAAACCAGAACAGCTGTTAGCATGAGTAACATAAAAGTAGATATCTTAGGTGTTGCGAAACAACTCAGATCACTTAAGAAAGGCAAGTCTTCCAGTCCAGATGGTATACCAATCAGGTTCCTCTCAGAGTATACAGACGCAACAGCACCTTTCTTAGCAATCATATACAACCGCTCACTTGACGAATGGTCTGTTCCTAAAGACTGGCAAGTAGCACAGGTCACACCAATATTAAAGAAAGGAAACAGGAGTAACCCATTGAATTACAGACCCATATCACTGATCTCAATTTGCAGTAGGATTTTGGAGCATATACTGTAATCGAACATCATGAATCGCCTTGAAGAAAATGACTTATTGATACATAACCAACACGGATTCAGAAAATATCGTTCTTGTACAACACAGCTAGCTCTTTATTCCCATGAAGTAATGAGTGCTGTCGACAAGGGATCTCTGATCGATTCCATATTCCTAGATTTCCAGAAGGCTTTTGATACCGTTCCTCACAAGCGACTATTAATCAAATTACGTGGATATGGAGTATCCTCTCAGTTGTGTGACTGGATTCGTGATTTCCTCTCAGAAGGGTCACAGTTCGTAGTGATAGACGTAAATCATCGAGTAGAACAGAAGTGGTATCTGGCGTTCCGCAAGGTAGTGTCATAGGCTCTCTGCTGTTCCTGATTTACATAATTGATCTAGGTGATAATCTGAGCAGCCCCCTTAGATTGTTTGCACGTGACGCTGTAATTTACCGTCTAGTAAAATCAGACGATCAATTCCAATTACAAAATGATCTAGAGAGAATTTCTGTATGGTGCGAAAAGTGGCAATTGGCACTAAACAAAGAAAAGTGCGAGGCCATCCACATGGGTACTAAAAGAAATCCGATAAATTTTGGGTATACGATAAATCGCACAAATCTAAGGGCTGTCAATTCGACTCAATACCTAGGAATTACAATTACGAACAACTTAAATTGGAAAGACCACATAGATAATATTGTGGGGAAGGCAAAACAGAGACTGCGCTTTGTTGGCAGAACACTTAGTACATGCGACAAACCAATTAAAAGAGACAGCCTACATTACACTTGTCCGTCCTCTGCTGGAATATTGCTGCGCGGCGTGGGATCCTTACCAGGTAGGATTGACGGAGGACATCGAAAAAGTGCAAAGAAGGGCAGCTCGTTTCGTGTTATTGCACAATAGGGGTGAGATTGCCACTGATATGATAAGCGAGTTGGGGTGGCAGTCACTGAAACAAAGGCGGGTTTCTTTGCGGAGAGATCTATTTACGAAATTTCAATCACCAACTTTCTCTTCCGAATGCGTAAATATTTTGTTGAGACCCACCTACGTAGGGAGAAATGATCATCATAATAAAATAAGAGAAATCAGAGCTCGAACGGAAAGATTTAGGTGTTCCTTTTTCCCACACACCATTCGAGAGTGGAATGGTAGAGAAGTAGTATGAAAATCATTCGATGAACCCTCTGCCAGGTACTTAAGTGTGAATTGCAGAGTAAACATGTAGATGTAGATGTAGAAGAAGAAGATAATTACAAACAATCCTGGCGGAGGAACCTCCGCAACTGAGCATTATAGCAGACGTTGAAAATACCGCTTCAGTTATAAGGTTCTTTTTATTTTTCAATAGTTAAAAATGACCATCATCAGGTCTTATAACTTTGTACTGTGACCCCAAGCGCCGCGGCGGAGGAGTACAGGACGCGACGTACCACCACCGAGCGCAGAGCAGACAGAGTTATAAGATCTAATGGTGGGCATGTAAGAGACCGAAACCGGTCCTGTTTTAACGACTCAAAAATCAAAAGAACCTTGCAACTGAAACTGTATTTTCGACCTCTGCAACCAGACGACTCGCTATATTCATCTGTCATCGAAAATTTTCCTAATACTCTTATCTTCCTGTTTTCCAGGGTGAAAATGTTTGCTGGCCTAAGGTGCTAGAAATTTCGCGTGTTGCTGACTTGTGGTAAGTAGAATGTCTTAGCGTTTAGAGTAATATCTCAAATGATGATTTTGACGGCTGCAATAAAATTTTTCATCACTCTAATCTGTTTTTTTACTGTCTTGGGTCACTTCTTTAAACAAGATTGTATCAACACTATCTTTTGATGAGTTGTTCGAAACAGCTACAAGTAAAGAAATTTTCGTTTGATGTGTATTATGACTGATATTTTGAAGAGTTGCTCAATGTAGGTGAAAATGCGATCAGTAATGTTTCAGATTTCGAGGTAGAATGGGATAGGAATGATGATGGAAATAGGATCACATTTGAGGAAGTGGAGAAAATGGTCAATAGATTGCAGTGCAATAAAGCGGCTGGGGTGGATGAAATTAAGTCGGAACTCATCAAATACAGTGGAATGTCAGGTCTTAAATGTCTACACAGGATAATTGAAATGGCCTGGGAGTCGTGACAGGTTCCACCAGATTGGACAAAAGCAGTTATCACACCAATCTTTAAACATGGAAACAGAAAAGATTGTAACAACTACAGAGGTATCTCTTTAATCAGCGTTGTGGGTAAAATCTTCTCAGGTATTGTTGAAAGGAAAGTGCAAGTATTAGTTGAGGACCAATTGAATGAAAATCAGTGTGGGTTTAGGCCTCTTAGAGGTTGTCAGGACCAGATCTTTAGCTTGCGGCAAATAATGGAGAAGTGTTATGAGTGGAACAGGGAATTGTATCTATGCTTTATAGATCTAGAAAAGGCATATGACCGGGTTCCTAGGAGGAAGTTATTGTCTGTTCTACAAGATTATGGAATAGGAGGCAAACCTTTGCAAGCAATTAAAGTTCTTTACATGGATAGTCAGGCAGCAGTTAGAGTTGACGGTAAGTTGAGTTCATGGTTCAGAGTAGTTTCAGGGGTAAGACAAGGCTGCAACCTGTCTCCACTGTTGTTCATATTATTTATGGATCATATGTTGAAAACAATAGACTGGCTGGGTGAGATTAAGATATGTGAACACAAAATAAGCAGTCTTGCATATGCGGATGACTTAGTTGTGATGGCAGATTCGATTGAAAGTTTGCAAAGTAATATTTCAGAGCTAGATCAGAAATGTAAGGACTATGGTATGAAGATTAGCATCTCCAAAACGAAAGTAATGTCAGTGGGAAAGAAATATAAACGGATTGAATGCCAAATAGGAGGAACAAAGTTAGAACAGGTGGACGGTTTCAAGTACTTAGGATGCATATTCTCACAGGATGGCAACATAGTGAAAGGACTGGAAGCGAGGTGTTGTAGAAGGAAGTCAGTACCAAGACTAAGCTATCTGTGCACCGTTCAATCTTTCGACCAACTTTGTTGTATGGGAGCGAAAGCTGGGTGGATTCAGGTTACCTTATCAACAAGGTTGAGGTTACGGATATGAAAGTAGCTAGGATGATTGCAGGTACTAGTAGATGGGAACAATGGCAGGAGGGTGTCCACAATGAGGAAATCGAAGAAAAACTGGGAATGAACTCTATAGATGTAGCAGTCAGGGCGAACAGGCTTAGATGGTGGGGTCATGTTACACGCATGGGAGAAGCAAGGTTACCCAAGAGACTCATGGATTCAGCAGTAGAGGGTAGGGGGAGTCGGGGCAGACCGAGGAGAAGGTACCTGGATTCGGTTAAGAATGATTTTGAAGTAATAGGTTTAACATCAGAAGAGGCACCAATGTTAGCACTGAATAGGGGATAATGGAGGAATTGTATAAGGGGGGCTATGCTCCAGACTGAACGCTGAAAGGCATAATCAGTCTTAAATGATGATGATGATGATGATGATGATGATGTGTATTATGACTAATTTCACCTGTTATATTAAATAAGTCGTGGTCTGCTAAATTGGTAACCAAGAGTTCACGTTATAGTAATAATAACTGTAATAACGGAGATGTCGTGTGTCTTAACGGTCTGGTGCACGTCGACTTGCATGTCCCGGAGCGAGATACACCCGAAGTAGCCAGGTGGTCACCCATTCAGGTACTAGCCGGGCCCAGCGGTGGTTGCCTTAACCCGTCGGCACACGGACCGTGCATCCGAACGTTGAGCGTGCCGAGTTTCTGACGTCATAGCGTGGAATAGCACGTTCGGCAGTCTTTCCCAACGCGCAGGGTAATATCTAGCAGGTCATATATTCTGGGCGTGCTTCTGAGCGTTGACCAGTGAGATGGCACAACGCCACCTACGTCACACGCACACCGTCTCCCTTCAGTACAGAGTTGTGAGGCGCCATATTGGCATTCATTTCAAGCCGAAATGTAAATATGCCGTTTATGAGCACCAGAAAATTGAGAATCACTGGAAAACTCGTTGTTAACTGTGTGATTCGTTCCAATAAAATAATGAGAAACATCACATTCGTGGCAAAAGAATTATTGTAACTTGCGTATTATGAGAGTAGGCTATTTAATGGCAATGACACACTGAAGATCCACCCAAAACGCATTGTTCTTGGTATAATTTGTTATAATTAAATTTCATTTAGTAACATAGCTACGATTAAGGTTTTCAGCAAGGGGTAAGGTACTATGATTAATGGCAAGGGGTATGTTGTTGGTGCAGCGTAATGGCTAGTGATACCGTCCGCTGTCGAGTTGGTTGTAGGGGCGGTGGTTCGCCTCGTGCAACTTCCAAATTCTTTTCCTAACATTCGCGTTTTTATTAGGTTCTGATACTTTATTATTAGTTTAATATAAGCATATACTATAATATATGATGTTACGTAAATATAAGTTCACCTTTCTTTGAGGGGTTACTTTGTTCGATTGGCTTAATCTACAGGACAGCTTGCGCCACTTGTATAAAGATATTTTGTTCCTTTTTCTTTTACGCCTCGTAATTCACATGTTGCAAAGATTCTGCTACTGGGTAGGAACAGTGATCAAGTAAGATTGACCTTGGGGTTTTACTAAAATGTAGGAATGATGAAATAATGTTTATCTTATGCAGAGGAGTATTCCAAATTTGTACCGCACTGTTTGTAATGGAACTTTTACAAGCCTGTGTCCTTATTGATCGGACATGGTACTTTCCTTTTCGTGGACGATGGAGGCAATGTGCGTTTTAATAGAGCTAACGTGAGAATTTCACGCGTGCCCGTTGAGTAAACAGTGTGATTTGAGAACTAGAAACATCCCTCAACTGCCGCTGGACTGCGTTGCGATCGCGTATACCACGTTGGGTCCCACGTACCGGATGTACAAGTCGCATCGTTCTTGAGCGTTCAGCAGCACGTTGAACTTGGCACGCTCAACGTTACGTTCGACAGCACGGTCCGTGTGCCGACGGCTTTAGGTTACCGGGCGAGAACCGACGCACCCAACGTAGGCCGTTGGCTTGCTCAGTTAGCAAATATTGCTGTGTTAGTAGGTATACGTTGCACACTGAAGCGACATAAGGAGTTTGTTGCTGCAACAATATAAAGTTCTTCCATACGATTGTCTCAAGTTAGTTACGAAAAATAACACTGGGCCGTGACCTAGGTACAGGATCGGCCGAACCGCTTCATCATAAAACCTGAAAAATTAAAAATCGGTAGATGAGAATGCGGAGAAGTAACAATAATGATAAAATCGTGAACAGAAATGCATTTTCGGCTATAACGACTGAATCTGAATTTATGTGCACGGTGGAGGTTATTGATAGGTTGACAGTCCTCTTGAAAAGAACAAAACAAAACAGAGTGCGTGAAGTCGACGTTTCATTCAGTTTCTTTCCACGACGTTAACCCCAAGGTAGGAGGTGCGCCTTAAAATTGGGTGCGCTGTAAAAGGGAACGGGAATGAAATACGGCGCCACCTCTACAGCCCACAAAGCTACACCATCGATTTAAGTACGCGGCCTAATCACATTAAAGAGGCCACCGCCTATGTTCGACTTCAACGTACAATAACAACTCACAGACGGCTGGTTGCAGCACTGCCAGTGGAGGGTATATAAAGCGTGCTGGGGGATGCGAAAAACAGCCCAGTGACTGTTGCACGGTAGCGTTCTCGCTTCCCACGCCCGGGTTCCCGGGTTCGATTCCCGGCGGGGTCAGGGATTTTCTCTGCCTCGTGATGGCTGGGTGTTGTGTGCTGTCCTTAGGTTAGTTAGGTTTACGTAGTTCTAAGTTCTAGGGGACTGATGACCATAGATGTTAAGTCCCATAGTGCTCAGAGCCATTTGATTTTGACTGTTGCAATGCGGAAACGGAGCGACCAAAACAGCAGCATCATTGGTTTTCGGGCCAAGGGTGGAAGCATTTCCGAAACCGCTAGCATTACAAGATATCTGCGTGTCGCCGTGGTTAAACTATACGGTACGTGGCAAAATGGTGCCGTGTGAAACCGTAGGCGAGGCAACTGTGGTTCACCACTGGCTGTAGATGACAGGGTGAGAATGACGGCTGCAAAGATGTTTACGGGCTAACAGACGAGCAGTTGTCGAGAAACTGACCACCCGGATGAACAAAGAGGCTACCAACAGTGTCTGCTCAACGAACGTTCGGCGAACGTTGCTGCGTACGAGGGTCGGAACTTCAATAATGACAACTATTTATTTACAGCTCGTACAAAACAGATACGTGTTTCAAAGTTTTACTGACCTTCAAAGTAGTTACCAGCATTGTGTATAACCAGTTGCTAGCGATGTGGGAGTCGTAGGATACTCTTAGCAGTGCAAGTTGTGTTGACAGTTCGAGCGCCGCGGTCTATCGCCCGACGAATTTGTATCAGTTCTCAAGCGAATGCCGTGAGGTGTTTCCTTCAGTTTAGAAATCGAGTTGAACTTACGAGGGCTTAAGTCAGGGACGTGCAGTAGGTAGTACAGCACTTTGCATCCCCAACAGTCAAACAAATTAGTAACAGCTGTACGTGCTTGAGCATCGACCTGCAAAATGATGATCAGGTCCTGCAGGAAGTGTCATACTTCTGTCTGTATGCTGTTCGTTTTTGGTTCACAGCCTGTGACCAGCTTACAGACAGAAGTGATGACCCTTTCTGCAGGACCTGACCACCATTTTGCAGGACAATGCTCAAGCACGTACAGTGCAAGCTGTTACTTGTTTGACAGATGGGGCTGCTAAGTGCTATACCACCTACTGCACTTCCCTCACTTAAGCCCTCGTGAGTTCAATTCGATTTCTGAAGGAATCACTTCACGGCATTCGCTCCAGAACTGCTACAAATTCGTCGGGCAATAGACCGCGCCGCTCGAACTGTCAACACATTGAAACGTCCCCTTAGAACAATTATACACGACTGTGCTTAAACTGACACACAATATTTTTAGCGCAACGCAATCTGACTTTCAAAAATCCCTACAAAAGAATGGCCCTGACTAACATTAATCTATACCTTTCACAAATCACTTACCTCACCAAAAATCTCCGTTACTCGAACTACTGCAATACAGCGAGCGCCACTACTGCCAGCTAAATAAAAGATTCAAACTACGGAAGGCACTAACTACTAGTAGGCATAGTTAGCAAATGAAATATTTTAATAGAGAACAAACATTGTATTTACCTTAATAGTCATAATATATATATATCAGTTCATGATATCCAGTATTGAAAATTTCAAAACTCCGCCATCTCTCTCCTCACATCCACCACTGCTGGCGGCTCACCTCCAACTGCGCAACGCTACGCGCTGTTCACATCCAGCTGCCGCTGCCCAACACTACAATGGCAGACAACAATGCAAACTAGCCACAGACTGCACACAGCACAGCCAGTGATTTTCATATAGAGCGCTACGTAACGTTGCCAATAAGAAAACATAAACAGCCTACTTACATAGCCCCCATGCGACCCACAAAAAATTTTACAAATTGTTTTGGGCAGTGGCCAATAATGATTTGATAAAATTGTTCATAATTACAGTAAGAAAGATATCAAATGCACACACTTACTGATACAATGTTGGTCAAAAGCTAAAATTTTCTCACAGTCCATAAAGATAGTCCTGATCATTCATCATAATAGTAATTACAGTTTTTTTCACAAAGTCTCATTAGTAAAAGAAATTGCACACAGAAGTTGTGGATTTCCATGCAGTCTTGAAGAAGTAGTGTTGTCCTTCCAACGGAAAGACAGTGCTGACTCTTGTCATGCTGACAGGTAATGGGCCACAACAGAGCAAACCCACAGCAGAGTCATTCGACGTTTTGAAGAATATTGGTAGGTAGGTCATCACAGAGTAGACCCACTGTAGTCCTGGTAGAGAGTATGGTATTGGTGGCCCACCAGAGTTGCAGACCCACTGTAGTCCTTGTAGAAATAATGGTATTGGTGAGTCATCAAAGATGTAGACCCACTGTGGTCGTTGTAGAGATGCCCAGCAGCCATCTGCTGCGACTGTGCAGGTGCACAATCACCATCGAAGAGTCTTGCGGACAATATAGCGACGCCATAACCACCACTTGCGCACTCACAATTTTTTTTTTTTTTAAATGTCCTTCGAACCAGCAATGCTGTTATCCAGTCCCTTGATGAATTATTAACACACTTGCAAACACTAACAGTCCCTACTTCTCACATACTGTCCATATACTATGACCAACAGAAATGTGTGCAGTGAAATGAATGCTTACATGTTTATGTTTTCTTTATGTAAGTAGGCTGTTTATGTTTTCTTATCGGCAACGTTACGTAGCGCTCTATATGAAAATCACTGGCTGTGCTGTGTGCAGTCTGTGGCTAGTTTGCATTGTTGTCTGCCATTGTAGTGTTGGGCAGTGGCAGCTGGATGTGAACAGCGCGTAGCGTTGCGCAGTTGGAGGTGAGCCGCCAGCAGTGGTGGATGTGAGCAGAGAGATGGCGGAGTTTTGAAATTTTCAATACTGGATATCATGAACTGATATATATATATTATGACTATTAAGGTAAATACAATGTTTGTTCTCTATTAAAATCTTTCATTTGCTAACTACGCCTACTAGTAGTTAGTGCCTTCCGTAGTTTGAATCTTTTATTTAGCTGGCAGTAGTGGCGCTCGCTGTATTGCAGTAGTTCGAGTAACGGAGATTTTTGGTGAGGTAAGTGATTTGTGAAAGGTATAGATTAATGTTAGTCAGGGCCATTCTTTTGTAGGGATTTTTGAAAGTCAGATTGCGTTACACTAAAAATATTGTGTGTCAGTTTAAGCACAGTCGTGTATGAATGTTCTAAGGGGACGTTTCAACATCTGGCACTGCTAACAGTATCCTACGACTTCCACATCGCTGGTAACAGATTAAACACAATGCTGGTCACTACTTTGAAGGTCAGTAAAACATTGAAACACGTATCTATTCTGTACGAGCTGTAAATAAATAGTTGTCACTATTGAAGTTCCGACCCTCGTACACTACTGGCCATTAAAATTGCTACACCACGAAGATGACTGCTACAGACGCGAAATTTAACCGACAAGAAGACGCTGTGATATGCAAATGATTAGCTTTTCAGAGCATTCACACAAGGTTGGAGCCGGTGACGACACTTACAACGTGCTGACATGAGGAAAGTTTCCAACCGATTTCTCATACACAAACAGCAGTCGACCAGCGTTACCTGGTGAAACGTTGTTGTAATGCCTCGTGTAAGGAGGAGAAATGTGTACCGTCACGTTTCCCGCTTTGATAAAGGTCGGATTGTAGCCTATCGCGATTGCGGTTTATCGTATCGCGACATTGCTGCTCGCGTTGGTCGAGATCCAATGACTATTAGCAGTATATGGAATCAGTAGGTTCAGGAGGGTAATACGGAAGCTCGTGCTGGATCCCAACGGCCTCGTATCACTAGCAGTCGAGATGACAGGCATCTTATCCGCATGGCTGTACCGGATCGTGCAGCCACGTCTCGATCCCTGAGTCAACAGATGGGGACGTTTACAAGACAACAACCATCTGCACGAACAGTTCGACGATGTTTGCAGCAGCATGGACTATCAGCTCGGAGATCGATGCTGCGGTTACCCTTGACGCTGCATCACAGACAGGAGCCCCTGCGATGGTGTACTCAACTACGAACCTGGGTGCACGAATGGCAAAACATCATTTTTTCGGACGAATCCAGGTTCTGTTTACAGCATCATGATGATCGCATCCGTGTCTGGCGACATCGCGGTTAATGCACATTGGAAGCGTGTATTCGTCATCACCATACTGGAGTATCACCCGGCGTGTTGGTATGGGGTGCCATTGGTTACACGTCTCGGTCACCTCTTGTTCGCATTGACGGTACTTTGAGCAGTGGACGTTAGATTTCAGATGTGTTATGACCCGTGGCTCTACCCTTCATTCGATCCCTGCGAAACCCTACATCAGCAGGATAATACACGACCGCATGTTGCAGGTCCTGTACGGGCCTTTCTGGATGAAGAAAATGTTCGACTGCTGCCCTGGCCAGCTCATTCTCCAGGTCTCTCACCAACTGAAAACGTCTGGTCAATGGTGGCCGAGCAACTAGCTCGTCACAATACGCGAGTCACTACTCTTGATGAACTGTGGTATCGCGTTGAAGTTGCATGGGCAGCTGTACCTGTACACGCCATCCAAGCTCTGTATGACTCAATGCCCAGGCGTATCAAGGCCGTTATTACGGCTAGAGGTGGTTGCCCTGGGTACCGATTTCTCAGGATCTATGCACCCAAATTGCGTGAAAATGTAATCACATGTCAGTTCTAGTATAATATATTTGTCCAATGAATACCCGTTTATCAGCTGCATTTGTTCTTGATGTAGCAATTTTAATGGCAAGTAGCGTATACGCCCCCAACGCAGGTGCTTGGTTCACGCACCCATGCTGACTGCTGTCCATCGAGCACGAACAGTGGAATTTGCTCGCCAGTACCAAAACTGGACGTCCACTGAGTGGCTATAGCTGGTCCTTTCAGGTGAATCGTGTTCTTTCTGCAAACTGGAGGTATCGTTATGGTATGAGGAACATTTAATTGGCGTTCGTTGCATGATATCGTCATTCTGAAATGCACAATGGGTGCTTGACGACATTGTCCATCCCTACATGCACTTCTTTTCCTCGGCACGGTGGCACCTTCCAGCAGTTCACAGTGAACGTGAGTGTTCGAAGAGCACCCGGTTCAGTTTATCATATTCCCCTGGTCACCGCATTCCCCAGATCAACAGCCATCGAGAATCTGTGGGGCCACCTCGATCGGGTTATTCGCATGGATCCTTAGCCGAGAATGCTGTAGCAGCTGGCCACGGCAGTGCAATTATTACGGCACCACATCCCTATCGGTACTTTCCAGAACCTCGCGCACGCTCTTCCTGTACGTCCGCGCTGCAAAAGGTGCTTATTCAGGCTTTTGAACGGTTGTCACACTGAAACTTCCTGGCAGATTAAAACTGTGTGCCCGACCGAGACTCGAACTCGGGACCTTTGCCTTTCGCGGGCAAGTGCTCTACCATCTGAGCTACCGAAGCACGACTCACGCCCGGTCCTCACAGCTTTACTTCTGCTAGTATGTCGTCTCCTACCTTCCAAACTTTACAGAAGCTCTCCTGCGAACCTTGCAGAACTAGCACTCCTGAAAGAAAGGATACTGCGGAGACATGGCTTAGCCACAGCTTGGGGGATGTTTCCAGAACGAGATTTTCTCATTCTACGAAAGATCCGTACTCAAAGACTGGAAAGTTGCACAGGTCACACCAATAGTCAAGAAAGGTAGTAGGAGTAATCCACTAAATTACAGGTCCATATCGTTAACGTCGATATGCGGCAGGATTTTAGAACATACACTCCTGGAAATGGAAAAAAGAACACATTGACACCGGTGTGTCAGACCCACCATACTTGCTCCGGACACTGCGAGAGGGCTCTACAAGCAATGATCACACGCACGGCACAGCGGACACACCAGGAACCGCGGTGTTGGCCGTCGAATGGCGCTAGCTGCGCAGCATTTGTGCACCGCCGCCGTCAGTGTCAGCCAGTTTGCCGTGGCATACGGAGCTCCATCGCAGTCTTTAACACTGGTAGCATGCCGCGACAGCGTGGACGTGAACCGTATGTGCAGTTGACGGACTTTGAGCGAGGGCGTATAGTGGGCATGCGGGAGGCCGGGTGGACGTACCGCCGAATTGCTCAACACGTGGGGCGTGAGGTCTCCACAGTACATCGATGTTGTCGCCAGTGGTCGGCGGAAGGTGCACGTGCCCGTCGACCTGGGACCGGACCGCAGCGACGCACGGATGCACGCCAAGACCGTAGGATCCTACGCAGTGCCGTAGGGGACCGCACCGCCACTTCCCAGCAAATTAGGGACACTGTTGCTCCTGGGGTATCGGCGAGGACCATTCGCAACCGTCTCCATGAAGCTGGGCTACGGTCCCGCACACCGTTAGGCCGTCTTCCGCTCACGCCCCAACATCGTGCAGCCCGCCTCCAGTGGTGTCGCGACAGGCGTGAATGAAGGGACGAATGGAGACGTGTCGTCTTCAGCGATGAGAGTCGCTTCTGCCTTGGTGCCAATGATGGTCGTATGCGTCTTTGGCGCCGTGCAGGTGAGCGCCACAATCAGGACTGCATACGACCGAGGCACACAGGGCCAACACCCGGCATCATGGTGTGGGGAGCGATCTCCTACACTCGCCGTACACCACTGGTGATCGTCGAGGGGACACTGAATAGTGCACGGTACATCCAAACCGTCATCGAACCCATCGTTCTACCATTCCTAGACCGGCAAGGGAACTTGCTGTTCCAACAGGACAATGCACGTCCGCATGTATCCCGTGCCACCCAACGTGCTCTGGAAGGTGTAAGTCAACTACCCTGGCCAGCAAGATCTCCGGATCTGTCCCCTATTGAGCATGTTTGGGACTGGATGAAGCGTCGTCTCACGCGGTCTGCACGTCCAGCACGAACGCTGGTCCAACTGAGGCGCCAGGTGGAAATGGCATGGCAAGCCGTTCCACAGGACTACATCCAGCACCTCTACGATCGTCGCCATGGGAGAATAGCAGTCTGCATTGCTGCGAAAGGTGGATATACACTGTACTAGTGCCGACATTGTGCATGCTCTGTTGCCTGTGTCTATGTGCCTGTGGTTCTGTCAGTGTGATCATGTGATGTATCTGACCCCAGGAATGTGTCAATAAAGTTTCCCCTTCCTGGGACAATGAATTCACGGTGTTCTTATTTCAATTTCCAGGAGTGCATATTGTGTTCGAACATTATGAATTACCTTGAAGGAAACGGTCTATTGACACAAAGTCAACATGGGTTTAGAAAACATCGTTCTTGTGAAACACAAGTAGCTCTTTATCCACATGAAGTGCTGAGTGCTATTGACAAGGGATTTCAGAACGGTTCCGTATTCCTGGATTTCCGGAAGGCTTTTGACACTGTACCACACAAGCGGCTCGTAGTATAATTGCGTGCTTATGGAATATCGTCTCAGTTATGTGACTGAATTTGCGATTTCCTGTCAGAGAGGTCACCGTTCGTTGTAATTGACGGAAAGTCATCGAGTAAAACAGAAGTGATTTCTGGCATTCCCCAAGGTAGTGTATAGGCCCTTTGCTGTTCCTTATCTATATAAACGATTTGGAAGACAATCTGAGCAGCCGTCTTCGGTTGTTTGCAGATGACGCTGTCGTTTATCGACTAATAAAGTCATCAGAAGATCAAAAACTACAAAACGATTTAGAAAAAATATCTGAATGGTGCGAAAACTGGCAGTTGGCCCTAAATAACGAAACGTGTGAAGTCATCCACATGACTACTAAAAGGAACTCGTTAAACTTCGGTTACACGATAAATCAATTTAATCTAATAGCCGTAAATTCAACTAAATACCTAGGTATTACAATTAAGAACAACTTAAATTGGAAAGAACACATAGAAAATGTTGTGGGGAAGGCTAACCAAAGGCTGCGTTTTATTGGCAGGACACTTAGAAAGTGTAACAGACCTACTAAGGAAACTGCCTACACTACGCTTGTCCGACCTCTTTTAGAATACTGCTGCGCGGTGTGGAATCCTTACAGGTAGGACTGACGGAGTACATCCAAAAAGTTCAAAGAATGGCAGCACGTTTTGTATTATCATGAAATATAGGAGAGAATGTCACAGAAATAGTACAGGAGTTGGGCTGGAAATCTTAAAAGAAAGGCGTTTTTCATTGCGACGGAATCTTCTCACGAAATTCCAATCACCAACTTCCTCGTCCGAATGCGAAAATATTTTGTTGATACCAATCTACATAGGGAGGAACGATCACCACGATAAAATAAGGGTAATCAGAGCTCGTACGGAAAGATATATGTGTTCATTCTTCGCGCGCGCTATTCGAGATTGGAATAATAGAGAATTGTGCAGGTGGTTCGATGAACCCTCTGCCACGCACTTAAAGGTGATTTGCAGAGTATCCATGTAGATGTAGATGTAGATGTGGATTGTCTGCCCCCTTCTTGAGTACTGCTGCACGGCATGAGATCCTTACCAGGCAGGATTGACGAAGGATATAAAAAAATTTAGAAGAAGTTCAGCTCGTTTTGTATTATCACGAAATATGGGAGAGAGAGTGTGACGGATTTGTAAGCGAATTGGGGCGGCAGTAACTAAAACACTGGCGTTTTTCGTTGCGGCGAGAGCTTTGACGAAATTTCAAATTTCTCCTCCGAACCTCTAAATATTTTGATTACTCTCATCTACCTAGTGAGAAATGGCCATCATAATAAAATAAGAGAAATCAAAGCTCGCACTTGTATCTTCCATACTGACAGAATAAAAAGTGAAAGAAATATTTAAATCTGATAAAAAGTATGCAATGCATTAAGAGAGGTTTGCCTCGGAAGAGACACGTCAGAAATGCGATGACATGATGCGGTTACTAGTTTGACACACATCAAATTGCAATTACCTATCGTCTCATATTTCATCACCATTACCCTTCTTCTGCCATCGCTCTCTATCTTTTGGTGTATCAGGCCCCTGGTGGCCATTGTACGTCGTTATTGTTTGAAAGCATCTTGACCATGAAACTACTATAAATTCCACATAAAAGTTGGTAATGAGTATTGAATCGGATTTCGTAGAAACTAATGTAGAAAGTACAGGTACGACACGACGCGATAAGCCATCCGTCGCTCGGCTCTCAAACAAATAGTGCACGATCATGGTATATCTTCCTGAAACTTAAAAATCAAACAACAAAATTAATGCATTCTCGCTAAAGGAATTCTACAAATGATTGCAGACACATTCAGCAGGAGAATTTATTTATTTAAATATTTATTGTTCCGTGGGACTAAATTAAGGAGAAGTCTCCATGGTCATGGAACGAATCAACACATGAAATTATAACACGATAGTAGAAACAGATAAAATGAAATATAAAAAACATATTCAGGCGACAAGTCGTAAGTTTAAATAAAGAAAATCAACAATGTAACACTGGAGTTTGCTTAATTTTTCAGCTCTTCCAGGAGCTCCTTGACAAAATAGAAGGAGTGAGCCATGAGGAAACTATTCAGTTTAGACTTAAAAGAGTTTGGGCTACTGCTAAGATTTTTGAGTTCTTGTGGTAGCTTATTGAAAATGGATGCAGCAGAATACTGCACTCCTTTCTGCACAAGAGCCAAGGAAGTGCATTCCACATGCAAACTTGATTTCTGCCTAGCATTAACTGAGTGAAAGCTGCTAACTCTTGGGAATAGGCTAATATTGCTAACAACAAACGACATTAAAGAAAATATATACTGTGAGGGCAATGTCAGAATTCACAGACTATTGAATAGGGGTCGACAAGAGGTTCTCGAACTTACACCACATATAGCTCGAACAGCCCGTTTTTGAGCCAAAAATACCCTTTTTGAATCAGAAGAATTACCCCCAAAAAAATACCATATGACATAAGCGTATGAAAATATGAGAAGTAGATTACTTTTCGTGTTGAACTGTCACTTATTTCAGATACTGTTCTAATGGTAAATAAAGCAGCATTTAGTTTCTGAACAAAATCCTGAACATGGGCTTTCCACAACAGCTTACTTTCTACCCAAACGCCTAGGAACTTGAACCGTTCCGTCTCGCTTATAATATGCCCATTCTGTCTGATCGAAATATAGGTTCTTGTTGAATTGTGAGTTAGAAACTGTAAAAACTGAGTCTTACTGTGATTTAATATCAAATTATTTTCCACAAGGCACGAACGTATTTCATGAACTATATTATTTGATACTGTTTCAATATTACACACAAGATCCTTCACTACCAAGCTGGTGTCATCAACAAACAGAAATATTTTTGAATCACCTGTAATACTAGGAGGCATATCATTTATATAAATAAGAAACAGCAGTGGCCCCAGCACCGACCCTTGGGGAATGCCCCACTTAACAGTGCCGCATTGGGACTGAACATCACTACCACTCTCAATATTGCGGAGAATTACCTTCTGCTTTCTGTTCTTAAAGTAAGAGGCGAACCAATTGTAAGCTACTCCCCTTACTCCATAATGGTCCAACATCTGCAGTAATATTTTGTGGTCAACACAGTCAAAAGCCTTCATTAAATCAAAGAAAACACTTAGCGTTCGCAACCTTTTATTTAATTCGTCCAAAAGCTCACAGAGAAAAGAGAATATAGCATTTTCAGTTGTTAATCCATTTCTAAAACCAAACTGTACATTTGACAGCAAATTATGTGAATTTAAATGCTCCAGTAACCTTGTATACACAACCTTCTCGATAACTTTAGCAAACACCGACGGCATAGAAATAGGTCTAAAATTGTCAACATTATCCCTGTCTCCCTTTTTATAAAGTGGCTTCACTACCGAGTACTTTAATCGCTCAGGAAACCGACCACTCCTAAAGGAAAAGTTACAGATATGGCTAATCACTGGGCTGACATACATAGAACAATACTTCAGTATTCTGCTAGATACCCCGTCGTATCCATGAGAGTTCTTGGTCTTTAGTGATTTAATTATTAACTCAATCTCCGTCTTGTCCGTATCATGGAGGAGCATTTCAGGTAACAGTCGCGGAACACTTTTTTTCTAAGAGCGCTATATGATTCCCTGTTGGGACTAGGCTTCTATTTAGTTCACCTGCTATATTCAGAAAGTGATTATTAAATACTGTACATATATGCGACTTATCAGTAACACAGACATTCCCACTACGCACTGATTCTACATCCTCGACCTGTCACTGCAGACCAGCCACTTCCTTTACGACTGACCATATGATTCTAATTTTATCCCGAGGTTTAGCTATTCTATCTACATACTACATACTATTTGCCTTCCTAATAACATTTTTGAGCACCTTACAATACTGTTTGTAATGGGCTGCTGCATTTAGATTTCGACTGTTTCTAACGTTTTGCCACTTTGTTCTACAAGACATTCTTATCTCTCTAGTCAGCCACCCAGGCTGCCTGTTTGTGCTAGTACCCTGTTTTGAACGTTCTAACGGAAAGCAACTTTCAAAGAGCACGAGAAAGTCTTGAGGAAAACATTATATTTATCGTCTACTGTATCAGCACTATGAACATCTTGCCACTCTTGTTCCTTGATAAGGTTTACAAAGGTCTCTACAGCAATTGGATCAGCTTTCCTAAACAGTTGATAACTACATTCAATATGTGTTGCACCACAAAAATCTTTTAAAATTAAAATTTGTGCATCATGATCTGAAAGGCCATTCACCTTTTTGCTAACAGAATGAACTTCTAGTAATGAGGAATGAACATAAATGTTGTCTATGGTTGTTCTACTGTTCCCTTGCACTCTCGTTGGAAAGAATACGGCTTGCATAAGATTATATGATTAAGGAGTTCTACCAGCATCCTTTTCCTTCCATAATCACTTATACAATTAATACTGAAGTCACCACATATAACTAACTTTTTGTATTTACTATAAAATGAACCAAGAACCTCCTCTAGCTTTAGCAAAAATGTTGTGAAATCGGAGTCTGGGGATCTATAAATAACAAGTTAGAAGTTTAGCTCCACTAAATTTAACCACACCTGCACAACATTCAAACACCTTTTCAGTGCAGTACTTTGAAACATCAATTGACTCAAATGGGATGCCGTTTATCACAAAGATAGCTACTCCCCCACACCGCAAAGAGCTCCTAGAAAAGCTGCCAGCCAACCTGTAGACTGGTAAAGGAAGCCTCTGAATTATCTCCTTATTTAAGAAGTGTTCAGATATACCAATAATTTCAGTCAACATCTATAAGCAGTTCACTAACTTTATCTCTAATACCTTGTAAACTTTGATGAAATATACAAATTCCCTCATTACTCGGATACCTAAGCTTTGTCGAAAGTGGTTCCTTTGTTAGAGAGACTTCCCTTAAGCAGGAATACCTATCAGCTGACTTCAATCTAAAAAAGGTGCAGCTCTAACACCCACTAGTACAGGAATTTTCCCATGAGTGATCCCACTATCCCTACCTATGCTGTCACCTATAAGCTTTGCCAACCTCCCCTTCCCATACCTGTTGAGGTGCAGGCCATGTCTAGTGAAACCCGTCCTGCTGATAGAGTCCACCGACACCACTGAAATGTGACCCATGCCTTCTGTCATCAGCGCACCCCCAAGTCTCATGTTATTACGCCTGACCGCTGTATTAAGATGAGGCCGGTCGTGACGCTGAAACAGTCCCACGAAATGCACATTCGTGTTGCCAGTCTGAGTGGCTATCTATAATAATTATTATTCAATAAATGAAAAAGTACATAAAGCCCAACACGTACCTTCAGTCACTTCGCAAGAGACAACTGAAATGATTACAAGAAGAGGAAGTCCTCGTTTCTCAACTGTTATTTAAGAAAAAAAATTGAAAGAGTTTTAAAAATTATCCTTGACATTTCTTGTGAACGCAGTCTGCGTGTTACAACCAGTATTATTTCACTTATACATCATATTACGTTCATTTTCTATTACATGGTTCTCACACAGAGTAATTATTTCATGATAAGATAGAAAATAAAAAAAAATTATACGTCTTTTACAAGATATATTTCACACGAAAAGATTTTGTTCGCTTTTCGCCCTTCCTATTCGAAAGTGAAATTCTAGAAAGATAATCTGAAAGTCGTTCTATGAATACTGTGCCGAACATTTAATTGTGATTTGCACGGTAAGCATGAGGATAGGGGTAAAATATCCCACGCTGGTTAGGACGACGGCTTATGCGCGATCAGCACTCCAAGATGTTGTTTCCGCTTCTGCCATTTGAACCATACAGGTGGCTGCAGATTCGATGGCTTAATGAGAGACAGAGTTGTAGCTTATCTCCAATGATATTCCACATGTACGTAGAACATGCTGAAGAGGAAAATAACAAGAAATTTCTAAAAGGAGTTAATAAAATAGATTGTGAGATGAACATCAATAAAAGTAAAGCAAGGGCAATGGAGCTTACTCAAAATAGGTGAACAGACTATTTAAAAAAACATTGGATAACTATAAGAATTTCACTTGAGTTATTCTGTTGACGTTAATATGGTTTGGCAGTGTGTTTTTACTGCGTGAGGTGTGCAGTAACATACATTTACATATTACTGTAGTCATGTCTTAAAGATTCTTCATGTGACGTAAAGATACCAACAGTGTGCCACTGATGATGGACGTATGGTCCGGAAACAGCCCTGCACAAACAAACAATACAAAATACTACGCAGTCGATGTCCTCTTATTATTTGTGTCGTTGTGATTGTGGAGCCCAGTTGTGAAGAAAAATGTCCAACGAACGACGTTCTCGGTATGTGGAAGTGGCGCGCAGCTAGTAAACTAATGCCACGTAGCATTAATCACTGATGATCGATGCATTTGCGTGATTGTTTGAGGGCAAAGAACGTTACGAGAAAATAAATAGAGGCCTGCGTATTAAGTGCGCTTCGCTAGGCGGGCCATGTAATTACACATGGCTTCCGTAGTCCTTCAGCAAGGTCACCTCGGTACCGGACGCCATAACAAGTGTATAGTGTGAAACTTCCTGGCAGATTAAAACTGTGTGCCGGACCGAGACTCAAACTCGTGCCCTTGCCTTTCGCGGGCAGTTGCTCTACCGTCTGAGCTACCCAAGCACGACTCACGCCCTGTTCTCACAGCCCACTTCCACCTGCCCTCGAAAGGCAAGGTCCCGAGTTTGAGTCTCGGCCCGGCAAACAGTTTAATTTGCCAGGAAATTTCATATCAGCGCACTCTCCGCTGCAGAGTGAAAATTTCATTCTGGAAAGTGTGTAGTATGCTCTGTATCACCTAAACTGTTGAGGCGTACGCACGCATCAGTGAGAGAAGAGTCGCTAGGAGGGAGATGGTGCGCTCCCAACTGTAAAGCCATCTACCTGGCAAGGTCGTGTCTTCCTCCTGTCTCTCAACTGAGATGACGAATCGCTAAGATGCTTGTGAATATGGACCTGGCTTTGGATGCTCACATTTCTCCTCCAAAGAGAGCGTTCTCAAGTGCTTGTGGTCTTAGTCCAACAGTATATCACATTTTGGCGCAATACACCGTGTTAGCTGGTGACAGGATTTATGACACGTTCTCTTAGCTGAGGAGTTGTCACATAACAATACGAGCCTATTTGAAATATGTAACACATCACTAAAGAAATTTTTTCAGTGAGACTATACTATGCCCTAATTAAACCCCTATAAAGCAAAGTTAATGTCAATGGTTACCAACCTATTTCAAACCAGAGATTCTTTTCTAAAAATTTTGAGCTAGTGATACACCCTAGCACAGCGGTGGTTGCAGATTGGTAATAATATTCTAAGTAAATAACAATTCTGATTTTGGGACTATTGCTCATATGATGATGCCAGTAGCGTATTTATGTAAGCTGATACTGAGAGAGGTGGCACAGTGCTTAGCATACTGGAGTCGCATTCGGGAGGACGACAGTTCAAATCCCCGTCCGGCCATCCAAATTTAGGTTTTCCGTGATTTCCCTAAATCGCTTCAGGCAAATGCCTGGGTGGTTCCCTTAATAGGACACGGCCGATTTGGTTCTCCATCCTTCCCTAATCCGAGCTTGTGCTGCGTCTCTAATGACGTCGTTGTTGACGGGACATTAATTTCCTCCTCCATTAACTAGATCTGATTACGGCCATGGGTCCCTCTCTTTCATCGGACAAGAGTTTCACACGTTGTAATGGTCGCCTGGTCGTAGATATTGCTAATTGCTATAATCGCACTATTTCACTCCCATTTACGGAGCTTGTTAGCACTTGATGTTAGGTTGGCGCCATTAAAATGCATTGTGTTGTAGTAATCGCTGCTACTTGCTGGATCGCTGCTGTCTCTCGATGCTGATGCTGGCTCTACATCTGGTTGTCTAGGGTTAAAAACATGAGGTCCCGTGTTTTTTATATGCTTTTGATGATAAAGAACGAGCGAAACAAACAAATATGTAAACTTCAAATATTTATTACTCTGGTGGCCATCTTAAATCCACTGTCCACCAAACACCATGACACAACACAAAGTAGTATTTCCTTCACATGTTCTTTGCATTGTTTATCCACCTCAAACAATAACACACAAACACACTTTACCAAAGTGACATTCCGACTGCCTGTCGACCGTTCTTGCTGCTTGTATTTATAACATTGTCAAAGAAGTACTAAAAAGAGATATAGTTTGCAAGTCACATGTACATCTGTTATCATAATTTGTGCAGAAAAGTTATTAATTTGCATCGAGTGACATAATTTAACATGTTATTAAAATGACAGACAGATTTGTTGACTTGACAGAATAATTATTTGTTACAAAAAGGCCGTTTTTTAGAAGTTTGTCAATTGACTTCTCTAATTTGCATAAATAAGTAAATAACATGAATTATTGAGAATTACATTGGTTTTCGTCTAAAATAGGATTGCTTACGTGAATACTGAGTGAAAACGCTCCTAGTGAACAAATAGGTTTCATTGGGTGATTTTTATTTAAGGAGATCCAAAATACCTAAGTTGTCCACTATTTTTCGTACTTCATATTAATTATTTAAGATGAACTCAGTGTTTTTACATGATGACATTTGCTGTATCAGTGATCAAGTGATATAAACTTTTGTGTGGGTCAGTTACTCAGTATAATTTAATGGGTTGACTGTTTATGCAGACATGTTATGCAATCATTGTTAACATACACAATAACTTTTCTATAATCATAAATACTCATTAAACTGGTTGAATTTGGCGGGTATCGCATACTTCGGTACAGTAAAGCCTTTAATATGTTCCGTTACAACCTGCAGTACTTTTTTTCGTCATAGTTATCTGAGAAATAATAATTCTTGTGCCAAATAGTGTTAAAATTATTTGAGTGTCTACGCCAACAATGTGAGTAATTAATACTGCCTATGAACTAATTAAGTTAATACTGGCAGTACTTGTGCACTAATAGTGGTAACAACAATAATAATAGTAATAATAATAATAATAATGACAATAATGACGATAATGATAGTGTCAGATATAAAAAGAATTTTTAAGTGGACAAAATGGATGTTTTCTGATATAGCGAGTTATGGGGAAACGAAATCTAAGAAAACTACACAAGCTAAAAATATTGGGAAATGAGGAAGATCTGTTTGGAAAGACGGATGTGCAAGGGTAACGAGTACGTGCAGGGACAATGGTAACCGATATTGTTATCTTTGTAGACATGTTATTATCCGACTCCTGAATCTGGAAATTTTATTCAGTTCTCTATATATAATGTGGGAGATTATTCCAGAGTAGTATTCCTGCTACTGAGAAATACTTCGAGAATGTGGATAAATGATGGAGTGGGACAGAAAGGATTTTGCTCTGATGAGAACAGGTGTTCCTGCCGTGTTGTTCAGACAAGAACGTTAAGGTCGAAAAGAGATATGGGGGACAGTGTACGTTGATAAGACAGTAGAGAAGACAGAAGGTATGGATAGCCTAGCAAATGATGATGAAATATGATCGAAGAGTCGAACATCGCAGATATAAAGAACGCTGGCATTCACGATCATTTACGCAGTCACTCGCCAAATTTTACAAGTCAGGTAACCAAAAAGCAGAGGAAGACATTACTGTGACCTATCAAACGTTACATTATCAAAGTCAACAACAATAGGATGGGGACATTTTTGTAATTTGGAGAAAATCATCGTGGCCCACAAGGTGCAATGTTAGCTTAACTATTTCTCATATATGTAAATGATCTTGCGTTTGCTACATACATAGCGGAATTAATTTTTTAAAGCTTCAAAAGTATTGGTATCAATCCCTACGGACATACGGCAGAATGGATAGTTGTAGGTAAAGTGTTTAACGAAAGAAAACTCCAGTTTCCACACGGCAATTATACACTACTGCCATTCGTACCACTATCAGCTGATTTTGGCTCTTTACCATTTTCAAGTGCGTATTTCTGCACTCGTAAATTTACACTGTGAAGCTTGTGGGTGTATACAACTGCACATCCATCATTTTAACACGTAACCGCTGTCGTAGTAAGCACGAGCGAGAACTACATTCCACAGTCGTCAATGCTTTAAAATAACCTTACTGCCTCAATGACGTATGTACATAAACATAAAAACTGGTGTATATCGCACCGATCGTTGCTCAAAATGTATTGATTCGACACTGTCCACTTTACTGTATACAGCTATTCATAAATATAGCGACAGTCGCCATTGCCCATCTGACTGCATCTACCGATTGTAACGGAACATATTAAAGGCTTTACTGTACCGAAGTATGCGATACCCTCCAAATTCAACCAGTTTAACGAGTATTTATGAGTATAGAAAAGTTATTGTGTATGTTAACAATGATTGCATAACTTGTCTCCATAAACAGTCAACCCATTAAATTATACTGAGTAACTGACCCACACAAAAGATTATATCACTTGATCACTGATACAGCAAATGTCATCATGTAAAAACACTAAGTTCATCTTAAATAATTAATATGAAGTACGAAAAATAGTGGACAACTTAGGTATTTTGGATCTCCTTAAATAAAAATCACCCAGTGAAACCTATTTGTTCACTAGGAGCGTTTTCACTCAGTATTCACGTAAGCAATCCTATTTTAGACGAAAACCAATGTCATTCTTAATAATTCATGTTATTTACTTATTTATGCAAATTAGAGAAGTCAATTGACAAACTTCTAAAAAACGGCCTTTTTGTAACAAATAATTATTCTGTCAAGTCAACAAATCTGTCTGTCATTTTAATAACATGTTAAATTATGTCACTCGATGCAAATTAATAACTTTTCTGCACAAATTATGATAACAGATGTACATGTGACTTATAAACTATATCTCTTTTTAGTAGTTCTTTCTATATCTATATCCGAATCCCGCTCCAGCTACTGCCGGGTCTGGGTGCTGACGAGTCCTCTCCATTTGGCTCGGTCCTCCCACCACTTTTCTTCCTCCACTTGCTGCCAGGTCACACCTCTCCTTTCAACAGATATTCTCACTCCCATTTTCCACCGTGTTCTTGGGCGCCCTCTAGGTCGTTTCCCATCCATCTTTAGTTCTTCCATAATTTTGGGGAGTCTCTGCCCATGCATCCTCTTAACATGCCCATACCATCTTAATCTCTTTCTTTCAATTTCTTCTCTCATACTTTCTTGTTTGAGGTCCTTTCTAATCTCTACATTCCTTACTCTGTCCATTCTTTTTTTTCCCTTAACTGCTCTGAGAAATTTCATTTCCCCTGCTTGCAGTCTGCTCCAGTCCCTTTCTTTCATTGTCCATGTTTCTCCACCATAGGTGACAAGAGGGAAGTAATAATTCTTATACATCAGGAGTTTTGCTCTTTCTGAAACTTCATTATTCCAAATCAGATGTTTTATTGTTTGGTAGAAATTGCCTCCCTTCTGTAACCTCCTATTAATTTCGTTAGTTATTCTTCCATCCCTAGATATTTCACTCCCTAAATAAGTGAAACTTTCTACCACTTTGAGGGGATTCTCCATTCAAGGTAAAATTTCCACTGATACCTTTCTCTCTTCCAAATACCATTACTTCACTCTTATCTTTATTTATTCTTAATCCATACCTTTTCATTATTTCCTTCCACGCATCAAGCTGTAACTGTACATCTACCTCTTTATCACCCCATATTACCATATCATCTGCAAAAATCATCTTTTTGTCTTTTTCTTTTACTATATCTTTAACTGCCCTATTCATTCCCTCCATCACAACATTAAAAAGCGCAGGAGATAGAATACTCTTTGACATTGTTATAAATACGAGCAGCAAGAAGGGTCGACAGGCAGTCGGAATGTCACTTTGGTAAACTGTGTTTGTGTGTTACTGTTTGAGGTGGATAAACACTGCAAAGAACATGTAACGGAAGTACTACTTTGTGTTGAGTCATGGTCTTTGGTGGACAGTGGAATTAAGATGGCCACCAGAGTAATAAATATTTGAAGTTTACATATTTGTTGGTTTCGCTCGTTCTTTATCATCAAAAGCACATAAAAAACACGGGACCTCATGTTTTTAACCCTAGACAACCAGATTTAGAGCCAGCATCAACATCGAGACACAGCAGCGATCCAGCAAGCAGCAGTGATTACTACAATGCATTTTAATGGCGCCAACCTAACATCAAGTGCTAACAAGCTCCGTAAATGGGAGTGAAATAGTGCGATTATAGCTATTAGCTATATCTATGACCAGGCGACCATTACACGATGTGTGCCAGGGACATGGTGCCTCACTATTAAACATTTTTTGTCGGTGTGCTTAAAATTATTATCGTATATGAATTCTACCTAGTGCACATAAATATGTTCATTCTTACGTCATGCCTACAGTGACTCATTCAATAAAATAACGTCAAAACTTTAAAAGCAAACATTTCCTAACATTGAAATTGAAACGTGTCACAAGCACTCTACGGTATCATCAATACACGGCACCTGGTAGACAACTTTTTTCGTGATCTTGTCCAGTCGCCGGTAGTCGAAGCACAAACGCCATGTACCTCCCTTACTCTTGACAAGGACTAAAGGAGGCGACCAAGGACATACTGAAGGTTCAATGCTGACATCTCGTAGGATCTTCTCCATTTCCTCGTATATTATCCTGTCGTTCAGCAGACGACATCTTATAAGAGCGCTCGCTAATTGTTGGATGATCCCCAGTGTTCAGATGATGTTTTACCAGAAACAGCTTCGTCGGTCTTCTCTCAACTGCGGATTCTGAAGCGTCTGGAAATTGTAGCAGAACGGCTAACACTCACCGACGTTGCTCCTCGGTCAGTCTAGATACTACTGGCAGTTCGACAGTTATTCTTCATCGATGGCACTAACAAGGCTACCGACCATACTCGCCACCGATTTCGTCCAAACTTACGGCATACGCAGGGCATGGTCAGAAATGAAGTTTGCAAAAGTGGAAGCTTCAGATGGCCAAGCTTTTAGAAAGAAAAAAAAAATAGCACTCTTGACGCGGTTCAGGCGAGCATGAACCATTTATGTTAGCTTCATCTGCAGGTAGCGGCTGGTGCAAAGTAAAGAGTACAAACCGGTAATTCGAGGTATGTTGGTCGAGTTCTTATGAGACAACTGCTTAATTTTTTATTTTCAATATTTACGTTACTTACACTGCAGATAAGTGGAAACAATGCTCAGTACATTGCATTTATTAATATTTTCATAAGAAACGTGGAAAAGGAAGTCAAAGTGAAATTCGGGATTGAAAATAAATTTCCATTATGGGGCTGTTGTGTGTACACGAGGTAGTTCGTATATAAAATTAGATACCATTAATATTTTAAAGTTGATGACTTACATTTGCTGGAGTGGCATTCATCTTAAAGACAGGGGAAGCAATAATTTTCTCTGTACCTTCCACACGTTATAAACACCTCGTTTTAACAGTTACATTTTGCTTTAAAGCTTCTATAGAAAAAAGCTAGTTTTCATAAAAGATTCTCTCTCATAGCACGTTTTAGCATCAAACCCCGCTCAACCCAAAATTTCGTCAAATATTGGGAGGATAGCTAATGATGAACAGTGGAATGTGTTTTGATGCAATCGTCTCCAAGGTAAGAATGAAACTAACGCAATGCAAAGCCCTGAAAGCTTTAATTATAGTCCATTCTTGAAATTTCGGTTATTCAGGGTAACGTAAAAATTGAAAATAAAAAGGAAAAAAGCTTCCGCACACGTTCTCGCCTCCACAACCCTCGGATTACCGTTCTGTAATCTTTCCGCTGCCCCAACACCAACTGCTGTTATGAAACTGCGTTTTTTTTCCCCTATACGCTTGGCCATTTGGAGCTTCCACTCTTGCTATTTTCAGTTCTGGCCAAGCCCTAGATGTATCATCAATTCGGACGAATGTTTTCCTCAATTCTTCCTAGAATTTGTCCCATCTACCGAGCTTCTCTTCATTGATCTCCAAGCACCGCTGGGCTGTGCTGTCCAAGTAAAAGTAAACATTTTTGAAACACGTCAAGTCATCCTTCCTGTTGTATATGGCACCTAGGTCGAAACCTTTAAACCGTTTCAGCAGATCCTGACGAGCCTCTCCAGAAAACACTGCTGGATGCCTGTTCTGCTGTTCTGGAATCCGTTGCTTTCCTGATCATACGACCTGGGGAACGATGTATTGCTTGTATTCCGGTTCCTGTCCGTGTAGGCGATGGCGTTTACGTAGTCTGTCTATGGTGATTTATATGCTGTGAAATACCGGCGCCTCCACCAAATAATATCACATCGTAACCACAGTCAAGCCCAAATCCATAGTAAGGGTCATCAACGAAGTTCAACATTTGTACGTAAAGGACGTTTTATACGAACACCAAAATACAGCCAGAAAACTCAACTTCTGTAATATCCTGCAAGAGTCTCGTCACAGCTTTTTGGACATATTGTGTTGTTTGAAAATGGTGTCCTTTGACCTCCGTTTGACTCTTGGAAATAGAAAAAAGTCGCACAGAGCGATATCTGGTGAATAAAGTGACTGTGGTGGTACTGAAATTTGTTTTGAGGTTAAAAATTGCTGTACCTACAGAGCAGTATGGGATAACGCACTATCGTGATGCAGAATCCAATTATCAGCAATGTTAGCATGGACACAAAGAGCTCTTTTACGAAGTCCTTCTAAAATTTCTTTGTAGTAATATTAGTTAACTGTTTGTCCAGGAGGCACCCACTCCTTATGACCAATTCCCTTGGAATAAAATAAGCACAGAAGCATGCGTTTCGCTTTTGACTTTGACATGCGAGCTTTTCTTGGTCTGGGTGATCCCTCGAGCACCATTGCGAGCTTTGACATTTTGTCTCTGGATTATACTGAAAAAAGCAACTTTCATCACCAGTGATAACACGGCTCAACAATTCTGGATTGATTTCCGTTTGCTTTAACAGATCGGCTGCCACATTTTTCCGTGTTTCTCGCTGTTGTGGTGTGAGATTTTTGGGGACCATTTTTGCACAAATCTTTCTCATACCAAGATATTCAGTTATTATTATACGAATCATTTCTCGATTGATGTTCAGTTCTTCTGCAATCATTATCACGGATAATTTTCGATCAGATCGTACGAGCTCACGCACGCTGGCCAAGTTGACATCCGTCCGTGAGGTTGATGGTCGTCCACTGCGGTCTTCATCTTCAACATTCGTTCTGCCTTCACTAAACATTTTATGCCAACGAAAAACTTGACCTCTTGACATAATCGCCTGTCCAAAAGCCTTCTGAAGCTTACCGTAAGTTGTTGTCGCGTTTTCATTCAATTTAATGCAAAAAGAAATGGCATACCATTGCGCAATATTATGCGGTTCCATTTCCGTGACACACAAACACGCGTTAACTTATTACAGCACGACTTACAACTGAGCAGTTGCATCAATGTGCCGCTTGGACTAGAAGCGGCTTATAGACCAAGGTCAAAGATATTGTGCCTACGCAAGCCTGCAGGGTTGCCAAATCTTGCAAAGAAAATCAGACTCATTGCTTTATTGTCGCACCTCGTACGATGGCGTGCTGAAAGGTAATATCTCCGGTCTCCAAGTTTCTTTACCAGAAAAACTTAAAGCTTTTTAAATAAAACAAACTTTGTTAACGTTTACATCTTTATTCTCCACGTCTACACATTTATTCCTCGACCTAGTCACCCTGGCGATGAACAAGTTTCTCCCAACGCAAGACGAGTTTGTTCATACCGTCACTGTAGAACATTTGGCTTTGTTGATGGAGCCACAACTTATCCTCTGCTTGCACCGTTTCCTCACTACCAAAGCGAAGTCCTCGAAGGCATTCTTTAAGTTTTCGAAACAGTGAAAATAGGACTGGGCCAAGCTGGGAGTATTTGGAGGTAACAGATTACAGCAAACCCAACAACAATGGTTGCAGATGTCGCAGCACTCGTGTGGGATCTGGCATTGTAAAGCTGAAAGGAGAGGATGCTCCATGTGTGGACGAATTTTTTTGTGGTTAGAAACTCGATTACAACACGCTGTTTCTCACGCACCGACACAGTTACGTTACACACCGCCACGATACACGCTGCAATTCTGGGTTCTCTAGCGGAAGAGAGCTGCAACTTGCATCAGCGAAGCGGAAAAATCGACCTAGCAATACGCATGACGTGTAGTGCCTCAACCAATACCGAGGAGAGAAGAGAATAAAAAAATTCGGAGGCATTATTTTTCAGCACGCCTTCGTCGTTTGCCCAGTTGACTTAGTACTAACTACTAATACTACGTTTTCTCTTTAACTTTTATTTCAACTGCTTTTGTACAGTTTACAATTTTTTTGCATTTCTCTCTCTCTCTCTCTCTCGCTCCCTTTTTCGTTTTTTTTTTTTTTGTTTTTTTTTTTTAACATTAAAGTACAGGGTGATTATAATTAAAGTTAAACTTTCAAAACGCTGTAGAAATAACACCACTGGTCAGAATGACGTCAAATTGCGACGGAATATTATCGGAGAAGGGGGAAAACGTATGGCAGAGAAAAATAAATAGTTGCAAGATGTAGCAATATATGGCGCTGTAAGCATAATACTTTAATAGTGGTCGACTACAAATGATTAATGAATCATACAACAATGCCTAAGGTAGACGTTTGACGTTAAACAAATTGTACTACTCAGTATGCATGTGTATACAGCTGTGATACTATTAGTTATGTAAGCCCATCCACCACGGCAAGGTCATATCACAACGGATGGGAAAAATCGGTTTTTAATTGCCCTGATGCCAAACACCGCATAAAAAGCATCACTCACATCGGTTTTTTATTGTCCTGAGGCCAAAAACCGCATAAAAAACATCAATCAAAATCAAATCGGATTATTAATTTCCGTGTGACGCGCAAGACATGTTCAACAAGCTGTCCACCGTTTTCTACAAGTTGAAATCGAGAAACAGCATGTTCCACAACTGATCGAAGTGTTTTCGGGGTCACGTTCAGAATGTGTTGCGCAATGCGTGCCTTCAATGCAGTTAAGTTTGCAATCGGAACACTGAACACAACATGTTTCAGATAGCCCCACAGCCAGAAGTCACGCGGACTAAGATCAGGTGACCGGGATGGCCAGGCCGTAGGGAAATGGCGACTGATGGAAAATGGAAATGAGCGTTTGGCGTCATTGGCCGGGAGGCCCCTCGCGGGGCAGGTCCGGCCGCCTTGGCGCAGGTCTTATTACATTCGGCGCCACATTGGGCGACCTGCACGCCGGATGGGGATGAAATGATGATGAACACAACACAACACCCAGTCCCTGAGCGGAGAAAATCTCCGACCCAGCCGGGAATCGAACCCGGGCCCAGAGGACGGCAATCCGTCACGCTGACCACTCAGCTACTGGGGCGGACGGCGACTGATAATTCTAGCATTTCCGAAATGGCGCTTCAGCAGCTGCTTAAGTGGATTTGCAATGTGCGGACGTGCGCCATCTTGCATAAAAATGATCCCACCCACACATCCACGCTGTTGGGGAGTTGGAATGACGTGGTAACGCAAAAGACACTGATAGCGCTTACCAGTGACGGTACAGGTAACAGGATCGGAAGCACCTGTCTCTTCGAAAAAATATGGCCCTATGATAAATAATGCCGTAAACCCACACCACACAGTGATCTTTTCAGGATGAAGTGGTACTGGTTGATTTGCGTGTGTACTTTCCGTTGCCCATATAAAAAATTCTGTGGATTGACATATCCTATTCTACACCGGTTTGAAAGTTTAACTTTAATTATATTTACCCTGTACTTTATAGTGTAATACCGAATAATAGTGTTTTACAGCTAATGGATTTCATTTATTAGTATTACAGAGATTTGGAACATTTGATAAGATGATGAAATCTCTCAATTTGAATGTTCCCACAGATTAACATTTTTATATGTGTATTTTTTTCTAATGTATGCTATCTAGTGCTTACATGACAATGAATGACATGTATGTAGTACATTTTGTTCAGCACATAGATTCATGTCACCAAATGAACTACAAAAAAACTATGTTTTTACTTGACATATGGACAAATGCATTACCTAACTGAAATTCTGATAAAAGCAAATGGCAGTGATCCAGTATCATATGAACAAGCATGATCTTCACGTAAGTGACGAATAAAACTGAATTAAATTGAACTGATGCTATTCAGTATATTTTTTGAGGCGATACATCATGCACCAAATACGTACGCCTGCAGTATCTAAATGTACATCTGGAAGAGCATAAATCAGGATGAAGTCAACAGTATCTACAACACGTATTTCAGTGCACCTCTTTATAACACACATATATATTTCATTCTGTATTCGGTGGAGCAAGGTGGATTGTTGCAGAACTTTGTTCTTTTCAGGCGGCCATGTGGCCGAGCGTTTCTAGGCGCTTCAGTCCGGAACCGCGCTGCTGCTACGCTCGCAGGTTCGAATCCTGCCTCGGGCATGGATGTGTGTGATGTCTTTAGGTTAGTCAGGTTTAAGTCTACGGGACTGATGACCTCAGACGTTAAGTCCCATCGTGTTCAGAGCCATTTGTTCTTTTCAACCAAATATTCAGGTAGGCTGGGTGTGGGGCAGTGTGGATCCAGTTTGTGATATTTGCGACAGGATTTCCAGTTACCCAAGGAAAACCTCGTTCACTACATTTTTTGTGTACTTTTCATTCTTTAGCTACAGTAGATTGTTCCAGCAACGACGCATTGTATAGTCAGGGACTTTTCAACTAAATTCCAGGGGAGTTATTAGTAGCGCAAAGGGAGACCCAACTGGGATATTTGAGTGGGTACTTCCAATTCGGTATCTGCCTCACATCGAAGGTAAGCCTCTCGAAAACCTTCTCAGAAGCAGGTGATTGGAACTATTTTTAATTTAAATATGGCCGATTTTGCTTATGGCTGCAAAATATTTTTAAATTTTTTGTTTATTGCGATTACAATTTCGAGTATTGCTCACCCTCAGGCAGAAGTTACAAATGTAAATATACACACACGCATAAACACAGCCGCTGAAACAAACACCAAGGGAATTGTATAACACTAACCGTCACCGATTACTATGAAAATTTTGTTGTAAAAATTACTGCTTACTACTACTGGCTCTTTAGGGGATGATGTAAACTTTAAGGTTTTTACTAGTTTATGCGTTAAATCACGATTTGTTGCATTTTTGCGGCTGGTTGAGCCAATAAAAAATCACGGTTTAAAGATATGCTTCACTTTATTCCACTTGTGACCCTGGCATTCCAAGATTTTCCTAAATGATAAATTTATTAGTTCATAACAGAATACAATAACTCTGTTCTACTCATAGCGAAAAATTCTCAATGATATGTGGTGTATGTATACTACCACTATTACTTTTCTGCGTGCCCAAGAGAACAGACTTCCAGTGAAAACAACTGATATGTGAATATAGTATCTTTGAGTTATCTTTAGAGTCTCTAAGTTGCTGTCAGCTACAAATTACCGATATTATTGTAACGCTGTACACAAAAACATAAATACAGTCGTCAGTGCAACCATCAAAGGAATACGAACGGTGTCCGGGTCATAATCAGAAAAATACAATAGTAACATTTCTTATGTTGTAAGTATTTCTTTCTATTATAAATTTTAATGGTCTTGATCACAAAAAATGTAACTACAGTTAGATGATAATTGCTTTCTGTTGTCTAATAACCATTCTCAGCTCTTCGTAAATAAACAGAAAATGTTAGTGTGAAGGTATTAAAACATTAAAAATAGTAAAACATTAAAAATGTGCTTTCAATGATACCTAAGTACAGTGATATCCACAACAACATCGTTACTATGCTTGTCATCGTCCAAAGGCTGGTCAAAACGCGACTATTGGTATAAAAAACCAGTATGAGACTAATCTTTGTCCATGCTTGCATGCAGGGATGTGTACAAATTGTTTAAAACTAGATACTCCCCCATTAGCACAGGCAATTAGAACTAGAAGTGAAGTTATATTGTTAAAGATTAAAATACGTGAATTATACAAGATTAAAGACCTACATGAAAGGGGGGTTTGAAGAATACAGTTTCAACTTCGCAACGTTCTGTCCAGTCTGAACATAACCATGTACACTAATATTCTCTGGCATGTGGCTAAGCTTGTTGAACCCATTTATAGGTGACACAAAAAAATTTATATATAAGAAAATGCTTTAAAAGGAACTTCTAAAAGTACACACATTCTCTGATAGAACAATCAGTCTTAGATTTCGTTAACTAATGAGGAGCAAGCTATGCTAAAAAATCTTACGCTACAATTTTGTCCTGAGCTTAGGCTGACTAAAAATAAGAAATTAATGCCAAAACAGAAGTAGCCACTGAAGTAGTTAAGATGACTAAATTCAATATAACTGATACCGCTGTTAAAATCAAATACTTTCTAATAGAACAGCATAATGCTAACAATGCAACTAATAAAAGCAATCAGATGTTGAATAAGATAATGAGAAAGCCATCCTTACTGACACTGATGAAGATAACACAGTTGCCATTACCAACGATAGCGACTATATTAAGAAAACAGAGTGCTCATTTAATGCAAATGGCAGTACTGAGATTAAGAAACATCCCTCTAAAGTATTTCGTAACACCATAAAAAGATGAAGATTACTACTTAGAGCTAGTGAGAAGAAGTCTGTTAGAATGGTGAATCCCAGTATCCCACAGCTAAGATCTTAAATTAAAATTCATAGAGAAGAGAACTATGAATTGAAAAAAGTGCAAAATAAAAAATTAAAAGAGGCTTATATTTTTAACAGTTCTTTAGTGTGAAGAATAGTTATGAGCTTGTTAAAATGTATGCAGAAATTAAAATCGTTGATGGTATGAAATTAGTATCTCCAGACATTGGCAACTTGCATACAAATATCCCAACCCAGAAAGTATACGTTTAGTAAAGGCAAATTCATTGTTGCATAAGATTAGTAGAGCCAGAGTCATCGAACTGGTAATGTTGCTAGAGCTGTCACTAACGTGTAACCTGCTTGTTTTTAATGGAAAGGTATATCACCAAAAAGATGGACTTGCTATGTGCAATAGTCTAGCTGGCACATTAGCTGAAATATTCATTAATCATCTGGAAAACAACTTGTTTAAAAAATGCAGTGTGCTATAGTAAGAAAACTGTGTCTTACAAACGATAATTAGAGGATACAATTCTTCTAGAAAGCAGCAAATATGACAAATTATTAGACAACCTTATTAAGTGATATGCACTCTAAAAATTAATTTTCCTTTAATTAAACAGAATTATTTTATTAATAATATTGACTGGAAATTATTGGCAAAAATGACAAGCTTGTTTTCGAAATATAGAGAAAACTGACGTGTAGAAACGTTATAATTAACACACATTCGTACCACCCACAGCATTAAAAAAAAGCGTTTTTTAAATCTATCATCCAGTGTCTCTTGTGGTTAGTTATTCAGTCGGACGAGACCAACAAGGAAATGGAAATTTTAAAGCAGATTGCAGTATCTAATGTCAGTAATATTTATTGTAAAAAAAGAGACTCTCACAAAAAGCTAATGACACCACCTTGACTAGAAACAATAAAGGAAAGTTGAAAATAAAGTGTGATGCCATGACATACAACAGTCAAGTATCACTGAAAATTAACCTTTTTTTCGAAAAACAAACCTAAAGACAGGCTTCCAAACTACGAATATCTTAAAATCACGTATTAGACACAAAAATGGTCTCAAGCACGATAAATTTCTAATTTCAGAAACATATAAAATTAACTGAAATGTCTGTGACCAATATTGCGTTGGTCAAACGCAACACTCTTTGAAAACACAGTTTAGTGAGCACATCTGCTGCCAGTATAAAGGAACTTTCGGGGTGCGTATTACTACAGAACAGCATTCTGTTCAAAATATTAATAAAAATATGGAAGTGTGGCACATTGCAATCAAGGGAGGTTGTGAGACGTACAGGGAGAAATCGAAATGTATAGTAAAAAGAAAGATTCTCCTGAGCTAATACTCGACGAGCAACGAGATTAAAGTCATTGCTATTATTTTAACATTTTTGGTGACCTACTTTAAAGAGAGAAAATTTAGTATTTTAACAAATTACTTTGTCGATAGATAGGAAAATCCATATTTTGAATGTGTTCTACTTCGAAGGATGGCAACACAGTCTCATTGTCTTCCCGTCGCCCACGTTGCTCGTGCTTCGACATCGGCTCTCTTATTGTTTTAATACTGCTATAAACATATTTTTTAATTTTTTTAGGAGCCAAATTAACTGAAAGGTAATTTTTCTGTTTGTTTCCTTAGATTTGAGGATCGTTTTGAGTAAACTGAAATTGGTTATTGCAGTGTTGTTACTATGTTTTATTGTGATCAAGACAATAATACGAGGACAGTTCAATAACTAATGCAACACATTTTTTTTTCTCGGCCAATTTTGGTTGAAAAGACCGGAAATTTCTTGTGGAACATTTTCAAACATTCCCGCTTCGTCTCGTATAGTTTCATTGACTTCCGACAGGTGGCAGCGCTGTACGGAGCTGTTAAAATGGCGTCTGTAACGGATGTGCGTTGCAAACAACGGGCAGTGATCGAGTTTCTTTTGGCGGAAAACCAGGGCATCTCAGATATTCATAGGCGCTTGCAGAATGTCTACGGTGATCTGGCAGTGGACAAAAGCACGGTGAGTCGTTGGGCAAAGCGTGTGTCATCATCGCCGCAAGGTCAAGCAAGACTGTCTGATCTCCCGCGTGCGGGCCGGCCGTGCACAGCTGTGACTCCTGCAATGGCGGAGCTTGCGAACACACTCGTTCGAGATGATCGACGGATCACCATCAAACAACTCAGTGCTCAACTTGACATCTCTGTTGGTAGTGCTGTCACAATTGTTCACCAGTTGGGATACTCAAAGGTTTGTTCCCGCTGGGTCCCTCGTTGTCTAACCGAACACCATAAAGAGCAAAGGAGAACCATCTGTGCGGAAATTGCTTGCTCGTCATGTGGCTGAGGGTGACAATTTCTTGTCAAAGATTGTTACAGGCGATGAAACATGGGTTCATCACTTCGAACCTGAAACAAAACGGCAATCAATGGAGTGGCGCCACACCCACTCCCCTACCAAGAAAAAGTTTAAAGCCATACCCTCAGCCAGTAAAGTCATGGTTACAGTCTTCTGGGACGCTGAAGGGGTTATTCTGTTCGATGTCCTTCCCCATGGTCAAACGATCAACTCTGAAGTGTATTGTGCTACTCTTCAGAAATTGAAGAAACGACTTCAGCGTGTTCGTAGGCACAAAAATCTGAACGAACTTCTCCTTCTTCATGACAACGCAAGACCTCACACAAGTCTTCGCACCCGAGAGGAGCTCACAAAACTTCAGTGGACTGTTCTTCCTCATGCTCCCTACGGCCCCGATCTCGCACCGTCGGATTTCCATATGTTTGGCCCAATGAAGGACGCAATCCGTGGGAGGCACTACGCGGATGATGAAGAAGTTATTGATGCAGTACGACGTTGGCTCCGACATCGACCAGTGGAATGGTACCGTGAAGGCATACAGGCCGTCATTTCAAGGTGGCGTAAGGCCGTAGCATTGAATGGAGATTACGTTGAAAAATAGTGTTGTGTAGCTAAAAGATTGGGGAATAACCTTGCGTATTTCAATGCTGAATAAAACAACCCAAGTTTTAGAAAAAAAATGTGTTGCATTACTTATTGAACTGCCCTCGTACATCATGATAAATAACGCAGATCACCACTGATCAGTGGGTCTTCCTCAGCCGATGATATCATGTCTCATGCGTTTGTTATTTAACTGTCAAGAGGGAATATACAAACGAAAGTTGGAGCCACAATCACCCATCAAAGCAATCTGCATCCTCGTAAACACCGTAAGGTAAAGCTAAAACTGTCGTCAGCCCAAAGGTTTACTTGAAGAACCACTCTGTTTCACTAGGTGTGGTCCTGTCGGAGGTCGTGTGCCCCTGCCTCCCTCCGAGATGTGAACTGACTTACCCAGCCATTTACAGGGGAACTTATAGTTCATCGTGGACTACAAACAACTGTGCAACTCGGCAGTATTCACACAAACAATGCCAGAGATGAAAGAAAGGATAAACGATTTAGGCAGCGTACCGGAAAAAGAATGGTACTAGGCCACTTTCATTATGAAAACAAATTTACTTCTAATAATGGCACGAGTAATTAAGTGCTTGTCTAGCTAAATGCTTGGTCATTTCAATTCCCGGGATACCGACATGTTTTAGATATAGAACTAGACAGCGTATAACTAACAGAGACAAGGTCATGAATAGCACCTTGTGAGGGGTGATAAGAGTTACATTGATTAATAGCTTGGAGACTGTTCATTGAGTCACTATAAATTAAAACGTGGTCGAGGGATGTCTGTTTAATAAACTTAGAGGTCTATCAATAGTTATCAGCATCACTGTAAAAACACTACACATCACTGTAAAAACACTACGCATTCCAGAAGCGAATCCTGTCCATGGCTTTACAGCCATCACTGTACATGGTGATAGCATGATGGTACCCCTGAAGAATTGAGAGAAACACACGCCGAAATGTCATGGGGCGACTGACACTTTAGGTCCTTGAAACTCATCAGTCCTCATTCGTGGTCTGGGTACTAACATAGCGGGCGTTTGTGCAGGTAAACACGTGACGCACATTCTAAGGGGGTATGCGGAAGTTCCAGCCTAGAGCCTCGAAGCGTATTCCAAGTGGTAATCCCACCCAAGGTTGGGGGGGGGGGAGGGGTGGATTAGGTGGTCGACATTCCTTTTATGCAAAAAGAATATTTCACGTTGGATGAGTGGGAAATTTTCGGGCGATAGTTGTAAAAGTGAGCAAGAGTTGGTACTGTCGGAACTGAAGATGTTGGTTAGTTGGTTGGTTGGTTGATTCGGGGGAAGGGACCAAACAGCGAGAGCATCAGTCCCATCGGAGTAGGGAAAGATGGGGAAGGAAGTTGGTCGTGCCCTTTCAAGGGAACCATCCCTGCACTTGCCAGAAGCGATTTAGGGAAATCACGGAAAACCTAAATCAGGAAGGTCGGACGCGGATTTGAATCGTCGCCCTTCCTACTGCGACTGAAAAGGTAAAATCCCCAGCTTGGTGAGGTGACTATCTACAGGACTAATTCAGAAGGCATTAGTGGGCAGTCTTAGTCCGCAATGATAGACTGGGTCCAATAATTAAATAGCCAAAGGTGCAGCTGAGCCATAAACATGGCAGCCATGGTCCAAACGGTACGAGGCCAGAACCTAGTAAATATGAAGTAGAAGGTGCGATCTACTACTCAACAGATATCAGAGAGCATTCAGTTTTCGCATGCTGCTAGTCTTTATTTGACTAATAGGTGGCGACTGTCAGCTTTTTATTCAAGAAGGGTCCCAAAAATCTGGACTACGCAACAACATCCAAGCGCTAGCTACTCAAGTAGAGTTCTGGGTCTGGATGGACCATGGTACGACGACAGAAATCAAGGGGAGAACTGGAAGCAATTGGGTAGTGGTCAAGCAGAGACCTTGCGGGTGGCACCTTGGAGCTGGCGTTCATTTAAGACTACAGATCAGGAGTTATTCCAAATGTAAGAGTAGACACTATACATCACGGGGGTGATCAGCGGTTCAACGAGCCTATATCCTCTGAAGAAGAAATCGTTTCCAGTGTAATGGTCCTTTATTTACGTGACCATTACGGCATTCCAACCCCATTCTCGATACCAGTAATATCGTACTACTACTCTGCGAAATAACAGACATATTTTTGTGACAATATTCACATTTGGTTTTATTAATGTATAGGTACTCCGATGTATCGATATATTACAGTGATATGGTTCTTGTGTTTATTCATTTCTGTGAGACTGTCATAATCTTTGACTTACTTGTGACCGTTTTGGCGTAAATGCGCACAGAGCTATCTTTGTTTCACTTTGCAGACGTTGTTATTTCGCTTAGTAAAAGAACAGTCAAGTCTTGTGTTTGGTTAAAGTGGAAATTAAATATATGAAGATTGATACAAAACTATTTTCTTGATGATGTGACAATTAAGAGGAAGTATATGTGAATTTACAAGAAGTTTATTAAAAATGTGGATCGTGAACACCAAGTCAAAAATTATTTCTACCATGCCATTGTTCTGATCTGGGATTGTTTGATCATTAAGAATTTCCTGAAAAACGCATTTGTTAGGTCTTCAAATATTGCTAAAATACAGATCTGGACGTTCTAGCAATCAACAAGATGAGCCATAACGAATTCGACGAAATCTACGTGGGAATCCATTCAAGATAAGTGCCAAATTAATGAGGTTTTTTTTTTTTTTTACAGTGACCTCATTATTTCCATTCTCACGATACCATCCACAGTCAATAACTTAATTGTTGCCCGATAAAGCGAACATATGCTGCGTGAGCAACATTATTAATCTGATTTCTAATCTACTTTGCAAGTGGTGGTATTGTTAGACCAGTTAAGCGGCTGCGCGAGCCATCGGGGTCTCCAAGTCAACAGTGAATCCTCGAAGGTAATAAACAGTCGCACGACAACCGTTTATCACGACTTTCCATTGCCGAACGGTATTTCTAGGTCAACAAACTCTTTGAACATGCGTCCTATTGTCTGCAGTTCTAAATTAAAATGATCGTGTGGCATTGATGGCAGGGAGGCCCCAACCGAAGAAGTTCGGCACCAAAGCTGCAAGTCTTATTTCACGTGACACCACATTGGGCGACTTGCGTGCCAGTGATGATGAACGATGAGAACACAACACCCAATCCACGAACGAAGAAAATCTGCAACCAGGCCGGGAATCGAACCCGCGAACGCTGCCTGGTAGGCAAACGCGTCACCACTCAGCTATGCAGGCGGACTTGCAGTTCTAACTATTAACACTTCACACACTGCTCTGAATATTCTCTAATTTTCTGATTAATCTCACGTTTACTTCCTGACGCCGCAATTTTCGCTGGTGTATTTTACTGCTGTATGACACGTTCCCTCCCCCCCCCCCCCCCCCCCGCCACCCGTAACACAAACAGAGCCCCATAAGTTAGATTAGAATCTGCACTTCCCTGACGCCAGCGGTTGGCTGCGACACGGTCGCTCACGTGGAGCGCCAGTTTTCTGGCGTGCCTAGCCTACAACACCAGCGAATGGCGCGTCAGTGTACAGCCGGCCGCTACTATGGCGGCTCGTAACTTCAACAACGGCGTCACACAAACAGTACGTATACAAGAGTGGCGCGCAAACCATTTCACATTTTGGCTTAGCTTTCTATCATTAACTATTCTAATTTCTCTTAAATTTGTGATTATCCTTTATGTAATGCAATTTGATTATTCGCAATGTAAGAGTGTGCTGGTTAGAAGACTTTAATTAATCGATTACTGGCGAAAGAAACTGAACAAACGATTGGGTCACCACTGTTAAATTGCAGTTCAGTACTGGGAGCCACAGACTGTTCATACGGACACGCAAGGAGCATCCCCCCGCCCTTCCACCCCCTCCGCCAATTGCTACAGATAGTTTGTCGCAGGAAGTCGCGTTTGCAGGCTGTACTTATTACAACCTCAAGTGCTGGATGTTAAATACTGTGTCGAGACTGATTAACACTGTAAGGCCGTCTATGCCGGAGAACTCCTGCAACAGGTTGCTACTGTTGATAACTCAACACACTTCTTGCTAAGGGAAAAACCCTTAAACCCTATCGCTGTTTGAATTTACCAGTAGACCTCTTATGAAACTTTCTGGCAGATTAAAACTGTGTGCCGGGCCGTGACTCGAACTCGGGACCTTAGCCTTTCGCGGGCAAGTGCTCTACCAACTGAGCTACCCAAGCACGACTCACGCCCCGTCCTCACAGCTTTACTTCGGCCAGTACATCGTTTCCTACCTTCCAAACTTTACAGAAGCTCTCCTGCGAACCTCTCATTCTGGAAACCTCTCATTTTTGGACAATAGTTTCTCTCGATAATTGCTAAGCGAAACTGTTTTATTTTTTCGCCAGGACTGCATCGGCTTATTTTCGGTGTGGTTGTGTCGTTCTCCACCATCAAACAAATTCACACAATGGGGTTTAGCAACAAGCTATCGCCGGCCGCGGTGGTCTAGCGGTTCTAGGCGCGCAGTCCGGAACCGCGCGACTGCTACGGTCGCAGGTTCGAATCCTGCCTCGGGCATGGATGTGTGTGATGTCCTTATGTTAGTTAGGTTTAAGTAGTTCTAAGTTCTAGGGGACTGATGACCACAGATGTTAAGTCCCATAGTTCTCAGAGTCATTTGAACCATTTTGAACAAGCTATCATCTTTATGTAGTTAATACAGGCAGTTACATTATGTTTTTACTGGCTCTTCCATAACATTTTACACATTTTTGGGTCCCATCTTAGATTTTTGGTTAAGTTTGTGGGACCCGTGCCCGATACAACTAACAGATGATACTGAACGTAGGCAAAGAATGATGGTACGAATGATCGTAGGTTTGTGTCACAGATACTGAAAAACCTAAACTGGCAGACGTTTTAAAACAGACATTTACCATCTCACAAAAGTCTACTTACAAAGTTTCAAGCACCAGCCTTAAGTGAGGAATCTAGGACTCTTCTGTTAGTTTAGACCATACATTTGTAGCGTTTTTCCTTAAGGTTAGTAATCTCAACAGATACACCTAGCAAGGACTTCAGTCATGAATAATACGAGGCGTATTTTTTAAGTAATATCGTTTTGAAATTACACTCCTGGAAATTGAAATAAGAACACCGTGAATTCATTGTCCCAGGAAGGGGAAACTTTATTGACACATTCCTGGGGTCAGATACATCACATGATCACACTGACAGAACCACAGGCACATAGACACAGGCAACAGAGCATGCACAATGTCGGCACTAGTACAGTGTATATCCACCTTTCGCAGCAATGCAGGCTGCTATTCTCCCATGGAGACGATCGTAGAGATGCTGGATGTAGTCCTGTGGAACGGCTTGCCATGCCATTTCCACCTGGCGCCTCAGTTGGACCAGCGTTCGTGCTGGACGTGCAGACCGCGTGAGACGACGCTTCATCCAGCCCCAAACATGCTCAATGGGGGACAGATCCGGAGATCTTGCTGGCCAGGGTAGTTGACTTACACCTTCTAGAGCACGTTGGGTGGCACGGGATACATGCGGACGTGCATTGTCCTGTTGGAACAGCAAGTTCGCTTGCCGGTCTAGGAATGGTAGAACGATGGGTTCGATGACGGTTTGGATGTACCGTGCACTATTCAGTGTCCCCTCGACGATCACCAGTGGTGTACGGCCAGTGTAGGAGATCGCTCCCCACACCATGATGCCGGGTGTTGGCCCTGTGTGCCTCGGTCGTATGCAGTCCTGATTGTGGCGCTCACCTGCACGGCGCCAAACACGCATATGACCATCATTGGCACCAAGGCAGAAGCGACTCTCATCGCTGAAGACGACACGTCTCCATTCGTCCCTCCATTCACGCCTGTCGCGACACCACTGGAGGCGGGCTGCACGATGTTGGGGCGTGAGCGGAAGACGGCCTAACGGTGTGCGGGACCGTAGCCCAGCTTCATGGAGACGGTTGCGAATGGTCCTCGCCGATACATCAGGAGCAACAGTGTCCCTAATTTGCTGGGAAGTGGCGGTGCGGTCCCCTACGGCACTGCGTAGGATCCTACGGTCTTGGCGTGCATCCGTGCGTCGCTGCGGTCCGGTCCCAGGTCGACGGGCACGTGCACCTTCCGCCGACCACTGGCGACAACATCGATGTACTGTGGAGACCTCACGCCCCACTATACGCCCTCGCTCAAAGTCCGTCAACTGCACATACGGTTCACGTCCACGCTGTTGCGGCATGCTACCAGTGTTAAAGACTGCGATGGAGCTCCGTATGCAACGGCAAACTGGCTGACACTGACGGCGGCGGTGCACAAATGCTGCGCAGCTAGCGCCATTCGACGGCCAACACCGCGGTTCCTGGTGTGTCCGCTGTGCCGTGCGTGTGATCATTGCTTGTACAGCCCTCTCGCAGTGTCCGGAGCAAGTATGGTGGGTCTGACACACCGGTGTCAATGTGTTCTTTTTTCCATTTCCAGGAGTGTATAAAAAGACGTGCCAAGATATCTCAATAATTTTATTTTTACATAAAAGCCTGTACCTTAATCTACGCACTGACGCCATTACAGTCCGATTCTTTCTTGTTTACGTTGTGTACTGAGTGTTTAAGATGCCTCCGATAATCGTGAGTCCCGCCGATTGTGAAGTACGGGCTGTTATAAGATTTCTTAGTGCTAATTAGGCCTGAAAGCGATAGATATTCATAGTGAGATCTGTGCAATTTACGGAGAAAACATTAAGAGTAATGGAATGGTAAGAAAGTGGGTGAGAGCATTTACAGATGGCCGCACAAATGTGCATGATGAACAACGGGGTGGGCGTCCTTCGGTCGTTAACGAAAGTTTGGTGCAGGAAGTGGACCATAAGGTGAGAGAAAACAGACGCTTTGCGATTTCCTCCCTGCGGGATGACTTTCCTAATGTTTCTCGTAGTGTTTTGTATGGGATTGTGACCGAGCACTTGAATGACCGAAAATTGTGCGCACGTTGGGAACCGAAAATGTTGACGGATGTGCACAAACCCAAACGTTTAGACAGTGCATTGACTTTCCCTGAGCGGTACTACAACGACGGTGATGATTTCTTAAGCCAAATTGTTACGGGCGATGAAACACGGGTGGCCTACCTCACACCAGAATCAAAGCAACAGTCCATGGAAGTTGAGAAAGGGCATCGTTTTGCTGCAAGACAATGCCCGTGCGCATGTGGCGAATCGGACCAAAGATCTCATGACATCTTTTCGATGGGAAACTCTAGATCATCCTCCGTACAGCCCCGATCTTGCGCCCAGTGACTACCATCTGTTCCTGCACTTGAAGAAACACCTGGGCGGTCAGCGTCTTCAAGACGATGACGAAGTCAAAACAGTGGCGGTGCAGTGGTTAACAAGTCAGGCGGCAGACTTCTATGAGGAGGGTATTCAAAAACTGGTACAACGTTATGACAAGTGCCTCAATATTGACATAAATTAGGTAGAAAAGTAGATTAAGGTACAGGCTTTCATGTAAAAATAAAATTATTGAGATATCTTAGCAATTCTTTTTTTTTTAATTTCAAAACGGTTCTTACTTAGAAAACACGCCTCGTATATTCTCCTTCACTATTTACAACAGTCTGCCAACGCTGGGGTAACTTTTAGATTCCGCGACTGCAGAAATAACGCTGTTTTGAGGCCAAGAACTCGTCGAGCCTTCTGCAGCGCGCATTTTCATCCGGAAAGGAAGTTCCTCGAAGGTTGTTCGATAGAGAGCGAACATCGTGCAAATCTGAGGGCGCAAGATCAGGTGAATGAGGTGGGTGCGGAAGGACTTCCCAACCCAGATGCTGTCTTGTGTTTTCTGTCAGTCTAGCAGGATGCGGCTGGACGTCGCCCTGGAATGGCATCACTTCACGCAATCTTCCTGATCGTTTTTCTTGGACTGCGTCTGCAAAACATCTCAGTTGTTGACAATAAATGTGAGCAGTGATGGTTTCACCTCGGGGAAGCAATACGGAGAACACCAACCTGCCGCTGTTCCATCAGATGCATAGCATCATGTTTTGCGGATGCGTACAGGTCTTTCCACGGGGAGCTGCTGCTTTGGACTGAATCATTCCTTTCTTTTTCTCATGTTAGCATAAAGACACCATTTCTCGTTATCAGTAACGAGACAGGATGGTAATGGTCAATGTTGCTCAGGATCCAATTGATGAAGAGCAAGCTGATTTTTCTGCTTTTGGCTTAGAGCATGAGTTACCCATACGGCCGATTTTTCAACCATCCTCATTGCATGCAAATGTTGCACGACGGTAGAATGATCACAGTTCATTACATTTACCGGTTCTCGAGTACTCTGACGTGCGTCATTGTCGATTAATGCGTTTAAACTATCTTCATCAAACCCCGAAATTCTTCCTGAACGCGAGAGTTGCTAATGTCAAAACGCTCCTCCGTAAAACTAGAAAACAATTAGCTTGCCGGACTTTGTCCAATAACATTATCCCCATTGTTGTTGTTGTTGTGGTCTTCAGTCCTGAGACTGGTTTGATGCAGCTCTCCATGCTACTCTATCCTCTGCAAGCTTCTTCATCTCCCATTACCTACTGCAGCCTACATCCTTCTGAATCTGCTTAGTGTATTCATCTCTTGGTCTCCCTCTGCGATTTTTACCCTCCACGCTGCCCTCCAGTGCTAAATTGGTGATCCCTTCATGCCTCAGAATATGTCCTACCAACCGATCCCTTCTTCTAGTCAGGATGTACCACAGATTTCTCTTCGCTCCAATTCTATTCAATACCTCCTCATTAGTTATGTGATCTACCCATCTAATCTTCAGCATTCTTCTGTAACACCACATTTCGAAAGCTTCTATTCTCTTCTTGTCTAAACTATTTATCGTCCATGTTTCACTTCCATACATGGCTACACTCCATACAAATACTTTCAGAAACGACTTCCTGACACTTAAATCTATACTCGATGTTAACAAATTTCTCTTCTTCAGAAACGCTTTCCCTGCCATTGCCAGTCTACATTTTATATTCTCTTTACTTCGACCATCAACAGTTATTTTGCTCCCCAAATAGCAATACTCCTTTACTACTTTAAGTGTCTCATTTCCTAGTCTAATTCCCTCAGCATCACCCGAATTAATTCGACTACATTCCATTATCCTCGTTTTCCTTTTGTTGATGTTCATCTTATATACTCCTTTCAAGACACTGTCCATTCCGTTCAACTGCTCTTCCAAGTCCTTTGCTGTCTCTCAAAGTTTATATTTCTTCTCCATGGATTTTAATACCTACTCCGAATTTTTCTTTTGTTTCCTTTACTGCTTGCTCAATATTCAGATTGAATAACATCGGGGAGAGGCTACAACCCTTTTTTACTCCCTTCCCAACCACTGCTTCCCTTTCATGTCCCTCGACTCTTATAACTGCCATCTGGTTTCTGTACAAATTGTAAATAGCCTTTCGCTCCCTGTATTTTACCACTGCCACCTTCAGAATTTGAAAGAGAGTATTCCAGTCAACATTGTCAAAAGCTTTCTCAAGGTCTACGAATGCTAGAAACGTAGGTTTGCCTTTCCTTAATCTATTTTCTAAGATAAGTCGTAGGGTCAGTATTGCCTCACTTGTTCCAACATTTCTACGGAATCCAAACTGATCGTCCCCGAGGTCGGCTTCTACCAGTTTTTCCATTCGTCTGTAAAGAATTCGCGTTAGTATTTTGCAGCTGTGACTTAATAAACTGATAGTTCGGTGATTTTCACATCTGTCAACACCTGCTTTCTTTGGGATTGGAATTATTACATTCTTCTTGAATGTAATTTAATATTATCCCCATATACGGCGCAAATGCTTCTGGCTGCCTCCGCTGCCGTCAAGCCTCTATCGAACACAAACAGAAGAATATATCAGAAATGTTCCAATTTCTCCATTTGGCACTCCATTTTCTAGCGTCCACAACTCCACTGAGTATCTACAAATGACAAAATGACTGTATGCAACCCAAATGGCAACAGTGCACTACAAATATAGGAAGACAATTGATAAATAAACCAATAGTAGCCGCAATATCACCATGCAAAACGAAAACGCTACGAACTTATGCACCAACCCAAAACAACGTTCTGAGTTCCGCTCTCGTAGGGACAATATAGAGAAGGTTAGACTAATTACAGCTCGCACATAGGCGTTTTTGCAATCACTCCTTCCGCACTGCATACCCAAAACGAACGGGAAGAAGCCCTAGTAAATAGCGCAATGGGAAGAACCCTTTGTCATGCACTTCACAATGGTTTGTAGTGTGTAGATGCAGATATTCTTGTCGGTTTGTTCGCGCATGGTGTAAGGGAACACAGGACCTTTTTAAAACGATGTGTATAAGGAACCAACACACACAAACACAAAAACCCACACACACACACCACGTACACGAGATGTGTACACATTCTGCTTTTAAGCTGGCCATGGTAGCCTGTTAGGCAGGCAGGCAAGTCTCCGCACGGTGTGAGCAGAACAGCAGAAAGGGCAGGGTGCTTTACTCCCATCCAAACCAAACTATGCCCAGCCGAAGCGGCAACAGGAATCTCGCTTGCCTGCGCGTTTTCCCACAGCACTACGCTTATCTAGTAGTTTATTCTGCACGCTTTCATTATAGTGTTACGAATAGCTTCGGAAGTTCAAGAAAAGTCTTTTTTTACCCGAGTATAACAAGACTTGGCTCCTTGAAACACATATTAAGTTTGGGTCACAGTAGGTCACAAAATGGTGAATTTCATTCGACATTTTTTTTCTCTCCAGACATACTTAGGGCTTATTTATGTATTTCGATACGAACGATTTTCTCCTAACTTCGGCGTTTTTCGGCTATCGTCAGTGCACCTTTAAAAATGTTTTGTGTAGTAATAAGAATCAACTCTAAAGTCGAGGTCCTTTGCACCTGAAGATGTCTGTTATACTGCAACGCCAACTGAAATCAGGTTTTCGAAGTCTAGTTTCTGTAACCGTGTGTTTCAGCCAAATATGACCCCAGTTATACAAATTTTAATTACTTTTTCCAAGATGTGTATTGCGAGGTCCCTGAATTCATTCTAAGTGGCTGAAATAGTCATTGCAAATTTCCCAAATACATTTAAGCAATCTTGAAGTTCGTTTTTCATATTATACTAATCTAAGAAGTACATGTCTGAAAGAAAAAGTTTTTTTCGTAGTACGTTGCTTACCACCAAAAAGTGGATCTTAATATCGACTGACCCATATTTTTCCCTATTTCAGTCAATGTTTGCCCTAAATTTAGAACGCCTGTGCACTGTTAAATCGCTTCAAGTCCTTAGCACACAGTTCCACACTTTTATCAACCACAAGTCTGTGTCCTCTTTCGACATTTTTATGGAATGAGGAAAATTTTGGTCAAATTTATAAACATGTCGCAACATACTCGAAATTCCCGAATGAGTGTTTAGTAACATTTTATACAGTTTGCACTGCGAGACACCTACCGATTTATTTGAAGCGCTTCATAAGTACAGAATTTTTTCCTGCTGCACTTGGGGTCTGTTTCGTGACTGGCATATATTCCCTGAACCTTTTTCTCCCCTCAGTCTCCCTTAAGATTATTTTGTTCAGTTTGCTGGTCCCACCTTTGTAGTATATAAGCTGCAGTGAAATTACCTACGCAAACACGTACCTGGCTAGTCACGCTGTATTGATAGCGCAGGCTGAACGGGTCCCGTGGAACTTTCCCGGCTTGCGGAAGCCCAAGTTGGCCTGCTTTAAGTACTGTGCTTCGGTACACATGTACTCTCGTGTCTCCGTTGCGGCAGGTCGAGCTGCTATAATGGTAGCGGCGGAGATGGGGGCAGGCAGGCTGTAAGGAGAATTTGTGCATCTTTGAGATAAGCACACACACACACACACACACACACACACACACACACACACACACACAGAGAGAGAGAGAGAGAGAGAGAGAGAGAGAGAGAGAGAGAGGCGGAAGGGGTTGGAGGAGATAATTTTTGTTGCACTCGTATCTGCACAACAGTGCAACAGTCGACGATATGCATTTTGTGTCTTGTCTGGACAAAAACTTGTTCCTTTTACTCTCGGTACTTAGTGCTGAAAACAATAATGCCCACTTCACCCTTCACTCTGAAGTCTTCCTTTATTAGGTTCCTACTGTTCTGTTCTGTCTCGGGTTTGTTTTGTAGTGTTAGTTGAATCGAATATAAGAGAGCCATCATGGCGCGATTTCCACAGCCAAGGCGACCACACCAAAGTAATTTATTTATTTATTTTTCCGTGGGACCAAATTAAGGAGAAGTCTCCATAGTCATGGAACGAGTCAATACATGAAATTATAACACGATATTAGAAACAGATAAAATGAAATATAAAAAAACATATTCAGGTGACAAGTCGTAAGTTTAAATGAAGACAATCAACAATGTAACACTGGAATTTGCTTAATTTTTTAGCTCTTCCAGGAGCTCCTCGACAGAATAGAAGGAGTGAGCCATGAGTAAACTCTTCAGTTTAGACTTAAAAGAGTTTGGGCTACTGCTAAGATTTTTGAGTTCTTGTGGTAGCTTATTGAAAATGGATGCAGCAGAATACTGCACTCCTTTCTGCACAAGAGTCAAGGAAGTGCATTCTACATGCAGATTTGATTTCTGCCTAGTATTAACTGAGTGAAAGCTGCTAACTCTTGGGAATAGGCTAATATTGCTAACAACAAACGACATTAAAGAAAATATATACTGTGAGGGCAATGTCAGAATTCCCAGATTTGAATAGGGGTCGACAAGAGGTTCTCGAACTTACACCACATATAGCTCGAACAGCCAGTTTTTGAGCCAAAAATACCCTTTTTGAATCAGAAGAATTACCCCAAAAAATAATACCATACGACATAAGCGTATGAAAATATGCGAAGTAGACTACTTATCGTGTTGAAGTGTCATTTATTTCAGATACTGTTCTAATGGTAAATAAAGCAGCATTTAGCTTCTGAACAAGATCCTGGACATGGGCTTTCCACAACAGCTTACTATCTATCCGAACGCCTAGGAATCTGAACTGTTCCGTCTCGCTTATAATATGCCCATTCTGTCTGACCAAAATATCGGTTCTTGTTGAATTGTGAGTTAGAAACTGTAAAAACTGAGTCTTACTGTGATTTAGCATCAAATTATTTTCCACAAGCCACGAACTTATTTCATGAACTACATTATTTGTTACTGTTTCAATATTACACACAAGATCCTTCACTATCAAGCTGGTGTCATCAGCAAACAGAAATATTTTTGAATCACCTGTAATACTAGAAGGCTTATCATTTATATAAATAAGAAACAGCAGTGGCCCCAGCACCGACCCTTGGGGAACGCCCCACTTAACAGAGCCCCATTGGGACTGAACATCACTACCACTCTCAATATTGCGGAGAATTACCCTCTGCTTTCTGTTCTTAAAGTACGAGGCGAACCAATTGTAAGCAACTCCCCTTACTCCATAATCGTCCAACTTCTGCAGTAATATTTTGTGGTCAACACAGTCAAAAGCCTTGGTTAAATCAAAGAAAACACTTAGCGTTCGCAACCTTTTATTTAATTAGTCCAAAACCTCACAGAGAAAAGAGAATATAGCATTTTCAGTTGTTAAACCATTTCTAAAACCAAACTGAACAATTGACAGCAAATTATGTGAATTTAAATGCTCTAGTAACCTTGTATATACAACCTTCTCGATAACTTTAGCAAACACCGATGGCATAGAAATAGGTCTAAAATTGTCAACATTATCAATGTCTCCCTTTTTATAAAGTGGCTTCACTACCGAGTACTTTAATCGGTCAGGAAACCGACCACTCATAAAGGAAAAGTTACAGATATGGCTGAGAACTGGGCTAACGTACATAGAACAATACTTCAGTGCCCGTTGGACACTATAGACCGGCAGCATACCCGTGGATATTTTGATTAATAATTTCAGAGTCAACATCTATAAGCAGTTCACTAACTTTATCTCTAATACTTTGTATATTTTGATGAAATATACTAATTCCTTCATTACTCGGATACCTAAGCTTTGTCAAAAGTGATTCCCTTGTTAGAGAGACTTCCCTTAAGCAGGAATACCTATCAGTTGACTTCAACCTAAAAAAGGTGCAGCTCTAACACCCACTACTGCAGGAATTTTCCCATGAGTGATCCCACCAACCCCACCTATGCTGTCACCTATAAGCTTTGCCAACCTCCCCTTCCCATACCTGTTGAGGTGCAGGCCGTGTCTAGTGAAACCCTTCCTGCTGATAGACTCCACCGACACCACTGAAATGTGACCCATGCTTTAATGTGTAATGTGTAATTCATCTGTGGGTTAATTCATTTTTCTGTGTTTTATGTTTTACGTTTTGGTGATAACGTTTTTCAAGTTTTTTTTCACTGTCCTGAAGACATTGTTACAGAAACGACGGTAATATTGGTAGTCAACCGAATAAACCGTAATAAAGTTATTACTCTGTAACGTGCCACCGGAGACCACGGATCGCCACAGATACCGAAGTATACCATTTGATGAACAGGAGGATCTGCAACGAATTGACGCATGGTGCAGGAAATGGCAATTGAATCTCAATGTAGACAAGTGTAATGTGCTGCGAATACATAGAAAGAAAGATCCTTTATCATTTAGCTACAATATAGCAGATCAGCAGCTGGAAGCAGTTAATTCCATAAATTATCTGCGAGTAGGCATTAGGAGTGAATTAAAATGGAATGACCATATAAAGTTGATCGTCGGTAAAGCAGATGCCAGACTGAGATTCATTGGAAGAATCCTAAGGAAATGCAATCCGAAAACAAAGGAAGTAGGTTACAGTACACTTGTGAGCAATATTCAAGCAGTGGGCGAACCAGATGGGGTTGATAGAAGAGATAGAGAGGATCCAACGGAGAGCAGCGAGCTTCGTTACAGGATCATTTAGTAATCGCGAAAGCGTTACGGAGATGATAGATAAACTCCAGTGGAAGACTCTGCAAGAGAGACGCTCAGTAGCTCGGTACGGGCTTTTGTTGAAGTTTCGAGAACATACCTTCACCAAGGTGTCAAGCAGTATATTGCTCCCTCCTACGTATATCCCGCGAAGAGACCATGAGGATAAAATCAGAGAGATTAGAGCCCACACAGAGGCATACTGACAATATTTATTTCCACGAACAATACGAGACTGTAATAGAAGCGAGAACCGATAGAGGTACTCAAAGTACCCTCCGCCACACACCACCTGGTGGCTTGGGGACTACGTATGTAGATGTAGATGCATCCGGTCGCCCGTATGTAAAGCGAATTTGGCCACCAAATGTCACGAGTATAAAAGGAGGCACAGAGTACTGTGTTGTCACAAAGCAGTAACCGCAGAATGAGTCGGTCAGGCGAGGTAAAGTCACCCGAATAAGAAATCCACCAGGAACATTTCAACCCGTCTAAAGCTGCTCATGTCTACTGTTGATAATGTGCTTGTGGAGTGGAAACGCGAAGGAGCAACTATAGCTAAACCAAGAGCAGAGAGACTTCATGTCCTGACGGATGGGGAATGTGGAGCACTGCGGAGGGTAACAGCAAAGAAAAATCGCATGAAATCCACGGAAGAGATCACTCGTGAGGTCCAAAGTGCAACCAGCTGTCCAGCAAACATAACAGCACAATGAAAGTGCATAATGAGCTAAGAAAAGTGGGATACAATGTTCGAGCAGCTCCTCATAAGTCACATACAGGGGATAGGCAAAATAATGTGAACGCCTGAACTTACTTGGGAACGGTTTATTAATAAAGGGTTGGACCCCCATTTACCCGTAATACAGCTGCGATTTTCTTGGAATACTGGCATATATTGATTGTATAGTCTCCAGTGGAGTGTTATGCCACTCTTCGATCAGAACCTCTTCTAACTCCTGTAGTGGTAAGTACTGGGAGATGAAGAAGCTTGCACAGGATAGAGTATCATCAAACCAGTCTCAGGACTGAAGACCACAACAACGACGAGGTAGGCGGAAATCTGCTCCGGAGTCTGAGCTCCAATACCGCCCACAAGGGTTCGATAATGTTCAAGTCCGAGGACTGTGGTGGCCAGGGAAGACACTGCAGTTCAGTTGCATGTTCCTCATACCAAGGTTTTACTGTCCTGGCTGTGTGAACGGGTGCATTATCGTCCTGAACTGTGGCATCATTGTTGGGGAACAACATTTGATCATTGGGTGCACCTGATCACCTTAAGGGGAGTAGGACGTCAAACGGGCCGACTTGGAGCAGGAGAGGCATCACAGGGCATTTTAATTTCCACTGTCTATACTTTTACAAATAAATTCATAAGACTTTGTCAGCATCACCAGGAAGGATTCAGAATTCACAGTCATTGCAGTGGAAGATCGAAAACATAGCAAAATAATTTTTTTTTACGTGTGAAATTTCATCATTCTTTCACTTACTAATCGCTGCATTTGTTGCTATAGGTACACCTTTCTTCATAAGTTAGAGAGATTCTTCGATTAATTTTGCACAGCATACAAACCATACTTACAGGTGTACGAAACTCTCGAATTTATTTAATTTATGAAAAAACGAATGAGCTGTTACATTTTAAACTTCATGTTTAGAAAAAACATAAATTTTCTTGTTAATTGCCTCAATTTTTCCACAGTTCTTAATAGATTTGTAAAATTCTAGAGTTTCATCATACACCTTTGAGTGTGGTTTGTATGCTGTGCAAAATTCATCGAAGAATCTCTCTTACTTATGAAGAAAAGTGTACCTATAGCAACAAATGCAGTCATTAGTAAGTGAAAAAAACTATGAAATTTCACATGTAAAAAAAATTTATTTTGTTATGTTTTCGAACTTCCACTGCTGTGAGTGTAAATTCTGAATCCTTCCTGGTCATGCTGACAAAGTTTTATGAATTTATTTGTAAAAGTATAGACAGTGGAAATTTAAATGTCCTGTGATGCCTCTCCTGCTCCAAGGTGGCCCGTTTGACGCCCTACCCCCCCTTAAATATTCACATGATTGTCGGCCGTAACACGGCCTTTGACAGTAATAATGGGACCAGCAGAATACCATGATACGGCTGTCAACACCATCACTCTTCCACCACCGTGCTTAACCGTTGGAATCAAGCAATCAGGATTGTAGGCTTATTTTAGCGTTCTCCAGACGTAAAGCCGGCCCGACATTGGAAATAATAAAAACGTTGACTCGTCGGACCATAGGACGTGTTTGCATTGACCAGCCGTTCAGGATTTATGCTTCTGACACAATATTTTACGCTTCTTTGCGTTGGTTGTCGTCACTGATGGTTTCGGTATAGCATCTCGACCACGAATATTCGGTTTATGGAGTTCTCGGCGGACAGTGTGAATAGATGAGGGGTCTCGAAGATGGCTATCGAGCTCTGCAGCCACTACAGCCGCCGTAATTTGTATTGTTTTGACACAATTCGTTTCAGCGTTCGACGCTCTCTGTCATTTAGTTCTGATTTGCTCCCACTAATACATTTATACGATGATGTCTTTCCATGTTTTGTGTAGGCAGTCATGACTGTTGAAACAGTTACTCTTGAGACATTCAGTAAGTTGGCTGTCCTGGTTGCTGATGCTCCAGTTAATCGGGCTCCCACACTCTGCCGTCTTTGGAACTCTGTTAGGTCTTCCATTGCAAGTCGACCTCTGCCTCTGAATGCAAATCCGAAATGTGCACTCTCGTAAACAACCTGCACAGAAGCCTAGTCCGTACTGAACACGCACAGTCCAGCGCGACACGTGCCTTACCTGCGTTGTTGACCGTCAGGCACAACCATCCCATTACTACCACTGTTCACATTATTTTGCCTATCCCCTGTATTTCTGTAGTCAATAAAAAGCGACACTTGAAGTGGTGTAAAGAGCGATGCAACTGGACTGTGGATGGCTGGAAACGAGTGATCTGAAGCGATGAGTAACTTCATACCTTGTGACAATCCGACGGAAGGGTTTGGGTATGACAAATGCACGGAGGGCGTTACCTGTCATCACAATATAGTGCCGGCAGAGAAGCAGAGGGGAGGTTATATTACGGTATGTAGGTGTTTTTCGCTGGTAGTGTTTGGTCCCCTTATTGCGCTTAAGAGAACGCTAAATGTGGAAGGCTATTGAATCTGCCTTTTGCCCATCATCCATGGCTCGCACGATATCGTGTGCGAAAAGGACAAGCTCATTTTCGCACGAGCTACAGTGGTTACAAGTACATATTAAACCACAAATCCCCGGCTGAGTACGTCACATCAAAGGCCTGCAAGAGGCAAGGGCGTAACCACACCTAGTAAAGCACTATGGTTGAGGATAAGCTTACTTTCTTTAAAATGGTGTAACTAAATCACTCCCACAACGAGCTACGGCCAATTTCGTCCGTCTCTCTGCTCCCTCGCGTGACCTAGTGCGAGGCCTCTAGTGACCTGCATGTCGACGGGACGTTACTCCCTGACCTCACTGCTTTGTGCGAGTTATGAACACGTGCCAGTCGATGAACAAAGCAAGCTTCCGCTCAGCTCTCTGCTGTGACAAACGCACGGAAAGGCACGCTCTGCTGATTCGAAAAAACATATCACAATTTACTACCTGGGGAAGCTCGACTAAAGGAACTCACACAACCTCCACGAAAACGCATCTCATAATTTGTCCGAAAAAGACCTATGATAGTGGTACGAGAATAAATGTGCTGTTCATAGCCACGAGTATAGTAGTGCAAGTATGATGAAGAATAAAATTTGAGGTATAGAATTTCTTGAACGATTTCTGCGGGTACGTACTTCACTAATCATTGCACAGTGTATGTCAGAGGTCTCAAAATTTTCCAAAAACTTTTGATTCAGTGCCACATCGACGATTTCGAATGGAAATTTGATACAACTACACCGAAACTATCCTGAAAAGCTGGAAGCAGCACGTTATCCTAAATGTACAGCCGTTTACTAATGCTAAAGTAATATATATTCTGAGCCGTGGAGTGTGTCACTGTTGTGCACCAATTACTCTGCAAACAATATCAGTAGCACTCTCAGTGTAAAGGGAAGTAACCCCAACGTATGGTACAGAGAAAAGCACCCTCCACCACGCATGCACAGTCTATGGAGTCGCTTAGTATATATATACACACACTACTGGTCATTAAAATTGCTACATCACGAAGATAACGTGCTACAGACGCGAAATTTAACCGACAGGAAGAAGATGCTATGATATGCAAATGATTAGCTTTTCAAAGCTTTCACACAAGGTTGGCGCCGGTGGCGACACCAACAACGTGCTGACATGAGGAAAGTTTCCAACCGATTTCTCATACACAAACAGCAGTTGACCGGCGTTGCCTGGTGAAACGTTGTTGTGATGCCTCGTGTAAGGAGGAGAAATGCGTACCATCACGTTTCCCACTTTGATAAAGGTCGGATTGTAGCCTATCGCGAGTGCGGTTTATCTTATCGCGAAATTGCTGCTCGCGTTGGTCTAGATCCAGTGACTGTTAGCAGAATATGGAATCGGTGGGTTCAGGAGGGTAATACGGAACGCGGTGCTGGATCCCAACGGCCTCGTATCACTAGCAGTCGAGATGACAGGCATCTTATCCGCATGCCTGTAACGGATCGTGCAGCCACGTCTCGATCCTTGAGTCAACAGATGGGGACGTTTGCAAGACAACTACCATCTGCACGAACAGTTCCACGACGTTTGCAGCAGCACGGACTATCAGCTCGGTGACCATGGCTACGGTTACCCTTGACGCTGCATCAGAGACAGGAGCGCCTGCGATGGTGTACTCAACGACGAACGTGGGTGCACGAATGGCAGAATGTCATTTTTTCGGATGAATCCAGATTCTATTAACAGCATCATGATGGTCGCATCCGTGTTTGGCGACATCGCGGTGAACGCACATTGGAAACGTGTATTCGTTGTCGCCATACTGGCGTATCACACGGCGTGATGGTATGGGTTGCCATTGGTTACACGTCTCCGTCACCTCTTGTTCGCATTGACGGCACTGAACAGTGGACGTTACATTTCAGATGTGTTGCGACCCGTAGCTCTAACCTTCATTCGATCCCTGCGAAATCCTACATTTCAGCAGGATAATGCACGACCACATATTGCAGGTCGTGTGCGGGCCTTTCTGGATACAGAAAATGTTCAACTGCTGCCCTGGCCAGCACATTCTCCAGATCTCTCACCAACTGAAAACGTCTGGTCAATGGTGGCCGAGCACCTGGCTCGTCACAATATGCCAGTCACTACTCTTGATGAACTGTGGTATCGTGTTGAAGCTGCATGGGCAGCTGTACCTGTACACGCCATCCAAGCTCTGTTTGACTCAATGCCCAGGCGTATCAAGGCCGTTATTACGGCCAGAGGTGGTTGTTCTGGGTACTGATTTCTCAGGATATATGCACCCAAATTGCGCGAAAATGTAATCACATGTAAGTTCTTGTATAACATATTTGTCCAATGAATACCCGTTTATTATCTGCATTTCTTCTTGGTGTAGCAATTTTAATGGCCAGTAGTGTATATACGGGGAGTGAGACTGACAGAGCACCACTTTCAGCGGCTTTTTCCTTCTTTTTCCACTGGGTAATGTGTAGGACACGGGGAATCAGTTTACAAGGAAGATAACTTCAAAACGCTCTTACGACTCATCATAGAATATTGCTCCAATATGTAGGACCCCGTCCAAATAGAACAGGGGGTATTGATCGCTTAAAAAGGGCAGTATGAATAGTCATGATTTGTTTGACACATAGGAGAATGTCACAGAGATGCTGATGAAACTGAAATGGCTGACACTTTCAGACACACACTGACTACAAAACCTTCCTGCAAAGTTACGAATCCAGTATTAAGTGAGGCGTCTAGGAATATACTACGACCTCGTACCTATCGTTCCCGTAGGGATCGCGGAACAGTATTAGACATACAAAGATAAGGATCAAGAGAACGTCTTCTTGTTGCTCGCTAACATTTGATGAGAAGCTTTAGTGCCGTTGTTGGGAAGATGCTGCCCCGTAGAGGAATTAAATCAGTATTCCAGAGCGGTCGCAAGCCCCTATACCTGGCTCTTCAAACTGCAGCTGTCTACGAACTTCGATATGAAAGCGATGAAGTCTACGTTGGTGAAACCGGGAGACCGATTAGCGCTCGCATGATGGAGTAGGAACGCTACGTACGACTGGAGCAACACAGCAAATCAGCTACAGTTGAACACTTCTTCCGGGACTGTGGCCGATCTGTTAGTTTTCAAGGGCCTGCTCGGCAGCCATGGATACAGCAGCATAATATAAGAGAGATTGTCGAAGAAATGAGATAATCGTGGTCCAGAACTGCGCTGCTCCTACAGTCGCAGGTTCGAATCCTGCCTCGGGCAGGTTAGTTAAGTTTAAGTAGTTTTAAATATAGGGGACTGATGACCTCAGATGTTAAGTCCCATAGTGCTCAGAGCCATGTGAACCATTTCTTTTAGATGATCGTGTGGCACTGATGGCTGGGAGATCCCATCCGGAGAATTTCCGCCGCCGGGTTGCAAGTCTCATTTCAGGCGACGCCACATTTGGCTGCTTGCTTGTCGGTAATGATGACATGATGAGGAGGACAATCCAACACACCACAAGCGGAGAAAATCTCCATCCCGACGGGAATCTAACTCGAGCGCGCTCTATGGTAGGTAAGCACGTGACCACTGATCCAAGCAGGCGCACATCGAAGAAATTAAACCCCATGACAGCTTCAACTGGGAGGATAGCCACAAGTTACCGTCAGCCTGGCTGCCAGCGATCCTAGTCCATCTGGTGGCGTATGTTCGCCAGCTAGAAACTCCACATGAGCCGGGTTCAATAGCATATCAAGCGCCCAGAGAACTGCCGTCTGGCATCAAGATCTCGCTGCAGGAAAATAAAACCCCCGTGTACAGGCTGACAGTAAACCGTTGTCTACGAATCATCTGCCACAGTAGCGCAGGTAATAGCCCACCGTGCCATCCGGGGTGGCCGAGCGGTTCTAGGCGCTACAGTCTGGAACCGGTCGACCGCTATGGTCCCAGGTTCCAATCCTGCCTCGGGCAAGGATGTGTGTGATGTCCTTAGGTTAGTTAGGTTTAAGTAGTTCTAAGTTCTAGGGGACTGATGATCTTAGAAGTTAAGTACCATAGTGCTGAGAGGCATTTGAACCATTTGAATAGCCCACCGTATAGCCACTGCTCCACAGCAATCTTTACTTCAAACTGTCGATCCCAGAACGTGACGTCAGTAGACACCTGACAATGAAATAAGACAATACACAGGGTGAGAATTAATAAAACTGACAAACCGCAGGAACGGATTCCTCATTGGAAATGGAGCAAAAAAGGTCCTATGAACATGTGTCCAGAAATGGACCGTGTGCGTGCATCGACAAAAACTCATCCCGGAACACAATACAGAGCTACACTGCATCCACGTCACGACAGATGTTCAAAGTGGCCTCCATGGGATGCAATGCAGGCGTTCACACTTCGGATCAAGGCTTGCCACACTCTTTCGCACGTATTGTTCTCTTTCCGAAAAGCGTCACAGGCGTCGTGAACACGCTATAAAAATTGCTCTGAGCACTAGGGGACTTAAACATCTGAGGTCATCAGTCCCCTAGAACTTAGAACTACGTAAATCTAACTAACCTAAGGACATCACACACATCCATGCCCGAGGCAGGATTCGAACCTGCGACCATAGCGGTTACGCGGTTCCAGACTGAAGCGCCTAGAACCGCTCGGCCACTCCGGCCGGCGTGAACATGCTGTTGAAGTGTCTGCACATCAGAACTGGTTCAGCATAATGCTTTTCTGATGGCTCCAAAACTAAAAAATCCTGGGGTTTAAGCCCGGTGATCTAGCTGGCCATGCCACAGGGCCTCCAGGTCTTATCCAACGTCCAGGGATGATAATGTTGAGGTGTCGTCGAACTGTAATGTAAAAGTGGGGTGGTGCTCTGTCAGGCACAAACCGCATAACCTGTCGTATTGCCAAATGCACATTCTCAAGCAGCCGAGGCAGACTATTCCGCAGAAAGTCCAGGTACGGTCCACCGCCGAGGCATTGTGGAATAATAACCGGTTCAGATATGTTATCGCCAGGAATCGCTGCCCGCACATTGACGCTGAACCGATGTTGATGAGACGCCTCAATCATTCCCCGAGGATTGTCTGTAGCCTACAAACGACGATTATGAAGATCGATGCTGCCAGTTGTGACAAAGGTTGCTTCGTCGTGTAAAGAAACTGCTTCTCTACTTCTGAAAAAAAAGCTTTCAAATAATAAAACATGACCTATACAAGGAATCTGACTACCCCTTTCAGTCATGGACGAAGAAAAAAAAATTGCATAGTCTTTGTCAGAACGTGCAGAATCTTATGTGGGGCGAATAAGACGTCAATTTTAATGTAAATATGGTATGCCAATGTTTCCATAATAAAAAAAAAATAAATTAGGTAATTCAGTACAATTATTATACAGATGCGATAAATCACTTTAATGGGGGCCAAATGAACAATTAAAGTCAATATAATTCCAGGAAACCTGCAAAAGTAAAGAAATAAATTATTGTAGGGGCCTACATAGACATCGCGCATCTGCTAGATGCCCACGAAATACGTAATTTTGTTTTGAAACTGACGGCCAATGAGAAAATAGGTTCAAAATACTATTGGTTAGTTTTCAAGCAGTAATGGTGGACAGCATCAGCTGGTAATACACGTAATTTTATGGTAGCTAATTTTACTGCACAAAAAATAAAATATATGCTCCCTCCAAAAGAAGTTACACACAAACATTAAAATAAAATTATGATGAGCAGCAAAATGTCTGAGAAGAATTTTGAAAGAAAATTATTAATTGAACTTTAATTTGGCGGGTTTTCAACACTATCAACAAGACGAAATATTGGAAAGAATATTTATTGGAACTAAACAAAATTGAACCTTGATATTGTGACAGTATTTTTAAAATAGATAATTTAACTACAGTTGTCTTTAATTTTGAAATGAGAGAGAGCGTAATAATTTTCTTTTAATGTCTTCACTGTTCATAGTGCTCAGAGCCATTTTTTGTCTTAACTGTTGCTGCAGGCAGTGCGATGACGTCAGCGGTGGTCCGCGCGGACGATGTGTGAAGTGAATCCTGGTTCGTGGCGTGAAGATAATGATGGATCCTCCAGTTTCATTAATATTCCAGTTACGGCGGTGGTCCACGTCTCCGTTGTAGTCGAATCAGCTGGCAGCACTGGCGCGATAATAATAGTTCCAGTGTGTGCGTTGTCGTTACGCGCGCGACGTTTTATTATTAAAAGTTTATTAATCACGCTGTGCGGGTAGGCCGGAATTATGCAATGTCTTTAGTATTTACGATATATAGCCAGTTAATGCCAATACTTCGCACAGTTCTTTCACCGTGTTGCCACGGGAAAACAGTCACATAAGTTTATCACTATAGCAGTCCGTTAAACATCAGTTCAATTTACGTCGTCGTCTTTAAGACAGTTTGGACGATATAATAAATGTTTCATGATCAAATCACAGCACTGTTCTTTTACTTAACATTTTTGGTTTGTTCCACTTTCACGCAATTCTAACAGTTACTGCCTCCACACGACAATGGTGTCTGGCTCACAGCTAATTGTCACAAGTTCACACAGTATGTAAAATCGTCACCGCAAACACTCGATATACTTTTCAGGTTTTACTGATCACTTAATAATGCACGATCTCCTATTAACACATCGGACGCACTGTAATTAATTGTTCCTCCACGTATCACCGTCTTTCACGCCGAACTTTTCAACGTTTCTCCACCCGCGAACCGGCCACGATACCACAACAACTCGCATCCTCTCTATCGATAGTCGTTCGCTCTCTCCCTCTCTCTGACACAGTACTTCTCCTAGCCTAACCAAAGATTTACAAAGCGTATAAAACCAGAACATTCATATTCGTACAATATAAAATATAAAACAGTAGCAAAATAAATGAAGAAACAATGTGACATATTAACAAATAAAGAATAGTTGAAATAAATGATATATACTTACTATGACAAGGTAATGCACGAAAGAAAAAAATATTATAAACTTTCGGGGAAAGCAATTTCTTTACAGTCGGAGCCGGCCGTTGGTGGCCGAGCGGTTCTAGGCGCTTCAGTGTGGAACCGCGCGACTGCTACGGTCGCAGGTTCAAACCCTTCCTCGGGCATGGATGTGTGTGATGTCCTTAGGTTAGTTAGGTTTAAGTAGTTCTAAGTTCTAGGGGACTGATGACCAGAGATGTAAGTCCCATAGTGCTCAGAGCCATTTGAACCATTTTTTACAGTCGGTAGAGAGGACTGATGATAAAAATCCCATAATTGTGATTGCAAAAACCACCTCTCTGCACGTTCGTCTGTCTGAAAGAACCCACGATCACACAACCAACCAAAGAGGTCTTGAAATGTTGTATGACGTGGTTGGTATCCTTGAAGGTACTTGTTTTGGTGTAGCTGTGCTGCCTCTCGACTGTTTCCATCTGCTTGGCCGTACACAAACACCATCTCGGCTTGTTCCCGACATGAATACCGGACCATTGTGATGCTTACAGTTCGCTGCGTCATTCACACAGCCTGTAACACCCAAAGAACACACCGCACGTTGTCAGAGGCACTTTCATTCGTCAGCGCCATCTACCGTGGCAACGATGCATTTCCGGACACAGGTTCCGCTATTTCCAGTCTGGAATCCCTCCCTGCAGTTTTTCGGTTTTATTAATGTTCACCCTGTGTAGGGGAAGACCTTGCCAAGTGCACTCCGTCTTCAGGCCACAAGTGGCCCATCGGGACCATCCGACCGCCGTGTCATCCTCATTTGAAGATGCGGATAGGAGGGGCGTGTGGTCAGCACACCGCTCCCCCGGTAGTTATGATGGTTTTCTTTGACCGGAGCCGCTATTCTTCGGTCGAGTAGGTCTTCAATTGGCGTCACGAGGCTGAGTGCACCACGAAAAATGGCAACAGCGCATGGCGGCCCGGATGGTCACCCATCCTAGTGCCGGCCACGCCCGACAGCGCTTAACTTCAGTGATCTGACGGGAACCGGTGTATCCACTGCGACCTTGCCCAGAATCCAGCAGTTATTCGCTCTGCAGAGTACCGCTGCAGAGTCGGTCGAAATGTCAGAATTCTAAAACTTTTAATGTTTCATAATGACGCCGCCTAATACCCTAAACGATTTTTTTCAAATTGACACTGACAGTTGAAGCAAACGAACTTACATAAGAATAAACTCACTGCGGAAGCATTAATATATTCTTTCCACACTCCATACGTGAATGAAGCGGCAAGAAACCCTAAAACGTACTACAACCCTCTGCCACGCTTCTCGCAATGGCTTGCAGAAGTACAGGTACAGATGTATATCTCGCGTCAGAGTTATGATAATGGTGTAAGAGAGATTACGTCCCGTACGGTTGCGTAGAGACAATAACTGTATCCTTACCCCGTACTCGAATAGAGAAGAATTAAAAGTCGGTGATAGTGGTATGAAGTACGCTCCGTCATGCAATATACACTGGCTTGCAGGCTATACTTATTGGTTTACACTGGTGAGCCAGAACTAGAGTTGCGCTTTGCCAAAACTATTGTTCGGTAGCCAACGACTTTTCTTTTAAATGGTTCAAATGGCTCAGAGCACTATGGGACTTAATATCTGACGTCATCAGTCCTCTAGGACTTAGAACTACTTAAACCTAACTAACATAAGGGCATCACACACATCAATGCCCGACGCAGGATTCGAACCTGCGACCGTAGCAGTCACGCGGTTCCAGACTGAAGCGCCTAGAACCGCTCGGACACACAGCCCGGCAATTTTTCTTTGTTTCTCTGTTTGTCTGCTTTTTTTGCGCATAATTAGAACCATACATCTTTCATCGTCAGTCCATTGTGTATTTTATATCCTTACAAAATTTGAATTGCGTTTTATAAGCAATAAAAATTAATGAATCGGCTATCTCCTACGCTATAATGTAACCAAAGCAGTTATTTTGATGCAAGTACAGTTTACCTGCATAAAAATAAAAAAACTTTTGGAGTTATTAACATTAGAAGACAGTCCTAGGTTGCACAATGCTCTTGTTTTTTAGCGAATAAGAGCATTCTGCAATCTAGGACTGTCTTTTAACATTAATCACAATAAATGGTTGCTGCACCACCGTGCCACAACAGATTAGAATGAGTTTCATCTAATTACTGGCAACGGCCTCGCCGCAGTGGATACACCGGTTCCCGTGAGATCACCGAAGTTAAGCGCCGTCGGGCGTGGTCGGCACTTGGAAGGGTGACCATCCAGGCCACCATGCGCTGTTGCCATTTTTCGGGGTGCACTCAGCCTTGTGATGCCAATTGAGGAGCTACTCGACCGAATAGTAGCGGCTTCGGTCAAGAATACCATTATAACGACCGGGAGAGCGGTGTGCTGACCCCACGCCCCTCCTATCCGCATCGTCCACTGAGGATGACACGGCGATCGGATGGTCCCGGTAGGCCACTTGTGGCCTGTAGACGGAGTGCTTTTTTTTAATCTAATTATTGTTGTTATTTTGTACTCAGTATAACGGTCTTCATAATGATCAAAGGCAAGAATTTCTATTTATTGCTAATAAGTGCAAAATTTGTTTGTGAATAACAGAAACGTGTTTTCTGTATCTCGAAAAAGCATTGAAGCGGCGTTTGATATGTCTTTTTGTATGTTTTTTTTTAGATTTTGCATTTTTTTGAGTAATTTGCGTTTGCTAGCGCAATGTGATAAATCTATTTTAGAATTTCAATTCTGCTGTAAATACTATTTATTTTTAAGAAACAGTTCGTAGGATAACTACATAGTACAAATGTTCCGGAGATAACGTGGTCCTTTATAGATCCTCAATGACTCTCCACATGGTTTACCACCTCCAGTTGAAAGAGCAATCTAGTAAATACAGAAACAAAGCGATCCAAACGAGGTAACGCCCATTAGGTATGCAACATACCTAACGTTCAGGTAACGCGGTTACGATCTTAACTGACCTACGCTAACAGGAAAGCTACCGTAGTCTACGCTTACTTGTGACAGAGTGCGGTAGCCGTTTGTATTTTGGTGCTAATGACAGCCAATGCAACGAAAGGCAATTGCCTAGCTTGGCTGGTGCTGATCTCCAACCAATGGTGCAGAATGACTCAGAATGTTGGAAGCAATTCATTACTTGTTCTTGGATGCTAGGCACAAATGTGAATGGGTTACGATGTGCCTGGTGCACAATACGGGGGTCCTCCCTTATGGTGGTCACATGTAATCGGTCAGAACCTTGACAACGTGTGTGCTTGCCCTCACATTCAATTGTATTCCTACATCGGGCCACTGTAATACTGAAATGTCTCACAAATCTGGATGGTGCGCGAATCGGTCAGGTGCCCAGATAGACCCATGATGAGGCCCTTTCAAACTCTGTCAGGCGCTGATAATGGTGTCTCACACGAGGCTTCGGCATGTCCTTCACAGTGATCCTCAATATCTGAGGCTGTTCATGTCCCTCATATAGCCCACCAAACCTGATAGCTACGCTAAACATGGAAAACAGCAAAGCGCTCCAGTAACCGTTCTATCTGGGACTGTAATCATTTACAAACAGCCCGATGGTGTGTAGTTGTGAAGCGTGTCGTTTGCCACGGTTCCTGTTTTCCCCTGGTTTATTTCTGTTTGAGGTTTCCGCTCTTTCCTAGAGGCGGTTGCTGAGCCTCCGCTAGCTCGCTACTAGCGCGTCCGCTGCGAGGTGGCGGTCAGCCGTGCAGAGCACGGAGGCAGTCGAGGCGAGTGCTTGGCCCTGCACGACCGTTCTGGAGCGGGACGCTAGGTGCCTCTCTGGTAAGTCTGGATGGGCCCAAAAATCCGGGGCGTGAGGACACAAGAGGCCGTAATTCTGTGGACAACGTTTGGTTTCCGTTCATAGGCTGGGGAAGCTAAGAAGTCCGTCTGCGGCTGCCAATAACCTCCAGGAGGTGGTGTCGTCACTGAAAGTAAGATTTTTCATCTAGTTATTGCAACGGTCCTCGTCTGGCGGGGACAATCTCCCGGTGTTGTGGGAGCTATTTATAACTGTGTGGCAACGTTTCTCTGCTTTGAGTCTGTGATCGGAAATTGCCTTGCGTGTGTGTTACTGGCCCCTTGCATGATCGTGTATTTGAATGCTATGCTGACTTACTTAAGGCGCGTGTCGTAAAAAAAAATAAAAAAATAAAAATTTCTGGCTGTGGACCTTCTGCAGGCCGTTGTTTTCCTATGGACGGCGTAGGTCACTGTGTGGATAAGCACGTTGTAAAATGTAAATAACCTTGTACTGTCTGGCGGAGAGGTAGAGTGAACTGTGGCCAGTTAATTTTATGGATGTCTGAATTGCAAGATTATGTTAATGTTCGCTAATATCTGTTGTGTTTTAGTACGTAAGCATATTTAACTTTAGTCATTGTTATTGTGTATATATTCTTGTGTTTAAGGAGTTTAGTTCAAATGGTTCAAATGGCTCTGAGCACTATGGGACTTAACTGCTATCAGTCCCCTAGAACTTAGAACTACTTAAACCTAACTAACCTAATTACATCACACACATCCATGCCCGAGGCAGGACTCGAACCTGCGACCGTAGCGGTCGCGTTGTTCCAGACTGTAGCGCCTAGAACCGCATGGCCACTCCGAAGGAGTTTAGTCCCCGTGGCATATAAGTGCTCTATTTAGTTATATTTAAGGTAGTGCTAGAGTTTCTATTTGGTAATCCGCCTAGCCACGAGTGATGTCGGTTGCTCGGACTCTCTGAAATGTTGGGTCTATTGGGTAGAGACCGTTGCTGACATGCTCTCCTCAGCTCCGAATCCCTGTATTGATACTACGGCGGTAATTCTGCCGGAATCTCATTTGCAGAAGTTATCAGTTCTTGTGAGCACAAATAAAGCTACCTATGCCTCTGTTATTTTCGTCCGCTCACCAGCAAGCTTTGGTTAATGATGAAAAATCGCCAACTGGTATTCGTCCAACCTACTGGCTCGTGTTAGACGAGTTCCCTTTCCAGTTCGGGTAAATGTTTCCTCCTTCTGGTTAAGCCGTCATCCTTCCCCAGCCCTGCTTGGGTAATACAGTGTGTTTCAGAAATGACCGGTATATTTGAAACGGCAATAAAAACTAAACGAGCAGCGATAGAAATACACCGTTTGTTGCAATTTGCTTGGGACAACAGTACATTTTCAGGGGACAAACTTTCGAAATTACAGTAGTTACAATTTTCAACAACAGATGGCGCTGCAAGTGATGTGAAAGATATAGAAGACAACGCAGTCTGTGGGTGCGCCATTCTGTACGTCGTCTTTCTGCTGTAAGCGTGTGCTGTTCACAACGTGCAAGTGTGCTGTAGACAACATGGTTTATTCCTTAGAACAGAGGATTTTTCTGGTGTTGGAATTCCACCGCCTAGAACACAGTGTTGTTGCAACAAGACGAAGTTTTCAACGGAGGTTTAATGTAACCAAAGGACCGAAAAGCGATACAATAAAGGATCTGTTTGAAAAATTTCAACGGACAGGGAACGTGACGGATGAACGTGCTGGAAAGGTAGGGCGACCGCGTACGGCAACCACAGAGGGCAACGCGCAGCTAGAGCAGCAGGTGATCCAACGGCGGCCTCGGGTTTCCGTTCGCCGTGTTGCAGCTGCGGTCCAAATGACGCCAACGTCCACGTATCGTCTCATGCGCCAGATTTTACACCTCTATCCATACAAAATTCAAACGTGGCAACCCCTCAGCGCCGCTACCATTGCTGCACGAGAGACATTCGCTAACGATATAGTGCACAGGATTGATGACGGCGATATGCATGTGGGCAGCATTTGGTTTACTGACGAAGCTTATTTTTACCTGGACGGCTTCGTCAATAAACAGAACTGGCGCATATGGGGAACCGAAAAGCCCCATGTTGCAGTCCCATCGTCCCTGCATCCTCAAAAAGTACTGGTCTGGGCCGCCATTTCTTCCAAAGGAATCATTGGCCCATTTTTCAGATCCGAAACGATTACTGCATCACGCTATCTGGACATTCTTCGTGAATTTTTGGCGGTACAAACTGCCTTAGACGACACTGCGAACACCTCGTGGTTTATGCAAGATGGTGCCCGGCCACATCGCACGGCCGACGTCTTTAATTTCCTGAATGAATATTTCGATGATCGCGTGATTGCTTTGGGCTATCCGAAACATACAGGAGGCGGCGTGGATTGGCCTCCCTATTCGCCAGACATGAACCCCTGTGACATCTTTCTGTGGGGACACTTGAAAGACCAGGTGTACCGCCAGAATCCAGAAACAATTGAACAGCTGAAGCAGTACATCTCATCTGCATGTGAAGCCATTCCGCCAGACACGTTGTTAAAGGTTTCGGGTAATTTCATTCAGAGACTACGCCATATTATTGCTACGCATGGTGGATATGTGGAAAATATCGTACTATAGAGTTTCCCAGACCGCAGCGCCATCTGTTGTTGAAAATTGTAACTACTGTTATTTCGAAAGTTTGTCTGCCTGAAAAGGTACTGTTGTCCCAAGCATATTGCAACAAACGGTGTATTTCTATCGCTGCTCGTTTAGTTTTTATTGCCGTTTCAAATATACCGGTCATTTTTGAAACACCCTGTAGTTGCCCGAGCGTCTATTGCCGCTCAATGTTCCAGGAGAATGAAATAACAGGTTAATTATCTACTCAACCGTTATGCCCAAGAATGGGGAATGAGAGTAGTTCTGGATAACCTAAGTATTGTACATTATTAAGATAATTCTAGGTTTCGAGAAATTGCTGTTTGGTAAAATTGAGCCTTCTCTGTCGGTAATCCGGCGTATTCCACGCTCCAACATTGTTATAGAACTGAAAGATTTGATTTTGATACATTTGCGAAGACGTGACTTAATTATTTGCTATTGATATTAGTTGCTTTAAATGAATCTTCTTTAATCTGTGGTTATAATTCTTAATGAGTGATCGTCCTTAACGGTGTAACATTTAATGTATGTCTGATTGTCCCCTATGCCACGTACTGACTCCATTCAGAGACTGAAAAGGTGATCCTTGCTCAAGTTTATGGGACTTTATTAACCGTTGATCTTTATCGTTTATGGTCTTAAATACATGTTTGTTAAAAAGGAATAATCACAGATTCCTATTGCTTATTAAGTTATTCTTAAGTTATGTAGCAAATCTTACGAGTGCAGATATTCTCTCACTGTTACACTTGCTTGTCCTGTGGTTTGCACTGAAGGGTGTGACAATAAATGCAAAATCTAAAGTGAAGCGTTGGGGCGAATTAATCCTTTCCCTTATCATTACCTTTAAGATAACTGATTGTTTGTCGCTTGTTATTGAAATTGGTTTAGAGAACAGTTTATTGATTGACCCCCTAGAAAGAGTATATCAACTTGTTACATTCACATAGAGCGTGTATTCTGGATTCTTCACTTTCTTTGTCAGGCAATGTACTTAATACTGTATGTCTATATCGATTTTTAATTTATTTTCATATGACCAATAATTTAAAATAAAAAGACGCTACTTTCATTAAAAATTCAAAGTCAGTATTTTTAACTAATATTTCTGTTTCTTGATACATATGGAATTTAAATAAAACTAGAAATACAGGGCTATTACAAATGATTGAAGCGATTTCATAAATTCACTGTAGCTCCATTCATTGACATATGGTCACGACACACTACAGATACGTAGAAAAACTCATAAACTTTTGTTGGGCTGAAGCCGCACTTCAGGTTTCTGCCGTCAGAGCGCTCGAGAGCGCAGTGAGACAAAATGGCGACATTAGCCGACAAAGCGTATGTCGTGCTTGAATTTCACTCACATCAGTCAGTCATAACAGTGCAACGACACTTCAGGACGAAGTTCAACAAAGATCCACCAACTGCTAACTCCATTCGGCGATGGTATGCGCAGTTTAAAGCTTCTGGATGCCTCTGTAAGGGGAAATCAACGGGTCGGCCTGCAGTGAGCGAAGAAACGGTTGAAAGCGTGCGGGCAAGTTTCACGCGTAGCCCGCGGAAAATTGGCTCATGCCACAACTGGAGACCGACAGCGCCGACTTCATCTTTCAACAGGATGGTGCCCCACCGCACTTCCATCATAATGTTCGGCATTTCTTACACAGGAGATTGGAAAACCGATGGATCGGTCGTGGCGGAGATCATGATCAGCAATTCATGTCATGGCCTCCACGCTCTCCCGACTTAACCCCATGCGATTTCTTTCTGTGGGGTTATGTGAAAGATTCAGTGTTTAAACCTCCTCTACCAAGAAACGTGCCAGAACTGCGAGCTCGCATCAACGATGCTTTCGAACTCATTGATGGGGACATGCTGCGCCAAGTGTGGGAGGAACTCGATTATCGGCTCGATGTCTGCCGAATCACTAAAGGGGCACATATCGAACATTTGTGGATGCCTAAAAAAACTTTTCGAGTTTTTGTATGTGTGTGCAAAGCATTGTGAAAATATCTCAAATAATAAAGTTATTGTAGAGCTGTGAAATCGCTTTAATCATTTGTAATAACCCTGTAGAAGTGGTTTCTAGCGAAAGTCTAACCAGCGGCTTCACTGCTATACACTGATCAGCCAGAACGTTACGATCACCCATCTAATACGCGGCGAGTCAATCTTTGGCACGGATAACAGCGGCGGCACTTCGTGACATGGGAGCAATGAGGTCTTGATAGGACGCTGGAGGGAGATGCACCACATCTGTCCACACGAGTCACCTTAACCCCCGTAAATTCTGAGGAGGGGGGCGATGAGCACTGAGATAACCCAGATGCTCTTCTGTCACATCCCAGATGCGTTCGATCGGGTACAGATCTGGCGAGGCGGGGTTGGGGGGGGCAGCACATCAATCCGAAGGTGCCACTGCGTTCCTCGAACCACTCCATCGCACTCCTCGCGTTGTGACATGGCGCATTATCTTGTTGAAAAATTCCACTGCCGTCGGGAAATATGATCGTCATGGACGGGTTTACGTGCTTTCCAACCAGTGTACGATGTTCCTTGTCCGTCATGGTGCCTTTGCACGAGCTCCACTTGACCCGTGGACGCCCACGTGAATGTTCCTCAGAGCACAGTGGAGCCGCCGCCAGCTCGCCTCCGTCCCATAGTACAGGTACCAAGGAGCTGTCCCCCGCGAACCCGAGCGATTCCCGCCCTCCGATCGTCATAGTGAACAAGGTATTGGGATTCGTCAGACCATGCAACGCTCCGCCACTGCATCAACGCCCAGCGCCAATGGTCACGTGCCCATTTCAGTCGCCGATGTTGTAGTGTTAATACGAGGTACATTCAAGTTCTAAGGCCTCCGGTTTTTTTCCTAATTAACTACTCATCCGAAATCGATGAAACTGGCGCTACTTCTCGACGTAATCGCCCTGCAGACGTACATATTTTTCACAACGCTGACGCCATGATTCCGTGGCACCGGCGAAGGCTTCTTTAGGAGTCTGTTTTGACCACTGGAAAATCGCTGAGGCAATAGCAGCACGGCTGGTGAATCTGCGGCCACGGAGAGTGTCTTTCGTTGTTGGAAAAAGCCAGTCACTAGGAGCCAGGTCAGGTAAGTAGGGAGCATGAGGAATCACTTCAAAGTTGTTATCACGAAGAAACTGTTCCGTAACGTTAGCTCGATGTGCAGGTGCATTGTCTCGGTGAAACAGCACACGCGCAGCCCTTTCCGGACGTTTTTGTTGCAGTGCAGGAAGGAATTTGTTCTTCAAAACATTTTCGTAGGATGCACCTGCTACCGTAGTGCCCTTTGGAACGCAATGGGTAAGGATTACGTCCTCGCTGTCCCAGAACATGGACACCATCATTTTTTCAGCACTGGCAGTTACCCGAAATTTTTTTGGTGGCGGTGAATCTGTGTGCTTCCATTGAGCTGACTGGCGCTCTGTTTCTGGATTGAAAAATGGCATCCACGTCTCATCCATTGTCACAAGCGACGAAAAGAAAGTCCCATTCGTGCTGTTGTTGCGCGTCAACATTGCTCGGCAACGTGCCACACGGGCAGGTGTGTGGTCGTCCGTCAGCATTCGTGGCACCCACCTGGATGACACTTTTCGCATTTTCAGGTCGTCATGCAGGATTGTGTGCACAGAACCCACAGAAATGCCAACTCTGGGGGCGATTTGTTAAACAGTCATTCGGCGATCTCCCAAAACAATTCTCTCCACTTTCTCGATCATGTCGTCAGACCGGCTTGTGCGAGCCCGAGGTTGTTTCGGTTTGTTGTCACACGATGTTCTGCCTTCATTAAACTGTCGCACCCACGAACGCACTTTCGACACATCCATAACTCCATCAACACATGTCTCCTTCAACTGTCGATGAATTTCAATTGGTTTCACACCACGCAAATTCAGAAAACGAATGATTGCACGCTGTTCAAGTAAGGAAAACGTCGCCATTTTAAGTATTTAAAACAGTTCTCATTCTCGCCGCTGGCGGTAAAATTCCATCTGCCGTACGGTGCTGCCATCTCTGGGACGCATTGACAATGAACGCGGCCTCATTTTAAAACAATGCGCATGTTTCTATCTCTTTCCAGTCCAGAGAAAAAAATCGGAGGCCTTAGAACTTGAATGCACCTCGTATTGTCACCTGCATGGGTAGTAGGCTGCGGAGGCCCATCGTTAGGAGTGCTCGGTGCACTGTGTATTCAGACACACTTGTACTCTGCCCAGCATGAAAGCCTGATGTTAGTTCCGCCACAATTCGCCGCCTGTCCTGTTTTAACAGTCCGCCCAGCCTACGACGTCCATCATCTGTAATGAGGGGTGGCCGCCGAGCCGCAAGACCTCTGGATGTGGTTTCACTCTGGTTTCGCCGCAAGTTGAAAATGCTCACCACAGCACTCCTGAAACATCCAACAAAATGTTGAAATAATTTACGGGTTTGCCGCCGGGTGACGTCGTCGACCACCGCCGAAATTTCGGCAGGCGCACACCCTGCCACTCTCAAGGCACAACTGCAAGTAGGAAGCAATGTGCAAGGGTTCACAGAGGAGAAACAAGGAAAATGCCACACACAGAACAAGTGACCACAAAGTCAACACACAACCAAAGATAACCATCATCAGAAATATCGATAGCGACTATTAATCAACAGGTGAGGTAGCCCTAATTCTGTCCCTCTGTTTTTTTATGAGAGACACAGCCGGATTCCAAGCGGCATTTAGACAAAATCCACCATCTCCGTGTATAAGGTTGCTTAATAGTTTGATTTCAACAGCTTTCTTAATGACACTATCCCAATAGCTGGGCGTGCAAGCCAGAATCTCAGTGTTGTTGTATTCCATAGGATGACTGGTGTCAAGTGTAAGGGGTCCATAGGCCCTTACTATAACTTTGCACTTGGCACAGGTCGATAGGACGAACAATCGATTGTGAAGTGTTGAGAGAGCGAGTGTCGAGATGGGCCAGTTGTGGTTGGCGGGTGTGGTGTGTGTGTGTGTGAAGGCCATTGTCGAAATAAGGTCTTTAACGGAGAAGGGTGTCGCCATCGCCGTGGTTAGACCCCTATGTAATAGATTAATACCGGGAAAGTGAAGAAGTATCATTATGAAAGTGATCAGTGACGTTACTAGTACCGATATTTGGTTTCGCGTCTACCGCACCGGCCTAACCTTGGATTGCAGTGTTGGATTCAGTGATGGATTACCGTGTGACGATAATGGAAAATGAATAAAGCCTGTGCTGAGATTAGCCGTAATTAGATATGTATGACGAAGGCAGTGGCTATCTCCTTTTTTGTGTTTTGAGAAGAATATAAGTTCGTAATTAGTAAAACTGTGTTGGTGTTCCTCATTACCAGACATTCAGTATTATAGTATTGAGCAGAACGAACTGGAAAGTAACAACTTCCGTAGCAGTCAGTTCCGATTGCCAGCCCCATTAGGTTCACGGTCATGTTAATAAGAAATATTGGGCTGCTATTCGATCAGATTAGGTCGGGATAATAAACGGAGGTGTTACACAAGGCAATGTTCTGCAATAGCGGATTTGCTCGGCTGTTGTAAGCGCGTGTGACGCTTATGTTCAATACACCGATTGTCTGATTGTCTGACCAATATATGACATGGCACAACTGCAAGGAATAGACACCAGCCTTACACAAACCAAGATCATCTTTTACGGAAGCCAACCGGGCCTTAATCTTAGAAGGTGGTCGAAAAACACACTTCACACCATATTTCCGCAAAATACGGCCAATTCTGTTGGAAATGCTTCCTGCGTAAGGCAAAAAGGCCGTAGATTCAGGTGAAACTTCGTTGCTATCGTCACTCACAGAAGGCTGATAGCGCAACACACGTTTGATCTGCCTCTCACTATAACCATTCTGACGAAAGGTAACATCGAGATGTGATAGCTCAGCTGCCAAACTTTCAGGGTCTGAGATAACGTGGGCCCTGTGAACCAAGGTACGAATTACTCCTTCAAGCTGAGCTGGATGGTGACAACTGTCAGCTTGCAGATACAAGTCAGTGTGACTAGGCTTCCTACGAGGTGCATTCAAGTTCTAAGGCCTCCGATTTTTTTTCTCCGGACTGGAAAGATATAGAAACATGCGCATTGTTTTAAAATGAGGCCCCGTTCATTGTCAATATGTCCCAGAGATGGCAGCACCGTATGGCAGATGGAATTTTACCGCCAGCGGCGAGAATGAGAACTGTTTTAAATACTTAAAATGGCGACGTTTTCCTTACTTGAACAGCGTGCAATCATTCGTTTTCTGAATTTGCGTGGTGTGAAACCAATTGAAATTCATCGACAGTTGAAGGAGACATGTGGTGATGGAGTTATGGATGTGTCGAAAGTGCGTTCGTGGGTGCGACAGTTTAATGAAGGCAGAACATCGTGTGACAACAAACCAAAACAACCTCGGGCTCACACAAGCCGGTCTGACGACATGATCGAGAAAGTGGAGAGAATTGTTTTGGGGGATCGCTGTATGACTGTGGAACAGATCGCCTCCAGAGTTGGCATTTCTGTGGGTTCTGTGCACACAATCCTGCATGACGACCTGAAAATGCGAAAAGTGTCATCTAGGTGGGTGCCACGAATGCTGACAGACGACCACATGGCTGCCCTTGTGGCATGTTGCCAAGCAATGTTGACGCGCAACGACAGCATGAATGGGACTTTCTTTTCATCGGTTGTGACAATGGATGAGACGTGGATGCCATTTTTCAATCCAGAAACAAAGCGCCAGTCAGCTCAATGGAAGCACACAGATTCACCGCGACCAAAAAGATTTCGGGTAACCGCCAGTGCTGAAAAAATTATGGTGTCCATGTTCTGGGACAGCGAGGGCGTAATCCTTACCCATTGCGTTCCAAAGGGCACTACGGTAACAGGTGCATCCTACGAAAATGTTTTGAAGAACAAATTCCTTCCTGCACTGCAACAAAAACGTCCGGGAAGGGCTGTGTGTGTGCTGTTTCACCAAGACAACGCACCCGCACATCGAGCTAATGTTACGCAACAGTTTCTTCGTGATAACAACTTTGAAGTGATTCCTCTTGCTCCCTACTCACCTGACCTGGCTCCTAGTGACTTTTGGCTTTTTCCAACAATGAAAGACACTCTCCGTGGCCGCACATTCACCAGCCGTGCTGCTATTGCCTCAGCGATTTTCCAGTGGTCAAAACAGACTCCTAAAGAAGCCTTCGCCGCTGCCATGGAATCATGGCGTCAGCGTTGTGAAAAATGTGTACGTCTGCAGGGCGATTACGTCGAGAAGTAACGCCAGTTTCATCGATTTCGGATGAGTAGTTAATTTTAAAAAAAAATCGGAGGCCTTAGAACTTGAATGCACCTCGTATAAACAGAATGTCGCCGGCCGTTGTAGCCGAGCGTTTGTAGGCGCTTCAGTCTGGAACCGCGCCACAGCTACGGTCGCAGGTTCGAATCCTGCCTCGGGCATGGATGTGTGTGATGTCCTTAGGTTAGTTAGGTTTAAGTAGTTCTAAGTTCTAGGGGACTGATGACCTCAGATGTTAAGTCCCACAGTGCTCAGAGCCATTTGAACCATTTTTTTGAACGTACCATCAGTCTTCCTTCTGGCCAACACATCAAGGAAGGGAAGGCATCTCTTCTTTTCCACCTCCATAGTGAACTAAATATTCGGGTGGATTGAGTTCAGGTGTTCCAAAAACAGGTTTAAATTCTCACTACCATGAGGCCAAACAACAAAAGTATCGTCTACATATCGGAAAAAACACGCAGGTTTCAAGGTCGCTGACTCCAATATACGTTCCTCAAAGTCCTCCATAAACGATGGAGGTCGACGACGTCACCCGGCAGCAATCCCGTAAATTATTTGAACATTCAATTCGCCGGGAAAAGTTAGAGTCTCACATCCAACAAAATGTGTAGTTTTCCAAATGCTCGTACCGAGCCTTCAGGCCATCACAATCTGCCCTCGGGCAAACTCGGATAGATCGAGCGCCTTCGCACTCTACACACGGACAGCTCTCTCACTGGTACTGCGCGCATCGTGCGTGTGTCTCAGCAGCAGTCACTCCTCGCCAGGTGACGCTCGTATCGCCTGGACTCGCTTATATCGATAGCGGGCTGGAGATCCCAATGTTCTTGCTGATCAGTGTACTTCACTGTACGCTCAAAGACCAGCGGCTGTCCTCATCAGCGAGAACTGTTTTGTACTTAACAGAGATTAGAAATTCCAATCTTCAACGTCTGTTTATTGAGTTTTTTTGCGAACTGCGTAGTATTGCTTTAGCAAATTGAAACCTGGTCATTGGTCTTCCAATCATATAAGTGAGCAACATGGAAGAGAATCAGTATGTAAAGAGCCCTTTTATGCGAATATCATATATACGACAACCTTAAGCGTAATGAGAAAAAATGGTTCAAATGGCTCTGAGCACTATGGGACTCAACTGCTGTGGTCATAAGTCCCCTAGAACTTAGAACTACTTAAACCTAACTAACCTAAGGACACCACACACATCCATGCCCGAGGCAGGATTCGAACCTGCGACCGTAGCGGTCGTGCGGTTCCAGACCGTAGCGCCTTTAACCGCTCGCCCACTCTGGCCGGCCGTAATGAGAACTCCTCTAAATTTGAACTAACGGTGTTTGTAATTTAGGCGACCGCAACAGAATTCACTTCTTGTTGTCCCACTGCCCATTACTATCTACATAAATCACAAGCTATGACAAAGAATCTGAAAAGTGAAATACACTACTGGCCATTTAAATTGCTACACCAAGAAGAAATGCAGATGATAAATGGGTATTCATTGGACAAATATATTGTATTAGAGCTGACATGTGATTACATTTTCACGCAGTTTACGTGCATAGATCCTGAGAAATCAGTACCCAGAACAACCACCTATGGCTGTAATAACGGCCTTCATACGCCTGGGCATTGAGTCAAACAGAGCTTGGACAGCCTGAACACGATACCACAGTTCATCAACAGCAGTGACTGGCGTATTGTGACGAGCCAAGTGCTCGGCCACCATTGACCAGACGTCTTCAGTTGGTGAGAGATCTGGAGAATGTGCTGGCCAGCGCAGCAGTCGAACATGTTCTGTATCCAGAAAGGCCCGTACAGGACCTGCAACATGCGGTCGCGCATTATCCTGCTGAAATGTAGGGTTTCGCAGGGATCGAATGAGGGGTACAGCCACGGGTCGTAACAGATCTGAAATGTAACGTCCACTGTTCAAAGTGCCGTCAATGCGAACAAGAGGTGACCGAGACGTGTAACCAATGCCACCCCATACCATCACGCCGGGTCATAAGCCAGTATGGCGATGACGAATACACGCTTCCAATGTGCGTTCACCGCGATGTCGCCAAACACGGATGCGACCATCATGATGTTTTTAACAAAATCTGGATTGTTTCGAAAAAATGACGTTTTGCCATTCGTGCACGCAGGTTCGTCGTTGAGTACACCATCGCAGGCGCTCCTGTCTGTGATGCAGTGTCAAGGGTAACCGCAGCCATGGTCTCCAAGCTGATAGTCCATGCTGCTGCAAATATCGTCGAACTGTTCGTGCAGATGGTTGTTGTCTTGCAAACGTTCCCATCTGTTGACTCAGGGATCGAGACGTGACTGTACGATCCGTTACAGCCATGCGGATAAGATGCCTGTCATCTCGACTGCTACTGATACGAGGCCGTTGGGATCCAGAACGGCGTTTCGTATTACTCTGCTGAACCCACCGATTCCATATTCTGCTAACAGTCATTGGATCTCGACCAACGCGAGCAGCAATGTCGCGATACGATAAACCGCAATCGCGATAGGCTACAGTCCGACCTTTATCAAAGTCAGAAACGTGATGGGACGCATTTCTCCTCCTTACTCGAGGCATCATAACAACGTTTCACCAGGCAACGCCGGTCAGCTGCTGTTTGTGCATGAGAAATCGGTTGGAAACTTTCCTCATGTCAGCACGTTGTAGGTGTCGCCACCGGCGCCAACCTTGTGTAAATCCTGTGAAAAGCTAATCATTTGCATATCACAGCATCTTCCTGTCGGTTAAATTTCGCGTCTGTAGCACGTCATCTTCGTGGTGCAGCAATTTTAATGGCCAGTAGTGTAATACAGCAAAATGTTTTGATAAATTCCATTTAACTTCATTATAATTTTTTTTGTTTGGAACTCGTAAAAATATTTGTACACAAACATAAACAATGCCATTGATAAATGTTATTTCTGAAATCTGTGGTAAAAACTGTGGACACTGTTTTTAAAAACGTGCACTAGTGTATGAAAAGACGAGTTCCCGCGATTCTAATTAATTTTGAGATAGAATTATAACGAAGTTGTAAAATACCGGTCGTGTACCCCGAATGGTGTACGCAATAAGAGAAATGTTCGAAAAGTAAGGTCCGATCGGGTGCAAAATGGAAACCACAGTGAAAATCCCATGGAGCTTTGCACAGATGTATTGGGCAGTGTCTCAGGTATGCCAGTCGATCGCATCATGTCCTCTTTTCAGTTCTGAGTGCACAGTGAGCACCTAAAGGTGCCTAGATAAATAGTGTCTCTCGCCAAGTATGAGGGCTTGCGAGAGATTTCGCATGATGTCATGCAGGCCACATAACAAAACTGTCATACGTTTCCTACTCCATGACAATTCTGGGCCAGAATGCTCAGGAACAATGAAGATGCTCCTGCAGTGTTCTTTACAGGAAGTGTTTGAACACCCAAAATACAGCCCATAATTGGCTCCCCCTGAGTCTCTGCTCGTATGAATCGCTGGCCATGAAGACAATATTTTGGCACTGCCAACGAGCTGTAAGCCAGCATAGAGAATTGGCGGAAAACACAAGCCGCTGCCTTCAATGACGAGGGCATTGGAAAGTTGGTACAACGCTACGACACATGTATAAGTCGGGGCGGCGAGTGCGTACAGAAATAGCTGTTAGTGGTACTGGAGGTAACTGACACCGTGAATCCTGCAGGGGTGTCGACAAATCCGTAACAGTACGACGGGGTGGAGATACCTACTGAACAGCGCGTTATAAGGCATCCCGGATATGCCCAGCATTGAAATCTGCAGCAATTTGCGGAATGATTGCACTTCCGCCACATTGAACGATTCTCTTAAGTCCCGTTCTTGTGGGGGGGGGGGGGGGGGGGTTTGGTGGCCATTGGATGCGTTCAAACCCGGAAGAGTGTTCTGGACGTATGGGATGTCGCATTGTCCTAATGGAATTGCCCAAGTCCGTCGGAACGCACAGTGGACATGAATGGATGCAGGTGATCACACAGGATGCTTAAGTTCGTGCCACCTGTCAGAGTCGCATCTAGACATATCAGAGGTCCCTTATCACTCCAACTGCACGCGCCCCACACCATTATAGAGCCTCCACCAGCTTGAAGAGTCCCCTGCTGATATGCACGGTCCATAGATTCATGAGGTTGTCTCCAAACCGTCCGCTCTATACAATTTGAAACGAGACTCGTTCTACCAAGCAATATGTTTCCAGTCCAATGTCGGGGTTGACGGGCCAAGACGAGGCGTAATGCTTTGTTTCGCGCAGTCATATAGGGTACACGTGTGGGCATTCGGCTACTAAAGCCCAAATCGATGTTTCTACCGAAAGCGATTATATGTTTGTAAAAAAGTAGTGGGATTGCGCCCTATATAGTTATACAACAATTAACAATTAACGTTCTGCCATTCTATGATAAACATAATTTAGAGCTAGTGCAGGGGTAAAACACCGTAAGGGCGTAGCTCACATACCGATATTGCCCTCGTGATCGAAGCCTCTGAATTTTTAATCGCCATTTCACGTACTGTTTGCACTGAAATTACGCTACACTCAATACCACACCGCCGTTCTGTTCAGCCATGCCACAGCTGCGTCACCAGTAATTACCCGCCGACGACCGCGCATTACAACATATAAAAAGTAGACGAGGCCGGTAGTGCAAGGTTACACGCAACCCGATTAATTCTTTCTACCAAAGCAGCTATATGTACGGTGGAAAACGAAGTTATTTTCTCGTAACTTGCCGACGAAGTTCTTGCGTCCAGATAAGGTAGTCGACAGTACCGACACCGAACTGCCAATCACACATTTTTACTTCTCATGACCGGCAGACCGACGTGCAAGGCTGGTTCTACGCTAGATTACGTCACAGCTGATAACACACGCCTTTCTGAAGGTCTCACACTGTGTTTCCTATTTACGACTTCCCTATACGAGCTGACCCGCTTGTCACATTCCTCGACCACCTAACGTAGCCAGGAGACGGTACAAGTGAAACGTCCCCTTAGAAAAATTATACATGACTGTGCTTATACTGACACACAATATTTTTAGCGCAACGCAATCTGACTTTCAGAAATCCCTACAAAAGAATGGCCCTGACTAACATTAAACTATACCTTTCACAAATCACTTACCTCACAAAAATCCTCATTACTCGAACTACTGCAATACAGCGAGCGCCACTACTGCCAGCTAAATAAAAGATTCAAACTACGGAAGGCACTAACTACTGATAGGTATAGTTAGCAATTGAAAAATGTTAATAGAGAACAAACAATGTATTTACCTTAACAGTCATAATATATACACTCCTGGAAATGGAAAAAAGAACACATTGACACCGGTGTGTCAGACCCACCATACTTGCTCCGGACACTGCGAGAGGGCTGTACAAGCAATGATCACACGCACGGCACAGCGGACACACCAGGAACCGCGGTGTTAGCCGTCGAATGGCGCTAGCTGCGCAGCATTTGTGCACCGCCGCCGTCAGTGTCAGCCAGTTTGCCGTGGCATACGGAGCTCCATCGCAGTCTTTAACACTGGTAGCATGCCGCGACAGCGTGGACGTGAACCGTATGTGCAGTTGACGGACTTTGAGCGAGGGCGTATAGTGGGCATGCGGGAGGCCGGGTGGACGTACCGCCGAATTGCTCAACACGTGGGGCGTGAGGTCTCCACAGTACATCGATGTTGTCGCCAGTGGTCGGCGGAAGGTGCACGTGCCCGTCGACCTGGGACCGGACCGCAGCGACGCACGGATGCACGCCAAGACCGTAGGATCCTACGCAGTGCCGTAGGGGACCGCACCGCCACTTCCCAGCAAATTAGGGACACTGTTGTTCCTGGGGTATCGGCGAGGACCATTCGCAACCGTCTCCATGAAGCTGGGCTACGGTCCCGCACACCGTTAGGCCGTCTTCCGCTCACGCCCCAACATCGTGCAGCCCGCCTCCAGTGGTGTCGCGACAGGCGTGAATGGAGGGACGAATGGAGACGTGTCGTCTTCAGCGATGAGACTCGCTTCTGCCTTGGTGCCAATGATGGTCGTATGCGTGTGTGGCACCGTGCAGGTGAGCGCCACAATCAGGACTGCATACGACCGAGGCACACAGGGCCAACACCCGGCATCATGGTGTGGGGAGCGATCTCCTACACTGGCCGTACACCACTGGTGATCGTCGAGGGGACACTGAATAGTGCACGGTACATCCAAACCGTCATCGAACCCATCGTTCTACCATTCCTAGACCGGCAAGGGAACTTGCTGTTCCAACAGGACAATGCACGTCCGCATGTATCCCGTGCCACCCAATGTGCTCTAGAAGGTGTAAGTCAACTACCCTGGCCAGCAAGATCTCCGGATCTGTCCCCCATTGAGCATGTTTGGGACTGGATGAAGCGTCGTCTCACGCGGTCTGCACGTCCAGCACGAGCGCTGGTCCAACTGAGGCGCCAGGTGGAAATGGCATGGCAAGCCGTTTCACAGGACTACATCCAGCATCTCTACGATCGTCTCCATGGGAGAATAGCAGCCTGCATTGCTGCGAAAGGTGGATATACACTGTACTAGTGCCGACATTGTGCATGCTCTGTTGCCTGTGTCTATGTGCCTGTGGTTCTGCCAGTGTGATCATGTGATGTATCTGACCCCAGGAATGTGTCAATAAAGTTTCCCCTTCCTGGAACAATGAATTCACGGTGTTCTTATTTCAGTTTCCAGGAGTGTATTTTAGTTCATGACATCCAGTGTTACAAATTTCAAAACTCCGCCAACTCTCTCCCCACATCCACCACTGCTGGCGGCTCACCTCCAACTGCGCAACGCTACGCGCTGTTCACGTCCAGCTGCCCAACACTACAATGGCAGACAACAATGCAAACTATCCACAGACTGCACACAGCACAGCCAGTGATTTTCATACAGAGAGCGCTACGTGGCGGCAGCGTTACCAATATAAGAACCTAAACAGCCTACTTACACAAGCACACCTCAGGTCATCACTTACTGCTTCCGTCTTTTTCCAAAAGGTACTTACGTTAAATTCAGATTTTTTAAAATATATGTGAGCCAAGTTTGGTTGATTTTCCTGCAAACGTTCCAGGGTTTTACTTTCCCTTCCCGTCACCGCGCTCCCCTCCTCCCTCCCCATTCCACAGGGTTAAATCTCCGCAGCAATGTCACTACTCAGTCTACCAACCCAAAAAATCTGTTCTTTCGATGCTGGTGTCATTCTATTATGCATGATCCGTCCATACCTTCACCCTATCCCCAAGGTGCGAGAGCATCTTGCACCCACGGCAATTTAGGTAGTACATCAGTGTGCACCAGGTGAGGTTGAAATTGCTGCAGGCGCTCCAGAGGTATGCTTTCATACTACCCTTTTCTATGGCTCCTTCTCCTCTCCCTTCCACCCTAACCCCCAGAGCTTAAGTCTCATCAGAATTATATGAATTTGTGGTGTCTGTCCTTTCGGACGTGTTCGAAGAAACGCGTACCACGCATTCAAATAGCTGATTCTCCTCGGTGAGCAACGAATGCACAACCTTCAGTGTCGATCCACAATTCGTTGGACTTCCTGCGGGAAACTCAGAGAAGCGAGCATGGAGGACGGACGGCGAATTGCGAATAGGTGTCGCTATGTAGGAATGTGGGTCGGACGAGAGGCATGACGAAATAGTCTGCACAAGTGCGCCAAACACTGTGACAACGTGACGCAGGGGTTAACCCAACTGCCCAGTAAGCAAGAGATCCTGGGTTCGAATCCCGGTATGGTACACATTTTATCTCGTCGCTGCTGATTCCGCATAAAGTCCCGATGTAGCTGACATCAATAGTTCCTTCCCTTTCCTTTCGTTTCTCCCCCCTCCACCCCCAAATTACATAATGCTCATAAGCATTGTACCAAAAGTCTGTTGACAAAGAAAACGATGGATTTGGCAGTAATTTCTTTCAATTATTTCTACACATCAACCTCCACTGGCACCCCATCCTAAGGATGCTAGGATTAACACACACACACACACACACACACACACACACACACACACACACACATACATACGGGTATGGAGGTATATACGACTTTTTTCTATGTCTACGGAAAATCAAACGACGTACAGGTAATACAGATTATAGGAATCGACGAAAATCTATATACTACTTTCCACGAAAACTACTGTTGATAGAGCTATCGCTGTTTTTCTGATGCTCACAAACGACACGTTTGAAGAACGTAAAGCTAAGAAATTCATACTATTTCGTCCAGACAAAGCACGTTGGTCGCAAAGTATATGAAATGCAGTGCACCAGTCGAAAGAGGGTCGCAACTTGGGGAACGCTGTAGTTCCTCTGGACTCGGTCAATAGCGCTACTTGGCGAACGACGTCGAGCGAATATATCATACTTTTCCTTGTATGTGAACACCTAGTGTGCTTGTAAACATGATTTTAACTACACTACTGGCCATTAAAATTGCTACACCAAGAAGAAATGCAGATGATAAACGGGTATTCATTGGACAGATATATTATACTAGAACTGACGTGTGATTACATTGTCACGCAATTTGGGTGCATAGATCCTGAGAAATCAGTACCCAGACCAACCACCTCTGGCAGTAATAACGACCTTGATACGCCTGAGCATTGACTCAAACAGAGCTTGGATGGCGTGTACAGGTACAGCAGCCCATGCAGCTTCCACACGGTACCACAGATCATCAAGAGTAGTGACTGGCGTGTTGTGACGAGCCAGTTGCTCGGCCACCATTGACCAGACGTTTTCAATTGGTGAGAGATCTGGAGAATGTGCTGGCCAGGGCAGCAATCGAACATTTTCTGTATCCAGAAAGGCCCGTACAGGACCTGCAACATGCGGTCGTGCATTATCCTGCCTGTCATCTCATCTCGACTGCTAGTGATACGAGGCCGTTGGGATCCAGCACGGCGTTCCGTATTACCCTCCTGAACCCACCGATTCCATTTTCTGCTAACAGTCAGTGGATCTCGACCAACGCGAGCAGCAATGTCGCGATACGATAAACCACAATCGCGATAGGCTACAGTCCGACCTTTATCAAAGTCGGAAACGTGATGGGACGCATTTCTCCTCCTTACACGAGGCATCAAAACAGCGTTTCACCAGGCAACGCCGGTCAACTGCTGTTTGTGTATCAGAAATCGGTTGGAAAATTTCCTCATGTCAGCATGCTGAAAAGCTAATCATTTGCATATCACAGCATCTTCTTCCTGTCGGTTAAATTTCGCGTCTGTAGCACGTGAATCTCGTGGTGTAGCAATTTTAATGGCCAGTAGTGTACACTCCTGGAAATTGAAATAAGAACACCGTGGATTCATTGTCCCAGGAAGGAGAAACTTTATTGACACATTCCTGGGGACAGATACATCACATGATCACACTGACAGAACCACAGGCACATAGACACAGGCAACAGAGCATGCACAATGTCGGCACTAGTACAGTGTATATCCACCTTTCGCAGCAATGCAGGCTGCTATTCTCCCATGGAGACGATCGTAGAGATGCTGGATGTAGTCCTGTGGAACGGCTTGCCATGCCATTTCCACCTGGCGCCTCAGTTGGACCAGCGTTCGTGCTGGACGTGCAGACCGCGTGAGACGACGCTTCATCCAGTCCCAAACATGCTCAATGGGGGACAGATCCGGAGATCTTGCTGGCCAGGGTAGTTGACTTACACCTTCTAGAGCACGTTGGGTGGCACGGGATACATGCGGACGTGCATTGTCCTGTTGGAACAGCAAGTTCCCTTGCCGGTCTAGGAATGGTAGAACGATGGGTTCGATGACGGTTTGGATGTACCGTGTACTACTCAGTGTCCCCTCGACGATCACCAGTGGTGTACGGCCTGTGTAGGAGATCGCTCCCCACACCATGATGCCGGGTGTTGGCCCTGTGTGCCTCAGTCGTATGCAGTCCTGATTGTGGCGCTCACCTGCACGGCGCCAAACACGCATACGACCATCATTGGCACCAAGGCAGAAGCAATTCTCATCGCTGAAGACGACACGTCTCCATTCGTCCCTCCATTCACGCCTGTCGCGACACCACTGGAGGCGGGCTGCACGATGTTGGGGCGTGAGCGGAAGACGGCCTAACGGTGTGCGGGACCGTAGCCCAGCTTCATGGAGACGGTTGCGAATGGTCCTCGCCGATACCCCAGGAGCAACAGTATCCCTAATTTGCTGGGAAGTGGCGGTGCGGTCCCCTACGGCACTGCGTAGGATCCTACGGTCTTGGCGTGCATCCGTGCGTCGCTGCGGTCCGGTCCCAGGTCGACGGGCACGTGCACCTTCCGCCGACCACTGGCGACAACATCGATGTACTGTGGAGACCTCACGCCCCACGTGTTGAGCAATTCGGCGGTACGTCCACCCGGCCTCCCGCATGCCCACTATACGCCCTCGCTCAAAGTCCGGCAACTGCACATACGGTTCACGTCCACGCTGTCGCGGCATGCTACCAGTGTTAAAGACTGCGATGGAGCTCCGTATGCCACGGCAAACTGGCTGACACTGACGGCGGCGGTGCACAAATGCTGCGCAGCTAGCGCCATTCGACGGCCAACACCGCGGTTCCTGGTGTGTCCGCTGTGCCGTGCGTGTGATCATTGCTTGTACAGCCCTCTCGCAGTGTCCGGAGCAAGTATGGTGGGTCTGACACACCGGTGTCAATGTGTTCTTTTTTCCATTTCCAGGAGTGTATTATACTAGAACTGTCATGTGATTACATTGTCACGCAGTTTGGGTGCATAGATCCTGAGAAATCAGTACCCAGAACAACCACCTGTGGCCGTAATAACGGCCTTGATACGCCTGGGCATTGAGTCAAACAGAGCTTGGATGGCGTGTACAGGTACAGCTGTCCACGCAGCTTCAACACGATACCACAGGTCATCAAGAGTAGTAACTGGCGTATTGTGACGAGGCAGTTGCTCGGCCACCATTGACCAGACGTTTTCAATTGGTGAGAGATCTGGAGAATGTGCTGTATCCAGAAAGGCCCGTACAGGACCTGCAACATGCGGTCGTGCATTATCCTGCCTGTCATCTCATCTCGACTGCTAGTGATACGAGGCCGTTGGGATCAAGCACGGCGTTCCGTATTAACCTCCTGAACCCACCGATTCCATTTTCTGCTAACAGTCAGTGGATCTCGACCAACGCGAGCAGCAATGTCGCGATACGATAAACCGCAATCGCGATAGGCTACACTCCGACCTTTATCAAAGTCGGAAACGTGATGGGACGCATTTCTCCTCCTTACACGAGGCATCAAAACAACGTTTCACCAGGCAACGCCGGTCAACTGCTGTTTGTGTATCAGAAATCGGTTGGAAACTTTCCTCATGTCAGCATGCTGAAAAGCTAATCATTTGCATATCACAGCATCTTCTTCCTGTCGGTTAAATTTCGCGTCTGTAGCACGTGAACCTCGTGGTGTAGCAATTTTAATGGCCAGTAGTGTATTTGTAAAACCTTCGTGTGCTGCGTCAGCGCCAGAGCGCTGAAGGTTCATGGTCCATCCGAGAGGTCTGCAAGCGGCTGAGTGCGCGAAGCAGAGCACGAATAGACTTCGTGTAGCTTCGCGGAAGTTGCCGAAGATGACCGATGCTGTCTCGCCTAATGGCACAGCCGAGTGAGCGCTGCCCACGGTCAAGCGGATTTCAAACGCTCTACGCATTCACTTCCACAGTGACGGCGAATTTGCAGCTTGTGCGTACGCGGCGCCCTTCCCTTACAACTACGCCTAGGCCTTCCGTCCTCTTTCCGTTATCAACTTTAACGAGTCCTTTAAAGTTCTTTTGCTCAGTTTACTACCGCGAGCCTACCGTGTAGCTGGATCGAAGTTTTTTTGCTGCTTATAAACAAAGTTGACTGTTATAATCAGTTGTCCCATTCCTCAAAGTAAATCTCTTCCATTTGTTGCGTCGAAAATATACATCACTGTCAATGCGATTTTAGCTGCGGAATGAATGCACCAGCTACTCGTTCACGCTAATGTACAGCTCTACAGCTAAATCAGTAATGTTCAGTAATATTCAGTAGTCGAGTATCAATTTAATTTTCGTCATACTTAATCATAATAATCAGTCACCGAGGAAATACTTGGTGATCGCAGATATGCGGGATACACTTTCTTCATAGAAATAGTGGAAGATCGACAACTAAATCATCTTCATCATTTAAGACTGATTATGCCTCTCAGCGTTCAGTCTGGAGCATAGCCCCCCTTATACAGTTCCTCCATGATCCCCTATTCAGTGCTAACATTGGTGCCTCTTCTGATGTTAAACCTATTACTTCAAAATCATTCTTAACCGAATCCAGGTACCTTCTCCTCGGTCTGCCCCGACTCCTCCTACCCTCTACTGCTGAATCCATGAGTCTCTTGGGTAACCTTGCTTCTCCCATGCGTGTAACATGACCCCACCATCTAAACCTGCTCGCCCTGACTGCTGCATCTATAGAGTTCATTCCCAGTTTTCCTTTGATTTCCTCATTTTGGACACTCTCCAGCCATTGTTCCCATCTACTAGTACCTGCCATCATCCTAGCTACTTTCATATCCGCAACCTCAACCTTGTTGATAAGGTAACCTGAATCCACCCAGCTTTCGCTCTCATACAACAAATTTGGTCGAAAGATTGAACGGTGCACAGATAACTTAGTCTTGGTACTGACTTCCTTCTTGCAGAAGAGAGTCGATCGTAGCTGAGCGCTCACTGCATTAGCTTTGCTACACCTCGCTTCCAGTTCTTTCACTATGTTGCCATCGTGTGACAATATGCATCCTAAGTACTTGAAACCGTCCACCTGTTCTAACTTTGTTCCTCCTATTTGGCACTCAGTCCGTTTATATTTCTTTCCCACTGACATTACTTTCGTTTTGGAGATGCTAATCTTCATACCATAGTCCTTACATTTCTGATCTAGCTCTGAAATGTTACTTTGTAAACTTTCAATCGAATCTGCCATCAGAACTAAGTCATCCGCATATGCAAGGCTGCTTATTTTGTGTTCACATATCTTAATCTCACCCAGACAGTCTATTGTTTTCAACATATGATCCATAAATAATGTGAACAACAATGGAGACAGGTTGCAGCCTTGTCTTACCCCTGAAATTACTCTGAACCATGAACTCAATTTACCGTCAACTCTAACTGCTGCCTGACTATCCATGTAAAGACATTTAATTGCTTGCAAAAGTTTGCCTCCTATCGACAACTAAAAAAAAAAATCTAATTCTAAATGCATTCCGACACTTGCTAGGCCCTTTAGTGCCCTGCGTTGTGACGAAGCTACGTAGAGTCCACGTTTCCTTAGCCGCGTAGGACGACCACTCACCTGTTAACCCGCACCCAAGAGGGGAAAGCGGTAGGTGCCATAACCTGATTTCCCAGAAACGTCGCTCAGTGGAAGAGGGGTCAAAATAAGCCAATACGTGTCTCGGCTTATCCGTAGGTACCTGACCGTTTCTGAGATAACGACGGACAACATTTTCGTCGTAACTGAAATGTCTTTTAGAGCGCGATAATCACAGCCGAAGTGGAGCCGGCACGGTAGCTCGGCGTGTTCGGTCAGAGGGTTAGCTCCCCTCTGTAATGAATTATAAAAAAAAAAAAAAAAAAAAAAAAAGACTAGATGAGTGGATGAACGACAAACTTGAACAGGTGTTATTTACCCATGTCAGGAGAATATTTCTTACATATTGTAAAATTACATCATCATCATTTATCTGCTATATTAGCAGGTCCTTTGCCTCTCCATTTTCTGCGATCCGTTGCTTCCTTCTTAAGGCTGCTGTATGTTGTACCATCCATCATGTCATCCAGTATCTGGAATCTCTTCCTTCCTCGCTTTCTTTTCCCTTCTACATAACCTTCTAAAACTGTTTTTATCAGTCCGTCATTCTTTCTTAATATATGCCCAATCCAATTTCTTTTTCTTCTCTTTATTACATCTAGTAACTGTCTTCTCTCTCCCACTCTTCTCGGTACCTCTTCATTTTTTACTCTGTCCATCCAACTTATTCTTTCCATCTTCCGCCATGTCCAGATCTCAAAAGCCTCCAGCCTTTCTCTGTCTTTTTTCCTCATAGTCCATGTTTCAGCGCCATATAGAAGAACACTCCATACAAGACATTTTATGAGTCTCTTTCTGAGTTCTCTGTCCAGACCGCTGCAGAAAATTCTCCTTTTCTTATAAAACGCCTCTTTTGCCATTGCTATCCTTGTTTTAATTTATGTGGTGCACTTCCAGTCGGTGTCTATCCTGCTTCCAAGATACTTAAAATTTTGCACCTGTTCTAGTGTTTCTCCATTCAGCACAATTTTTATTTCCTTATTTCCTCCTATTGCCATATTTTTTTCCGTTAGTTGCAATGGTGTCCACCAAATCCTGTAATTCTTTTTCCCCTGTGGCTAGAAGGACCATGTCATCAGCAAATCTCAAGCCCCCTACTCTTCTTCCTCCAATTTCTACTCCTTTGTCATCTAGTGAGCATTGGTCAATCATATTTTCCAAGTACAGGTTGAAAATCAGGGAGTCTCAATAAGTGTCATACACTTATTATATAATTTTAAAGTATGTATGTAGAACCGTAAACCGATCCTAGCCAAGAACTCGACATACCTTACGTACCAAGAATAATGGAGATGTAACCCTTGTGCGCAGTTTCTGGTTAAGCCACCTCACAAGGACAATTATAAATTTAAAAACTACAGGGTCGCCACCAGCCCAAGCCCTTCCTAACGATGAAGAAAAGACCGAACTGGAAATTATCAGTTCAATTAAATTAAGAATTTAATTATAAGAATGTAATTTTTTTTAAAGACACTAACAAGATGAACAGCATTGTATGTCGTATATCAATGAGCTTGTTTAATGAAATTGATTTTTCCTCCCATTTTTGTTCATCACAAGCAAGCAGATTAACTGAAAAAAATCAGGGAATAGAAAATTAATTTGAAAACTGGCATCAATGAGAAAGATAAAGGACGCAGGGTTTATCTTTTACGTAGCACATTTATTTCATTACTGAATTTGATGCACATCCTATGAATACACATGACTGGTGCCTGAATGAAAAATTTAACTAAAAATTCGCCAAAAATGGTAGAATAGCGCAATTAAAAAAGGAAAAATATACAAAAGGGAAGTGGAACACAATAATTCAATAATTCCATCCACATACCCACGACAGAAATAGTTCAGAGAGACACCTATCACCATTGTGCTCATGCACTAGCTTGGAAAGAGGTTTATCCGATTCACAAGGTTTGTATAGTAGATAGATATACGACATGGAATCCGCGCCTGCCGCTCACGAACGGCCGACCTTCAGCACGTGGTAAACTTGATTACGAGTTAACTGTTCAGAAATTAGACATTAAACCAGGCACATATTTAAGGAATTTTAATGGCGCAATAGCAGAATGATTCTGCCGTCACGAAATAAAATTAAATCGGCAAGGCAGAAACCCTCTCTAGGAGCTACGAACTGTACTCACCAACCGCTAGCTGCAGAGTGTCCTTTCTCCACCGAGCTTCGCCCAACTACCGGAGCAACGGAAGCTACCAGAGGGGTAGGCTTCCGCCACCAACCTGACAGGCAAACCAACCTCAGACTAAAAGGGGTAAACCTCTCTGTCCAGGTACTGGGATCCTAAGTTGGTCATCCTGTGCTAGCCTCCAAACGAGAAGCAAACATCACCTGCTCCTTGCAGACGACAACCAACTCAGCGTCACCCACAAAAGAAACTCGAAACCACTCGTAAAAACAATTCAGTCACGTTTACGCACACGTAGAGTAGGGTGAAGGGAAAAACGTAATAAATACAGGACATGATTTTCTATGGAACACAAAAAAAATCAAACATAATATCATTTAATAAGCCTTAGTTTGATTGCTCAGTCTTTCTGGGAGACTTAATAAACTAAACCGCAATCAGGCGGTGAACAGAATAGGAGGCACAGAGCCCAGTGAGACAAGCGTCTACGAAACGACTCCACAGAGGCGTTTCGTAATGTATGTGTGCTTGGTGATTTCAAGGGTTCCAATCGTTTTCAGTTCTCACATGTTTAGAAAAGGTGTCCCGAAATTCCCGTTACAAACTTCTAGGACATGTAGAGGGTAGTGAGTACAGAATATTTAGAATAGGAACCCATCTCAGAAAACGTCATCCAACGACGCCACAGAGTGTTAAAACTATATACGCCAGCGCCTGTTCAAATGGTTCAAATGGCTCTGAGCACTATGGGACTTAACTTCTGAGGTCATCAGTCCCCTAGAACTCAGAACTACTTAAACCTAACTAACCTAAGGACATCACACACATCCATACCGGAGGCAGGATTCGAACCTGCGACCGTAGCGCTCGCGCGGTTCCAGACTGTAGTGCCTAGAACCGCTCGGCCACTCCGGCCGGCCCAGCGCCTGTAAACGTGTGTAATTACAGGGGGGTTCCGTGATGACGTTACAGAATTTCTAGGGTGGTGGAGAAGGAAAAATGTATCAATTTGAGGTAAGGGACCCTGGTCGTAAGACGACCGAGTTGAAAGCTACAAACGAAAATTATTCTGTTACATCTGGCAGTGGAATACATGCACCAATACTGTATTTGTTAATATTGTAGGGTAAACAACTTTCAGAGGTGGAAGTACTAACCAAAACAAGAAACATGGGCTCTAAAGAGATATGAGCAGTTATTCAGTAGTAGAGATGTATGTATGTCTGCAGGTTTTCGTGGCCGTTGTCACTTAAGTTAAAATCTTCTGGGTTATTAGGCCGCGTCATGTTTCTTCTAAAATGCTCGACATTTCGGCCCCTCTGCTGGGATTTTCCTCAGGATCTTTTGGTGTCCACTACTGCTAGAACACTGTGTTGTAGCAGTAGTGGACACCTAAAGATCCTGAGGAAGATCCCAGCAGAGGGGTCGAAACGTCGAACATTTTAGAAGAAACATGACGTGGCCTATTAACCCAGAAGATTTTAAATTCAGTAGAGATATCTTTCTCAGTAGCGAAGATGAACACAAGTGCTCATAGCTCCTAGGATATATCATGTTTACTATACATTCTTCCTTGCTTTCGTCGATACTACCACCTCTGACAGTTTCCTTCCCTATAGTCTCAGCAACAACAGTAACGGTACATGTATTCCACTGCCAGGGGTACCAGAACGATCTTCGCTTATAATTTTCGACTCAGTCGTTTCCGGACAACGGTCTCTTACTAGCGGTGCCAAACTTTTTTTTATCCTGTAAGGGACAAATGTTCAGTTGGGCAAAAAAAGGGATAGTTTTTTACCTGGTACAAATGAAAAATAAAATTAGTTTTGTGATTTATTTGTCTTCATTATATTTTAATGAAGAATGTGTAAGTTTTGACATGCTTTTGATTGACGTTGCATATTATAAAATATCACTGCAGTTATAATAACAGTTGAAAATGGTCATTAATTCACTTTTTATCAAATCCAGGGTACATTTATTTCGTACGTCAGTTCATTTTAATGCCATCTATGAAAAAAATACTTTCTGCGAAGCAGTTGCAGCTAGGGACTCTAAAGATGAGCGATAAGATGCGAAAAATGTTAGGATTTCATTCTTGAAAAACCCTTCCATAATTTTCTTCTATTTCTCAATCGCACTCTCATTTTTGTCATCCAAAGACTGTGCCATGTCCAGGTTTCTTTAAATTATTTGAAATTCTTCATACAAGGAGTCCATTTTCATTGATCCATAAAAGTTCCTCACCTCTTTGAAAGTGATCGTAATTTGCTGGTAATTTAAAAACAGCATCTTGGAAAGGATGTTATTTTCTGAGACATCATATCGCGGTAACAAAAATCCTACAAAATTGGTGTAGAAAATCGCTTCGAATGGATTCTTTTGCATTAGTATTTAATTCACCGATTTTCTCTTGTCTTACTGCGGAAAAAGTTGTCTTTTATTGGGAGGACGACGGTTCACTCCCGCGTCCGGACATCCTGATTTAGGTTTTCCGTGATTTCCCTAAATCGCTTCAGGCAAATGCCGGGATGGTTCCTTAGAAAGGGCACGACCAATTTCTTTCCCCATCCTTCCCTAATCCGAGCTTGTGCTACGTCTCTAATGACCTCGTTGTCGACGGGACGTTAAACAGTAATCTCCTTGTCTTTTATTATTTGCTCAATCTTTTCGCGAGTCCCATGCATTCCAGCATGCATCTCAAAAACTGACGGAGAATCTGATCCAATCTTCTTCATTGTTGTTTCTACCGAAAATATTACGTTATGCAGGAACGACAATTACTCCAAAGTTTTTTTTCTCTTCTTCTTTACATGTGATTATCTTTTCTAATAGATAAGGACATTCATCACGCAATTCCAAAATATGAGATTTTAGCGCTGGTCACATTTTTAATACTCTTTCGACAGCAGGAGCAAGAGATAAAAATATCGTGGCAAAATTTTTATTATTCCTTCCCATTGCATCTCATTCGCTTTAAATTGGAGTTGCAAGTCCGCTCTTCGTTTCGAAGACCTACTGAAGTGCCTGCATATTTTCAATATGAAACTTTCTACATCCACTTCCTGTTTATCAGTACTGTTTTTTTTCTGTATTGTGTAGAATATGAACGGGGCAACAAGCTTTGACAATTTTACCATTTTCAGCTAAAAAAAGTGTACAAATGGAATTACTTCTGCCGAAGTTTACGTTAGTGCTGTCAGTGGCGAATGCCGAAACTTTAAATTTTTAAAGACAATCCATTCTTCTCCACTGAGCCTATTCATAATTTCGAAACTTGATATGCACGTTCATCGTTACCTTCTACAGATTCCAGAAGACAATCTACAACATAAATACCACAATCAAAGAAACGTAAGGAAATTGGAAACAGTTTTCTGTTTTATTTTTTTTTTTTTGTTATTACTTGCATCTGTCGCTGTAGAAAAGTGTAGATTGTTTTCTTGGATGGTTTTTAAAACATTTTCATCAGATTCTTTGCCAATACTTCGCATACAATAGCTTCTGCTTTTATTCTTCCACAGCTAAAACTCTGAGCGATTTTTTAATCTCTGCAGATATACGGTAATAATTTGTGTGGACAATCCATACTATGGTAATTGAAAGAATACTTTACCGTATGATAAGCAGATGCGAGTTCTCCAACAGTAATATTGTCCGTCTCCGAGGGGCGTGGTGCATGCTTAGAGAAATGTTTGGATAAGGTACTTGATGCTCTATTGCATGTTGCATGTTGTTTTACATCAGTAACATATCCATCAACACACGAGTGATCTTCATTGTACATATTTTCTTTTACTTGGCTTAACCAGGAATAATTATTTTCCCTGATCGGATTATACTGAGTATGCTTTTGTGTTTCTTAGAAGGCATTCCACCAATTATAGAAGAATTATTGGTGTCACTGACACTTAAATCACTCATTTTGTCTACAATTTAAGAAATATGCTGAAGAGCCAAAGAAACTGGTACACATGGCTAATACCGTGTAGGGCCCCCACGAGCACACAGAAGTGCCGCAAAACGGCGTGGCATGGACTCGACTAATGTCTGAAGTATTGCTGGACGTAATTAACGCCATGAATCCTCCAGGGCTGTCCATAAATCCGTAAGAGTACCAGGGGGTGGAGAACAGCACGTTGCAAGGCATACCAGATATGCTCAATAATGTTCATGTCCGGGGACTTCGGTGGCCAACAGAACTGCTCAAATTCATAAAGAGTTCCTGGAGCCACTCTCTAGCAATTGTGGACGTGTGGGGTGTCGCATTGTCCTGCTGGAATTGACCAAGTCCGTCGGAATGCACAATGGACATGAATCCTTACGTACGTGTCACCTGTCACAGTCGCATCTAGATCTTTTAGGGGTCTCATATCACTCCAGCTGCATACGCCCCACACCATTACAGAGCTTCCACTAGCTTGAACAGTACCTGCTGACATGCAGGCTCCATGGATTCATGAGGTTGTCTCCATACCCGTACATGTCCATCCGCTCGATACAATTTGAAACGAGACTCGTCCGACCAGGCAACATGTTTCTACTCAACAACAGTCCAATGTCTGGTGTTGACGGGCCCAGGCGAGGCGTAAACCTTTGTGTCGTGCAGTCATCAAGGGTACACGAGTGAGCGTTCGGCTCCGAAAGCCCATATCGATGCTGTTTCGTTGAATGGTTCGCACGCTGACACTTGTTGATGACCCAGCATTGAAATCTGCAGCAATTTGCAGAAGGGTGGCACTTCTGTCATGTTGAACGATTCTCTCCAGTCGTCGATGGTCCTGTTCTTGCAGGATTTTTTTTTTCCGGCCGCTGCGATGTCGGAGATTTGATGTTTTACCGGATTCCTGATATTCACAGTACACTCGTGAAACGGTCGTACGGGAAAGTCCACACTTCTTCGCTGTCTCGGAGAGGCTGTGTCCCATAGCTAGTGCGCCGAGTATAACACAACGTTCAAACCCACTTAAATCTTGATAACATGCCATTGTAGCAGCAGTAACCTATCTAAGAATTGCACCAAACACTTGCTGTTTTATATTGGCGTTGCCGACAGCAGCACTGTATTCTGTCTGTTTACGTATCTGTATTCGAAGACGCAAGCCTATACCAGTTTCTTTGGCGCTTCAGTGTACTTCACAAGCGTAACACATTCAACACTCAGCATTTCTCGCAAAACAATGAATGAAGTTTTAAACCAGAATGACAATCGAGAATTGAATTAAAAAATCCTTCCTGTATTGTTACCACACGTTGAAGTATCATTTAACGAGTTAGCAAACGAAAGAAATTATTAAACATAAAATTGTAAAAAGTAAGAGAGATGGATCATAAACAAATGGAAGAATGTAAAACAAACAGACACAGGCAAACAGAGACGCACGGTAATGCGCGAAGGATGGGAATCGGTGAATATCGGCCCTGCCCGTCACTTTCATATACTGATAGCCGAGTAGTATCTTCATGAGGTATCTGCGTAGATTACAGGTGTTTCCTAGCTATACCGCGAAAGGTTTCGCAATAATAATCGAACAAGCTTGAAGTAAGGGACAGAGCCTGTCACGTCGGGACATTTAAATACGGGACGTCCCGGAAATACGGGGCGTTTGAGAACACTGTCCCTTACCCCAAATTGATACATTTACCCTTCTCTATCATATCTGGAAGTTTGTATCATCAGCATGGAATCGCCCTCTAGATCGATCGTTTCAGTTCTCCGACGTACGGTTTTCCTCGGTTGGTTTGCCGTTGATCCACCTTTTTAAGTTTCTTTTCGTAATTATCCTTTTAAGTATCTCTATAGGTAAAAATCGCAAACAGACAAGTCCGGCGAAGTGGTGGCTACAAAACTTTGCTTATTGTGCCTTCTTTCGTGAAGGCTTGAAAAATACGAGACAGCATGTATCTCCATCTTGTTCAAAAAAACAGGACTACATTTTATGTTCCTTTAACCGACAGTAAAAGCTATCGAGGTTTTGAAGATAGTCGTCTGTAGCGATAATGGTTCAAGGAACGTCAGGCCGATTTTTAGACTTCCAGAAACCGTGCACCAAATACCACTTTTTTGTCGTGAAGAGGAATCAGAAGTACAACGTGAGATATTTATGTGGACCAGTGGCGACTATTAACTTGGCCACAAAGGCGAAACCAATCTTCTTCGCTCATACGAGGGCTATCCACAAAGTACATTACGTTCTGGAATTAAAAATAAATAAAGTATTGGAATTTTTTTTAATTATATACAGATGAAAGCTACTTTTCTACATAGTTGCCATTTAAATTAAGGCACTTATCGTAGCGATGGACGAGCTTTGAAATTCCTTCGTCGTAAAATTCGGCCGCCTGCGCCTTCAACCACGTGGTTTCCTCTTCTTGAAGCTGTGCGTCGTCATCAAAACGCTGCATAGCCAATCACTTCTTCATTGCTGGGAATAAGTGGAAGTCGCTCGGTGCCAGGTCGGGACTGTACGGCGGACGAGGAAACAACTCCCACTTAAAAGATTCGAGAATTTCACGAGTGGCATTTGCCGTGTGGGCCCGGGCGTTGTCGTGAATCAGCAAGATCTTTGAGCCCGACTTTCCCCTGCGCTTGTTTTGTACTGATCTTCTGAGGTTGTGCAGAGTTTGGCAATACCTTTGAGAGTTTATTGCAGTGCCTCTTTCCAGGAAATCCACAAAAATCACACCTTTTCTGTCCCAAAAGATAGTCGCCATCACCTTCCTTGCCGACATTCTCTGCATGCATTTCTTGGGTTTTCGGGGGGAATTTGTGTGCCCCCACTGCATTGACTGAAATTTTTTCTTGCAGTTCACATGCTTAACCCATGTTTCGTCACCAGTAACGATGCGATCGAGTAATGAGTCGCCATCTTTCTCGTAAGCGTCCAAAAACGTTAACGCTGCAGCCATTCGCTGATTTTTGTGAATCTCTGTCAAGATTTTTGGTATCCATCTTGCACAAAACTTGTGGTAACCAAGCTTTTCGGTAATGATTTCGTGCAACAAACTTCGTGAAATTTGTGGAAAACTCATAGAGAGTTCTGTTATTGTGAAATTACGGTTTTCAACGGACCGCGGCATCGACTTTTTCGACAAGTTCGGCAGTCACTATGCTAGGTCTTCCACTTCGGCTCTTCGTCGTGAACGTTAGTTCGGCCATTTTTAAATTTTATGACCCATTGACACACTCCACCTTCAGTGATTATGTTGTCCCCATACACTTCACAAAGCTGCCGATAGATTTCTATCGGTGTAAAGTTTTTTGCAGTCAGAAACCTTATTACAGCACGCACTTCACACTTCGCGGCATTTTCAATTAACGCTGACATTTCAAACTGTCACAGTAACTCAACGGAGTACAGCAAGAACCTCTCACTAGCACGGCAGGATGCCGACTGAGCGGCGGAATGCCATGACACCAAGATGGCCGCGCTAGCCCCGCCCCTAACGGACACAAACGAAAACGTAATGTACTTTTTTGATAGCCCTCGTAGAAAACAGGTCGGATGAAGTTCACCATCAACAATCCTTTTAAACAACCAATCGCAATACTTAACCCTTTTTTCTTTGTCAACTGGAAATAATGTCCGAACACATGAAGCGCGATAAGGTATCTTGTGTAAGGAAATAAGCACAGCGTGATAAAATGTGCGTTTAGCACCTATCTACTGCGAAAGCCACTCCACTGCCGGCGGTATTTGTCTGCAAAATGTTTGCAACCCCTTTCTAAGTTCGAACTGAAGGCTTACGGATATCCTCACAATTTACTTAACTTCAGTACGCAACTTCCTACAGCAATACTGGAGTCCAGGAATTTTAATTTTAACGACCATTCTAAAATGAATCAGTTCGGATGTAAGTTTTATTCCCAGGATAAGGCATATTTCGATTGACTAACAGAGAACGACGAAATGACGCACAGCACTTTCAAGCAACAAGGTCCACCTGAAGCTGTGGCAATTAACGTCGTCCTTTACTTGATCGGGAAGATGGGCGAGAAGTGGACAGTAACATCATGACATGTAGCTTTCGGAGCGGGGCCGCTTTTATCTTGGATATTCTGTGCAATTCTTGGCATAAAAATGCCTCAGTTCATATTTTATGGAAACATTTCGAAGTTGTTATTTGTCGTGTTATGTAAACTGAAAAGTGTAATTAATATGTTAAATGCGTAATATTATGTTGAAACAGACACTTTAAATCGATATTAGCAAATACTTTCAACATTTCACAACATGTAGCAACACCTACTAGACACTCAGCATAACATAACACGCAGTTACACCACTTGCAAAAATCAAAGATAATACACAAGTACTGAAAGAAATCTTAGATGTAAAGATTTATTATTTTTGGCACAATCACGTTTTTATGACACAAGCATAAACGCTTTCGGCCTACAGTGGCTAGCTTCATCTGCTACAAGAGAGTAAGGAAGGCTTATATCAAGATATGAAACATGTACAAATATTTTCAACATGTCCTCTTCACACATATGGATCAGATCTACGGGCGTCATTGATAAACAAATTTTCACGCGTTGTCATCTGAAAATAATCTCGCAAATCAGGACCGCGCGGTCTAGGGCACCTTTTGACGGTCCGCGCGGCTGCCCCTGTCGGAGGTTCGAGTCCTCCCTCGGTCATGGGTGTCTGTGTTGTCCTTAGCGTAAATTAGTTTGTCATATTAAGTAGTGTGTAAGCATAGGGACCGATGACCTCAGCAGTTTGGTCCCATAAGATGTGCCACAAATTTCCAAATTTTTTCGCAAATCAGGGAGTTACAGGGTGTTTCAAACATGACCGGTATATTTGAAACGGCAATAAAAACTAAACGAGCAGCGATAGAAATACACCGTTTGTTGCAATATGCTTGGGACAACAGTACATTTTCAGGTAGACAAACTTTCGAAATTACAGTAGTTACAATTGTCAACAACAGATGGCGCTGCGGTCTGGGAAACACTATAGTACGATATTTTCCACATATCCACCATGCGTAGCAATAATATGGCGTAGTCTCTGAATGAAATTACCCGAAACCTTTGACAACGTGTCTGGTGGAATGGCTTCACATGCAGATGAGATGTACTGCTTCAGCTGTTCAATTGTTTCTGGATTCTGGCGGTACACCTGGTCTTTCAAGTGTCCCCACAGAAAGAAGTCACAGGGGTTCATGTCAGGCGAATAGGGAGGCCAATCCACGCCGCCTCCTGTATGTTTCGGATAGCCCAAAGCAATCACACGATCATCGAAATATTCATTCAGGAAATTAAAGACGTCGGCCGTGCGATGTGGCCGGGCACCATCTTGCATAAACCACGAGGTGTTCGCAGTGTCGTCTAAGGCAGTTTGTACCGCCACAAATTCACGAAGAATGTCCAGATAGCGTGATGCAGTAATCGTTTCGGATCTGAAAAATGGGCCAATGATTCCTTTGGAAGAAATGGCGGCCCAGACCAGTACTTTTTGAGGATGCAGGGACGATGGGACTGCAACATGGGGCTTTTCGGTTCCCCATATGCGCCAGTTCTGTTTATTGACGAAGCCGTCCAGGTAAAAATAAGCTTCGTCAGTAAACCAAATGCTGCCCACATGCATATCGCCGTCATCAATCCTGTGCACTATATCGTTAGCGAATGTCTCTCGTGCAGCAATGGTAGCGGCGCTGAGGGGTTGCCGCGTTTGAATTTTGTATGGATAGAGGTGTAAACTCTGGCGCATGAGACGATACGTGGACGTTGGCGTCATTTGGACCGCAGCTGCAACACGGCGAACGGAAACCCGAGGCCGCTGTTGGATCACCTGCTGCACTAGCTGCGCGTTGCCCTCTGTGGTTGCTGTACGCGGTCGCCGTACCTTTCCAGCATGATCATCTGTCATGTTCCCAGTCCGTTGAAATTTTTCAAACAGATCCTTTATTGTATCGCTTTTCGGTCCTTTGGTTACATTAAACCTCCGTTGAAAACTTTGTCTTGTTGCAACAACACTGTGTTCTAGGCGGTGGAATTCCAACACCAGAAAAATCCTCTGTTCTAAGGAATAAACCATGTTGTCCACAGCACACTTGCAAGTTGTGAACAGCACACGCTTACAGCAGAAAGACGACGTACAGAATGGCGCACCCACAGACTGCGTTGTCTTCTATATCTGTCACATCACTTGCAGCGCCATTTGTTGTTGAAAATTGTAACTACTGTAATTTCGAAAGTTTGTCCGCCTGAAAATGTACTGTTGTCCCAAGCATATTGCAACAAACGGTGTATTTCTATCGCTGCTCGTTTAGTTTTTATTGCCGTTTCAAATATACCGGTCATTTTTGAAACACCCTGTATATACATGCAACAAAATGTACTTTTCCTTCCCTACTCTTCGCGCTGGATGCGGGTGCCCTCTATAAGCCAGTTTTCGCTTGTGAAAACAATAACATCTGATAAATATTACAATAATATTTCTATCAATAAGTCATGAAATATGAAAAAGAAAACATGTCGTTAAAACCGTACAACACGTTTAAAACAGAGCAGCAGTCTTTGTGGTACATATTTCTAATGCCTGATGGCGCTGCACTTGAGGCTGCTAGATGTTTATGCCGCTGCCGACAGCCATAGACGAGACGACACGGAATGCAACGACAACTACCACTGTGCTACCCTTGACTCCCAACTCCCGCTCTTGGGCAACATACTACAAATAGAATTAAGCAGCTCAATCACGGCATGTGACATAAAAAATGTACTTCACAGAAAACGCATCACCTATAGACACCTCAAAGAATGCCCTCTCTCCTTTCTATTCATACTCAAAACCCTTTGCACCACTTTCCTTTCCAAAGGTTTAGTGTCCTGAGCTGTGGAAATCCTAAAACATCCCTCACTTTTCTCAAACTGCACAAACCCCCTACTGATACCTCCTCCTGCCGCCCCATATGCCTCACCTCAGTATTCAGTAAGGTATTTGAATCCATCCTCTCCTGAACCAACCAACTTACTTCCCTTTAAAGAGAGTGTCTTCAGTCCCACCTTCTCCTCTGATGACCAGCTCCTGCACCTCACCCATCTCTTATCCCATTAGCTCAACACCATTAAATCCTCCACATGTATCTCCCTCAACGTCGAGAAAACCTACAAACGTGTATGGCGTTCCAGTATCCTCTTCAGACTCCAGACCTACGCACTTCCAATTAATTATATCCACCTTACTGCATCCTCTGTCACCATTAACAACATGTCCTCCCCTTTATCTCCTTTACATTACTGGTATGCCCAAACCACCTCTACCAGTCCACCTCCTTCAGTACGCTGATGACACCACATTCCTTGCTCTCTGTCCTGCACTCCAGAAATCCCAACGGTCCTTGCAAAGCTACCTCAATCAGTTTACCAGTTCTTCAAGATCAACACATCAAAATCCCTGTCAATAATTATAAGACACACCATCCATACCTTCCATGACTTCTACTACACCATTTTCGACCGTCCTATCCAGTTGCTTAACACACTAAAATATCTTTGACTAGCCACCCACCGGGATCTAACGTGAAAACCTGACCTACTAACCATCCAATAACAGACTAAAACTGCTAATTGGCCGAACTTAAAGACTGCACCCCTCCACTGTCATCCACACCCACAAAACCTTGATTCGACACATACTTTGCTAAGTAAATGTTGCATGCATATTCGCCGCATCCCAAGTTGTATAAGTGCCTCCATATTCTTGAATGACATGCATTCTGCCTCACTTTCAGCATCTGTATAGCTTCCCTCACATGGATCCACCAACAAATCATCAAATTCCCACCTCTCCTCAGTCACACTGATCAGCTCCAAACAACCTACACCATCCACTAACACGGCTCCAATAATCCGATAGCTTCTCCTCTACTTTCCAAACCGAGTACGCTGCCACGCGTCAGCCAGCACCTCCCATCAACCCTACACCTACGCAGCCTCCACATAATCTCGCAAAGGAACTTCAACCATCTCCCACTCCCACATCATGAACTCTGTCCCAACATATACCCTGTCTAGCAACTTTAAACCCACCCCACCCATCCCTCCTTATCAGGGCTCGCACTCCCTCTGTCCCCACACTTTCCCTACCTCCTTTTTTCTCTTCAGTCCTTCTTTCCCTAGCCCTTTTTCCTCGCTACAGTTTAGCCTCATTAATAACTCTTTACTCCAACCCCTCTTTTATCTCAACAGCCACTCCTACCCTGTCGATATGTCTGCATAAATCCTCCATCATTATACCACCTCCTTTCTACCCTTCTCAAAGACCAGCTTTTCCCCTTCAACAACAGACTACCTGCTCCCAGGGCAGGTCGTCCCAGCTTTAGTGACAGTGGCTCAAATGGCTCTGAGCACTATGGGACTTAACATCTGTAGTCATCAGTCCCCTAGAACTTAGAACTACTTAAACCTAACTAACCTAAGGACATCACACACATCCATGCCCGAGGCAGGATTCGAACCTGCGACCGTAGCGGTCGCGCGGTTCCGGACTGCGTGCCTAGAACCGCTAGACCATTAGTGACAGTGAAATGCTTCTTTTTGACATCACTGTTTCTGCGTCAAGGCTTTTAAAAATGGTTTAAATGTAATCTTATTATGTTTCTAATATTTACCTTCTATTAACTAAAATTGAAAAAAGTCGTGTCTGTTGTGTATAACAAGTTCCATTTTGAAACTTCCTGGCAGATTAAAACTGTGTGCCCGACCGAGACGCAAACTCGGGACCTTTGCCTTTCGCGGGCAAGTGCTCTACCAACTGAGCTACCGAAGCACGACTCACGCCCGGTACTCACAGCTTTACTTCTGCCAGTACCTCGTCTCCTACCTTCCAAACTTTACAGAAGTTTACTTTTCGCAGGAGAGCTTCTGTAAAGTTTGGAAGGTAGGAGACGAGGTACTGGCAGAAGTAAAGCTGTGAGTATCGGGCGTGAGTCGTGCTTCGGTAGCTCAGTTGGTAAAGCACTTGCCCGCGAAAGGCAAAGGTCCCGAGTTCGAGTCTCGGTCGGGCACTCAGTTTTAATCTGCCAGGAAGTTTCATATCAGCGCACACTCCGCTGCAGAGTGAAAATCTCATTCTGGAAACTTCCATTTCATTTTCACCTTTGCAGAGGTTTAAATTGACTGTAAATATCTCACCCTTTTGTTTATAATTCATTCATCTCTTTTAGATTTTCTCGTCAGTTGGCTGAAGAGCGGGTTCACTGTAGCGCTGACAGCCCTCCCCCCCTTCCTAGCAACTTTAAACCCACCCTACCCAGCCCACCTTATCAGGGCTCACACTCCCTCTGTCCCCGTACTTCCACTACCTCCTTTTTTCTCTTCCATCCTTCTTCGGGCGAGGAGGGATGAAATAATAAGGAAAAAACCGAAGTGGACAGCCGGGGCAGTTGCCTGCTGCAGCTAGCTGGCACTCCTAATCAGGCTGCGAATGTTTACGTTACCTGGGCAGATGCTAGGAAGCGCAACAGCGGCCTGGGAAGCACAATGCTACATTCGATCACAAGGAGGCCCCATCATCAGCTGGAGCATGTATGTAGGACGCAGCGACTATCTCAGATAAATAGATCGTAGAAACTATTAAAATATGCATTTGTTGCAAACTCATGATGCTCACTGAGATGTTCATCCGGTTCATTGCGTTCCGTAGTATAAATCTCGAGTTCTTCTAAAAAGTCTAATCGTCTACTTTTACTCCTTCATGTAAGACTTATAGTTGTCAGTCAGTGCTACTAATATTATGTCCTTTCTTTTGCATATGTAAGCCTAATGCCGTTTTATTTCTGGTGCAGGTGTGCAGACCTGTCCGCCTGCTTACCTGAGTGATAATGTGCTTGCCTTCCATGCAGTGGTCCCGGGTTCGATTCCCGGAGGGGCTGGAAATTTTCTCCGCTCGTGGACTGGGTACTGTGTTGTCCTCCTCATCATTTCATCCTTATTCCCGGTACGCAAGTCGCCCAATGTGGAGTCGACTGCAGTAAGACTTGCAATCGGCGGCCGAACTTGCCCGGATGGGGCCTCCCGGCCAACAACGCCATTCGATCATTTTATTTTTTGTGCAGACCTGCCTGTCTGACGAATATAGCGTTTTTCGAAGCCATTGCATCATATAGTATGGGCACTAAATGTCCCATGTATATTGTTCTTGTGTGGCACGTTACGACACGCTGGTGTTTTTATATTATTTGTTGTCCAGAACGCAATTTTAATTCCATTTCGCGGAATAGTTACCCAATTCCATGCCTCTGTATTTCATGGTGGCGTACTTGACCTTATAGGATGCCGTCTGTATGTGTAGTTTATTTCTCTTCTTTACGTTCCATTTAATTTTTTTGTATATGGTGTTCATTATGTCGTGGTCATATTCATTTGCAAGGGCTGCCTGTCTTAATACACCTTACTGTATCTCCACTTCCGCTTGGCACAGTGCAAGCCTTATCATTGTTTATATCATACACTCCTGGAAATTGAAATAAGAACACCGTGAATTCATTGTCCCAGGAAGGGGAAACTTTATTGACACATTCCTGGGGTCAGATACATCACATGATCACACTGACAGAACCACAGGCACATAGACACAGGCAACAGAGCATGCACAATGTCGGCACTAGTACAGCGTATATCCACCTTTCGCAGCAATGCAGGCTGCTATTCTCCCATGGAGACGATCGTAGAGATGCTGGATGTAGTCCTGTGGAACGGCTTGCCATGCCATTTCCACCTGGCGCCTCAGTTGGACCAGCGTTCGTGCTGGACGTGCAGACCGCGTGAGACGACGCTTCATCCAGTCCCAAACATGCTCAATGGGGGACAGATCCGGAGATCTTGCTGGCCAGGGTAGTTGATTTACACCTTCTAGAGCACGTTGGGTGGCACGGGATACATGCGGACGTGCATTGTCCTGTTGGAATAGCAAGTTCCCTTGCCGGTCTAGGAATGGTAGAACGATGGGTTCGATGACGGTTTGGATGTACCGTGCACTATTCAGTGTCCCCTCGACGATCACCAGTGGTGTACGGCCAGTGTAGGAGATCGCTCCCCACACCATGATGCCAGGTGTTGGCCCTGTGTGCCTCGGTCGTATGCAGTCCTGATTGTGGCGCTCACCTGCATGGCGCCAAACACGCATACGACCATCATTGGCACCAAGGCAGAAGCGACTCTCATCGCTGAAGACGACACGTCTCCATTCGTCCCTCCATTCACGCCTGTCGCGACACCACTGGAGGCGGGCTGCACGATGTTGGGGCGTGAGCGCAAGACGGCCTAACGGTGTGCGGGACCGTAGCCCAGCTTCATGGAGACGGTTGCGAATGGTCCTCGCCGATACCCCAGGAGCAACAGTGTCCCTAATTTGCTGGGAAGTGGCGGTGCGGTCCCCTACGGCTCTGCGTAGGATCCTACGGTCTTGGCGTGCATCCGTGCGTCGCTGCGGTCCGGTCCCAGGTCGACGGGCACGTGCACCTTCCGCCGACCACTGGCGACAACATCGATGTACTGTGGAGACCTCACGCCCCACGTGTTGAGCAATTCGGCGGTACGTCCACCCGGCCTCCCGCATGCCCACTATACGCCCTCGCTCAAAGTCTGTCAACTGCACATACGGTTCACGTCCACGCTGTCGCGGCATGCTACCAGTGTTAAAGACTGCGATGGAGCTCCGTATGCCACGGCAAACTGGCTGACACTGACGGCGGCGGTGCACAAATGCTGCGCAGCTAGCGCCATTCGACGGCCAACACCGCGGTTCCTGGTGTGTCCGCTGTGCCGTGCGTGTGATCATTGCTTGTACAGCCCTCTCGCAGTGTCCGGAGCAAGTATGGTGGGTCTGACACACCGGTGTCAATGTGTTCTTTTTTCCATTTCCAGGAGTGTAGATTAAAAGTATGCCTGCCCCTGAAGCAGAGGATGATTGGAATGGGCAGTGAAGGGTAGTCCACGCAGTTGTGCATCGCCATGTGCCAGGGTGGTGTAGTGGTTAGCGCACGTGCCTAGTGAGCAGGGGAGACCCCGGCTAGTCAAGTGGAACTCATCTATACTCCGCAAACCGCGTTATGGTGTGTGGAGCTAAGTCGTACTCGCTTCCATTACCACAATACAGCAGTTTGTGTTAGCATACTATACCACATATGACAGCTACGTATTCAACAACGTAAACCAGAAAATTTGAAACACACGGTCGAACTTGGGAGGAGGGGAGGGGGGGGGGGAGGTTGGGTAACGATAATAAAGTCGTTTTTACCAAGCTATATACTCGGTTGAGAAAGAAAGGCATCAAGTAGGACAATACTACACTACTGGCCATTAAAATTGCTACACCACGAAGATGACGTGCTACAGACGCGAAATTTAACCGACAGGAAGAAGATGCTGTGATATGCAAATGGTTAGCTTTGCAGAGCATTCACACACGGTTGGCGCAGGTGGCGACACCTGCAACGTGCTGACATGAAGAAGGTTTCCAACCGATTTCTGATACACAAACATCAGTTGACCGGCGTTGCCTGGTGAAACGTTGTTGTGATGCCTCGTGTATGGAGGAGAAATGCGTACCATCACGTTTCCGACTTTCAAAAATGTCGGATTGTAGCCTATCGCGATTGCGGTTTATCGTATCGCGACATTGCTGCTCGCGTTGGTCGAGATCCAATTACTGTTAGCAGAATATGGAATCGGTGAGTTCAGGAGGGTAATACGGAACGCCGTGATGGATACCAACGGCCTCGTATCACTAGCAGTCGAGATGACAGGCATCCTATCCGCATGGCTGTAACGGATCGTGCAGCCACGTCTCGATCCCTGAGTAAACAGATTGGGACATTTTCAACACAACAACCATCTGCACGATCAGTTCGACGACGTTTGTAGCAGCATGGACTATCAGCTCGAAGACTACGGCTGCTGTTACCCTTGACGCTGCATCAGAGACAGGAGCGCCTGCGATGGTGTACTCAACGACGAACCTGGAACCTGGGTGCACGAATGGCGAAACTTCATTTTTTCGGATGAATCCAGGTTCTGTTTACAGCATCATGATGGTCGCATCCGTGTTTGGCGACATCGCGGTGAACGCACATTGGAAGCGTGTATGCATTGCCATACTGGTGTATCACCTGGCGTGACGGTGTGGGGTGCCATTGGTTACACGTCTCAGTCACCTCTTGTTCGCATTCACGGCAATTTGAACAGTGGACGTTACATTTCAGATGTGTTACGACCCGTGACTCTACCCTTCATTCGATCTTTGCGAAACCCTACATTTCAGCAGGATAATGCACGACCGCATGTTGCAGGTCTTGTACGGGCCTTTCTGGATACTGAAAATGTTCGACCGCTATTATGCCCAGATGTGGTTGTTCTGGGTACTGATTTCTCAGGATCTATGCATCCAAATTGCGTGACAATGTAATCATATGTTAGTGCTAGTATAATATATTTGTCCAATGAATACCTGTTTATCATCTGCATTTCTTCTTGGTGTAGCAATTTTAATGGCCAGTGCTGTATTTAGCATTGTGATAGGAATTATTATAACTAAAGTGATCTTTTCTGATTTTACGATAATTCAAGGAGGTATTCTATTATTCGCCAAGCAAAATTGACATCTTATCGGAAAAAACTAAATATCGGGTTGGTGCTTAATGTCGCAGCGTTTGTCCATACATTTAATAAGCACAACTTTCAATCATCAACAATAAATTCTCATTCAGTATTTACAACAATTTGATGGCGTAAATTTTCAATTCTAACGATACAGGATAGGAACGGAATGTGTTGTTCACATGCCAACTGATGGCGAGCAAGTAGTGATGCACATATAGACACCCAGTTATTTTTGGTCTTTTAGCTTAGAGCATGCGGTCCCCTACACCAGATTTTTTCACCTTCCCCACTGCATGCAAATATCGCTCGATGGTGGAATCGTCCTGGTTCATCGCATTTTCAAGTTCTCGGGTACACTGACGTGGATTATTGTGGGTTAACGCATTCAAACGATGATGAAACCTTCCCGTCTCCTCTATATCTCTTTTGTAACGCAACCTTCCCTTCTACAATAACCTATGAAACCTTCCCTTAGGGTTTCTATCTCTTGCTTAATAATAACAAATGAAATCTTCCCTTTGAAATTTATTCTCTTTCTCAATCTTCGCACACAAATTTAAATGCTGCTTATTAAAAGTCATTTTCTGATTATTTCGACGAAACATAGAATTTTTTCGTCGTCGTGGCCCTCAGTCGTTATCTACAAATAACCCAAAACTGTTCCTTACCTTTTTTACTGTTACTGGATCGCCATCTGACTGCTACATCGAACTGCGACTTGAATATACTTACTCTGTTTTACTATACTCTGCTGGTGGGCTGTCATAATAAGTGGTTGTATTTATTACCAAAGCTGACGTTATTCTTTAACAGCAAATCTGACGTTATTCTTTAATTAATTTGACTGAAGTTACGTAATTCATAGTTAAACTTTTTCTTGACAACAATAAAATTTTGCAAAGGTTTACGTTTATGATTTTTGGAATGGATTATAATCAGTAATGCAATATTGCTGGCAAAAATTAATTATATTCTGAATGAAATGATTTTACAAACGTTCAAATGGGACTTACTTTTTACAATAATCTTACAACTAGCACTGCGCAAACATACCTTCAGCAGTCTTGAGTTTCTCAAAAATATTATTCAATAATATTAGTTCCTCTTATGATAATAGATAGTACATCCGCTTATAATCTCTTGTAAACCATAGTTGGTGGCTGGCAGGCACACCGCTCCTCAACCTCTCGCTTCAGACCTGCCACCGACTCGCTTCACACCTCGCTTACTACTGACTTCCTACGGACGCTAAAGTGCGGTCTCTCCCGTCAACAATGCTTTCTAATGCAGACAATCCCTGCTATCATTATAAAATGTATCAATGCGCGGTCTTTCCCGCTCTTTTCTTAAAATGTATCCATACGCGGTCTCTCCTCCCATCAATACTTCGGTGCAGACATTCCCCGCTACCACAATTATTTCCAACATGACAAATATTAATTATTCCCACTTAATCCTATTAATAAAATATAAACATCTTTCATAAATTGTGGTTTGACAATAGACAATAGAAATATACATGTCTTACAATGTTTATTAAATCTCGAAGGTCTTCCAGAAATTGGAGAATCACTAACCTCAAAACGATTCTTCTTGAAACGAGAAAATCATTTCCTTGCCGTGACTGCCAAATGGCATTATCCACATACATGGCGCAAATGTTACTCGCTGCCTCCGCTACTAGTCACCCCTCAATTGAACTCAAACAGAAGAATGTGTCGCAAATGTTCCGATTTCTCAACTTGGCACTCCATTTTCTAGAGTCCACAGCTCCACTCACTATCTTAAAATGGCGAAACGACAATATGTAAACTCAAATAGCAACAGGGAATTACAAATAAAAATGATAATCGATAAAATAAACCCATAGCGAACGGAATACCAACAAGCAGAACAAAAACGCTACCAACCTGATACATAAGAAATGAGGTCTTCTATTCACTGTTGGATTAATGTTATCCCATACGTTGTACCAACTACTATTGATCATCGATCATGTAAAGTTCAACTTACTCTTTTCTCGGATGATATCCTGAATGCAATGGATCCAGGTAGGCATGGAAGATGTATTTTGATCCTTCCGGAAAGTATTCGACCCAGTACTAGCGAATGTGTATCAATGAAAGTATGATCATAGGGGATATATATATAGAAGATTTATTGGTAAAGGGACTGTAGCATGTTATCGTGGATGGAGTCTGTTGAGGGAAGTGAGAGACATTTTAGGATCACCCCATGCAAGTATGCAGGACCCCTTTCTATTCATGGTGTGTATTAATAACCCAGTAGATAACATTAAGAAAAACCTGTTGTCTAAAATCATTTCTTCTGGATAATACTTTCCATCCTATCATCAAGTTTCTGTTTAAAAATTGGTAGACTGTAAAGAAACCTAGTTTTTAAGAGTAGTTACATGAGGCAGATTTAAGAAAAAAATATGTCCAATAATGATAACACAAATCATGTAACCATACGCCGTAAACTGACACGTTACCCATGATTTCGATAAAATAATCTTTCAAATTATCTATGGGACACGTAACTAACTAACGTCTGACTTTTGACAGATGATGCAGATATCTGTAATGAAGTATAGTCTGCAAATAGGGCGAAAATACTCAACCAGATTTTAATCACATTTCAAAGTTGGCCAAATATTGGCAGATTCATTTCAGTGTTCATAGCTGTAAAATACTGCACTTTAAAAAACGTGAAAACGAAGTATTCTATGACTATAACATCAATGATGCACAATTTGAATGAGTCAGCCATACACATATCTGGATGTAACAGTATGTGGGAACAGAAATGAAATGGTCACATTGGCTCAGTCTTAGGAAAAGTAGGTGGCAGGGTTTTACTGGTATGGTACTGAGAAAATGCAGACGTTTACCAAGGTAGCTGCTTAAAACATACTCGCGCGACCTGTGCGTGGGTCACGTGCCAAATAAGACTATCAGGTTGTAACGGGACATCCTTCTCCATCATTACTTTCCCTCAACAGTAGCTGTCGATAGCAGTATTATTTTTCGAATCTTGCAAAGGTCAATATTATCTCTGTTGCTTTTCTGAAAACTTTCATTCGATTTTTATACAGTATGTTATATTTCAAGCTAAAATTTGTTAAAAGGAATTACTTTATAAAATACCTTAGTTTCGACGTTATAATCGATAAGTACCTTTCTGAATGTACAGTTAAATTTATTTTTTAGAAACATTTGAAATTACGAATTAGTTGCACACTTGAAATTTCTGTTATTAGTTACGCAATCCTGTACTGTTCAATATGTTTATTTCTGGATTCATTTATGAAGTAATAATCGAAATTAATAATGTAACGAAAACGAGTAGGAATTAATTTGTTATTAAAAATCGTAAACCATTTGGAATATTGTTATTTACGCAAAGTGTGCGAGTCGTAAGCTTTCCTCTGGTGTAACCGGACGTATTTTTGTGTAATAGGTGCGAACAATGTATTCTCGGCTTTGTTAATGTGAAACATCAAAATACTGCATGATATACTAAAATGTGAGACAATCAGGGGAAAATATATTTACGTAAAGATTTCTGCAACAACAGTCTTCCAATTTATTTAGTTCAAACCAACCGTGAGAAACCGATGTTAGATTTTCAGCTTCAAGAATCAGACCCCTAGAAGAACTGGGGCCATCTCAGCATGACAAGCTAAGGAAACTCGAAGTTTATTGTAATCTTCGCTCCTCTCAAATTTTCATAAAAGACTTTGCTTATTAATTAATTGGACTGGGCGTGGTTTAATGTGGACAATAGATGGAAGAAGGAAAGAGGGGGGAGATTACAAGGTGTTACAGAACTTATACAAAGAAGAGCAGCGCGAGTGGTTATAGGTATCTGACTTACGGAAGAGCATTACGGAAACGGCGAAAAACTTGAAGTGGTAGACACTTTGAGACAGAAACGACTTATACCACCAAATCCTACTTCGAGCTCGAAGACCCAGTATTAAGTGAAGAATCTCTAAACGTACTTCAGCCTCCTACGCTAAGACGAAATACCTGCATAAAATTTGAAGAAATCGAAAAAGAAATGATTGCCGAAATGACAGATTCAGCATACAGAAAAGTCAAAATAGTCTATGGTAAATTGAAAGCAAGAAATTTTATGTATGCAATGGGAATTCCACAGTTAAATGCAGAGGAGAGAGTGGATAGGCGGAAAGAGTACATTGAAGTGCACGGATTAAAAAGGATGTGAGGCAGGGATGTAGTCTACCGCCCCTGCTGTTGAATTTATACGAAGAAGCAATGACGGAAATAGAAGAGAGGTGCAAGAGTGGAATTAAAAATCAAGGTGAAAGGATATCAATGATAAGATTCGCTGATGACATTGCTATCCTAAGTGAAAGTAAAGAGGAATTACATGATGGGCTGAATGGAATGGACAGTCTACAGACTACAGCATACAGACAGTGTAAACCGAAGAAAGACGGAAAGTAATGAAAAGTAGCAGAAATTAAGGAATTCTGCTGCAGGGGCAGTAAAAGAACTCCTGACGGACGGAGCAAGGATGACATAAAATTCATACTAGCACTAGCAAACTAATATCAAACATAGGCGTTCATCTGGGGAAGAAGTTTCTGAGAATGCACGGTTGGAGCAAAGCAATGTATAGTAGTGAAACGTAGACTATGGGAAAGCGAAAAGAAGAGAATCGAAGCATTTGAGACGGGTTGCTACGGACAAATGTTGAAAATTAGGTCGTCTGATAAGGTAAGGAATGAGGAGGTTCTCCGCAGAATTGGCAACGAAAGCAATATATTGAAAACATTTACAAGAAGAAGGGACAGGATTACAGCGCGTCTATTAAGGCATCTATTAGGGCATCTATTAAGGGAGATGTAGAGGGTAAAAACTGTGGAGGAAGGCAGAGATTGGGCTATATCCAGAAAATGAACTTACACCACTGACCATTAAAATTGCTACACCACGAAGATGACGTGCTACAGACGCGAAATTTAACCGACAGGAAGAAGATGCTGTGATATGCAGATGGTTAGCTTTGCAGACCATTCACACAAGGTTAGCGCCGGTGGCGACACCGACAACTTGCTGACATGAGGAAAGTTTCCAATCCATTTCTCACACACAAACAGCACTTGGCCGGCGTTGCCTGGTGAAACGTTGTTGTGATGCCTCGTGTAAGGAGGAGAAATGCGTACCATCACGTTTCCGACTTTGATAAAGGTCGGATTGTAGCGTAACGCGATTGCGGTTTATCGTATCGCGACATTGCTACTCGCGTTGGTCGAGATCCAATCACTGTTAGCAGAATATGGAATCGGTGATTCCCGGAGAGTAATACGGAACGCCGTGCTGGATCCCAACGGCCTCGTATCACTAGCAGTCGAGAAGACAGGCGTCTTATCTGCATGGCTGTGACAGATCGTGCAGCCACGTCTCGATACCTGAGTCAACAGATGGGGACGTTTGCAAGACAACAACCATCTACACGAACAGTTCGACGACGTTTGCAGCAGCATGGACTATCAGCTCGGAGATCATGGCTGCGGTTACCCTTGACGCTGCATCACAGACAGGACCGCCTGCGGTGATGTACTCAAAGACGAACCTGGGTGCACGAATGGCAAAATGTCATTTTTTCGGATGAATCCAGGTTCTGCTTACAGCATCATGATGGTCGCATCCGTGTTTGGCGACATCGCGGTGAACGCACATTGGAAACGTGTATTCGTTGTCGCCGTACTGGCGTATCACCTGGTGTGATGGTATGGGGTGCCATTGGTTACACGTCTCGGTCCTCGGTCACCTCTTGTTCGCATTGACGGCACTTTTAACAGTGGACGTTACATTTCAGATGTGTAACGACCAGTGGCTCTACCCTTCATTCGATCCCTGCGAAACCCTACATTTCAGCACGATAATGCACGACCGCATGTTGCAGGTCCTGTATGGGCCTTTCTGGATACAGAAAATGTTCGACTGCTGCCCTGGCCAGCACATTCTCCAGATCTCTCATCAATTGAAAGCGTCTGGTCAGTGGTGGCCGAACAACTGTCTCGTCACAATACGCCAGTCACTACACTTGATGAAGTGTGGTATCGTGTTGAAGCTGCATGGGCATCTGTACCTGTACACGCCATCCAAGCTCTGTTTGACTCAATGCCCAGGCGTATCAAGGCCGTTATTACGGCCAGAGGTGGTTGTTCTGGGTACTGACTTCTCAGGATGTATGCACCCATATTGCGTGAAAATGTAATGACATGTTAGTTCTGGTATAATATATTTGTCCAATGAATACCCGTTTATCATCTGCATTTCTTCTTGGTGTAGCAATTTTAACGGCGAGTAGTGTATGTTGCAGTTGCTGCTCTGAGGTGAGAATGTTAGCACAGGGGAGGAATTCGTGGCGGGCCGCATCAAACCAGTCAGAAGACTGATGACTCAAAAAAAATTCCTAGAAATTCATCCTTGATTTGCCTGCAGTTTATCTTGACACATGGTTTGTTAAGGTTACACTTCCCACAGACAACGACGTTAATACATACGGGATAGAAATCCAGTTGCTTTAGGGAGGGGGAAGAAATTAGTCGCCACATACCTCCCGGGACACAAAGATAATGATATTTAGGAATCGATAGCGCACCATAGCACATCATTGGGCTCGCCTCAAACAACAGTCCTATACCACAATTAAAATAATTTTGTAACTGACGTTTCAGCGGATCGAGTGGTATGGTCCATCTGGTAGTCCACAGCAGTCCCTTCCCAATCGCCACATTCTCACTGTAGTGTGTCGCCAGTTTTGTTCTTTAGGTCCATGCGTAACTTCATCACTTGTGGATGACTGCAACCTGCAATATTGGTGCCTCGCCATTACAATCTGTCAATCAGAAAGCCAGTATGTCACCTAACTGTGATTTTGTCTACTCCAAACAATAAGCGGTCTGTTTTAGCTTTCTTTTTCTAGGATTTTAATATTTGAACATATATGGTAAAAGGAGAACCTCCAGATAGATTACAGCTTAAGAATCAAGAGAGAGCCTCAGTGATAAAGACAATGGTCTCGTCTTGCAAAGGGATGTGGTCTCTGTTTCCAACAGACCTTCCCAACTCAGGTATTCCATAGTTTCTTATAACCAGTCTAGTATCTAGATGGTTCCTCGGAGTAAATCAATGGCCTTCGCTACACCTACCCTTCTACAAATGTGGTACTAACATTGTACTCGAAAGAAACAGTTTTCAGTGCCTCGTGAACTCAAACCTTTCTTTTTTCCTGCATTTTCTAAATATTTGCAGCATTCTTTCTTTTTTCTAATCACCTTGAAACTGGCAGGCAGATGTCACCGATAAAATAAAAATACCTTTAGTACACTCTTTTCGGAACATTGTACAGCATTAAAACGCTAACAGTTTGGCCGCCAATGCAGTAACTTTCCGTTTTTCTGTAGAACAATTAGTGCGCTTGACAGTCACCTAATTAGTCGGACTATGGAGTTGTTCCCGTTTTCTTAAGATAAACTATTATTACCTCCTCCAGTTCAGATACGTCAATACCACATGTTTTCAAACATCCTCGTGACAGAGGCTGCGCGTGTAAAACACTCAACTTTTGCAGTTAAGAAACCGCTACACCAGCTGCGATAATGTCTCTTGATGAGGTTTTCCTGATAACCTGTCACTGACCTTGAATCGTAATTCGTTCTTGGCTGTGAAAATTAACTAGATATCTCTGTTTTCTGTTCTCTCGGCGGTTATGTTAAGTTCCACAGACTCCTATAATCTTATGCCCTACCGTCGGCTTCCTCAGCCGAGTCATCTTCAGTTAAACGTGAACAGCTTGGTAGGTAAAAGTAAATACTTTCGCTCTGATGATAGCCACCTTAGACAGTGCCCGAAACGTTGGTCTGTATTAGAAACGGACCAACTGTTTCATCTTTGAGATCTAGTTAACTATTGGCCGACCTTTTTCAATACGTTTAACACTGTTAGTGTTTTACATAAGTCGTAAGGAAATCTAGGAGTGCCACACACAGCAGCAGGTGTTTGCTCAGCTGTGGGAAAGGGAACTCAGTTTCGCACCGAATGGCGAAAAGTTTTGAGATTTCATTAAGGATGGTTCCGGGTACACTTAGCAGGAGTCAGTGTCCATTACATATTCCGCCTTTCTTCAGAGCGACACGTCTGTCTCTGTGGTAGAGCAAGATAAGAGTTCTCTTTGTGAAAAGTGGAGCCGGCCGTTGTGACCGAGAGATTCTAGGCGCTTCAGCCCGGAACCACGCTGCTGCTAAGGCCGCAGGTCCGAATCCTGCCTCGGGCATGGATGTGTGTGATGTCCTTAGGTTAATTAGGTTTAAGTAGTTCTACGTCTAGGGGACTGATGACCTCAGATGTTAAGTCCCATAGCGCTCAGAGCCATTTGAACCATTTTGTGAAAAGCGGGACGGGGCAGCTGGATAGGCCAATTACTTATACCCACATTGTCAACACTGAAACATAATTCTCGAAAAGTAAACATTCATAAGTTTCTCATGAAATTTCACTCTCTTGTCGTACATACGTCATTCCAATGAAAAACAGATGTACGTATACAGGTAATCCCAATGTACAATATTCGTGGATATGACAGGAGTGCTCATTTGAAGCAAAAAATCTTCATATGAACTTATGCTCTATTCTGAACAGTTTCCGAGATAGAACAGATTTAACGTACATTGTTATTTATGGAACTGATGGCTTTACACAGAACCAGTTTCGATCATACTTAACAAACAGAATGCAAAAAGTTATGCTGAACAATTGAAACAATGTTGGAAAGATAGGATATTTTAGTGACTGGAGAGAAATCAGCAAGGGGATCCCACAGTGTTCATTTTGGGTCCACTCCTATTCCTGCGGCAAAAAGGCATGCCAAACAAAGACATTGAATGCAATGAAATAGGTTCAGGTAGAATGAAACACCAAAGGTATTGCGTGGGTAAGACACTCACATCCGCGCCACTGGCTCAAAAACAAATGTACGCCAAATGTGTCCTACCTAGGAAACCATTCGGATGTAACATATTAAGTTTATTTTTAAGACTCCAATGTAGGAATAGTAATTTTATTACGATGTGTTTTAATAGGCTGCGCTCAGAAATTCTTACCAACGCAGTGACGTGCGCTTTTTTAACTCTCTGACCGAGCAGCTACCTTGCCCACCATGAATGCGCAGACATTATAAGAGATTAGTTCTGGTTCGTTACTCGTTGTAGATTGACGCTTCTTGTAATAAACTCAGAAATCTGCAGTGCTCTCAGAAAAATCAAAGGAAAGGTAAATGGAGATTTCTCGTTATCATTTGATTGTCATCTTCGCAAATTAAGCTGTCAGACGGTGACGAGGTTGTGGAGAAAGCAAGTTGTTCTCGTATCTCGTAATTTTTTAATATCCACGGTCATGATAGCAGCCTCAAAATGACTAAATTTAGCGTGATATTTATTGATTAAATCTAAAACTTTATATTTAACGAGATAGGACACGGAAGTGGGCATATGTCCATATGAAGTTTTTTGCTTGAAATCAGCGTTGTGGTCATATCCCTGAATATTGTCCATTCCTCTTGGGACACCCTGTACAGTCGCAAAATAGCCTGAATTTTAAGACAGTTTTCTTTGCATCTTTATCTGATTTTCTCAACTATCCTCTTCCATTAGGTGATCGTGTTACTGACTTGAATACGTAATGTTCTCAACCCCTCTCGAGCTGTTGGCGACTACAAGAGTAAGCAACAATTTTTTATACTTAAAAAGAGCTCGTAGATAACAGAACGCAGCATCTCATTCTCAATGGAGAGAAGTCTTCCGAAGTAAGAGTGATTTGAGGTGTGCTGCAGGGGAGTGTCGTAGGACCGTTGCTATTCACAATATATATAAATGACCTTGTGGATAACATCGAAAGTTCACTGAGGCTTTTTGCGGATGATGCTGTAGTATATCGAGAGGTACTCAAAGTACCCTCCACCACACACCGTCAGATATGGAGTATGGATGTAGATGTAGAAATCCAATCATCAAAGGTGATTGTTTTTTCCGAGTTTACAGAAGTGCGTCAAAAATACAGCTTTAGAAAACTGATCTCAGGGCACTGACCTTAAAACTGGGTTACTATGACGAAAATCGGAGAGGACAGAACCGTCTGTGAGGTCCCCTTTTAGATAAATGTCGTATGTATTTAAACTCAAGTAGAATCAGAAATTTTCTGCATTCGAACTTAGAAAGTTCGTGAGCTAGCCGAACGAAACAGGCTATAATTGACTCCAGCCATTTCGAGTGGCCTTCAATACCTTCAGTGGATTACCAGCTGTACCTCAGAGCCAAAAAGTGAAATTGTACAACGATCTGTTTTGACAGATTCATTTAATTTAAGTTTAATACCGTATTTCTTTACAATTCATAGAACATATGCTGTATGTACACAAACTTAAACAATGTCACTGATAAATAGTATATGTCGGAAGCTTAGTGGAAATTGTGGGCACTGTTTTCAAAAACGCGCAGTAGCATAACAAAAAACGAGTACCAGGGAACCGGGACTTCTCATTAATTTTGAGGTATAATTATAACAAAGTTCTAAATTACCAGTCGTGAACGCTGAACGGTGTAAGCAATGAATTAAACTCGAGATTTCGAGAATAGCTTGAAATTGAACAAGAATGGGCGAACGTAATAGAGGAAAGGAACTCCAACTGCTTGAAGAACTGAGTGGAATGAGTTACCACCCGAAAACGAACGAAACCGACTGAACGAGACAGAGGAATGAGCCCGGTCTGAAGGGAACAGTGAACAACCATTCCTTAAAAGTAGTTGCTCAGTCCTTCCATTTAGTTTAGTGAACCGTTCCTTTGGACCCGTTCTTTATCGAAAGACCCATCTCTAGTCTGTATAATACGACGCACATCACTTACCCCGAAAAGTTTAACTGGAATGTTTTCCTTGTCAAATAGCAGCTTTTATTTTATCCGTGTTGCATATCACTACAAATAGCGATGTTTTGTACCACAGAAATGACATTAACAGCAACCAAGCTAGGTAGAGCAGTGGTTAGCACACTGGACTCGCATTCGGGAGGACGACAGTTCAATCCCGCGACCGGCCATCCTGATTTAGGTTTTCCGTGATTTCCCTAAATCTCTCCAGGCAAATTCCGAGATGGCTCCTTTGAAAGGGCTCACCCGACTTCCTTCCCTGTCCTTCCCTAATCCGATGAGATCGATGACCTCGCTGTTTGGTCTCTTCCCCCAAACAACCCAACCCCCAACATTAAGCAACCAGGCACATCTGTGTACGTATATTGTGCACAGCTATATACCACTACAGGTTAAAGATTAGCGATCGTTACCAGGTATTAACATTTACTGCAGCGATGGGAGTAAATTCCAGTGCATGCGATACGCTAAATAAAGCGACTGCTGTTTTACACAAGGGAGATGCAAGCAGATAAAAAAATAAAAAAAACTGAATTCTTATTCCACGTTTACATGCAGCACTGCAGCTTGCAGAAGGACAAAACTCTGTGCGCCGGCGGAAGAGATCTGGTATGTTGTGCGTCAAATTTTGGCTCTCTTTTTTACGGATGTCGCCCGCTTATGTCGATTCCCGCACTCTCCTCTACCCGGACGCTGTTTAATACCCGAGGACGAAACACAACGCTGCCACGTGGCTCAGAGGTCACGCGATTTGCTATTTATTTGGAGGTGGTGTCATAGAACTCATGAATTTTTGGAACTATTTAAACGATCGTCATTATTCCATTGTGAAGAACCCTAAGTACCATCAATAATTCTGTAACTTCTTGAGGAGCATCTTCCACGATCTGCCTCGTAGCTGGATTATTCATCACAGGAGATAAATTTGGTACACTCACACAAGGAGACGAACGGATAACCTACACGACATTACTAGAGGACATGCCATGGAAATGGGGCGGCGGCGTCCGTGGAATATCGACGCCGCATGCGCATGTTACAGAAGTGTAGCTTTGTGTTTATGTTTCATTTTTTCAGAGACAGGTCATCGAAAAGATGGATTAATTTTTTGTCAGTAAATAAATGAGTATTCTCCTGTGGCCATTTACCCCTTCCATATGTCCTGTTTGGTGACGGAGATATCTTGGCTAAGCCTTGTACAATGACAGCTGCCCCACTTTGATCCAGAGACGATCCCTCCTATTCCTTTCCCCTATAAAAAAAAAGTGGAAATATGTTTGCCTACCATGCCGCGGGCCCGAGTTCGATTCCTGGCCATATTGGAGATTTCCTCCACTCGTGGATTAGGTGTTGTGTAGTCCTAACCATAATTCATCGTCACCGACACGCAAGACGTCCAGTGTAGCGTCTCCTGCAATAAGACTGGCAACTCGGCGGCCGAACGTCCCCAGATGGGGGCCTTCCCGGCCCACAATCCAACAATGCCACACCATCATTTCATTTTTTACCATGGAACTCAAATCTAAAAAGACCTACACATATTCACGAAAGGACGAGCATTTTTACAAGAAATAAATAAAAAAGTTATATCAGAAAGTAAAGAAACTAATTCAAACACTTTTCACCCAAATAACGTTAAAAAACTTACATTAGTTCGTTGTTGTTGTTGTTGCGGTCTTTAGTCCTGAGACTGGTCTGATGCAGCTCTCCATGCTACTCTATCCTGTGCAAGCTTCTTCATCTACCTGTACCTACTGCAACCTACATCCTTCTGAATCTGCTTAGTGTATTCATCTCTTGGTCTCCCTCTACGATTTTTACCCTCCACGTTGCCCTCCAATACTAAATTGGTGATCCCTTGATGCCTCAGAACATGTCCTACCAACCAATGCCTTCTTCTTGTCAAATTGTGCCACAAACTCCTCTTCTCCCCAATTCTATTCAGTACCTCCTCATTAGTTATGTGATCTACCCATCTAATCTTCAGCATTCTTCTGTAGCACCACATTTCGAAATCTTCTATTCTCTTCTTGTCCAAAATATTTATCGCCCATGTTTCACTTCCATACATGGCTACACTTCCATACAAATATTTTCAGAAACGACTTCCTGACACTCGATGTTAACAAATTTCTCTTCTTCAGAAACGCTTTCCTTGCGGTTGTCAGTCTACATTTTATATCCTTTCTACTTCGACCATCATCAGTTATTTTGCTCCCCAAATAGCAAAACTCCTTTACTATTTTAAGTGTCTCATTTCCTAATCTAATTCCCTCAGCATCACCCGACTTAATTCGGCTACATTCCATTATCCTCGTTTTACTTTTGTTGATGTTCATCTTATATCCTCCTTTCAAAGCACTGTCCGTTCCCTTCAACTGCTCTTCCAAGTCCTTCGCTGTCTCTGACAGAATAACAATGTCATCGGCGAACCTCAAAGTTTTTATTTCTACTCCATGGATTTTAATACCTACTCCGAATTTTTCTTTTGTTTCCTTTACTGCTTACTCAATATACAGATTGAATAACATCGGGGAGAGGCTACAACCCTGTATCGCTCCATTCCCAACCACTGCTTCCCTTTCACGGATTTGGTTAGTGTTACAAGGCCAGATTAGTCAATCATCCAGACTGTTGCCCTGCAACTACTGAAAAGGCTGCTGCCTCTCTTCAGGAACCACACGTTTGTCTGGCCTCTCAACAGATACCCCTCCGTTGTAGTTGCACCTACGGTACGGCCATCTGTATCTCTCTGAGGCACGCAAGCCTCCCCACCAACGGCAAGGTCTATGGTTCATGGGGGGGGGGGGGGGGGGGATAGGGGGAGGGGGCATTAGTTCGTAAGGATGTATTATATTGTCTTCGTTTTCCGTCAGTTTTGTTATTTAATAAAAACAATACTGTTCCATTTATTCAACTCTAAAATTATAATTAACTGTTTGAACCAAGAATATTCGGTAAAACTTATTTCTTAGTGATTATTTCCCTCATAAAACAAAATACACACGAGGAAGAGCCCTAAACGTATAACAGAATAGTATGTATTGTTGCTACAGGTAGGAAGCCCTGGTTCTCAGTGTAGTGTTGCTGAAGATGCCGAAGTTCCTCAGTGCACGGTATCAAACTCCTTTCGTGATGTAGTGATAGCAGTAAAGAAATAATAAGTGGTCCCAACCAACATAGGGGTTGCATCGGAACCTGGGGATGGACATGAAAAATTACTAAATCGATACCACAGAAAATTACCTAATATGCAAATTATTATACATATAAGAAATTAGTACAGTTTAAAGTTCACGAGCCATTTATTTAAGAAATAATGTGATGCAATGAAAGGAATTTTGTCTTTGCATTTCTACACTTTTATAATAATAGTAACAATTACTTAAAATTTTTGGAAAAGAGCAATGTTCCGTCTGTGGAGAAGACAAATTGATATATATATATATATAACGAACATTAATTCATATACTTCAGTCACAGTGAAACGTCCCCTTAGAACAATTTATACTGACTGAAACGTCCACTTAGAACAATTGTACATGACTGTGCTTAACCTGGCACACAATAATTTTAGCGCAACGCAATCTGACTATCAAAAATCCCTGCAAAAGAATGGCCCTGAGTAACATTAAACTATACCTTTCAGAAATCACTTACCTCACAAAAATCTTCGCTGCTCGAACTACTGCAATACAGCGAGTGCCACTACTGCCAGCTAAATAAAAGATTCAAGCCACTGAAGGTACTAACTACTGATAGGGATAGTTAGCAAATGAAAGATATTAATAGAGAACAAACACTGTATTTACCTTAATAGTCATCAATAGTCATAATATATACAGCAGCTCATGACATCAATTTTTACAAATTTCAAACTCCGCCATCTCTGTCCTCACATCCACCACTGCTGGCGGCTCCCCTCCAACTGCCCAGCGCTACGCGCTGTTCGCATCCAGCTATAGCAGTTCATGACAACAATGGCAGACAACAATTCAAACTAGCCACATACTGCACACAGCACAGCCAGTGATTTTCATATAGAGAGCGCTACGTGGCATTACCCATATAAAAATCTAAACAGCCTACTTACATAGCCCCCATGCTCCCCACAAAAAATTTTACAAAATATTTTTGGGCAGTGGCCAATAAAGATTTGAAAAATTTTTCATAATTACAATAACAAAGATATCAAATGCACACACTTATTGATACAATGTTGGTCAACAGCAAAAATTTTTTTCACAGTCAATAAAGACAGTCCAGATTGTTCATCATAATAGTAATTACAGTTTTTGTTTTTCACAAAGTCTCATTAGTAAAAGAAATTGCACATAGAAGTAGTGGATTTCCATGCAGTCTTGAAGAAGTAGTGTTGTCCTTCCAACGGAAAGACAGTGCTGACTCTTGAAATGCTGACAGGTAATGGGCCACAATGGAGCAAACCCACAGCAGAGTCATTCGAAGTTCTGACGAATATTGGTAGATAGGTCATCACAGAGTAGACCCACTGTAGTCCTGGTAGAGATTGTGGTATTTGTGGGCCACCAGAGGTGTAGACCCACTGTAGTCCTTGTAGAGATTGTGGTATTGGTGGGCCACCAGAGGCGCAGACCCACTGCAGTCCTTGTAGAAATAATGGTATTGGTGAGTCAGCAAAGGTGTAGACCCACTGTAGTCCTTGTAGAAATAATGGTATTGGTGAGTCAGGAAAGGTGTAGACCCACTGTAGTCCTTGTAGAGATGATGGTATTGGTGAGTCAGGAAAGGTGTAGACCCACTGTAGTCCTTGTAGAGATGGTCAGCAGCCATCTGTTGCGACTGTGCAGGTGCACAATCACCATCGAAGAGTCTTGCGGAGAATATAGCAAGTCCATAACCACCACTTGTGCACTCACAAAGTTTTTGGAATTGTCCTTAGAACCAGCAATGCTGTTATCCAGTCCCTTGCTGAATTAGTAACACACGTGCAAACACTATCAGTCCCTACTTCTCACATATTGTCCATATACTATGACCAACAGAAATGTGTGCAGTGAAATGAATGCTTACAAGTTACTTAATTTGATTAACTGGCATCAATTACAATTATATAACATAAGAATACAATTACAAAGATACAAAATACATCATTAAAAACATAACAATACAGATAACAATTGTAGTAATAGGGGCTTTACAAAAGAATAGAAATAAACATATACATCAGTGTTACAGGAATGATGACATGAGTACAAAAATAAAAGATCAGAATCACTTTTGAAACGTCAACTTCACACATGAGCATTAAAACAAAACAGAATAAATAATGTCTACGCATCTTTACAAAGTAAATAACATATTATTAGAAAAATTCTACAACATAGCTCTCATCAGCTAAACACATAAAGACAGGAAAAAAACACAAATACACAAGGGTACACAAACACATAGTGGGATAACACCAAAAGGAAAGGACAACACACAATTACATATTTGGAAAAGGCAGCAAAGAGGAAAGGACAGGGTTTGGTTTACTGCAGTATTTTGCTTGGAGATCTCCCTTCATTCCATAGATCGTTCGTCTTATTTCAACCTTTGCTTCCACCAAAAAAATCCTATCCAAGCATGCTTTCTGTATTTATGTGTTCACACATTGCTTACCTCATCATTTATTTCCAAGAAAATCCTACCTATACCTCGTTCCTGTATTCTATTCATATTTCTTTCAAAATAATTATTTCTGATTGTACAATCCTCATTGGGGCCCAAATCTTTCTTCGCAATGCATTCTTTACCTATTCTCCATAGTCAGTTTCTTATATAGTCTACCCCCTCTTAAGCTAACTTAAATCTACTGAGCTCAGACATATATACCAAGGGACGAGGCAATGCAGCATCACAACAAATCAACACAAACAGAAATGACAAAAAATGCAAATTGGCAAAGCTAGCAGCATAAATTAGCAAAGCAAGTGCAATATTACAACTAATATAAGGCAATGCAGGAAACAAGAAAAACTAGCTTAGAAGAGTAACACAAAGTCAAATTCAGTAACACTATGCCTGACAAACAGCAGCAACTTATACCTAAACATGACATAGCTCAAGCAGAAAAATATTACAGGAAACAACAATGCAGACAAGGGAAATGCATATTCACATCTTAATGTCTATGTAAATAAAGTGGTGCACCATAACAACTGATTGTAAAAAAATACTACCATGTACTTGAAAAGAAAATTAAGTGTTACTGTTACTAGTTACTTCTTATTGTTCTTTCCTTTCCAAGTGCTCCTTTTTTTAAAGAATGTGGATTACAAAATTATCATTTAATAGATCTGTTGACAGAAAGAGTTCACATTAGCAAATGCATCTCATTTTATAAAAGCAATGCTGCAACACAGCTGGAAACCAGATATCAAATGAAATAAGCAATTACACAAACCAAAGCATAAAAATATCATTCAGTAGTCATGTGACATTTCATTTCATAAGTTAATGGCTCTCAACTCTCGTAGAAAGACACTTGTCATAATCAGGTGTGCAGATGTAAAAATATTTCTTGTCATTTTGTTAGGCATTTCAGTAAATATCATAAATTTTTAAGTAACGAGGGTGTCGCATTAGCGATGAAAGGCACATCCTAATGGCTTATTCTCCAGGTGTTTGACACAGCTGTGTGCCCACAACACATTACAAAAATCATATGTTTTCAAGTAACGAGCGTGTCGCATTAGCGATGCCCTCTACAAAGGAATGTCATTAACAGGAATCTAGGCCTCTCTTTGTCCTTCTCTTCCACCTGTGCCTCTGGCACACCCTAATGACTTTCTTTTCTACCTGAGCGTCTGAAAAGGCTTGTTCTCCAGGTGTCTAACACACCTGGGTGCCCACGTCGCATTATGTGCAGGTGGTCACTTAACTTTCTTACGGAAATATTTACGACAGCAGTTTCCGCTACAGTGACAGTCTCATATAAAAATATTTCACAGGTCAAGAATTTGCGTTACAAATCTGTAGAGACAAAATCCAATTGACATAACAGAGTCCAAAAAATTTTCGTCGGTATTGTAATACATTCACGCATTTACATACATTTCATAACTCTTAAAGTACGATTCTTGGTTTCCAACAACCTTTTTCACAAACCAGAGTCCCTAACCACTACTCATTATTCCTTACCTTATTCGTCGACACTTCTTCAATATTTCATCATAACAGATACATAGCATACTCAAATAACTCATATAGCATCAGCTTATTGATCATAAACATACCGCAACAGCATAATACACATAGTCATCGTAAAAATAACACCATAACACCTCAGTCAAATCTCAAAAACGTCGTAGCTTTCTGCAGTTGTTTCAAAATCTAAAGAAAATTCTCTGCTCATTTCAGTAGTGTCATCCAAGCTACTGCAAAACAGCGAGCGCCACTACTGCCAGCTAAATAAAAGATTCAAGCCACTGAAGGTACTAACTACTGATAGGGATAGTTAGCAAATGAAAGATATTAATAGAGAACAAACACTGTATTTACCTTAATAGTCATCAATAGTCATAATATATACAGCAGCTCATGACATCAATTTTTACAAATTTCAAACTCCGCCATCTCTGTCCTCACATCCACCACTGCTGGCGGCTCCCCTCCAACTGCCCAGCGCTACGCGCTGTTCGCATCCAGCTATAGCAGTTCATGACAACAATGGCAGACAACAATTCAAACTAGCCACATACTGCACACAGCACAGCCAGTGATTTTCATATAGAGAGCGCTACGTGGCATTACCCATATAAAAATCTAAACAGCCTACTTACAACAGTAACAAAACATAATTGCAATGCCGGCCGGTTTGGCCGAGTGGTTCTAGGTGCTTCAGTCTGGAACCGCGCGACCGCTACGGTCGGAGGCTCGAATCCTGCCTCGGGCATGGATGTGTGTGATGTCCTTAGGTTAGTTAGGTTTAAGTAGTTCTAAGTTCTAGGGGACTGATGACCTCAGATGTTAAGTCCCATAGTGCTCAAAGCCATTTGAACCGTAACTGCAATACTAACCGGTTTCTGCAATACATTCATCTACATCTACAAGTGTATCTACATACGTACCCCACAAGCCATCCTAGGGTGGGTGGCGGAGGGTAACCTTTACCACTGCCAATGATTTCCTTTCCCGTTATACTTGCAAACAGAACGAGGAAAAAGAGGCTGTTCATACGTTTCCGTATTATTATTACTATCGTATACATCAATTACAGTAATCCACATTAGCAAAACAAAGAAATATATATAAAAATGAACTTGTGAAATTATATACAGTACACAAGTTTTAAAACGCTTCAGACTACATTCTGATGTTGATGGACTCGATCCAGTGGAGTGCCTCGTGGGATGCTCGATGGAGCTTCTCAATGCCACCAGGGAAGCGTCTGATTAGACATTCATTCACAATGCGACTCGTTGTTTGGATGTCACCATAGTCACACACACTGTCACTTGAAAAGCCCCACTTGTGGATGTTGTATTTGCACCTACCCTCTTCAGCCCGATATCTGTTTAACTGCACCCACACCTCACTTCGTTGGTGGAAGCCTGAAACTGGAATTGTTGGATTGTCTACAATTTCGTGGTTTCGGTTTCTTGTAGCTTGCCACTCACGTTTCCACTCTGCGTCCTGGTCGAATCCTGTGAATAGCATTTGGACTCCCAATTCATATGCTGTTCTTCTAGATTTGAGGCGTTTCCTGGGCAGTGAGAGCAAATTGTCATGAAGAGGGATCGAGTTGTCTTCAGAAACTTGCCGACAGAAGTTGTAAAGAGCAGCCTTTCGACGGAGGTCTGGTGGACAGGTGTTTGAAATCACAGGTAGCCAGCAAGTAGCTGTAGACAGGACTGTACCACTGATTACTCTCATGACTGAGTTCAGTTGGACGTCTACTTTCACTACGTGGGCGCTTCGGAGCCAAACTGGTGCACAGTATTCTGCTGCAGAGTATACCAGTGCAAGGGATGCTACTCGGAGGACTGATGTGGTTGCTCCCCATGTACTGCCTGCCAGCATTCTCACAAGGTTCACTCGTGTTTGCATCTTCTTGGCCAAGTTGGAAAGGTGTTTTTTGTATGTTAAAGTTCTGTCCAGCGTGACTCCCAGGTATCTGACTGTGCCAAGACGGCCGTACTGTGGACTGATCTTTGCTGATGAAAGGCGATTAGAGAGATGGAACAGGCTTATCTCGGTTTTAGAAACATTTGGTCTCGGTCGCCATGTCCGTATGACCCCTAATTACTCATATCTTATTTTTGTGGTCTTGCGCGAAATATATGTTGGAGGCAGTAGAATCCTTCTAAAAGTCCGCTTCAAATGCCGGTTTTTTTAAATTTTCTGAGTAGTGTTCCATTCAAAGAACGTCGCTTTCGCTGCAGGGATTCCCATTTGAGTTCCCGAAGCATCTCTGTAACACTTAACGTGTTGTTCGAACCTACCGGTAACAAACCTAGAAGCCCGCCTCAGAATTGCTTCGATGGCCTCCTTGAATCCGACCTGGAGCAGAACCCAAACGCTCGAGCAGCACTCGAGAACAGGTCGCACCAGCGTCCTATCTACTGCCTCCTTTACAGATGAACCGTACATTCCTAAAATTCTCCCACTAACCCGAAGTCAACCAGTCGCTCTCCCTACCAAAATCTTCACATGCTCGTTCCCTTTCATATCGCATTGCAAACTTACGTCCAGATGTTTCAACTATGGCCATTTTCAGAGTCTATAGGTTGTAATAATTAATGTGAGAACTGACAGGGGTGAAAGTATACGACGAAATAAGCAAAAGCGTTCCAGTAAACATGGATCAGCAAACGAGACTTTTTTCAGGTAACTGAAAAATAAAAAATGCGTACTACATTACCGGCATTGGCAGGGAGACACATTTGGGATATTGGCCTGCCTGGTGCAAGTCTTTTTATTTGACGCCAAATTGCCGATTTGGGGGTCGATGATGATGAAACGATGATGAGGACAACAGGCACATCCAGTCCCGAGTTGAAAAAATTCCATATTCGACTGCGAATCGTAGCCTGGACCCTATAATCGAGAGTTACCAACGTTAACCCAAAGACCACAACCTACTGACATAATTATAGGTCTGTCGTTGCGAGCCCCATCATTGACCTCAATATGAAGTACTGTCTTAGATGCCACAAATGTACTTGAGATGTAAGGTTTACGATCCTCGTCTAATTGAACTCAAATTTCACCTGTGGCTCATGATTGGAGAGTGTCTTATATGTATGATGGGGCACCGGCAGATAGTGCTACTAATGTGAGACGAAATCTGACATGTCTGTACGGTTCAAGACGGGTCGATCGAGGAGAACACGTACCTTGGCCTCCAGCATCACCTGACCACAGTCCTCTACATTTCTCTGTCTGGGGTCGTCTCAAAAGTGAAATGTACACCAGTTCTAGTACAACAGTTGAAGAACTGGAGCAGCGAATTTTACAGTCTTTTCATGATTTAAGAGATGACCTGGAAATGATTACAGTAAGTTATGAAACGTCCCCTTAGAAAAATTATGAATAACTATGCTGGTAAACTTCTACGTTATTTGATTTTCAAACAGCTGAGCAAAACTCAACGTACTCAAACTGTTTTCTATTTACTTACTCTGATCATCTCTAGACTGACACACAATATTTTTTAGCGCAACGCAATCTAACTTTCAAAAATCCCTACAGAAGAATGGCCCTGACTAACAATAACCTACACCTTTCATGAAGCACTTACCTCACAAAAATCTTCGTTACTCGAACTACTGCAGTACAGCGAGCGCCACTACTGCCAGCTAAATAAAAGATTCAAACTACTGAAGGCACTAACTAGTGATAGGCATACTTAGAAAATGAAAGATTTTGGTAGAGAACAAACAATGTATTTACCTTAATAATGTTCAAAAGTCATCACATACATATCTATCAATTCATGACGTCCATCTTTACAAATTCGCTTTTTCTGGCGGACACACGTCCAGATCATCCGCTTATAGTAACCTCTCAAAACCCTGGCAGCTCTCTCTCCACATCCATCACTGCTAGCGGCTCGCCTCCACCTACCCAACCAGTGTTGCCAACTCTAAAAAACCCGAGTCGCTAAATTCAATATCAAAAGTCGCTAGAAGGTCGCTAAAACTGATTTTACTAGGGGTGTACTGAGAATTTCGTGCTGTGAATGGTGCAATAAGCCAGTGGGGGGGGGGGGGGAGGTGAATAAAATATTAATAAAAATTGTCTCATACGTAATTGCTATATTGTCTTAATTAAATGACGCATCGCTTTCAACAACATACATATAAAATACGCTAACGTTTAATTAAACGAGTTATCATAATTGACGCAACACATAAATTGTTGTTTCATTCACAGTAGTCAAATATACTAGAAATATACAACTATATTTGTAACAAAAGAAAGCAAGAACTCAAATTAGGTTACAAAATATATACATACCGGTATGTGAGCTATTCATCGTCGTCACTCAGAAGGTCGAATAACTCTTCTGTTTCATGCTCTGACAGAACTGTAGTTGATGTAGAGGGTTGAACGTCGCTCGAAAGATGATGTTGCAGTTCGACTGGTTTTGTCGCAAAAGAGTAACTTTTGCTCGTTCCAATAAGCTCCAATACGTCTGTTGGTATGTCAAAAGATGCACAATCTTTATTTCATTTCTTCAGCTGGTCTCTCAATATGATCAAAGCATTAATTGTCTTTAACGATAATCTGTTACGTTGTTTAGTTTTTATAATGTTCATAGAACTGAATATTCTTTCCACTTCTGCATTTGAATGCGGTAGGCATAGAACAGTCATTGCTATCTGTGAAATCAAAGAAAAGGGATTCTCCCCTGCAGCATTTTTATACTACAAAACCTCACTCCAAAATTGAACAGTGTTAGTAGTGTTATTCCACCTAATGAAGTTGATATTATGCCATTCTTGCAGCATACCGTCTATGAAATCGCCACTAAAACCCAATTCTTTGGCTACATCCGCTACAGCATTATTTTTATTCACTTTTAGTGTTTCTTCAACATTCAGCATTGACATTTTTTCAGGATCGTAACGTTACTTGGCAGTCTTTGTTGAATTTCTTTTATTAGTTTCAGACTAAACTGAATGTATCTCTTCTTCATAAAAAGTTTATTTTCTTCAGACATACTTGACTCAGACAATTTCTGTTCAAACATAAAGCGAAGGTTCGGATTTGCGTACATACATTCGCTTGGAACTGGTGTTGTCAGCAAATCAACAGTTGGAAAAACTATGTTTTGTCCGAATGACTGCATGGGAAATACAAGTGTATCTAGTAATTTAGTGGGGGTCATTGTCTTCTCCTTCAAAAGCTTTCATTGCTATTTGTACGTCTTTTAAAGCATGTTTAAGGTAAAACATGTAAAGATGATTTGAGTCGTCACAATACATCTTGTACAAAAGATCGGTAGTGTAACAATTGCCTTGAACCGTGGCAAGTGAAAAATGTAGCTTTAGTTCTTCCCACTGCTCCAGAATTCTTCGTATTGCTGGTTCAATTGAAAGCCAACGTGTTGCACAGACCTTCTAAATTTTTAGTGGCTGTTTTCCACAATTTATTGTCTCATAAACCTTTTTATATTCCTCTTGTCTTTTGGGTGAAATGGAGAACCAATTGTAGGTTTCCCGTACAAGAAACTATGTTTCTAGGTATGGTAGTCACTGAGGCGTGCGAAACTGCAAGCTGAAGAGAGTGACAAATGCAACGGATCAATACCAAATTTTTCAAACCATATTCTCTCTTGAGTTGTTCGAAAAGCCCATTGTTTATTCCAACCATTGCATAAGCGTTATCTGTGCCAATTCCTACCATATTAGCGATTGGAAGTTTGAGATCTTTCAAAGAATTCACAAGAACAGCAGCCAGATATCTTGCATCTGCAGTGTCTACTACAGCGAGTTTGAGAAATGCTGATCTAATGGTTTGGTTGTTTACACTATAGTACCGTATAACGATACCTAGCATTTTAGATATTGATACATCTGTGGATTCAGTACACTGTATTTTTGGTTACCTATATCTTCAACCAATGATTGTGTAAAATATGGAGCCAAAACTTCAGTTATAATGTTAGTGCACTTTGTACTATGTAATTGCATGTTTTTAGCGCCCTCATCACCGGAAAACACCTTCTTGCACAGTATTCCTAAATGATCTACAGCTGAAATAGAACAATGTTCAGCAATAAATAAAGAAAGGGCGCCTTCCGCTCTGTTTGCTATTCTAACTGTAGTTTCCGGAACAATTTTCACAGGTAAGGTTGTTTGTGTTTTTTTTAATCAACTGTTTGTTTATGCTTAATAGTTTTCGAATGCTTTCTAATATCACACAATTTAGCATAAAACTCTGTTGCACATACTTGACATCTTGCCTTGGATAAGTCTCCAACGACTGGTTTCAGCCACCCATTGAATTCAGGTTCTGCTTCCCATGCATCCCGATATTTTTGAGCGTACTCCTTCTTCTTCTGCGGTAAATCCATTATGTAAGCCACCACAACATAAGTTTCACCAATTTATAATCACTGAAAATACATTAAAACTCAGTCGAACTAGAGGTCATGAAACAATCTACTCACTCGGTAACTCCATATCAGTCCTATAGTACATTGTTTAAAACGTAATAATGTCTGAGATACCCCCACCGAACTGTTGTTGCGTCACGACTGTGCATGTGGAAATAATTTGACTGCGAGTTAACATTACGAAAAATCAGAGGCTGCTGGACAGAAATGTATTTTATTATACTTAATATTACCTATATTTTTTGTCAATTCGAAAAACAAAGGGAGTTCAAAAGTTGAAGAATTATAGATCGATACGCTGTCGACGATAACAGGCTAATGAATAATGGGTAATGAATAATGAATAGTTGTATGGTCAAGTTTTTCTTACTCTGTAGGCAATTCCCACATTCAGGTTTACTAAATGCTGAACAGTGCTGCATGATCTGCTAAGAACTTCATTTAACTTAGTAAATCTAGAACAAAGTCAGTGTAGTACCCATTCTATAGTTAAAATCTTAGTTTTGGTTATTAAAATACTGGTCCAAAATAGTTTTGATTTGTACTTCAAAAGTCGTCAGTACTCCAAAAGTCGCCAGATAAGTTGCTAAATAATTTTTGTCCCTAAAAAGTTTTTTTGTCGCTAAGACGAAGGCAAAAGTCGCCATATCTAGCGACAAAGTCGCTAAATTGGCAACACTGTATCCAACGCTAGGCGCTGTTCACATCCAACTGCCCAACACTACAATAGCGAATATTCCAACAATGCCAACCAGCCACACACTGCACACAGCACAGTCAGTGATTTTCGTACAGAGCGCTACGTGGCGTTACCAACATAAAAATCTAAACAGCCTCCTTACAGTTGTAACTCACTGCAGAGAGCAATATTGCCTCCAAATGGGACGTCGATTCTTGGGACACCTCCCTCAACAGAAACAACTGTACAGTAAATCGTAACATGTAACTTGTGAAATAGTATTGCACTTCGTGTTAAGGTAGACCATGGGTCAAATTTGAGGCTAATTACGTGTCTTAATGGAAAACTTAACATACTGAATACATTGCACTTATACTGCAGCACGACTCTGGCCTTGTGATACGGATTAATATCCTGCTGGAAGATGCCATACCTGTCGGGGAAGACATCGAGCATGAAGGGATGAAGGTGATTTGCAATACTTCATACGTCGCCCAAACCTGTCATTGTGCCTTCGATAACTAACGCAGGTTTCATGGAAGCCACGTTGAATATCGACCTTAATATAATACTGCCGACACCGTCCTGCGTCTGTGACGAGGTGCATTTTTCGAGCCGCCGTTTGCGCTGATGTCGGACACTAACATCGACCTGGTACAATGAGAAACGAGCTTCACCCGACCACGGGACTGCTTCCCGTTGATCGGCGCTCTGATTTCGAAGATTCCGTGCCCACTGCAATGGTAATTAACAATGTCGTGGAGTGAACATGGAAACACGCAGGGGCTGTCTGCTGCGGAACCCCGTGTTTAACAACCTGCGCTGAACGGTGTGCTCCGAAACAACTGTGTCTGCACCAGCTGTGAACTGTGTCGTCAGACCTGCTACAGATCACCACCTACCCTGCTTTATAGTGCGGAAAGCCGCCGACCTCCACGCTCTGTGGTGAGGCCAGCGTCTTGTCACCTTCTCGTGGTTTCACCGTCCTTCAACTATTTTGACAAAAAGCACATTTCAGAGGACTTGACAGTTCAACGCAGAAGTTTTATCTCAAGTACAGATAGTGTTGAGGATCAGTGGACAGGGTTCAAAACCATCGTACAACATGCATTAGAAGAGTATGTGCCAAGCAAGACCGTAAGAGATGGAAAAGAGCCACAGTGGTACCACAACCGAATTAGAGAATCTGCTACGGAAGCAAAGGGAACTTCACAGCAAACATAAACATAGCCAAAGCCTTGCAGACAAACAAAAATTACATGAAGCGAAATGTAGTGTGGGGAGGGCCATGCGAGAGGCGTTCAATGAATTCGAAAGTAAAGTTCTATGTACTGACTTGGCAGAAAATCCTAAGAAATTTAGGTCTTATGTCAAAGCGGTAGGTTGATCAAAACAAAATGTCCAGACACTCTGTGACCAAAATGGTACTGAAACAGAGGATGACAGACTAATGGCCGAAATACTAAATGTCTTTTTCCAAAGCTGTTTCACAGAGGAAGACTGCACTGTAGTTCCTTCTCTACATTGTCGCACAGATGAGAAAATGGTAGATATCGAAATAGATGACAGAGGGATATAAAAACAATTAAAATCTCTGAAAAGAGGAAAGGGTGCTGGACCTGATGGGATACCAGTACGATTTTACACAGAGTACGCGAAGGAACTTGCCCCCCTTTTTGCAGCGGTGTACTGTACGTCTCTAGAAGAGCGTAGCGTTCCAAAAGATTGGTAAACAGCACAGGTCATCCCCGTTTTCAAGAAGGGACATCGAACAGATGTGCGGAACTATAGAACTATATCTCTAACGTCGATCAGTTGTAGAATTCTGGAACACGTATTATGTTCGAGTATTATGACTTTTCTGGAGACTAGAAATCTACTCTGTAGGATTCAGCATGGGTTTCGAAAAAGACGATCGTGTGAAACCCAGATCGCGCTATTCGTCCACGAGACACAGAGGGTCATAGACACTGGTTCCCAGGTAGATGCCGTGTTTCTTCACTTCCGCAAGGCGTTTGATACAGTTCCCCACAGTCGTTTAATGAACAAAGTAAGAGCATATGAACTATCAGACCAATTGTGTGATTGGATTGAAGAGTTCCTAGATAACAGAACGCAGCATAGTCATTCTCAATGGAGAGAAGTCTTCCGAAGTAAGAGTGATATCAGGTGTGCCGTAGGGGAGTGTCATAGGACCGTTGCTGTTCACAATATATATATATATATATGACCTTGTGGATAACATCGGAAGTTCACTGAGGCTTTTTGCAGATGATGCTGTAGTGTATCGAGAGGTTGTAACAATGGAAAATTGTACTGAAATGTAGGAGGGATCTGCAACGAACTGACGCATGGTGCAGGGAATGGCAATTGAATCTCAATGTAGACAAGTGTAATGTGCTGTGAATACATAGAAAGAAAGATCCTTTATCATTTAGCTACAATATAGCAGGTCAGCAACTGGAAGCAGTTAATTCTATAAATTATCTGGGAGTAGGCATTAGGAGTGATTTAAAATGGAATGATCACATGAAGTTGATCGTCGGTAAAGCAGGTGCCAGACTGAGATTCATTGGAAGAATCCTAAGGGAATGCAATTCGAAAACAAAAGAAGTAGGTTACAGTACACTTGTTCGCCCACTGCTTGAATACTGCTCACCGGAGTGGGATCGGTACCAGATAGGGTGGATAGAAGAGATAGAGAAGATCCAACGGAGAGCAGCGCGCTTCGTTACAGGATCATTTAGCAATGGCGAAAGCGTTACGGAGATGATAGATAAACTATAGTGGAAGACTGCAAGAGAGATACTCAGTAGCTCAGTACGGGCTTTTGTTGAAGTTTCGAGAACATACCCTCACCGAGGAGTCAGGCAGTATATTGCTCCCTCCTACGCATTTCTCGCGAAGAGACCATGAGGATAAAATCAGAGAAATTAGAGCCCACACAGAGGCATACCGATAACCTTTCTCTCCAGTAACAATACGAGAGTGGAATAGAAAGGAGAACCTATAGATGTACCCAAGGTATCTTCCGCCACACACCGTCAGGTGGCTTGCGAAGTATGGATGTAGATGCAGATGTATTGTCCATAGATGGTGACGATCGTATGACGCAAACAACCGACCCATCTCACCGTTTTCGAGATGCTCGGTCCCAGGCATCGGGCTATGACAATCTGCCCTTTGTGGAAGTCCGTTATATCAGCAGATTTCCCTATTTGTGGCCCGTATCATCACTAAAACGATTCCTCAATCGTATCGGCTTTGCTTAACTACTTTCCTTAACGTGCTTCGAATCCGCAGTGCCACCAGGCGCCATTCAGTCTCGCGGTGGGCAGTGGTCATATCGTTTTCGCTCATCAGTATCTTATTGCATTGTAATAGCAGCATTACGTTAGAAATTCTATCCTTGTTTATTGTTATTGTTATAATTCTTACTGTCGTTGTTCTCAGTCACTCAAGTTTTTAGGATGTTGATCTTTCGTAGGAAAAACCTATTACGCACATATCGAAAGAAAAAGAGCACGATGTTAATATACAGGGTGTTACAAAAAGGTACGGCCAAACTTTCAGGAAACATTCCTCACACACATATAAAGAAAAGATGTTATGTGGACATGTGTCCGGAAACGCTTGATTTCCACGTTAGAGCTCATTTTAGTTTCGACAGTATGTACTGTACTTCCTCGATTCACCGCCATGACTTCATACGGGATACTCTACCTGTGCTGCTAGAACATGTGCCTTACAAGTACGACACAGCATGTGGTTCATGCACGATGCAGCTCCTACACATTTCAGTCGAAGTGTTCGTACGCTTCTCAACAACAGATTCGGTGACCGATGGATTGGTAGAGGCGGACCAATTCCATGGCATCCACGCTCTCCTGACCTCAACCTTCTTGACTTTCATTTATGGGGGCATGTGAAAGCTCTTGTCTACGCAACCGCGGTACCAAATGTAGAGACTCTTCGTGCTCGTATTGTGGACGGCTGTGATACAATACGCCATTCTCCAGGGCTGCGTCAGCGCATCAGGGATTCCATGAGACGGAGGGTGGACGCATGTATCCTCGCTAACGGAGGACGTTTTGCACATTTCCTGTAACAAAGTGTTTGAAGTCACGCTGGTACGTTCTGTTGCTGTGTGTTTCCATTCCATGATTAATGTGATTTGAAGAGAAGTAATAAAATGAGCTCTAACATGGTAAGTAAGCGTTTGCGGACACATGTCCACATAACATCTTTTCTTTCTTTCTGTGTGAGGAATGTTTCCTGATAGTTTGGCCGTACCTTTTTGTAACACCCTGTATATTAGGTTAGTGGATAAGTTCCTAGCGTTTTTCCATAAGCTTAGTAAACACAACAGACACACATAACAGAGACTTTACTTAGCAGTAATATATTCTCCTTTACTATTTACAACAATCTGTCAGCGCTGGGGTAGTTTTTCTATTCCGCGACTGTAGATACGAGAGTTAGAACTTACGTAGTCGCAACTATTTATTCGAAACCGATACAAAAGAGTAACATGTTTGCACCTGTTACTGTCCTTCAAAGTAGTCACCAGCAGCAGCAACAGCAGCACTCCTTCATAAGCCCACGAGTGGCCCATCGGGACCGTCCGACTGCCGTGTCATCCTCACTGAGGATGCGGATAGGAGGGGCGTGTGGTTAGCACACCGTTCTCCTGGTCGTTACAATGGTTGTCTTTGACCGAAGCCGCTACTATTCGGTCGAGTAACTCCTCAGTTGGCATCACGAGGCTGAGTGCACCCCGAAAAATGGCAACAGCACATGGCGGACCGGATGGTCACCCATCCAAGTGCCGGCCGCGCCCGACAACGCTTAACTTCGGTGATCTGACGGGAACCGGTGTATCCACTGCGGCAAGGCCGTTGCCAAAGTAGTCACCAGCGCTGTGTAGAACCTGTTGCCAGTGACGTGGGAGGCGTAGTATACCGTAAGCAGAGCCTGTTCTGTTGATGGTGCGAATGGAGCAGTCTACTGCCTGTCGAATCTCTGGAACAGTTCTGAAGCGAATGCCACGAAGTGGTTCCTTCATCTTCGGAAATAAATCAATGCCACAAGCTGGTCGCAGGTGATGCTCCAAAACCGACCAGCTTTGCGAAAGAAGCGGCGACACTTTTTCCGTATGCCACCCATCATTTTGTACGACAACGCGCGGGCGTATATAGCGCAAGCTGTGGCTGCTCTGTTCGGTCGATGGGACTGGAAAGTACTGTACCATCCACCATACTCCAGGACTTAAGTCTTTGTGACTGATTTGATTCCGAAGAGGAAGGAACCACTTCGTGGCACTCGCTTCAGAACTGTTCCAGGGATTCGACAGGCAGTAGACCGCTCCATTCGCACCATCAACAGGACAGGCTCTGCTAACGGTATACTACCCCTTCCACATCGCTGGCAACGGGTTCTACACAACGCTGGTGACCACTTTGAATGACAGTAACAGGTGCAAACATGTAACTCTTTTGTATGGGTTGTGAATAAATAGTTGCCACTATTTAAGTTCCAACCTACGTATAATATGGTTCTCTGGCAGAGAACTCATCGAGCAATGTTTGAAGCTCATTTTAATCTGGAAAGGAAGTTCCGTGAAGGTTGTTCGATAAAGAGCAGAAAAGGAAAATCTTAGGGCACAAAATCAGATGAATGAGATGGGTACGGAATGACTTCCCAACCCAACTCCTGTACAGTGTTTTTTGTCAGCCTAGCAGAATGCAGGCGGGCGTTGTCGTAAAATAGCATCACTTCACGCAGTCTTCCTGATTGTTGTTCTTGGTTTTCGTCTGCAAGACGCCTTAGTTCCTGACAATAAATGTCAGCAGTGGTGGTTAAACCCCGGGGAAGCAATTCGTACTGCACCATAGCGTCGCTGTTCCACCAGATGCATAAAATTATCTTTTGTGGATGGCGCAGGTCTTTCTACGGATAGATCCTGCTTTGTTTGGGCTCAGCCATTCCTTTCTTTTCCTTGTTTTAGCATAAAGACGCCGTTTCTCGTCACCAGTAACGGTAATGGATAGAAATGGCCGGTGTTGTTCACAAGCCAATTGATGAAAAACAAACAGAGATGCACATAATTTTTGTGACTTTGGGTTAGAGCATGCGGCAACCATGCACCCGATTTTTTAAACTGTCCCATTGCATGCAAATGTCGTGCGATGGTGGAATGATCACAGTTCATCACATCTGCCAGTTCTCGAGTTCACTTACGGGGATCATTGTGGGTTGATGCGTCTAAACGATCTTCGTCAATTTTCCACTTGGCACTCCATTTTCTAAAGTCCACCACTTTAGTCATACCTCTAAACGACAAAATAACGACATGTAAACTCAGATAGCAACAGGGAACTACAAATAAAAAGTGACAATCGATGAAAACTGGAATATCAACATGCAAAACAAAAACGCTACTAATTTATGCACCAACCTAATAACTAAAAAACCTGAAACTTCCTGGCAGATTAAAACTGTGTGCAGGGCCGAGACTCGAACTCGGGGCCTTTGCCTTTCGCGGACAAGTGCTCTACCAACTGAGCTACCCAAGCACGACTCACGCCCCGGCCTCACAGCTTTACTTCTGCCAGTACCTCGTCTCCTACCTTCCAAATTTTACAGAAGCTCTCCTGCGAACCTTGCAGAACTAGCACTCCTGAAAGAAAGGATATTGCGGAGACATGCCTTAGCCACAGCCTGGGGGATGTTTCCAGAATGAGATTTTCACTCTGCAGCGGAGTGTGCGCTGATATGAAACATTCAGGAGTACTAGTTCTGCAAGGTTCACAGGAGAGCTTCTGTAAGGTTTGGAAGGTAGGAGACGATGTACTGGCAGAAGTAAAGCTGTGAGGACAGGGCGTGAGTCGTGCTTGGGTAGCTCAGTTTGTAGAGCATTGCCCACGAAAGGCAAAGGTCCACAGTTCGAGTCTCGGTCCGGCACACAGTTTTAATCTGCCAGGAAGTTTCATATCAGCGCACACTCCGCTGCAGAGTGAAAATCTCATTCTGGTAACATCCCCCAGGCTGTGGCTAAGCCATGTCTCCGCAGTATCCTTTCTTTCAGGAGTGCTAGTTCTGCAAGGTTCGCAGGAGAGCTTCTGTAAAGTTTGGAAGGTAGGAGACGAAGTACTGGCAGAAGTAAAGCTGTGAGGACGGGGCGTGAGTCGTGCTTGGGTAGCTCAGTTGATAGAGCACTAGCCCGCGAAAGGCAAAGGCCCCGAGTTCGAGTCTCGGCCTGGCACACAGTTTTAATCTGCCAGGAAGTTTCATATCAGCGCACATCCGCTGCAGAGTGAAAATCTCATTCTGGAAACTAATCACCCTATTTCATTGAAAGGAAAAAAAAAATGTGTATATTTGAAATGTGTCCAAGGAAGCTATGACAAGTGTTTTAGGCCGGCCGGAGTGGCCGTGCGGTTCTAGGCGCTACAGTCTGGAGCCGAGCGACCGCTCCGTTCGCAGGTTCGAATCCTGCCTCGGGCATGGATGTGTGTGATGTCTTTAGGTTAGTTAGGTTTAATTAGTTCTAAGTTCTAGGCGACTGATGACCTCAGAAGTTAAGTCGCATAGTGCTCAGAGCCATTTGAACAAGTGTTTTAGTGAAGACGTTTTAAGCTGGTTTAAGTACACTTGTCAACGTTTCGCGATATTTCTCAATGTAAAAGAAAGACGTTGGAATAGATCTGGTACTCTCTAGATGAAAACACTGCAATCTAAAGGAAATCCAGACTGGGCAGAATGGCAGCAATTATTTCTGTTGAAAAATTTCCAGAGATGTCCACTATACTCGTATATAGTCGTAATATTTTCCCGACCTGTGGTAATTACATCTCCGTTATCGCACCTCTTCTCATTGCCAAGAATACTTGACTGATATCTGAACGCTAATAGACACGGCCAGAGTCCCTCACGTTTCGAAATTCCTTTTGTCAGATTCCCTACGCAGTTGACTCCCCAAGGTCCTGCCGGAGCTGCCCTTGTGGGTGACCTTGGTGATACTGCTGGAGATACGGGACACTTTCGCCGAGAGTTCGCCACATCACGCGCAGCTGTCATCAGCACTCAGCACTCTTGGAGTAGTTGTTCATTTCTCGACCACCTGGCCCACGTGTTGCGGGGGTGTTTCGGGCTGTTTCTTTATGGTCTCTGTGTGGAAGTGTTATGTGTTGCAAAGTAGTTAATGTGCACAAAGGACGGGCATACTTGTACAGTTGCGTAGAAGGCCTAGCGAGACGTAACATTACCGGCCACGAATATCACTACCGCTGAATGTATATTTATGTTACGACTACAAAAAAATGGCTCTGAGCACAATGGGACTTAACATCTGAGGTCATCAGTCCCCTAGAACTTAGAACTACTTAAACCTAACTAACCTAAGGACATCACAGACATCCATGCCCGAGGCAGGATTCGAACCTGCGACCGTAGCGGTCGCACAATTCCAGACTGTAGCGCCTAGAACCGCTCGGTCACTCAGGCCGGCGTTGCGACTACAGTCAACGAAATGTGAATTATGTGACGTATGTACCATACTGTAAGCTGACATATTTTTAGCAAAAGGAGAAACGTGTGAGACTTAATTTTGTTAATAAATTAATATATTTCTAACACCTTTGTTTGCAAGGCCATCTTCCGCATTATTGGTTTTCTGTCTTGAGCTTATTGCACTTTAACTAAAGAGAGCTACGCCAGAGCCATTTCGCTTTTATTTATAAAGCATCTTCCGTGGCTATTCTGAAAATTGTATACGTACGTTTGTATATTTTTGGCTGTTTTTGGTTAAAGACAGCGTTTTGTCTGTAAAGTTGATGTGCACGTTACTTACGGTGTTTCTTTTCATATTCTGCTACTTCCCTGCTTGCTAGCAGTGGTTAACATCGAAAGACTTCGATTCACATATGCACTTGGCAGTTCTTGCCATTCTGCAGTGTTTCTTGAGCTGCATTATTTACACTTCACTTTTGTAAATTGAACTGAAGTTACGTGTGTTTCTCACTTCGCAAAATAACAGTATTTACGTCTGTCTGTTTGCTATCGTTGACATTGTTAGTATTGCCAGCCTGTGAAACTACTTTTTTTTTTAATTCGTGTGTGTGTGTGTGTGTGTGTGCGCGCGCGCGCGCGCGCGTGCGTGAGAGAGAGAGAGGTTAGTATAAATTAGTGAAAATGTCAGGCAGAGTTGTCGGGGGGGGGGGGGAGGCGATCGCAAGTTTCTTTGAGGGGGGGGGGGGGGGATAGGCCTGGATGGTGATTATGGACAGAATATGGGAAGAGATAGTAATGGTAAATGGAGCCTGCAGTTATATCTTCCTTCTAAACAAATGTTACCTTTCGCTTCGAGTCTACGTTACACCATGGAGACTATGTAGTCGCTGTTGATTGGCTATCAGCAAGGACGACATAAAAAGGAGACTAGTACTGGCAAAAACGGCATTTCTGGCCAAGAGAAGTTTACTATTGTCAAACATAGGTTTAATCTGCGGAAGAAATTTCTGATAATGTACGTCAGGAGCACAGCACTGTACGGTAGTGATACATGGACTGTAGAGAAACTGGAAAAGAAGGGAATCGGTAATATACTGGGATTTCTCTGACCGAAATAAAAAACACCACACGTGTACGCCGCTTGTACTATGCTACCGTAGTACCTACTTCCTGCATGTAGTACAAGGTGATTTTTGGGCGTCTAACACTGGACGTATGGCAGCCCCAGATATGAAGTGTGAAAGTCTTTACTAAAAAGCTTAGTACCAGAAGGTTGCTGAATTGAGTCGTTGAAACCCTAATATTTCCTGATAGCTATGTACGTAAAAAACTTACTCTCAATCTACTGTATTCACAGAAAAGGCTGATAGCCAATCAAAAGCGAATAAATCATAGTATTCGTGGTGTAACGTACACTCGAAGCCTGCCTAGGTAGCAGAATTCCTTAAGTTCATCTACTTCGTGATCACCAATCCTGATATTAAGTTTCTCGCTGTTCTCATTTCTGCCACTTCTCATTACTTTCGTCTTTCTTCGATTTATTCTCGATCCATATTGTGTACTCATTAGACGGTTAATTCCATTCAGCACATTCTACAATTCTTCACTTTCACTGAGGGTAGCAATGTCAACAGCGAACCTTATCATTGGTATCATCTCACTTTGAATTTGAGTTCCACTTTGGAACCTTTCTTTTATTTCCGTCATTGCTTCTTAGATGTATACGAGATTGAACAGCAGGGGCGAAAGGTTACATCCCTGTCTTACACACTTGCTAAGCCGAGCACTTTGTTCTTGGTTTTCCAGTCTTATTGTTCCCTCTTGATCCTTGTACATATTATATGTTACCCATTTTTCCCTATAGCTTCCCCCTATTTTTCTCAAAATTTCGAAGCGTAATTTGAGACCGTCGAAAGCTTTTTCCAGATCGACAAATCCTATGGACGTGTCTCGATTTTTCTTTAATCCTACTCCCGTTATCGAAAGGCAGAACTGCCTCTCTGGTGCCTTTACCTTTCCTAAAGGCAAACTGATCACCATCTAAAACATCATCGCTTATAACTCGAGAAAACTGACGAAACAATAACCAAAACACAAGATCTGCGGTCGTCGATCGTGATCGCTCTCACAAAGATGTCGTTTTCCACGAAATCTCATTCTCTCTTGCAGCGGCGGTTTTCCCACCCTATTCAAGGCACTCTCGGTACACCCTCGACGGTGTGGATCGCGGAAAGCCCGGTGCCGGCGTATCATCGTAGAGTGAGTGTCCCAAGCGTTGGGCGCTGGGCATCTGGCCTCGGCGAAGTGCGTTGACAATGAGCGCCTCGCCCACCCTGCGTTCCGCTGTCTCGCCGATCCCTCTGCTGGGTTTGACGAGGTCCTGTCGGGTGACACGCCCAGGGCCGCGTTTACGCGCGGGCTACCTACTCTGGGAAGAGGGTATTGGAAAGGAAATTGTGGATCTGACGATCAGCTTGTCTTTAGCAAAGGTAAATGTGGTACCACGCACCGGCACCACCCTACCGGCGTCTTTAAGTTGGTAACGGAACGCCCTATACTTGCAATGTTAAAATAAAGGTTATAAATTACATCTTTCCTCACAAAGTATTTGAGGTAGGAAGTTGAACTTTTTACAGATTATTTATTGGAATATGGGCTACAACTTAACACAGGGATTTTACAAAATTTTAGTTCACTTATTAAAGATGATTTTTTTCAATTGTAATGAAAATTCACAACATTTTTTTGCAATTTTTTATTTATATATTCAAAAATATACAGTTTTTTGGAAAAAGGCTGCGTTAAATTATGCAGAAGGTACTGTGTAACATTTACTGAAAGTTTGAAACAAATATGTTTGGAAGATCCTTAGAAAACATGTAATTAGTATGAGAAAATAAAAGTTCTGGGAATCGAGAGACAAAGATTGGATTCACTTTTTAGTGCATTCCAGGTCCATAGGATGGATTATCTTCATCCTCTGCAAACTCCTCCTCCCGCTTCCTCTTGTTCCTCCTCCTGTTTACTCTTGCTTGTATTTCTAGACTCTTTACAGCCCTGTCTGCAGCCCGAAGGCGTTCCTTGTCTAAAGCGAGCATCGCTCGTACCATGTTAGAACCTATCTTCATTCCCATATTTCTAAATACCTTGCACCTTACAATGTTGCCATCATTGAAAGTCGCAACAGCATCATACACACCAAAGTGAAGTGTTTCTATTCCAACAAATACAGTCTTGGGGATTCTCGACAATATAACACTATTTACACTTTCATTGGGGTTTTGAGTTTTTCCGTGAATACACTTTTTCAACAGTTCAGGTGCTGCTAAGTCTCTGAAAATAGGTTAGCCACAACACATACTTTATCTCACATCACTAAAATGTACCTGATGAACACGGACGTTAATAATAACACCATTTGACAGCAGTTTAACAGCGCCACAGTGGGTCACGCCCATGTAGAACACATTTCAAAAAAAATTTAAAAATATTTGTAGTCTTCAGAATTGAATAAATTATATATCTCTTAAAAGGTAATAGTCTGCAGATTCAGAAAACGCAAAAAAGTAAAAATTGAACTTGTCATGATTTTGAGCCTTTCCGGAGCCCCTTAAGTTGTTAACGGAATTGAAAGTTTCCTTCAGACGCCGAAAGTGGTCGTGTGGGACCCGGCGGTCTCTGTGGAGCACGTCCACTACTGGGCAATACCTCCAGCGGCTCCTTACCACTAGCGCCCACTGCCACCGCAATATAGGACGGCCGGCGAGACCCAGAGGCCCATACGCGCTTGTAGCCTTCTCGCTACCACATCATCGTTCGTGCCTACTTCAGAGAGCATCTCCCTTTTTGACATTGACAGCTTGACATTATTTCTTGCTGCGTTATTCGTAATGAGTCTTCGTACGCTTGGGGAAATACAAGCTAAGTAAATCTTCTGTTTGCTGTGTTAACTTGTTAGCTAATCATTTCCGCTCCTGTCCAGCTTACCTACGACGACAGTTCCCTCACCGTTCTGTTGGCCATTGCTCCTTACTGTTGTGTACGAAGTCGTACAGGACAGTAAAGGCAGCAAAAAAATGGTTCAAATGGCTCTGAGCACTATGGGACTTAACAGCTATGGTCATCAGTCCCCTAGAACTTAGAACTACCTAAACCTAACTAACCTAAGGACATCACACAACACCCAGTCATCACGAGGCAGAGAAAATCCCTGACCCCGCCGGGAATCGAACCCGGGCGCGGTAAGCGAGAACGCTACCGCACGGCCACGAGCTGCGGACCTTTTAGGCAGCAGACAAACAGTTCTGGCGTTGCACTCGATCTTTCTTAAGCCTTGCTTCCATTATCAAGATACGTACGTATGATTTCTCGACCTACACGAATCGTTCGACAGTTTAAAATGCTGCAAAGTAATAGAAATTCTTAGAAAAATAGATGAAAGCTATAGGGAAAGGCGGATAACTTACAGTAGGGGAGACCGCGGCACTTATACGCACTGGACATGTTTTCGTACAGCGCTTTTTTCGGGCACCTTTCTTGTTAGGGCGCTACCGACAATGGAAGACTAGTACCGCCATCTGCTGAGGACTCTCAGAAACTTCACAGCACCAGTGCGAAGAACATGCATGTCTTGTTATATCAAGTGAGTAAATTTCGTTACTCAAATATCGAAGCTCCCAGGGAGCACACCGGTTTGAAATGCAGAAGATAAATATATGTTCGTTCACAACAGATCATTTTACTTTCCATGACAGAAGTGTGTAATTTGAAAGCCATGAAGTTACTACTGTAATTTCGAAACTAATTGAAAGATGGCAGTGGGACACGTTTACGCAGTTCCGTTGGGGCACGTTTACGTACAGTTTTGCATTCCATCCTAACTGACATTCCTGTCAAGGAAACTTTAAGACAACAGCAGTTGGAAACACAGTCTACAAAAATTAAGATGCAAGAAAGTAAAAGGTAGACATTGCTAAAAGTGCTATTTCAACCTAATGAATCTCAAGTAGATAGTAAATGATAAAAGCAAGACCAAGGGAAAACGTGGATAGGACTACTTCTGATTATCATTACTGTTCTGCCCAAAGGCAGGTTTTCATATGTTAACTCACCATGCTCTCATATCGACTCCCATACTCTTCAAGTATGCGTAATTTCCGCTTTCGTTTATGTCATCTATCATCTTACATCTCCTTCTTCTCAATCTCCTTTTCAAACTAGTCTTTACAAAGCGTCTATTAGCAAGCATTCCACTTTCAACAAATATCCTCTCTAGTTTTTCTTCCTTTCTCTTATAAGCTGCGGCAGTGTGATGAAAAGGATGAAAACTGCGTGTGTATTTACTAGCTGGAACGATAAAATCGATCAAAAAAAATCAAGTATGGGTCCAATGTGGAAGATCTAAAAGGTTGGTTGATAAACCTGGTATTGCCCGAGTATTCATTTTGACAAAATTTTCTATTAAAAACGAAATTTAAAAAAATGGCTGTGTTTGTACAATAATATGAAAAAATTTCGTTTCCTTGGAATCACCTTTCAAATTATGAAACAGTCATACAAAGAAATACGCATAAACTACAGATGTACAAGTACAGTATCTACGGCAACCGCCTGTTCATAGCTCTACAGACGGCTATTATTTTCTCTTACAGCCGCCTGCTTTTCGCAGTTGGAAGCTGTCAAAAGCGCTGCCACGTATCAGTGATTTTCTTAAGCCGACTGGAGTATAGAAGAGTTCAAATGGCTCTGAGCACTATGGGACTTAACAAGTGATGTCATCAGTCCCCTAGAACTTAGAACTACTTAAGCCTAACTAACCTAAGGACATCACACACATCCATGCCCGAGGCAGGATTCGAACCTGCGACCGTAGCAGTCGCGCGTTTCCGGACTGAAGCGCCTAGAACCGCTCGGACACACTGGCCGGCTATAGAAGGGTCTTACGCGTACTAGTAAAGAATAAATGTATTAAAACTTGCATGGTGCGGCATTTTTTGTGTCTCTCAGTGTTTATGATGTGATATCTCATGAACTATATATGTCATGTCATACAGTGATATATTTGTCTAGGTACATTCAGCGGCATATGTGAATACTGTCTGTGAAATATGTTACGAATAGAGTTAGTAGCACAGAACTAATAATTTTAAAGTTTTTCACGCATCTTAGTGTTTATGACGTCATACCTACTAAACTATGTGTGGTACCAAGATATAATTTTATAACTGCATTTAGTGGCATGTGTGGAAACTGAGAAACTTATTGCGAGTACATTTCATAGCAAAGAAGTAATAAATTTAAACGTCATCCATGACGCGGTAGTTTTTCACACATCTAATTCCTTATGACTTCCGTATCTCCTGAACTATGATATGTGGTTCTTGTCACCCTAGCGACTGTTATCTGATAGTACGAAGTGTGGCTGAAACCGGTCCAATGGTTCAGGAGGAAATGTGGAACGTACACACATAACCATAAACGTAAGTCAATTTTTATAATACACTGAAGTGCCAAAGAAAATGGTATAGGCATGTATATTCAAATACAGAGATATGCAAAATTGACAGAATACGGCGCTGCGGTCGGCAACCCCTATATAAGACAACAAGTGTCTGGAGCAGTTCTTTGATCGGTTACTGCTGCTATAATGGTCGGTTATCAAGATTTAAGTGAGTTTGAACGTGACATTATAGTTGGCGCACGAACGATGGTATGCAGCATCTCCGAGGTAGCGACGAAGTGGGGATTTTCCGGTAGGACCGTTTCACGAGTATACCGTGAATATCATGAATCCCGTAAAACATCAAATATCCGACATCACTGCGGCCGGAAAAAGATCCTGCAAGGACTAGACCAGCGACGAATCAAAAGAATCGTTCAACGTGACAGAAATGCAACCCTTCCGCAAGTCTCTGCAGATTTCAGTGCGGCTCCGTCAACAAGTGTCAGCGTGCGAACCATTCAGCGAAATAGCATCGGTATGGGCTTTCGGAGCCTTGTTGCCTGGTCCGACGAGTCTCGTTTCAGATTGTATCGATCGGATGGATGTGCATGGATTTAGAGACAACCTCATGAATCCATGGACCCTGTATGTCAGCAGGGGACTGCTCAAGCTGTTGGAGGCTCTGTAATGGTGTGGAGCGTATGCAGTTGCAGTGACAGGGGACCCCTGATACGTCTAGAAACGACTCTGACAGGTGACACGTACATAAGCATCCTGTGTGATCACCTGCATCCATTCACGAAATTAGAATTAATTTAATACCTTCAGCTGCTGACAGGCGTTGATATATATCAACGGGGACAGGTGAAAATGTGTGCCCCGACCGGGACTCGAACCCGGGATCTCCTGCTTAAGTGGCAGGCGCTCTATTCATCTCAGTCACCGAGGGCACAGAGGATAGTGCGACTGCAGGGACTATCTCGCGCACGCCTCCCGCGAAACCCATTTTCTCACCTTGTACGTCCACACACTACATTCGTAGTGTCCCACCCCCAACACACTCATTACTCGTGGAAGACATTCTTACTAAGTCCCGTAAGAGTTCGAAGAATATGTGTGCATCCGCACAGAAGAAGAAGGTCATGGCCGGTATTGCCAGAACTATGGACTTATGGATATGCTGTCTGTTCTTTCGAACATGTCTGAAAGATCAGACACCATATCCATATAAGTCTATGCATCCATTCATGTCCATTGTGCATTCCGACGGACTTGGGCAATTCCAGCAGGACAGTGCGACACCCCACACGTCCAGAATTGCTACATAATGGCTGCAGGAATACTGTTCTGAGTTTAAACATTTCCGCTGCCCACCAAACTCCCCAGACATGAACATTATTGAGCTTACTTGGGATGCCTTGCAACGTGCTGTTCAGAAGAGATCTTCACCTCCTCGTACACTTACGGATTTATGGACAGCCCTGCAGGGATCATGGTGTCACTTCCCTCCAGCACTACTTCAGACATCAGTCGAGTCCACGCCAGGTCGTGTTGCGGCACTTCTTCATGCTCGCGGGGGCCCTGCACGGTATTAGTCAGGTGTACCAGTTTCTTTGGCCCTTCAGTATATGTATGGACTTACACTAAAACAAAAAATAACTGGAGGACAGGGAATAACATCTGATCAGAACAGGTAAATACGTAACAAAATCCGTTACAGTATTATTCCGGTCAGAGGCATAGCACTGAAATTACACTGCTTGCTACTAAATCTGCAAAAGCATGAAGGCAGTATGCAACAATGGGTTGCAAATCATCATTTCAACGTAATGACGCAAAGTAGGTAGGAGTAATGCCATCTACATTCTTGACATGAGAAAAAATTACACAATAGATTACTCACAAAGAAATCGCAACTGGCTGTTAGTTGATTGTGAGAAAACCGTGCCACGTTTCTTGTAGGAGAAGAGACATCTACCATCACTTTTCGGCTATCGACAGTGGCAGGATCGTGATCTACTGAGACTACGGTTTATAGTTCTGCGGTACTGTTGCTCGTGTTGGTAGTCATCCCATGACTGTGACGAGACTATGGGACAGAAGGGCTTTGGATAGCCATAGTCAACAGCATGCACATTGCAGTACCTCAGCGACCTACACGACTAGCGCCCGAGAGGAAAATATTGTTTTCTCGGCTGTACAGGATCGTTCAGCAACGTCTTGTACGATGAGTCTGGAAGTGGCCTTGTTCTCAGCAAGGGCAGTACGGTGATGTCTGGAGCGGCACGCACTGTCAGCACGGCCACCGTCGTTGCAGTATACGAGGGCAGTTCAATAAGTAATGCAACACATTTTTTTTCTCGGCCAATTTTGGTTGAAAAAACCGGAAATTTCTTGTGGAATATTTTCAAACATTCCCGCTTCGTCTCGTATAGTTTCATTGACTTCCCACAGGTGGCAGCGCTGTACGGACCTTTGAAAATGGCGTCTGTAACGGATGTGCGTTGCAAATAACGGGCAGTGATCGAGTTTCTTTTGGCCAAAAACCAGGGTATCTCAGATATTCATAGGCGCTTGCAGAATGTCTACGGTGATCTGGCAGTGGACAAAAGCACGGTGAGTCGTTGGGCAAAGCGTGTGTCATCATCGCAGCAAGGTCAAGCAAGACTATCTGATCTCCCGCGTGCGGGCCGGCCGTGCACAGCTGTGACTCCTGCAATGGCGGAGCGTGCGAACACACTCGTTCGAGATGATCTACGGATCACCATCAAACAACTCAGTGCTCAACTTGACATCTCTGTTGGTAGTGCTGTCACAATTGTTCACCAGTTGGGATATTCAAAGGTTTGTTCCCGCTGGGCCCCTCGTTGTCAAACCGAACACCATAAAGAGCAAAGGAGAACCATCTGTGCGGAATTGCTTGCTCGTCATGTGGCTGAGGGTGACAATTTCTTGTCAAAGATTGTTACAGGCGATGAAACATGGGTTCATCACTTCGAACCTGAAACAAAACGGCAATCAATGGAGTGGCGCCACACCCACTCCCCTACCAAGAAAAAGTTTAAAGCCATACACTCAGCCGGTAAAGTCATGGTTACAGTCTTCCGGGACGCTGAAGGGGTTATTCTGTTCGATGTCCTTCCCCATGGTCAAACGATCAACTCTGAAGTGTATTGTGCTACTCTTCAGAAATTGAAGAAACGACTTCAGCGTGTTCGTAGGCACAAAAATCTGAACGAACTTCTCCTTCTTCATGACAACGCAAGACCTCACACAAGTCTTCGCACCCGAGAGGAGCTCACAAAACTTCAGTGGACTGTTCTTCCTCATGCACCCTACAGCCCCGATCTCGCACCGTCGGATTTCCATATGTTTGGCCCAATGAAGGACGCAATCCGTGGGAGGCACTACGCGGATGATGAAGAAGTTATTGATGCAGTACGACGTTGGCTCCGACATCGACCAGTGGAATGGTACCGTGCAGGCATACAGGCCCTCATTTCAAGGTGGCGTAAGGCCGTAGCATTGAATGGAGATTACGTAGAAAAATAGTGTTGTGTAGCTAAAAAATTGGGGAATAACCTGGTGTATATCAATGCTGAATAAAACAACCCCTGTTTCAGAAAAAAAAAATGTGTTGCATTACTTATTGAACTGCCCTCGTATCTTGACATGGCAGCAGATAGGCGCGCGCTAGATTACAAAACTGGACACTGGAACGGCACAACGTCGTCTTTCCAGACGTGTTCCGGTTCTGCTTACAGCAACACGACGGACATACGCGTGTGTGGAGATTCCGAAGACAACCAATGTTCCCAGACTGCATTCGTCATCGACATATACGCCCAGTGCATTGCGTGAACCGTGATAGCCTGTAATTTGGACGTCAGGTATTACATTTCCGACCTGGAATTACGGCCTTTCTGCAATGTCTGCCTGACATCATTCAGCCCTTCGAAAACACCAAGTCACGTGTTGACGAGATACTAGCACGCCACCACTCACCTGCCACTGCGATCGATGAACTACGGCAGTGCTATTAAAGTAGCTTGGAATGACGTACCCTCATTTGTCGTCCAAGCTCATTTCGACTCAGTGCCCAGTCGAAAGACAGCCGTTGTTTGTGCCATATGTGGTAAACCTGTGAAATGAATTTTGCACACTGCGTACCACCGATTACTAGCAATTTAATCATGTATTGGTTCAAATGGCTCTGAGCACTATGGGACGTAACTGCTGAGGTCATCAGTCCCCTAGAACTTAGAACTACTTAAACCTAACTAACCTAAGGACATCACACACATCCATGCCCGAGGCAGGATTCGAAACTGCGACCGTAGCGGTCGCGCGGTTCCAGACTGTAGCGCCTAGAACCGCTCGGTCACTCCGGCCGGCCTAATCATGTATTGTTCCTACTACACAGTATATATACAATAAGAAAAGTTTCGCTTTTGCTATGCTTCCTAGCGTTCCAGTTACACTGGTCGACAGTGTACTTAATACAGGGCGTGAGTTTCAGGCAGACTATAAGAGGAATGTTATACAATATGCGAAGATATAGCTGAAGATACAATAAGAGATTAAATGAAGAATACTAAAGGCGTAGGCGCCACATTAATCAGTTAAGGGCACAGAGTGCAGAGTAATTAAAAGCAAAGAGAAAACTGTACAACCATTCCCATCTTAAATTCTTTAAATATTTATATAGTTCAAGAGATGGAACATAGCTAGTTAATACTGGAAACAACGACACTACCGAATTAGTACTAGATGAGGTGAGCAGCCCAATTCAAGAAAGGGAAGGTGTTGGTAGATGACGATGTTCCAACAGGAACGATTAAAGCTAGAAGCAAAGTAGCGCGAAACGAATTTGCAAAATTAATTACAGAATGTACGATATAATTTCAATAAAGATAAATGTTGTTTGTCATCACAAGTTTGCAATGTTAGTCAGGCATTGTCTTACATACTGTTTTAACTGCGCTGTTTTGGACCAAGTAAAACATTTCGAATTATATCCGCCAAACCGGCGCTTGCTTGAGTAAATTTTGGCTTCGTCGTACTCTTAAAAGTTCAACAAAAATTTCATCTAACGGTAGAACCCATTAAATAATGTTTCCAGATTGTTACTCTGAGGAACAAAACAGGAATATACACTACCAGTAGCTGCTTTTCTTTGTGCTTTACTTGGTGATCTCTTGGCGAACATCAGTTCTCCTTGCACTGTTAGACAGTGTACTCAGCCCAAAAGACGTTTACTCAGCCACAACGCGGCTATATGTGTACGTTTAATTTCTGTTGTGTTTCTCTCTTTGCTTATTCTCGTTGTGCCTTGTATTTACAAATTTATCCACCTGTACCGTTTGCCAATTACTAACAAGAGCTATATCACTGTGGTCGCTTTGAAGTGGAGCGGATGATTATAATCTTTGTGCCAGGCAGCCGCGTGATCCTTCAGCGCTGACGTATCGTGGCAGTTAAGCAGTGTGCTTGTGTCATTCTTTTGTTTGGAACCAGGATACTAACAAGGGAACCTCCCCGTCGCACCCCCCTCAGATTTAGTTATAAGTTGACACAGTGGATAGGCCTTGAAAAACTGAACACAGATCAATCGAGAAAACAGGAAGAAGTTGTGTGGAACTATGAAAAAATAAGCAAAATATACAAACTGAGTAGTCCATGAGTAACATAGGCCACATCAAGGATGATTTGAGGTCAGGAGCGCCGTGGTCCAGTTGTTATCGTGAGCAGCTGCGGAACGAGAGGTCCTTGGTTGAAGTCTTCCGTCGAGTGAAAAGTTTTATTTCTTTATTTTCAGACAATTGTCAGAGTTCAGGCACTCACACATAACCAACTTCGCTCTCCAAAATCCCAGGACATGCTCAGATTTTCTTGGACATATGCAGGATTTGACGGTCTACACAAGGAAAAATTTGAAAACGTTAAAGACATATGTTTTGACAGAGCACAAAGAAAACTGTGCGACTGTGAAACTGTTGCATTCATTTGTTGCAGTTTATGTGACAAACTCTTATGTTTTCATCACTTTTTTGGGAGTGATTATCACATCCACAAGAAAACCTAAATCGGGCAAGGTAGAAGAATCTTTTTACCTATTCGCCAAGTGTGCAAGTTAGGTGGGTCGACAACATATTCCTGTCATGTGACGCACATGCCGTCACCAGTGTCGTATAGAATATATCAGACGTGTTTTCCTGGATCAAATGTTTTCGGTTCCCATTGGAGAGGCACGTCCTTTCGTCTACTAATCGCACGGTTTTGCGGTGCGGTTGCAAAACACAGACACTAGACTTATTACAGTGAACAGAGACGTCAATGAACGAACGCACAGATCATAACTTTGCAAAAACAAGGTAAGTAAAATTTTCGCTCAAGGGAAGACTTGAACCAAGGACCTCTCGCTCCGTAGCTCCTCACGCTAACCACGGGACCACGGCGCTCCTGCACTCAGATTATCCTTGATGTTGCATATGTTACCAATGAACTACTCAGTTTGCATATTTTGCTTATTTTTTCATAGTTCTATTTTTTCATAGTTCCACACAACTTCTTCCTGTTTTCTCGATTGATCTGTGTTCAGTTTTTCAAGGCCTATCCACTGTGCCAAATTATAGCTAAATCTGAGGGGGGTGCGATGGGGAGGTTCCCTTGTAAGAAATATCGACGTGGAGAGGTGACAGATTGTCGGAAATGAGCTCTCGTGTTAGACGTGCCCACGACTTCACACTGAATGAAGTTGCCCAAATGTTAGTGTGTGAACGCAGACTGTCTGCCGTGTCTAGAAGCAATGGTGCACCACTCCCAACTATGTAGCACGGTGTTAAAACAGTGGTTCTAAGAATATGTCATCCAGCAGAAACCGGAGGCGAATGTGGCGTTTTGTCAGTGACGGGCGGTTTCAGTACAAGACAGGCACTGCTAGAGTCGGTGAATGCAATTCCATCTCTAACAGTTTCCAAGAAAATAATGCGATGAGCTCTGCGTGCGACCCAGATATTTGGAGTTGGGTGCCCAAAGCGGCACGTAAAGCTGCTAGACGTCAGAGAACCAAACAGGAAGTGGACATAACTGACAGGAGGCGAATCACGTTTTTGTGTCTGTTCAAATGATGCGATGCGTCGAGTGCAGCAGCGCCAGAATGTAGTGTTTAGCCCGTAATTCTGGAGGGTGTAATTCAGGTCAGAGACAGATCTGTAAAGTTTTGGGAGTGTTTTAGGTAGCTCTCATTTAGATCAGTTTGGATTCTGCAGAAATATTGGAACACGTGAGGCAATACTGACCCTACGACTTACCTTACAAGAAAGATTAAGGAAAGGCAAACATACGTTTCTAGCATTTGTAGACTAAGAGAAAGCTATTGACAATGTTGACTGGAATACTCTCTTTCAAATTCTAAAGGTGGCAGGGGTAAAATACAGGGAGCGATAGGCTATTTACGATTTGTACAGAAACCAGATGGCAATTATAAGAGTCGAGGGGCAGGAAAGGGAAGCAGTGGTTGGGAAGGGAGTAAGACAGGGTTGTAGCCTCTCCCCGATGTTATTCAATCTGTATATTGAGCAATCAGTGAAGGAAACAAAAGAAAAATTCGGAGTAGGTATTAAAATCCATGGAGAAGAAACAAAAACTTTGAGGTTCGCCGATGACATTGTAATTCTGTCAGAGACAGCAAAGGACTTGGAAGAGCAGTTGAAGGGAACGGACAGTGCTTTGAAAGGAGGATATAAGATGAACGTCAACAATAGCAAAACGAGGATAATGGAATGTAGTCGAATTAAGTAGGGTGATGCTGAGGGAATTAGATTAGAAAATGAGACACTTCAAGTAGTAAAGGAGTTCCGCTATTTGGGGATCAAAATAACTGATGATGGTCGAAGTACAGAGGATATAAAATGTAGACTGGCAATGGCAAGGAAAGCGTTTCCGAAGAAGAGAAATTTGTTAACATCTAGTATAGATTTAAGTGTCAGGAAGTCGTTTCTGAAAGTATTTGTATGGAGTGTAGCCATGTATGGAAGTGAAAGATGGACGATAAATAGTTTGGACAAGAAGAGAATAGAAGCTTTCGAAATGTGGTGCTACAGAAGAATGCTGAAGATTAGATGGGTAGATCACATAACTAATGCTGAAGTATTGAATAGAATTGGGAAGAAGAGGAGTTTGTGGCACAACTTGACAACAAGAAGGGACCGGTTGCTAGGACATGTTCTGAAGCATCAAAGGATCACAAATTTAGCATTGGAGGGCAGCGTGGAGGGTAAAAATCGTAGAGGGAGACCAAGAGATGAATACACTAAGCAGATTCAGAAGGATGTAGCTTGCAATAAGTACTGGGAGATGAAGAAGCTTGCACAGGACAGGGTAGCATGGAGAGCTGCATCACACCAGTCTCAGGACTGATGACCACAACAATACCTCACTTAGACTACCCTGAACCTAGATCAATTTGTTTATTTTAACATTCTCGTGGTCCAAGTGTCACCCTTCTATTTACTTCGTAACGATGCGTATGCTGTGAGCACTCCCATCTTGCAAGGTAACAAAAGCTGTGGTCACAGGGATGCACGTATACGTTCCTCGTTAGACAATCATTCGTGCATCTTATTGCACATCGACTGACGAGCTAAATCACCCGATCGTTATCCCGCAGAAAATTCCTTTGAAAATTTGTAAAAGCGAGTGAAATGTAGCTCTGCGAGGTCTAACCCTCGCTGAGTGACTGCAGCTGGATGTGACATACCTCATAAAACTTGTGGGCTCTCTTATTCGTCGAGCTGACTCCGTTATGCAGGACCATCAGAAACAGTCTGAAAAGCTTGTAAGGCAATTGCAGGATAAGTTGCGCTGAGAAGTACATTACTGGCCATTAAAATTGCTACACCAAGAAGAAATGCAGATGATAAACGGATATTCATTGGACAAATATGTTATACTAGAACTGACATGTGATTACATTTTCAGGCAGTTTGCATGCATAGATCCTGAGAAATCAGTACCCAGAACAACCACCTCTGGCCGTAATAACGGGCTTGATTCGCCTGGGCATTGAGTCAAACAGAGCTTGGATGGCGTATACAGGTACAGCTGCCCATGCAGCTTCAACACGATACCACAGTTCATCAAGAGTAGTGACTGGCGTATTGTGACGTGCCAGTTGCTCGGCCACCATTGACCAGACGTTTTCAATTGGTGAGAGATCTGGAGAATGTGCTGGCCAGGGCAGCAGTCGAACATTTTCTGTATCCACAAAGGCCCGTACAGGACCTGCAACATGCGGTCGTGCATTATCCTGCTGAAATGTAGGGTTTCGCAGGAATCGAATGGAGGGTAGAGCCACGGGACGTAACACATCTGAAATGTAACGTCCACTGTTCAAAGTGTCGTCAATGCGAATAAGAGGTAACCGAGACGTGTAACCAATGGCACACCATTCCATCACGCCGGGTGATACGCTAGTATGGCGATGACGAATCATGCTTCCAATGGGCGTTCACCGCGATGTCGCCCGGAAACGTGATGGAACGAATTTCTCCTCCTTACACGAGGCATCACAACAACGTTTCATCAGGCAACGCCGGCCAACTGCTGTTTGTGTATGAGAAATCGGTTGTAAACTTTCCTCATGTCAGCACGTTGTAGGTGTCGCCACCGGCGCCATCCTTGTGTGAATGCTCTGAAAAGCTAATCATTTGTATATCACAGCATCTTCTTCCTGTCCGTTAAATTTCGCGTCTGTAACACGTCATCTTCGTGGTGTAGCTATTTTAATGATCAGTAGTGTAGTTGTCAAGGAAAAAATTCGAGACGCTGCGCCGTTTCCGACTTAATCAGCATTCAAGTCAGCCAATCAGGGACGACGCAGCCCAAACAAAGCAACGGTCCGCGCAAGCCACGTATTTGGAACATCGCAGTAAACGTTCTGGAAAATTTTGCAACGGCTGTGACATTTCCAACCTGACCGTCTGCAGTTCGTGGAACAGTTAAAAGCGGAAGATCATGGCCGGCGGCTTCAATTTTGCTTCACAATGCAGAAAGCACTTGAGGATTCACATTTCCCCTTATCTGATATTCAGCGACGAAGCGACCTTTCATTTATCTAGAAATGTTAATCACCACAATGTGAGAGTGAAGGGCACTCAAAATCCTCATCAAATCGTAGCGCTTGAACGAGATTAGCCGAAGGTCAATGTTTTCTCTGCAGCGTCTCGAACGGAACGGTGTGGATCGTGTTTCTTTCGGAGTTAAACGGCAATTTAATGAAGATTTTCTCGGTGAAAATAGTGATATTATGAACAACTTATAGTCAACCAAAGAACTGAGAATAAATAATGTCTTCTATTGCCACAAAGAATTGTACAATTACAGTATTCGGAGCACAAGAGATCATAAATCTACAATGGACTACATTGTTACAAACAGGAACATCCATTTACATTCAGTGCTAGATCTTCAGGACTTCAAACTCCGCCAATATAGGGAGCGGCCAAAGCCTACTCACGTCAAAAATCAGATTGCCTGTAGTAAGGAACAATACTATTAAAGAATCACACGTAAAGAAGAATCATTTAACGTAGAGTCATTATGGAATGAATCTACAAAAACTTTTATGTTAGAAACGATTAACAGAAAAAGTAAAAATAAACCGATTAATGCAAAGGATAATGTAGATCAGGACTGGGAGAACATCAAAGAAAATATTGAAGTCGCAGCTCAAGAAGCTTTAGGTAGAAAAGCAAGAGAAGAAAACAAACAGAACTCCATGATATCGCAAAAAGATTAAGGAAATGTGTAAAAAAGGAGCTGCGTCTGTTTGAAATAAAAAACACTCAAAACACAAGAGTCTTATAACTATTACACGAAAACTCGAAACAAAATCACTAGTGAAACTTTTTAAACGGGAACATTGGGATTTTTTTTTCTAAAAATTTAGAACATGATTGCTATGAGTAGCACAAACTAACTTGGAGTACCATAAGGCAGCAGAGAAAGGAATTAAATGAAATTTTGAAAGTCACCGACATAAATGAGGAATCATTAGTTAAATATTTAACAGAGTTGTATGCAGGTAAAAAAATTACCAGATGACGAGGAGAGATCAAAGACCAGTACACAAGGAAATGATGATATGTAACTATTTCACATGCAGAGGTACAAGAAGCTGTAAGTCTGTTAAAATATAGGAAGTCTCCAGAGAAAAATGGGCCCCCCAATGAATTACTTAAGTATTGGGGATATCCACTAACTGAACAATTAACCAAGTTAGTTAACAATGTTATAACTGGTAATACAATTCCAAATGACTGGAGAACTAGCATTACAATTTTCATGTACAGAAAACAAGATAAGAAAGACCCATCCAATTACAGAGGGATCAATCTACTCAGTTCAGTTCTTAAACTCATAACAAAAAAACTGGAAATAAAATTAAAAAAAAACTTTACAACTCTTACATAGGAGCACTACTTATGCTTAGACAGGTTGTAGAGAAATCCATTGGATACAGCAGACCAATCTATCTTTGTTTCATTGACATACACAGAAGGCTTTTGATAGGATTCAGTTAATAGATGATAAATCGGCTCTATAACTGGGAGATTCTTTCCATCTTAATAAAAACAACTGAAGACATTTATTCCAACAACAACATCCAGACGAAAATTGGTTCCAGGTCAACTAGCTGCATAGCAGTTAGTAGTGATATTAGACAAGATGACTCTTTGAGCCCCCTACTTTTTAATACAGCCACGGACGAGGTGTTGATACTGGCTGGTAGTGGGTATGGAATGAGGACGAAGAAATAAAAATCATTTGTTGTGCTGAAAATGCAGTTTTTCTAACAAACAGTGTAGATAACCTGCAGAAACATTTATATATATTCAACGTGGCAGCCAAAAACCTAAATATGAGAATACCCACTCAAAAAATCACATGTATGATCACATCTGAGGAACCAATTATATGCAAACTGGAAGTGAATGGAAAAATTATTCAACGAGTAGTTACAGTTAAATATCTTGGTATCGAATTGTCTATCAGTGAAAATATCAAAAAGAAAGTTAGAAAACAAGTAGCACAAGCAGACAAAGTGGCAGGGTTTTTAGGTGATACTGTTTAGGAAAACAAACAAATACGAAAGATGCAAAGGCGTGAATATACAAAGCACCAGTGAGATGAATTATAATATACGCAACAAGACCTGAAACATGAAAAGCTAGAGGACTTTTGGTAACCACGGAAATGAAAATTCTGCTAAGGACTACAGGTAAGAAAGAGAAATGAAAGTATTAGAAAAGGATGTATATGGACTCCATTAATGAGTGGGGACGTAAGAGAAAGCATGAATGGAACGAACACACAGGATGGATAAACGGTAGACTGTGAAAACCGTAATAAATAAATCACCAGCTCGTAAAAGAAATATTGGCCGCCCTGGGAAAAGATGAAGTGAAAACCTCAGGATCGCCTGAGAGGTACAGAAGGAAACCAAACATTAGAAGAAGAAAAAGAAGAAGAGGAAGAAGAAGAAGAGAAGACTGTGTCGGGTACCTCCTACCTTGATATGTTGCAGTTGTGGCTGTTACCACAATTGAGGTCTGACTCCGAGACTTTCATCTTCCAACAAGACGGGTTCTATTCATCATTCACATGTGTAAAAGTAATACTTTAGAAAACATAGAGCTTTGAAAACAAATGAATCTACAGGGTGGTCCATTTATAGTGACCGGGCCAAATATCTCACGAAATAAGCGTCAAACGAAAAACTACAAAGAACGAAACTTGTCTAGCTTGAAGGAGGAAACCAGATGGCGCTGTGGTTGGCCCGCTAGATGGCGCTGCCATAGGTCAAACGGATATCAACTACGTTTTTCTAAACAGGAACCCCCATTTTTTATTACATATTCAGGTAGTATGTAAAGGAATATGAATGGCGCTGTAATAGTCACAAACATATGGCTCACAATTTCAGACGAACAGTTGGTAACAGGTGGTATTTTAAATTAAAATGCAGAACGTAGGTACGATTGAACATTTTATTTCGGTTGTTCCGGTGTGATACATGTACCTTTGTGAACTTATCATTTCTGAGAACGCATGCTGTTACAGCGTAACACCACATTAATGCAATAAATGCTCAAAATGATGTCCGTCAACCTCAATGTATTTGAAATATGTGTAACGACATTCCTGTCAACAGCGAGTATTTCGCCTTCCGTAATGTTCGCACATGCATTGACAATGCGCTGACGCATGTTGTCAGGCGTTGTCGGTGGATCACGATAGCAAACATCCTTCAACTTTCCCCACAGAAAGAAATCCAGGGACGTCAGATCCGGTGAACGTGCGGGCCATGGTTTGGTGCTTCGACGACCAATCCACCTGTCATGAAATGTGCTATTCAATACCGCTTCAACCACACGCGAGCTATGTGCCGGACATCCATCATGTTGGAAGTACATCGCCATTCTAATATGCTATTCAATACCGCTTCAACCGCCCGCGAGCTATGTGCCGGACATCCATCATGTTGGAAGTACATCGCCATTCTGTCATGCAGTAACTTCTTCTGTCTTGTAGTAACATCGGTAGAACATTACGTAGGAAATCAGCATACATTGCACCATTTAGGTTGCCATCGATAAAATGGGGGCCAATTATCCTTCCTCCCATAATGCCGCACCATACATTAACCCGCCAGGGTCGCTGATGTTCCACTTGTTGCAGCCATCGTGGATTTTCCATTACTCAATAGTGCATATGACGCCGGTTTACGTTACCGCTGTTGGTGAATGACGCTTCGTCGTTAAATTTCTCTTGAGCCCAGTGGCAGAACTGAACACGACGTTGAAAGTCGTCGCCATGCAATTCCTGGTGCATAGAAATATGGTACGGGTGCAATCGACGTTGATGCAGCATTCTCAACACCGACGTTTTTGAGATTCTCGATTCTAGCGCAGTTTGTCTGCTACTGACGTGCGGATTAGCCGCGACAGCAGCTAAAACACCTACTTGGGTATCATCATTTGTTGCAGGTCTTGGTTGACGTTTCACATGTGGCTGAACACTTCCTGTTTCCTTAAATAACGTAACTATCCGGCGAACGGTTCGGACACTTGGATGATGTCGTCCAGGATACCGAGCAGCATACATAGCACACGCCCGTTGGGCATTTTGATCACAATAGCCATACATCAACACAATATCGACCTTTTCTGCAATTGGTACATGGTCCATTTTAACACGGGTAATGTATCACGAAGCAAATACCGTCCGCACTGGCGGAATGTTACGTGATACCACGTACATATACGTTTGTGACTATTATAGCGCCATCTATCACAAAACGAAAAAAGTGGTCCAACTAAAACATTCATTTTTCTTTACGTACTACACGAATATGTAATAAAAAATGGGGGTTCCTATTTAAAAAACGCATTTGATATCCGTTTGACCTATGGCGGCGCCATCTAGCGGGCCAACAATAGCGCCATCTGGTTTCCCCATTCAAGCTAGACGAGTTTCGTTCTTTGTAGTTTTTTCGTTTGATGCTTATTTCGTGAGATATTTGGCCCGGTAACTATCAATGGACCACCCTGTATGTTACATTTTCACAATGGCGCTAATTAAAAGGACCTGTTACTATTATGATAAGCTCTCCAATCAAAAAAAAATAATGAACATAATTTGTTGTTAAAAAAAACAGTATTTGTCAGGCGTCAAGGGGAGCTCGTCCTTTCAACATCTGCGGCCTGCGTGGGAGACACAACAGTGGACTGTCTGTATTTACAACAGAAAGACCCCGGTGGGCTACGGCGCTCGTTCACCTCACTAAATAAAGGGATAACAAAAACAAAATCGTTGTGGAAAAAGCATTAAATTATACATTATCTGTAACTGCCCCAACGGCAGGAGTACGAACGCTAATGTCAGTAACTACATAACAGCAAGTTTCTGGAGGTCGTTCCTATAATCGCAAAATCTTGGTATTGGTTGTTGGCTAAACCTTTGGCGGGACAGAAAAATGGACGAAGAATTTTCATCTGCAAATTATCTGTACTTGTTGCAGATGTATGCACTTCGTATACGTCCAGTATGCCATACTTCCCCTATTTAACGGGGTGGTTTGGGTACATGACACAATCAACTCTGTTTCACGTCACTAGGAGATCTAACACATTAACCTCCTATCACTTCTGTAGTTGCGCTACGGTCGCAGGTTCGAATCCTGCCTCGGGCATGGATGTGTGTGATGTCCTTAGGTTAGTTAGGTTTAATTAGTTCTAAGTTCTAGGCGACTGATGACCTCAGAAGTTATGTCGCATAGTGCTCAGAGTCATTGGAACCATTGTAGTTACTCAAGGCAGTTTTCGGTTACGACGCTAAGTAAAACATCGTATGAAACTTGTCCCTGCCACCAGTCCTCATCATACGAGTCTCCCATTTCATGGAAAGAGACCTACACTGGCATACGAAGACATCCGTTGGACATTCGAAGCCTAGACTGATGTGCCGCGTCATACTTCGGGGTATGTCGACGGCAGTGTGGCAGCCCACAAGTGTTCTCATTTCAGTCCTTATGGAGACCTCTGATGGTCACCAAGCGAGATACTGGTGTCTCTCGGTGAACAAGTGATACACTCCTGGAAATGGAAAAAAGAACACATTGACACCGGTGTGTCAGACCCATCATACTTGCTCCGGACACTGCGAGAGGGCTGTACAAGCAATGATCACACGCACGGCACAGCGGACACACCAGGAACCGCGGTGTTGGCCGTCGAATGGCGCTAGCTGCGCAGCATTTGTGCACCGCCGCCGTCAGTGTCAGCCAGTTTGCCGTGGCATACGGAGCTCCATCGCAGTCTTTAACACTGGTAGCATGCCGCGACAGCGTGGACGTGAACCGTATGTGCAGTTGACGGACTTTGAGCGAGGGCGTATAGTGGGCATGGGGGAGACCGGGTGGACGTACCGCCGAATTGCTCAACACGTGGGGCGTGAGGTCTGCACAGTACATCGATGTTGTCGCCAGTGGTCGGCGGAAGGTGCACGTGCCCGTCGACCTGGGACCGGACCGCAGCGACGCACGGATGCACGCCAAGGCCGTAGGATCCTACGCAGTGCCGTAGGGGACCGCACCGCCACTTCCCAGCAAATTAGGGACACTGTTGCTCCTGGGGTATCGGCGAGGACCATTCGCAACCGTCTCCATGAAGCTGGGCTACGGTCCCGCACACCGTTAGGCCGTCTTCCGCTCACGCCCCAACATCGTGCAGCCCGCCTCCAGTGGTGTCGTGACAGGCGTGAATGGAGGGACGAATGGAGACGTGTCGTCGTCAGCGATGAGAGTCGCTTCTGCCTTGGTGCCAATGATGGTCGTATGCGTGTTTGGCGCCGTGCAGCTGAGCGCCACAATCAGGACTGCATACTACCGAGGCACACTGGGCCAACACCCGGCATCATGGTGTGGGGAGCGATCTCCTACACTGGCCGTACACCACTGGTGATCGTCGAGGGGACACTGAATAGTGCACGGTACATCCAAACCGTCATCGAACCCATCGTTCTACCATTCCTAGACCGGCAAGGGAACTTGCTGTTCCAACAGGACAATGCACGTCCGCATGTATCCCGTGCCACCCAACGTGCTCTAGAAGGTGTAAGTCAACTACCCTGGCCAGCAAGATCTCCGGATCTGTCCCCCATTGAGCATGTTTGGGACTGGATGAAGCGTCGTCTCTCGCGGTCTGCACGTCCAGCACGAACGCTGGTCCAACTGAGGCGCCAGGTGGAAATGGCATGGCAAGCCGTTCCACAGGACTACATCCAGCATCTCTACGATCGTCTCCATGGGAGAATAGCAGCCTGCATTGCTGCGAAAGGTGGATATACACTGTACTAGTGCCGACATTGTGCATGCTCTGTTGCCTGTGTCTATGTGCCTGTGGTTCTGTCAGTGTGATCATGTGATGTATCTGACCCCAGGAATGTGTCAATAAAGTTTCCCCTTCCTGGGACAATGAATTCACGGTGTTCTTATTTCAGTTTCCAGGAGTGTATATGCGTAACCAGTGCAGCGGAGCGAGGTGGGACTACACGTGCAATTAGGTAAGTGGCCGTCAGGTTCACGAGTCGGGTGTTTGAGCCTAGCTCAGGGGCGGGCAGACGTTGCACGCGGCTCATGAGCACACAGCGCTGCACGTGTGCTGCTCGCGTGCAGGCGTCGACAGGGGCAGTGGCGACAGTCAGCAGGTTGCGGCAGTGTAGTACCAGGCTAAGATGCGGACGTTGAAGCGAAGCGACCACTACGTAGTGAACGCTGTATTTCAATAACCGGAAAATGCAGAGTGATCAAGGAAACGGAGATTTGGAGATTTGCTATCTTTTAAAAAGGAATGGGATAATCATTTTTTTCTCTGTGCAAAAACGTGAAAATTGGAAATGTATAATATGTGACTGTATTCTGGCTGGTCAGCGGAAGTTTAATATTGAACGCCATTATAATAAATTTCAGTATGTTGCCATTCTTGGTGCAATAAAAGAGGAATTTCTCAAGCGATTTGGGGATATATCTTACTTATCACAAGGTTTTGAATAGTTCTAGAGACAATCTGCTGTTTCTGTAGATGATATTCATCCCAGTTTGCGAATGGAAGTAATAGATCTACAGCGTAATTCTCGTCTGAGAGACAAGTTCCTTTTGGCAAGACGTGTAATACATTTTTATCACGACTTTCCACAGCAAGCCATGAAGATAATCGTGAAGCCATGAAGATAATCTACATCTACATCTACATCTACATCCATACTCCGCAAGCCACCTGGCGGTGTGTGGCGGACGGTACCTTCAGTACCTCTATCGGTTCTCCCTTCTATTCCAGTCTCGTATTGTTCGTGGAAAGAAGGATTGTCGGTATGCCTCTGTGTGGGCTCTAATCTCTCTGATTTTATCCTCATGGTCTCTTCGCGAGATATACGTAGGAGGGAGCAATATACTGCTTGACTCTTCGGTGAAGGTATGTTCTCGAAACTTTGACAAAAGCCCGTACCGAGCTACTGAGCGTCTCTCCTGCAGAGTCTTCCACTGGAGTTTATCTATCCTCTCCGTAACGCTTTCGCGATTACTAAAGGATCCTGTAACGAAGCGCGCTGCTCTCCGTTGGATCTTCTCTATGTCTTGTATCAATCCTATCTGGTACGGATGCCACACTGCCGAGCAGTATTCAAGCAGTGGGCGAACAAGCGTACTGTAACCTACTTCCTTTGTTTTCGGATTGCATTTCCTTAGGATTCTTCCAATGAATCTCAGTCTGGCATCTGCTTTACCGACAATCAACATTATATGATCATTCCATTTTAAATCACTCCTAATGCGTACTCCCAGATAATTTATGGTATTAACTGCTTCCAGTTGCTGACCTGCTATTTTGTAGCTAAATGATAAAGGATCTATCTTTCTGTGTATCCGCAGCACATTACACTTGTCTACATTGAGATTCAGTTGCCATTCCCTGCACCATGCGTCAATTCGCTGCAGATCCTCCTGCATTTCAGTACAATTTTCCATTGTTACAACCTCTCGATACACCACAGCATCATCTGCAAAAAGCCTCAGTGAACTTCCGATGTCATCCACCAGGTCATTTATGTATATTGTGAACAACAACGGTCCTATGACACTCCCCTGCGGCACACCTGAAATTACTCTTACTTCGGAAGACTTCTCTCCATTGAGAATAACATGCTGCGTCCTGTTATCTAGGAACTCCTCAATCCAATCACACAATTGGTCTGATAGTCCATATGCTCTTACTTTGTTCAATAAACGACTGTGGGGAACTGTATCGAACGCCTTGCGGAAGTGAAGAAACACGGCATCTACCTGTGAACCCGTGTCTATGGCCCTCTGAGTCTCGTGGACGAATAGCGCGAGCTGGGTTTCACATGACCGTCTTTTTCGAAACCCATGCTGATTCCTACAGAGTAGATTTCTAGTCTCCAGAAAAGTCATTATACTCGAACACAATACGTGTTCCAAAATTCTACAACTGATCGACGTTAGAGATATAGGTCTATAGTTCTGCACATCTGTTCGACGTCCCTTCTTGAAAACGGGGATGACCTGTGCCCTTTTCCAATCCTTTGGAACGCTACGCTCTTCTAGAGACCTACGGTACACCGCTGCAAGAAGGGGGGCAAGTTCCTTCGCGTACTCTGTGTAAAATTGAACTGGTATCCCATCAGGTCCAGAGGCCTTTCCTCTTTTGAGCGATTTTAATTGCTTCTCTATCCCTCTGTCGTCTATTTCGATATCTACCATTTTGTCATCTGTGCGACAATCTAGAGAAGGAACTACAGTGCAATCTTCCTCTGTGAAACAACTTTGGAAAAAGACATTTAGTATCTCGGCCTTTAGTCTGTCATCCTCTGTTTCAGTACCATTTTGGTCACAGAGTGTCTGGACATTTTGTTTTGATCCACCTACCGCTTTGACATAAGACCAAAATTTCTTAGGATTTTCTGCCAAGTCAGTACATAGAACTTTACTTTCGAATTCATTGAACGCCTCTCGCATAGCTCTCTTCACACTACATTTCGCTTGTCAATGTTTCGCTCGACATACGTTTGTGAGAGATTTTTTTCTGTTATGAAAGTCTCGGTTAAGAGCAAACATCAGTAATGAAAATTTACGCAACTGTTTGCGTTTGTCTGTATGTAGAAATTTTGTTGCAGACATTAAACGTATTGTAAACTCTACCTGTGATAATTAAATGAAACGTATCGTAGGTAATAGGTACTCTTTCAAACCACGATTACTTTCAAGCACTCCTACTAACCTTATTCCTTCATTCAATAAAGCAGGCCAGGAAACAACGCGCATTACAAAGGAAGAAGCTTTGAGACTGTTTGGCGGGGAGGGGAGAGAAGCGGGTGGCCAGCTTGCCCCTGTGTGCGCGCAGAACACCTGTTAAATGCACACGTGCATGTGCACCGCACACGTGCAGAATTCCTGCCCGCCCCTGCCCTAGCTCGTCGTGAATTCGAATTCAGCAACTTGACCACTACACCCCTCGTACCGTTTTCTACATGATGTTTTTCATCATCTTTTGATCACTACTCGTTTCCTCACTCACCTACAGCGAGTATCATAATTAATAACGAAAACTGACATCTGTGAAGATGTACAGCAACAGAAGCGAAAACGTCCCAGTAAATGTGGGTCTCCAAACGAAGGGCATGCGTGATAGTAATTATCTCGAAAATTGTTCGTTTGTGAATGTGTTATTACGAGCTGCCACCGAGTCATTTATCGTACGCATCATTGTGCATTACTCGCTGTGCACGAGAAGCAGCCCACAATGCGGTGTTGTTTACAGAATCGAACACAAACAGGGCGGACAGTATGGATCTAGTGCACAATCGTAGCAGTCACATCACTTGTCTGAGCGGTGGCAAGTGTTCCCATCACAAAGGAGCCTTGCAGCAACGAAGAGTAAGTGAACATGTACAGCATTTATGATAGGAATGGAAGTAATGTATCGAAAGCTGAATGTCTTTACCAAAAAAAAAAAAAAAAACATGCTCTGATCCGTCTGTCATTTACAAGCATTCATCAGCGTCTCCGACACCAGGGGAGTTTTGCACCGGGCAAGAGAGCCAGAAGAGCTGCAAGCTTTATACCCAAAGTTGAGCAAATTGTTTTGTAAACAGTACAACTTGTAAGGTTATTGCTATGTTTGAAAATTGAATCACCTGTGCTAGCAAATCCGCACAGGCTCGGAACTGAAAACTATGCCCTCACATACACAAAATTTTGATCCAATATTTAAGTTCAGCATCGCAATAAGACTAGAAAGGGTTTATGGAAATTTCCTGTCCAACTACCTGGATATGTTTCAATTTGTCTGCCTCTTCACTCTGCAATGGCAGACACTGGTTTAGCTGACAAAACCAGCGATTGCGAAAATCCGACTAAATACCTACCACGAAAAGGCCAAATAACTCCAGTCCATGGGCAGTAGCTGTAAGTTTGTTAAAATATCGAGCTTTCGGGATTCTTGCATGATTCGTTTGAAACAATATCTGAAATTTCCTTTAAGTTCGTTTATTGTCTTTAAACCACGAAAAATGGCTATCAAGTCCGTATTTAATATCCCGACATCAGTTATGAAATGTTATTGACTGCCTCTGTTACAAGTTCACATCCGAAAAAATCCAGAAGATATTTAGTCCGACCCGATATTTTGAACGTCCTAAACAGTCACTGACCCACGACCATTTGCGAGTTAACACATTCAGTCGGCTTCATGTAAGTAAGTGCTCGCAATAATGTCTCGTAATCTGCAGTAAAGGCGCCACGCGGAGTTTATGGACGACATGAAATTTTCACAGGCAAATATATTTCCTAAAATAAACCATTCACAAAGTTCAAACTTTCGTAAAATACTCGACACTGTAGTCGCTTTTTGTCAACGACGCGAGAACCGAACAAACGCGCGAATTTCTTTATTTTGGTAGAAATTTGATCAGGGCGGTTTAACATGCCTTTTTAGCAGAAGACGGTTCTCAAATGACCCTCTCGACTCATACAGCCGAGGCAAAAAGCCCTGCTCAAACGCACGCGAAATGCTGAATTTCTATAGGCTAGTATGTTAAGCAGCCAATCACATCATCTCGAGCAGTTGTATACTCACGGTATTTCTAATTTCAGCCAATCGGATTACCACAAATAATTTAGACTAGAAATCTCGTAATTCCGAAACTAAATAAAATTTAATGAAAACAAAATATGATTCCTTTACAGAAAATAAATTACTAATAAATGCAATACTCAACGCCCCTTCTGGCTGCCTTTTACAAAATCAACTCACTTGGGCATACATAATAAATTCTCCTACTGCGCAGCAATTTTCTCACGCATACATTTACAAAGTTTTAACAAAATATCACATTCTCACTTTACGTATACTCTCCATTCACTCTCTGTCTCTCCAACCAAAACACAATAAAATAATAATTTTCCAAAGTACTTTTAATTAAGTCAGAAATCTGTGATAAAGCAACTAAAGAAAATTCCAGAAAATTAGATTATATGGTTGGTTGGTTGTTTTGGGGAAGGAGACCAGACAACGAGATCATCGGTCTCATCGGATGAGGGAAGGAAGTCGGCCGTGCCCTTTGAAAGGAACCATCCCGGCATTTGCCTGGAGCGATTTAGGGAAATCACGGAAAACCTAAATCAGGATGGCCGGACGCGGGATTGAACCGTCGTCCTGCCGAATGCGAGTCCAGTGTCTAACCACTGCGCCACCTCGCTCGGTTTGGATTATATAAAACTATACTCTTGGTTCTAGTTAAAATTGATACTATAGATGAGTACATTACAGTCCCTACCTCAGTTTCACAATGCCAACACGGTTATTATGTATTTTAGGTAAAAATTTGTATCTCCGTGAGTATCCTACAGGGATTTTGTCAAAAAAGGCGTCGTTGAGAGGAGAACGTGTGACACCAACTTTAAGCGAAACAACAGCCTAACCCTTAATAGTGCACGTAAACAGATGCTTGAAGTTGAAAGGCAACATAGGAATGAAGTGAGCTGACCACTGTCTGACGAAATCAACATCGCTATCGGCATCATCTCTGCTAGCATACGGATTTTCCATGACTTCATGGTGCCTCAGTGACGTAATTTGGGCACCTAAATAAAATATCGAATGGCCTACAGAAAACTGCTGAAGATGCCGACGGAGGAAGTCATCGAAGGCTGGAGCGTGAACACAAATCTGACACGGCAAGAACTCGGTGAAGCATTTATTGTAGTAACGTACATCTTGTTTAGGTATACGAGGTGCGGCTAGAAAAAAACCGGACTGATGGTGGAAAAAACATTTATTTACAATTATCTACAATTTCATGTTATCTCCTTCAATGTACTCTCCTCCTCGGTCTCTACACCGCTCCATACGAATTTTCCAGTGTGCATAGCAATGCTGCAGATCATTTTCGGTAAGTCCATACATTACTTCCGTCGCTTTTTCTTTTACTGCTTCAACAGTCTCAAATCTAGTTCCTTTCAAAGCTGACTTGACTTTAGGGAAAAGAAAAAAGTCACAGGGGGCCAAATCAGGTGAGTAGGGTGGATGATCTAAGATGGGAATGTTGTGTTTTGCCAAAAACGTCTTCACTGACAACGCACTGTGAGCTGGGGCATTGTCTTGGTGAAGGATCCATGACTTTTTTCTCCACAAATCGTTCCGTTTTCTCCGTACTCGCTCACGTAGGGTAGCCAGGACGCTAATGTAGTAATGCTGATTCACTGTTTGTCCCTCTGGTACCCAATCAATGTGCACAATCCCTTTGATATCAAAAAAAAACAATCATCATTGCCTTGAATTTCGATTTTGACATTCGTGTTTTTTTTTGTCGTGGAGAACCAGGAGTTTTCCAATGCATCGATTGGCGTTTAGTTTCGGTATCGTAAGTAAAAAACCACGATTCATCGCAAGTAATAACATTTTGTAAGAAGGTGGGATCACTTTCAATGTTTTCCAGGATGTCAGAACAAATCATTCTTCGGCGTTCCTTCTGTTCAATTGTGAGACACTTTGGAACCATTTTTTAACACACTTTGTTCATGTTGAAACTTTCATGAAGAATCTGCCTAACACTTTCCTTGTCAACTCCTGTTAACTCAGACACTGCTCTGATTGTTAAACGGCGATCTTGTCGAACAAGTTTACCTATTTTTTTCAATGTTTGCATCAGTTTTTGCTGACAATGGTCTGCCAGTGCGAGTGTCATCACTGGTGTCTTCGCGGCCATCTTTAAATCGTTTAAACCACTCAAACACTTGTGTTCACGATAAACAATCATCGCCGTACACTTGTTGTAACATTACAAACGTTTCACTTGCAGATTTTCCTAGTTTGAAACAAAATTTGATGTTAACACGCTGTTCTTTCTGTACACTCAACATTTTCCGACGCACAGACTGTGGTGTCACCGCCAGACACCACACTTGCTAGGTGGTAGCTTAAATCGGCCGCGGTCCAGTAGTACATGTCGGACCCGTGTGTCGCCGCCATCAGTACTTGCAGACCTAGCGCCACCACATGGCAGGTCTAGAAAGACGGTCTAGCACTCGCCCCAGTTGTACGGACGACATTGCTAGCGACTAGACGTACGAGGCCTTCCTCTCATTTGCCGAGAGACAGTTAGAATAGCCTTCAGCTAAGCACATGACTACGACCTAGCAAGGCGCCATTAGCCTTACCTACTTTGAGAGTTATAGTATAAATGTCTCAAGAAGAATGCTGTATTCATCAGAGAATAAAAGTTAAGTATAAAGCAACTACGTACTTTTCTTTCTACCATTCAATAGTTATCCTGTTTCAGACTTCACGCCCGTCTGCATTACATCGCGTGCCTTTCGGCTACCTCCGAGTGGTGTGGCTGTCTTGCTACGCCACAACACAGACAAAACGTCAACTACTTAAAACAGACGCCACGGGCAGACTGAGTGCAGGAGGCAGATGAAACTCGAGCAGTAGGCGGAGCGAGAGTCACGTGACAGGCCACGCGACTTTCAGCCTTATTGCATTCGTTTTATTGTTTCACCAGTACTAGTCCGGTTTTTTTCTAGCCACACCTCGTAGAATAGGTGAAATTTGAGACCAGTTATGGGGACTTAATCGAGATGTTCGCATTACAAATAGATTTATTTTAACTATGACAATATTTCACAAAGAAGTCCGTAGCGGTTTGTAATCATACATTCGTAATCATCGGACAAACGGTGCCAAAGGGATCTACTTTTACTAGAAAGTTTTTACTTGTACAATCGTATACATTCACTCGGTCGGATTTCGCTATTAATCGTGATGCAGCCTGCATACTCCGCAAACCACCTTTCTGGTGTGTGGCGGAGAGTACTTCGTGTATCCCTGTTATTTCTCCCCTTTACTGGTCCAAGTCACAAATAGTGCGTAGCAAGAACGGTTCTTGGTCAGCCTCCGTGTGGGCTCGAATCTCTTTATTGCGACATACACGTGGAAGGAAGCAAATTATCCGTTGACTCTTCCAGGACCGTACGTTCTCGGAATGTGAACAGTAAACCACGTCGTGCTGCTCAGCGCCTCTCTTGCAGCGTGTCACTGGAGTTGGGTGAACACCTCCGTGACGCTTTCGTGCAAACTAAACGAAAGTGTGGCTAAACACAATGCCCTTCTTTGGATCTTCTCTGTTCCGTCTATCAGTTTTATCTAGCAGTGGTCCCAGGCTGTTGAACAATACTCAAGTTTCGGGTGATGGAGGGTTTTTCTGGCTACCTTCTTCAAAGATGGACTGCACTTCGTGAGGATCCTTCCAATGAATTTCAATCTGAGACCTGCCTTTCCTGTAATCAGTTTTATGTTGCTGCTGCGCCTTAAATCGTTACGCACACATACTCGTAGATATTTTATCCATGCTCTGCAATGTTCTAATCATACAATAACGGGACTCTCTGCCTATTTATGCGAAATATGTTATATTTGTTTATGTTGAGCGTGAACTGCCAATCCGTGCACGAAGCATCGGTCCTCTGCAGGGTTTCCCGCACTCCGCTCCAAGTTTCTAGCGTCCTCACTTCTCAGTATACAATAGTACCATCCATGGACGGCCTCACGGGGGTTCTAGCGTTATTCACTAGGTCATTTACATGGATTACGAGGTGTGGCTAGAAAAAAACCGGACTAGTACTGGTGAAACAATAAAACGAATGCAATAAGGCTGAAAGTCGCGTGGCCTGTCACGTGACTCTCGCTCCGCCTACTGCTCGAGTTTCATCTGCCTCCTGCACTCAGTGTGCCCGTGGCGTCTGTTTTAAGTAGTTGACTTTTGTCTGTGCGTCGGAAAATGTTGAGTGTACAGAAAGAACAGTGTTTTAACATCAAATTTTGTTTCAAACTAGGAAAATCTGCAAGTGAAACGTTTGTAATGTTACAACAAGTGTACGGCGATGATTGTTTATCGCGAACACAAGTGTTTGAGTGGTTTAAACGATTTAAAGATGGCCGCGAAGACACCAGTGATGACACTCGCACTGGCAGACCATTGTCAGCAAAAACTGATGCAAACATTGAAAAAATCGGTAAACTTGTTCGACAAGATCACCGTTTAACAATCAGAGCAGAGCAGCGATCTTGTCGAACAAGTTTACCGATTTTTTCAATGTTTGCATCAGTTTTTGCTGACAATGGTCTGCCAGTGCGAGTGTCATCACTGGTGTCTTCGCGGCCATCTTTAAATCGTTTAAACCACTCAAACACTTGTGTTCGCGATAAACAATCATTGCCGTACACTTGTTGTAACATTACAAACGTTTCACTTGCAGATTTTCCTAGTTTGAAACAAAATTTGATGTCAAAACGCTGTTCTTTCTGTACACTCAACATTTTCCGACGCACAGACAAAACGTCAACTACTTAAAACAGACGCCATGGGCAGACTGAGTGCAGGAGGCAGACGAAACTCGAGCAGTAGGCAGAGCGAGAGTCACGTGACAGGCCACGCGACTTTCAGCCTTATTGCATTCGTTTTATTGTTTCACCAGTACTAGTCCGGTTTTTTTCTAGCCACACCTCGTATATATTGTGAACAGTAACTGTCCTACAAGAATCGCTTGGAGTACGCTCGAACTTACTTTTACATTGCAAAATGTCTTTCCCTTAAGAATGACACGCTGTGTTCTATTTCCTAGGAACTCTTCACCGAGCGAAGTGGCGCAGTAGTAGCACTCTGGACTCGCATTCGGGAGGAGACAGTTCAATTCCGCGTCCGGCCATCCTGATTTAGGTTTTCCGTGATTTCCCTAAATCACTCCAGGCAAATTCCGGGATGGTTCCTTTCAAAGGCCACAGCCGTCTACCTTCCCCGTCCTTCCCTAATCCAATGAGGCCGATGACCTTACTGTTTGGTCTCTTCCCCCAAAACAACCCAACCCAACCCTGGGAACTCTTCAATACAGTCACAAAACTGGTCTGATATTCCGTGCGTTCTTGCGACAAAGCGGAACTGTGTCAAGCGCCTTCTGGAAGTCAAGGAGCACCGCATCAATCTTCGCGCCGTTCTCCATTGCCTATTGGGTCTTGTGATGGCGAGAGTGCGAGCTGGGGTAAAGGCGATCATTGTTTACAGAATCCATGTTGACTGCTGCTAATGAGGTTTCCGATACTCCAGAAAGGTCGCATTACGCGGAAATAATACGTGTTCTGTGTCAGCGACATAGGCCTACAATTATTGTGAATTCCTGAAACACAACCATACTTTCGCCGTTACCAGTGAAGCATAACAATGTGACTTTTGTATACTCGTGAGTGCAAACCATATACCGTTACCATGGCTGAAATCTAACAATATCTTCTGTTACCAATACACAGGTCACAAAAACCAAAGTGAGCATGTTTTCTAGAGCCTGGCCACGTTTTTGAGCTTTCGTTCCACCTGCATTCCCGAGCAGCGTCTCGGTCTCTCTTGCAGAGTGATAGGCGTGCGAATACGGGGTGTCCAAGGAGGAACGGTCAATATTCAGGGATTTGACAGGAACGCTTATTTGATGCAACGAACTTCATATGGACACGTGCCCTATTCCAAATGGTTTCTGAGACAAAACACATTTAATGTACGTTGTTATTTACACTCCTGGAAATGGAAAAAAGAACACATTGACACCGGTGTGTCAGACCCACCATACTTGCTCCGGACACTGCGAGAGGGCTGTACAAGCAATGATCACACGCACGGCACAGCGGACACACCAGGAACCGCGGTGTTGGCCGTCGAATGGCGCTAGCTGCGCAGCATTTGTGCACCGCCGCCGTCAGTGTCAGCCAGTTTGCCGTGGCATACGGAGCTCCATCGCAGTCTTTAACACTGGTAGCATGCCGCGACAGCGTGGACGTGAACCGTATGTGCAGTTGACGGACTTTGAGCGAGGGCGTGTAGTGGGCATGCGGGAGGCCGGGTGGACGTACCGCCGAATTGCTCAACACGTGGGTCGTGAGGTCTCCACAGTACATCGATGTTGTCGCCAGTGGTCGGCGGAAGGTGCACGTGCCCGTCGACTTGGGACCGGACCGCAGCGACGCACGGATGCACGCCAAGACCGTAGGATCCTACGCAGTGCCGTAGGGGACCGCACCGCCACTTCCCAGCAAATTAGGGACACTGTTGCTCCTGGGGTATCGGCGAGGACCATTCGCAACCGTCTCCATGAAGCTGGGCTACGGTCCCACACACCGTTAGGCCGTCTTCCGCTCACGCCCCAACATCGTGCAGCCCGCCTCCAGTGGTTTCGCGACAGGCGTGAATGGAGGGACGAATGGAGACGTGTCGTCTTCAGCGATGAGAGTCGCTTCTGCCTTGGTGCCAATGATGGTCGTATGCGTGTTTGGCGCCGTGCAGGTGAGCGCCACAATCAGGACTGCATGCGACCGAGGCAGACAGGGCCAACACCCGGCATCATGGTGTGGGGAGCGATCTCCTACACTGGCCGTACACCACTGGTGATCGTCGAGGGGACACTGAATAGTGCACGGTACATCCAAACCGTCATCGAACCCATCGTTCTACCATTCCTAGACCGGCAAGGGAAGTTGCTGTTCCAACAGGACAATGCATGTCCGCATGTATCCCGTGCCACCCAACGTGCTCTAGAAGGTGTAAGTCAACTACCCTGGCCAGCAAGATCTCCGGATCTGTCCCCCATTGAGCATGTTTGGGACTGGATGAAGCGTCGTCTCATGCGGTCTGCACGTCCAGCACGAATGCTGGTCCAACTGAGGCGCCAGGTGGAAATGGCATGGCAAGCCGTTCCACAGGACTACATTCAGCATCTCTACGATCGTCTCCATGGGAGAATAGCAGCCTGCATTGCTGCGAAAGGTGGATATACACTGTACTAGTGCCGACATTGTGCATGCTCTGTTGCCTGTGTCTATGTGCCTGTGGTTCTGTCAGTGTGATCATGTGATGTATCTGACCCCAGGAATGTGTCAATAAAGTTTCCTCTTCCTGGGACAATGAATTCACGGTGTTCTTATTTCAATTTCCAGGAGTGTATTTTCTGTATTATCCAGTACACTGTCAGGTTTACGCAGGGGCACATGTAAACGTTACAACATGCGTTTTACAAAGTATCAAAAGTATCAATTGAAAATGCGTATTGTAGACGCAATAACCTCTAAGTATTGTCGTACAGCCGCGCGGGGTAGCCGCGTGGTCTTAGGCATCTTGTCGCAGTCCGCACGGTTTCCCCCGTCGGATTTCGAGTCCTCCCTCGGGCATGGGTGTGTGTCTCGTCCTTAGCGTAAGTTACTTTAAGTTACATTAAGTACTGTGTAAGTTTATGGACCGATGACATCAGAAGTTTGGTCCCATAAGACAATTTTCCACCTTTCTATTGTCGTACACATCACATAATAGCTGTTGTATAGTTCACAATAAATGTTCGAATATCCCACCCTGAACTTCAGTGCATTTGTGCACTCTAGGAAGAACATGCTGAGTTGCTTGTCTGAGTGCCTCTGTACGTTCCCTAATGAGGACAGCAGCGTCCATGATGCGACCAAGCAGTTCATCTCAAGAATTCACCCTTCGTTCGTACACCTCAGACTTCATCCAACACCATAAACAAAGATCTAATGGCGCAACGTCTGGCGATCTTGGTAGCCATTTAGTTCTATTACCACGATCAGGCTTGCGGTTAGGGTAAGTGGGCTGGGAAGTTCTCGCAAAAGTCTGCGAAAATTTGGACGAGCCACGTCATACTGGAAGTACGTTGCAGTCCGCGTGGCCAAAGCAACGTCCTCGATATGTAAACAAACGAATTAAAAAATAAATAAAAAAGTTCTTTTGGCCAGTCTGTTCACTCTTCAAGCCCAAGGTCAAATATACAATAAATGGGTTCATTCTGAACAGTTCAGTCATAGGGTTATTGTCATCTGAATCGACAGCATGCCGACACCGACAATGATAGTTTAGGTATACATGCCGGCGTCGCTAGCAGAGGATGAAGAGACAGAGGAAGAATATGTGGATACTGAACAGGCAATTCAGTATTTAAAGGGAGATGAAAATCTGATAGTCCAGGGTGGTTGGAATGCGGTTGTAAGGAGGTGGGTGGGGGGAGGAGTAGAAGAAAGGGTTTCTAGAGAATATGGACTTGGTACAACGAATGAGAGAGGAGGAACACAATAAATTTCAGCTAGTAACAGCGAATACTCTGTTCAAGAATCACGATAGGAAGGGATATACCTGGAAAAGGCTGGGAGATACGGGAAGATTTCAGTTAGATTACATCATGGTCAGGCAGTGATTTCGAAATCAGACACTGGATTGTAGGGAGTACCCCGAAGCAGATACACACTCAGATTACAATTTAGTAGTGATGATGAGTACACTAAAGTTTAAGAGACTAGTCAGGAAGAATCAATGCGCATAGAAGTGGGATACGGAAGTACTAAGCGATGGAGAAAAAAGGCCTGAAGTTCTCTGAGGCTATAGATACTGCAATAAGGAATAACTCAGTAGGCATTTCAGTTGAAGAGGAATGCACATCTCCAGAAAGGGCAATCACAGAAGTTGGAAAGAATAATATCGGTACAGAGAAGGTAACGCGAAGAAGCCATTGGTAGCATAAGAAATATTCCCGTTGATCGACGAAAGAAAGAAGTACGAAAATGTTCAGGGAAGTTCAAGAATACAGAAATACATGTCACTTATGAATGAAATAAATAGAAAGTGCACCGAAGTTAAAGCGAAATGGCTGCATGAAAAATGTGAAGAAATCGAAAAAGAAATGTTTGTCGGAAGGTCTGACTCAGCATACAGAAAAGTCAAAATAACCTTCGGTAAAATTGAAAGCAAGGCAGGTAACATTAAGAGTGCAATTTTCCACTGTTAAATGCAAACGAACGAGTGGACAGATGGAAAGAACGCATTGAAGGCCTCTATGGGGGGAAAGACTTGTCCGATGACGTGATGGAAGAAGAAACAGGGATCTACACTCCTGGAAATTGAAATAAGAACACCGTGAATTCATTGTCCCAGGAAGGGGAAACTTTATTGACACATTCCTGGGGTCAGATACATCACATGATCACACTGACAGAACCACAGGCACATAGACACAGGCAACAGAGCATGCACAATGTCGGCACTAGTACAGTGTATATCCTCCTTTCGCAGCAATGCAGGCTGCTATTCTCCCATGGAGACGATCGTAGAGATGCTGGATGTAGTCCTGTGGAACGGCTTGCCATGCCATTTCCACCTGGCGCCTCAGTTGGACCAGCGTTCGTGCTGGACGTGCAGACCGCGTGAGACGACGCTTCATCCAGTCCCAAACATGCTCAATGGGGGACAGATCCGGAGATCTTGCTGGCCAGGGTAGTTAACTTACACCTTCTAGAGCACGTTGGATGGCACGGGATACATGCGGACGTGCATTGTCCTGTTGGAACAGCAAGTTCCCTTGCCGGTCTAGGAATGGTAGAACGATGGGTTCGATGACGGTTTGGATGTACCGTGCACTATTCAGTGTCCCCTCGACGATCACCAGTGGTGTACGGCCAGTGTAGGAGATCGCTCCCCACACCATGATGCCGGGTGTTGGCCCTGTGTGCCTCGGTCGTATGCAGTCCTGATTGTGAAGCTCACCTGCACGGCGCCAAACACGCATACGACCATCATTGGCACCAAGGCAGAAGCGAATCTCATCGCTGAAGACGACACGTCTCCATTCGTCCCTCCATTCACGCCTGTCGCGACACCACTGGAGGCGGGCTGCACGATGTTGGGGCGTGAGCGGAAGACGGCCTAACGGTGTGCGGGACCGTAGCCCAGCTTCATGGAGACGGTTGCGATTGGTCCTCGCCGATACCCCAGGAGCAACAGTGTTCCTAATTTGCTGGGAAGTGGCGGTGCGGTCCCCTACGGCACTGCGTAGGATCCTACGGTCTTGGCGTGCATCCGTGCGTCGCTGCGGTCCGGTCCCAGGTCGACGGGCACGTGCACCTTCCGCCGACCACTGGCGACAACATCGATGTACTGTGGAGACCTCACGCCCCACGTGTTGAGCAATTCGGCGGTACGTCCACCCGGCCTCCCGCATGCCCACTATACGCCCTCGCTCAAAGTCCGTCAACTGCACATACGGTTCACGTCCACGCTGTCGCGGCATGCTACCAGTGTTAAAGACTGCGATGGAGCTCCGTACGCCACGGCAAACTGGCTGACACTGACGGCGGCGGTGCACAAATGCTGCGCAGCTAGCGCCATTCGACGGCCAACACCGCGGTTGCTGGTGTGTCCGCTGTGCCGTGCGTGTGATCATTGCCTGTACAGCCCTCTCGCAGTGTCCGGAGCAAGTATGGTGGGTCTGACACACCGGTGTATATGTGTTCTTTTTTCCATTTCCAGGAGTGTATATAGAAGAGATAAGGGATCCAGTAATAGACTCAGAATTTGAAAGAACTTTGGAAGAACCAAGATCGAATAAGGCAGAAGGGATAGATAACATTCATTCAGAATTTCGGCAATCATTGGGGTAAGTGGCAACAAAACGACTACTCACGCTGGTGTGTAGAATTTATGGGCCTGAATTTCGTAAAAACATCATCCACACAATTACGAAGATTGCAAGAGCCTGCAGGTGCGACAATTATCTCTCAAACAGCTTAACACCTGATGCATCCAAGTTGCTGACAAGAAAAATATGTAGAAGAAGATTGAGAATATGTTATAAGACGATCAGTTTGGCTCTCGGAAAGGTAATTCTGACGTTGCAGTTGATGACAGAAGCTAGACTAAAGAAAAATCAAGACACGTTCATAGGATTTATCAACCGGGAAAAGTGTTCGATAATGTAAATGGAGCAATACGTTCGAAATTCAGAGGAAAATAGGGGTAGGCTATAGGGAATGACTGGTAATATACGATAAGTTCAAGAGCCAAAAGGGAACAATAAGGCTGGAAAACCAAGAACAAAGTGCCCGGATTAAGAAGTGTGTGAGACAGGAATGTCTTTCACCCCTCCTGTTCAATATACAGGGTGTCTCATTTATCTTGACCATCCTAAATAACTGTTTGTCCAGATGCAAATTAAAAAACGTTTCAAGCAGATGTTCTTCAGCCGTCAGGGGGACATCAATCAGCATGATTGCCTTCGTTGTAGCTTTGCTTTTTACAAAGATATGAACAGCGGTTAGACTTTTTTAAATGGCACCCTGTATTTTTTATTCGGTAATTCATTTCCTCTCTTAAAGACCTATTCAAAAATGTATCACAGTGTACCATTCACTGAAACACAACGTTATTAACTACATAACACAACATTGACTTTAAGCCCGGGATCACAAACTCGTCCACTTGCTGGAGTTGTCAGAAAACAAATGAAAACCAAGTAAAAACATAACACAAAATTGACTTTGCTTCTCCTGTACTTTGGTGCACTCGTTGAATGTAAGAATTATTTACTGCTTCCAGTGTTGCCTCCATCTACATCTATATCTACATATATATACCGCTAGCCACCAAGCGGTGTGTGACGGAGGGGGCAATTCGCACCAAAGTCATATTCCTCCTCCCCCCCCCTTCCGTTTCAGTACGAGCTCTAATTTCACTTATATTTGAATGGCGATCATTGCACGATTTGAAAGTTGGTAGTAATAATATACGTCCTCGGCGAAGATCGGATTTCGGAATTTAGTGAGCAGCCCCTTCCGTTTAGCGCGCCGTCTCTCTGCAAGTGTGTCCCACTCCAAACTTTCTATCAGATTTGTAATGCTCTTGCAATGGCTAAATGTACCAGCCACGAATCTTGCCGCTCTTCTTTGGACCTTCTCAATCTCCTGAATAAGACCTAAATAGTGAGAGTTCCACACAGACGAACAATACTCTGAGACTGGACGAACTAACCTATTGTAAGCATTTCCTTTGTTGAAGGACTGCATCGCTTCAGGATTCTACCAATAAATCGCAATCTAGAGTTCGCCTTACCCGTTACTTGTGTAGTCTGACCGTTCAATTTGAGATCATTTCGAATAGTCACACCCACACACCCAGATACTTGACGGGTTTTACCGTTTCCAAAGACTGGGCATTTATTTTGTACTCGTACATTAATGGGGATTTTCGCCTTGTTATACTCAGTAGGTTACACTTATTAATATTGAGAGATAACTGCCAGTCATTACACCACGCATTTATTTTCTGCAAATCCCCATTGATTTGTTCACAACTTTCGTGTGATACTACTTTCCTGTAGACTACAGTATGATCGGCAAAATCTAATGCCGCTGAAGAGAATTACAAGCAAGCAAAATACGTTTCTGCATGTCCTCTGGAGTTGTTGGAATACCGCGATAGACAACGTCTTTAATGCATCCCCAAAGAAGAAAGTCCAGAGGATTTAAATCAGGAGACCTAGCAGGCCAAGTAACTCTTCCTCCTCGACCAATCCATCTGGCAGGATACATTCGGTTCAGAACACGACGTGCACGAAAGGCCTTATGTGCTGGACATCCATCGTGTTGATACCACATAAGCATTCTGGTTCTTAGCGGCACTTCATCCAGAAGAGGAGGAAGAATTCGTCTGAGGAAGTTGGCATAGGCTGTGCCGTTTAGACTACCATTGATGAAATAAGGGCCAATAATTGTGGTACCAAGCATCCCAAAAATGGTTCAAATGGCTGAAGCACTATGGGACTTAACATCTGAGGTCACCAGAACCCTAGAGTTAGAACTACTGAAACGTAACTAACCTAAGGACATCACGCACATCCATGCCCGAGGCAGGATTCGAACCTGCGACCGTAGCAGCAGCGCGGTTCCAGACTGAAGCGATTCGAACCGCTCTGTCACAGCGGGCGGCTACGAAGCATCCCACACCAGACGTTAACTCTCCATTGACGCTGATGTTCCACCTTTCTAAGACATCGTGCGTTGTCGCTGGACCAATAATGCATGTTCCTGGTATTTAGATGTCCTTTACTTGAGAAGGAACATTCATTGGTAAATAGAACAATGGAGAAGAACCTTGGGTTGGCGAGGATTTGCTGTTGTGCCCACTGACAGAACTGTACACGATTCTGGAAATCATTCCCATGCAATTATTGATGTAGGTGTACACGGTAAGAATGGAACTGGTGACTCACATGTGGATTCATAGCAACGGAGGCGAGAACAGTAACTCCGGCAGCTTCATCTGTGCGAGTGCTACGACGATTACGTTGTCGTGGGCTGAAACTTCCCGTTTCCTGAAGCGTCGCAACAAGCCGAGAAAACATCCGTCGGGAAGATGGGTTCTTGTCAGGATATAGCTCTCTGTACAGTTCCGCTGCCTGTGTAGCATTTCGCCTACCTTCAACAACAACAACAATAAAAGAGACATTATGTCGATGTAGTTTGTAGGAAGAACAGCCTTTACTGTATACCTTCTCTACACAACAGTATTTAAAAGGACTAAACTACTGTACTAAATGTACCAGTGTATAAGAAAACAGTATTGCAATTAATATTCTGCTAACTTGCATTGACCATAGATGAGCAGCATTTCTACCTTCTTTTCGTTAGTGTGCATTCTACTCACAACTCTTCAACTGACAATGGTTGACAGAATGACGGGTGTGCATTCTATTTATGTTTACATTTGTCCCCTGTCAACGTCACCACGTGGATGTGTTCCATTACCCCGAGTACCTGCACTAAGCGCTGGGAGCGTCAACGTCAGTGTTGTGTTATGTAATTAATAATATTGTGTTTCAGAGAATGGTACACTGTGATACATTTTTGAATAGGTCTTTAGGAGACGAAATGAATTACCGAATAAAAAAAGTCATACTGCTGTCCACATCTTTGTAAAAAACAAAGCTACAACGAAGGCAATCATGCTGATTGATGTCCCCCTGACGGCTAAAGAACATTTGCTTGAAACATTTTGTAATATGCATCTGGACGGATAGTTATTTAGGATGGTCAAGATAAATGCAACACCCTGTATACATCGAAGGAGCTATGATGGAGATGAAAGATACGTTCAAGAATGGAATTAAAATTCAAGGTGAAAGGATATCATCGATAAGATTCACTAATCATATTGCTGTCCTAAGTGAAAGTGAAGAAGAATTACGTGATGTGTTGAATGGAATGAACAGTCTAAGGAATACAGAATATGGATTGAGAGTAAATCGAAGAAGAAATGAAAAGAAGCAGAAATGAGAACAGCGAGAAACGGATTGGAGAACACGAAGTAGATGAAGTTAAGGAACTGTACTACCTAGGCAGCTTAATAACCCATGACGAACGGACCAAGGAGGACATAATAGGCTGACTAGAACTGACAAAAAGGACGTTCCTGGAAGAGAAGTCTACTAGTATCAAACGTAGGTCTCGATTCGAGGAAGAAATTTCTAAGAATGTGCGTTTGGAGCACAGCATTGTATGGTAGAGAAACATGGAGCATGGGAAAACTGGTAACGAAGAGAATCGAAGCATTCGAGATGTGGTACTGCAGAGGAATGTTGAAAATTAGGTGGACTGATTAGGAAACGAATGAGGAGGTTCTCCATGGAATCGGGTAGAAAGGAATATTTGTAAAATGCTGACGAGAAGAAGGGACAGGATGATAGGACATCCGTTAATACATCACGGAATAACTTCCATCGGGCTAGAGGGACCAGTAGAGGGTACGAGCTGCAGAGGAAAACAGAGGTGGTAATACATCCTGCAAATAATTGGGGTTGCCACAGGAAAGGAATTCTTTTCTGGTCGTATCAAACCAGTCAAAAGACTGATGACTCAAAAAAAAATCTTACAAACCGTTCGAAATATGAGAAACCATTCCAAATAGGGCATATGTCCATATGTTTTTTTTTCCCTTGCTTCAAATGAACATACCTGCCACATCCCTAAATATTTACCATTCCTCGTCGGAGATCCTTTATATAGCGACACATGTGTTGTAAGTAGGCTGTTTATGTTTTCTTATTGGCAACGTTACGTAGCGCTCTGTATGAAAATCAATGGCTGTGCTGTGTGCAGTCTGTGGCTAGTTAGCATTGTTGTCTGCCATTGTAGTGTTGGGCAGCTGGATGTTAACAGCGCGTAGCGTTGCGCGGTTGGAGGTTAGGCGCCAGCAGTGGTGGATGTGAGGAGAGAGATGGCGGAGTTTTGAAATTTGTAATACTGGATATCATGAACTGCTATATACATTATGACTTTTGAACACTATTGAGGTAAATACATTGTTTGTTCTCTATTAAAATCTTTCATTCGCTAACTATGCCTATCAGTAGTTAGTGCCTTCCGTAGTTTGAATCTGTTATTTAGCTGGAAGTAGTTCAAAAATGGCTCTGAGCACTATGGGACTTAACTGCTGTGGTCATCAGTCCCCTATAACTTAGAACTACTTAAACCTAACTAACCTAAGGACATCACACGCCCATGCCCGAGGCAGGATTCGACCCTGTGACTGTAGCAGTCGCGCGGTGCCGGACTGCGCGCCTAGAACCGCTAGACCACCACGGCCGGCCAGCTGGAAGTAGAGGCGCTCGCTGTGTTGCTGTAGTTCGAGTAACGAAGAATTTTGTGAGGTAAGTGATTTGTGAAAGGTATAGGTTAATGTTAGTCAGGGCCATTCTTTTGTAGGGATTTTTGAAAGTCAGATTGCGTTGCGCTAAAAATATTGTGTGTCACTTTAGTGAATGTTTGAGTACGTTCAGTTTTGTTCAGCTGTTTGAAAAGCAAATAATGTAAAAGGTTTATCAGCACAGTAATTTAGAAATTGTTCTAAGGGGACGTTTCATATGTCGACCCTTAGCCGAGGATACCTCACTGGAATCTTCTGATTTTTTTCTTGTAGTTTGTGTAATTAGTGTAGCTATTGTTTATTCCTAGCGCGTAATTGTAGAGAGAATTTCCTTAGTAGTTGTAGTTTTTCATTCTTGTACAGTAAAACAGTTGTGGCATGCATGTAGGTTTGCACCAAGTATTTCGCAGCTGCGCTTGCAATTAACTAGATATTATTTTCAGTGCTATGTTAATGTGTTCTCTTATTTTTGCTCTTCAAATTGTGCTTTTCTGTGTTATCGTGTGAAATATTGTGACAATAATGGCGTGTGAAAAACGTAATACTAGGCTCCAAAGTAAACTGAGAAATAACAGTGAAGACGAAAGCAGTGTGTTAACGCCACCATGTAATGAATTAACAAATATTCAAAGTAGTAATTTGGTAAGTGTGCATAGGGAAATGGAGCGGGCGTCAAATAATGGTGTAGGCAGTGAAACAATTAGTGAACAGGGAAGCATTATCGATCGATCGGTCGGCAACAGCTCGCCTCAGGATTCCGAAATGACAGGACACAATCTTGCAAATACTGTAGATTCAGGTTTTGCGTCCTCACCGTTTTCTCAAATAAATCAAGACACATTTTCTGCTTTTCAAAATGCGAATATTGCCGGTTCAAATGCACTGCCGAATAGCACTGAGGAACATGTTTCAGACACCAGTGCACTGTTATTACAGTTAATGCAACAAATGGGACAAAGGCTACAAAAGTTAGACACAACGCTGAACAAAACTGAACGTACTCAAACATTCACTAAAGTGACACACAATATTTTTAGCGCAACACAATCTGACTTTCAAAAATCCCTACAAAAGAATGGCCCTGACTAACATTAACCTATACCTTTCACAAATCACTTACCTCACAAAACTCTTCGTTACTCAAGCTACAGCAATACAGCGAGCGCCACAAATAACAGATTCAAACTACGGAAGGCACTAACTACTGATAGGCATAGTTAGCAAATGAAAGATTTTAATAGAGAACAAACAATGTATTTACCTCAATAGTGTTCAAAAGTCATAATGTATATAGCAGTTCATGATATCCAGTATTACAAATTTCAAAACTCCGCCATCTCTCTCCTTACATCCACCACTGCTGGCGGCTCACCTCCAATTGCGCAACGCTACGCGCTGTTTACACCCAGCTGCCCAACACTACAATGGCAGACAACAATGCTAACTAGCCACAGACTGCACACAGCACAGCCATTGATTTTCATACAGAGCGCTACGTAACGTTGCCAATAAGAAAACATAAACAGCCTACTTACAGTGTGCATTGGGTACTCTTACGAAACAAAAGTTGAACTACCGTAGCCGGAACCCTTTTTCCTTAATGAAGAATAGGAAACTTATCTCGTACTAGATACGCATGATCAACACTGTGGCAACCTTGAGTTTCCGCGTGACAAACATCGTAAGCAGTATAACTGGGTTATGAGTCACGTGGGATATTCCGCCTTAGCGCATACATTGTTTCGGCGCGCTACCCACACACCTTGATACGGGCACAATTTGCGGTTGTTTCCTGCTGTTATGTGCGATGCGTGCACCGCAGACATGAGAGTCACGTTCTCGATACAAACTGCTCCTAAAATGCTTTCACGCCACCTTCATGACGTGCACATTATTTTTTTTTTTTTTCAGGTCGGATACGTCTATCTCAAGACTCTTGACAATAGGAAAAAGCTAGCAGAAGCAATCTGTGTAGTGAAGTGCAGTTCAGCAGAGCACTCTATGTCTGGAATCGTGAACGCGACAATACGATTCGTGTACGGTGTTCAGTTCTGTCAGCGTGCCTCGTGCCTCGAACGGTATTTTGAAGCTTGGGCCATGCGCACATTGTCACTTTACTGCAAGGCTTGCTGGCACGAGAAATTCCCTGCCCAATTGATGCAGGGAAGAGTGGAGTAATACCGACATACCAGAGAACACCGACCCCATCGTTGGCGTCGTAGGCAGCAGGAGAAGGTGCAGCAGCCATAGAGGCATAACGAGGAGAACTGGCGTGACGTCACCATCTTGAACCCGACGCCCGCCAAGGTAGTAGGACTAAACATTAGCTTCTAGTAGAAGTGTTTTGGAAAACACAGGTGTTTAACTCATTTTTATTGTAGTGTAAAGTATAATGGAATCACATTTCGTTCGTAAGTGCACTCGTTCAAACGATATTTTCTTTATACACTACTGGTCATTAAAATTGCTACACAACGAAGATGACGTGCTACAGACGCAAAATTTAACCGACAGGAGGAAGATGCCGTGATATTCAAATGATTAGCTTTTCAGACCATTCACACAAGGTTAGCGCCGGTGGCGACACCGACAACGCGCTGACATGAGGAAAGTTTCCAACCGATTCCTCATACACAAACAGCAGTTGACCGGCGTTGCCTGGTGAAACGTTGTTGTGATGCCTCGTGAAAAGAGGAGAAATGCGTACCACCACGTTTCAGACTTTGATAACGGTCGGATTGTAGCCTATCGCGATTGCGGTTTATCGTGTCGCGACATTGCTGCTCGCGTTGGTCGAGATCCAATGACTGTTAGCAGAATATGCAATCGGTGGGTTCAGGAGGGTAATATGGAACGCCGTGCTGGATCCCAACGGCCTCGTATCACTAGCAGTCGAGATGACAGGCATCTTATCCGCTTGGATGTAACGGATCGTGCAGTCACGTCTCGATCCTAGAGTCAACAGATGGGGGCGTTTGCAAGACATCAACCATCTGCACGAACAGTTCGACGACGTTTGCAGGCCCGCATCTCGTGGTCGTGCGGTAGCGTTCTCGCTTCCCACGCCCGGGTTCCTGGGTTCGATTCCCGGCGGGGTCAGGGATTTTCTCTGCCTCGTGATGGCTGGGTGTTGTGTGCTGTCCTTAGGTTCGTTAGGTTTAAGTAGTTCTAAGTTCTAGGGGACTTATGACCACAGCAGTTGAGTCCCATAGTGCTCAGAGCCATTTGAACCATTTTTTGACGTTTGCAGCAGCATGGACTATCGGCTCGTAGACCATGGCTGCGGTTACCCTTCACGGTTCATCACAGACAGAAGCGTCTGCGATGGTTTACTCAACGACGAACCTGGGTGCACGAAGGGCAAAACGTCATTTTTTCGGATGAATCCAGATTCTGTTTACAGCATCATGATGGTCGCATCCGTGTTTGGCGATATCGCGGTGAACACACATTGGAAGCGTGTATTCGTCATCGCCATACTGGCGTATCACCCGGCTTGATGGTATGGGGTGCCACTGGTTACATGTCTCGCTCACCTCTTGCTCACATTGACGGCACTTTTAACAGTGGACGTTACATTTCAGATGTGTTACGACCCGTGGCTGTACCCTTCATTCGATCCCGGTGAAACCCTACATTTCAGCAGGATAATGCAAGACCGCATGTTGCAGGTCCTGTACGGGCCTTTCTGGATACAGAAAATGTTCGACTGCTACACTGGCCAGCACATTCTCCAGATCTCTCACCAATTGAAAACGTCTGGTCAATGGTGGCCGAGCAACTGGTTCGTCACAATACGCCAGTCACTACTCCTGATGAACTGTGGTATCGTGTTGAAGCTGCATGGGCAGCTGTACACGTACACGCCATCCAAGCTCTGTTTGAGTCAATGCCCAGGCGTATCGAGGCCGTTATTACGGCCAGAGGTGGTTGTTCTGGGTACTGATTTCTCAGGATCTATGCACCCAAATTGCGTGTAAATTTAATCACATGTCAGTTCTAGTATAATATATTTGTCCAATGAATACCTGTTTATCATCTGCATTTCTTCTTCGTGTAGCAATTTTAATTGACAGTAGTGTATTCATGTATTTCTGTTGCGCTGTTTACTTTTATTGTAGTGGTCTTATTTTTGTAATTTGACTTTATTTTTCCTATTAATACAACTCGAAGTGCGCTCTGGTTGAACTTTGTGAGAAGGAAATGTTGCAAACCGCTCTGACAGAGTAAAATGTGTTCTCGGTATTTTCGGGAAGAGGACACGTACGAAACATCAGTTTCGTCATTCCGTATTAAGGCAAATACTGGATTATGAAAGCAGACTTTTCACATCGGATATTTCCGGTGTTGGTTATTCTAAACGTGTAACAAAAAGAAAGTTACATCAGCGAGGCCTAATGTATAGTATTGCTCGTACAAACATCCCTTCAATACCAGAAACAAATCTGAAAATGCCTCCCTGACACCACACCGTAATATTTACTAAATATTTACTGCTTAAAGCAAGTGTTAGGTGGACACGACAGAAATTAAGAACAAGAGGCAGTTGTAAACTGTAGTCTGCTAATGTTTAAGGTCTACTAATGTAGCGGCGCCGGCTTCAAAGCAACGTACAGTGTTAAAGTCCGTAGCGCCTCCTATCTTTATTATACCAACATGGCTGCAGTATAGCGGACAATGTCAGAAGCAGGATGTGGAGGCGACTAGTTCTCGTAAACAACAGTCTTACTGTGGTGCTGAAAATTAATTTTTATTGAATTTTGATGTTACTTTGAGTTTATACTTAAATTGAGGTATGTGTTTCAATGATTTTTTAATGGTAATAACTACAATGTAGGTAGACGCTATGTCTTCTGGTGTGTCTTTTAGCGTGGTTTTTGTACATGTTCGTGCAGTAGCAAGGCCACGTCTGATCTCCGACATGAGTGAGCTAATAACGACAGAAGAATATGGGGCAATGTCGACAGGGTATCGACATCTCCCCTTACTATAAACTTAAGAAAAGAGTTGTATGCCCTTAAGCAACGTCATAAAACTAACTTCAGATGGCGAGGATAAAAAAAAGGAAATCAGAATGGGCTAAATAGAACGAAGAAACTCTAAAGAAGGCATTAAGTTTAGTGAAGTCAGGGAGATCACTGAACAGCATATCAAAGGAGCTGAACATGCTAAAAATTACACTTTGTGATCTGTTGAAATCAAATTCAGTCAAGGAATCCTCTTTGGCGAGAAGATATATTCTTACTACTGAACAAAGACAAGGTCCGCCACGTGACCACTTTATTATAGAGCATTTCTTTGGTTGAGTTGCAATGAATTTCCAATGACGCTGCCCAAAAACTAGTCCTTAAGCACAACTTCAATAAAATTACCAAAATGATTGAGGAAGAGTAGATTTCTAATTTTAAAAAGAGAAATCCTAAAACAAACTTAAGAAACACATCGAAAAAGTATTTCAATAAAAGTGAAGTTGATTTATTTTTCCAACTCGAACAGAGTTTTCTAAAAACGTGCTGTGTGTACGTATTTTGATACATGTTAGGATAATAAAATGTGTTACTTTCTTAGAACGGGATTTTTATTCTGTATGTATATCATATTATTGGTATTACCCCGTAAGTTTACTCAGGGCAATACCGACAGGATGTAGACTTCAGAAAATGGGTACATAGCTCCGAATGTATTCAACATTTTTCGATTTTTCTGGAACAGTAATACATCTGACTTTCCTGTGCTACGAACTTTTCCGTGGAAGTGACATATTCTAAACTAAATCGAAAAATCTCTAAAGAACACGGTGTTCCGCTAGTCACCGCTACACCAAGGCAACGTCATTAGAGCCTCTATGGTACACTTATTAGAACCTCAATAATATTCCACACAGTCCTTCTCAGACACACAGCCGTAGGCCATCCTAGAAAATGATCGATGGTTTGGGTTTGTTCATCACGACGGGTAGCATCTTCATACACTCTTCTTGGGTATCCCAAACAAATGCACATCTTTTATTCTAAATCTTTGTTATTCACAGAGGTTTCCGCAATTCGCGCTGTCGTAGAGCTCCGTCAAGATGGCTGCAGCAGTTGAGGTTCGTCTGCAGTGACCGTCATAGTAATATTTTTTTGTGCCTCACAGTAGCAACGTGCTGGTATAGAGTTCTCGTACTGTGACAATGAGACAGCGACAAACATTCGCAAGAGGCTGAAGAAGGTGTACGGCGATGACGCCGTTGGTCTCAGTACAGTACAGTACAGTAGGGCCTGTCAGGGCTGCTAACAAGGGAACCTCCCCATCGCAGCCCCCTCAGATTTAGTTATAAGTTGGCACAGTGGATAGGCCTTGAAAAACTGAACACAGATCAGTCGAGAAAACAGGAAGAAGTTGTGTAGAACTATGAAAAAAATAAGCAAAATATACAAACAGAGTAGTCCATGTGCAAGATAGGCAACATAACAAGAAATTGTGAGCTCATGAGCGCCGTCGTCCCGTGGTTAGCGTAAGGAACTGCGGTACGAGAGGTCCTTGGTTCAAATCTTCCCTCGAGTAAAAATTTTTTATTTTCAGACAATTATCAAAGTTCAGGCACTCACACATAATCAACTTTGCTCTCCAAAATTCCAGGACATATTCAGATTTGCTTGGAGATATGCAGTATTTGACGGTCTACGCACGAAAAAATTTGAAAACGTTAAAAACATATGTTTTGACAGAACACAGGGAAAACTGTGCGACTGTGAAACTGTTGCATTCATTTGTTGCAGTTTGTGACAAACTCTTATGTTTTCATCACTTTTTTGGGAGTGACTATCACATCCACAAGAAAACCTAAATCGGGCAAGGTAGAAGAATCTTTTTACCCATTCGCCAAGTGGACAAGTTAGGTGGCTCGACAACATATTCCTGTCATGTGATGCACATGCCGTCGCCAGTGTCGTATAGAATATATCAGACTTGTTTTCCCGTAGAGGAATCGGTTGAACTATGACCTTGCGATCAAATGTTTTCGGTTCCCATTGGAGAGGCACGTCCTTTTGTCTACTAATCGCACGGTTTTGCGGTGCGGTCGCAAAACACAGACACTAAAGTTATTACAGTGAACAGAGACGTCAATGAACGAACAGACATATCATAACTTTGCGAAAATAAAGAAAGAAAAATTTTTCACTCGAGGGTAGACTTGAACCAAAGCCCTCACATCCCGCAGTTGCTCACGCTATCCACGGGACCACCGCGCTTCTGAGCTCTGAAACAGTGTGATGTTGCCTATCTTGCGCATGGACTACTCAGTTTGTATATTTTGCTTTCCTGTTTTCTCGATTGATCTGTGTTCAGTTTTTCAAGGCCTATCCACTGTGCCAACTTATAACTAAATCTGGGGGGGGGGGGGGTGGGGGGGGGGGGGGGTGCGATGGGGAGGTTCCCTTGTAAGCAGAGGCTACTCCTGATTTCTAACGTGCAGGTGCACAGGCTTAGCTCCATAGCGGTGAGAGGCGGTTGAAACGGAAGAAGATCAGGTGGAAAAAATGACAGCTTGTCTCTGAACATTGTATGGGTATACTATAAAAATAACAAAGATATGTATAATAAATTGGAAGTTTAAAAAAACATTGTGCGTTTATTTTGGAGTGAACGTCGCTTCTACCTCTTAGCTGTCGTCTGCGTTCAAGAACACCAGCTGTTACCTACAGATGGTGGCTGATAGGAGAACGGAGTAGAACTGAGCGATGCCTTTTTGGAGGCAACTTGGAGGACTACGTTGAACAATATTGACGGAAAAACAAAATGCAGCACTAAGCGCTCGGGCTCGGTGACCCATGTTTTAGGCCGGTAAGTGAAATGATGGTACGGCATTATTAGCTGAGATACCCCATCTGCGGTTGTTTGGCTGTCTGGTGCAAGTCTTTCTATTTGACGACACTTCGGCGACTTGCGCGTCTTTGCGATGAAGATGAGATGTAATGATCAGGACAAAACAAACTCTCCGAGAGAAGAAAATACCCAGTCCGACTGGGAATCGAACTTGGAAACACGCAGTACAAAGGCAACGATGCTGCAAGCTTTCTAGAAAATAAATGATAATTAATAGAAACCCTTAGCTGCCGACAGGTGTTGTTGATATACCTCGATGGGGACAGCTGAAAATGTGTGCCCCGACCGGGACTCGTACCCCGGATCTCCTGCTTACATGGCAGACGCTCTGTCCATTTTCAGCTGTCCCCATCGAGGTATATCAACAACACCTGTCGGCAGCTGACGGTTTCAATTAATTATCATTTATTCTGGAGAAGCTTCACGGTCATCAATGATAGCTGTTCTTTCGAGAACAATTACTATCTTCATTTCTATAAAATGTTGTCTGTATGTGAGAGAAAACTGAATATAAAGGGTGTAACAAAAATGTACGCCACAAATTGTAGGACACATTCCTCATACGTAGACGAAGAAATTGTTATATGAACATGAGTCTGCAAACGCTTTGTTCCCGTGTTACAACACATTTTCTCAAACTAATTGATCATGAGAAAAACATACGAACAGATCACGCGAGCATCCCACATGCAATTCTTTCTCACAGGAGGTGCTGATATGCCCTACGTGGGCAGTGATAAGTGCATCAAACCGCAGTCGTAATGAATCTCGGAAGCGCTGATGTACCCCTAGAGTATTGTGTATGGTTTCGTAGCCTCCCATAATACGGGCACTAGACTCTGAACATTTTGTACTGCAGTTCCATACACATGAGCTTTCAAATTACTTCAGAAATGAAAGTCCAGTGAGTTTCGGTCCGGAGAGCGTGGAAGCCAGCCATTCGGTCCATCTCTACCTGTCCATCTGTCACCGGATCCGTTATTAGAAGCCGACGGACATTAACACTAAAATGAGGAGATATTGCGGGTTGATGTGAGAACGAGTTTCGTATGGTATGCTGGTGCGTTATGGTCGTGTATGTTACCCATGATTAATGAGTTGGAGGAAATGAGTTGTAACATTGAAACAAAGCGTTTCCAGGCCCATGTTCATAAAACACAATGTCTTTATCTACGTGTCAGGAATGTGTCCCGCAATTTGTGCCGTACATTTTTGTTACACATTGTATTGCTTTCAGAAACTCTCTCCTCATGTAACTAGAACATTAGGTATTGTATTCAATTGCTGAGCAAAATTGATTGTTGGTTGGTCCTGTCTTGCGCATGTTAACTGTCGTGAAGTAAAACTGTAAACTTCATGAAATACAAAATACGAAATAAAGAAAATGAATTTAATTACAGGCCAAAAGAACTAACTGAGTCCTCAATGCAAACCACACAACTAAAACTCAGTAACGAATTACATTATGCACGTTGCGTGATCTGAAGTGGAATATTAGATTTGGAGTACTCATAACAATAAGTTAATGCTCCACTCAGAAGAAAACAGTTGTTTGAAATCACCAACAGTTGTTCCCTGAAAATTACTGTACTTGTTAGCACGACACCTGACAATCCTGACTACACACTGTTTGCACAAAAGTGCAAAGTGAGGTCTGTACTGAAATAAAAGTGACTCATCCCCTGCTCACGACGCTGCTTTTGTATCTGGAGTACTGATGTTCTCGAAAGCAAGTACAAATCAGCAAATGCAGCAAGCTAGAGATAAATAATCTACTCTAAATTTTTTGTCAGGAACGACCTGTTGCATCGTGTGGCACAAGGCACGATGTACACACGGTTAAAAAAATCAAAACTTTACAATTATTTATTTATTTAGCGTATGTGGTTTTCAAGTACAAATGGTTTCATGTTTAAATACATACAGACAGATAAAGATAAAATCAACATACATTATAACACATAAATAATGTCTCGTCTTATGGACACTCAATTAAGGATAAAGTAGGCATACACAGGTTGTTACAATAAGGTATCTTGTCATAGATAAGATAAAATTATCATATAGAAATTGTTGCTGTAAGGTCATTCAGCAATCACATATATGGAATCTATAGAGTCTCTTTAAAGTTCTATGTCTAGGTTTTCCATCCACTCGACGGCTCCAGGGGAGGCTGCATAAAGTTCTCGAATGGATCCTTTAAACGCACGTTTAGGGCATTCCTGAATGATGTGCTGAATCGTTTCCTCTGGATGTCCACAATCGCACTGTGGTGAATCTCGTATGCCCCATCTACAGAGCATCTCGCCACTTCTGCCATGACCAGTTCTGAGTCTATTGAGTATAACCCACGTTCTTCTTCGCAGGTCTGTACCACGTAGGTTTCCACCAGGTGATATTTCATTGCAGTTCTTGGATAGTCCGGTCTGAGACCATTCATTTTTCCATGAATCCATAGCATCGTAAGGACGTAGCCATAAGGTTTTGAGCTGCTCTCCACGGTGGTCTTCTAGACCTTAGTCGGGAAAGATTTGGGGCAATGTCCTGATGGATTGGAAGGTTGCTATTGGAGGAGATTTTACGCCATTCATTAACTAAGGCGGTTTGCCGCCTAAGATGTGGTGGAGCTATACTGCAGAGAACAGGAAGCCAAGGTAGTGGGGTGGATTTAATGGTCCCAGTTATGTTCCTTTACAATGAATCAAGGAGACGGGCTCTACTGTAAAGAAAAACAATGAGAAATCAAACACTTATTATTAAGAAAAGGCAGCACTACATAAGAAGACTCTAACAATTGCAAAATTCTCTCATTACAACAGTTACAAACATACCTTTAAAATTCCTCCAAACTCTTCTCCATCAGTATGAGTAACAAGAAAGTATTAGATGAGTTTTCATCTCCACATTAAGGTATTGCTGATAGATTCTCCCAGATTCACAAATAACCGACACCTTTCTCTGAAAAAACTCAATTACTCGCTACTATGACCCCAATAAGAAGGCCCAGGCGTTGCACAACTGGCTGACTAACAAATCAACTACGGATAAAACTAAACATCGAAAATTTGGAAATTTGTGGTAAGTTTCTATGGAACCAAACTGCTGAGGTCATCGGCCGCTAGGCTTACACACTACTTAATCTAACTTAAACCAGCTTACGCTAAGGACAACACACACACCACTGCCCGAGGGAGGACTCGAACCTCCGACGGCGGGAGCCGCGTAAACCGTGGCAAGTCGCCCAAGATCGCGCGGCTCTAAACACTACCCATGCAGTGCGCTCATTCGTCTTTGTCCCAGTACAGTAAAGGGTTATTATTTACATATGAGAACTTCAGAAAGGTAACCACTAGAGTACATACGACCTGCGGACTGCAGGCGGGTATTATGTGCGGATGTCGGTCTCCTCGCTTCGCTATTGAAGGCTGTGCAGTAACTTTGAACCAATTGTCCAGCCCTAAGGTCAACATTCAAGACGATAATGCATCAGCACACTGCACCCACCTCGTGAACGTCTTTCCTCAGTAGGTGGGAATCAACCGAGTGGAACAGCCTGCGGTAACTGCTGATATTAAAACGATTGGGCATGCCTGAAGCTAGTTGAAACTTCTCTGGAACGTCATCGCACGCTGTATGACGTAATCAGTCGGACAACCTCGAGTAGCAACTATTCGACTATCTTCTGGACTACATACCATGGTGGCTCTAGGCATGTTACAGTGGAAGGGGTGGAAGAACGCGATGCTATATGTTACCCAGCAGCAGATCTACATCTACATCTACATCTATACTCCGCAAGTCACCTGATGGTATGTGGTGGAGGGTACCTTGAGTACCTCTATCGGTTCTCACTTCTATTCCAGTGTCGTATTTTTCGTGGAAAGAAAGATTGTCGGTATGCCTCTGTGTGCGCTCTAATCTCTCTGATTTTATCCTCACGGTCTCTTCGCGCGATATACGTAGGAGGGAGCAATATATTCCTTGACTCCTCGTTTAAGGTATGTTCTCGAAACTTCAACAAAAGCCCGTACCGAGCTACTGAGCGTCTCTCTTGCAGAGTCTTCCACTGGAGTCTATCTATCATCTCCGTAACGCTTTCGCGATTACTAAATGATCCTGTAACGAAGCGCGCTGCTCTCCGTTGGATCTTCTCTATCTCTTTTGTCAACCCTACCTGGTACGGATCCCACACCGGTGAGCAGTATTCAAGCAGTGGGCGAACAAGTGTACTGTAACCTACTTCCTTTGTTTTCGGACTGCATTTGCTTAGGATTCTTCCAATGAATCTCAGTCTGGCATTTGCTTTACCGATGATTAATTTTATATGGTCATTCCATTTCAAATCACTCCTAATGCCTACTCCCAGATAATTTATGGAATTGAAACGTCCAGATCATCCTCTCTCAAAACTCCGCCATCTCTCTCCCCACATCCACCACTGCTGGCGGCTCACTTCCTACTGCGCACCGCTATGCGCTGTTAACAGCCAACTGCCCAACACTACAATAGCAAATTCCAACAATGCAAACCAGCCACAGACTGCACACAGCACAGCCAGTGATTTTCCTACTGAGCGCTATGTGGCGTTACCAATATAAAAACCAATCAGCCTACTTACAGAATTAACCGCTTCCAGTTGCTGACCTGCTATATTGTAGCTAAATGATAAGGGATCTTTCTTTCTATGTATTCGCAGCACATTACACTTGACTATATTGAGATTCAGTTGCCATTCCCTGCACCATGCGTCAATTCGTTGCAGATCCTCCTGCATTCCAGTACAATTTTCCATTGTTACAACCTCTCGATATACTACAGCATCATCCGCAAAAAGCCTCAGTGAACTTCCGATGTTATCCACGAGGCCATTTATATATATTGCGGATAGTAACGGTCCTACGGCACTCCCCTGCGGCACACCTGAAATCACTCTTACTTCGGATGTGCACTTTCGGAAATACAGAGATTATCACTTCCTTCTGGGCGAGCATCACAACCTCGATAAATTTGAGGAAAGACATCATTCCACCAGGCTGTATTTTAAAACAGCTTTATTCAGCGCTAATGGTTTCCAGTTTAGCCATTTTCAGGTGCGTCTAAAACGAGACGAGGTGGATGTTTCCTCATCTGTCGTAGATGCACTTCGAAATGGACCATGCCCGCTGCTAGCAGTGCTGAATAAAGTACAGTTATAAAAAAGAGCCAGGTGGTATGATGCCTGTTCTCATAATGACATTGCTTTGGATATCATTTTGTCTTTATTTTATTCTAAAGTTATGCTTTTATTATGTTTTATAAGGCTTACTCGGTTATCCACTGTTCCCCGTGAATGTACTCCGCCGGCCTGAGTGGCCGAGCGGTTCTAGGCGTAAGGGACATACCAGCACAGTAATTCACTAATTTTTCTAAGGGGACGTTTCAATACACTCAACATTCGTGCACGATGATAAGCGTCTAACGACGTCATCTGGATTGTTCTGACACAGTTGCAGCATTTCCACTGCTGCCTCGGCTCGGCAGGTGTTTTTTAACGTATATCAGCTGTCGCAGAACCTAGCGGCCGATGACCTTCGTCATGTTCAGAGGCTCATTAGAGATGCTGAAAGCTGATTTTAACTTTTTGCACAGTCACCTCGATTGCGATCCGTCCGTCTTCGAGCATTAGGCCTCCATTTGTTTGGCGATTCTGGGTTCTTAAATGAGAGGCGGCCCACCACTTCTTTCTTTCTGAGTCAAACTTGTTTGACCACACTGCAAGTATCTGTGCCGACCAACCACAGTGTCATATGATAGTGCACTGTTGCTGTAAACGTCCGCGAACTCAACATGGATTGTTGCAGTTTTGTTTCCCTTTAAATATACAGTCGTGCGCAAAACTTAAGGACGAAAGAAATTCCCCCATGATGTGACACTGCCAAGCAACATATCTCGATGAAACTTGGACCACACATAGAAGGAACTGCTACAGTATGGAACAGAAGGTAACTGAAAGAAATACATGGTGAGATCAACAGAAATTACAATAATTACACTGAAGTCAGAGTGATTAATGGTGGTCTCCTGGACGTTACAAAGGGCGGGACATGGTTGATAATTGGGTGTGTGATCACTATGGAGCATCCAACAGTAAGCGTTCCCCACACCATAACACTTGGGCCAAGAAAATGGTCATGTTCAACATACACTACTGGCCATTAAAATTGCTACACCAAAAAGAAATGCAGATGATTAAAGGGTATTCATTGGACAAATGTATTATACTAGAACTGACATGTGATTACATTTTCACGCAATTTGGGTGCATAGATCCTGAGAAATCAGTACCCAGAACAACTACCTCTGGCCGTAATAACGGCCTTGATACGCCTGGGCATTGAGTCAAATAGAGCTTGGATTGCGTGTACAGGTACAGCTTCCCATGCAACTTCAACACGATACCACAGTTAATCGAGAGTAGTGACTGGCGTATTGTGACGAGCCAGTTGCTCGGCCACCATTGACCAGACGTTTTCAGTTGGTGAGAGATCTGGAGAATGTGCTGGTCAGGGTAGCAGTCAAACATTTTCTGTATCCAGAAAGGCCTGTGCAGGATCTGCAACATGCGGTCGTGCATTATCCTGCTGAAATGTAGGGTTTCGCAGGGATCGAATGAAGGTTAGAGCCACGGGTCATAACACATCTGAAATGTAACGTCCACTGTTCAAAGTGCCGTCAATGCGAACAAGAGGTGACCGAGACGTGTAACCAATGGCACCCCATACCATCACGCCGGGTGATACGCCAGTATGGCGATGACGAATACACGCTTCCAATGTGCGTTCACGGCGATGTCGGCACACATGAATGCGTCCATCATGATGCTGTAAACAGAACCTGGATTCATCCGAAAAATGACGTTTTCCCATTAGTGCACCCAGGTTCGTCGTTGAGTACGCCATCGCAGGCGTTCCTGTCTGTGGTGCAGCGTCAAGGGTAATCACAACCATGGTCTCCGAGCTGATAGTCCATGCTACTGCAAACGTCGTCGAACTGTTCGTGCAGATGGTTTATGTCTTGCAAACGTCCCCACCTGTTGACTCAGGGATCGAGACGTGGCTGCACGATCCGTTACAGCCATGCGGATAAGATGCCTGTCATCTCGACTGCTAGTGGTACGAGGCCGTTGGGATCCAGCACGGCGTTCCATATTACCCTCCTGAACCCACCGATTCCATATTGTGCTAACAGTCATTGGATCTCGACCAATGTGAGCAGCAATGTCACGATACGATAAACCGCAATCGCGATAGGCTACAATCCGACCTTTATCAAAGTCGGAAACGTGATGGTACACATTTTTCCTCCTTACACGAGGCATTACAACAACGTTTCACCAGGCAACGCCGGTCAACTGCTGTTTGTGGATGAGAATTCGGTTGAAACTTTCCTCATGTCAGCACGTTGTAGGTGTCGCCACCGGCGGCAATCTTGTGTGAATGCTCTGCTAAGCTAATCATTTGCATTATCACAGCATCTTCTTCCTGTCGGTTAAATTTCGCGACTGAGGCACGTCATCTTCGTGGTGTAGCAATTTTAATGGCAAGTAGTGTAATTGTGGACGTACCGTCATAGGCGAAAGGTGCGGACAAGCAATCCATCTAGGGACATTCTCGAACTTGACCGTTTTGTTGATAATCCAAGTATTATGATGTGTATCTGTGGACAGGGGAGAGGGAGGGGAGGGAGGGCAACATATTTGGCATGGTTGCACTGACCTCCAAATCTCTGAACATGGTATACTCACCAGTTAACGTTATTGGCAAACTGTACTCCTTGGCCATGTGCGTCTTACCAGGAGCGCATTCGACTCAGACTTCATTGTTATGGACGACAATGCGCGACCTCTTCGAAATGCGCAGCTGTAGGAGCTCTACGAGAGGATATTTGGCGACTGGACTGGCCTGCACGCCGGCCGAAGTGGCCGAGCGGTTCTAGGCGCTACAGTTTGGAACCGCGCGACCGCTGCGGTCGCAGGTTCGAATCCTGCATCGGGCATGGATGTGTGTGATGTCCTTAGGTTAGTTAGGTTTAGGTAGTTCTAAGTTCTAGGGGACTGATGACCACAGCAGTTAAGTCCCATAGTGCTCAGAGCCATTTTTTTGGGTTTGCACGTTTCCCCAGCTTCAATCCCTTCGAGAACGTGTGGGATGCGTTGAACAGACGTCCAACTACACCAGCTACCATCCAGCAGCTGTCAACACTGCTGGTGGACGAATGAGAAACCCTTCCACAAAACTTCCTTACGAACCTTGTCGCCAGCGTGGGAACATGCTGCAGAACGTGCACTGCCGTCCATGGTGATCATATTCTCTGTTAAGGACAATGTCATGCTGAACAAAATAATCTCGTCTTCAATAGATCGTAAATTACAAACAGATGATATATAATAGTGATATTAAGCAAGTGAGTGATACCACTGTGATTATGCAGAGTAAAAATTTTTAACACAACAAGAGTAACTGAAATAAAGAAATGGAGTAAGAGAGGTAATTTACACATGGCCAGCATAGGGTTTTGAGTGCTATTTGCAGCCAATTCTCAACATCCAGTGACCCATAAACATGTTGCTTTTCATTTCATGATACATCACCTAATATCCATTCCATGAATGAAGCCATCTTCCCAATGGAATTAAACGCCATCACACAAATAGCATCAAACAATGGCTCTCTCCCTACCTTAGTGGACTCCATAACGCACAAAATGCAGAAACAACAAGTGTACTCTCTTCTTTACCCTGCCCTTAAAACTATCTTACAAATGCAATAAATGATGCACAATTGAAGAAAGTCTAAATCCAGGAATATAAAAACATCGTTTTATGTGCAAGACACTGTTGGACAGTTTTGCCTAGTGAGAAAGACAGCACTTCAGCTTTGGAAAGGAGTGGAATATATACAATTAATGTTGATGTCTATTTTACCTCCGGAATATTTTACCCAAGAGGATGCCATCATCATTTAATCATACAGTAACATACATAACTAATGAGGAGGTATTGAACAGAATTGGGGCGAAGAGGAGTTTGTGGCACAACTTGACTAGAAGAAGGGATCGGTTGGTAGAACATGTTCTGAGGCATCAAGGGGTCACCAATTTGGTACTGGAGGGCAGCGTGGAGGGTAAAAATCGTAGAGGGAGACCAAGAGATGAATACACTAAGCAGATTCAGAAGGATGTAGGCTGCGGTAGGTACTGGGATATGAAGAAGTTTGCACAGGATAGAGTAGCATGGAGAGCTGCATCAAACCAATCTCAGGGCTGAAGACCACAACAACAACAAACATATAAAATTACTTGTAACTGTGGCAAATTCCATACAGTTCAGTTTGGCAGGGCAATATATACCTGCTTGAAGGAACACCACAGAAGTTGAAAACTTCGAAAAGGAGGCCCTACTTTTTCAGACCATCTGCTTAAAGAAGGCCATAGTTATAAGAGGAAACATGAAATATTACTTCACATTCACAAAGCAAGGAAGGTGAAGTGTCTTGAAATGATGGGAATCAGTGAACACATGTCCATCAACCGAAACCTAATACTGAATGACCAGACACGGTTCCCTTACTCACCTCTTCGAACTGCAAATACTACTCGTAATCCCATCGAGGCCAAGTTGTGAATTACCGCTCTTACTCATATGCTCCATTTCTTTTATTTCACCGAGCGACGTGGCGCAGTGGTAGCACATTGGACTCGCATTCAGGAGGACGACGGTTCAATTCCGCGTTCGGCCATCCTGATTTAGGTTTTCCGTGATTTCCCTAAATCGCTCCAGGCAAATGCTGGGATGGTTCCTTTGAAAGGGCACGGCTGAGTTCCTTCCCCATCCTTCCCTAATCCGATGATACCGATGACCTCGCTGTTTGGTCTCCCCCCCGAAACAATCCAATCCAAATCCTATGTTTCAGTAATTGTAATCTCTCTTATTGTGTTAAAAACGTTTTACTCTGTATAATCACAGTGGCCTCACTCTCCTGCTTAATATCACTATTGTATCTCATCTGTTCGTCATTTATTTTCTATGAAAAACAAGTTTATTTTGTTCGGCCATGTCTTTCGAATATGTCACCAAAACTTATTGTTCAATTATGTCCTTCTATGTACAAGTGTTGTAATTTGTCTGTACTTCATTAATTAATGTGTCACACATTTTATCTTTCCAGAATGAGATTTTGACTCTGCAGCGGAGTGTGCGCTGATATGAAACTTCCTGGCAGATTAAAACTGTGTGCAGGACCGATACTCGAACTCGGGACTCGGTCCGGCACACAGTTTTAATCTGCAGCGCACACTCCGCTGCAGAGTGAAAATCTCATTCTGGAAACATCCTCCAGGCTGTGGCAAAGCCATGTCTCCGCGATATCCTTTCCTACAGGAGTGCTAGTTCTGCAAGGTTCGCAGGAGAGCTTCTGTAAAGTTTGGAAGGTAGGAGACGAGGTACTGGTAGAAGTAATGCTGTGAGGATGGGGTGTGAGTCGTCCTTGGGTAGCTCAGTTGGTAGAGCACTTGCCCGTGAAAGGCAAAGGTCCCGAGTTCGAGTCTCGGTCCAGCACCCAGTTTTAATCTGCCAGGACGTTTCACGTTTTATCTTAGTTAAATAACCTTACACCGGATTTACACTGAAATAACGTCGCTTGTTTTATTCATCTTCTAACATTAACATTTTCATCTGTGGAAATGAAGTTATTGCGTACGTGCACTAGTTTAAAATCTTTGATCGTACAAAATTTCACTACATCATACTACATACTTATTTTTGTACCTGATAATGCTGTAACAGACGAAAACCGGTTCGTGTAACAAATAATGAAAATTGTAGAATATTACACCAGTGTTGTTGTGTGTCTCATTCATAATGAACGTTGTAATATTTCAAACTTTTGTTGAGGTGTGTACATTGAATTCCCCACACCACACTACCGCAGAACACCAGTGCAGGAGCCAAAACAAAATGGAGGAGCATGTTAATAAAGCGGAGTCTCGTACGGTAATTCGTTTCTATACTAAGGAGCAAAATTAACCTAACTTTTGCACGATCTCTCACTATTAAGTAACATGTAACGATGAAATTTAGACCATATATAGAACAGCTCACTATAATACGAAAGGTAATTGAAAGAAAAGCAATGAGACAAACAGAAATTACATTTTTATTCAAAGACAATAACACACTGAAGATACTGCGATTGATGACGGCGCCCTGGGTGTTACAAAATGGAGGACATTGTGGTAGCCGGCCGGTGTGGCCGAGCGGTTCTAGGCGCTTCAGTCTGGAACCGCGCGACCGCTACGATCGCAGGTTCGAATCCTGCCTCGGGCATGGATGTGTGTGATGTCCTTAGGTTAGTTAGGTTTAAGTAGTTCTAAGTTCTAGGAGACTGATGACCTCCTATCCTAACGTTAACATTTTCATCTCTGGAAATGAAGATAGCATATGCAGTAGCTTAAATCTTTGATCCAACAACATTTCACTACACCACATACTTATCTTTGTACTGGTGTTGGTGTAAAAACCGCAAATCGGTTCGTGTAACAAACAATAAATATTATAAAATCTTATACCAGTGTTATGTGTGTTTCATCCGTAATGTACAAAATATTCTACCAAGAACAAAACTGAATCTGATCTACTCTTACTACAATGACTTCTTATAGTACACCAATTGAGGTTTGTACAATACATTTTTAACAAAATAAACATAATTCCTTCTGACAACAAGAACTCTTTTGGTTAGTTACAAAAAATCATTACAAAACAGCAGGACCTCTCTTAAGTTTACACCTTGAAACAAAACAGTGAAAATCTTCATCTCATGACGCTGATCGTCATTCTTTAATAGCGAGTATCTCCTCCCTGCATACGGATTAGTTCTTCCATTTTGCGAAACATGCTCTGGATGTGAAAATCAAGTTTATCTTGAGGTATGAAGTCGCACTCCTCAATGGCAGCTTCAATGAGGTCCTGAAGATTGTCAGGTAGATTCGGACGCTGTGCAATGAACACCTTCAACAGGTCATGCAAGTTAAATTCATTCATTTGTGGCGACTGTGCTGGCCGATGCATTCCGTTGATGTTGCGTCTCTGAAGAAACCGAGATACTGCTAGAGTACGGTGCGGTCTTGCCTTGTCATAGACTAGAATGAAGTTGTCATCGACTTCACGTCTGTAGGGCCTTACAATCGTATGTAGGACCTCTTGGAGGTTACTGCGCCCAGTCAAATTGCCGTAGATGAGAATTAGAGGGGTCTGCCGTCCCACTATGATTGCCACCCAGAGCATTACACTTCCAGCTGCAAACGGATGAACTTCCTGAACGTATCGGCGTTCCCGGTGTCGTCTAGCGCTTCTCGAAATCCTAACAAGTCTAATGTCGAGTCGCAGATCAATCCCGGTCTTGTCAGAACACTTGACATTAATCCATTTTGCAATGGTCCAGTGCTGATATGCAAGAGGCCAGGTCCTTCGATTGCGTCGGTTCCGTTGGTTCCGTGTAAAACTTCACATTGGTATTCTGGAATAAAGACCACCCTGATGTAATCTTCTACGCAGTGTTTGGTCTGAGATGTGAATCCCTGCTTCCCAGGAGAAGTCATTTCCAATATTTCGGGCAGCTGATGGGCACCTGCGAGTCGACAGTAGGCGGAAAAGATCCTGATTTTGTATTGGCATACGAGAACGAGCATTGCGAGGTCTATCGTTCACATTTCCCGTCTCTCTGTGCATTCCCCACACCTTAGACACACCACTTTGAGTGACGTGTAAACAAACGGCAACATCTTGCTGTGTGTGACCTGCTGAAAGTGAAGCCACTACCCTGACTCTATCAAAGATTGTTTGCCTCTACGTGGCATGTTACTGCAGGCCTGAACACAAACTGAATGAAGCTGTTGTTGATACTAGACTGCTCGCGGTATGCCGCTGTGGTATCAGTGTGTTTACATGACTGGGAAACGGCCACAAAGCAAGCGAATAGTAAGCACCGTCTAGTATATGTGTTCTAACTGGATAACGCATGAAGTGTCTACGTCAACGAGACCTCTAGTATCGTAGATTACATTTTACGATAGTATTCCAAACATTTATTGAGCAGTGTACTACTTCAGACTTTACCTGCAAACACGACAAAAAGTACTCGAACAGTCCACGGGTGTACTGCCGGTCCATAGTGTCCAACGGCCACAATATTTTTGTCCGCAGCTCGTGGTCGTGCGGTAGCGTTCTCGCTTCCCACGCCCGGGTTCCCGGGTTCGATTCCCGGCGGGGTCAGGGATTTTCTCTGCCTCGTGATGACTGGGTGTTGCGTGTTGTCCTTAGGTTAGTTAGGTTTAAGTAGTTCTAAGTTCTAGGGGACTGATGACCATAGATGTTAAGTCCCGTAGTGCTCAGAGCCATTTGAACCATTAGCACAATATTTCGGCGATCAGACATGTCGCCATCGTCAGGTGCGCTGATGATGGCCACATGTCTGATGGCCAAAATATTGTGCCCGTTGGACACTATGGACCGGCAGTACACCCGAGGACTGTTCGAGCAAGAAATACGCCGGGAAAAAACTGAAGAATCAAACGACAAAAAATAAATTACGTAACTGACTTTTTTTATTATTATTATTATTTTTTTTTTTAGGTGGTAGTTCAAACTGCGATCAACACGTCATAACAGACCCTTAGCTTTCTTATTCATTCTTAACTGAATCCTACTGCTCCGAATGCCAATTCCACTTCTTAACTGCCAACTAAGCTCGTCCAGTTTAACATCTGGAGACGGTATGTGAGTGGGTGACAGCGACCCAGCACAGTGCGGTGGATGCCCGAGAAGTGACACTGGATACGGGACGAGATTTGCCACGGCGCGGTAAGCGCGACTCCACTGCCCACGCGGTCTGGACGCAGGCACTCGGGGAAGCCCGGGGCGCTCAGAGTCGATATGAGGGCGAAAGGCCAGAGCAGCGGTCGATCCAGCAGGCGGCCTCGCGGGGTCGATCTGCGGGCAAACAACCACTGGCACCAGCGTCTGGCGGCACAGCCACGTGCCGGACAACAAAGGTTCCGCACCAGAGACGATACGATATTTGATGTTGTTGCTGTTGTGGTCTTCAGTCCAGAGACTGGTTTGATGCAGCTCTCCATGCTACTCTATTCTGTCCAAGCTTCTTCATCTCCCAGTACCTACTGCAACCTACATCCTTCTGAATCTGCTTAGCGTATTCATCTCTTGGTCTCACTCTACGATTTTTACCCTCCAAGCTGCCCTCCAGTACTAAATTGGTGATCCCTTGATGCCTCAGAACATGTCCTACCAACCGGTCCCTTCTTCTAGTCAAGTTGTGACACAAATCTCTCTTCTCCCTAATTCTATTCAATACCTCCTCATTACTTACGTGATCTACCCATCTAATCTTCAGCATTCTTCTGTAGCACCGCATTTCGAAAGCTACTATTCTCTTCTTGTCTAAACTACTTATCGTCGACGTTTCACTTCCGTACATGGCTACACTCCATGCAAATATTTTCAGAAAAAACTTCCTGACACTTAAATCTATACTGGGTGTTAACAAATTTGTCTTCTTCAGAAAGATTTTCCTTATCATTGCCAGTCTACATTTTATATCCACTCTACTTCGACCAACATCAGTTTTTCCAGCTATTTACTACTTTAAGCGTCTCATTTCCTAATCTAATACCCTCAGCATCACCCGACTTAATTCGACTACATTCCATTATCCTCGTTTTCCTTTTGTTGATGTTCATCTTATACCCTCCTTTCAAGACACTGTCCATTCTGTTCAGCTGCTCTTCCAAGTCCTTTGCTGTCTCTGACAGAATCACAATGTCATCAGCGAACCTCCAAGTTTTTATTTCTTCTCCATAGAATTTAATTCCTACTCCGAATTTTTGTTTCCTTTACTGCTTGTTCAATATACAAACTGAATAACATCGGGGAGACGCTACAACCCTGTCTCACTCCCTTCCCAACCACTGCTTCCCTTTCACGTCCCCCGACTCATATAATTGCCATCTGGTTTCTTTACAAATTGTAAATAGCCCTTCGCTCCCTGTATTTTACACCTGCCACCTTCAGAATTTGAAAGAGAGTATTCCAGTCAATATTGTCAAAAGTTTTCTCTAAGTCTACAAATGCTAGAAACGTAGTTTGCCATTCCTTAATCTTTCTTCTAAGATAAGTCGTAGCGTCAGTATTGCCTCACGTGTTCCGACATTTCTACGGAATCCAAACTGATCTTCCCCGAGGTCGGCTTCTACTAGTTTTTCCATTCGTCTGTAAAGAATTCGTGTTAATATTTTGCAGCCGTGACTTATTAAACTGATAGTTCGGTAATTTTCACATCTGTCAACACCTGCTTTCTTTGGGATTGGAATTATTATATTCTTTTTGAAGTCTGAGGGTATTTCGCCTGTCTCATACATCTTGCTCACTAGATGTTAGAGTTTTGTTAGCCCTGGCTCTCCCAAGGCTGTCAGTAGTTCTAATGGAATATTATCTATTCCCAGGGCCTTGTTTCGACTCAGGTCTTTCAGTGCTCTGTCAAACTCTTCACGCAGTATCATACCTCCCATTTCCTCTTCATCTACATCCTCTTCCATTTCCACAATATTGTCCTCAAGAACATCGCCCTTGTATAGACCCTCTATATACTCCTCCCACCTTTCTGCTTTCCCTTCTTTGCTTTGAAATGGGTTTCCATCTGAGCTCTTGATATTCGTGCAAGTGGTTCTCTCTTCTCCAAAGGTCTAATTTTCCTGTAGGCAGTATCTGTCTTACCCGTAGTGATATGCGCCTCTACATCCTTACATTTGTACTCTAGCCATCCCTGCTGAGCCATTTTGCACTTCCTGTCCATCTCATTTTTGAGACGTAAGTTTTCCTTGTTGCCTGCTTCATTTACTACATTTTTACATTTTCTCCTTTCATCAATTAAATTCAATATCTCTTCTGTTACCCAAGGATTTCTATTAGCCCTCGTCTTTTTACCTACTTGATCCTTTGCTACCTTCACTATTTCATTTCTCAAAGCTACCCATTCTTATTCTACTGTATTTCTTTCCCCCATTCTTGTCAATCGCTCCCTAATGCTCTCGCTGAAGCTCTCTACAACCTCTGGTTCTTTCAGTTTATCCAGGTCCCATCTCCTCAATTTACCACCTTTTTGCAGCTTCTTCAGTTTTAATCTACAGTTCATAACCAATAGAGTGTTGTCAGAGCCCACATCTGCCCCTGAAAATGTCTTACAGTTTAAAACCTGGTTCCTGAATCTCTGTCTTACCATTATATAATCTATCTGAAACCTTCCAGTATCTCCATGCTTCTTCCATGTATACAACCTTCTTTTATGATTCTTGAACCAATTGTTAGCTATACGGTATTTGATATCGACATCCAATTACTGACATCGTATTGACATCAAGTCAAAGTACTCCTAAACTCAGGGAATTAGCGTAGGGGAGGAGCTGCAGGAATCCTTTCTCTGAGCAACGTCCCAGGGGAGGTGGTTTGCCGTTGTTTTCCTTCAGGCTGATATGAGGTGTGTATCTGTGTCGTGTGGACGACTGTGATGAGTTCTTGCAGAGTTTAGTGTTGCGTTTGTGTTGTTAGAGATGAAGTGAAGGGAGAGAGTCCAAACAGGGGCAGACACACCAAGGGGCCCGCCGAGCTAACACTCCCCATCCGTTGGACAGTGTCAGTCGCACTCGCTTCATGAGCCACTGCAAGAGGTTTGGAATTTAATTCAGGATATTTGTGTGAGGAATGGTTATCAAGAAATTTACGCCACGATCTCTCCTCCCCTTTCCGGCCAGATACTCGCAGTGAAAATTTCCCATCACCAGAATTCGAACCGGATTACCTCCGAGTCGAGCGCCATCGCACAGACGAGCCGCAGCGACCTCAGCTACGGTGGCTGTAATTCTATAAATACCTCGCTAACATCGGAGCAAAGTCGTCGATGCCGAGATCAGCGCAAGATATTGATTGCTTATACAGTGTGAAGAAAAATTCGAGCACTCTGACTTCGCAGCACGATTCCTCATATACTGGCAATACAGAAATCGCTCTCACAAAATCTCGTTCTGCGCGTATTTTTCGGGAAGTAAATGGACGCCAAAGGTTCGCAGTCTGGCAACACTGTAATCCAATGTACGGTGACTATCTCTGTCAACAGAGTAGTGCTGTGCAGTTGGTGCGGTGGATAACGGTGTGGGTCAACATGCATTTCTAGTTTTATTTGTTTTGATTTGCTAAAAGTAGTCTACGTGGTAAAGTACCTGGCGTCTTGTGAGGTAACCGGCGAATTGTTGCGCCCTGAAAGTATTCCAAGTTGGCGTGGCGGCGCAGGACCCTCGTCAAAGCCGAGGCCCGGCAGCAGACACGTAGTGGTAAACGTTAGCCGGACGAGAAGGGTGGCCCCAGCGCATGGTCCAGCCGCGTGGCTGGGACTTCCGCTGTGACGAGGACGGTGCTTTGTGTCGAAGAAGGAGACACGCCGGGAGTGCCAAAGATGGCGGACTTTGTGAAACCTTAATGGCAGACATTTCACAGTCTGTATAGAAATTAATAGTAGCCAGATGAATCGTGATACCTCAAAGAGAAACATGTACATTACTATTATTTGCACGACGATTCTGATGGTGTAATCAGGTTTTCAATATACAGGGTGATTCAAAAAGAATACCACAACTTTAAAAATGTGTATTTAATGAAAGAAACATAATATAACCTTCTGTTATACATCATTACAAAGAGTATTTAAAAAGGTTTTTTTTTTCACTCAAAAACAAGTTCAGAGATGTTCAATATGGCCCCCTCCAGACACTCGAGCAATATCAACCCGATACTCCAACTCGTTCCACACTCTCTGTAGCATATCAGGCGTAACAGTTTGGATAGTTGCTGTTATTTCTCGTTTCAAATCATCAATGGTGGCTGGGAGAGGTGGCCGAAACACCATATCCTTAACATACCCCCATAAGAAAAAATTGCAGGGGGTAAGAACAGGGCTTCTTGGAGGCCAGTGATGAAGTGCTCTGTCACGGGCTGCCTGGCGGCCGATCCATCGCCTCGGGTAGTTGACGTTCAGGTAGTTACGGACAGATAAGTGCCAATGTGGTGGCGCTCCATCCTGCTGAAATATGAATTGTTGTGCCTCTTGTTCGAGCTGAGGGAACAGCCAATTCTCTAACATCTCCAGATACTGTAGTCCACTTACAGTAGCACCTTCGAAGAAAAAGGGACCAAAAACTTTATTGGCTGAAATGGCACAGAAAACGTTCACCTTAGGCGAGTCACGTTCATACTGAGTTGTTTCCCGCGGATTCTCGTCGATTCACTTCCGCCGTACTCAATAACACAAAAAGCTTTCTGTTGAGCGGTCGCCATCTTAGCATCAAATGACGCCGACGCCTAGTCAACAGCGCCTCAAGCGAACAAATGTACAACTAAATGAAACTTTATAGCTCCCTTAATTCGCCGACAGATAGTGCTTAGCTCTGCCTTTTGTCGTTGCAGAGTTTTAAATTCCTAAAGTTGTGGTATTCTTTTTTAATCACCCTGTATTTATTAGTTTAAAATTTAGTGACGGTAAATTATACAAGTAACACCCAGCAACGAATTTCCAAAATATAAACGCTTCATCCGATCTTGTCCATCGCCGTGTCTTTAGAAAACAAACGGTAGCAGCATGCTTGTAAAAATATTGATTCATCTATGTCTTTGTTTATATCGGATATATACTACTCATGAAGAAATTGGTCAAATATTTACTGTGTGTTGGAAAGCATGGAGACAGGCTCCGGGCCTACATTTTGCTTCTTTTCTTTTGATACATGTTTATTTAATCGTTTACGTATTCAATAATGTGTGCTAGAGCGTGTTTATGGTCCAGCCGTAGGAATATTTATTTAATTTCAAGTATTTAAATGTAAGTTCAGTATTTCGTACGTGCTTAAATGTTTTTGAGAGTACGTGGGATTGAAGTCATGGCGCGAGAGCTCTAGCCAATCACACCGCTCGTGAATGGAGAGACTGTATGGAAGTGGCGACGAGCATCGTTTCCGAAGAGGACAGGGAGTTCCGGAGAGGAGGGCACAGCACAAGCAGCGCCTGCGACGGTACGCCGCGACGGACGCGCGGTCGGCGGAAAGACTTGGACAGTGGAGCAGTTTGAGCGTGGTCGCGAGAGATACACTCCTCGAAATTGAAATAAGAACACCGTGAATTCATTGTCCCAGGAAGGGGAAACTTTATTGACACATTCCTGGGGTCAGATACATCACATGATCACACTGACAGAACCACAGGCACATAGACACAGGCAACAGAGCATGCACAATGTCGGCACTAGTACAGTGTATATCCACCTTTCGCAGCAATGCAGGCTGCTGTTCTCCCATGGACACGATCGTAGAGATGCTGGATGTAGTCCTGTGGAACGGTTTGCCATGCCATTTCCACCTGGCGCCTCAGTTGGTCCAGCGTTCGTGCTGGACGTGCAGACCGCGTGAGACGACGCTTCATCCAGTCCCAAACATGCTCAATGGGGGACAGATCCGGAGATCTTGCTGGCCAGGGTAGTTGACTTACACCTTCTAGAGCACGTTGGGTGGCATGGGATACATGCGGACGTGCATTCTCCTGTTGGAACAGCAAGTTCCCTTGCCGGTCTAGGAATGGTAGAACGATGGGTTCGATGACGGTTTGGATGTACCGTGCACTATTCAGTGTCCCCTCGACGATCACCAGTGGTGTACGGCCAGTGTAGCAGATCGCTCCCCACACCATGATGCCGGGTGTTGGCCCTGTGTGCCTCGGTCGTATGCAGTCCTGATTGTGGCGCTCACCTGCACGGCGCCAAACACGCATACGACCATCATTGGCACCAAGGCAGAAGCGACTCTCATCGCTGAAGACGACACGTCTCCATTCGTCCCTCCATTCACGCCTGTCGCGACACCACTGGAGGCGGGCTGGACGATGTTGGGGCGTGAGCGGAAGACGGCCTAACGGTGTGCGGGAGCGTAGCCCAGCTTCATGGAGACGGTTGCGAATGGTCCTCGCCGATACCCCAGGAGCAACAGTGTCCCTAATTTGCTGGGAAGTGGCGGTGCGGTCCCCTACGGCACTGCGTAGGATCCTACGGTCTTGGCGTGCATCCGTGCGTCGCTGCGGTCCGGTCCCAGGTCGACGGGCACGTGCACCTTCCGCCGACCACTGGCGACAACATCGATGTACTGTGGAGACCTCACGCCCCACGTGTTGAGCAATTCGGCGGTACGTCCACCCGGTCTCCCGCATGCCCACTATACGCCCTCGCTCAAAGTCCGTCAACTGCACATACGGTTCACGTCCACGCTGTCGCGGCATGCTACCAGTGTTAAAGACTGCGATGGAGCTCCGTATGCCACGGCAAACTGGCTGACACTGACGGCGGCGGTGCACAAATGCTGCGCAGCTAGCGCCATTCGACGGCCAACACCGCGGTTCCTGGTGTGTCCGCTGTGCCGTGCGTGTGATCATTGCTTGTACAGCCCTCTCGCAGTGTCCGGGGCAAGTATGGTGGGTCTGACACACCGGTGTCAATGTGTTCTTTTTTCCATTTCCAGGAGTGTATATTAGTTCGCAATTGCCGAGTGATAAAAACCTTCGACCATTCGATTCATGTGTGTATTCATATTATATACTGTAGACTCAGCAGTATTTGGCTTGTAATGCGGCAGCTACGTATCCCAGCCCCTAGACAACTTTTAATATCGCAACTCTGAGTCAGAGGGTGCGTAGTCGATCTGAAAGCCCGCAGTCTTAATCGTCAAACAGCGATTACAGTGGGTCTACTACAAAACATTTGCAGTTACGTACTACGAACACAGAAAAGGATGTACAGTCGTTCTCATTGGTCAGCTTTGTTTAGCGGCATTGCGTCTACTAGGTTTCAAACCTGTTTTCTGTGTACCATCCCTCAATGGTCCCATCGGAATTGTTTGCAAAGTATGCTGCTAGTCCTACTGGTGACGTAAGGCCCTAACGGAATGTAATGCACCTGAAAATGGCACAAATAGTGGTTGGTATTAATCGATGGGACAATTGAAGGAAGGAGGGTTACATACAAAACAAGTCTGCAATCTAGTATATGCAGTGGCGTGAAACAATTCGCGTCCACGACATGAAATAGGTTTCTTTAAAAGCTGACCAATGAAAACAATTGTATTTCTATTTCTGTGTTCGTAGTACGTAACTGAATATGTTTAATGGAAGACCCATTTTTTTCGCTGTGTGATGATTGTCTTAATACGTTACCAAGCAGACTGCTTTTAGCAAATAAATAAGCCTCGAGCCAGAACCGAACTCACGATCTCCCACATGCTAACCGAAAACGCTGTCCGCTGCACCAACTGTACAGCACTGCTGTATATCTTGACAGAGGTAGTTACTGTAAACGTGATAGCAGTGTAGCCAGATTTCCCATCTTTAACATCCATTTACTGCCAGAAATATGTTCGGAACAAAATTGTGTGAAAAACATTTTTGATTTGCCAGTATGTGAGGAATCTCGCTGCAGAGTCCGAGTGCACGAATTTTTCTTCACCTTGTATATTTTTAAACACCCCTTGAGCACAAAAAGTACATCTTTTTCATAGTGGCCACCACAAATGTAAATTTTACTGAATGTAACAATTTGACTCAATATCACCACTATACTTATTATTGAAAATACGGTCTCATGGAGTCACAACCTAAAATTTTGACTAGACTGAGGATTTCTTCGTAGGGATGACATAACATGGACAGTAGCTTCAGGTGTGTTCCTGGGAAATTTGTTGGGAATCTTGCAGCTTATCCTGTACTTAAAAGACTTGGCTGACACTGTTAATAGTAACAGATGATGCATTACCTATAGCAAAGTACTGTCCAGAACGTCCAACGATATCGACCGGCCGCCATGTCATCCTCACCCGTTAGGCGTCACTGGATGGGGATACGAGGAGCGTGTCATCAGACACCGCTTACGCTACCGTTGTCAGCTTTCGTACGCGAAAGCACTACTTCTGAAACAAGCAGCTCCTCAATTGGCCTCACAGTGGCTGAGTGCAGCCCACTTGGCGACAGCGCTCGGCAGACCTGGACTGTCACCCATCCGAGTGCTAGCCAAGCCCGACAGCGCTTAACTTCGGCGATCTGACGTGAAGTGGTGTTACCACTGCCACAAGGCCGTTGCCACTGTCGGAAGAAAGCTACACAAATATCCAGTCAAATCTTGATAAAACTTCAAACTGCTGCAATGATTCGCAGCTTGCTATGACGACGCCACGAATGAGTCACTACTGGAATCACTAAACTCATACAAATATCTGCATTTATCAGCCTGTGGGGCTGTGAAATGGAACGATCACATAGCCTCAGTGGTAGGGAAGGTATGTTGCGTATTTCAGTTCACTAGTAGCATACTGCGAAAATGCAGTCAGTCTACAAAGGAGACTACTTGCAAAACGCTCCTGGGACCCATCCTAGAATAATGTTCAAGTGTGCGGGTTCCGTCATAATTAGATCTGACTGTGTATATTGATCCTATACGAAGAAAGTCATCACGAATGCTCACAGGTTTGTTCGACCCACTGTACGTCACTGGCATGCTGTAAAACATGATCTGGCAGACACTTGAGGACAGAAATCAATTATCCCGCGAAAGTCTTTTCCAAAGTTCAAGAACCAGTATTAAATGAGAAACCTAGCATTATATAAAGAACCGCAAAGACAAGATTAGACTGCAGCAGGTACGTTGGACTTCCCGCGCTCTATACGCCAAATGAACGGGAAGAAATCCTAATAACTGGTACAACAGCGAGTTCCGTCTTCCCTGCACTTCACAGTGGTTTGCTGACTGTACATGTAGATGCAGACGTAGATAACAACCTTTCTCTCCTATTAGAAAAATATCGCCTTCATTCGACCAAACGCGAAACATCTGCTTGCATGCTCGTCGTCTTACAATGTCACCCATCATTTCAGTTCTCTTCCTTCGATGTTAAGTTGGCATATGCGAATAGATGGTCCAATTGTTGCAGCGCTCAAACCCTAAGATCAACTGCTTTGGCACTATCATACTCTGTCGCTGAATACTGTTGTCCAACTTGGATGAAGAGTGCTCACTGTAGCAAGATAGATGTGCAACTCAACCAGACAACGCGACTTATCACAAGCTGCATACGTAGCACTCAAATTGCATGGCTACCAGTTTTAAGCCTCCAGCTCTGTGAAGATCAGATGCTCTCCTGAAGATCTGGAGAAACATTCAAAAGAACCCCCAGCGATACATTAATAGCAGAACATCAGCGTCTGAAGTCAAGAAAACCACCTTGGCGAACTGCACAGCGTCTTGAAGCCTCCGACTTTAATATCAACGAAGTATGGAGAAGTCAGTGGGAAGAATCGTCAGTGTTCAACGGCCATCTGGTTGAAGAGCCTTCCATGTGAGTTCCAGGTTTCACATTTCCCAGACGACAGTGGAGAACCATCAACCACATCCGAACAGGACAAGGGAACTGCGGATATCTAAAGCACAAATGGGGCTGGGCAACATCTCCAGATTGTGACTGTGGAGCTGCCCTGCCAACAATAAATCACATTGTGAATGCCTGAAACGAGCCTTCGGGGGATCAATAAAAGACATCCACCATGCATCACCTGAAGGGCTCAACTGGATCAACAGATTGGACTTAGAAATCTAAGAACTTGTGTAATGTGTACATAATTTAGCATAATACAGGGTTATTACAAATGAGTGAAGCGATTTCACAGCTCTACAGTAACTTTATTATTTGAGATATTTTCACAATGCTTTGCACACACATACAAAAACTCAAAAAGTTTTTTTAGGCATTCACAAATGTTCGATATGTGCCCCTTTAGTGATTCGGCAGACATCAAGCCGATAATCAAGTTCCTCCCACACTCGGCGCAGCATGTCCCCATCAATGAGTTTGAAAGCATCGTTGATGCGAGCTCGCAGTTCTGGCACGTTTCTTGCTAGAGGAGGTTTAAACACTGAATCTTTCACGTAACCCCACAGAAAGAAATCGCATGGGGTTAAGTCGGGAGAGCGTGGAGGCCATGACATCAATTGCTGAACATGATCTCCACCACGACCGATCCATCGGTTTTCCAATCTCCTGTTTAAGAAATGCCGAACATCATGATGGAAGTGCGGTGGAGCACCATCCTGTTGACCGTCGGCTGTGGTACGTTTAGCTCCCTGCTTGCTTTATTCGTCGACTTCCGCGGGCTACGCGTGAAACTTGCCCGCACGCGTTCAACCGTTTCTTCGCTCACTGCAGGCCGACCCGTTGATTTCCCCTTACAGAGGCATCCAGAAGCTTTAAACTGCGCATACCATCGCCGAATGGAGTTAGCAGTTGGTGGATCTTTGTTGAATTTCGTCCTGAAGTGTCGTTGTACTGTTATGACTGACTGATGTGAGTGCATTTCAAGCACGACATACGCTTTCTCGGCTCCTGTCGCCATTTTGTCTCACTGCGCTCTCGAGCGCTCTGGCGGCAGAAACCTGAAGTGCGGCTTCAGCCGAACAAAACTTTATGAGTTTTTCTACGTATCTGTAGTGTGTCATGACGATATGTGAATGAATGGTGCTACAGTGAATTTATGAAATCGCTTCAATCATTTGTAATAGCCCTGTACTTTGGACATTTGATTCTGTACCTGTATTTTACTTGTCATTTCTTACACTGTATACTCTTAAAATTATGTATGTGATTCAAGCTCTGTATCATCATACAATAAATAAATAAATAAGTCCTCTTCCTGCCTCTTCCTCTCATTCCTTCTACTTTTTCCTCTATAATTTTTGTTGCACGCAATTGTTAAGCAGCATATGTCCTAGCCAAAATTTTTTCCTGTTTCTGATCACTTCCAATAATCTTCTTTCTTCCCCTGTTTTTCTCATTACTTCTTCATTCACAAGTTTGTCAGTCCCCTTCATCTTAAACATTCTTCTCCATAGCTCCATTTCAAAACTTTCTAAATATCTTCCTTCTTTCTTTGTAACTGCCCATGATTCACTACCGTATAACACTACGCTCCAAACATGACATTTAGCAGATCTTTTCCTCACTTTCATCGAAATTCTGTTAAATGTTAGTAACTGCTTCACCTTTTTAACTGCTCTCTTTCCCATAAGTATCCTCCTCATTTCGTCTGTACAGCTTCCGTTCCGTGTCATTAAACTTCCCACGCATAAAAGAATTTTACTTGTTCTATCTTTTCTCCGTATAAAAGTATGTTCACTGGAGCGTTCTTCTTGCTTATTCTCATCAGTTTTGTCTTCCCTATATTTGTCTTGAATCCATACTGTTCGCTCCCTAGTGCAGTATTCTTCAACACCTCCTTTACCTCCTCTTCCGAATCCGATAACATTGCTTGATCATCCGCGTATTTTATATTCTTCAACTTTTCTCCTCCAATTACAATGCCACTCACATCGTCTACAGTGCTACTTATCACTTCTTCCCCATATACGTTAAATAGTTTCGGTGACAGTGAGCATCTTTGCTTTCCACCGATTCCAGTTCTCTTTTCTTCCGTCTGCTTATTCCCTACTCTGTCATTTTTTTGCTTTGCATACGTTTCCTTTTATCTTTCTAGTCTGCACTACCATCTTTTAAAATTCTCAGCAGAGTACTCTAGTTGACACTATCGAAAGCTTTCTTCGAGTCGATAAAACAAATATACACCTCCTTGTTCATTTCTATCATTCCTTCAGCAATCATCCCCAGACAGCCTATAGCATCTCTTTTCCTTTACCCTTTTGAACCATAACTGATCTTCCCCAGTATTTTCAATTCTCCTCAGGATAACTCTCGTTACAGTCTTTTAGCATGGGTCATAAAACAAATTGTCCTGTAGTGTTTGCATTCTTTTGCGTTTTACTTTTAGGTAAAAATACTAGAATGCCCTTAAGGGGCTCCGGAACGCCCTATACTTGCAATGTTAAAATAACGTTTATAAATTACATCTTTCCTCACAAAGTATTTGAGGTAGGAAGTTGAACTTTTTAAAGATTATTTATTGGAATATGGGCTACAACTTAACACAGGGATTTTACAAAATTTTAGTTCAGTTATTAAAGATGATTTTTTTCAATTGTAATGAAAATTCACAACATTTTTTTGCAATTTTTTATTTATATATTCAAAAATATACAGTTTTTTGGAAAAGGCTGTGTTAAATTATGCAGAAGGTACTGTGTAACATTCACTGAAAGTTTGAAACAAATATGTTTGGAAGATCCTTAGAAAACATGTAATTAGTGTGAGAAAATAAAAGTTTTGGGAATCGAGCGACAAAGATTGGATTAACTTCTTAGTGCATTCCAGGTCCATAGGATGGATTATCTTCATCCTCTGCAAACTCCTCCTCCAGCTTCCTCTTGGTCCTCCTCCTGTTTACTCTTGCTTGTATTTCTAGACTCTTTACAGCCCTGTCTGCAGCCCGAAGGCGTTCCCTGTCTAAAGCAAGCATCGCTCGTACCATGTTAGAACCTATCTTCATTCCCATATTTCTAAATACCTTGCACCTTACAATGTTGCCATCATTGAAAGTCGCAACAGCATCATACACACCAAAGTGAAGTGTTTCTATTCCAACAAATACAGTCTTGGGGATTCTCGACCATATAACACTATTTACACTTTCATTGGGGTTTTGAGTTTTTCCGTGAATACACTTTTTCAACAGTTCAGGTGCTGCTAAGTCTCTGTAAATAGGTTAGCCACAACACATACTTTATCTCACATCACAAAAATGTACCTGATGAACACGGACGTTATTAATAACACCATTTGACAGCAGTTTAACAGCGCCACAGTGGGTCACGCCCATGTAGGACATATTTCAAAAAAAAAATTAAAAATAGTTGTAGTCTTCGGAACTGAATAAATTATATATCTATTAAAATATAATAGTCTGCAGATTCAGAAAACGCAAAAAAGTAAAAATTGAACTTTTCATGATTTTGAGCCTTTCCGAAGCCCCTTAAGTATATCTTTAGGCCATACTCCTGTGTCGCAAATTCTGTTTACTACCTTAGAAGTAAGATCAAATATTCCAGCTATGGTCAGTTTTATGCTAACTGTACGTGGCAGAATTACACTGTATCATTGTAAGATTTCTTTTGGCATAAAAGCACTCCTTTGCAAAAACTTTTTTCTTAGAACTAAAGCACTCATCTTGAATTTAAAATAAAATATGGGAATTATGTTAAATTTTCACTATCAATACTCGAGACATTTTCCAAGGTAGTGTGTATTTTTACTGGCATACGCTACTCAAATATTATTTCTATATAATAGACTGCTCATGATATGGAATTTTTCCTACTGCACTTGTGTTTCCTGCATACCACATAGTTGTTGTCGATGTTACGATGCTCAGTCTGAAGACTGCTGTGCTTCAGCTCTCCATGCCAGTCCATCCTGTGCATAACTGCTGAAACCTACGCCCATCGGAATTTGCTCACTGCAGTCGAGCACACTCCCCACAAATACCTGAGACTAAGAAATACTATAGAAGTATGCTCTTAAACTTATAGCCGTTGGTAACAAATTTCCCTGTTTCAGACGCACTTTTACTGCTACTGCCAGTCTGCGTTTTATATTGCCTCTACTTCAGTCGTCATCTACTATTTCGTTACCCAAATAGCAAAATCGGTGTACTACTTTCATTGCCTCATTTCCTAATCTAATTCTATCAGCATCGCCTGAATTAATTCGACTACACTCCACTGCGCTTGTTTAACTTTTGTTGACAGTCGCCTTATAATTTATTTTCAGGTCACTCTCCATTCCGTTCAACTATTCTTCCAAGTCATTTGCCGTCTCTGACAGAACTACAATTTCATCGACAAACCTCAATATTGTGATTTCTTCTCGCTGAAATTTAATTCCATTTTCCAATTTTTCCTTCACTCTCTGCTCACCATACGGACTGAATTACATCAGGATAACTTATAAATCTGACTGACACTCTTTTCAGCCATTGCGTTACTTCAACTCTTGGATAACATTTCGTTGCCTGTATTTAGTTAACCATACACATATTTAAGTTCTTGATTCTTTCTACTCACATCAGTCAGATGTAATATCGCAAAACGGTATACGAAATTGTTGACTAGTCCTATTGCTTAACCATCACGCCTCTTTTTACTGTGTCCTGAATAGTGTTCCTCGACCATCGCAGGTTATGTCTGTGTCACGTGTACTTTCAAATTGCGCTCCTGTGTTAGCCATCATAACAGAAATAAAACCGAAATCAAACGAAACTGAAGGACGAGCGAAGAAATGTATTTTATGTACCTTAATATAAATTAAGCATTTTGCAAGAGTTAATACACCTCTATATCAAAATCATTATCACTATCATTCAATTAGCGCGCTAGACTTGGGGGCATATTGCTATCATTGGTCTTCCCAAACGTCTTCTATTCGTCAACAGCTTGTTTAGTAAGTCGCTTATTGCCTGTCTGAAGGACGTAGTTGAGCCATTTTTTCCTGTATTTTCCCTCTTTTTGTTTCTCTTTAACGTTGAGGAGCTCTTCAATATTTGCCCTATTTCTTCATTGCAGATATGATCCAGTCTGCAACAAGCATTGACTCCTCTCAGAAATTTAATTTCTGCATTTTGAATTCGGCTCCTGTTATTGAACTTTGGGATCCATACTTCTGCATCATTCAGAGGAGTTGTCATTGCTTTTTTCTAGTAGAATTTCACCTTGACTTTTCAGCAGTGGATTTCTGATTTTGCTGCACACCTGTGGGAAACTAGTTACTTTCTCTCGATGTGTCTGTCGTATTCGTATATGATATTGCAGCCGAGGTAGTTAAAGATTGACATTTGTTCAAGACAGATGCCCTAGATTGACATTTCTTCAAGACAGATGCCCTCTGATATTTTTTGTCTTATAATATCCTTTTCCCTTAAAGGCCATAACTTTAGTTTTAATTTTTGAGATTTCACAATTGCATGTTTTGGTAATTCTCTGCAGCTGATGGACTGGACTCTTTTCTGTAATTTTTTTCAGAGAAGGTGATAGCATTATCGTCATCTACATCTGAACGATTGATATCAAAGCACTATTGAATCTTTCACCTTGTGTTTACAACAGGCTTATTGGTTTTCTAAAAATCATATATCTCTTACCTATCATCGACTTTCAAAGGTCATCCACTGTAGTGATGTGTGGGCGGTCCTTCATGTATCTCAAAGAGAAAATGAAAGAAACGTGGTGGTCAGAGCGTGACTAAGCTGATAAAAGCACCAAGCTGGAATACTGCGTATAAAGACGATGACAATCGTACAAAAAGATTTGTAGAAGGCCAAAAAAATCAAAAATTAATTTTCATCATCTCGTTCAGATTATCCCAAAGCGAAATTCAGTTTCATAGGATAAGAGCATTGGTAGCAAGTGCGGTATGCCTACCTTATCGTCGTAGCAAAGAATCCAGTGGAATGTGGTTTCTCTTTCGCCGACATGTTATGAAGTGTCAGGCTGTGGATGAGAGTCCTGATGGCTCGTACAGCGTAATCTTGTGTTTGTGTTGTTGTAAGCGAAAGGAAGGAAGAGAGTGGACCCCGGTGCGGGCAAATAGCCTACTCCTTTCGAAAAGCACCAAGGGGGCCGCCGAACTTAATGTTCCAGTTCGATGGACGGATCACTGTCACATACGAGCAGCGAAAACTCCTAAAAACTCCTAACACCTCCAGGACTCGAACAGGCTGCCTCTGAGTCAACTACGGAGGTCGGTGTCCAGCTGTCTAAATTTAGCAAAAAAAAAAAAAAGGCAGAGCAAGAAAACTGGCAGTTCCGCCGCTGGAAAGTGGTGAAACGTCCCCTTTGAACAATTATAAATGACTGTGCTTAAACTGACACACAATATTTTTAGCGCAACGCAATCTGATATTTTTAATAATCCCTACAAAAGAATGGCCCTGACTAACATTAAACTATACCTTTCACAGATCACTTACCTCACAAAAATCTTCGTTACTCGAACTACTGCAATACAGCGAGCGCCACTACTGCCAGCTAAATAAAAGATTCTAACTACTGAAGGCACTAACTACTGATAGGCATAGTTGGCAAATGAAAGATTTTGATAGAGAACAAACAATGTATTTACCTTAAAATAAATAGTGTTAAAAAGTCATAATATATATAGCAGTTCATGACATCCATTCTTACAAATGTACTGTCTCTGATGGACACGCGTCCAGATCATCCGCTCTCAAAATTCCGCCATCTCTCTCCCCACATTCACCACTGCTGGCGGCTCACCTCCAACTGCGCAACGCTACGCGCTGTTAACAGCCAACTGCCCAACACTACAATAGCAAATTCCAACAATGCCACCCAGCCACAGACTGCACACAGCACAGCCAGTGATTTTCATACAGAGCGCTACCTGGCGGTGGCGTTACCAATATAAGAACCTAAACAGCCTACTTACAAGTGTTATTGTGAAATACTCCTGAAGGAATTTAGGGAACCATGGAAAACGTAAGTCAGAAATATCCAGTACCATTTTGAGTCTCGTTCTTCCAGTGCCCTGTACTATGTGACATTTCATTCGATTTAGATCGGCAAGAAAAGATCAGTCTGGTCACACACCTTCCAAACAGCAGTTGGTAGTGCCGACGTATTTGGCTCGCGTCATTTGTACATACAGACTTCCTCTTCCCTTCCGTTAAACGCATTCTGCAGAATTCTCCAGGACAGTTTGAAGAGGATGAATAAAATACGAGCGTACGAAATATCATGCCAACTTTGTGACTCGGTTGAAGAGTTTCTAGCAAACAGACCACAGCACGTGATTCTCAGTGTAGACCAATTTTCAGACGTAAAAGTAACCCCAACAGAGTGTTATAGGACTATTAATGTCCATAATAAACGACTTAGTGAATAACGTCGGAAACTCCATGAGGCTTTTTATGGACTATGGCATTATCTACAGAGAAATCGCAATGCTAAAAAATTGTAGCAAAATACCGGAATACTGGCAGATATCGACACCTGACTCGCAACATAAACACACATAGCGTACTGAGTATAAATGATCAAAAAGACCCATTACTGTTTGAATGATTGTGAAACAATCATTGTAAGTAGTCAGTACGGTAAAACATCTAGGACTATGCGTACAGAGCGATTCAAAGTGAAACGGCCACATCAAACTAAATGCGGATAAGGCAGATGCCAGACTGCAATTCATTGGAAGAAACTCGGGAAGCGTAGTCCATCCACGAAGAAGGCAATTTACAAAACCCTCTTTCACACAGTACTTAAATATTGCTCGTCAGACTGTGATCCATACCGAATCAGGCTGACAGAGGAAACAGGGAAGATCCAAAGAAGAGCTTCGGGTTTCGTCACAGGTTCGTTAAGAAAGCACGAAAGGGACGCGGAGATGCTCAGTCATGTCCAGCGGCAGACGCAACAAGAGTGGCATTGTGCATCACGTTGTAGTTTCCCGTTAAAGTTCAAAGAGTGTACGTTCATAGAACAGTCAGCTGATTTACAGTGCGGTCAGAAACAGTCTGAAAAGCTTGTAAGGGTGTTGCAGGGGAGGTTGTACTCAGAAATAATTGTTAACAAAAAATCCTATATTTTCTGCCGTTTCCGAATTACGAAGCACTGATGTTAGCCAATCAGGTCGTCGCACGCACAAATTCAAGCAGCCTGCCAGAGGCAGTGTCGCCAAACATGTTCTTCATTTGATTTCCTCTAAGGACAATATTATGGAAATGGAAGAGGATGTTCAAAATGGTTCAAATGGCTCTGAGCACTATGGGACTTAACATCTATGGTCATCAGTCCCCTAGAACTTAGAACTACTTAAACCTAACTAACCTAAGGACAGCACACAACACCCAGCCATCACGAGGCAGAGAAAATCCCTGACCCCGCCGGGAATCGAACCCGGGCGTGGGAAGCGAGAACGCTACCGCACGACCACGAGATGCGAGCGGAAGAGGATGTAAATGAAGATGAAGATGAAATGGAAGATACGATACTGCGTGAAGAGTTTGACAAAGCACTGAAAGACCTGAGTCGAGAAAAGGCTCCGGGAGTAGACAACATTCCATTAGAACTACTGACGGCCTTGGGAGAGCCAGTCCTGACAAAACTCTACCATCTGGTGAGCATGATGTACGAGACAGGCGAAATACCCTCAGACTTCAAGAAGAATATAATAATTCCAATCCCAAAGAAAGCAAGTGTTCACAGATGTGAAAATTACCGAACTATCAGTTTAATAAGTCACAGCTGCAAAATACTCGTACTAACTCGAATTATTTACAGGCGAATGGAAAAACTGGTAGAAGTCGACCTCGGGGAAGATCAGTTTGGATTCCGTAGAAATGTTGGAACACGTGAGGCAATATTGACCCTACGATCTTAGAAGAAAGATTAAGGAATGGCAAACCTACGTTTCTAGCATTTGTAGACTTAGAGAAAGCTTTTGACAATGTTGACTGGAATTACATTCTAAAGGTGGCAGGGGTAAAATACAGGGAGCGAAAGGCTATTTACAATTTGTACAGAAACGAGATGGCAATTATAAGAGTCGAGGGGCATGAAAGGGAAAGCAGTGGTTGGGAAGGGAGTGAGACAGGGTTGTAGCCTGTCCCCGATGTTATTCATTCTGTATATTGAGCAAGCAGTAAAGGAAACAAAAGAAAAATTTGGAGTAGGTATTAAAATCCAGGGAGAAGAAATAAAAACTTTGAGGTTCGCCGATGGCATTGTAATTCTGTCAGAGACAGCAAAGGACTTTGAAGAGCAGTTGAACGGAATAGACAGCGTCTTGAAAGGAGGATATAAGATGAACATCAACAAAAGAAAAACGAGGATAATGGAATGTAGTCGAATTAAGTCGGGTGATGCTGAGGGAATTAGATTAGGAAATGATACACTTCAAGTAGTAAAGGAGTTTTGCTATTTGGAGAGCAAAATAACTGATGATGGTCGAAGTAGAGAGGATATAAAATGTAGACTGGCAATGGCAAGGAAAGCGTTTCTGAACAAGAGAAATTTGTTAACATCGAGTATAGATTTAAGTGTCAGGAAGTCGTTCCTGAAAGTATTTGTATGGAGTGTAGCCGTGTATGGAAGTGAAACATGGACAATAAATAGTTTGGACAAGAAGAGAATAGAAGCTTTCGAAATGTGGTGCTACAGAAGAATGTTGAAGATTATGTGGGTAGATCACGTAACTAATGAGGAGGTATTGAATAGGATTGGGGAGAAGAGAATTTGTGGTACAACTTGACTAGAAGAAGGGATCGGTTGGTAGGACATGTTTTGAGGCATCAAGGGATCACAAATTTAGCATTGGAGGCAGCGTGGAGGGTAAAAATCTCAGAGGGAGACCAAGAGATGAATACACTAAGCAGATTCAGAAGGATGTAGGTTGCAGTAGGTACTGGGAGATGAAGGAGCTTGCACAGGATAGAGTAGCATGGAGAGCTGCATCAAACCAGTCTCAGGACTGAAGACCACAACAACAACATCAAACGGGGGCAAACGTACCTTTGCTCACGTAGATTAAATTTGTCACATCCGAAAACGGCACATTTTAACTTGTAACGAGCATTTTAACAAGAGACAACTCAGGGACCCACAGATGTCCCTATATTGCCGCATTTTAACGCGTGCAAGTGCTTGAATTTGCGCTCGCAATGACCTGATTGATTAACTTCAATGCTAAATAACTCGGAAAAGGCGCAACGTATCGAAATACTTTCTTAGCAGTTATTTCTCAGCACAACCTCCGCTTCAACATCCTTACAAGCTTTTTAGACTGCTTCTGGCCACCTTGCATTGCTTCCCCCTTTTGTATATCTTGCGAAACCATGAATGAAAAATTAGCGAAATTCGAGCTTACACGATAGCTTACCAACAAATGTTCTTCCTCGAACCATTCGTAACCGGAACAAGAAATTTCTGTGTATGGGTGGGGAGGGAGAGGGGGGGGGGAGTCATGGTGGTATATGAAAAACGCCAACACACACCATAAGGTGCTTCCAGAATGAGATTTTTACTCCCCAGGCTGTGGCTAAGCCATGTCTCCGCAATATCCTTTCTTCCAAAAGTGCTAGTTCTGCAAGGTTCGCAGAAGAGCTTCTGTGAAGTTTGGAAAGTAGGAGACGAAGTATTGGCAGAACTGAAGCTATGAGGAGGAGTCGTGAGTCGTGCTTGGGTAGCTCAGATGGTAGAGCACTTGCCCGCGAAAGGCAAAGGCCCCGAGTTCGAGCCTCGGTCCGGCACACAGTTTCAATCTGCCAGGAAGTTTCACCATAAGGTGGCTTACGGAGTATAGATGTAGATACATAGGATAAGTGAGAAGAAATTTGCCACGTCTGTCGTTGAAAAATCCGATCTCCAATATTAATGATCAGATTTTTGAAGAGGATATATAGGTGTTATCTTGCTTTCGCTCGTATCACCACGGTATTCCGCAATTATATCACAATCATTTGACAGTGATAACACCGTGACATTTAGCACGTGTTCAAAACATGCGTTTTGACGAGCACTCGTGGTTATGTGATGTAGTAAGTAAAATAATTTAGTCATCAACTGAAAGTCGAAGGACAACGGTCATGTATTTGCTTATTTGAGTCTGAAACAAAGGGAAACTGTACATAAGTTATACCAAGTAACTGCAAATGTTCAATGTCTTGCACGGCCTTCTCATTACATTACATCAGTCTCTGGCATCTAGATAAGGGCCTCTGAAATCTAGAGAGACATCAAGGATGGACCTTTAAGTTCAGTACATAAAATGACTTAACATTATGAAATATTATTGTATGAGACTGGAGGAAAGTGTTGCACTTCGCCACACTTTTCACCCTGTAGTAGAAATTATTTTCTTATTCCATTTTTAAATGATGGCATTCACTTTTCATGTACTGCAGCATTTTCCTGAAATTAAAAAAAATACTCCGGAAAATTAAAGTTTTTTTTTCCAATGTGAAAACATGTTCCAAGGTACTACATGGTCATGTACCTGGGAACAAATATTCGATTAAAATTTAAAAGAATTGCAATGGAGAATACCTTCTCAATACTGTATTTAATAGTCTGTGTGCTACATTATTACAGTACTACACACCAACAATCAGTAAGTAAATTCAAATTAAGCAGAAGGATTGTCAAGTCCCAGTTACAAGTTAATACATTTTGAAATAGAAGTTGTTGGAAAATATCATAAATTTCCGCTGAGGAAGTATCACGTATTCCATAAAAAAAGAACTTCTTTACCATGGTACAAGATGATTGTAACGACCGACGAAATATGGCTGAACTATCCACGCTATATATAAATAATTATAAAAACATACAACATTTTACGCACCACAAAATTCTGTACCTGAAGAATTAACGATATATTTCCAATAGCTTTGATGTATTATACAAAACTTAAACATATAGGCCGCGAAATATTTACCAATACCGCGCAAAACACAACCTCATGTCTAACAACAATAAAAAATGTAGAAAAAGGTGGAAACTGCTTTTATGGCGATCTCTAGTGTGCATTTCATCTGTTGATTCTAAAGGTAATCACTAGACTGACGTAACGACCAAAAAAACATCGTGTTTTACAATGTACATTTCCCTCTAGGTACAACACTCTCCCTTAATAATAGTAATTACAATGTAATCTACGACATTAATTTTAATGATTTCTGTTAATACACCCTTCAGTGAAGTAGTGTCCCCCAAAAGAAATTCCTTTATTCAGTGTTAAGCTTCACCACATTATCCACAAGACATATAATATTGTGCTCTGATAGACTGCTGAATACATAATTTCTTGTGAAGAGCTTCCTCTAACCCATAAACGAGTATTTACAGGGTGTTTCAAAAATGACCGGTATATTTGAAACGGCAATAAAAACTAAACGAGCAGCGATAGAAATACACCGTTTCTTGCAATATGCTTGGGACAACAGTACATTTTCAGGCGGACAAACTTTCGAAATTACAGTACTTACAATTTTCAACAACAGATGGCGCTGCAAGTGATGTGAAAAATATAGAAGACAACGCAGTCTGTGGGTGCGCCATTCTGTACGTCGTCTTTCTGCTGTAAGCGTGTGCTGTTCACAACGTGCAAGTGTGCTGTAGACAACATGGTTTATTCCTTAGAACAGAGGATTTTTCTGGTGTTGGAATTCCACCGCCTAGAACACAGTGTTGTTGCAACAAGACGAAGTTTTCAACGGAGGTTTAATGTAACCAAAGGACCGAAAAGCGATACAATAAAGGATCTGTTTGAAAAATTTCAACGGACTGGGAACGTTACGGATGAACGTGCTGGAAAGGTAGGGCGACCGCGTACGGCAACCACAGAGGGCAACTCGCAGCTAGTGCAGCAGGTGATCCAACAGCGGCCTCGGGTTTCCGTTCGCCGTGTTGCAGCTGCGGTCCAAATGACGCCAACGTCCACGTATCGTCTCATGCGCCAGAGTTTACACCTCTATCCATACAAAATTCAAACGTGGCAACCCCTCAGCGCCGCTACCATTGCTGCACGAGAGACATTCGCTAACGATATAGTGCACAGGATTGATGACGGCGATATGCATGTGGGCAGCATTTGGTTTACTGACGAAGCTTATTTTTACCTGGACGGCTTCGACAATAAACAGAACTAGCGCATATGGGGAACCGAAAAGCCCCATGTTGCAGTCCCATCGTCCCTGCATCCTCAAAAAGTACTAGTCTGGGCCGCAATTTCTTCCAAAGGAATCATTGGCCCATTTTTCAGATCCGAAACGATTACTGCATCATGCTATCTGGACATTCTTCGTGAATTTGTGGCGGTACAAACTGCCTTAGACGACACTGCGAACACCTCGTGGTTTATGCAAGATGGTGCCCGGCCACATCGCACGGCCGACGTCTTTAATTTCCTGAATGAATATTTTGATGATCGTGTGATTGCTTTGGGCTATCCGAAACATACAGGAGGCGGCGTGGATTGGCCTCCCTATCCGCCAGACATGAACCCCTGTGACTTCTTTCTGTGGGGACACTTGAAAGACCAGGTGTACCGCCAGAATCCAGAAACAATTGAACAGCTGAAGCAGTACATCTCATCTGCATGTGAAGCCATTCCGCCAGACACGTTGTCAAAGGTTTCGGGTAATTTCATTCAGAGACTACGCCATATTATTGCTACGCATGGTGGATACGTGGAAAATATCGTACTATAGAGTTTCCCAGATCGCAGCGCCATCTGTTGTTGACAATTGTAACTACTGTAATTTCGAAAGTTTGTCTGCCTGAAAATGTACTGTTGTCTCAAGCATATTGCAACAAACGGTGTATTTCTATCGCTGCTCGTTTAGTTTTTATTGCCGTTTCAAATATACCGGTCATTTTTGAAACACCCTGTATCTAAACAGTACGGCCTACTAGCAGAAAATTACGGCTGAGCGAGGCGACGAAATGGGAAGACACAAGTATGTGGGTATTTCTAACTCGTGTCTGGCCACCGAGATTTAGGTTTTTTGCGATTTCCCTAAAAACTTTAAGCAAATGCCGATACGGTTTCCTTGAAAAAGAGACTGCCAAATTTCTTCCCCTTCTTTCCCCAGTTTGAGGTTGTCATCCGTCTCTAATGACGTCATCTTCGACGGAGCGTAAACCCTAATCTTTCTTCCTTCCTGCCTTCACAAAAATGTTGATTTTGTTTTAAATTTGTGTCTCGCATGCAACATGAGCAACAACAAAGACCAATACTCACTCTCAGCGTACGCTCTGTGCGCCGCAAAGAGGAGTAGTTGTTTCGATAAAAGTCGGAGGACAAATGGGGCTTCGGGGCGATATTCAGTTATTGAGGTCACTACCAACATTACTTTTCAACGTGTGTGATAGTATGCTGAAGCTGTTGTAACCATACTATTACCGTGTCGTTGCGTCCTGTCATTAAGATCATATATATATATAGGAATTCACTTCGCATTATTTTTAATTAGTAAATTATAAATGGCAAGGAAAGCGTTTCTGAAGAAGAGAAATTTGTTAACATCGGGTATAGATTTAAGTGTCAGGAAGTCGTTTCTGAAAGTATATGTATGGAGTGTAGCCATGTATGGAAGTGAAACATGGACGATAAATAGTTTGGACAATAAGAGAATAGAAGCTTTCGAAATGTGGTGCTACAGAAGAATGCTGAAGGTTAGATAACACATAACTAATGAGGAGGTACTGAATAGGATTGGGGAGAAGAGGAGTTTGTGGCACAACTTGACTAGAAGAAGGGATCGGTTGGTAGGACATGTTCTGAAGCATCAAGGGATCACAAATTTAGTATTGGAGGGCAGCGTGGAGGGTAAAAATCGTAGAGGGAGACCAAGAGATGAATACACTAAGCAGATTCAGAAGGATGTAGGTTGCAGTAGGTACTGGGAGATGAAGAAGCTTGCACAGGATAGAGTAGCGTGGAGAGCTGCATCAAACCAGTCTCAGGACTGAAGACCACAACAACAACAGCATCTGCTGGCTACGGATGACTACGTTGGCTGCGCAAGGAAACCAATGAGTATCGATTGAGGCCATTCGATTTCAGTCGAAACAGCTCCCATCAGCCACCGCGACGAGAGTCTTCCTATTGTTAGAATGTACGATTAGTATGTTCATTCTTATGAAATCTAAGCTATTACGCTACTTAGTCATCTGTAAATGAGCAGTATGTAGGCAAACTCACAATCAAACCATTTAAACGTAGCGTGTAAAAACACTTGTTCTAAAAAAATGTCTAAAGAAATAACGCAAAAGATCTGTGGGTAATATAATTAACTAACTTAAATTTAGCTAGCAATTGAGCGTCCGAGGACAGCAACCATTTATTTCTTTATCCAAATCTGAAACAATTGGAGAGCACATTCTAAAATAAAATTACAACCGCAATCGGTTTACGCTAAATAACATCCAGTGTTCAGCACCATAAACGGCCACGTGAAAATTACTTCAGTGCAGCCTCACTTCTTCATGTTAGCCCTGCACTGAGACAGTCTAGGTCAATCAGATCCACTACAGACTGCGCATGTTCTAACTGGGTGGTCAGAACCAGCGCAGCCGTCTCCTTGTCTTCACAGAACGCTCCAAACTTTTCATTTACCTTGTTTCGTGAACCATGGCACATCTGCTTTTATAGCTCAACGAGAATCGCGCTGGTTTGCGACTCAGCGAGGCGTGTCAGATCTGAACCGAACCAGAGCTGCGAATTAACGGCCGTCGACGTGAAACACTGGCCAGCCTGAGTGTGGTTTCCCACAATCCTTAAGGCGAATGTTGGGCTGATGCCCAGTCTCCACCTAATAAAACACGATACACTGACATTTAAAATATGATAAAACACAGGAAGAAGCTTGCATACTTCACAGACAGGTAGCGGAAATTACTTCGCACCCTTAGGTTAAGGGTGCTAGCAGGAAGGAACTCAGGCGACACAGTTAAAAGAAAACTGTCAAATTATGAGAACAGCGGACCACTGACAGTTCATTGGGTCATATTTGCGGCAACTTACTGTGTTAGGTGGTTTGCAAATAAGATACATTTTATCTTTGAAAATACGTGTACATGCTTGCCACTTACATGACTGAATTTTTACTCACAGCTTAATGTACGATAAAATGTAATAAATTTAACTCAACTAGACATTACTCAGTGTGTCCGCAATTTTTACTTTTTCGCTTTTTTTTACTGCTCATCCTGCAGTTCTCCTCAATATTGTGGAGAAACTCATTAACTAGTCCTAATTGGTTTGTTAGTTTGTAGTATTTCCCTTCTCATTAGTTCACTCTACATTGGATATTCAGTTGTAGTTTAAACATACATCAAGCGCTTTCATTCTTTGCTGAAGGCAAACTGTACAATATCATCAGCCAAACAAAGCCGTTTCAGCTATTTGACATGGAAATACAGGGTTTTCAGTCAGATTGATGAAATGTTCAGAAGAGTATATCTTCTACATTAATGAAGAGTAACTTGGAGTGAATTCGAACTTACGCATAGCAAGTAAAAGCTTATGATGGCGCCAGTTGTTGGTTGCTGGTTCATATGGCTGACACTGCGGGTCTGACTGGTGCAGCTAGATCGCTCTTCCGTTCACAACCCAACATGCGTCCGGTCTATGTGGCGATATCACGGCAACAGTAGGTGTTTTTCGTTCTCCGTTCCAACAGGTGGAATTCACTTAAAGTGGTGCGGCGTGATTTTCGTCGCGTGCATGGCAGTGCACCTCTATACAGCTCAAATGAATCGACGATGGCATCGACAGCGTCAAAATACTAGTTGCTTACGTGAAGGCTAATCCACAGGCAATTATCGTGCGATCATTAGAGATGTAGAGCTTTGCACACCTCCGCGGAAGACTACTCGTTTTACCAGCTGAGAATCAACCATGCGATACAGATAGTTCGTGGTTCCTGAAGAGGAGCAGCAGCCTTTTCAGTAGTTGCAGGGGCAACAGTCTGGATGATTGACTGATCTGGCCTAGTAACACTAACCAAAACGGCCTTGCTGTGCTGGTACTGCGAGCGGCTGAAAGCAAGAGGAAACTACGGCCGTAATTTTTCCCGAGGACATGCAGCTTTACTGTATGGTTAAATGATGATGGCGTGCTCTTGGGTAAAATATTCCGGAGGTAAAATAGTCCCGCATTCGGATCTCCGGGCGGGGACTACTCAAGAGGACGTCGTCATCAGGAGAAACAAAACTGGCGTTCTACGAATCGGAGCGTGGAATGTCAGATACCTTAATCGGGCAGGTAGGTTAGAAAATTTTAAAAGGGATAGGTTAAAGTTAGATATAGTGGGAATTAGTGAAGTTGTGTGGCAGGTGGAACAAGACTTTTGGTCAGGTGAATACAGGGTTATAAATGCAAAATCAAATAGGGGTTATGCAGAAGTAGGTTTAATAATGAATAAAAAAATAGGAGTACGGGTAAGCTTCTACAAACAGCATAGTAATTTTCACATCTGTCAACACCTGCTTTCCTTGGGATTGGAATTATTATATTCTTCTTGAAGTCTGAGGGTATTTCGCCTGTCTCATACATCTTGCTCACCAGGTGGTAGAGTTTTGTCAGGACTGGCTCTCCCAAGGCCGTCAGAAGTTCCAATGGAATGTTGTCTACTCTAGGGGCCTTGTTTCGACTCAGATCTTTCAGTGCTCTGTCAAACTCTTCACGCAGTATCGTATCTCCCATTTCATTTTCATCTACATCCTCTTCCATTTCCATAAAATTGTCCTTAAGTACATCGCCCTTGTATAGACCTTCTATATACTCCTTCCACCTTTCTGCTTTCCCTTCTTTGCTTAGAACTGGGTTTCCATCTGAGCTCTTGATGTTCATACAAGTGGTTTTCTTATCACCAAAGGTCTCTTTAATTTTCCTGTAGGCAGTATCTATCTTACCCCTAGTGAGATAAGCCTCTACATCCTTACATTTGTCCTCTAGCCATCCCAGCTTAGCCATTTTGCACTTCCTGTCGATCTCATTTTTGAGACGTTTGTATTCCTTTTTGCCTGCTTCATTTACTGCATTTTTATATTTTCTCCTTTCATCAATTAATTTCAATATTTCTTCTGTTACCCAAGGATTTCTAGTAGCCCTCGTCTTTTTACCTACTTGATCCTCTGCTGCCTTCACTACTTCATCCCTCAAAGCTATCCATTCTTCTTCTACTGTATTTCTTCCCCCCATTCCTGTCAATTGTTCCCTTATGCTCTCCCTGAAACTCTGTACAACCTCTGGTTCTTTCAGTTTATCCAGGTCCCATCTCCTTAAATTCCCACCTTTTAGCAGTTTTTTCAGTTTTAATCTACAAGTCATAACCAATAGATTGTGGTCAGAGTCCCCATCTGCCCCTGGAAATGTCTTACAATTTAAAACCTGGTTCCTAAATCTCTGTCTTACCATTATATAATCTATCTGGTACCTTTTAGTATCTCCAGGGTTCTTGCATGTATACAACCTTCTTTCATGATTCTTAAACCAAGTGTTAGCTATGATTAAGTTGTGCTCTGTGCAAAATTCTACCAGGCGGCTTCCTCTTTCATTTCTTAGCCCCAATCCATATTCACCTACTACGTTTCCTTCTCTCCCTTTTCCTACACTCGAATTCCAGTCACCCATGACTATTAAATTTTCGTCTCCCTTCACTATCTGAATAATTTCTTTTATTTCATCATACATTTCTTCAATTTCTTCGTCATCTGCAGAGCTAGTTGGCATATAAACTTGTACTACTGTAGTAAGTGTGGGCTTCGTATCTATCTTGGCCACAATAATGCGTTCGCTATGCTGTTTCTAGTAGCTTACCCGCATTCCTATTTTCCTATTCATTATTAAACCTACTCCTGTATTACCCCTATTTGATTTTGTGTTTATAACCCTGTAGTCATCTGACCAGAAGTCTTGTTCCTCCTGCCACCGAACTTCACTAATTCCCACTATATCTAACTTTAACCTATCCATTTCCCTTTTCAAATTTTCTGACCTACCTGCCCGATTAAGGGATCTGACATTCCACGCTCCGATCCGTAGAACGCCAGTTTTCTTTCTCCTGATAATGACATCCTCTTGAGTAGTACCCGCCCGGAGATCCGGTTGGGGGACTATTTTACCTCCGGAATATTTTACCCAAGAGGACGCCATCATCATTTAATCATACAGTAAAGCTGCATGTCCTCGGGAAAAATTACGGCCGTAGTTTCCCCTTGCTTTCAGCCGTTCGCAGTACCAGCACAGCAAGGCCGTTTTGGTTATTGTTACAAGGCGAGATCAGTCAATCATCCAGACTGTTGCCCTTGCAACTACTGAAAAGGCTGCTGCCCCTCTTCAGGAACCACATGTTTGTCTGACCTCTCAACAGATACCCCTCCGTTGTGGTTGTACCTACGGTACAGCTATCTGTATCGCCGAGGCACGAAAGCCTCCCCACCAACGGCAAGGTCCATGGTTCATGGGGAGGTTTAGATAGTGCGCGCATTGTCACTTCATGACAAGAAGGGTTGAGTGTTGCCTGCAAAATCTGCGTGCACCAGAGCGATATTACTGGAACATCCTGCCTGTATTGTGGGACCCACAATATTGAAGACGTATCTGGTCAAGCTGATCCGCAGCTAACACCGTCAGTCGATGACCATTAGATACAAATTGGGACTCGTAGGTACACCAAGGCAACTGTGTAGGGTGGGGGGGAGGGAGGGGGAGGGGGGAAGAGGGGAGTGGAGGGGGGGGGGAGGTGTCGATGTAGACAGTATGCAACCGCCTTCACAACATCAATTCTATCTCAAGGCATCCGTTTCGAAAATCTGTACAAACCCCCAGCACCGGAATTTCCCAAGAAGGTGGGCAAGGAAACTCTACATGTAGCCTCGAAAAATGGCATCCAGATGGCATCCAGTTCTCTCACTGACGAGCGCGGGATTTACCTCATACTTGATGGTCGTTCTACAAGATTATGGAGGCAGACAAGTACCAGTGCACCTGTCAGGCACGCACTCTTGTGTTTCAGTGGGGGGAGTGGGGGGGGGGGGGGGGAACTCATCTTTTAGGCTGGAATCATGTACGGTTTACGGACGCTTCTCATTGTTATCAGCGTAAATCTGACAGGGTTCTGAAGTTCAGAAGAGGATCCTCCAGCACTCCGGTCAACATTTCAGTGATGGGTCCCGTTTCGAGAAAACAGTGCACGAACACACAATGTTCACATCCATGATGCAGGGACCAATGAAATGGAATGGCCTGCGGTATCCACTGACGTGGATGCTGCTACAGTGCGCAGGTATAGCATAACGGTATACGATGTTACCCAGTGGCTTCCTTTCTATTAACAGCTGTGCAAAGATGCTCACGTTCGAACAGACTACCCAAACGTTGGTTATTTTTTGTTTTCAGTACATAGTACACTTACTTTGTTAGTTTCATGCACCTTATTCTTTTTATTTCTTACTCCACTCGAATCTAAGTCCGCGCCCATTGGTAGATAAGTAGGTGGTGCAAAATGTCTTTAGCAGTTTATATTTTTATTCGAAAATCCCAATAGTCCCACGGCAGCTTATATTTTTGCTTGACGTTCCTAGTTTAAAAGTCCTATATTCTTATCATGGGCATGTTTCGTATAATGCTGCCACCATGCTGCACAGATCAAGGAAGTCTCTATCCTACTTTGAGACTGTGAGCCCATACCAGAGCTTCCGAGGCTCCCAGCGAGAAAGCATTCGCCACCCCTCGATAGACGCTCTATCGACTTTGCGCGCTAGCGTAGCATCCCGCAGTAGGGCTAAAAATGAATTACAGAAAACTGAGAGGGGCCTGCAAAGAAATAAAAGATTGCAATCGAGACGAGTCTCATCTTGCCCACGACATCTTATTTCACTACATTTAATGTTGTCATTGTTGTGGTCTTCACTCTGAAAACAAAATCGTTCAATATTCAATCAGTATTAAGCTTTGTCACCTAGAACGCCGAATTTAATCCTTTCTTCTGTTGATCTCTGCCGTCTCCACTCTTCCGCCTGAACTGTGAATTCGTTTCGCAGTATTAACCAGATTTTACTGTACCAATCAGGTTCTTATCATCTGATTGTGCACGAGTGCAGGCTGTTAAGAGATAAAACTAAATCAAATTCAGGAAGTTATTCACAACCGTTCACCGCAGCACTCCGTCATTTGTTAAACAGCACCACGACCACCAAAGCTACAGTTTTAATGACAATATTATTCTTATATTGATGAGTTTTTTAGCTACTGGAGACGGACATGTCAACAACATTAATATTGTGTATTTCTGATACTAGTTTCGATCTGAGGAAGCATAATCTGGCAGAAGACATTATAGAAGAAACACCATTTGCTTATAAAGCACTGACTACATCTACATCGACATCTACATGGTTACTCTGCAATTCACACTTAAGTGCCTGGCAGAGGGTTCATCGAACCATTTTCATACTACTTCTCTACCATTCCACTCTCGAATGGCACGCGGGAAAAAGGAACGCCTAGATCTTTCCGTTCGAGGTCTGATTTCTCTTATTTTACTATGATGATCATTTCTCCCTACGTAGATGGGTGTCAACAAAATATTTACGCATTCGGAAGAGAAAGTTGGTGATTGAAATTTCGTAAATATATCTCGACGCAAAGAAAACCGCCTTTGTTTCAGTGACTGCCACTCCAACTCGCGTATCATATCAGTGACATTCTCACACCTATTGCGCGATAACAAGAAACGAGCTGCCCTTCTTTGCACTTTTTCGATGTCCTCCGTCAATCCTACCTGGTAAGGATCCCATACCGCGCAGCAATATTCCAGCAGAGGACGGACAAGTGTAATGTAGGCTGTCTCATTAGTTTGTCGCATCTTCTGAATGTTCTGCCAACAAAGCGTAGACTTTGTTTCGCCTTCCCCACAACATTATCTACGTGGTCTTTCCAATTTAAGTTGCTCGTAATTGTAATTCCTAGGTATTTAGTCTAATTGACAGTCCTTAGATTTGTGCGATTTCTCGCGTACCCAAAATTTATCGGATTTGTTTTAGTACCCATGTGGATGACCTCGCACTTTTCTTTGTTTAGTGCCAATTGCCACTTTTCGCACCATACAGAAATTCTCTTTAGATCATTTTGTAATTGGAATTGATCATCTGATGATTTTACTAGACGGTAAATTACTACTCGTGGAAATAGATAATATTACAACTAAAGCAACTGATTTGGTGATAATGATGCTGTTTTTCAGGTAAGGTAGACCAATCCAAAAAATTACTGCGGAACTTTCCGTCAATTACAAAATACATTCACTATTCCGTCTGGAGCAAGACACAGTGTAGTTCTTTATTGAAAATTCGATCAAAATGTTCTACAATATAACAACGCGGCCTATTTTCCGAAGTTTTCATTTTTTTATTTCCTACTTCCTATAAGTTCGTCAGAAAAGTATATATACGTTTACAAATGAGAAGAACAAAATTTTGAATGTTCTGCGATATTAGTTTATTTAATTAAATGGCTATTATCAGGCTGCACGTGACAATCGTCATGAAAGAGAATACAGAACTGGTGAACAACACTGATGAACATATTACACACGGAAGGTAACACAGAGGTATACAATCATATTACGTCAATCTACTACCTCTGTGTGAATTGTCCCACCATCTTTTCTTTATAAAGGTATCTATAAACCAATAAAAACATAAAAATCTTCTGCAAATGTACTTGCAATAAGGTGAATATCCAGCAGCAATAACACAAAATGAATTTTTATATTGCATAAAAACGCTATTACGATACTTTTAAATTTAAGGAAAACTGACACATGCAGAACGGCCTTCCAAAATCTAAAAATGTTCGCCTTCCCAGCCACGTATGTACAGTATGAACCAGAGCTGCACCAACACATTTTCAGAGCTTATTCAGGGATAGCTTCTGAGTATTTTGGTGTGAGTGACCCGCGGTCTTAAGCGGATCGTTACAGAGTAAAAATTCAATTACGATTTATTCGCTGTACTACCGCCGTCACCCTCGTCTCTGTAAAAAATACCGCCACAACAGTGAAAAAGCCTGGAATATCCACTAACCAAACGTACAACGTACAAATCAAAATATCTTTTGCAATAACTACCATTCTCAGATTTAAAAGTACTGTGACGTGGGTGCCGTCGCTGCGGTAACACCTCTGAACAGCAACGTTGCCATCGCTTGTAGCGAACCATCACACGAGGTGAACATCGACCAATTCTTCTTCAATAAACCTATCCATACTGTTAACACTTGTGAGAAAACAAAAGCGAGTTTGAGTGGGAAGAGTGAAGTGCGCATTATTGTCGTCAACAGCAAGTTCCGTGAGCGAGTGGAACATGTATGTTTTTAGACAACACACAGGGCGTATACTGTCGACATCTGCAGTGCTGTGCACTATTTTCGGTGCAACACCGACACAAAGGTAACTGGGGCAAGAAACAATACGAAATGCAATAAATCTGTAACGATCCGGCGGAGACCGTGGATCCCTTATGTCAAAATATTCAGAAGGTGTCACTGCACAACCCCTACAAATTTGTCATTAGAATTCTCGTTCAGCCTGTGCACAGAACAATTCTTTCAATAATAAAAGATAATACGTTATCAGAAAAATGGCAGACGTCCGTTCACACGGCACAAGAAGTAAAGACCATCTGCGAACTGTACCACACACACCGAGAGCTCTCGAAAGATGCTGTCGATACACAGATGTTCACTAGTAGTGTCTGATAAGGGGTGTACGGGACGGTATGAGTGAGAACCCATTCCTTAAACTTTTGAGCACTCTTTAGTGCAAAGAGAATTTTACATTATAAAGGACTATATATGAAAATAAAATTGTTTATACAGGGTGTTACAAAAAGGTACGGCCAAACTTTCAGGAAACATTCCTCACACACAAATAAAGAAAAGATGTTATGTGGACATGTGTCCGGAAACGCTTAATTTCCACGTTAGAGCTCATTTTAGTTTCGTCAGTATGTACTGTACTCCCTCGACTCACCGCCAGTTGGCCCAATTGAAGGAAGGTAATGTTGACTTCAGTGCTTGTGTTGACATGCGACTAATTGCTCTACAGTATTAGCATTGTTGATGATGTCTTGATTGGGCCACATGTTCTTCCACCTACGCTCAATGAAGCACGTGATCATGATTTCATGCGGGATACTCTACCTGTGCTGCTAGGACATGTGCCTTTACAAGTACGACACAACATATGGTTCATGCACGATGGAGCTCCTACACATTTCAGTCGAAGTTTTCGTACGCTTCTCAACAACAGATTCGGTGACCGATGGATTGGTAGAGGCGGACCAATTCCATGGCCTCCACGCTCTCCTGACCTCAACCCTCCTCACTTTCATTTATGGGGGCATTTGAAAGCTCTTGTCTACGCAACCCCGGTACCAAATGTAGAGAGTCTTCGCGCTCGTATAGTGGACGGCTGTGATACATTACGCCATTCTCCAGGGCTGCATCAGCGCATCAGGGATACCATGAGACGGAGGGTGGACGCATGTATTCTCGCTAACGGAGGACTTTTGGAACATTTCCTGTAACGAAGTGTTTGAAGTCACGCTAGTACGTTCTGTTGCTGTGTGTTTCCATTCCATGATTAATGTGATTTGAAGAGAAGTTATAAAATGAGCTCTAACATGGTAAGTAAGCGTTTCTGGACAGATGTCCACATAACATATTTCCTTTCTTTGTGTGTGAGGAATGTTTCCTGAAAGTTTCGCCGTACCTTTTTGTAACAGCCTGTACAATAGTCACCTGTGGGTCTGCCAGATGATGTACGTTGTCGACTCCACTTTCAGCACGATGAAGTTTTTGGCGGTATATGACAAAGGGGCAGCAGCCTTTTCAGTAGTTGCAGGGGCAACAGTAGGGATGATTGACTGATCTGGCCTTGTAACACTAACCAAAATGGCCTTGCTGGTCTGGTACTGCGAACGGCTGAAAGCAAGGGGAAACTACAGCTGTAATTTTTCCTGAGGGCATGCAGCTTTACTGTATGATTAAATGATGATGGCGTCCTCTTGGGTAAAATATTCCGGAGGTAAAATAATCCCCCATTCGGATCTCCGGGCGGCGACTACTCAAGAGGACGTCGTTATCAGGAGAAACAAAACTGGCGTTCTACGGATCGGAGCGTGGAATGTCAGATCCCTTAATCGGGCAGGTAGGTTAGAAAATTTAAAAAGGGAAATGGATAGGTTAAAGTTAGATATAGTGGGAATTAGTGAAGTTCGGTGGCAGGAGGAACAGGACTTTTGGTCAGGTGAATACAGGGTCATAAATGCAAAATCAAATAGGGGTTATGCAGAAGTAGGTTTAATAATGAATAAAAAATAGGAGTACGGGTAAGCTTCTACAAACAGCATAGTGAACGCATTATTGTGGCCACGATAGACACGAAGCCCACGCCTACTACAGTAGTACAAGTTTATATGCCAACTACCTCTGCAGATGACGAAGAAATTGATGAAATGTATGATGAGATAAAAGAAATTATTCAGGTAGTGAAGGGAGACGAAAATTTAATAGTCATGGGTGACAGGAATTCGACAGTAGGAAAAGGGAGAGTGGAAACATGGCTCTGCAGATGACGAAGAAATTGATGAAATGTATGATGAGATAAAAGAAATTATTCAGGTAGTGAAGGGAGACGAAAATTTAATAGTCATGGGTGACTGGAATTCTACAGTAGGAAAAGGGAGACAAGGAAACATAGTAGGTGAATATGGATTGGGGCTAAGAAATGAAAGAGAAAGCCGTCTGGTAGAATTTTGCACAGAGCATAACTTAATCATAGCTAACACTTGGTTCAAGAATCATAAAAGAAGGCTATATACATGGAAGAACCCTGGAGATACTAAAAGGTATTAGATAGATTATATAATGGTAAGACAGAGATTTAGGAACCAGGTTTTAAATTGTAAGACATTTCCAGGGGCAGATGTGGACTCTGACCACAATCTATTGGTTATGAACTGTAGACTAAAACTGAAGAAACGGCAAAAAGGTATCAATTTAAGGAGATGGGACCTGGATAAACTGAAAGAACCAGAGGTTGTACAGAGTTTCAGGGAGAGCATAAGGAAACAATTGACAGGAATGGGGGAAGAATTACAGTAGAAGAAGGATGGGTAGCTTTGAGGGATGAAATAGTGAAGGCAGCAGAAGATCAAATAGGTAAAAAGACGAGGGCTAGTAGAAACCCTTGGGTAACAGAAGAAATATTGAATTTAATTGATGAAAGGAGAAAATATAAAAATGCAATAAGTGAAGAAGGAAAAAGGAATACAAACGTCTCAAAAATGAGATCGACAGGAAGTGTAAAATGGCTACGCAGGAATGGCTAGAGGACAAATGCAAGGATGTAGTTATTTATCTCACTAGGGGTAAGACAGATACTGCCTACAGGAAAATTAAAGAGACCTTTGGAGAAAGGAGAACAACTTGCATGAATATCAAGAGCTCAGATGGAAACCCAGTTCTAAGCAAAGAAGGGAAAGCAGAAAGGTGGAAGTAGTATATACAGGGTCTATACAAGGGCGATGTAGTTGAGGACAATATTGTGGAAATGGAAGAGGAGTTAGATGAAGATGAAATGGGAGATATGATGCTGCGTGAAGAGTTTGACAGAGCATTGAAAGACCTGAGTCGAAACAAGGCCGCCGGAGTAGACAACATTCCATTAGAACTACTGACAGCCTTGGGAGAGCCAGTCCTGACAAAACTCTACCATCTGGTGAGCAAGATGTATGAGACAGGCGAAATACCCTCAGACTTCAAGAAGAATATAATAATTCCAATCCCAAAGAAAGCAGGTGTTGACAGATGTGAAAATTACCGAACTATCAGTTTAATAACTGACAGCTGCAAAATACTAACGCGAATTATTTACAGACGAATGGAAAAACTGATAGAAGCCGACCTCGGGGAAGATGAGTTTGGATTCCGTAGAAATGTTGGAATACGTGATGCAATACTGACCCTACGACTTATCTTAGAAGAAAGATTAAGGAAAGGCAAACCTATGTTTCTAGCATTTGTAGACTTAGAGAAAGATTCTGATAATGTTGATTGGAATACTCTCTTTCTTATTATAAAGGTAGCAGGGGTAAAATACAGGGAGCGAAAGGCTATTTACAATCTGTACAGAATCCAGTTGGCAGTTATAAGAGTCGAGCGGCATGAAAGGGAAGCAGTGGTTGGGAAGGGAGTGTGACAGGGTTGTAGCCTATCCCCAATGTTATTCAATCTGTATATTGAGCAAGCAATAAAGGAAACAAAAGAAAAGATCGGAGTAGGTATTAAAATCCATGGAGAAGTAATAAAAACTTTGAGGCTCGCAGATGACATTGGACGAGCAGCTGTACGGAATGGACAGTGTCTTGAAAGGCGGGTATAAGATGAACATCAACAAAAGCAAAACGAGGATAATGGAATGTAGTCGAATTAAGTCGGGTGATGCTGAGGGAATTAGATTAGGAAATGAGACACTTCAAGTAGTAAAGGAGTTTTGCTATTTGGGGAGCACAATAACTGACGATGGTCGAAGTGGAGAGAATATAAAATGTAGACCGGTAATGGCAAGGAAAGCGTTTCTGACGAAGAGAAATTTGTTAACATCAGTATAGATTTAAGTGTCAGGAAGGCGTTTCTGAAAGTATTTGTATGGAGTGTAGCCATGTATGGAAGTGAAACGTTAACGATAAATAGTTTAGACAAGAAGAGAATAGAAGCTTTCGAAATGTGGTGCTACAGAAGACTGCTGAAGACTAGATGTGTAGATCACGTAACTAATGAGGAGGTACTGAATAGGATTGGGGAGAAGAGAAGTTTGTGGTACAACTTGACTAGAAGAAGGGATCGGTTGGTAGGACATGTTCTGAGGCATCAAGGGATCACCCATTTAGTACTGGAGGGCAGCGTGGAGGGTAAAAATCGTAGAGGGAGACCAAGAGATGAATACACTAAGCAGATTCAGAAGGATGTAGGTTGCAGTAGGTACGCGGAGATGAAGAAGCTTGCACAGGATAGAGTAGCATGGAGAGCTGCATCAAACCAGTCTCAGGACTGAAGACCACAACAAACAACATGAACAAAGGGGGTGGACGAAAATACAGAAACGCTACAAACACAACACATTACCATGTCTAACACGGTGCAGGAAAACAGTTGGCATTCAAAACAGCTTCCAGTCGTCTCGGAATGGATAAATACAGGTCTTGTATGGTTTCCTAGGGAATCTTAAACCATTCTTCCTGCAAAATAATGACAAGTTGAGGTATCGATGACGGAGATGGAAATCGATCACGCACCCTTCTCTCCTAAGTAGACCACAAAGGTCCAATAATACTGAGATCTGGTGACTGTGGTGGCAGTGGAGATGTGACGATTCATCCTCGTCCTCACAAAACCAGTCTTGGATGGCAGGAGCTGTGTGAACAGGGACCTTGTCGTCTTGGAACAAGGGATCACCACTGGTGAACCAACATTGTGTCGTGGACTGGACCTGATCAACCAGAATGGTCACATAATCCTTGGCAGTAATGTGACCTTGCAGAGTTACCACAGGGCTCATGGAATACCGCGATATGACTGGCCAAACCATCACAGCAACAAGTTATCAACATCAGTCTCAGCAAGGTTCTACTCTATAAGTACTTTACACAAACCGGAAACCTTACGTCCTAAGATTGTTCCACCCATCGGACTGGAGCAATGGACACCTGGGCAACACTCTTGCCTGGTATTTGATGCTTTGGGCCATCCTCAGGGCAGGAACCCCATACATCCAGTGGCAAGTGTAGTCACCATAATAGGCTACATCCAGACCCCATCCCAGATCTGTCACTTCACTGCCCACCTTAGCATGAAGGCAAGCGGGATTAAGGCCAAGAGCCACCCCTCCCCCCCCCCCCCTCCCCAATATAAGATCGCATGAATCACACACTCGCTGACAAAGCCGATTCTAGGGATGTGGCACTGCTACTATGAAACCAACACCATCGAGGGCTGGGGAGGGGGGCCAGGGGAGGGGCACTGGCAGCCAGAGACCAATGTGGTTCCCCCTCCCCCCTACCCGTACCCATGTGGTACCAGGATTACTCGTTCAACGTTTGACAAGTCACCATCTGCTGTAGTCGCCTGAGTGGAAGAGTATCTAAATAACTTTTAGATATAAATATATGGTTACTAATGAATGTGTTAACACTATCATAATCGCCAATTACTTGTTTCAGATTCTAATACGTACGTGGTTATACGCTACTGGCCATTAAAATTGCTACACCACGAAGATGACGTGCTATAGACGTGAAATTTAACCGACAGGAAGAAGATGCTGTGATAATGCAAATGATTAGCTTTTCATAGCATTCACACAAGGTTGGCGCCGGTGCCGACACCTACAACGTGCTGACATGAGGAAAGTTTCCAACCGATTTCTCATACACAAAAAGCAGTTGACCGGCGTTGCCTGGTGAAATGTTGTTGTGATGCCTCGTGTAAGGAGATGAAATGCGTACCGTCACGTTTCCGACTTTGATAAAGGTCGGATTGTAGCCTATCGCGATTGCGGTTTATCGTATCGCGACATTGCTGCTCGCGTTGCTCGAGATTCAATGACTGTCAGCAGAATACGGAATCGGTGGGTTCAGGAGGGTAATACGGAACGCCGTGCTGGATCCCAACGGCCTCATATCACTAGCAGTCGAGATGACAGGCATCTTATCCGCATGGCTGATACGGATCGTGCAGACACGTCTCGATCCCTGAGTCAACAGATGGGGACGTTTGCAAGACAACAACTATCTACACGAACAGTTCGACGACGTTTGCAGCAGCATGGACTATTAGCTCGGAGACCATGGCTGCGATTACCCTTGACGCTGCATCACAGACAGGAGCACCTGCGGTGGTGTACTCAACGACGAACCTGGGTGCACGAAGGGCAAAACGTATTTTTTTCGGATGAATCCAGGTTCTGTTTACAGCATCATGATGGTCGCATCGGTGTTCGGCGATATCGAAGTGAACGCACATTGAAAGCGTGTACTCATCATCGCCATACTGGCGTATCACCCTACATGATGGTATGGGGTGCCATTGGTTACACGTCTCGGTCACCTCTTGTTCGCGTTGACGGCACTTTGAACAGTGGACGTTACATTTCAGATGTGTTACGACCCGTGGCTGTACCCTTCATTCGATCCCTGCGAAACCCTACGTTTCAGCAGGATAATGCACGATCGCATGTTGCAGGTGCTGTACGGGCCTTTCTGGATACATAAAATGTTCGACTGGTGCCCTGGCCAGCACATTCTCCAGATCTCTCACCAATTGAAAACGTCTGGTCAATGGTGGCCGAGCAACTGGCTCGTCACAATACACCAGTCACTACTGTTGAACTGTGGTATCGTGTTGAAGCTGCATCGGCAGCTGTACCTGTACATGCCATCCAAGCTCTGTTTGACTCAATGCCCAGGCGTATCAAGGCCGTTATTACGGCCAGAGGTGGTTGTTCTGGGCACTGATTTCTCAGGATTTATGCACCCAAACTGCGTGAAAATGTAATGATATGTCAGTTCTAGTATAACATACACTCCTGGAAATGGAAAAAAGAACACATTGACACCGGTGTGTCAGACCCACCATACTTGCTCCGGACACTGCGAGAGGGCTGTACAAGCAATGATCACACGCACGGCACAGCGGACACACCAGGAACCGCGGTGTTGGCCGTCGAATGGCGCTAGCTGTGCAGCATTTGTGCACCGCCGCCGTCAGTGTCAGCCAGTTAGCCGTGGCATACGGAGCTCCATCGCAGTCTTTAACACTGGTAGCATGCCGCGACAGCGTGGACGTGAACCGTATGTGCAGTTGACGGACTTTGAGCGAGGGCGTATAGTGGGCATGCGGGAGGCCGGGTGGACGTACTGCCGAATTGCTCAACACGTGGGGCGTGAGGTCTCCACAGTACATCGATGTTGTCGCCAGTGGTCGGCGGAAGGTGCACGTGCCCGTCGACCTGGGACCGCACCGCAGCGACGCACGGATGCACGCCAAGACCGTAGGATCCTACGCAGTGCCGTAGGGGACCGCACCGCCACTTCCCAGCAAATTAGGGACACTGTTGCTCCTGGGGTATCGGCGAGGACCATTCGCAACCGTCTCCATGAAGCTGGGCTACGGTCCCGCACACCGTTAGGCCGTCTTCCGCTCACGCCCCAACATCGTGCAGCCCGCCTCCAGTGGTGTCGCGACAGGCGTGAATGGAGGGACGAATGGAGACGTGTCGTCTTCAGCGATGAGAGTCGCTTCTGCCTTGGTGCCAATGATGGTCGTATGCGTGTTTGGCGCCGTGCAGGTGAGCGTCACAATCAGGACTGCATACGACCGAGGCACACAGGGCCAACACCCGGCATCATGGTGTGGGGAGCGATCTCCTACACTGGCCGTACACCACTGGTGATCGTCGAGGGGACACTGAATAGTGCACGGTACATCCAAACCGTCATCGAAACCATCGTTCTACCATTCCTAGACCGGCAAGGGAACTTGCTGTTCCAACAGGACAATGCACGTCCGCATGTATCCCGTGCCACCCAACGTGCTCTAGAAGGTGTAAGTCAACTACCCTGGCCAGCAAGATCTCCGGATCTGTCCCCCATTGGGCATGTTTGGGACTGGATGAAGCGTCGTCTCACGTGGTCTGCACGTCCAGCACGAACGCTGGTCCAACTGAGGCGCCAGGCGGAAATGGCATGGCAAGTCGTTCCACAGGACTACATCCAGCATCTCTACGATCGTCTCCATGGGAGAATAGCAGCCTGCATTGCTGCGAAAGGTGGATATACACTGTACTAGTGCCGACATTGTGCATGCTCCGTTGCCTGTGTCTATGTGCCTGTGGTTCTGTCAGTGTGATCATGTGATGTATCTGACCCCAGGAATGTGTCAATAAAGTTTCCCCTTCCTGGGACAATGAATTCACGGTGTTCTTATTTCAATTTCCAGGAGTGTATTTGTCCCATGAATACCAGTTTATCATCTGCATTTCTTCTTGGTGAAGCAATTTTAATGGCCTGTAGTGTAATTAAACTGTCGTTGTTCCGAATGCTGCAGTGTGGGCGGTATATATCATAAAACAGAAATATCGTAGGTACTTTTATAATCGGTGTTCTCGTGGAGTACGCTGAAAAAATAATAGTTTCACTTTCTGTCACCAGGTGACGAATTGGCGCTGTAAGCAGTTACAAGGTAGTGTGGGCGCAGGAAAAGACGAACAATCGAACACATGATAACGGCGCATTTATTGGGATATCACTGTTTGCAACAAGTGTTCAGTACGGTCTTCCAGTTCAGCAACATGCTGCATCCGTAACACGACATGGTAGACAGTCGCTTGCAGCATAAACAGTGTAATCCGTGTGATATGTCGTCGTGTGCTTGCCTTCAGATCAGGTAGAGTCCAGACACATCCCTGATAGATACGATCTTTCACATATCCCCAAAACCAGATATCACATGAATTTAGGTCGGTGGCTCTGGAAGGTTACTAGAAATGATGCAGCCATTACCATAGGTTTTCGAAGCAAACCTTTCACCTGGCAAGCGAATGTAGTGGCTCCCCGTCTCGAATGGAAATAGTGGTGTCAGTGAGAAAATCAGTGGTGCAACTTTACCCGGTACAAATGCCAGCTGTGGACGGGGATATTTCCTCGTTCCAGCCCTTCCCAGGACGGCCCCAAATTCACTCTGCCCGCTGTCAAAATCTGTACTGGGGATTTTTGCCAGGGCTAACATGCAGCCACGTCGAGCGACTCACCTTTCGTCCCTCTCCTTGTGCAGTGGCGGATAGAGGGGCTGCAGTCTATTTGGTATCAGGCCGACAGTCCGGGCCAGGCCTGTGCCACAGGCTTTACCTTACCCATCCAAACTGCTCAACCTAGGTATTTGTATGAGTTGACTGACTCCAACGTTGAGTCATTGATTTTGTAGCCATAGGACACTATTTCTTTCTATTTTGTGAAACCCACAGTTTTATATTTCTGAACATTTAAAGCAAGTTGCTGATTTTTGCACCATTTTGAAATCTTAATAAGATGGCTCGAATGGCTCTGAGCACTATGGGACTTAACATCTATAGTCATCAGTCCCCTCTTAATAAGATCCGACAGAACATTTGTGCAGTTTTTTTTTTCAGACAGTTCTTCATTATACAGCATCATCCGCAAAAAAAACTCTGAGTTTATTATTAATATAGCATGCAAAGTCATTAATACACAACACGAGCAGCTAGCATCCCAACACATTTCCCTGGGGCACACCTGAAGTTACATCTACAACAATAAAACTTCAATCCAGCCACAAGTCTCGCTTGATACCTGATAAGATTGTACTTTCGATGATAAGCGTATGTACGGCACTGCGTCAAATGCCTTTCAAGAAACGCTCGAGCTATCTGAATGTGATGTCATGGTACGTCATGTGAGAAAAGGTCGAATTTGGTTTCGCAAGACCGAGTTTTTAGGAATCCATGCTGGTTGTCACTGAGGAGTTCATTCTATTCGGTATACATCATTACGTTTGAGCTCAGAGTATGTTCTAAGATTTTACAAAAAACTTTTGTCAAGGACACTGGAGAGTGGTTTTACGGATAACTTCTGCTATCCTTCTTGGAGACCGACGTGACCTGTGCTTTCTTCCAACTACTGGGCACCTTTTTTTTTTTTTTCAAGAGACCTGCGGTAGACTATGTTTAAAAGAAGAGCTTACTCAGTCGCAAAAACTGTACAGAATCTAACAGGGATTCCTATTGGGCCCTGGAGCTTTGTTCAGTTTTTGTTATTTCATCTGTTCTCAACACCATTGACACTAATTTCTGTATCATTCATCTTTGTAGTGGTGTGAGAATTGAATTGGGGCAATACCCCTGGGTTTTCCTTTGTAAGGAACATATGAAGACGAAATTTAACATTTCTGCTTTTGCTTGCTACCCATAGTTTCAGTCCCATGACATTCATGAGTGTCTCGACACTAGCTTTGGTGACACCCACAGCATCTACTCCTTCACTCAGGCTAGTTTTATTACCATCCACGCGTTGTTCGAGAGACATCTTGTAGCTTTTCGTTCCGCAGTATAATATCTAAGCGAGTGTTAGGGAGAGAGAATGCCAGGACAGTGTTTAATATGCCCAACGATAACCCTACTTACTAAACAATTTTATCCGCATTCCATTTGATCTGCTTACTAAGGTCCAAGACCTTTCTTATTTCCTTCCGTTACTTTTATTCCTGACTGCGCACGCATATATGTTTTAATATGAGCGATAATTATTATTGCCTTTTGCATATTCTTCCGTTATTAGTCGCATTACTGAAAATCTCATCAAATTATCTACATCTACATCACACTCTTCAAGCCACCTAATGGTGTGCGGCGGAGGGTACTTTCAGTACCACTATCTGATTTCTCCAACCCTGTTCCTTTCGCCAATAGTGCGTGGGAAGAATGATTGTCGGTAAGCTTCTGTATTGGCTCTAATTTCTCGAATTTTCTCCTCGTGGCCAATACGCGAGATGTATCTGGGGGGAAGTAATATGTTGTCTGACTCCTCCTGAAAAGTGCTGTCCCGATATTTCAATAGTAAATCTCTCCGTGATGCACAACGCCTCTCTTGTAACGTCTACCAGTGGAGTTTGTTTAGCATCTCCGTAACGCTCTCTCGCCATCTCAACGATTCCATGACGAAACGCACCGTTCTTCGTTTGATCTTCTCCATCTCCTCTATCAGTCCTACCTGATGTGGATCCCAGATAAATGAACAATACTCACGAATCGGGCGAACAAGTGCCTTATAAGCCACTTCTTTCGCGGATGAGTTACATTTCCTTAAGATTCTTCCGATAAATCTGAGTCTGGTATCTGCTTTTCCCACTATCTGTTTTATATGGTCATTCCACTTAAGGTCGCTCTGGATAGTTACGCCTAGATATTTTACGGCAGACGCTGTCTCCAGCTGTTTGTCATCAATAGTGTAGCTGTACAGTAGTGGATTTCTTTTCCTATGTATGCGCAATATGTTACATTTATTTACGTTCAGGGTCAGCTGCCAGAGTCTACACCATTCATCAATGCTCTCCAGGTCGTACTGCAAATTCTTACTATCTTCTGGCGTTGCTACTTTGATATAAACAACTGCATCATCTGCGAATAACCTTAAAGAGCATCCGACGCTTTCTACTAGATCATTTATATATATTGTGAACAGAAACGGCCCTATCACACTTCCCTGTAGTACTCCGGATATTACCTTTACGTCTGTCGATTTAGTTTCGTTAAGAGCGAAGTGTTGAGCTATTTCTACAGGAAAGTCTTGAATCCAATCGCAGGTCTGCTCCGATACAACGTAAGCTCGTATTTTTTTCATTAAACGACAGTGCGTGACGGTGTCAAATGCCATACTGAAGTCAAGGGACACGGCATCAATCTCAGCGCCGTTGTCCACTGCGCTGTGGATCTCATGGAGGAACATGGCGAGCTGAGTTTCGCAGGATCTCTGTTTGCGGAAACCATGTTGATTTTTATAGAGGAGATGTTCATTTTCCAAGAACGTCATAATTCCTGAGCATAAAACATGTTCCATAATTCTGCAACAGATTGACGTCAACGATATACGTCTATAATTGTGTGGAACTGTCTTACGGCCTTTCTTAAAAACGGAAATGACCTGTGCTTTTTTCCTGTCGTTGGGTACCTTTCGTTGCTCAAGCGATCTACGATAAATTACTGCTAGAAGGGGAGCAAGTTATTTCGCATAATGTTTATAGAATATTATAGGTATATCATCTGGTCCTGAAGCCTTTCCACTACCAAGCGATTGTAGCTGCTTTTCAACTCCGCGATCCGTTATCTCAATATCTGCCGTTTCCACGTTCGCACGACGATTGAAAGGAGGGACAATGTTACGATCTTTCGCGGTGGAACTATTTCGGAAGACCGAATTCAGTATTTCGGCCTTCTAAGTATTATCTCCCGTTTCGGTGCCAGTGTGGTCGCTGAGACAATGAATAGATGATTTTGACCCACTTACTGATTTTACATACGACCAAAATCTCTTAGGGTTTTTACTCGGGTCGGTTGACAATGTCTTACTTTCAAAATCATTGAACGCTCCTCTCATTGCTCTCCTTACGCTCACTTTCGCTTCGTTCAGCTTTTGTTTGTCAGCAGGGTTTTTAATTCTCCTGAATCTGAGACGAAGTGCTCTTTGTTTACGTAGCGCTTTTCTAACACGGCTATTAAACCATGACGGATCTTTCCCATCCCTTAAAACCTTACTCGGGACATACTTGTCTAGGGCATATTGAACGATGCCTTTGAATTTTTTTCCATTTGTTCTCCACATCTTCGTCCTCATCGCCGAATATTTGATGCTGACTGCTGAGATATTCTGAAATTCTGTCAACCTTGCTAAGCAAACATATCATCCTACCTTTCTTGACATTCCTCGTAGGACCCGTCGACATAGATGCTGTCACAGCCTTATGGTCACTGATATCTTCCTCTACGTTAACGGATTCGATAAGTTCAGGTGTGTTTGTTGCCGGGAGGTCTAAGACGTACCATTACGATTTGGTTCTCTATCTGCTCAAGGTTAATTTTCGGACAAGACATCCAGACCAAAGTCACACGATTCCCTGTCTCTGGCACCAGTTTTGATAACATAATACTCCCAATCTATTCCTGACAAGTTGAAGTCACTCCCTATTGCAACGGCATGTTCCGGAAAACTACTAATGATATTCTGCAAGTTCTGTCTGACGCGCTCTACAACTACAGATCCTGATCCAGGTGGTCTATAAAAGCATCCGATCACCATTTTTGACCTCTCTTTGACACTCAATTTCACCCAGATTAATTCACGTTCGGAATCTGTGATAACCACGATACATTTTATTGAATTTTTTACTGCAATGAATACGCCACCACCACTGGCGACTAACCTATGCTTACGATACACATTCCAGTCTGAACTTAGGATTTCGTTGTCAGCCGGCCGGTGTGACCGAGCGGTGCTAGGCGCTTCAGTCTGGAAAGGTGCGACCGCCACGGTCGCAGGTTCGAATCCTGCCTCGGGCATGGATGTGTGTGATGTCCTTAGGTTAGTTAGGTTTAAGTAGTTCTAAGTTCTTGGGGACTGATGTTAAGTCCCATAGTACTCAGAGCCATTTGAACCATTTCGTTGTCATTGACGTCTGGCTTCAACCACCTTTCTGTTCCCAATACTATCTGTGCATTATAACCTTCAGTAAGCGATATTAATTCTGGGACCTTTCATTGGATGTTCCTGCAGTTTCTAAAATCATATTACTTTTCTATCTCTGATCTGCGAGGACCAAGATTCTCTGAGGTCGCTGTGGCTGATTTAAGATAAATCGTCTTTGCTGCCAAGAAAGAGGTCCTTTAACCTAAAACAAAGCCGCATGTGCACGCCACACGCACTCCGCTGCCCTAGTAGCCGCTTCCTGTGTGTAGTGCACGCCTGACCTATTAAGGGTAACCCTACAATTCTGCACCCGATAGCGGAGGTCGAGAAATTCACATCCGATACCGTCGCAGAGCCGTCTGAGCCTCTGGTTTATACCTTCCACTCTGATCCAAACCAGAGGACCGCGATCAACCCTGGGTACGATGCTACTAATAGACAACTTAGCCTGCACCCAGCGTGCGTTGCTAGCTGCCTTCACCGAATCAGCCAGCCGCCGAAAGGAGCCGAGGATGGCCTCAGAACCCAAGCGGCAGGCGTCATTCGTGCAGACGTGTGCCACTACATGCAGCCGGTTGCACCCAGTGCGCTCGATAGCCGCCGGCAGGGCCTCCTCCACATCACAGATGAGACCTGCTGGCAAACATACCGAATGCACACTGGAATTCTTTCCCACATTGCCTGCTGTCTCCCTGAGGGGCTCCATCATCCGCCTAACACTGGAGCTCGCTCCGAATGACTAGCATACCCACCCTCTGTGCTTGTCCGGACTGGGCAGGAAAATCGGCCGCTGGCCCAAGGGGAGTGTCATAGAACCGTTGCTATTCACAATATACATAAATGACCTGGTGGATGACATCGGAAGTTCACTGAGGCTTTTTGCAGATGATGCTGTGGTGTATCGAGAGGTTGTAACAATGGAAAATTGTACTGAAATGCAGGAGGATCTGCAGCGAATTGACGCATGGTGCAGGGAATGGCAATTGAATCTCAATGTAGACAAGTGTAATGTGCTGAGAATACACAGAAAGATAGATCCTTTATCATTTAGCTACAAAATAGCAGGTCAGGAACTGGAAGCAGTTAATACCATAAATTATCTGGGAGTACGCATTAGGAGTGATTTAAAATGGAATGATCATATAATGTTGATCGTCGGTAAAGCAGATGCCAAACTGAGATTCATTGGAAGAATCCTAAGGAAATGCAGTCCGAAAACAAAGGAAGTAGGTTACAGTACGCTTGTTCGCCCACTGCTTGAATACTGCTCAGCAGTGTGGGTTCCGTACCAGATAGGGTTGATAGAAGATATAGAGAAGATCCAACGGAGAGCAGCGCGCTTCGTTACAGGATCATTTAGTAATCGCGAAAGCGTTACGGAGATGATAGATAAACTCCAGTGGAAGACTCTGCAGGAGAGACGCTCAGTAGCTCGGTACGGGCTTTTGTCAAAGTTTCGAGAACATACCTTCACCGAAGAGTCAAGCAGTATATTGCTCCCTCCTACGTATATCTCACGATGAGACCATGAGGATAAAATCAGTGAGATTAGAGACCACACAGAGGCATACCGACAATCCTTCTTTCCACAAACAATACGAGACTGGAATAGAAGGGAGAACCGATAGAGGTACTCAAGGTACCCTCCGCCACACACCGTCAGGTGGCTTGCGGAGTATGAATGTAGATGTAGATGTAGATGTAGCGGAGAGGCATCCCGTGCTGGCTCAGAGTTATCATCAACACTGGGAAGCACCTGAACCGTTTGCTAAAACGTAGGGAGCCAGCCGCACGGCGTGCCACCACTTTCGCCTTCCGCCCAGTGACCCGCGAACCCACCGCTGTCTGCTACCCACTCTGGTGTGAGGACAGACCGGTCAGATATTGCGTATCGGAAGCCGCAGCGACGTGTGGGTCACCAGGCAATTCCACTGGCAACAAAGGTGACGCAGGTCTCGTCACTGGCGCCCCGACGTCACCGGAACTTTGATCATTAGCTAGAAGCTTGTCGACGGTAGCCAACGCAGCTTCCAGCTGTTTACGGACAGCAGCGAACTGGCCTTGTGTCCACTCCCAACAAGCACAATCCCTAGCCACATCCTACTGTGTTTAAAATACGAGGGCAGTTCAATAAGTAATGCAACACATTTTTTTTCTCGGCCAATTTTGGTTGAAAAAACCGGAAATTTCTTGTGGAATATTTTCAAACATTCCCGCTTCGTCTCGTATAGTTTCATTGACTTCCGACAGGTGGCAGCGCTGTACGGAGCTGTTAAAATGGCGTCTGTAACGGATGTGCGTTGCAAACAACGGGCAGTGATCGAGTTTCTTTTGGCGGAAAACCAGGGCATCTCAGATATTCATAGGCGCTTGCAGAATGTCTACGGTGATCTGGCAGTGGACAAAAGCACGGTGAGTCGTTGGGCAAAGCGTGTGTCATCATCGCCGCAAGGTCAAGCAAGACTGTCTGATCTCCCGCGTGCGGGCCGGCCGTGCACAGCTGTGACTCCTGCAATGGCGGAGCGTGCGAACACACTCGTTCGAGATGATCGACAGGTCACCATCAAACAACTCAGTGCTCAACTTGACATCTCTGTTGGTAGTGCTGTCACAATTGTTCACCAGTTGGGATATTCAAAGGTTTGTTCCCGCTGGGTCCCTCGTTGTCTAACCGAACACCATAAAGAGCAAAGGAGAACCATCTGTGCGGAATTGCTTGCTTGTCATGTGGCTGAGGGTGACAATTTCTTGTCAAAGATTGTTACAGGCGATGAAACATGGGTTCACCACTTCGAACCTGAAACAAAACGGCAATCAATGGAGTGGCGCCACACCCACTCCCCTACCAAGAAAAAGTTTAAAGCCATACCCTCAGCTGGTAAAGTCATGGTTACAGTCTTCTGGGACGCTGAAGGGGTTATTCTGTTCGATGTCCTTCCCCATGGTCAAACGATCAACTCTGATGTGTATTGTGCTACTCTTCAGAAATTGAAGAAACGACTTCAGCGTGTTCGTAGGCACAAAAATGTGAACGAACTTCTCCTTCTTCATGACAACGCAAGACCTCACACAAGTCTTCGCACCCGAGAGGAGCTCACAAAACTTCAGTGGACTGTTCTTCCTCATGCACCCTACAGCCCCGATCTCGCACCGTCGGATTTCCATATGTTTGGCCCAATGAAGGACGCAATCTGTGGGAGGCACTACGCGGATGATGAAGAAGTTATTGATGCAGTACGACATTGGCTCCGACATCGACCAGTGGAATGGTACCGTGCAGGCATACAGGCCCTCATTTCAAGGTGGCGTAAGGCCGTAGCATTGAATGGAGATTATGTTGAAAAATAGTGTTGTGTAGCTAAAAGATTGGGGAATAACCTGGTGTATTTCAATGCTGAATAAAACAACCCCTGTTTCAGGAAAAAAATGTGTTGCATTACTTATTGAACTGCCCTCGTAGATATAAGGTCTCAAATGGTGCTACTGAGTTTGAAAATATACCAAAGGTGTATAAAGTAACACTACAAGTTGGTGTGCAGATTTCTCACTGTACTCTGAGACCGCAAGCTATTAAACAGAAATAAATCTCTCTAAGAGGAAAATTTACACCAGGAAGCCGCCCTACACAAGGATATTCACAAGATTTACGCAAAAGCAAAAACTACGATCAATTTTCTAACCACTAGCCTGCAGAGTAAAATACACACGTACAGTTCACTTCTTTGCAGAAGCACGTGAACAAAAAACAAAGACTAAATCAATTTACAGCTTATCACACAAGTGCTGCAGCTGCTCGGCTGCGCGTCCTCTCGGCTCGGCGGCTGCCGCTATCATTAGGAAAGTGGCACGCGCTCGCGACTGTGATATAACTTTCAAAATGATAAAGAGCGGCAATCTGTCGTCTTTCCGTTCTAGCTTCATTAGAGCAGATCCAGTTTCCGGCTAGTAACTAACTATTATCAGTGCAGTATTCTGTAGTTGTTATACTGTGCCTAGCATATCCACACCTAGTGTCCAGGCTCTTCTGACAGTTCATTAAAGACTAATGAACTGTGGCAAGAGCCTGAACAATAGGTGAGCACGTACTAGGTAGGCCGTGTGTAACAACTATGAAATACTGCACTGATAATAGTTAGTTACTAGCCAAAATCTTGATCTGCGCTAATAAACCTAGAACGGAAAGGAGGCGCGATTGCTGCTCTTTATCATTTTGAAAGAGAATATCTCGTTTTCAGACATGACAAACTTCCTACCTACATGTTTGATGTATTTAAAGGTCATAGCTGCTCTGTACTCCACCTATATGGTCGGTACAAGTTCCGCCTGCATCTACATCTACATCTATACTCCTCAAGCCACCTGACATTGTGTGGCGGAGGGTACCTTGAGAACCTCTATCGGTTCTCCCTTCTATTCCAATCTCGTATTGTTCGTGGAAAGAAAGATTGTCGGTATGCCTCTGTGTGTGCTCTAATCTCTCTGATTTTATCCTCATGGTTCCTTCGTGAGATATACATAGGTGGGAGAAATATACTGCTTGACTCCTCGGTGAAGGTATGTTCTCGAAACTTCAACAAAAGCCCATACCGAGTTAGTGAGCGTCTCTCTTGGGTCTTCCACTGGATTTTATCGATCATTTCCGCAACGCTTTCGCGATTACTAAATGATCCTGAAAAGAAGCGGGCTGCTCTACGTTGGATCTTCTCTATCTCTTCTATCAACCCTATCTGGTACGGATCCCACACCGGTGAGCAGTATTCCAGCAGTGGGCGAACAAGTGTACTGTAACCTACTTCCTTTGTTTTCGGACTGCATTTTCTTAGGATTCTTCCAATGAATCTCAGTCTGGCATCTGCTTTACCGACGATTAATTTTACATGTTCATTCCATTTTAGATCACTCCTAATCCCTACTCCCAGATAATTTATGGAATTAACTGCTTCCAGTTTCTGACCTGCTATATTGTAGCTAAATGATAAAGGATCTTTCTTTCTATCTATTCGCAGCAGATTACACTTGTCTACATTGAGATTCAATTGCCATTCCCTGCACCATGCGTCAATTCGTTGCAGATCCTCCTGCATTTCAGTACAATTTTCCATTGTTACAACCTCTCGATACACTACAGCATCATCCGCAAAAAGCCTCAGTGAACTTCCGATGTTATCCACAAGGTCATATATATATATATATATATATATATATATATATATATATATATATATATATATATATAGTGAACAGCTGCGGTCCTATGACACTCCCCTACGGCACACCTGAAATCACTCTTACTTCGGAAGACTTCTCTCCATTGCGAATGACATGCTGCGTTCTGTTATCTAGGAACTCTTCAATCCAATCACACAATTGGTCTGATAGTTCATATGCTCTGTGGGGAACTGTATCAAACGCCTTGCGGAAGTCAAGAAACACGGCATCTACCTGGGAACCCATGTCTATGACCCTGTGTCTCGTGGACGAATAGCGCGATCTGGGTTTCACACGATCGTCTTTTTCGAAACCCATGCTGATTCCTACAGAGCAGATTTCTAGTCTCCAGAAAAGTCATTATAGTCGAACATAATACGTGTTCCAGAATTGTACAACCAATCGACGTTAGAGATATAGGTCTATAGTCCTGCACATCTGTTCGACGTGCCTTCTTGAAAACGGGGATGACCTGTGCCGTTTTCCAATCCTTTGGAACGCTACGCTCTTCTAGAGACCTACAGTACACCGCTGCAAGAAGGGGGGCAAGTGCCTTCACGTACTCTGTGTAAAATCGAACTGGTATCCCATCAGGTCCACCTACTTTGTGGGCTTTATCCCTATAATAATGTTTCTGGGATCCGAACGACCTTGACCATGTCAACGAGTCGAAATCTCATATTTTATGCATTTCCTTAAAAGTTTTCGCATATTTCCAATGACGTTACACTTTCTTTGGTTTCCCGCAGTCCCTCATTGGCCGCCACCTGCCTCCCTCCCTCGAGCATTGAAATCGCCTCCATGACTTCTGGAAGAAACCGCGTAGGACTACAGCGAACCTCCAGTCAGTTTTCTTTGTGAGAGCGTTGGTTGCTGCATCGCAGTATATCGCGAAGGGCACCTATGGAATCCACAAAAGTTGTAACTGTTGGTACTTTCCAACGTGTATCATTCCACCACACTGAGCTCTCCACGCGTCAACGCCGCGATCTTCAAATATCTCTTTTACGATCGCAGAACGAGTTTTATTTATATACACTCCCGGAAATGGAAAAAAGAACACATTGACACCGGTGTGTCAGACCCACCATACTTGCTCCGGACACTGCGAGAGGGCTGTACAAGCAATGATCACACGCACGGCACAGCGGACACACCAGGAACCGCGGTGTTGGCCGTCGAATGGCGCTAGCTGCGCAGCATTTGTGCACCGCCGCCGTCAGTGTCAGCCAGTTTGCCGTGGCATACGGAGCTCCATCGCAGTCTTTAACACTGGTAGCATGCCGCGACATCGTGGACGTGAACCGTATGTGCAGTTGACGGACTTTGAGCGAGGGCGTATAGTGGGCATGCGGGAGGCCGGGTGGACGTACCGCCGAATTGCTCAACACGTGGGGCGTGAGGTCTCCACCGTACATCGATGTTGTCGCCAGTGGTCGGCGGAAGGTGCACGTGCCCGTCGACCTGGAACCGGACCGCAGCGACGCACGGATGCACGCCAAGACCGTAGGATCCTACGCAGTGCCGTAGGGGACCGCACCGCCACTTCCCAGCAAATAAGGGACACTGTTGCTCCTGGGGTATCGGCGAGGACCATTCGCAACCGTCTCCATGAAGCTGGGCTACGGTCCCGCACACCGTTAGGCCGTCTTCCGCTCACGCCCCAACATCGTGCAGCCCGCCTCCAGTGGTGTCGCGACAGACGTGAATGGAGGGACGAATGGAGACGTGTCGTCTTCAGCGATGAGAGTCGCTTCTGCCTTGGTGCCAATGATGGTCGTATGCGTGTTTGGCGCCGTGCAGGTGAGCGCCACAATCAGGACTGCATACGACCGAGGCACACAGGGCCAACACCCGGCATCATGGTGTGGGGAGCGAGCTCCTACACTGGCCGTACACCACTGGTGATCGTCGAGGGGACACTGAATAGTGCACGGTACATCCAAACCGTCATCGAACCCATCGTTCTACCATTCCTAGACCGGTAAGGGAACTTGCTGTTCCAACAGGACAATGCACGTCCGCATGTATCCCGTGCCACCCAACGTGCTCTAGAAGGTGTAAGTCAACTACCCTGGCCAGCAAGATCTCCGGATCTGTCCCCCATTGAGCATGTTTGGGACTGGATAAAGCGTCGTCTCACGCGGTCTGCACGTCCAGCATGAACGCTGGTCCAACTGAGGCGCCAGGTGGAAATGGCATGGCAAGCCGTTCCACAGGACTACATCCAGCATCTCTACGATCGTCTCCATGGGAGAATAGCAGCCTGCATTGCTGCGAAAGGTGGATATACACTGTACTAGTGCCGACATTGTGCATGCTCTGTTGCCTGTGTCTATGTGCCTGTGGTTCTGTCAGTGTGATCATGTGATGTATCTGACCCCAGGAATGTGTCAATAAAGTTTCCCCTTCCTGGGACAATGAATTCACGGTGTTCTTATTTCAATTTCCAGGAGTGTAGTTAATTCTTAATGGTAATTCAGTCAGTTTTCTCTCTTTTCTTTCAAGATAAAAGCTGCGTCCTTCACAGCAATCACTCAACATCTGTTCACGCTCTTTATATGCCTTACCAGGCCTGGTAAAAACTCTAAACTCTGTTCTACCGGTCACAGAGAACTGCAGCTCATTAAAATACCTGCTGATGGTATATGGTCCGTGTGCCAAGTTACACTGACATTCGACCATGTCTTCTGGGTGCTTCACGTTTTTCGTCCGGCACTGTAGAATCGAGGATAGAGACGAAGCCAACATCCAAAACAGTAGTACAAGTTCATATGCCTACCACCCACGCAAATGTTGAAGAGATTGAAAGTAGGTGTGATTAGAAAAGAAATAACCACAAGTAGATGTCAGCGTCATTCGGGAAATAGAACTATAGATATTGCGGAAAATACTCAGATTCGAGATGCTGGACAGTATCTGGATGAGCAAAAGTCCAGAAGTATTGTACTCTCTGGCGGTACTATTACGTTTCATTGCACTGAAAGGACATTTGAAATGTTGGAATATAGCACAACTGGACTACCCATTACAAACCATGAAATTCTTCAGCATCGTAAACGGAACATGAGAAACCAGAGTACGCCGGCTAGACGACAGCCAGCAGGATCTCACGGAAGTCAGAGTTGCCCCAGTGGCGACTGTATGAACGACATACAAGAAGGAAATCGACTCTCGTAAGTTCACGTCCGAAGGTCTATCAGAAGTAATTCTGAAACTCATAAACTCTTGGATACTACAACATCAAACAAAAAAAATTTTGCATCACCTCGGTTCCGGAACCTCTACAGAAAACTGGAATGGAGATCAACATCAACATCATTTCCGTCCTTTTCATTGCTCATGAAAACCACACATTGCATGTTGTACCACCATACAGCGAGACCTTCAGAGGTGGTGGGCCAGATTGCTTTACAAACCGGTACCTCTAACACCCAGTAGCACGTTCTCTTGCACTGATGCATGCCTCTATTCGTCCTGGCATACTATCCACAAGTTCATCAAGGCACTGTTGGTCCAGATTGTCCCACTCCTCAACGGCGATTAAGCGTAGATCCCTGAGTGGTTGGTGGGTCATGTCGTCCATAAGCAGCCCTATGCCAGACATGTGTGGAGAACATGCTGGCAACTCTACTCGAGAGATGTCGTTATCCTGAAGGAAGTCATTCACAAGATGTACACGATAGGGGCGCGAATTTTCGTCCAAGAAGACGAATGCCTCCTCGCTAATATGCTGCCGATACGGTTGCGCTATCGGTCGGAGGACGGCTTTCACGTATCGTGCAGCCGTTACCACGCCTTCCAGGACTACCAGCGGCGTATGTTGGCCCCACATAATGCCATCCCAAAACAGCAGGGAACCTCCACCTAGTTGCACTCGCTGGACAGTGTGTCTAAAGGCCGGTTCCCACTAGAGCGCGGCAGCGCGGCGTGCGGAAACGGCAGCAGCAAGCGTTTTCCGCGTTGACGCGGCGGCTCGCGGAATTGGCGTTCCCATCTGGAAGCGGCAGACGTTAGCGGTAGCCAATGACGGACAGCCACTGAGGTACGGGGCAGGACCCACTGAAACGCGCGGTGCGTTTGATTAACTATATCTTACACCTGCATGAAGGAAAGACGAAGTTGGGTGAAGACATACCAATTTTTCATTTTCTGTACAATGTACTCTTTCACATATTTCATTATTCATGTTTTCTCATTTCACCATAAACAGATTTCATGACTACCGTTCACGATTGATCACTATCTCCTAACACATTGAAACAATGTACAACAAGAGAGATTATTCAGATAGTTAAGCGAGACAAAAATTTAAAATGTGGTACGGTAGCAGGTACTCGAAAACAGTAAGAACACAAAGGCTAGGTGGAAGGGATGAAAGGGAAAGCCACCTGATAGAATTTCCCACAGAGCATAATGTAATCATCGCCAGCACCTTGCTTAAGAATCACGAAAGAATAATATATATTTGGAACAGTTTTCGAAACGAGATTTTAAATTGTAAGGCATTTCCTGGTGCAGACGCAAACCTGACTGAAGACTGTCAATAGCAAGAAAAGCGTTCTGAAAAAGAAAATTTGTTCACACCGAATATAAATGCTAATGGTTGGATACTATTTTACAAAGGTATTTGTGTGGAGTGCAGCCTTGTATGTAAGTGAAACATGGACGATGAACAGTTCTGTCAAGAAGACAATGGACGCTTTCAAAACGTGGTGATTCATAAGAATGCTGACCATTAGATACGAGTATCGTGTGACTAAAGAAGAGGTACGGAATTAAATAGAGGAGGAAGAGGAAATTACGGCACAACTTTGACAACAATAGGGGTTACTTGACAGGACGTATTATGGGGCGTCAAAGAGTGAGGACAAAGGGGTTGGGTGATAGTATTCTGATAATAATCATCTGTTGAAATACTATTCTACTATTTTATCTATTAATGTAAGCAGTGAATTGACTCTTCCATGCACTCTTTAGAACATTTAAACCAAAACTGAAATCAGCTGAACACCAAATCTTTCAACCACTGTCTGACAACTACTGGATTCACTTTCAACTTTCTATAACTATCACTGGCTAGCCACACACACATACAGATATAAGGAGAACAAAAATAAACAAACATTAGTTTTCAGCATATAATTCTGCAGGTTGGCAACATGTACATAAACAAACCAGACAGGAAGGGACATGAAGTGAACACACTGTAGTTACGACTTTAAATCAGAGTTTTCGGTAAAACGTCTACTGCTAGTGACAGAAGAAAAAAGAGCGAACATGAAGATGTGCTTATGTTCCATAATCTAAGTTTTAGTTCAACCTCCAGCATGTGACCAGGTGAGGGGAAACGTATATGTCCGCCAAAAACTCAATTCACTGTAAGTAATCAGTCATTCACGTAAAAAAAGATGTGAACTGTTTTATAATCTGCAAGTATCACAGACCAAAACAAAACTGAGTCATTCTAGATTCCACCGAAGATGCCTTAAAGTAAAAGGCGAAACGCGTCTTGAATCAGTAAAGTACACCGGATAGAGAAAAAAGAAAGGAAATAATCAATAGCTCTACATATTTAGTAAATTACATCTTATGACATACCAGCAAATTAGTTTCAGTTTAACTTCTCATTCGACATGCTATTAATGCCATTTAAAAAAATTCATCTAACCCTTCTGAAAAACTGTAGTTACTTTCATATCTCGGTAGATAAACAGATTTAGGATATTTATCATGCGACGAAATACATGACTTTTCACAAGTCATCGTTTGCAAAAAACACATTTCGATTTCTTGAACCGTTTACGAAATTTGCGGTTGATACAACCACATGGTTTACGACGAGCAGGACGAAGTACCGGTCGCGTCGCGAGCAACCCGCGCGCGGTCACGGCACAGCCCGTCCGCCGACATATCAGTCAATATCTCGAAAACGGTGATAGCTATCGATCTGCTCTCAGCTTTAAAAACAATTTCGATATGTTGACTAAATTTCATACGCAATAATGTATTACCTAAAATGAACTGTACGCAAAGTCCACGCAATGCGTTTTTACCTCTGCACACTCATTAAAATTTCGTGTAAAGGTTTACGTAAATGCGATACAGCAAGTAACCACCACGAATAACGAAAAGAAATTCGGTTCTTTATCGAGAGAAGATATCAGGCTGTAACATGCCCAAGAGTCAAATTTTTCTACCGAATAGTTTCCTTGGAATCGGATGATAAGTATTTCATAGCTGCCGCCGCGTCCGCGCCAGCGGGTCGGCGAAAGTTCGCGTGGCCTGGGGTTCCGTACCTGACGTTACGCTCAGCGCGGTCTGTGATTGGCGGCGCGCACCTGGGGCGCGTCACGCGGCAGCGGAAGCGGTTCGACATGGTCAAACCGCGACGCAGAGCCCGCCGCGCCGTGCCGCTGACGCCGTTTCCATGGCAACCACGCCGCTGACGCGCGGTTTTGACGCGCGGCAGCCCTAGTGGGAACCGGCCTTAAGGCGTTTAGCGTGGCCGGGTTGCCTCCAAACACGTCTCCGACGATTGTCTGGTTCAAGCCATACGCGACACTCCCCGGTGAAGAAAACGTGATGCCAGTCCTGAGCGGTCCATTCGGCATGTTGTTGGGCCCATCTGTACCGCGCTGCATGGTGTCGTGGTTGCAAATATGGACCTCCCCATGGACGTCGGGAGTGAAGTTGTGCATCATGCAGCCTCTTGAACACAGTTTGAGTGGTAACACGACCTCCTGTGGCTGCACGAAAAGCATTATTCAACATTGTGGCGTTGCTATCAGGATCCCTCCGAGCCATAATCCGTAGGTAGCGGTCATCCACTGCATTAATAGTCCTTGGGCGGCCTGAGCGAGACATGTCATCGATAGTTCCTGCCTCTCTGTATCTCCTCCATGTCCGAACAACATAGTTTTGGTTCACTCAGAGACGCCTGGACACTTCTCTTGTTGAGAATCCTTCCTGGCACAAAGTAACAATGCGGACGCGATCGAACCGCAGTATTGACCGTCTAGGCGTGGTTGAACTAGAGACAACACGAGCGGTGTACCTCCTTCCTGGTGGAATAACTGGAACTGATCGGCTGTCGGACCCCCTCCATCTAATAGGCGCTGCTCATGCATGGTTGTTTATATCTTTGGGCGGGTTTAGTGACATCTCTGAACAGTCAAAGGGACTGTGTCTGTGATACAATATCCGCAGTCAACGTCTATCTTCAGGAGTTCTAGGAACCGGGGTGATGCAAAACGTTCTTTGACGTATGTATAATAACGACAGACACATAGCGGCAGGACGAAGACGTTTTGGGGAGGTAAGAGGTTCATTTTGGGTTCTGGAGAAACACAGGAACACGCGAGGCAATCCGACGCTATTACGGCAAGTTGAAAAAGAGAGAGAGAGAGAGCGTGTGATATATACGTGCGTATGATAAACCCCTTCCCTCAAAAATATTTCTCTCCTTCATACCTCCTCTGTGTTACCACAGATGATATGTTACTGATCTCATTTCTACTAAAAGTGCAGTACTCGCGAGGGGCCTATTTGCTTCCACCGCCCTGAGTGGAATGCATAAGTTCTAATAAATGTTCACCAACCTGCAGTCTTCTATACTTGTCTCCTGCGCAGAAAACAGCACGAAAGTCATAAATGCGTTATCTTGGAGATGTAAGAAGCTCTTAGCGAGGAATTGTTATTTTAGAAATAATTAAATTTGCAATGCTTGTTTATCCGGGATGCCACTCGCTTTTTATTAGCGGAACACGAGAAGCTGCACAATTACAGTCCGCTGTAGAGTCATAAATAATTTCTATTCTTCAACAAATTAATGAACTGCGTATTTCCGTAACTACAGCCGTCACAGTTACAAACTAGGCATTGCCAACTACAGGTCTTTACTGATACCGCGGCAGACAACATGCCCGTCCTCCGAGATTGCCGAACCAACTCCGATCTTACAGCCGAACCACTTCGCCCGCCATCCAAGTTAGGCGAGATCCGAAGATCACCGAAGTGCCTCGTCTGCCTTTTCGTTTAGCAGTTGTTTATTATTCTGATGTTTGTTAATACTTGCGAAATAATGGAATGATAGCGCGCTGTTGAGAGATGATTTAATTTCAAATGCAAGTAAATGCTGTTTCGTTTGTCTAATATTACTAACAGAAAATTATGATTTTGGCGCACAACTTCCGAATGTAGCAGCCAACCGCGGAGGAGGCCCACAATTTTGGTTGTCTTTCTCACGATACGCCTACCGAATAAACCATCTGTCATCGGTACGTCACAGCACATTACATCTTCCCATTCCTGCCTTCTCAACTGACCTAATAAGGGCTTCTTTTATCTGAATATGATGGCTGCAAAGCCAGAAATATTACATTACGACTAATCTCATGGGTTAGAAGAAAGGCAGATCAATATTTATTGCATTTGTAGACTTAGAGAAAGACTCGATAATGTTGATTTGAACATACTCTTTGCTGGAATAAAATACAGAGAACGAAAAGTTACCTACAACGTATACAGAAATTGGACTGCATTTATAAGGGTCGACGGACATGAAAGTGAAGCACTAGTTAAGAAGGGAGTGATGCAGAGCAGTCGCCTGTCTCCGAAGCAATAACTGAGAAGTGAGTGAGGCAGCATAGTATACTACCCCCGACGGTATTCAATCTGAACAAGCGATAGACTAAAACAAAGAGATATTTGGAAACGGAATGGCATCGTCATTCTTTCACAAGAGGCAAAGGACTTGGAAGAGAAATTGAACGAAATGGATAGTGTCTTTAAAAGTGGTTATAATATGGACGTCAACTACAGTAAGACAAGAGTAACGGAATCTAGCTGAATTAATGATATACAGGACATAAAATCCCGTCTGGGGCCTGCGCTCATTTTTATGTTAATAATTGGCAACCAATGCTGTACAATCGCAATAAAGTCATGAGATGTTCATTTGACTCTTTTATTATAACATGTTACGCGTTTTGGGATTACACCCATCTTCAGACATCTGTTACAAAAAAGTACAAAACGTAAGTGAAAAGCACACTCAACATGTCTCAACGTTACACAAATGAGATCGTGACAAGAAAATGAGATCTTGTCATATGAGTTACATACCAAAAACTTCAACTCCTTTCTAACCAACCGGCGTACAGCCTTGACAACTCAAAGAAAGTGTCGAATAACATATGACTGCGACACAAGCAGTCTTGAAGCAGAGCGTATACTGACGCTAAACAAGTCAACTAGCAGCGAAGCGTCCTCGGTAGGGGACGCTGCATGGTCATGTGCTCCATGCGTTCACATGTAATTTAATAATAATACACTCAGCAAAAAACATCTAACAGGGTGTAATTACGACTAGCAATCGGAATAGCACTTCCGTACACGTCAACACTAAAAGATTTTTTTTAATTTTTTAAAAACTCCAATTTTTATTTATTTATTTATTTTTTACATTGCCATACTATGCCTATATAGGTAGTGGCACTAAGCACCACTCAAACCATATGTCAATATAAAATAAATAATAGGAGGGGGGGGGGGAGTTCCTTCATGAATAAACCTTACAACTTCTCAAATCTCTAAAAGAATACCACCAAATTAAATACAACCAACATTATCCGTCATAAACTAAAACCCTGTGATCAGCTCGCGTACACAAACTTCTTAGGCGCCATCTGTTAAAGCCTTGTTGTTGTTGTTGTTGTCGTTTGAAGGCTTCTATTTGGGCAATCATGGCCCATGAATATCTCATGGCTGTAATTCGATAGGCGGATGGCTGCCGCCGACGTGGTTGCCGTTGGCCTTAACAGATGGCGCCTAAGACGTTTGTGTACGTGAGATGATCACAGCGTTTTAGTTTATGACGGATAATGTTTTTATATTTAATTTGGTGGTATCCTTTTAGAGACTTGAGAAGTTGTAAGGTTTATTCATGAAGGAATTCTCCCCCCCCCCTCCTCATATTATTTATTTTATATTGACATATGGTTTGAGTTGTGCTTAGTGCCATTACCTATATAGGCATAGTATGGCAACATAAAAAATTTTTGAGTTCTTAAAAAGTTAAAAAAATATTTTTTAGTGTTAACGTGTACGGAAGTACTATTCCAATGGCTAGTCATAATTACACCCTGTTAGATGTTATATGCTGAGTATATTATTATTAAATTACATGTAAATGCATGGAGCACATGACCATGCAGCGCCCCCTACCGAGGGCGCTTCGCTGCTAGTTGACTTGTTGAGCGTCAGTATACGCTCTGCTTCAAGACTGCTTGTGTCGCAGGCATATGTTATTCGACACTTTCTTTGAGTTGTCAAGGCTGAACGCCTGGTTGGTTAGCAAGGAGCTGAAATTTGTAACTCATATGACCAGATCTCATTTTCTGTAACGTTGAGACATATTGAGTGTGCTGTTCACTTATGTTATGTACTTTTTTGTAACAGATGTCTGATGATGGGTGTCATCCCGAAACGCGTAACATGTTAAAATAAAAGAGTCAATTGAACATCTCATGACTTTATTGCGATTGTACAGCATTGGCTGCAAATTATTAGCTGAATTAAATCAAGTGATGCTGACGGAATTGGGTTAGTAAATCAGAATGAAATTTTTACTCTGTAGCGGAGTGTGCGCTGATATGAAACGTCCTGGCAGATTAAAACTTTGTGCCAGATCGAGACTCTAACTCGGGACCTTTGCCTTATGCAGGCAAGTGCTTCACGCTGGAAACATCCCCCAGGCTGTGGCTGTGCCGTGTCTCCGTTATAGCCTTTCTTCCAGGAGTGCTAGACTTACAAGTTTCGCAGGAGAGCTTCTGTGAAGTTTCGAAGGTAGAAGGTACTACCAGAAGTAGAGCTGTGACGAAGGATCGTGAATCGTGCTCGGGTAGCTCGTTCGAAGGCAAAGGTCCCGAGTTCGAGTCTCGGTCCAACACAGTTTTAATCTGCCAGAAAGTTTCAGGTCAGGAAATGATATGCTAAAAATAGTAGATAAGTTTTTCTATTTAGGCAGCAAAATAACTGATTATAGCTGTGGAAGAGAGGTTATAAAAGGCAGACTGCAATAGCAAGGACAGGGTTTCTGAGAAAGAGCACTTTTTTAACATTGAATATAACTGTAAGTGAAACTTCCTGGCAGATTAAAACTGTGTGCTGGACCGAGACTCGAACTCGGGACCTTTGCCTTTCGCGGGCAAGTGCTCTACCAGCTGTGCTACCCAAGCACTACTCACGCCCCGTCCTCACAGCTTTACTTCTGCCAGTATCTCGCCTCCTACCTTCCAAACTTTACAGAAGCTCTCCTGCGAACCTTGCAGAACTAGCACTCCTGAAAGAAAGGATATTGCGGAGACATGGCTTACCCACAGCCTGGAGGATGTTTCCAGAATGAGATTTTCACTCTGCAGCGGAGTGTGCGCTGATATGAAACTTCCTGGCAGATTAAAACTGCGAGTTCGAGTCTCGGTCCAGAACACAGTTTTAATCTGCCAGGAAGTTTCATATCAGCGCACACTCCGCTGCAGAGTGAAAATGTTCTGATAACTGTAAGTGTTAGGAAGTTTTTTCTAAAGGTATTTGCCTGTAGTGAAGCCTTCTACGGAAGTGAAACGTGAATGATAAACAGTTCAGACAAAAAGAGAATAGTAGTTTTAGAAATGTGGTGCTACAGATGAGTGATGATAATGAGAGTGATAGATCGAATAACTAACGAGGAGGCACTGAATCGAATTTGGGAGAGAAGGAATTTATGGCACGAATTAACTGAAAGAAGGGATCAGGTAACATGACACATTCCGAAGAACCACTGACTCACCAGTTTCGTATTGGAGGGACGTGTGTGGTGGTAAAAGGTGCAAAGGGACACAAAGGTTTGACTACAGTCAGCAGACCCAAATGGATGTAGGTTGCAGTAGTTCGGCAGAGAAGAGGCTTGCACAGGATAAATTCACCTTTTGAGTTGTACCAAATCAGTCTTTGGTCTGAAGGCGACGACGACGACAACAACAACAACAATACAAAAGTTGTTCTGTGTACTCTTTAAAGACCCAAAAGTAACAATAATAATCAAATTTCAATATAGTTAAATGGTTTTATTTTTGGCCACATACACTATGTAATCAAAAGTATCCGGACACCCCCAAAAACATACGTTTTTCATGTTAGGTGTATTGTGCTGCCACCTACTGCCAGGTACTCCATATCAGCGATCTCAGTAGTCATTAGACATCGTGAGAGAGCAGAATTCGGCGCTCCGGGGAACTACGGACTTAGAACGTGGATAGGTGATTGGATGTCACTTGTGTCATACGTCTGTACGCGAGATTTGCACACTCCTAAACATCCCTAGTCTACTGTGTCCGATGTGATAGTGAAGTGGAAACGTGAAGGGACACGTACAGCACAAAAGCGTACAGGCCGACCTCGTCTGTTGACTGACAGAGACCGCCGACAGTTGAAGAGGGTCGTAATGTGTAATAGGCAGACATCTATTCAGACCATCACATAGGAATTCCAAACTGCACCAGGGTCCACTGCAAGTACTATGACAGTTAGGCGGGAAGTGAGAAAACTTGGATTTCATGGTCGATCGGCTGCTCATAAGCCACACATCACGCCTCAGTTGGTGTAAGAAGCGTAAACATTGGAGTATTAAACAGTAGAAAAACGTTGTATGGAGTGACAAATCACCATACACAATGTGACGATCCGATGGCAGGGTATAGGTATGGCGAATGCCTGACGAACGTCATCTGCTATCGTGTGTAGGCCAACAGTAAAACTCGGAGGCGGTGGTGTTATGGTGTGGTCGTATTTTTCATGGAGGGGGCTTGCACCCATTGTTGTTTTGCGTGGCAGTATCTCAGCACAGGCCTACACTGATTTTTTTAAGCACCTTCTTGCTTCCCAATGTTGAAGAGCAATTCGGGGATGGCGATTGCATCTTTGAACACGATCGAGCACCTCTTCATAATGCACGGCCTGTGGCGGAGTGGTTACCCGACAATAACATCCCTGTAATAGACTGCCCTGCACAGAAACCTGAGCTGAATCCTGTAGAACATCTTTGGGATGTTTTGGAACGCCGACTTCGTGCCAGACCTCACCGACCGACATCGATATCTCTCCTCCGTGCAGTACTCCGTGAAGAGCGGGCTGTCATTCCCCAATAAACCCAGCAACTGATTGAAAGTATGCATGCGAGAGTGGAAGCTGTCATCGAGGCTAAGGGTGGGCCAACACCATATTGAATTCCAGAATTACCGATGGAGGGCGCCAGGAACTTGTAAGTCATTTTCAGTCAGGTGTCCGGACACTTTTGATCACATAGTGTAATTGTATTAAAACCTGAAGTACAGGGCTATTACAAATGATTGAAGCGATTTCATAAATTCACTGTAGCTCCATTCATTGACATATGGTCACGACACACTACAGATACGTAGAAAAACTCATAAAGTTTTTTTCGGCTGAAGCCGCACTTCAGGTTTCTGCCGCCAGAGCGCTCGAGAGCGCAGTGAGACAAAATGGCGACAGGAGCCGAGAAAGTGTATGTCGTGCTTGAAAAGCGCTCACATCAGTCAGTCATAACAGTGCAACGACACTTCAGGACGAAGTTCAACAAAGATCCACCAACTGCTAACTCCATTCGGCGATTGTATGCGCTTTAAGCTTCTGGATGCCTCTGTAAGGGGAAATCAACGAGTCGGCCTGCAGTGAGCGAAGAAATGGTTGAGCACGTGTATCTGGACATGCTGGAAAATTGGCTCATGCCACAACTGGAGACCGACAGCGCCGACTTCATCTTTCAACAGGATGGTGCTCCACCGCACTTCCATCATGATGTTCCGCATTTCTTAAACAGGAGATTGGAAAACCGATGGATCGGTCGTGGTGGAGATCATGATCAGCAATTCATGTCATTGCCTCCACGCGCTCCCGACTTAACCCCATGCGATTTCTTTCTGTGGGGTTATGTGAAAGATTCAGTGTTTAAACCTCCTCTACCAAGAAACGTGCCAGAACTGCGAGCTCGCATCAACGATGCTTTCGAACTCATTGATGGGGACATGCTGCGCCGAGTGTGGGAGGAACTTGATTATCGGCTTGATGTCTGCCGAATCACTAAATGAGCACATATCGAACATTTGTGAATGCCTAAAAAAACCTTTTTGAGTTTTTGTATGCGTGTGCAAAGCATTGTGAAAATATCTCAAATAATAAAGTTATTGTAGAGCTGTGAAATCGCTTCAATCATTTGTAATAACCCTGTATTTTGGGTGTTAAATAACGACGCTCATATGGTCATAAATCTGCCTGTCACAATTGCAGACTGATTTATGTTAAACCGCCATGGATGCAACGGCATAAATTTTCCATGTGATTTTCTGTTGAATGAATGAATGAATGTATGAATAGTTTCACAAATACAGGAAACAACTGAGTATAAGTCAAGAGTTATACTGTAACGAGGCGCTCAGGCAAAAGTAATTCCGAGAACGTACGTTCACCTGAGAGTACAGCGTCTCAGATCACCTTCGAAGTTACCAGGAAACGGCCGATAATGTTATCCTACAGAAAATGAAAAAAAAGATGGAGCCGCGTATCTGCAGCGCTATCTCCCGCGTCTGTATTCGCCACGCCCCGTCGCGACCTGAAAGCCCGTCTTCGGTTTGGAGTAGCGGCTGCGTGGGAGACACGTGCTAGGCAGCGACGCTGGTGAGTAACTCACATCCGTTGCATGCAAAACGCAATACGTAAACCTACCACTTAGCTCGCGGTAGGTATTACCATTTTGCGCCTCACAGTTTTCTAGCTTGTCCGTATTCTGCTAAGGCTAGACTATGGAATAAAATACGCTTGTTCCGCATGCCACATCTACGTCTGCGTAGATACTCCGCGAGCCACCATACGGCGCGTGACGGAGGGTACCCTGTACCACTATTGATCATTTGCTTTCCTCCTCCATTCGCAAATATGATGATGATGATGTTTGGTTTGTGGGGCGCTCAACTGCGAGGTTATCAGCGCCCGTACAAGTTCCCCAATCTTTGCTCAGTCCAATTTCGCCACATTCCTGGATGATGATGAAAGGATGAGGACAACACAAACACCCAGTCACATTCGCAAATAGAGCGAGGGAGAAACGACTATATGTCCTCGTATGAGCCCTAATTTCTCGTATCTTATGTTCGTCGTCCTTACGCGCAAAGTATGTTGGCGGCAATAGAATCGTTCGGCTGTCAGCTTCAAATGCCAGTTCTCTAAATTTTGACAGTAGTGTTCCTCGAAAAGAACGTCGCCTTTTCTCCAGGGATTCCTATTTGAGTTCCCGAACCATCTCTTGTTGCTCGAAGCTACCGGTAACAAATCTAGCAGCCCGCCTCTGAATCGCAACGATGTCCTCCTTCAATACGACCTGGTACGGTTGCCAACCACTCGAGCAGTACTCAAGAATAGGTCGCAACAGCGTCCTATATCGTGCCTCCTTTAGAGATGATGCACACTTTCCTAAAATTCTCCCAATAAACCAAAGTCGACCATTCGCCACCCCTACCACAGTTCTCACACGCTCGTTCCATTGCAACCTTACACCCAGATATTTAAACGACGTGAGTGTGTCAAGCAGTATACTACTAATACTGTATGCGTATATTACATGTTTGTATTTCCTATTCATCCTTATTAACTCTCACTATCCCACATTTAGAGCTAGCTTCTATTCATCAGACCAACTAGAAATTTTATCTAAGTCAACTTGTATCTTCCCACAGTCACTCACTTTGGACACCTTAAGGTACACCACAGCGTCATCAGCAAACAACCGCGGATTCCTGCCCACCCTGTCTGTCAAATCATTTATGTACATGAAGAACAACTGTGGTCCTATTACACTTACCTTGGCCACTCTTGACGACATCCTTGACTCTGATCATCAGGCGCTGTCAAGGACAACATACTGGGTTCTGTTACTTAAGAGGTCTTCGAGCCACTCACATATCTACGAATTTATTCCATATGCTCGTACATTCGTTAACAGCCTGCAATGTGGCACCGTGTCAAATGCTTTCCGGAAATCTGAAAATATGGAATCTGCTTGTTGCCCTTCTTCATCCATAGTTCGCAGTATCTCATGCGACAAAACTGCAAGTTGAGTTTTACACGATCGATGCTTTATAAAACCATGCTGAATCGTGAATGAGATTTTCACTCCGCAGCGGAATGTGCGCTGATATGAAACTTCCTGGCAGATTAAAACTGTGGGCAGGACCGAGACTCGAACTCGGGACCTTTACCTCTTGCGGGCAAGTGCTTTACCAACTGAGCTACCCAAGCACGACTCACGCCCCGTCCTCACTGCTTTACTTCTACCAGTACCTCGTCTCTTACCTTCCAAACTTTACAGAAGCTCTCCTGCGAACCTTGCAGAACTAGCACTCCTGAAAGAAAGGATATTGCGGAGACATGGCTTTGCCACAGCCTCGGGGATGTTTCCACAATGAGATTTTCACTCTGCAGCGGAGTGTGCGCTGATTTGAAACTTCCTGGCAGATTAACATTGTGTGCCGGACTAAGATTCGAACTCGGTACCTTTGCCTTTCGCGGGCAAGTGCTCTAGCAGCTGAGCTACCCAAGCACGACTCACGCCCCGTCCTCACACCTTTACTTCCGCCAGTACCTCGTCTCCTACCTTCCAAACTTTACAGAAGCTCTCCTGCGAACCTTGAAGAACTAGCACTCCTGAAGGAAAGGAGTGATAGAGCACTTGCCCGCGAAAGGCGAAGGTCCCGAGTTCGAGTCTCGGTCCGGCACACGATTTTAATCTGCCAGGAAGTTTCATATCAGCGCACACTCCGCTGCAGAGTGAAAATCTCATTCTGGAAACAACCCCCAAGGCTGTGGCTAAGCCATGTCTCCGCAATATCCTTTCTTTCAGGAGTGCTAGTTCTGCAAGGTTCGCAGAAGAGCTTCTGTGAAGTTTGGAAGGTAGGAGACAAGGTACTGGCGGAAGTAAAGCTGTGAGGACGGGGCGTGAGTCGTGCTTGGGTAGCTCAGCTGCTAGAGCACTTGCCCGCGAAAGGCAAAGGTACCGAGTTCGAGTCTCGGTCCGGCACACAGTTTTAATCTGACAGGAAATTTCATGCTGATTCGTGGACGTAAGCTTCTCAGTCTCAAGAAAATGTGTTATATTCGAACTGAGAATATCTTCAAGGATTCGTCAGCAAACCGACGCTAGAGATATTGGTCTGTAATTATGTGGGTCCGTTCGTTTATCCTTCTTACGCACAGGAGTCGCCTGCACCTCTTTCGAGTCGCTTGGCGAGAGATTTTCGATAAATAGGAGTTAGGTAAAGGACCAATGCCGAGAGTAATCTTTATAAAACCGAACTGGGATTCCATCCGGACCTGGCGACTTACTTGCTTTCAAATCTTTCAGTTGTTTCTCTACGTCAGGGATGCTTATTACTACTTCGTCCTTACGGGAGTCTGTCCGATGGTCAGATGACGGTATGTTTGTGCGACTCCCCTCTAAGTGGACGATATCTTAAAAGTGAAACTTAAAACTTGCGATTTACTTCAATACTAAATGCCTAGACAAGTGCGTAATTCATTAATAAACTTGAGAATGTGTTTTAGAGAAAAGCAGAAAGAAGCACGGCATTATTTACTTCGAGAATAAGACTGGGTAGATTCAACTGGCTAAACGGGAATATCTGCTCGGTTCTTAGGATTTGGTAAAGTTGCTTCGGGAAATCTGAGTATTGTGTTTTATAAGTGTAACATTTTTATTTTATTGCTTTTATAGTGTAGTACTCCGTATTTTTATCATTATGATCTTATTTCTGTTCTGTGCATATTGGTACGCTCCACATTCTTGCAAGAAAGTAGCAGATCGTTAACACTCTACAATGCTGCTATTGCTGCTACTACAATGGCATTATACCGCTGCGTAAGCGCATAGTTCAACAGCAATTTTAAATTCTCTAACACAAAATAACAGAGGAGGAGGCCCACACGTAACTCAAAAATACTCACGAGAGGACTGGCTAAGTATACTACAACAAAAGAAATTTCTGAAGTACGTGGTATTAAATAGGCTATTATTATGTACCTATGACCGAGAAAAAATGATGTAAGAGATAGAGAAAAAAAGGTACCAATTCTGCGTTTATGTGTCAATGATTAATTAAGTAACTCAGTAAGAGCGTGTAGTCTTGCCCTCTCTAATAGGCTCTTTTTTCTACAGATACTCTACTACTTGGGGACTTGTTCCCACTCTAAGCCATCGCCCAACAACAATGGCGCATTGTCACAAGAGTGTACGCGTTCCTGGTTTCCTGCAGGGAAAGCTCTGTAAAAAGTACGCATAACAGGCGTATCACAAACTGCTGGTGAATTGGCACGGCGACTACAAAAAGTACTCCAATGTTAAAGCCCGCGGCTAGCTACGATTCTTGTAGTCAAAATGGTTAAATTGCATACAGACTGATCTCGAAATTCTGGAGGCTGTGGACCAGACGCAACGCCGCGTCCAGCCGTACTGGAACGGCACCGACAGCATGACAAAAGGCGGTGCTGACCGGCTGGTCCACATCTTGCGCCGTGCCATTTCCACCCTTTTAATAAGCTTGAAGAACATCAAGGGGCCAAACAGATTTCCCAACCACGACTTCATTCACGTAGCAGTTCTCGAGTGGCTGCGTCACCAAGGAACGGACTTCTATCGTCGAGAAACTGACCGATTAGTAGAACGTTCCGACTGTTATTTACAGAGACATGGTGACTATGCCGACAAACGGCGTCATGTATATGTGTCACTTTTTAGCGAAGTGCAGTATCCAATTAAAGTTACTTGGCTGCCATAATAATTTGTATCTTAATTTTGTGAAGTCGCCTCGTATGATTCTTGACACGTGTTTAAACGTGGGCTCTCGAAAATTTGAGAGTAAGTTTCTCTCCGATGTACAAAATCTTGTGGAAGCTCGCATTAGACTGAAGCATTTCTATGAAGCTCTCGCACCGAGTAAACAAACTCGTGACGAAGCTAGTAGTTCTGTTTCGAAACTTCTCTGTCTCATCCGTTATGCAACTTCGTGAAAATCCACTAACGCGGAATAAAATTGAAGAAATGGTCGAACAATTTATATCCTTGTTGGTGAATTACACTTTCCTAGGCTTCTTTCAATAAGTCTAAATCTGGCGTGTTCCTTCTCCAATGCTATAACTACGTGTTTGTTCCACTTTAAATCGCTCTGGAGAGAGAATCTTTGACAGTAAACGGCCGTGAGTCACTAATCACCGATGGCGTAGTCAAAAGATTCGAGCCTCGTCGTGCACTTACGCACGTTATGTTACATTTATTTCCGTTGATAGGTCAGCTCCCAGAAAGCGTCTATCCATGATTCAGCTTTGCTCGGGAGGGAGGGTGAGGGGGGGGGGGGGAGGAGTTTGACCGTTATTTATGGCGATTTTCAAAATGCGTTTCACCTACGACTTGTCTGTTAAAGGAAGGAGGTATGAGACTGATGCATACAGCATGCCACAGATGTCTAGCATTTTGATAACAACAATAACAATTCATAAAATATTTTAATTTGGTAATAATTTGTACATACTCTCTCGTCACTTTTTTTACATATGGAGGAGATATTTGATGAATTCTGTTCCATAGGTGGATCTTCTCCCGCTTCTATTTCCCCGAAGAGTTTCTGTAGATATTACTTCACTTCCTCCATACTTTCTAAGTTGCATTCGCATATTTGATGATCTTGGGGCTTTAGTAACTTTTACTTTGGCCAGCTCTGCTTTCACATCCTCCTCCGTTATTTACCTAATCAACAGCTAGATTTTTGTATTGCAGTCTTCTTTTGAAAACCAATTTAAGATCGCTATGATAACACAATCACTGAATTACTAATTTCGGCAATATGTATTGCCATCCTCAGATCCATAAAACCGGGCAGTGGTGTAGTTACATCATACAATGCGTCCATGAGGACCACGCAACATGCATAAAAAAGTCACGGCATTACAGTGACATGTTAGGCGTTCTGTCATAAAGTATGAACAACTTTGAATACGCATACCTTATGTCAGAATACCTGGCACGTCATTGTAATGCCTCGACTTTTATGCATATTGTATACTCCTCATATAACATAGTGTTGTGAGAATTGTAACTACCACTTCTCGGTTTTAAGACTTTGAGGATGTCAATACATACTCCCAAAACTAGAAATCTGGTAATTGTGTCAGCATAGCGATCTTAGTAAATAAATTAATTTTCAAAATGGGACTACAATAAAAAATTATAGATCGCCTCCTGCACTTAATGATCATGAGGTAACCATTTCTCCAGTATTTTGAGTAAGAAAATAGAAAAGGATGTATCGGCTTTAAGTGAAGAGCGAAGTGATTTTAGGCAAGGACAATCATGTCTTGATAACATTCGTTGTGTAAGATAGTTATTGAAAAAATGCTGAAAAAAAGTAAAAGCGTATATATTACTTTTGTGGACCGAAGAAAGCTTATCAAAATACCCATAGAACAAAATTATAGGAAGAAATGAGAAGGGTTAATGCGAGAAAAAATGGATTAATCTGGTTAAAAAGTTCTAGAGGAATACAAAACTAATGATTTAAAGGGGAAAAAAGGTTACCCAAATGTTTTCGTTGACAAGGGTCCAAAACAAGGTTGTGGCATGTCACCTATTCCGTTTAACGATTACGTGGAAAAGGCGCTGAAAAAACTGGTGACGGTACTCTTCACTCTTTTTTTTTTGGCGAATTACCAGGTAATATTCTCTCAAGATGAAGACGATATGGAATACATTCTGAGAAACCTTCACAGTTTATACCGTGCGGCTGACGCTTGTGGGAGATGAGACTGTGCGGCGGACCTAATATTAAGTCGCGCCAGTTACGATGGTTTTCCGCGGTGTCAAACGTATATTTACGGCTCCCACAAACGTCTGTCAGATCTGCAGGCTTCCTAGTTTTTGCTAGGAGGTAGTGGAGATATTATTACCGGGAAAACTCGTCGTCTTTGAAACCTTCGTCATTGCCACTCGTTTCATAGTCGTTAGCTGATGTTCAAGTTCTCTCTGTTTCGTGAGTTTTGATTTTGTGTTCAAAACGTGCAGTGAAGAGGAGAAACGTCCGGAGCAAATGATTTACAAAGTCATTGACCAGTCTGCAAATGGTGAGAGCGAAATATTTGACGGCGATTTAGATTAGACGTTTATCGTTTTATTTTCGCTGATTGTGTTGTTATGAAGAATTTCGCTTCAGGTAAATCAGGAAAATAGACCAGTGAGTGTATTGTTGTACTAAGTATCTCTCCAGGTTTCAGTTTTAACACACTGTACTCCACTATGAGCGCTAAATTTTGCTGTGTTCTTGTGTTTTGTGTGTTTCTTTAGATTTAAATGGGCTGTGAAAGGAAGTTGAACAGAAAGATCACTTATTTACTTACCGCGGTATTATTTGAATACCAATACGCCTTTTCAGTTTTTTTCTGCGATAGATAATATTAAATTGAAGTTTAATCTGTGAATTCGCATTTAACACTAGCAATGCCAATATATGTATATTTAAACTAGAAACTACAGTAAAACCTAAAAAATTTTGAAATGCCACCTACATATTTGAACACACGAGTTATAACTTCAAAAATCACGTACTTTAGCCAGTCTACAGATGATGGCAGCTACGCACAAAACCAACACCGTAAGTATTAAGAGCAGTATAGTAAATGGGGTTTGGGAATTAATCTGGACAAGATCGAGTGTATGTGTGTGGAACAGGATATGGCAAAAATTGACATAGAGGAAGGACAAACAAAATCTTGCAGAAGCTACAATAATAGATAATTCCGATAGATGTGACAAGGATATTATCTACAGAATAGCATGAGATAGTATGGAATAATAATATTTGGCAGTATAGTAAGAAAAGAATATTTAACAGTATGGTGGAGAACATAATTCTGTATGGAGTTGAGATGTGGTCTCAAACAAGTTAGGAAGAAAATCAGAACAGGGGAAATGGACTATATGAGAAAATGTATGCAATTAACGAGGCAAGACAGGATACAAAATGAGAAAGTATTGAGGCGAATGAGGATAACACGCTCCACAACAATAGCTTTGGAAAACTGAGCGCTTAAGTTGTACGGGCATGTACAGAGAATGCCTAACCATACGTGGTCAAGTAAGATTTTAAACTGAGAGTAGCCCAGAAGAAGAAGGACATAAGGCCAGCACTAAGATAGGAAAAATACAAAAAAAACGGAAGACAGAAATCTATGACCAGATGACTAGAACGAAAGAGGCCTATGGAGATCGAAAACACCTAACTGATAGGAAGAAACGCCGCAGAAGAAAAGAGAAGAATATAATAATACTGGTTTGTTTAAATCAGTGCTCAATACATGGCTATAGCATAAGATCAAAGAAACTGCATTTCATAAAAATACATTATTTGAAAAGTACTCGTCCCAAAAATGGGAAAAACATGTGCCATGCCTTTTAATGGAAGAAACATAATAGCAACCAACGTTCATAACTTTGAGAACTTCATAATTTACAAGACATGAAACCGAAGTATGACTCGTCATTATAAATGCGAAAAGTCTGCAGATTACGGTTCTGTAGTCTATTAAAGTCTGGAAAATGTTGTTTGTTTTGGTCGTTTCCACGTTATGTTTGGAAAAGGCCAATTCTTTCCGATACTTTTTTGTCTTGGTGAGAGGTCTTCCCCCTTCTGCCCTGCGTTACTCAGCTTCCTTGCACTCACGAACATGACGGGTTTGCTGTTGACAGAAGGTACAGTCAGTCTGTGAGTGGAATGTTCCCTACAGTCCACCAGCCCATCTCAAAGGCAACCAGCTACAAAGTGGAATTACCTACCATTTACCAGACGCTTCGTTATCATACTACATGCTTCATCAACAGTTAGTTAAAAGGTTTGGAAATCGACGTAAGTGAAAGTATAAATGGTTTTAGTAAACAGATCTCCGGAGGGTGAGTATGTCCTCTACGAACCTCCACTTCTCCACTTTGATCCACCCGCGGCTGCCTGTCTTTGCACAAATTGCTGATTATCTTCTGGTGTTTCCGCATTCCATGTTATATCTTGCCTCCTAAATCACTGGACGTTTATTTCATAGTTGTTCTTCCGCTTATTTTGGATTTGTTTGGATTTTGTTTGCAAGGAACGATTCGGCTTCCTCTTGTATACAGCTCTATTATCAAAGTAACCTTCTACAGAGTTAGACAAAAATATGGCAACACCAAAAACACAGCACAGTACGGTGTACGAAATCCATTGGCATTCCAAACAACCTCCAATCGTCTCGGAATGGATAAATACAGGTCTGTGTGGTTTTCAGGGGAATCCCATGTCATCCTTGCTGCAAAATAACGGCTAGTTCATGTAACGATTATGGGGGTGGAAGGCAGTCACACATCCTTACCTCCAAAGCAGACCACAAAGACTCAATAATATTGAGCTGTGGTGGCCGTGGTGGTCAGGGGATATGTGACAGTTGTTGTGGACTGACAAGACATCCAGTCCACAGTGACGGGTAACCGAAAGGCACGCGTTTAATTCACGCAGGCTGGCTTAGGTCTGGAACAGGATACGTAATGAATGCTATAAAGAATAGTACGTAGCTGCTGGAATACTTAACTTTAATCCATCATTTGTATACAGCATTCTTGATGATACAAGTGAGACTCTCTCTAGAAATGGTTAATGGCGCCTTGCTAGGTCGTAGCCATGGTCTTGGCTGAAGACACTTTGTCCTGTGGGATGGACCTGATTAGACAAAATTGTCACATAATCCTTGGCAGTAGGCCGACCTTGCAAAGTAACCGTGGGGCCCGTGGAACGCCATGATAAGGCCTCCCAAATCATCACCAAACAACCGCCATGTTTCACTCTTGGGACGTAAACTCGACCAGAAGTTGGAAACAGTGTGAAATAAGACTCATGCGACCAAACGACTTCTTCCATTGATCCATGGCCCAGATTTCATGGCCTCTTCACCACGTTTTCCTGTTACGGGCATTTGCACCACTGACGAGTGGTTTTGGAATTTCAGCTTGCCCTGCAATTCCCTGTTTATCGAGCTCCCTTCCTGTTGGTTTGATGCAGACAGGGTTCGCGAGTGGGACATTCATTTCTGCAGGTACTTACGTAACTGTCGTCCCCTTATTTTTCGTCACAATGTCTTCAGTGATCGTCCGTCACGATTCCTCAACACACTTTCCTCCGCGTTGTGACTTAGCGGATGAAGTTCTTGCGCTATCCCTGTGTGCGGTGTAAATCTTCAGTACAGTGTCGAAACTGCAAGCACTTCGGTTACCTGGTTATGGCAACACCCACCATACGAGCAGCAAACATTTGCCTACGTTCGAAATCACTTAGTTCCGTCGTAATGCATTCACAACAACTAAAACAACACTGTTCTGCCCATGACTGACACTTGCAACGTACTGAGGACATTACACACAGCTGCCGTTCGTGTTACAGGGTGTTTCAAAAATGACCGGTATATTTGAAACGGCAATAAAAACTAAACGAGCAGTGATAGAAATACACCGTTTGTTGCAATATGCTTGGGACAACAGTACATTTTCAGGCAGACAAACTTTCGAAATTACAATAGTTATAATTTTCAACAACAGATAGCGCTGCGGTCTGGGAAACTGTATAGTACGATATTTTCCACATATCCACCATGCGTAGCAATAATATGGCGTAGTCTCTGAATGAAATTACCCGAAACCTTTGACAAAGTGTCTGGTGGAATGGTTTCACATGCAGATGAGATGTACTGCTTCAGCTGTTCAATTGTTTCTGGATTCTGGCAGTACACCTGGTCTTTCAAGTGTCCCCACAGAAAGAAGTCACAGGGGTTCATGTCTGGCGAATAGGGAGGCCAATCCACACCGCCTCCTGTATGTTTCGGATAGCCCAAAGCAATCACACGATCATCGAAATATTCATTCAGGAAATTAAAGACGTCGGCCGTGCGATGTGGCCGGGCACCATCTTGCATAAACCACGAGGTGTTCGCAGTGTCGTCTAAGGCAGTTTGTACCGCCACAAATTCACGAAGAATGTCCAGATAGCGTGATGCAGTAATCGTTTCGGATCTGAAAAATGGGCCAATGATTCCTTTGGAAGAAATGGCGGCCCAGACCAGTACTTTTTGAGGATGCAGGTACGATGGGACTGCAACATGGGGCTTTTCGGTTCCCCATATGAGCCAGTTCTGTTTATTGACGAAGCCGTCCAGGTAAAAATAAGCTTCGTCAGTAAACCAAATGCTGCCCACATGCATATCGCCGTCATCAATCCTGTGCACTATATCGTTAGCGAATGTCTCTCGTGCAGCAATGGTAGCGGTGCTGAGGGGTTGCCGTGTTTGAATTTTGTATGGATAGAGGTGTAAACTCTGGCGCATGAGACGATACGTCGACGTTGGCGTCATTTGGACCGCAGCTGCAACACGGCGAACAGAAACCCGAGGCCGCTGTTGGATCACCTGCTGCACTAGCTGCGCGTTGCCCTCTGTGATTGCCGTACGCGATCACCCTACCTTTCCAGCGCATTCATCCGTCACGTTCCCAGTCCGTTGAAATTTTTCAAACAGATCCTTTATTGTATCGCTTTTCGGTCCTTTGGTTACATTAAACCTCCGCTGAAAACTTCGTCTTGTTGCAACAACACTGTGTTCTAGATGGTGGAATTCCAACACCAGAAAATTCCTCTGTTCGAAGGAATAAACCATGTTGTCTACAGCACACTTGCACGTTGTGAACAGCACACGCTTACGGCAGAAAGACGACGTACAGAATGGCGCACCCACAGACTGCGTTGTCTTCTATATCTTTCACATCACTTGCAGCGCCATCTGTTGTTGAAAATTGTAACTACTGTAATTTCGAAAGTTTGTCCGCCTGAAAATGTACTGTTGTCCTAAGCATATTGCAACAAACGGTGTATTTCTATCACTGCTCGTTTAGTTTTTATTGCCGTTTCAAATATACCGGTCATTTTTGAAACATCCTGTAAAATACAACAGTGCAACCTACAGGCTTGACTAGCATCCGGATTTATGTTCAAGCATGCTTTTCTCACGGTCTTTCTTTACTTTTCACCAACCTCTGTAATGTCGTAGTTGAATCACAGTGGATCCTCACCTTCACTCTTTGTCCTCCACAGCACAAACGTGTCTACACTAGTAAAATTGTAGCACCATGAATGTGGCATGGACAAAACGTCCAATTGGCATGTCTGGATGTACTCTGAAGAGCCAAAGAAACTGGTACACCTGCCTAATATCGTGTAGGGCCCCGCGAGCACGCAGAAGTGCCGCAACAGGACGTGGAATGGAGTCGACTAATGTCTCAGGTAGTGGTGGAGAAAAATGACACCACGAATGCTGCAGGGCTGTCCATAAATCCGTAAGAATACGAGGGGTGGAGATCTCTTCTGAACAGCACTTGCAAGGCATTACAGATATGCTCAGTAATGTTCATGTGTGGGGAGTTTCGTGGCCAGCGGAAGTGTTTACACGCAGAAGAGTGTTGCTGGAGCCACTCTGTAGCATTTCTGTACGTGTGAGGTGTCGCATTGTCCTGCTGGAATTGCTCGTCCATCGGAATGCACAAGTGACATGAATAGATGCAGGTGATCAGACAGGATGCTTACGTACGTGTCACCTGTCAGAGTTGTAACTAGCCGTATCAAGGGTCCCATATCACTCTAATTGCACACGTCCCACACCGTTACAGAGTCTCCAACAGCTTGAACAATTCCCTGCTGACATGCAGGGTCCATGAATTCATGAGGTTGTCCCCCATCTGCTCTATACAATTTGAAACGAGACTCGTCCGACCATGCAACATGTTTCCAGTTATCAACAGTGATGACTGTTGATCCTATGTCGGTGTTGATGGGCCCAGGAGAGGGGTAAAGCTTTATATCGTACAGTCATCAAGGGTACACGAGTGGGCCTTCGGCTCAGAAAGCCGATATCGATGATGTTTCGTTGAAAGGTTAGCACGCTGACACTTGTTGATGCCCCATCACTGAAACCTGCAGCAATTTGAGGAAGGGTTGGACTTCTGTCACGTTTGAACGATCCTCTTCAGTCGTCGTTGGTACCGTTCTTGCAGGATGTTTTTCCGGCAGCAGTGATGTCGGAGATTTGATGTTTTACTGGATTCCTGATATCACGGTACGGAAATGGTCTTACGAGAAAATCCCCACTTCATCGCTATCTCGGAGATGCTGTGTCCCATCGCCCCGGCGCCGACTATAACACCACGTTCGAACCCACTTAAATCTTGATAACCTACCATTGTAGAAGCAATAACAGATCAAACAACTGAGCCAGACACTTGTTGTTAGATTCTGCCTGTTTATATATCTCTGTACCTGAATGCGCATGCCTATACCAAGTTCTTTGGCCCTTCAGTGTACAAATTACTATCATTTCAGCGCAGTCCCAGAAAGCGGGTAGGAATAGTAGCAACTACATTTTGCATATAAGGAAAGATTGTGCAGCTGTTTTCCCATTCAGAAATCGGCTTTAAATGTCTACCTATTGTGATAAGTTGTCTTAGCTTCGTGTAAGAAGGATAAACGTCTACAAGCGCATGTCGGAATTCATCAGTATTGTGGCTAATAGAGACAGCGGTTTATCATTCCGCGTCAGTTCTACTCGCTTTGGTCTGAAACCCACGACTTTCATGCGAACACGGAATAGATGAGCTCACGACGCCCATACATAACGCACTGCGAGCTGTCTTGGAGGCAGTACACGTAGTTGAACCAGTCTTTTTTTTCTTCTTCTTCAAACGCTGCCTACCTTACCGTATTGAGGCTTTATTTCATTATCTAGAAGTTAGTTGGCCTAGGGCATCCAAACAGCAGGTGCTCGCCTTTAACTTTGTGCTATAATATTCTGTCGTCATGGCCCTGAATAAAGACAAGTGTTAAGTTATTCACATGAGTACTAAAAGAAATCCGCTAAATTTCGATTACGCTGCAAGTCACAAAAATCTGAAGGCTGTAAATTCAACTAAATACTTAAGATTACAATTACAAATACCCTAAATTGGAACGATCACATAGATAATGTGGGTAGAGCAAACCAAAGACTGCGATTCATTGGCAGAACACTTAGAAGGTGCAACAGATCTACGAAAGAGACTGCTTACACCACGCTTGTCCGCCCTATTCTGGAGTACTGCTGTGCGGTCTGGGATCCGCATCAGAAGGGACTGACGGATGACATCGAAAAAGTAAAAAGAGGGGCAGCTCATTTTGTATTATCGTGAAATAGGGGAGATAGTGCCACAAACATGATACGTGAATTGGAGTGGCAATCATTAAAACAAAGGCTCTTTTCGATGCGATGGGATCTTCTCATGAAATTTCAATCACCAGTTTTCTCCTCCGATTGCAAAAACATTCTGTTGGTATCCACCTACATAGGGAGAAATGGTCATCACGATAAAATAAGAGAAATCAGGGCTCGCACAGAGAAATTGAAGTACTCGATTTTCCGCGCGCCCTTCGAAAGTGCCAGGCACTTTATTATGAATAGCAGAGTAATCACGTAGATGTAGATAGATGTAGATGTTCATTCATTTATTGAAAATTTTCTATCTAATAATTACATTAAACACAGTTGCCTTGTCAAATGTCCCCATGGGAGCTTGACGGCTACTGATACTTCAGTAGATTCAGACTAGCATATGTGACAGAATGCGACACAGTCTGCGAAATCATCAAAGTCCATAAGTATGCACCACACAAACCAAGTTCGAACTGAGCGTGAGTTACTCTAACTACAAAGTCTCCCACGAACATTTAACAGTCCAATAGCCACGCGCGATTCTCCAGAATCTAAACATTGTAGCTAGCCCGCCGCGTATACCGATGAACTGGTCGTAAGGATTGACTTCCAAACCGCTCGACGATTACTGGCCGACTAACCCCGGAGCCCACGACAGGATTCATCTCCAGGGGAGCGCAACGGAATGCCGTGCAAAGGGACCCGGGTTCGATTCCCGGCGGAGATTTTCTCCACTCAGGGACTGGGCGTTGTGTTGTCCTCATCATAATCATCTCATTCCCATCCACGCGCGCAAGTCGCCAAAGTGGCCTCAACTCAAAAGACTTGCAACAGGCGACCGGTCTGCCCGACGGGAGGCACTAGCCACAAGGCATTTTATTTCATTTCATGCTACTCCTGTGGATATGGAAGGAAGGAAAGAAGATTGGGTTTAAGGTCCCGTCGACATCGAGGTCATGAGAGACGGAGAACAAGCTCAGGTTTTGTAAAGGAAAGGGAAGGGAATCTGTCGTAGCCTTTCAGAGGAATCATCCCGGAATTTTCCTGGAGCAATTTAGGGAAATCACGGAAAACCTACATGTGGATTGTCGGACGCGGGCTTGAACCGTCGTCCTCCCGAATGCGAGTCCAGTGTGCCAACTACTGCGCCAACTCGCTCGCTGTACCTTCATTTATTGCGTTGTCGTCTTTCTTCGCCTTTAACAGATTTTGTATCTTCTATCGCTGGCAGGGTGGCAGGGGTAAAATATAGGGAGCGAAAGGCTATTTACAATTTGTACAGAAACCAGATGGCAGTTATAAGAGTCGAGGGACATGAAAGGGAAGCAGTGGTTGGGAAGGGAGTAAGACAGGGTTGTAGCCTCTCCCCGATGCTATTCAATCTGTATATTGAGCAAGCAGTAAAGGAAACGAAAGAAAAGTTCGGAGTAGGTATTAAAATCCATGGAGAAGAAATAAGAACCTTGAGGTTCGCCGATGACATTGTAATTCTGTCAGAGACAGCAAAGGACCTGGAAGAGCAGTTGAACGGAATGGACAGTGTCTTGAAAGGAGGATATAAGATGAACATCAACAAAAGCAAAACGAGGATAATGGAATGCAGTCGAATTAAGTCGGGTGATGCTGAGGGAATTAGATTAGGAAATGAGACACTTAAAGCAGTAAAGGAGTTTTGCTATTTGGGGAGCAAAATAACTGATGATGGTCAAAGTAGAGAGGATATAAAATGTAGACTGGCAATGGCAAGGAAAGCGTTTCTGAAGAAGAGAAATTTGTTAACATCGAGTATAGATTTAAGTGTCAGGAAGTCATTTCTGAAAGTATTTGTATGGAGTGTAGCCATGTATGAAAGTGAAACATGGACGGTTAATAGTTTGGACAAGAAGAGAATAGAAGCTTTTTAAATGTGGTGCTACAGAAGAATGCTGAAGATTAGATGGGTAGATCACATAACTAATGAGGAAGTATTGAATAGGATTGGGGAGAAGAGAAGTTTGTGGCACAACTTGACCAGAAGAAGGGATCGGTTGGTAGGACATGTTCTGAGGCATCAAGGGATCACCAATTTAGTATTGGAGGGCAGCGTGGAGGGTAAAAATCGTAGGGGGAGACCAAGAGATGAATACACTAAGCAGATTCAGAAGGATGTAGGTTGCAGTAGGTACTGGGAGATGAAGAAGCTTGCACAGGATAGAGTAGCATGGAGAGCTGCATCAAACCAGTCTCGGGACTGAAGACCACAACAACAACAACATCGCTGGCAGCAGGCCACAAAATCTCATTTGGTCTCTTATTCAAATTTACCGTATGTAATAGGGGTATGAGACCCGACCGTGGATGCGTCTTTTCGTCGCACATCTCGCTACATAATCAGAATTTAGGTATTATTAACAGTATTCCAATAATGGTAAAAAGAATGAATTGGTTTCTTCTCTATCTCTAATATAATTAATGACAAAGACAACATCGTTATTTGCTATGTAACGCCATGATTTTATGGTTTTGTCGGAAAGAGCAGATCGCCAGCTTCTATGTGGTGTGTTACTGGGACTGAGCTCTATTTTTTACGATCGAAATACCATCGCTGTTTATGACCACAGCAAAATGTCAATTTATAGAATTTGACTGATGTGCGTAATGTTTTGAGTAATTTAAAATGGTGTTTTGTGATTGTCTCTAGTAATTTTATCTACACCATCTTTTTATTAACAAATATCAAAAATTAAATGCTTCTTGCTTAGAATAGTTAACAATCAGCAATTCTGAAATGGATTCTTATTCTACACTGCTTTCCTTCTTATTTGAATTGTTGTTCATGTCCCTGCTAAACCTCTTAACAAAGTTATGAATCTGTAAGGTTTATGGACTTCTGTTTCTCTTTATTGCTCTTTAATTCTTGAATTACTAAAGCTGTCATACATATATATATACTCTGCAAACCATTGTGAAGTGCATGGCAGAAGGTACTTCCCATTATACCAATATTATTAGGGCTTTTTCCTGTTACATTCGCGAACAGAACTGGTGAAACGCCTCTGTGCGTGCTGTAATTAATCTAATCTTCGTTATCCTCGTTGGAGCTCTACACGGGGGGTTGTAATATATTCCTAGATTCACAAGTTAAAGTTGGTTCTAGAAATTTTCCAAGTAGGTTTTGCGGGATGCTTAGTGTCTAACTTCAACAGTCTGCCAATACAGGTTTTGCAGCATTTCCGTGATTCTCTCCCATGACTAAGTCAATCCTCCAACCATTCGTGCTGTCGTCCTCTGTTATTGTGCAACATAACCTGTTAATCCTATTTAGTACGGGCCCCACACACTTGAGCAATATTCTAGGCTGTCATATGAGTGCTTTGTATGCAGTCACCTTTGCACACTGACTGCATTCCCCTGGTATTCTAACAATGAACCACAGTCTGCAACCTGCTTTACCTACGACTGAGCTCATGTAATCTATTCATATGCCTACAAATTGTTGCACCCAGGTATTTTTATGAGTTGACCGACTCCAACTGTGACTTACTGATATTATATTCATAGGATACTACGTTTTTGTGTTGTAAAGTGTACAATTTTACAATTCTCAACGTTTAAAGAAAGCTGCCAATCTGTGCACCACTTTGAAGTTTTATCAAGCTCTGACTGAATATTTGTCATTAGTATACAACACGGACAGCAAGGGTCTCGACACATACCCCTGGGGTACATCTTAAGTTATTTCTATATCTGTCGATGAATCTCCGTCCAAGATAGCTTGCTGTGTCCCTCCCATCAAAGAATCGTCAATCCAGTCACAAATCTCGTCTTCTATCCCATATAATCGTTCTTTTGATAACAACCGGATGTGTGGTACTGAGTCAAATGCCTTTCAGAAATCAAGGAACTGCGTCTACTCGACTGCCTTGATCGATGTTTTTCAGGACGTCATGTGAGAAAAGCGAGATGATTTTCACGTGATCGATGTTTTCGAAATCCGTGCTGGTTGACATGGCGGAGGAGACACTGCTCGAAATTTTCCTAAGAGGTGCCATTCTGCATCACACGTTTGAGCTGCCGATGATAAACACAACCACACACTTTTGCATTTTGACATGGACGCCAGTCTCACTGGCGCGGGTGATCATGGGTGTGCTTTTTGTGTCTTTTCTCGAATTTTGTCCGTTTTAATCACATTCGTTTCTACTATTTTCGCATCGTTGTTGGGCATCCCCTAACCCACGAAGACGGACACGCGCACACACACACACACACACACACACACACACACACACACGAGAGTCTCGCTAGTGCAGTTTCAGTTGCAGTTCAAGACAGCATCTCCAACTTGTTCGTTAGGTGGACGGGTCTAACATTCTGAGTATACTTCTACATCTACATCTACATTTATACTCCGCAAGCCACCCAACGGTGTGTGGCGGAGGGCACTTTACGTGCCACTGTCATTACCTCCCTTTCCTGTTCCAGTCGCGTATGGTTCGCGGGAAGAACGACTGTCTGAAAGCCTCCGTGCGCGCTCTAATCTCTCTAATTTTACATTCGTGATCTCCTCGGGAGGTATAAGTAGGGGGAAGCAATATATTCGATACCTCATCCAGAAACGCACCCTCTCGAAACCTGGACAGCAAGCTACACTGCAATGCAGAGCGCCTCTCTTGCAGAGTCTGCCACTTGAGTTTGCTAAACATCTCCGTAACGCTATCACGCTTACCAAATAACCCTGTGACGAAACGCGCCGCTCTTCTTTGGATCTTCTCTATCTCCTCCGTCAATCCGATCTGGTACGGATCCCACACTGATGAGCAATACTCAAGTATAGGTCGAACGAGTGTTTTGTAAGCCACCTCCTTTTTTGATGGACTACATTTTCTAAGGACTCTCCCAATGAATCTCAACCTGGCACCCGCCTTACCAACAATTAATTTTATATGATCATTCCACTTCAAATCGTTCCGCACGCATACTCCCAGATATTTTACAGAAGTAACTGCTACCAGTGTTTGTTCTGCTATCATATAATCATATGATCCGGATCCCTGTCTCCGCTGCAGAGGGTGGCCCAGGTTCAAAATGGTTCAAATGGCTCTGAGCACTATGGGACTTAACATCTATGGTCATCAGTCCCCTAGAACTTAGAACTACTTAAACCTAACTAACCTAAGGACAGCACACAACACCCAGCCATCACGAGGCAGAGAAAATCCCTGACCCCGCCGGGAATCGAACCCGGGAACCCGGGCGTGGGAAGCGAGAACGCTACCGCACGACCACGAGATGCGGGCGGGTGGCCCAGGCTTAGAGACAGCATTCACCGTCAAGTTGATGAGTAGTGATAGATGGTGCACTTCTTGCAGAGGAGACAGCACGCACAGGAAGTACTGGAGTTATCTTTGATATCTCTGGTAGATGATTCTCGGTAGCCCACTCACACACCTGTTCGGCGCAGCTTCCAAACACTTGACAGTAGTTAAGGCGATTTGCAGCTGCTTATGAAATGCAACTAACTCATCCCACGCCCAAGAACAGCTTACATAGCGGGGTACTACTTGCAAGTAGCCATTCGTCTTCGAAAATATTAGAAACACTCCATGTCCTCAGGTCTTGCAGCCCCCCCCCCCCCCCCATTTTACACGCTCTTGGTGGCTGGTGCAACATTTTACAGAACAATAATCAGCTAACTTCAAACTAACCTTCTCTTTTAATTTATGGGACTGATATGCCACAAAAAGGCCTATTGGCAGTTGCCATTAAGAACTGAAGCGATTAATGGCCAAAACGAGATATCTGTTATGACAACAACAAAAACTGTGACAAAATTTACTGTTTCTCTGAAACGTTCTTGAGGTTATGGTCACTAATAAAAACAACAATAGCGTTAATTTACGATAAATACTGACAATATACGTTATTCTTAATAGAGGAAACTAATGTGACACGATGTATTAGTTATTTACAGTAACTGTAAATCACAAACATCGATTTACTACGAAACAATTTATGCAGAACATTCGCAACTAACGAAAATCTTCGAAAGTACCGGTCTTGATTTATTCACCTAGATATCCAATGAAATACATAATGAAAGTGGGAAATGAGTATTTTGGAACGAGGATACGGTTGCCAAAAGCTTCTATAAAGCACTAACTAAGTTTACAATTGACGGTATATATCGTACGAGTTTTTCGCGGCACTCGCAAATGTTCGAAAATAGTTCACAATACTTCACAATAAACGCAAGTATTGACACAGTTAGTGAAAGATTTGGCGAAAATGGCACGAACAGAAGTATATTAGAATCTAGTATTTTAGCTCGGACCTATCTGGTCAGTTTTTATGTTTCTCGCTGATTTAAGCAAATAAAACATTTAAAATAATATTTCATAAAACACTTACCTTACCAATATACTATTATTTAAAAAATCAATTCTGAAGGCGTTCGGTTTGTATGCCGAGTGTGTCTCAAATGCGTCTTCAGGAGCATTTTCTTTGGTGTTTCGGCAGATACATATTCATTTTTGCAACGTGTATTCGGCCCAAACAAAGACTGCTTATCACGTCTTTCATACAACCCCCAGTGTCGATTAACCCTCTAACGGTAATGTTGGGGTTGGATCCGACCCCAGTGAGTCTGTTTTGTTTAAACTCCCCACTACCTTTTCTGAGAGCGCCGTGGTTCCAGCTACCCTAGCTGCCAGTCGTTCCGAGAACGCCGAGGAGGCCACGTCAGTCTGCAGCTACCCTCTCTATCCGAAACCTACATTACCCGCGCTCGGGTTGAACCCGACCCCACCTTACTGTTTACGTCACACTAATTAGTTTCTTTTGTGGGGAGGATTCACCCCATATTGATGTTTACCTCACATCTAAGTTTTGTTTTCTCTTCTAGTATCTTACTAAAATGGCGCATCAACTCCTTAGAACTCCTGAGGAGATATACAACGAGTTTCTTCGACAGGAGGCTGAGTCAGAGGATGGCGACAATATCGATGCGGAAAACTGTTCAGAAACCGAGGATGATGTATTATCTAATACTGATGACGAGGATGACGTATTTCATTGTGCGGCAGGAGCAGTCGAGTTTGATAATTCTCAGTCAGATGTAAATGATGAGAGAAATTTTGAGCTAGGTAAAGACTTAGAGACAACATGGACCAACAAACTCATCCATTCAAAATTTTCTAGGACACCAGCGTCAAATATTATTACTCTTCTCCCTGGTCCACGTGGGGAAGCAAGGGGGGTCACTAGTGAATTGGAAATATTTTTATTATTTATAGATTCGAAAATTATAGAAAAAAAATTGTTTCGTACACAAATCTTGAAATTGAGAAATCTAGGCAGAAGTACAATACGGTCCAGTGGTTTCATTCACCAACAGAGAGCGTTGAAATAAAAGGGCTGATGGGCCTTCTCTTCATGAGTTGTGTCCTAAAAATTTCTATGCTCAGTGTAGACGAGATGTTCTCAGCAACCTATGAACCTCCGGTATTGCGTTGCACTATGTGCAAGAAAAGGTTTGCATTTCTTCTAGAAAACCTCCGCTTCGATGATAAAGCCACCAGAGAGGCCAGAAAAATCAACGACAAATTTGCGGCTTTCAGAGAAGTGTGGGACATGTTTGAATCTAACAGCGAAAAAAATTATAGTCCATCTGAATATGTCACAGTAGATGAGACTCTACTGAGTTTTCGGGGTGCCTGTCATTCAAAACGTATATCTCATCGAAACCCGACAAATATGGGTTGAAAATAATGTCACTATGCGACGCAAGGACATTCTATTTTTTGCGTGGCATTCCATACACTGGGAACGACAACAAAATAAAGAGGAGACCTGGAGATCTGCCTTTACCTGCCCAGTGTGTTTTACGCCTGACGGAATCTATCAGGGGTTCAAATAGAAACATTACAGCTGACAATTGGTTCTCCTCACTGGAGGTGACTGACGCCATTCTCCAAAAGAAACTCACATTTGTGGGTACATTGAGGAGGAACAAACAGCAAATACCACCATCTATGCTGCTTTCCGCTCCAGTAGGCTCTTCAACATTTATGTATCAGGACGACAAAACTTTGGTGTCATTTACCCCAAAGAAAAATAAAAAAGTTTTATTACTGGTATCGTCTATGCACTTCTCTGGAGAGATAAATGAAAAATCAAATAAGCCTGAAATTGTGGAGTTCTACAATCTAACTAAAGGAGGGGTCGATTTATTGATATGCTTTGCCACAGCAGGACCACAAAAAGATAATTGAGAAGATGGCCCATGCGGTACTTTTATTCTATTTTAGACATCGATGCTATAAATAGTTTCTTTGACAAAACCTCTTATGGAAAAAGAGGTTGAATAACACACATCTTCCCCGTGTGCTCTGTTCGTCTGTAGGAAAACTTTTAGGAAAAGAACCAATCGAATTAGACAAGCCTACCCAAGCACAGCCACTATAGAAAAGAAGATGTGATTTTTGTGACAGATCAAAAGATATGAAGGGGAATGCTTTTTGTAGTAAGTGTAATCGTTCTATATGTGGGGAGCATAAAGTTATTATATGCCCTGGCTGTAAAGAAACTGAGATGTGATAAATTGTGCCAAATATGTATTTTCAGGGCTGTATGTGATCGTTTCCAGGATAACATTATACATTTATTATTTGTTCCTATTACATTATGTGTACAAAGACATTTATTATTGAGAACTTTATATTTCGAAACTGCTGACACTATAATTATTTTCTACAATTACTAAGAGATGTTTCTCATTTAGTTCCTATCTTTAGAATTTCTAAAGCACTCAAGTTCCTAGTTGATGACTGAATCTATTGATTTTTACTATGTTTTCAATAATTTTATAGAGAATATTTCTATTAAGGTATTTTTTTGTAATCAAGTTCCTATTTTTTTCCAAAGTACTTTACATTCTTAGTTATTGACTATAAAAATAAAAAAACCTGTCGTTGTAACAAATATTATACGTGTTTAATTGATAATAAAACTTTTTCCCAATATTCATTTTTTATTTTACCCCGAAAAATCGATATTTGGAGGGTGGGGTCTGATCCATCTCCACCTTATCGTTAGATGGTTAAAAGCGTCGGTTTGTTACCCGTTGCAAAAAAATTATTTTTAAAATGGAATTTTACGCGACCATTCGATTGAGCAGTCCGAAATTAGTCTAGTGTGATATACGTTTTATCGATATGTACTAACAGGGACAGTGAAACACGAAGAGTAACCAGTACTCCAGCAGCGACTGAACAGCGGTGCTGCTGCATGGCGTTAGCAGTCAGTGCGGGCCAGGGCAGTGTTGTCGCTGCTGGACTGCTGGAATACTGGTTACTCTTCGTGTTTCACTGCCCCTGTTAGTACATATCGATAAAACGAATATCACACTAGACTAATTTCGGACTGCTCAATCGAATGGTCTCGTAAAATTCCATTTTAAAAATATTATTTATTTATTTATTTATTTTCCATCTGACACTGGGTTTCACATGAAAGACATGATGGGCAATATTTGTTTGGTCTGACCCCAATTACACGTTGTAAAAACGAAATTGCAAATATCTGCAGAAACACCAAAGATAATACGCCTGACGACTCGTAGGAGAGAGACCTTGTATATTCGCACACTCGTAAATGTGTAAATTGAACGAATTTTTTACTTAGCTGAATTTACGTCACCTTCTACACTTACACGCCAATGATTAACACTTGCAGAGTCAGTTACCACAGTCTAAATTGCAAAAAATGTGGAGCACTAACAAAGCATGGCATCCACTTGGGGCAGCAAACAATCAATGCCTAATCTAATTTTCTTTGTCACTTCGAGACCTTTTCATTGATGTGTTAAAGTACTGTGTGAAAAAAGCTGCATAAATATTCAGCCAGATGTTGATAATATTTCAAAATGGTGCAAAGATTGGCAACTTACTTTAAATGTTCAGCAATGCAAAGTCATGCACTTCACAAATAAAAAAAAGAAAATGTAATATCCTGTGATTATGTAGGTAGTGGGGAGCAGGTGCGGCAATTAAATAATCACTTGCACTCCAGTCACTTACTACAAATACTTTTATTCTCGTAGCGTATACACAATTTGCTTAGCATAGAGAGCGCACTACAGAGAACTGATCTGGCAAAGATACAGTTGTTCTTGCAGCGGTAGGGCAGCGATATTACCGAGAGGGGGGTGGGGGTGGGGGTGGGAGGTAGAGCCAGTGGCTCTACATCCCCACAGAGCCATCCCCCCCCCCCCCAAAAAAAATGTGCAGAGCACAGTGACTGATGTACATCATGGTGCATTGACCTGCTGGCGACAGTGAGAGTTGACATAGCATTGTCCACCAGGTGTCTGGGCAGCCATAAAGGTTGGCTGGCCTGTGGCATCAGCAGCAGTGCAGGGGCAGTGGTGGTATCCATTAGATGTTGGTGGCTGGTGGTGCGTCGTCCAGTGAGGCTGTTGGTCCGCCCCTGGCAGTGTCCAGGGTGTCAGTCATCGTTATGAAGTGCTCTGGGACTTCCGAAGAAAGAATGGATTTCAGATCTGTTGTGTCGATTGCAGGCAGAAGGGGCGTGGAGTGCTCCAGTGACCTCGAGACCTTGCTGTAGCCAGACTGTCTATTGTCGTTTTTTTTTCTTTTTTTTTTGCCCTGACCACAATTAGTGAGTCCTACAGTGTTACGGAAATGTCTTCTGGGAGGTAGTCTCACACATCTAGGCTGACTGTAAATTGACTTGAGGAGCCTGGAGCTAGGGCCAGTGGAGGGCAAACACTGGGTGTGTCTGCTGGAGTCCACACTGGTTTTAGGTGGTTTAGTGACACTGTTGTCATTTTTCCAGCTTGCTAGATATCAAAAGTGTTTGTCTCTCATTTCAACACCTCGTACAAGCCACTGTATGCAGGGAGGGCCGGTTTGACAGTGTCAGTCCTGAGTATGACATGTGTATATGATTGGAGGTCCTTGTGCACAGAGGCAGTCGGTTTGGCGTGGTGGGATGCAGACGTGGTGGATGCGGTCCCTGACATGTTTTACTACATCCATCAGGTTGACATCCACAGTGTCAGTAGTTTGTGATACGAACTCTGCTGGGAGCGTGATCGGTTCCCCACAGAGCACATCTGCCACCGAGGCGTCTTCTTTGTAGGCAGCTCGTATGCCCTGCAGCACCCACACAACAGGCTGCATCCACTCCTGGTCGTGGCATATGAGTGCTATCTTGAGGATGTGGTGCCACCATTCCACTAGTCCATTGGATAGAGAATGGTAGGCCATCATGTGGAACCAGTGGCACCCACAGAGGCAGCGGAGCTTGGAGAATAGGGCCGACTCAAACCACCAGTTGTCAGCGTCAGAGACTCTGGGCAGCCAAAGCATGCAATCCATTGTGTTATGAAAGCTTGGGTGACAGTGTCGGCCGAGATATTAGTCAGAGGTGTGGCCTCCACCCATCGAGTTGTCCTGTCTATGGTTGACAAGATGTACTTGTCTCTGTTTGAAACTGGGACTGGCCCCACCAGGTCTATGTGGACATGTTGGAAATGGGCGTTTGGAATGGGGAATTTCCCGAAGCATGGTTGGGCATGATGTTTGTATCCCACGGTGATCAGTGGCATGCCGGTGCGAGCATAACTCGGTATTTTGTGGCATGGTTGAAAAGACCACTGTAGGTAGTGGGGAGTGGGCACGGTAATTATGACAACAGATAATCACTCACACTCCTCTCACCATGAATACTTTTATTCTCACAGCACATACACAATGTGAATAGCATAGACCACATACCACAGAGAACTGATATGGCAAAAATACAGTTGTTCTTGCTGTGGCAGGACAGCAATATTATTGGGGAGTAGAGCCAGTGGTCCTACATCCCCACAACTATAACATCAGCGAATCACTGTTGGAATCGGCCAATTCATACGAATACCTGGGTGTAACACTTTGTAGGGATATGAAATGGAGTGATCACATAGCCTCAGTCATGGGTAAAGCAGGGGGTAGAGTTCAGTTTCCTGGTAGAATATTGAGGAAGGGCTATCAGTCTAAAAAAGAAGATTTCTTACAAATCACTCAAGCGACCCACCCAGAATATTGCTCAAGTGTGTGGGGCCCCTACCAAATAGGCCTAACAAGGGATATTGAACTTATACAGAGAAGGGCAGCACAAATGATCACAGATTTGTTTGATCCATGGGAGAGTGTCACGGAAATACTGAAGGAACTGAACTGGAAGAATCTTGAAGATAGACATAAACTATCCCAACAAAGTCTGTTAACAAAGTTCCAATAACCAGCTGTAAATGATGACTCTATGGATATACTATAAACGCCTACATATTGCTCACATAGGGATTGTGAGGATAAGATTGGAATAATTGCTGTGCGCAAAGAAGCATTCAAACATCCGTTCTTCCCATGCTCCATACGTGAATGGAACAGGAAGAAACCCTAATAACTGGCACAATGGGACATACCGTCTGCCATGCACTTCATGGTGGTTTGCAGAGTATAACTGTAGATGCAGATCAGCATCTGTGTCTACCCATCAACTCTTTACAGACACGACTGGTCCCTTTTGTATGTGATCTCTCATCTTAGCCACTTGCTCATTTCTGCTACGCGTGCTGTGTGTCTATCAGACTCTCATGAATGCTGCTATGTTCTCTCAGCTGGGCAGCCATACAAGCACTTGCACTTACAATTGCAGCCTTGAGGGCTGTCATCTTACACCACGCAGGACCTAAGCAGCCCCACAAGACTAGTGGCCAAGAGGGCAGACACATTGTTCACTCGGCTGTACAGAATCGTTCAGCTGTGCTATGTACCTTGAGTCAGGAGGTGGAACTGTTTGCAGCAAGACATGCAAGAACATGGAAAGTGCAACAATATCTAGAGCACCATGAACTGTCAGCAAGGCGATTATTGACGTGACTTTCCCTTATACGAAAGCAAAGAGTTGCAAGGCGATACAGCTGCGGCCAGTGAGAACGCCGTACACATGATTGGCACCATGTCATCATTTCTGACGAGTTCCGGTTCTCTGTACAGCATCATGATGGATGTATCCATGTCTACGTCTACATCGGTATACATACTCCACGAGCCACTGTATGGTGCATGGTGGAGAGTACCTCATACCACTAACAGTCATTTGCCTTCCTGTTCCACTCGCAAACAGAGCAAGGGAAAATTGACTATTTATAGAAAAAATCTGCATAAATGAATTCTACATTCAACACATTAATCTGTCAAAATAGTAAATTAATTAATATTAATCAATAACATAAAAATATGCCTTTCTTTGAGCCCTGATTTCTCTTATCGTATCTTCATGGTCTTCGTGCGAAATGTATGTTGAAGGTAGTAGAATCGTTCTGCAGCCGGCCCCAAATACTGGTTCTTTAAAATTCCGCAATAGTGTCTCACGAAAAGAACATCGCCTTCACTCCAGGGATTCCCATTTCAGTTCACAAAGTATCTCCATAACATTTGCATGCTGATCTATCCCACTGGTAACAAATCTAGCAGCGTCGCCCTGGATTGCTGTAATCTGACCTGTTGGGGATCCCAAACGCTTGGGTATGAGTAAAAAATGGGTGGCACTAGTGTTCTATATGCGATCTCCTTTATAGATGAGCAATAGTTTTACAAAATTCTCCCAATAAAAAGAAGTCAGCCATTCGTCTTTCCCACTGCCAACTTGACATGCTCGTTCCATTTCATACTGCTTTGCAATGTTATGCCTAGATATATAACTAATGTGACTATCAAGCAGCACACTACTAATGCTGTCTTCTATTTTTTCCTATTCATCCCCATTAACTTATATTTTTCTTCATTTAGAGCAAGCTGCCATTCATCGCACCACCTAGAAATTCTGTCTGCACCATCTTGAATCCTCCTACAGTCATTCAATGACGACACCTTCTCGTGCACCACAGCATCATCAGCAAATAGCAGTAAATTGCTGCTCACCCTCTTCATCAGATCATTTATATATATAGAGGGTAACAGCAGTCCTACAGCATTTCCCTGGGACACTCCTCACGAAACCTTTACTTCTTTTGACCATTCGCTGTTGAGGATAACATACTGGGTTCTATTGCTTAAGAAAACTTCGAGCCACTCACAAATCTGGGAAAATAATCTGCATGCTTGGACCTTCATCAACAGTCTGCAATGGAGCACCACATAAAATGATTTCTGGAAATCTAGGAATATGGAATCTGCATGTAGCCCTTCATATGTGGTTCACAAGAGGAGAAGAGAGGAAGATGACTTTCGCACGAGTGATACTTTTTAAATCCGTGCGGATTTGTGGATAGAAGCTCTTCTGTCTTGAGGAAATTTATTACATTCGAAATGAGAATGTGTTAAAGAACTCCTCAGCAAACCGATGTTACAGATATTGGTTTGTAATAATGTGGGTCCATTCTTTTACCTTTCCTATATATATAGGAGGCAGCTGTACTTTTTTCCAGTCACTTGGTACCTTGCGCTGAGCGAGAGATTCTCAATGAAAGCAAGCTAAGTAAGAGACCAATGTTGCAGAGTAATCTCTGTAAAACAGAACTGGGATTTCACCTGTACCTAATGACTTACTTGTTTGCAACTCTTTCTGTTGCCTCTCTATTCTAGGGATGACTGTTTCTATGTCCTCCATGCGGGAGACTGTTCCAACCTCCTGCATAAATAACTTTCTTAAAGATGAAATTTAAAAGTTCAGCTTACCTTTTGCCGTTTTCTATTGCGTCCCCAGACTGGTCGATGAGTGACTGGATAGAAACTTTTGACGCACTTAGTGATTCTATGTAAAACAGGTTTTTTTTTTTTTTTTTTTTTTTTTTGCGTTCTCGGCAAGAACTTTCGCTAAGGTATGAAGATAGAAGTCGTTGTATGCTTCACCCATCGATCTTCTTAGGGATGTACGAATTTCTACTAATTTTTGCCAATCAACATTTGCGCGTTCTCTTTTGAACCAAGAATGCAACAGTCTCTCCTTGAACAGGATTTTCCAAATTTTATTATGAAACCGTGATGGAATCAGTTTAAATTGTGACTTTACTTCCTCTGAGTCTGCCAAACTAGAACTAAATGGTGTCCATTCATTGTCGTAGTAGGATGCTAATAACTGTTTATCTGCTTTTTGTAGCGTAAATACTATCCCAGACTTCTTGATGGATTTATCAACTTTAATAACCATCATCATTATAATGACATATGAGCACTAATCCCTGTCTCTATACTGACAATATTGACAAGGTCAGGCCTGTTAGTAGCTACATGGTCTAAATATTTCCACTGCATGTGGGTTGTCTAACTAGTTGCTCAACGCAGTTTTCAGAAAACGTGTTCGCAAGGACTTCACAAGACTGTCTGTCCATACCACCTGCAATGAATCCATAGACGTCCCAGTCTATACTGGGCAGATTAAAGTCCCCTCCAACTAATATTTCATTACCTGGGTGTTGACGCACTACTGTGCGTAGATTTTCTTTGAATGGTTCTAGAACTGTTTTGGTGGAATCAGGTGGTCAGTAAAAAGATCCAATAATTAACTTGAGTTCACCTAAGCCTACTACGCATATTCAGATGTCTGGAGGCTTCAAGGAGAGTGAGCACAGCCAAATTACGTTCATCTCTGACATTTAGTGGCTGTGCCCTATCTGTAAGATTGTGATGCTATTTTTTGACAAGACAATGGATAACCACACACTGCAAATGCTGTTCTGATCCTCCTCCATACACAGGGGTACTCGACCGTTGCCCTGATTAGTGCATTCTCCAGCACACTCTCTCTCTCTCTCTCTCTCTCTCTCTTTCTCTCTCTCTCTCTCTCTCTCTGTCTCCCTCTCTTTCACTGAAAAATCTGGTGATTGGCTTCCAGGAGAATGGCATGCCACCACTTGTCAGACACTGTAGTTGATGAAGTCTAGCATGGATTCGAAGCAGTCGAATGATGTAGTTGTATCCATCATCCAAGCTCCATTTGACTCTACGACCAGTTGGGCTAGCTCCATTGTTGCTGCCAGAGGCTGTAGCTCTCTGCACTAACATTTGCACCCTATATCCACCTAGATCACCAACCAATTTACTCATGTATTCTTCCTATGATACTGTGGGTATTACATGGCGTAGAACCATAATGACACACTTTTGGAGTCAGAATGAACGTTATCAAGGGAAAGAAAACTGGCGTTCTACGGATCGGAGCGTGGAATGTCAGATCCCTTAATTGAGCAGGTAGGTTAGAAAATTTAAAAAGGGAAATGGATAGGTTAAAGTTACATATAGTGGGAATTAGTGAAGTTCGGTGGCAGGAGGAACAAGACTTTTGGTCAGGTGAATACAGGATTATAAATACAAAATCAAATAGGGTTATGCAGGAGTAGGTTTCATAACGAATAAATAAAATAGGAGTGCGGGTAAACTACTAAAAACAGCATAGTGAACGCATTATTGTGGCCAAGATAGACACGAAGCCCACGCCTACTACAGTAGTACAAGTTTATATGCCAACTAGCTCTGCAGATGATGAAGAAAAATGGCTCTGAGCACTATGGGACTCAACATCTTAGGACATAAGTCCCCTAGAACTGAGAACTACTTAAACCTAACTAACCTAAGGACATCACACACACCCATACCCGAAGCAGGATTCGAACCTGCGACCGTAGCAGCCCGCGGTTCCGGACTGCAGCACCAGAACCGCACGGCCACCGCGGCTGGCAGATGATGAAGAAATTGATGAAATGTATGATGAGACAAAAGAAATTATTCGTGTAGTGAAGGGAGACGAAAATTTAATAATCATGGGTGACTGGAATTCAACAGTAGGAAAAGGAAGAGAAGGAAACGTAGTACGTGAATATGGATTGGGGCTAAGAAATGAAAGAGGAAGCCGCCTGGTAGAATTTTGCACAGAGCACAACTTAATCATAGCTAACACTTGGTTCAAGAATCATGAAAGAAGGTTGTATACATGGAAGAACCCTGAAGATACTAAAAGGTTTCAGATAGATTATATAATGGTAAGACAGGGATTTAGGAACCAGGTTTTAAATTGTAAGACATTTCCATGGGCAGATGTGGACTCTGACCACAATTTATTGGTTATGAACTGTAGATTAAAACTGAAGAAACTGCAAAAAGGTGGGAATTTAAGGAGATGGGATCTGGATAAACTGAAAGAACCAGAGGTTGCACAGAGTTTCAGGGAGAGCATAAGGGAGCAATTGACAGGAATGGGGGAAAGAAATACAGAATGGGTAGTTTTGAGGAATGAAATAGTGAAGGCAGCAGAGGATCAAGTAGGTAAAAAGAGGAGGGCTAGTAGAAACCCTTGGGTAACAGAAGAAATACTGAATTTAATTGATGAAAGGAGAAAATACAAAAATGCAGTAAGTGAAGCAGGCAAAAGGGAATACAAACGTCTCAAAAATGAGATCGAAAGGAAATGCAAAATGGCTAAGCAGGGATGGCTAAAGGACAAATGTAAGGATGCAGAGGCTTATCTCACGAGGGGTAAGATAGATATGGCCTACAGGAAAATTAAAGAGACCTTTGGAGAAAAGAGAACCACTTGTATGAATATCAAGAGCTCAGATGGAAATCCAGTTCTAAGCAAAGAAGGAAAAGCAGAAAGGTGGAAGGAGTATATAGAGGGTCTATACAGGGGCGATGTTGTTGAGGACAATATTATGGAAATGGAAGAGGACGTAGATGAAGATGAAATGGGAGATATGATACTGCGTAAAGAGTCTGACAGAGCACTGAAAGACGTAAGTCGAAACAAGGCCCCGGGAGTAGACAACATTCCATTAGAACTACTGACAGCCTTGGGAGAGCCAGGCCTAACAAAACTCTACCATCTGGTGAGCAAGATGTATGAGACAGGCGAAATTCCCTCAGACTTCAAGAAGAATATAGTAATTCCAATCCCAAAGAAATCAGGTGTTGACAGATGCAAAAATTACCGAACTATCAGTTTAATAAGTCACAGCTGCAAAATACTAACGCGAATTCTTTACAGACGAACAGAAAAACTGGTAGAAGCTGACCTCGGGGAAGATCAGTTTGGATTCTATAGAAATATTGGAACACATGAGGCAATACTGACCCTACAACTTATCTTAGAAGAAAGATTAAGGAAGGGCAAACCTACGTTTCTAGCATTTGTAGACTTAGAGAAAGGTTTTGACAATGTTGACTGGAATACTCTCTTTCAAATTCTGAAGGTGGCAGGGGTAAAATACAGGGAGCGAAAGGCTATTTACAATTTGTACAGAAACCAAATGGCAGTTATGAGAGTTGAGGGACATGAAAGGGAAGCAGTGGTTGGGAAGGGAGTGAGACAAGATTGTAGCCTCTCCCCGATGTTATTCAATCTGTATATTGAGCAAGCAGTAAAGGAAACAAAAGAAAAGTTCGGAGTAGGTATTAAAATCCACGGAGAAGAAATAAAAACATTGAGGTTTGCTGATGACATTGCAATTCTGTCAGAGACAGCAAAGGACTTGGAAGAGCAGTTGAACGGAATGGACAGTGTCTTGAAAGGAGGGTATAAGATGAACACTGACAAAAGAAAACGAGGATAATGGAATGTAGTCAAATTAAATCAGGTGATGCTGAGGGAATTAGATTAGGAAATGAGACACTTAAAGTAGTAAAAGAGTTTTGCTATTTGGAGAGCAAAATAACTGATGATGGTCAAAGTAGAGAGGATATAAAATGTAGACTGGCAATGGCAAGGAAAGCGTTTCTGAAGAAGAGAAATTTGTTAACATCGAGTATCGATTTAAGTGTCAGGAAGTCGTTTCTGAAAGTATTTGTATGGAGTGTAGCCATGTATGGAAGTGAAACATGGACAATAAATAGTTTAGATAAAATGAGAATAGAAGCTTTCGAAATGTAGTGCTACAGAAGAATGCTGAAGATTAGATGGGTAGATTGTGGTGTCACCGCCAGACACCACACTTGCTAGGTGGTAGCTTTAAATTGGCCGTGGTCCATTAGTACATGTCGGACCCGCGTGTCGCCACTGTCAGTAATTGCAGACCGAGCGCCACCACACGGCAGGTCTAGAGAGACGTACTAGGACTCGCCCCAGTTGTACGACGACTTTCTTTCCTGACAAGGCAACCGTTGGTTGCGAAAGCTAGAATTTTTTGTGTGTATGTTTGTGTTTGTTTGTGTGTCTATCGACCTGCCAGCGCTTTTGTTTGGTAAGTCTCATCATCTTTCTTTTTTTATATATATATATATATATATATATATATATATATATATATATATATATATATATATATATATATATATTCACACAAGCACCTCTCACACACCAGCTACAGTGCCCAGAGACAGTGCATACATGTGCATTAGTCGTGCTTGTGTGAACATGTGTGTGTGTTTTCTACTTCAGAAGAAAGTTTTTGTCCAAAAGCTTAACATTTTAGCCGTCTTTTCCATTGTGCCTGTCTGTGACTCAATGCCTCCTCTGTGTGGTGAGTACCACTCTATCCTTTCCATATTGTTTTATTCCAAACAGGGATTCTTTAGGAAGACGTCAGGCCTTTCAGTTTGTGTGGCATGTACTGTTTCACAAACTGTAAACGCAAAAGCATGAAAAGAATCTTCCCCAAAAACATTGTTCACTTTGAAGGTGAGCTGCAACAAGAAAATTACCGGGTAAGAGACTTGATTGTAATTAAATAAAATGGAGTTTTCCTAGCAAGGGGGCACATGATGGCATCCATAGGCCCTAAAGTTTGTCTTGGTTTGCTGCAAGTACAATGACCATAACTTAAGTAAATGGGTCAGTTTAGAAAGGACACAGCGGCACCAGCTTCAAGGAGTAACTTCACTGGGCGTTTGTCTACGAATTCATCTAAGTATACTTGCTGGACTGCATTCTGAGAAGTCTGCACATTGGTATATTTATCACTCACTTCATTCACTTTCATACATTAGGGCTTATTTTTGGAAGAGTTGCTAAAATATACGTTTTTCAAATGTCCCTTTTTGGCATACTTGTGACATGTTGCACCCCAGTGGAGTCATGGAGTCATGCACTGCATGTGTGGTGAAGGAAGCAACATTTTCAGCTAAGAAACAATGAGGGCTGCCACTGATGGGGCCCATTGCCACTGCTATAATTGTTGATGGAATCATCTGGGAGGTGGGAAAGATGAGGGTCCTACCAGCATTACATCTGGCATGTCTGTTGTTAGAGAGCTGAGTACAAAACAGCAATTCCTACATAATCTGTGTAGCTCAGTGGCCCAGTCTACATGAGATTGAATGGGGTTGTTTTTCAACTGTCAAAATTCAAACATGGCACTAATAGCATGTTTCTTCATTTAAAAATACTGACCACATAAGATGACTCATAGCTGTGGAAAAGGATTGTTAGTGACTGACCACCAGAACACCAAAAATTGAGATGAAACTAATGATGGAGTAAGAACTAAAATGAGGGTAAGTGAAACAGTGACAGATAGAACTGAAAGAAAATCATTAAACTAGTATAGGCATTTGGTGAGAATGCCAGATGGCAAACGGAAACCACCTGACAGACAAACATGACAGACCACGACATCCTTGGAATGATCACATCAACAAAATAACGGAGCATCCTAGTGTACACAAGAAGAGTGCCCCAAATAGAGGGGCTTGGTAGAAAATAACAGGAATACAGCAATATGTTGTTTTCAATTGATCTTTTTATTAGTTAGTCCTGTAATGATATTTGTAATGCTTTCAGGGTGAGTAAATGGCTCCAGTTCTTCTTTGTAACTTTATTGCTTCTGGTAAATCAACTTCATAAGGGCCCCGTATTGACAAACAATACTCAAGAATTAAATAGGTGGTAAATAAAGGGATGCCTCGGGACAGCCCATTTTTCACTGGTATGAGTGTGAGGGTGCAGAATGGAGATAAATATGCTAACAATACATAGAGTAGGTTAAAAAAGTGAATGAATAATAAGAACTGCAGCAACTAAGTTGGTTCAGCCACATTAAGCTTCACTGTCTTTTAGTTCTTCGTTTTTGACCTTAATACCATGAATTGCACTAGACCTTAAGTTTTATTGTTAGAGACATGTTAACTTTCTGGAAAAAAGTAGATTCTACTGCAATAGGAAGTCAGATTGGAAAATAATGTTTATAATGAAACTGCAGCAAAAAAATTTACCATGAAATAATTCATGATATGATATTGGTAAGTTATGTGAAGTTCTTAAACTTTCCAACATGTGTCAAGAAGTTTACTTGAAAGCATATTTGTCCTTGAAATGGATCAGCACTAGAAGGTGTGACAAACATCAGTTGGAAGATAGAGGTCAATCGATACTTATCAAGATCACAGTAGAGATAAATGATTTTGATTGCAGCTTACATAAATGTTTCCAGCCAGATAACTGTATGCTCCATTTCAGAGTAGGAACACCACTTCATTCAGCAGCAGAAGATATAAGCAGTCATACACTTATCAGCCACTCAGTCAGGTGTCAACTGTGCTGCTGCAATGATGTTCAGTTGATCTGCTTCATCTGTAAATGGTGAGTTGAACACTGCACAAACCAAAAACAATATTCTTGTGGAACTACATACTTATCTCTTCTAATGAAGTTACTTGTTTTGCAAAATTTCAATGTTTTGTCAAAGCTGTTGGTCTGAAATCTTAACTGAGTTACTGTCATATACATATCAGCATCACAGTGTTAAACAACCAAATACTCGTAGCATATAATACAGAAGGAAAATCATTCAGTATATAGTAATTACATAGTTATTTCTTTGTTCTCAGCTCTTCTATTTGATTCTACAGTAAAGAAAGCACTTTATTGTAAACTTAGCAATGTATGTAGGTGTACATCTTATCTTCACTTCATTTAAAGTTTAGCTGGACATCAAGTCAATGTAACATTTGGGTTGTCATTTATCTCCTTTTTTGTATCCTTTTATCAAACAGTACAAGTAACCAAGTGATTGCAACTGAAGCCTCATAAAAGTTGTTCATACCATGATGATTTTCAGGTAGGGTGAAACAAAATCAGTGAAACAGAGAGAAGCAAGTGATAAATAAATTATTCTGAAGACAGTAAAAAGGAACATCATGACAAAAGCCAACTTTGTCATAAAACACAAGGGTGAAGATTATGATATCGGAAAATTTCTCCATTTTCACCCTGGAGGCACTAACACTGTTGCTCCTTATAGAGGGAAAGAGATTAGTCACAAATTGGATGAAATACATCATGCTCCATCAGCATATTACATGATGAAAGACTACAAAGTGAAGAAAGGGGAAGGAGATGACTTAGAGGTAAGAATAGTAGGATTAGTTATTTATATATAATCCAGAATCTCACATTTTCATGAAAATACACAATCATGATGCTCATTGTTTCATTTATATCTATAGAAAATTGGCATAGAAGACATGATAAATACCACCTCACACTCTTCATATATGTGCTGAATATTACATAGTAGTCTGCACTGATACTGCAAATTCTATTTCCAAAGGCACTGAATTTTATAAAGTCCTCTATGATTTGGATTACCTTCAGCATTATTAATTATGAACTATTACAGTATAATATATAACATTACTTCTACAACATTGCTTTTAGTGTGAATATATATTCCAAATACAATGTATTTTTCTTTTTTTCTTGTGTTGTGAACCAAACACAATTATTTTTTAACTGCAGTATTTTAATAGAAACAATTCTCATGCAGAGCTTATGTACATGATAGTTACAATTAGGATGGTTCTGAACAAATCATTCCTTTTTTTTACTGAAGCCACTTTCCCATTCTCAATTGGAGTTTCTTGCAGTACTTAATAACTTTCCTCTGTAAAGTGTTATTGATTCCTATAACCTCTAACTTTTTTGTATTTTATTAATTTTTTTCATTTATAAACTTACTAATCATCATTCTGTAAATTTGTACTAACTCATTCCATAACCAAGTAGCTATGGCTCACATGGTCATGGACAAATAAATATGGATTAGTTCTGCACAAAGTAAAGTATGAGGGCTATCCATAAAGCAATCTCCATTTATTAAAAAAAAAAAAAAACATGAACAAAGTTACAGAATTTGTTTTGCAATACTGTGAATGTACACACTCCAATTTATTTTTCCACATACTTTCCAGCCACAGTGAGAATTTGTTGTAGCCTTTGACAAGCTCTGCAAGTTCACAATCATAGAATTCTGCCACCTGTGACTGAAGCTGCTATGTTGCTTGGTTACAACTTCCCTTTGTACAGAAACGCACAAATAATCTGCTTAAAATGAACACAAAGCTCCACGATGTTGAATCCATGTTTTCTCTAATTCTTTTGCCAATCAAATCAATCAGATCTGCCCTTGCAATTCTCATTAGTGAGAAAAGTGGCTGACCAAAATCATAAACGCTTTGCTTGATTAATGGAAAGGTTAGAGAAAACCACAAATTCACCACTGCAGAGATTTCAGAGATTTATGTTCATTTTTCATGGATTATTTATACTCTTCTATACAAAGGGGAGTTGGAAATCCACACTGTAGATTTCCTTCAGGCACAGATACGACTGCAGAATTTCAGAGCTCGTCAAACACTATGAAAATGTCTCAATGCAGATGGAAACTATGTGGAAAAATAAATTAGAGTGTGTACTTTCACAGCATTGTAAAACAAATTCCGTAACTTCATTCATTTTTTTTTAAAAATAAATGGATTTAACTTCATGAACTGAACAGAGAAATGAGGATAACAAACTGATCAGTCCTATATTATAATACCAAAATTACCTTCACAATGTTTCCGCACAGTATATTGAATCTCAACACTACCCTACTACAGTAACATTCTGGAAGTGGATTCCTCAAAAATACAAGGTCTTTTCAAAAAATTCAAGAGCTTTGTGCACAAATTTTTTCTGCACTTACCTTTTACTTATTGTGTATGGTCTCCTTTGAAATACTCTCCTCCACAATTGATACTCTGCTGCCAGTGCCTTTTGCACTTCCAGAAGCAATTTCGGAATGCCTCTTGCTCGATCACATGGAGTTCTGTCTAATAATCCTCTTTTATCTTGACTATAATTGAAAATCTTCACCCTTTCAACAGGGTTTTCAACTTTGGAAATAAAAAAATGTCCACACGGGCCAGGTCTGGAAAGTATGGAGAATGAGGCAGCACAGTGATTTCGTTTTTTGTGCAATGTGCAGGTGCATTATCGTGATGCAACAGTGATTTCGTTTTTTGTGCAATGTGCGGGTGCATTATCGTGATGCAAAAGTCATGAAATGCTCACCACATTTCAGGTCTTTTCCTTGTCATATTTTCTAGCAGGCGTTGCAACACATCTCAATTGTAAAATCAATTAACAGTTTGTCCCTGTAGCATGAATTCATGATGAACTAATCCTCCAAAGCCAAAGAAAACTATCAGAATGGCTTTTACATTTGACCTGACCTGATGAGCTTTTTTTTGGTCTTCGTGAACCTTTCCTGATCCACTGTGAAGACTGAACTGTGGTCAACATCATAACCATAGACCCACATCCCATCACCAATTATGATTTTCTTAAAGAACATCTCATTCTCATTTGTGCGATCCAAAAGCTCTTCATAGATTGTGAAGGTCTTCCTGGTCTTCACTCATGAGCTATGGGATGAACTTGGTGGCAAGACGATGCATTCCAAGATGCTGTATCAGGATTTCATGACTTGATCCAACTCAAATGTTACATTCTACTGCAGCCTCTCAGTCAGTCTTTGATTGGCACACACAATTTCGTTGATGTTCCTGACATGAGTGTTGTTGGTAGATGTCAAAGGGCATCCTGAACGAGGGTCATCTTTAACTTCCATACGAACCTTTTTAAGAAGTGGGAACCATTTGTAACACCAAGTGTGGCTTAAGCCCTCATCACCATAGGCTTCCTGCATCACTTGATGTGCTTCTGTAAAGGTTTTCCTGAGTTTCACACAAAATTTAAATCAGACAGATTGCTCCTCTAAATCTGACATCTCGAAATTCACAAACTGTGTGACACAACATTCTACTCAGTACAGCACTGAAAAATAACTAACAGACATACAACAATGAAACTTCCAGCAGTTACACATTAAGCACAGGTGTGTGCAGGGATGCCAGCCACAATTTGCTCCAACACACCATTGCCACAAAATTACAAATGTTCTGGAATTTTTTGAACAGACCATGTCAATGGTCTTCCACAAATATGCCTGTATTTCATCACCTGTCACGGTGCGGAGTATTTCTAGAAGAAAGGAGTATACAGAATGAGGTGATAGTAAGGACCACATGGAACAGAAAGCATAATGTAAACATTTGCTCTCCTTTCAAAGCAATTTTAAAATCATAGTGTTAGCCATGTTTATCATATGACTTCACATATAATCTAGTAGACATGCTTACACAGTCTGCATATGAGGATAGGTATTACCTTCCTAGCTTGAGTTAGAATGTATGAAGAAATTTTTTGGTGTAGGTTTAATTCTGTATTTCTTATATATGGAAGTGATCTTTGCTATTTTCCACTCCTCACACACACACACACACACACACACACACACACACACACACACGAGACAATTTAATCCATAAACTTACCTAGCATTTATGGACTACGAAAAAGCATTTGACAGAACTCACAGAGACAAGCTATGGCCAATAATGGAAAATAGAGAAATCCCTAAACATCTGATCTGAGTCACGAAAACCCTATATAAGAAAACCAGAACGGGTTTGACACATGTAAGGGATTAACACCTGGAAAACAAACAAATCAAGGAATAAAACAAGGGTGTAGTTTGTCACTTATATTACTTAATATCTATGTAGATGACGAGACCAGGGAATGGAAAAAAGATAGAACACCATCACGCATAAAGGAAGAAACACAATGTTAGTTGTGGTTGATCAAGTTAGCATATAAGACCATGTAGATAAATTACAAATGGCATTCCATAAGCTAAATGGAGTGCAGGCTACAATCTGACTACATCTCTAAATAAAGTAAAACCACAGCCTTTTTAGGAACTCATCTAGCATGAACAAAAATAGTCCTCAATAATAAACCAATCAAACAGGTAGCCCATTTCAAATATTTTGAATGTGACATATCAAACAATCATGATATGGATCTGCAGAAAATAATTAATACTTACCAGTGTAATGCTGCACAATAAGAACACTTACTGGTAACAAAGGAAGAGTCATAACTTAAATTTTATAAAGTCATGGCAATTCCTACTTTATTATGTGAGGCAGGAAGTTGGATGCTGAGAAAGAAAGATTTACAGCAAGTACAAGCATCAGAAATGAAATTTCTAAGCTCTGTGAAAGGCTGATTTAGGGAAGATAAAACTAGAAATGAGGTAATAAAAGAAGAATTAGGAACCCAACCAATAACCCAAAAGGCAACCAAATACAAAAAGAAAGGAGAGAACATGTGTGTCGTATGTCATAAGGACTTCCTAAACTAGCAATGGATTATAAACTATGGGAAAAGAGAAGAGTGGGAAGAGGGAAGATGAGATGATGAGCCCACAACATGCTCCAGGCCTAACCCTGGAGTGGCAGAATAAGAAGAGATTTAATTCAATGTCTGACGCTGTAAGTAATTACAAAGATGACATCTTGAGGTGTTGGGGTTCTGCTAGATATCAATGTCATCCATATACAGTTTCCATTCCAGTGTGCCTGACAGTGATCTGGAGTTCTGTTCTCAGCACGGTGCACCTGGTGCTGTCTGGGGTTTGTTCCCTATGTCCACTTTCTCAGTTCTTCTTTTGTTGAATACTGTTGCTGCAACCATTGTGTTTTACCATCTCCAGTGCAGGACACAAGGCTTTGCTGTTGGTGCCCAGTCATGACTCATTATATTTTCTATTATCTTTACCTCCATTCACTCTCTTTTTAACACTGTCCCAGTGTTTGGAGGTCTGTGCTAGAACCCCTGTTTCTTCATAAATCATAGATCAGTTCTCAGCAATAGCTGATTTAGTTGCCTGTCCCAGCAGGGTGTGCCTCTGATGTCCACTATTGTAGTCATTTGGCCAACCCATTAAATGCCACATTGGTAAGGTATATTATAAATTCCTAAATTCCTGGTTTTTGAATGTCAAGGTCATCTTTCACATACCCCAGCAGTCCTCTTGAGCACCAGACTGAAAACAGAAAGTCAGCTCACTGTCAGACACACTGGACTGAAAATTGAACATCTCAGGACAATTCTAGTGAGAACAGACTGCAGATGGAGCACCTAGAGCTGACCAGAGAGGGGTATTGGAGCTGTTCCACTCGACTAGCTGTCACAAGTAGCATCTAATGGAGACATCAGTCATGTCAAAATATTGTGCATGGACAACACTGATATGCAGCAGAACACGTGAAACCTCGAGATGTCAACAGATTGTGAGGAAGGACAGAAGAATTGTCTACACACACACACACACACACACACACACACACACACACACACAGTGGGTCAACACAATGTAACTCAACAGTGTTTGCAATGAAAACACTAGGTTTTCTGTTTGAGAGTGCCAACATGGTTTCATGTACAATAAAAAGCTATGCAGTACACTTCTTTCTAGTGGCCTTCAACAAGATGTATGAATATGGGGTCTTTCCTGTGCTGAGACCACATTGTTAATAAGATGTGAATTAAGAGAAGAAAATTCTCACAATCAATGCAGCCCAATGAATAGCTGTAGAAAGGTTTCTACACAGCTGTATGTTCCATACCATACTGCCCTCTTCAAGACAGCCAGCAATTCTTGTGCAGACCCATGTGATGCCTACTTGCTACAAAGCTATCGTAAATCCTCCCTGTGGTGTTTGAAAAATTGACAACTTTCTGGATCCAAGGATACTCACAACATCTGCTGCATTCATCATCCTCTCTCTCATAAGTATTTTTAATGTCAGCAGATATTAGGACGCAATGTTATGTTGTTGTTGTTGTGGTCTTCAGTCCTGAGACTGGTTTGATGCAGCTCTCCATACTACTCTATCCTGTGCAAACTTCTTCATCTCCCAGTACCTACTGCAACCTACATCTGTGTGGTGTAATTAAAACCTAGTCTGTGATGGAACAAAACCTAGTCTACTGTTTTGTCTGTCATATAGCCTGTATGGTATTGTCTTGTCTAAGCCAGCATTGTATGCAACCCATGTTTTCTGTAGAAGAAAATATATGACATCTGGGAACCAATGGAAACCACCTAGAACATTTTTTTTACATGGGCAATGAAATCAAGCGAAGTGCAGGGGTTGAAAAGAATCCCCAATAAACTGGAAGGAATTAAGAAGTTTTAACAGTCAGTATCAACGTCGACCATTGGCGGAAAACCATACTACATCTGACCAAAAGCACAGAGCAGGCAACTAACACTGGAACTTCAGAAGAGAGGAGACTGAACAATTAAAAATGGCTGCCTATACAGAAATCTATTTAGTTATTTTTCTGAGACCACTTGTTGGTGTTCTGCTGAATTTTCCATTCTACAGCTGCACAAAAAGTTGGCATGTACCTATGTCCACTGATGGCACTTTGTTGGTAGATGCAAAGTATATCAATGTGCTGAATGACCAGACAGCTCAATGCCTGACATGTTTATGGCTTCAGTCTGAGAGATAAAACTCATGAAGTAGGTAATGAAATTACCTGCCTGCACAGAATTCTCCCATTCCACCAAGACCAGCACCTCACTCAGCTGTTCAATAAGCATTTGTTAAGTGCACATGCACCTGAATTTAAGGTCTCGCATGAAATAATTGTTATACAAGCTCTGTTAGAAAAATTCTGGAACTTTCTTCACAAAATTTTCCTGTGCTTACCTTTTACTTAATGTGCATGATCTCTTTGAATTACTTTCCTCTACACTTGATACACCACTCATAAAGCTGGGTGCAGAAAAATTTCCACTGCCACTCACAATAAAAGATTATTTATTCATCACATGACTGGTTTCAGGTGTTTATACATTCATGTACATACTTATATGGATGGAGAGTACTGTATAAATACAAAGAAAATTATTTGCTGGTGACTAAGCACATACAAGTGGAACAATTGTAAGACGCAAGGCAGCATTTGTCAAAAGTATATCTGTATTTACATAAAGATGAAGCATCATTATTATAATTACTCTGCGGTGACAGTTTTTCCATTTAGTTGCGAATTTGTTATCATGTGATAATGATAACAAATGTGCAACTAAATGGAAAAACTGTCACCACAGTGTAATAATAATAATAATAATAATAATAATAATAATAATGCTTCATCTTTATGTAAGTAGAGGTATATTTTCGATAAATGCTGCCTTCCCACTTACAATTGTTCCACTTGTATCTGTTTAGTCACCAGAAAATAATTTTCTTTGTATTTGTACAGTGATATCCAGCAATATACACATGTACATGATTGTATAAACATCTGAGGATGAACACACGTCGAAACCCAGTTGTGTGACTAATAAATAATCTTTTGTTGTGCCTGGTAGTGGAAATTTTTCTACACCATGCAAAGGAACAGTCACAGAGTTCAACAGCATCCACTGTGGATAAAATTCACTCCCAAAGCTGTTTATACTTCTGGATGCAATCCTAGTATGTCTGTCACTGGATTGTGTGAAGCACACAATTTGTGAATATTCTTTTAATTGGTGCAAAATTATGAATGTTCCATAAGTTTTTGAACAGACTTCTTCATACAATCAATCTTCCATCTAAGTAAAATGTTCTGCTATGCACTGGGAAATATGTTTATCTGGCAATAAAGTTTTCTGGGATGACATTCTTGTATAAAATTTTATTTTGTATGAAAAGACGATGAAGAATATCTAATATAATAAATTTACCTATCTGTTTCATTTAAAATACACATCAATAGTGGAGTCTTTGTTTTAATGTATGTGGTTCTCTATTAGTTGGATTTCCTTCATGTAATCCATTCTAAACTCTATAAATCTGAGCATTGCCTCCAACAATCTGGAACCTAACAATTTTTCAAAAATTGGTGAAAGGAGATAGAAGCTACTACAGCATTTCTTATTAATGTGGGGCTAGCAAAACATATCATTATATAACTGGAGACCAACATGGCTCCCATCAAAGAATACCACTAGAAATACATCCTAACTTAGTGCTCAATAAATGAGCAAAGATTATATTTCGATCAGTTACAATGTGTGGAGCATCTTGACAAAGAAAGTGCCCGATGACATGAATCTTGTGACCAGATAATAGCTATGTTGTTGTTGTTGTCTTCAGTCTGAAGAGTGGTGTGATGCTGCTCTCTGCCTCTTTTATCCTGTGCAAGCCTGTCCATCTCTGAGTTACTACTGCAACCTACATCCTTCTGTATCTGCTTACTGCATTCATCTCTTGGTCTCCCTCTATGATTTTTACACCTCACATTTCCCTCCTGTACCAAATGGGAGATCCCTTGATCTCTTAGAATGTTTCCTACCAACCCACCCCTTCTTCTTGTTAGGTTGTGCCACAAATTTCTTTTCTCCTCAATTCTATTCAGTACCTCCTCATTAGTTACATGATCTACCCACCTAATCAACACATGTCTACTGCAGCACCACATTTCACTCCCTGTGTTTTACCCCTGCTACCATCAAAATTTCAAAGAGAGTATTGCAGTGAATATTGCCAAAAGCTTTCTCTAAGTCTACAAATGCTCTAAGCATAGGTTTGCCTTTCTTTAACTCTTAGTGTATTGCTATATTTCTCCAGAAACCAAACTGATCTCTCCTGAGGTCTGCTTCTACCAGTTTTCTATTTGTCTGTAAAGAATTCATCTTAGTATTTTGCAACCCTGACTTAGGAAACTGTTAGTCCAGTAGTTTCCACACCTGTCAATACCCGCTTTCTTTTGAATTGGAATTATAGTCTTCTTGAAGTCTGAGGGTATTTCACCTGTCTCATACATCTTGCTCATTAGATGGAAGAGTTTTGTCATGATTGGCTTTCCCTACAGTAGTTCTAATGGATTGTTTACTCCCAGGGCATTGTTTCAGCTTAGGTCTTGAAGTGCTCTGTCAAATTGTTCACACAGTATCATACCTCCCATCTCATCTTCATTTACATCCTCTCTCATTTCAATAATACTGCCCTCAAGTACATTTCCCTTGTATACAATCTCTATATATTCCTTCCACCTTTTACTTTTAAATTCTTTGATTAGAACTGGTTTTCCATCTCAGCTCTTGATGTTCATACAGATGGTTCTCTTTTCTCCAAAGGTCTCTCTAATTTTTCCTGAAGATGATTCCCCCCCCCCCCCCCCCCCCCCCCCCCAGAGATATATGCTTGTAAATCCTTATATTTGTCCTGTGGCCATTCCTGTTTAGCTATTTTGCACTTTTATCAGTCTCATTTTTGAAACATTTGTGTTCCTTTTTGCCAGTTTCCTTTACTGCATTTTTATATTTTCTCCTTTCATCGATTAATTTCAATATCTCCTGTGCTACCCAAGGATTACCAACAGCCCCTTCTTTTTACCTACTTGATCCTCTGCTGCCTTCAGTATTTTATCTCTCAAAGCTACTCATTCCATTTCTGCTGTATTCCCTTCCTGTTCTTATCAACCGTTGTCTAATGCACCCTCTGAAACTCTCAACAAGCTCTGTTTCTTTCAGTTTATCCAGGTTATGTCTTCTTAAATTCCTACTTTTTTGCAGATTCTTCAGTTTTAATCTACAGTTCATGCCAATAAACTGTGGTCAGAGTCCACATCTGCCCTTGGAAATGTGTTATAATTTAAAACCTTTTTCCTAACTCTCTTTATTACCTTTATATAATCTATCTGAAACCTTCCAGTGTCTCCAGGTCTCTTTCATGTATACCACCTTCTTTTATGATTCTTAAACCAAGTGTTAACTTTAAGTAAGTTATGCTCTGTGCAAAATTCTACATGTGGCTTCCTCTTTCATTCATTTCCCCCAGTCCGTATTCAGCTAGTTCTTTACCTTCTCTTCCTTTTCCTTCTATCAAATTCCACTTCCCCTTGACTACGAAGTTTTCATTTCCATTAACTAACTGGATAATTTCTTTTTTATCTCATCATACATTTTTCAGTCTCTTCATCATCTGCAGAGCTAGTTGGCATATAAATTTGTACTATTGTGGTGTCTATGGGCTTTGTGTCTGTCTTGGATACAATGAAGTGTTCACTATGCTGTTCATAGTAACTTAAGCATGTTCCTATTTTTTTATTCATTAGTAAACCTACTCCTGCATTAACCCCATTTGATTTTGCATTTATGAAACTGTATTCACCTGACCAGAAGTCCTGTTTCTACTACCACTGGACTTCTTCACTATCTAACTTTAACCTATCCATATGTAATTTAACCTATCCACTCCCCTTTTTAAATTTTCTAACCTGCCTGGCTGATTAAGCAATCTGACATTCCACGCCAGTTTTGTTTCTCCCCATAATGACATCATCCTGAGAAGTCACCATGCGGAGATCCGAATGGAGGACTATTTTACCTCCAGAATATTTTACTCAAGAGAATGCCATCATCATTTAACCACACACTAGAGCTGCATACCCTCAAGAAAAATTACAGTTGTAGTTTCCCCTTGCTTTCAGCCATACACAGTACCAGCACAGAAAGGCCATTTTGGTTGAAATGCTGCAAGGCCAGACCAATCAATCAGACTGTTGCCCCTGCAATTAGTGAAAACGCTGCTGCATCTCTTCACGATATATTTGTCTGGCATCTCAACAGATATCCCTTCATTGTGTCTGCACCTATAGCTAAGAGCTAATGAAAAATTAATTCAGTACATTTGTTTACTGATGGTCCGTGACCATCTTCAGTGCTATCAATAATAATCACAATTATCATACAAAAGCAGATAAACAGTCTAAACAGTGTTGTGAGCAGAAACTTCTTGAGTTAATGTGTGGTATTGCATTTTTGATAACCAACTTATTGATCCAGTTGTTGTAGTAACAATTCTTGCAGAATCTGTAACTGGACAACTTGAACTATGTTCTTTGAGAACAGGGACTGCAAAATACCTACAAGATGAATCCTGTGCTCATTCTTTATAATTAGAGATCAGGTCTTCAATAACACTGTTGTGGACATTGCATCACTTGTGATGATGGTCACCAAGATCCCCTTTTGTTTCTTCAATACACTATTGTTTGTGGAGTAACCAAAAAGTAAAAGGAAGTAAGGAGTTACTTTCTTACATTTTAAAGGCTTGTTGACACATTGAAAAATAATGTAGGTATCAACTTTGATTAACAACATAGCATTTGTCCATATGAGCTACAAAGTACAGGGTTATTACAAATGATTGAAGCGATTTCACAGCTCTACAATAACTTTATTATTTGAGATATTTTCACAATGCTTTGCACACACATACAAAAACTCAAAAAGTTTTTTTAGGCATTCACAAATGTTCCATATGTGCCCCTTTAGTGATTCAGCAGACATCAAGCCGATAATCAAGTTCCTCCCACACACGGCGCAGCATGTCCCCATCAATGAGTTCGAAAGCATCGTTGATGCGAGCTCGCAGTTCTAGCACATTTCTTGGTAGAGGAGGTTTAAACACTGAATCTTTCACATAACCCCACAGAAAGAAATCGCATGGGGTTAAGTCGGGAGAGCGTGGAGGCCATGACATGAATTGCTGATCATGATCTCCACCACGACCGATCCATCGGTTTTCCAATCTCCTGTTTAAGAAATGCCGAACATCATGATGGAAGTGCGGTGGAGCACCATCCTGTTGAAAGATGAAGTCGGCGCTGTCGGCGCTGTTGGTCTCCAGTTGTGGCATGAGCCAATTTTCCAGCATGTCCAGATACACATGTCCTGTAACGTTTTTTTTGCAGAACTTTAAACCGTGAGATTGCACAAAACACGTTAACTTTTGGTGAATTGCGAATTTGCTGCACGAATGTGTGAGGATTCTCTAACGCCCAGATTCACACATTGTGTCTGTTCACTTCACCATTAAGAAAAAATGTTGCTTCATCACTGAAAACAAGTTTTGCACTGAACGCATCCTCTTCCATGAGCTGTTGCAACCGCGCCGAAAATTCAAAGCGTTCGACTTCCACGGGCTACGTGTGAAACTCGCCTGCACGCGTTCAACCGTTTCTGTGCTCACTGCAGGCCGACCCGTTGATTTCCCCTTACAGAGGCATCCAGAAGCTTTAAACTGCGCATACCATCGCCGAATGGAGTTAGCAGTTGGTGGATCTTTGTTGAACTTCGTCCTGAAGTGTCGTTGCACTGTTATGACTGACTGATGTGAGTGCATTTCAAGCACGACATACGCTTTCTCAGCTCCTGTCGCCATTTTGTCTCACTGTGCTCTCGAGCGCTCTGGCAGCAGAAACCTGAAGTGCGGCTTCAGCCGAACAAAACTTTATGAGTTTTTCTACGTATCTGTAGGGTGTCGTGACCATATGTCAATGAATGGAGCTACAGTGAATTTATGAAATCGCTTCAATCATATGTAATAGCCCTGTATATTGAATACATTGGATTGTCTTTCAACATGAGTAGCAGAGGGAAATTGACAATAAGATAGAAGTAAATACTGGATGAGTGACTATCAGCTGCACTGTCCCCATACCTGTCAGTTTCAGAGAGTTGTAGCTCAGAACCTATTAAGAGAAGAATTACGTTTGTCTGATGTTTTCCCTTCATACATATCAGTATTAGCATCTGTTAATGTACTCCAGTTGCCTCTGGAAATAACTTGATTAACCACTAACAGCGTTATGTCTTTCTATGTTTACTGAAGCCAGTTGACTTCCCAGTGTATTTTGTTATGGTTATTTCATGATGTGTTTCACATATTCATGGACTTTATAACTCCACTCCTGGCAGATAATTATCAGATAACTAGTATATCATTTAAACCTCTTTCTGCCAGATAAGGTTAATATACTGTCAGAGAGCCCATTTTTACTGCTGAACAAACTGACATAGTTCTTTGCAAGAATTTTTTGACAAAGATGACTGAGTGTTTAGAATGTGAATGCCATACTTAGCTTTTGCTTAAGTTAATCTTCTACACTTCACTACTAAATTTAAATTCCTGCCTACCCTGAAGACATCATAAATGGAGAATCCACAAAAATTTGACAAATGTCTCATCCCCCAACACCTGCCTAGTGTTAGAGTAACTGCATCTAATATTGCATATATGAGCTAACATTGTTAGACGTTTGCATTCTCCTAGGCAGATTTGTGTTTCTCTATTAGTGCATCAGGACCTACTGATTCCACCTGCAACAAATTAATGATATTTGTGAAACTTATCAATAATTTCCAACACCTAGCCAAGTGGAGTACAGTACTTTCTACTTCCATGTCAAATCCGACAATTATTTCTACAAACTAGTCTCAGCAAAATTACACATAGCAACAAATGTTATATAAAATAGAACACAGTACACAGTATTCACTGCTCAGTAAATTTATTCTGACTTGTAGTTACAAATTAGATTATTTTGAAGGAATGTATTCTTGTTTCATTGTTGCCTGTATTTGAAATACACACTTGGTTAAATGATTTCCAAAAATTTCTTGATAACTTTTTCTAGGCATCCATAGCATTTGAAATACCAGAATATGTTCAATTGCTAAAACAGAAGCAACCAGTGGAGGTTTGAAACACACACAAATGAAAAATTAATGTTAATTTTTGAGCTTATAGAACTTTATTTGTGATTCTTTGTTTGGAAAATGTTGAGGGACAAGGCAGAAACAGAACAAGACAAAATAAAAGTGAATAAGTGAAAGGGAGATCAAAAGTTCATTTATTTATTTATTTATTGGGAGAGACCAAAACCAACATCTCCTTTCCTCACTCATCTGGACTTATTTTCTTTCAAATTAAATGGTAACAGCATTATACTTATAATGTTGTTGTTCAACTACATCATAAACTTCATGACAAAGTATGGCAACAGTACAAAACCTGGAAATGTTAATATGAAAATTCCAAGCCATGAAATGAAAATAAAAATTTCTAGAAATTGGTTAAGTAGTGGTGTAACATAATATTCAGATCTGAGTAGAGATCAGTGATCATATTGGCTACTTCTAGAGTTCGACTCTACCAAAACAATGGTTCGGTCATTTTGGTACATTACATAGCTGACATAGTAAATGGTAGGATTACCGGTGGTATTGGCAGTGTTGGTAGGGAAAGAAAAATAAATGAATGTGTAAGAAAGGAACTGGGAGCTGACGACTTCTCTTTGTTTTTGCTGTTGTTTGTTTTGCACATAGAACTGCACAGCATTCAGTGTTAATCCATTGTGGATTTTATATCATTACAGAACATAAATTGCATTTTATGTGTAATAATAATTAGTTCATCATGTAACTTCTGCCCTTTTATATAACCAAAGAAATTTCTTTTGATGCAAGTATCATTTACATGTACAAACATAAAAAATTATGTAATTGTTATTGTCACTTTGTACTTGATAGAATTCCTTCATTATGATCATAGGCAAGTGTTTCCTGTTATTATTGATAAATGCAAAAGTTGTTTCTGAATAAAAGATACATGTTTTATATATGATTGGCAAGGTATTGAAGTGTTGTTTAAAGTAATTTTTTAAGGAAATTGCATTCAGTGGCACTACATGATAAATCTGTATTTATTATTTTGATTATTATTTTTTTTATGATGACATCCATCTGTTTCACACTGCAAATCAACAATTTTCGAATAAAACCTGAACACTGACAATTTCAATCTTGCTATAGGCCGACATACAGTTAATTTTTAAGTAACAGCCAGAAGAGTAACTATGCAGAACAAAAATTTTCTGCAGATTATGCGGCCATTTACATCCCCTCATTCAGTTTTTAAACACTTCCCTTCACTGCTTCCAGTTTCTAGGGGAATCTAGTAAGACACTGAATGCATACATAAAGAAAGCAAATGATATGAGGTAAAGCCCAAAGGGTATGCAACACACCTAAGGTACAGGTAACAAGGATACAATCTTCACTGACAATGGTTACTAGGAAAACTAACACAGTCTACACTTACTTATGATAGTCTATGGGAGTTTTACAACTCTAGTTTCTACTAATAGAGGCTAACTACGTCCAGTCTTCAGGAGTACGCAAGTCCTAATAAGAAACTCAATATAATTAGACAGATCATATTCCCTACATGCTAATTATTCCACTTACTGAACCAGAGTCTAAGAACTTGTTCATTCATCCATTGGGTATTCTACAGGTAAACACTGAAAATTTTTACATCGATCAAAAATTATGTAAGATACATTTACGAAAATTATTGTAACTATTCAAGTACCGTGTCATTTAACATAGACTTGATAACATTACATATGTAATCCAAAATATATGCAAAATATCTGTACATTGTGCTATTACTAATTAAAAAAGTACTTTCTTCTTACAGAAATATGTTGATTGGTCCAAACCAATGCTGGCACAAGTTGGAAAACTTGGAAAACATTATGATCAATGGGTGCAATCTCCTGTAGATAGAGAGCTGAGATTATTTCAGTCTGATTTTCTGGAGAAACTGTCAGTAACATATTGGTATGTGATACCATTAGTATGGGTTCCTGTGACATCACTCTTCATTCTTAAAGGGATCTCTCATAACAACGAATTTTCTGCAGGTATACTGATTTTCGTAACTTTTCTCTAACAGTAAGGTATTTATTGTTGCTAAACATTTAACCTTTATCAGAAGTTTTAACTGAATGAAAGGAACTTCTGATAAAAATGTAACCTCATTTGGAATGTTCATCATAGAAGTGAACTGTAGCCAGTTTTTTTATCATGGAAAATTCACACTACTGTTAAGAGGGGACCAATTAGAACAGTTTTAATACAATATGTCAACACATCTAAACTGCTTTAAAACACCTTGCTTTTACTACACATGTTGATTACTTGTCTGATTATTTCCTAACCAGTGAGACACACATTTCTTCAACACTATGCTATTTACAAATACAGTCTTAGTCTACAACACATTCTAAAGTTTCTTTTTCTCATTTTTTAGTTTAATTTATTAGTCCTCTAGACCACACATGATACACGAAAGTACATTACAAAATGTGACAATGTGTGGTATTCAATTTCAGAGGGCAAGAAAAAACAAAACTCCCAGGCAGATTAAAACTGTTGCCAGACTGGGACTCGAACCTCGGACCTCTGCCTTTTGCGGGCAAGTGCTCTACCAGCTTTACTTCCGCTAGCACCACATCTCCTTCCTTCCACCTGCCTGCAAAAAGCAAAGGTCCCAGATGCATGTCCCAGTCCAGCACACAGTTTTAAGCTACCAGGATGTTTCACATCAGCACACATCTGCTAGAGAGAAAATTCATTCAGGAATGGAAGGGGAAAGCTTGTTCACCTGGTCAGTACAGTGCACACTGATTCATAAATACTGATTAGCAAGCCATTAGGCACACTGCTTACAGAACAAATCACATAAAATTATCCTTAACTGTCTGATCTAGTACATTAAACAATGGAAAATCCAGGATGGAAGGTTAACAGTATTATGAAAAGGATAGTTGCTACTCACCAACTCTGTGTGTGTGTGTGTGTGTGTGTGTGTGTGTGTGTGTGTGTGTGTGTGTGTGTGTGTGTGTGTGTTTTGTGCCTATCTGTGACTCAGCATCTCCACTATTTGGTGAGTAGCATCTATCCTTTTCATAATATTGATCTTATATATTTTATCATTAATTAGCTAAATCCCCCCATGAACCATGGACCTTGCAGTTGGTGGGGAGGCTTGCATGCCTCAGCGTTACAGATGGCCGTACCGTAGGTGCAACCACAACGGAGGGGTATCTGTTGAGAGGCCAGACAAACATGTGGTTCCTGAAGAGGGGCAGCAGCCTTTTCAGTAGTTGCAGGGGCAACAGTCTGGATGATTGACTGATCTGGCCTTGTAACATTAACCAAAACGGCCTTGCTGTGCTGGTACTGCGAACGGCTGAAAGCAAGGGGAAACTACAGCCGTAATTTTTCCCGAGGACATGCAGCTCTACTGTATGATTAAATGATGATGGCGTCCTCTTGGGTAAAATATTCCGGAGGTAAAATAGTCCCCCATTCGGATCTCCGGGTGGGGACTACTCAGGAGGACGTCGTTATCAGGAGAAAGAAAACTGGCGTTCTACGGATCGGAGCGTGGAATGTCAGATCCCTTAATCGGGCAGGTAGGTTAGAAAATTTAAAAAGGGAAATGGATAGGTTAAAGTTAGATATAGTGGGAATTAGTGAAGTTCGGTGGCAGGAGGAACAAGACTTTTGGTCAGGCGATTACAGGGTTATAAATACAAAATCAAATAGGGGTAATGCAGGAGTAGGTTTAATAATAAATAAAAAAATAGGAGTGCGGGTTAGCTACTACAAACAGCATATTGAACGCATTATTGTGGCCAAGATAGACACAAAGCCCATGCCTACTACAGTAGTACAAGTTTATATGCCAACTACCTCTGCAGATGATGAAGAAATAGATGAAATGTATGACGAGATAAAAGAAATTATTCAGGTAGTGAAGGGAGACGAAAATTTAATAGTCATGGGTGACTGGAATTCGTCAGTAGGAAAAGGGAGAGAAGGAGACATAGTAGGTGAATATGGATTGGGGGGAAGGAATGAAAGAGGAAGCCACCTTGTAGAATTTTGCACAGAGCATAACTTAATCATAGCCAACACTTGGTTCAAGAATCATAAAAGAAGGTTGTATACCTGGAAGAATCCTGGAGATACTAAAAGGTATCAGATAGATTATATAGTGGTAAGACAGAGATTTAGGAACCAGGTTTTAAATTGTAAGACATTTCCTGGGGCAGATGTGGATTCTGACCACAATCTATTGGTTATGAACTGCAGATTGAAACTGAAGAAACTGCAAAAAGGTGGGAATTTAAGGAGATGGGACCTGGATAAACTGAAAGAACCAGAGGTTGTAGAGAGTTTCAGGGAGAGCATAAGGGAACAATTGACAGGAATGTGGGAAAGAAATACAGTAGAAGAAGAATGTGTAGCTCTGAGGGATGAAGTAGTGAAGGCAGCAGAGGATCAAGTAGGTATAAAGACGAGGGCTAATAGAAATCCTTGGGTAACAGAAGAAATATTGAATTTAATTGATGAAAGGAGAAAATATAAAAATGCAGTAAATGAAGCAGGCAAAAAGGAATACAAACGTCTCAAAAATGATATCGACAGGAAGTGCAAAATGGCTAAGCAGGGATGGCTAGAGGACAAATGTAAGGATGTAGAGGCTTGTCTCACTAGGGGTAAGATAGATACTGCCTACAGGAAAATTAAAGAGACCTTTGGAGAGAAGAGAACCACTTGTATGAATATCAAGAGCTCAGATGGCAACCCAGTTCTAAGCAAAGAAGGGAAGGCAGAAAGGTGGAAGGAGTATATAGAGGGTTTATACAAGGGCGATGTACTTGAGGACAATATTGTGGAAATAGAAGAGGATGTAGATGAAGACGAAATGGGAGATAAGATACTGCGTGAAGAGTTTGACAGAGCACTGAAAGACCTGAGTCGAAACAAGGCCCCGGGAGTAGACAACATTCCATTTGAACTACTGATGGCCTCGGGAGAGCCAGTCATGAAAAAACTCTACCATCTGGTGAGCACGATGTATGAGACAGGCGAAATACCCTCAGACTTCAAGAAGAATATAATAATTCCAATTCCAAAGAAAGCAGGTGTTGACAGATGTGAAAATTACCGAACTATCAGTTTAATAAGTCACAGCTGCAAAATACTAACGCGAATTCTTTACAGACGAATGGAAAAACTGGTAGAAGCCGACCTCAGGGAAGATCAGTTTGGATTCCGTAGAAATGTTGGAACACGTGAGGAAATACTGACCTTACGACTTATCTTAGAAGAAAGATTAAGAAAAGGCAATCCTACATTTCTAGCATTTGTAGACTTAGAGAAAGCTTTTGACAATGTTAACTGGAATACTCTCTTTCAAATTCTGAAGGTGGCAGGGGTAAAATACAGGGAGCGAAAGGCTATTTACAGTTTGTACAGAAACCAGATGGCAGTTATAAGAGTCGAGGGGCATCAAAGGGAAGCAGTGGTTGGGAAAGGAGTAAGACAGGGTTGTAGCCTCTCCCCGATGTTATTCAATCTGTATATTGAGCAAGCAGTAAAGGAAACAAAAGAAAAATTCGGAATAGGTATTAAAATTCGTGGAGAAGAAGTAAAAACTTTGAGGTTCGCCGATGACATTGTAATTCTGTCAGAGACAGCAAAGGACTTGGAAGAGCAGTTGAACGGAATGGACAGTGTCTTGAAAGGAAGATATAAGATGAACATCAACAAAAGCAAAACGAGGATAATGGAATGTAGTCAAATTAAGTCGGGTGATGCTGAGGGAATTAGATTAGGAAATGAGACACTTAAAGTAGTAAAGGAGTTTTGCTATTTAGGGAGTAAAATAACCGATGATGGTCGAAGTAGAGAGGATATAAAATGTAGACTGGCAATGGCAAGGAAAGCGTTTCTCAAGATGAGGAATTTGTTAACATCGAGTATCGATTTAAGTGTCAGGAAGTCGTTTCTGAAAGTATTTGTATGGAGTGTAGCCATGTATGGTAGTGAAACATGGACGATAACTAGTTTGGACAAGAAGAGAATAGAAGCTTTCGAAATGTGGTGCTACAGAAGAATGCTGAAGATAAGGTGGGTAGATCACATAACTAATGAGGAGGTATTGAATAGGATTGGGGAGAAGAGGAGTTTGTCGCACAACTTGACTAGAAGAAGGGATCGGTTGGTAGGACATGTTTTGAGGCATCAAGGGATCACAAATTTAGCATTGGAGGGCAGTGTGGAGAGTAAAAATCATAGAGGGAGACCAAGAGATGAATACACTAAGCAGATTCAGAAGGATGTAGGTTGCAGTAGATACTGGGAGATGAAGCAGCTTGCACAGGATAGAGTAGCATGGAGAGCTGCATCAAACCAGTCTCAGGACTGAAGACCACAACAACAAACAACAATTAGCTAAATCTCTAAGATGCATAAAAGCTGTCACTCATTTCACACTCCATGAGGATGAATCAAATAGGATGTAATCTTGACACGTGGCACAATAAAAGGTGTCCTCTGATCACATCTGATGAGGAGTTACTAAGTATAGACACACAAACTGTAGATCTCTTGTTATATAACTCTGTTTCTATCTTTCATCTCATTCTGTATCTCTACACCCTTTCCATCCAATGCTCCACTCCTACCACAACAATCATGGTAACGAATTATTAAACAAATTGCCTTATAGTCATCAAGTAATATGCAAGACATTTTTCCTAGTTTTCATTTTCAAAAAGCATAAATGTAACATGTCCTCAGTTGAAGAATTTCCTACATTATTGTTTGGAACATGAACATAGCTCAGCCCTAAATAAAATAATATGGTCAGAAATGTTTCAATGCTAGTTGACACTACAGTATACCTTTCTTCTCTCATAGATCCTACATTCCCTGCATGGGTGATTGGCAGCTTCCTGTTCGGAGTAGGACTATGGTCTCTCCTAGAGTATACTTTACATCGATGGGTATTCCACATGAAACCTCCAGCAGATTCTCCTGGACTTATCACATTTCACTTTTTGATACATGGGTTACATCATAAGGTAAGTGCCTTATCCATAATTTCTAAACATACCCTGAAGAATACAGCAATGTAGATTATTTCTAAATGTTTTCACATTGTTCAAGATGAAATCGTTAGACCAAATAAATGTTGGTGTTACAGACATAAAAGTTGTGATGAGAATTTTTCATTTCTTGTGGAAAGTAATGGAATGTCAAAATAAAAGTTCGGTTTATCTAAGACATATGAAAGTTTACTCTCAATAAAAAGTTTAAGTTATGCAACAACTTTACAAAAGACTGCAAATATCAAGCTCTGTGAACTAGTGTTAGTTCCAGTCAGTTCTAAAACAGTGGTGGAAATTCAAAAGTAATAAAAGCAAGGCAGGCAGATCCCTTGACCCAAGTCAACAGAAATCAGAGAACAATGGAGTTTCCAGTATTATGTGTATTGCCCCCACAAGTAAACATTACATTTCCATTGGCTGGTGGTTTCTGTGTCTTCTTCACTACCTACTGTGTCTTCTTCACTAATAGTAGGAATGAACATTTCTTTGTTTGGAAGATGGAGAAAGAATTTCAGCTTTAAAGGGACACAAATGTGAAGCTGATTTAACAAGCACCATGCTGTTGGACCTGAGGAAATGGTGATATGTTACATCTAAGAGTAATGATTTCAACATGTGATTTTGCTTTAGCAGTGATAGATAATAGTTGTGGTTGTAAGTAAAAGCATTCTCCAGATGGTTCAGTAAGAAATTTATCATCACAAAGACACAAAGTAAATTTTTCAGTTTACATTGCAAGCAAAAGAAATGATAAGCCCTCCACTGGGGTAGAATTGTTAGATTTAAAAGTATGGTTATCACAAATTCCTTTTGAAAATAAAGAATTAGTAAGCATGAGAGAGCACCTTTGAAGACAGGCTCGTAAGGCAACACTATTGCTAGCTCCTACAGTGCTGTGCAATCTCAGATATGATAGTTGGGATCAGCGACAAAAGAATTGGGTTGATCTTTTTAAATAAACATTTAACCTATTGCTGCAATCTCTAATTAGCTGTCTGGAACACCATTTATCAGAAACTGAATAACATAACTGCAGAATTTCATATAGGGTAGAAGTTTCCTTACCTTTTATATTTTGCAGCTCTTGCTGATCCTTTCCTTTGGCTGCTTTGTCGTCCTTTTTATGTCAAAAGGAGATTTCACCTAAGAAAACTGCAAAATACAAGGATACCATATGGCTGGCCAGCACCGACCTCCAGAATGAAATTCGAGTACTACTAATACAGTTTCTCACACTCTTAAAGTTTGTATTCCTCCCCCCCCCCCCCCCCAATTTCTTTTTTTTCCCTTTTTTCTCTCTCTTCATCTTATTTTTACATTTTTGTCTTCATATTTCCGTCTGTCTCCCTCTTTTTGTTTCTGTCTCTCATCTCTTTCTTATTTACTTCAAGTTCTTAAATGTAGTTATTCATTCATCTCTCTTTTTATCTTCCTCTCAATCCATCTTTTCTTGTCATTCTGTTCTTCTACAACCTCTGGATCAAAGATTGCAAACTGATTAAAAATGAACCATCTTTGTACTTGCACATTCTGATGCCTCCTCCTTAATCTTTTGGCACCCTCACCCACTGTCGAGCTAAGATCTGAGTGATGTCCCCTCCTTCCTCAACATATCCCTCTTTCTTCCACTATGAAAGAAAAAGTCAGGAACAGATTTTTTTTTCTACTTTTAGTAGCACTTAATTGTGAATTGTAAACATGTAGATGTATCAGCAGTGCTGAATTTCTTCTTCTGAAGATAAGTGTGGGCTAGCAGGCTAGTATCAGCATGGGAGGCTCATTACAAACCAAATTCCCACCCTGCACTGCCATATAAACAAAGCTATCAATTCCGCATCAGTCTGCAAAAAGGTGGGGCATATAATGGACACCCACTAGTAGCAAGTGCACCCAGAACCATGAGAGCATGCGGAAAAGTAATGCTAACAAATTTTTGTGTGACAACTCTTAAATCTTCTCAAACAAAACAAACTTTATGAACATACTACATCTTTATTCTTCATGTCAACATATTTCTTTCTCAACATAGTCATCCACGCAACAAGCACATTTCTCCCAAGGAAAGACCAGTTTCTTGATACCATCACTGTAGAATGTTTGACTTTGTTCATAGAGCCACAACCTCACCTCTACTTGCACCGCTCCATCACTATCAAACCGAAGTTCTTGAAGGTGTGCTTTGAATTTTGGAAACAGATGAAACTTGGATTGGGTCAAGTCAGGACTGAATGGAGTATGATCGATTACAGTGAATCTCACCACCATGTTACATGCTATAATTTGGAGCCCTCTGGCAGCAGAGGCCTGCAGCTGCAATTATGGAGGTGTGAAGAATGAAGATGTAGAATGTTAATAATGTTTGTTTTAGTTAAAAAATTTTAACAGTTTTCACATAAAAAATTTGGAGGCATTGTTTTCATAACACCCTCGCATTTGTTGTTATGAAATCTCAAAACTATTGCACTGCTCAGAGTGAAATTAATATGAATATAAATGAATGGAACCTGGAGGCAATTTAATGAAAAGGGGGATGCAATCCTGGGAGAAGAATTTCACGTAACTCTGCAAGACCCTAAGCTGAAACAAGGTATCTGGTGTAGATGATGTTCTCTCAGATTTATTAAAACCCACGGGAGGAAGAATACGACAAAACTGTTCCACTTGGTATGTAGGTATGGCATGATATGTGAAGCAAGAAGACTCTAAGAAGAATGTAATCATGCCAATCATGGCAGTTACTGACAGCTGTATTACCAGACCATTCATTAAATAAGCCATGTGCTAACATGATTTATCTACAGGAGTAAGGAATGACTAGTAGAAGCCAGGTGATAACATCATTTTCCAAGCAGTCCCACCCCAAGGATACAAAACAGGATTGTATTTTACCTTTGGATTATTTTGCCCAGGAAGATTCCATCACTATTAAAACACACAATAGAGCTGCTGCTTCTGAGTAAATATAATGACTGTAGTTTCTCCTTGCTTTCAGTTGCCAATGGTAACATCACACACAGTCAAGTTGGCTAGTGTAATAACAGTAGATCAGTCAATCACTCAGACTGCTGTCCCTACAGTTATTGAAAAGGCTATGCACCTCTTTAGAAACCATATGTTAGTATGATCTCACCACAGATAACCCTCTGCACAGGCGCCAACTCCATGGAGCCTGAGGGGGACTGAGCCCCCTCAAAAATTCATTTGGGGTGGGCGGAGCCCCCGCAATCATTTAAGAAAATTATTAGTTATATTATGCTTTGTAAAATCACAAAATTATGTTGGAATTTTTTATTTTCCATGTTTGATGATAGTTACCTTTTAAAATACTTTCAGTAATGTGTTAAAACAAATAATTATTATGGTAGTAAGCAGGTTAAATGCGTGGTGTGAATCATGATAGTGTTATGGTGCTGCGGGCACACTTTTGTCCCGGTGCATGAACCTTCGGGTAAAATCTGGTGCTGGTGGGCCAGCTCTGTGGCCGCGACGACATCAAAAGGACTGGAGCAGAAGCACCTGGAACCCTCCGCCTCGCATCGCATTAACACTTTGAGACATTACGACACCGCAGCTATATAAAGCCCACCCTGCTGTCGCAGTCATTCTGTGTGGATAGTTTCATTCCGTGCATGCTGCAGACGTGTTTAGTGTTCTGCCTTTAGTGTCTAGTGGACTATTTTATATGACTATATTTTATTCATATACTTTAGTCTCTTAGTGTACTGTGAATTAAGTTTGCAATGGAAAAATTTGTTACCAAAAAGGCACTGCAAGCCAACCTCCAACAATTATTGTGTCGTCAATTGCTTCATCGTCTTCAGGCGAGAACTGTTCACAGCCGAAACATGGACAATCTGGTAAGGGAAGATCATTTCAGAAGTCTTGGTTGATCAAATATACATGGCTAGAATATGAAGCATCTACCGAAAAAGTTTTTTGCAAAGCCTGCAAAGAGGCAGATGCTGAAAATCTATTACAATTTTCTTCAAAAAAAAAAAAAAGAAGATGCATTTCCTTCCATAGGGTTTTCTAACTGGAAAAAGGCTTTGGCTTTGGAAAAATTCTGTCTTCATGAAAATACATTTACACATAAAGGTGTTCTGAAACTAAATTCTATCACTAACCAAAGTGCGGCCTCCCAATTGAATGAACAGTTAGATAGTGATATGAAGAAAGGCCATTTAGATCTTGAGACAATTTTTACTACTGTGCAATTTCTATGCCAACAAGAACTAGCAATTAGACGGCACAAAGATGTAAACTCAAATTTTTTTCAGTTGTTGGAAATCTGAAAGAATGACATACCTGAGTTTAAAAACTGGTTAGGGCGTTTGGGGTATAAGTGGACGTCCCACGATATTCAAAATGAGATCATTGATCTACTAGTAAAGTCTGTACTGGGAAAGGTATTGGCTTCACTCAAGAAGACTGAACATTTTTCTGTTATGGTTGACGAAACAAGTGATTCTTTGATTCACGAACAAGTGTCATGTTGTATTCGTGCTGTCGATGGTTCCTTAATCATCAATGAAGACTTTATTGGCTTATACGAGACCCCAAACACTGAATCACAAACTCTGTTTAGTATTTTAAAAGACGTTTTTGCTTATCTTGATTTGTCAATGGATAACTTAAAAAGGACAGTGCTGTGATGGAGCCTTGAATATGAGAGGCAAGTTCAAAGGAGTAAAAAGGTTAGTTTTGGATGTACAACCAAAAGCACATTATGTGCACTGCACTGCTCACAGTTTAGACTTGGCAGTTGTAGACAGTCTCCGCCATCTTACATCTATGAGGGATATTATGGGTTTAGCCAAGGACTTAATAAACACTGTAAGGGAATCCAACAAAAGGATGGGACTTTACAGAAGCATATGCTGTGAGAGTGCCAACAACCAAGCTGGTCTACAATCCCTTTGCCTGACTCAAGAATATTAAAAAAAACTTTGAAGAACTTCTTGAGTTTTTTGAAACATTTTCTGCAGAGGACAAAACAGAGGCAGGTTACAAATGTGCAGGCTAGCTCGAGTCAATGTTACAATTAAAGACTTATTTCTTTTTACGTCTTTATTGCCATACAATGAGCCCAGTAGAGGATTCAGTGAAAAAATTCAATGGCCACACTTTTGGGAATTGTGTTTAAAAGAATGTTTAAAAGAAAACCCTTCACAAGTTGATGATCCTTCACTCCCTCGGACTCGAAGGATATCAAAGAAGTCTGAAAACAATGAAGCCAGCTCATCACACACTTTCAAAATCCAAAAAGAATACTACAAAGCTATTTACATTGAAGTTTGTGAAACGGTTCAATTTTGCATTACTGGGCGGTTTGCTTCAATTGGACTCGCACAGGTCATTGCAATTGAACAAGAGTGCTAGCTTTTAGCAAACAGAGGTGAAATAAATTTGAAAAAATCAACTGAGTTTTTCAAAAATGACCTAGACATTGAGAGACTGCGCTTACACTTGAATATGTTAGCCGATATCGCAAATAAAAAATAAGTGGTCTTAATAAACATGCATGATGTAAGAAAGTACATTACACGAGAGCCTGCAGTTGGAGAAATGTTATGTGAAGTAGTGATGTGCATTAAGCTTCTCCAAGTAGTTCCAATCATGACAGCAACGACGTCTGAAGTCATATCTCCGATCAACAATGGGACAAAAGCGATTGAACAACTTGGCTGTTCTTCATGCTCACCAAGATGTTTTGGATGAATTGGATATCTGACCAATCATCAACGACTTCATATTCAGTCAACCAGTCAGATGGTCGACATTTGAACCTTTCTAAAGACACTCTAGCCCTAATAATGGCATTTAGAGCAATATTAAAAATCTTTATAAAATAGAGAATTAAATGCATACATAATGTTAAATTTTCAGTTTCAGAACATTAGTACTAGTTTAGTACTGTATTACTATAGTACTGTATTAGTTATTTTCAAATACTTAAATATTTTTAGGGTGTAAGACCCAACTAAAACCCGCTACTTGCATACTTTTCAATTGAAAGTATTAGGCATACTGTATTAACTTTATTAACTGTATTAAAGCATTAACTTTGAAATATTGTTTTTATTTAATGAACCCTGAGCCTTATTCAAAGTATGCTTAAATTAGCTATTTCACTTATTAATCCAAGTGCCATTACTGTGTGACAGCAGTATTTCATGTTTTGTTCTTTTAATGATAGTTTAGGATTTATTTAAATATAATTTCAGTCTTTTCAGAGCTACATATTCACTGCTCTGTAAAAGTCTATAAGCATGATTATTACTGTAAATTAAATTAGCTTTTTACGAAAATACCGTGTGTGTTTATGTTTTGTTTCTTTTTTTCAAAACCAAAAAATGTGTCAAGCTTGTCGAGTTTCCCAGAGTGTCGAGTTATTGAGATGCCAGTTTTTGGGGTTCTAATATTGATCATACGACTATAAAATGCTTAAAAAAACTTTAAAACTACTATTTTTCATCTAAAATTTAGAAAATTTCCCGGGACAAGATCCCCCCCCTCCAATATTTTTTATAAGTCGGCACCCTACTATGTGTGGTAGTTTTGGATATGGTATGCCCTCTGCCCTTAGAACTGACTTACCCAGACAGCTGGCTTACCCAGACACTTACGGACAGGACAGCTCTACATAGTAAGGTTTCATAAAGCTGTCCTCAAGGTTGGTTTGAACACCACTTTGCAATTACTATGTGTGGTAGTTTTGGATATGGTATGCCCTTAACTTCCTCTGTCCTTAGAACTGGCTTACCCGGAATGTAAAGTCTAACAGTTCACCTAAAGCTGTCCTTGTTGTCCGAAACAAAATTAGCAAGCTACTTTTTCAAATAACAGGATCCTCTTTATTCAGTTTTTCTACACACAATACAATCATTCAAAAAAGAATTAATCTCTAAATTATTGTTTAATATCTTGTGGTTTCTGCTTTATAACATGCACAGAAATACAAGAAGCAAAGCCATTTGTTGAAGCCAAATTTCAAAGTTGTTTCCAAACACAAATATTCTAAGTTCCTTCCAATTTACAAGAGTTAGAGTCTTGTATGACCTGTCCTTATGCACACAGCATGTTCTGCCCATTCTGTATCCATTACTCTGATTGAATGGTTCTCATATAGTGCATTACTTTTGTACTTTGTAGTTATACCATGCCTCTAACACCACTTACTCATTCTAAACTCCAGCTAATTTTTAAGTCAATGCATTTTTTATGATAAATGTATCCTGATAAACTTAAATGCTCACGATTTTAAAATTGTTTACAGGTACCATTTGACCCAGGCAGACTGGTTTTCCCCCCAGTGCCTGCTGCCATCATAACAAGTATAGTATATTTAATCTACATCATACTTTTCCCTGCTTCACTGGCTGACTTCATTTGTGCTGGATCCATAGCAGGTACGTCTTATCTGCCAGCATTAGGGCTACTTTTCTTAGGTATAGGAATTAGTAAACATTTTATAAATTTTTACCTTCATTTCACTAAGTCTAGATATTTGTAACCATTTTATGCCTTTGCTGCTGAGATATAGATCACAGATCTCACAGTTGTTACAACAGAATTGAAGATTTCTGGAGATATTAGCTATGCTATGTGTTTCTTGAAATGTCCATAACATGTGTGAAAACTTCTCAACCTTTCCAATGAGTGCAGTCATCCATCACTGAACTTTTACAGATTAATAGAGATATCTGGGAGCTAAAAGTATTGTCAGCTGATGGCAATATTTTCTACTGGCCAACACATTCATTTTACAAAAGATAATGCTCTACACTTATTTTATCCATTTACACCTTAGATAAGACATTATTTCAGGTTTTGTTCAAAAAAGTTTGCTATTACTATCTCGTGTTACCCACCTGAATCTTTGAACTAAAACATCATCATTTTAATTTTTCAGGGTATATAGCATATGACCTCATACATTACTATCTTCACCATGGATCGCCTAACCCAGATTCATACCTATATGAAATGAAAAGGTACCACAACCAACACCACTTCACCGAACATGACAATGGTAAGTATATAACTGACTGTCATAAGCAAATCATGGTGCAATTTATTAAGGAAAGTACAAAGGTATGAAGGCAAGAATACACATATAAACATCACTAACTTAGCTATTGTTTGAATGTAACAGAGGGCATAAAGTTCAATGCATAGCCGTTAGTAGTTCATGGTACCTGCAGCTGTTGAAATCAGAAAATAACACTATCCGAGACTGTTTCAATGCCTAATAAAAACAAATTAATTTACACAAATTAAAACTGACACAGAAAAACTTGAAACATTCAATAATTTGGTCATGCATATACAGTTTACCTTTGCACCTATAATACTTGTAAAGTGCTATTTGATATTGCTCAATGAGAAGGATAGATCAGTGCCATCTACGAGTAATGGGAACTCTAAGATCTCTACACCAATCTGATTCAAGTACTATTGTTGGTTGATTGTATGCAGTGATCTCAATATGAAAGGTATTAGCGCAAAGTTTATGCAAGAGCTGACAGATCACAAACAGGAAAAGTTTTAATGTGGATTTCCTCAAGCAATTGCTTGGTTTAGATATTACTTTTCTTCAAAACTAAGCAGAATTCACTCTCAGTTGAGGAATGTCTTCCATCTTGTACCAAGAAAGCTTAATCATACAACCTCTTTCTACAATAACAATACAGTTACTGTGAAAATGAGGTTAAACTGGTAAGAAGTCAATCATACCAAGACAGAAAGTGAATAATACAAGGGGGAGGATATAGGTTGGATTGGAACTTTGTGATTGTAAGGCACACAGTACTCAGACTGTGAAATGCTTTATGATATGGAAAGCGAGGTGCAGTGGAAAGAAATATATTGATACATTTATCCGGATATGTTCCATTAGTAGCACAAACACTGAGAATAGTATCAGCAAGTCCCAGGGAATCAATCTGAAGCTGATAGTCATTAATGATGGCAATGTATATTTAATGTTTTTTGCATTGTACCTTTAGCTGCATATGCAGGTTCGAGCCACTCATTTCCTCTTCCCCTCTGTTCTCATTCCCTTCTTCTGTTTGTCTTAATACTGAAGCTTAGCACCAAATTCTGTGCTCATACCACAAAACTCTCTTTCACTCAAGTCAATATACAGGAGGAAGTGATCATCAAAACTATTCTGAGAGAAAAGCTTTTCATACAAGAATTATCTTCTGTAAACAGCTTGCAGCACGAAGCTGTTTGGAACTATCAGGACCAGGAACATTACAAGTAATGTTAAATAAATAGACAGTTATTTGTTGTTTTTTCCTCTACAATCATGCCCAAATACGCCACCATGAACTTAATGCATCTCCCATCTCATGTAGAGGGATGTGTTGTTAATCAGAGCTAGTGACTACACACTGATAGCAGAGAATATAATTACTAATATGGTTTTTTTTTTCTCTCAATAGTCTATGCTATCACTTACATAAATTAAGTCTGTTTCCTCCTGAAACACACTGTATGGATGTATGGATACCAGACATCATTTGATTACAACCAAAAACTTCATGATTAATATTCACTAGTGTGATATTCAACTACATTTTTTCATCCACTAATGTCTGTCCTCCCCCCCCCCTCGTCCCCCCTCCCAATCCTCTCAAACATAATACCAGATTCCTTACTTCTAAAAGTTAATTTATTTCAATCATGGAGATCTGGATCACCCTGATGGTCCCAAGACGGACTCCTCTCAGGCTACTCTTTTTGGAAAAAGTCTGCTAAAGCCATGTAGGATTGTATGAGGACTGGGGCAGTGTTGCCAAGTTGTGCTTGGCCAGGGACACTCTCACAAGCAGGGTGGATGGAAGCACTGTCATGGCACTATTGGCAGTTATCTGTGATCTCATATTGCATTCAGATGATCCTTTTTCTCAATCACTCGAGCACATTAGACAGTGTTGACTATCTGCCCTTAGGCTACACATTCTTTGTAAATTTCACATTTGTTACTGAAAAAGTCTCTAACACCCATACTTCACTGCCTGTAATGACACTGTACAAAAATTAAGGTTCCATTTGTACACACTAAAACAGTTCACTTACAGTCACCAATCAGTTATTCTTGTGGTTGTCATCCACATACTCATTTGATGGTTGGTGTTGAAAAGATCCTGAACTTGATACAGATCTGTGTCAATTTTTCACTGATGGCTGTCCACAGTGAGGACCATCATTCATCTCTTCTTGGCACCCCTTCAACTACCTCAACCATTTTGAAACTAGAGAACATGGAAAAGCAGAGTCCTCTCAGACTTTATGATTCATTTGGAAGGTGCTGACAAGACTTTTGTTGAGGCTAGGACAAACTTTGTTGACTTCATCAAGTGTTACGAAATTGCGCTATCAGGAGGTTCCATGAAACACCAATACTGAAGCTCCCGAGCTCAAGGCAGAATAAACTGAACGGCAATGAAAAGTTGTAAAATCCTCCTCCTTGTAACCCAACTGGTCTGACTACCGTATTTACTCGAATCTAAGCTGCACTCGAATCTAAGCCGCACCTGAAAAATGAGACTCGAAATCAAGGAAAAAAAAAATTTCCCGAATCTAAGCCGCACCTGAAATTTGAGACTCGAAATTCAAGGAGAGAGAAAAGTTTTAGGCCACGCCTCCAAATCGAAACAAAGTTGGTCCATTGTAATATGAGAACACAATTTAGGTCGAATGAATGACAATACAGCTACAGTAGTTTGGTTCGAGTCGTAAGCTTAGCAGTTAAGCTTTACCACGTAGCCATTGCTATGCGTCAGGCGCTCCGTCCGTATTTATACGGGTATCCTTCCTTTTTCAAGTGCTTCGTCCGGTTTGAATCAATTGCCTATTTTGCTTTGATCTGATAAGTGCCGTTTTCTTTGTTATAGGTGTTTGCATCACTCTTAATCTGAAAATGCATTACTGCACTGTGTCATGCATTGTTTGTCGCATTCTGATAGTGCGTGTTTACGGCCTGTCGCAGCTCGCGGCATGGCTTGCTTTTGTGCGCGCTACCGCCGCGTACAATTAAAACAAAAAAGAGAGGAATCGTCTCATTAGCGAAACAATGGCAAGAGACTGCTATTTGTTGTTACTTACACTGCTGCTTTCTTTGATAATGATTAACAAGAATCAAATAATAGACTGCGTATGATAGAACATGTTCTGAACGAGAGTTAGGCGAAAATTTTTCTCCATTTGAAAATCTTTGCGGCCGCTTCTTTATTACATCAAATTCTGCACAGAAATTAGAGTCATCTTAGATTTAAAAATCTAATCACTTGCCGTGCTTCATTTCAGACTGTATCATTATTAGGCATAAGAATAATACGAATATAAACATGACACGATACGTATATTCTTCCGCGTTTGCTGTTGTCTCACTCTAGTTTTGTAGTTTATTAGGCAGACAGGCTTTAAATGAGATAGCAGCAAACACGAAAGAATACATGGCAAAATGTTTATATTCGTATTATTCTTATGGTGAAGAGAATACTGTATGTGATTCAAATTTCATCAGGTTCCTATTAGCAACCATCTCTTCTCACAGATAGGAAAAAATTCAGAACGTGGAGTTGGCCATATTGACAAACATCCCAAACAGTCTTGCCAGTCAGATTTTCGTAGTACACTGAAATTGTGCTACATTCGAAGATGAACAATACGGAATTTGTATTTACTTCGTTGGATAATGTATGAAAATGCAGTGGTCGAAACTCGCGGCGGAGAAAAAAAACTCGTCTTCCACTTTTTTTTAAAATTTATTTATTGACGCAGAGGTTTTGGCACCAGTATTTATCTTTGTGCCTACAAAGCATGCCTGTGTCGCGCTACATGTATTCGACGGCAGAAGTTAGTTGTGGCGGCACGTACCAACATTTTTCGTAACTTCCGCTTGCTTTGCACTCGATTCTAAGCCGCAGGCGGTTTTTTGGATTACGAAAACCGGAAAAAAAGTGCGGCTTAGATTCGAGTAAATACGGTATATTGAAACCAATACAGGAGCATGGGGAGGGGGGTATAAAGTGACATTACTTTCCAGATTGCACATTGTATATGAGTATATATTATCATGATTCTGAAATATGTATGCTATAGTAAATATGAATCAAATTTTTTGTCAACATGTATTTAGGTGTGCTCATCACTGGTTATATGAAGAATTGTCATATCTTTGGCTTTAATTTTCCTATACACACCATTAGCTTGGATAAAAACATAATTGGAGAAAGGAGTATCAAATTAATTGTGATTACTACTAAACTAGCGCTAAAAACATCTATGGAAACATACTTAGAAGTATTTGTTTCTTTTCTGAAAATATGTCACCCTCATTTTTAATAACATCGCATTTTCAGGATTTGGTATCTCCAGCAAGTTTTGGGACTACATCTTTGGAACAAGAATACTGCTGCGAAAACTGAAATGGGTATTGCGATGGTGATGTTGAACAGTTTCCAGTTCCAATGCATCATATATTTATTTCATTCATGTATATGTGTGCAAAGACCACAGCAATTCAGTGTTCAAGAAACTTGTAATTTATTTCTATATCTGAGATCAATGTTGTTTATAAGTCCACTGTGTGGGCTAAAGAGCTTACTTTGTGCAAAACCAAAAGACAAGGCACTGTCTTGTATGAAAGGTCTGGGTATGGATGTCAGTTCAGGTATGACAATGTCCACAAGGAGGAGGAACACCACTCTGGCCATGCATAACTAAAACTGGCATATCTAAAAGACATTCATTTTTACTTAATGACTTTTTTTTACATAAAGTGTTTTTGTTTCCTTTTTTAACTTACAAAGTGTCTTGCCTGTAAAACATACAAGTTTATTTTCACCAAGTATATGGGATTCCACCACAGGCTGACAGACAACACAGCTGAATAATGTGATCAATCTTTTGTTTTAAACTGAAGAGTTTTATCAAATTTTTCTAATTAAAATTAAACGATGTATCAATTTTTAATGATTCGATTATTTTATTTTGCACCTGATTTCTAAAATTTGAGATACAAGCAAGGGACACTACTCTGAATTTCATGCTACTATGAACATTTATAAAAGTGGTAGCCAAGAGAATACTTGGAAACAACTAACCTTTTAGTGTTCTAAGATTTGTATTGAGCCATATCATTTTCAATATGAAATTTTGTTTATAATCAGTAAATTAAAATTTTGTAAATTTCTGTAAATTAAATTCTTGCTGGTTAAGAACAGATCCATATATAAATATGGCAATATGATGGGAAAAAAAGAAAAGAAACACACGGCAATATGTAACTAAAACAAACAAGACAATATGCTTTTCTACAACAATATGTTCGAAGAAAGAACTTAAAATTAATCTCTTGAAGAAATGTAAAATTCATCTTTTACAGCATCCCCAAGTGTGGTATATGTAACAGAACAGTGGCAGTTCTCCCAACATTAACAGGTCAAAGTGTTCCAGAAGAAAGTGTCATTCAAGTTCCACACTTTCAGTGTGAAAATGTGGTGCCTTATTTCTGAATTGTGATCAATCATTTTATTTATAAAAATATTTTCCTGTGTTGTTATTTTCACAAAACCTCACTTGACATAATTATAACCAAAAGCACAGCACAGAATGTGCCAAGAAATAACAAGGAATGTGGAATATTATCACAGGTAAATAACACTGCAACAAATACTGTATTACATACATTAACCGCACATTATATTTCCCTAGTTTAAAACAGAAATCACCAAAAATAACTTACTTTTGTCTCATTTTATAGCATTTTCCATAAGAATGCAGCCTGCTTTACTTGTACTGGAACACTGGGGTTAGACTGTACAGTTGACTTGTACACAATACTGCAAATTCTGGCTGTCAAGATAGTGGCCAATAGTTTTTAAATGTTTTTCTAAAACTAAGACACTGAGTTTAACTCAAGAAGTCTTCACAATTTATCATTTTTTAAATGTGTTGACATAAATACATTAATGTTACAATTAACACAAATAAATAATTTTTTCTGCAAAAAAATAAAAAAATGTAAGATTCTCTAGCACAATATTTTAAACACTAGAAACTTCAGACAAAAACAGAAATAGTTGAACAGGACATATTATTTTTGTACAGAAATGGTATTACATTCAATTTCCAACAAAAATGAGAAGGCAAGGACAAATACAGTCTCCTTGTGATAAGAGTCACAAGTAATGAACACATCAGGGTGTGTATGGGCTAACTTAGGAGGGGAGATTATACAATTCAAACCAAAACACTCATTGCTTACATTTTAGAAAGAAACAATAATTTGAAAAAGGAAAGGATGAAAATGTTAATTGCAACATATAAGTTACCTCAAATTAATTATCTCAAACAAGAAACAAAACACATTGCCTTTAATTTTTAAGCTGAGTATCTACATGTTGAATCTTGTCAGTCTTGTCACTATGCAACTTCTCTGCTCAGATCAAACCATCTCTAGCAAGTCACATGTTTTCACAAACACCTAAATGCCTGATGTTCTTATTCCTGATGTTCTGTCCTGTCCTGTAACACCCCATACCAATACTCCTTTGTTAACAACATTTGCTGAGTTTTTGGAAAACTTCAAGAGCCATGTGTTAACCATCACTTCCGTAAAGTTCAATAGGATCCAACATGAACTCTTTTTACTTCAACATCTGATATTCACATTTTTTGGAGATTTAGTGTTGTTTTATGAATGGTTTCATCTCGTATAATAATGTAAGTAATGTCAACCGTATAAAGAAGAAAAATCAGTCCAGAAACATGAGAGAAAAAACATGGATACAGTTGTGTGTGGGTGTAGATTAATCAAAAGATAAGCTGAGCTGGAGTGAAGCTGGAGGATGGAAAGCACGTAGACAGGGGTGGAACTGGATGTGCAAATGGAAGTGCATGAAGATGGGTTAGCCAAGTTGAGGTCAGGGTGATTGCACAATCAAAGGATGTGTTACAAGGACACATCTCATCTATAGAATACAAAGAAGTTGGTGTTGATGGGAATCCAAACGCCACAGGTCATTAGAAAACAACTGTAGGCACACACTTTGTGCTCTGCCAGTAGTTGGTCAACTTTGGTCTTTGTGGTTGTCATTCATTTGTGTGGGCACTTAATGCCAAGACGCACTTAATGCTAAGACAACAGACTGTGTTGACATTAAAGCAGAGTTGATATATGACATGACTGCTTCCACAAGTGGGCCTGCACTTGATGGGACAGGGACTGGAATATACTGAGCTAAGCTATATCAGGGACATAGAACAGGTTTTGGATTTGGGTCTTTTATCAGGATACAACCCATGTGACAAGGGGTTGGTGCAGGTGTAGCCTACAGATGGATCAGAATGTTTCACAGACTGGGAGAGTGGCAAAGTTGTTCCACTCTGGAATGATATGGGTAACAAAGAGGGTGATTCTCAGTAGATCATTTGTGGAGGTGGTAAGAGAATTAGGACCAGGTGTGTATATATAGCATGGGAAATGTTTTGTGAACTAGGTTTGGAGGGTAGCACCTATCTGTAAATATCGTCAGCACAATGGAAAATGGATTTATTGTAACTGCACATGCACAATCTACAGGTGGCTTGACTGTAAGGTGGGTGATTCTTCTCCTCAAAGGAGAAGGAGTTATGGAATTATGTGTAAGGACATAGTTTGACATGTCAATGAGAAATGAAATGGCCATTTGGGGTTGGCAAAATGTTGGGCAATGTAATGTTCAATAGGGGCAAGGTTGTGGAATTGGGGTATGTTACCATATAGTGAGGTAGTGTCTACAGTGACACGCAAGGACGCAGTTGGTAATGAGGTAGGACAGTGGACAGGAAATGAAGGAAGTGGTTTCTATCCTCAATTTAGGAAGAAGTTAAGTAGCAGGCAATAAGTTGGAGATGTTTGTCAACTTGGGCAGAGATTCTTTCCATGGGAGTACAGGAATAAGTTACAATGGGAGTCCAAGATGGCCTTAGGATAGGGAAGGAAATGGATTCAAGGAATGACTATAGTTCCTAATTGATAATTTAACAACAGAGTTGTGGGTTTTTGGGTTCTGAGCTTTGTGGGTTGATGAGAGAGAGTTTCACGGAATGTGACAAATGGAAGAGGTGAGCAAGGGTCTGTGCACCAGGGGGGTTATTGTGGAGGGGAGGGGACTTGGTCCCCAGGGGTTGGATAGGTTGTCTTGAGGAGTGGTATTCTGTGGCAAGAGTAGGAACACAATAAATTGGATAACTACTTTGAGATGATATTTGCAATGTTGTTCTAATTATTGGAAAGCAAAAAAACTAACTAATTGGAATACGGGATGTAGGAAACTGGGTTGCATAATACGAGAATCTTAAAGGGACGCCTGTGCCATGGAAATTTGATTATGTAGTACTGCATTTCTAAGGAGTACAGAATGGCACAGTCTGAAGATTTAGAGGGTGGGATCCAGAAAATGGAATTTTTATAGTTGGTCATTAAGGAATTCCACAGCTGGGGCAGCATTAAAGGAAAATGATGTGGAAATAGGTCTTTGCTAGCTAGGGATAGAAAGGCTTTTCGGATAAGATACAAGTAGAAGGGGCAGGAATCCATTATGAATGAGTGGCAAATATGAGGAGAGAAAAGGAATGTAAGTTTATGTTGGAGTATGATCCTTGTGAGTAAATACTGAAAGGAATTACTGGTAATACACTAATAGTAGAGTCAGAGGAAGAAGGTCCCTGGCAGCTGATGGAGCTGTTGCCAGCTTTCAACTGTGAAGTGCAAATGGCTGTTGGCAAAACACTAAAATCTTCAACACAATAGTGACAACACTGAGGCACTGCCAAACAAAATCACATTGCAACATCTTGTTGTTTCTGATTATTATATTTGTGTCTTGCAGACTACAGTAGATCCTAGTTGGAATTCACATAGACTGACAGGAATTAGTGGATTCTCAGTGGAACTAGTGAAATTACTCACAAAGAAACACATTGCACCAAAAACACATCTTCCAAGTTTGGAAAAATCAATTAGGACTATCAAGAACATCAAGACAATCCTGTTGTGTGAAAACTGCAACACACACAACTGTAAAGCTCATAATACTTGCTTGTGTAGAATATTTAAGTGATATTTTGCTGCAAAATTTTCAGTCATAGACAGCAGAAAACCCACTTAAGCAAACTATAAAATTATGAGACAGGATTCCTGGTCAGTACTTATCTTCAGAAAGCAAAATTTTCAGTACTGCCAATAGACACACAATAAAGTACAAGAAACACTTTTCGATTTCAAAACTATTCCTTCCTTTCTCAGTGAGACAAGTTTGGTGAAGGTTGGAAAGAAAGGGTAGGTCACTCAGACGCAGGGATGAGAGCTAGAGCATATTGTTCTGAATAGATTTTATGTAAAGTACATTGGAACAGAACATCAGGATTATGGTTCATTACGAAATAACAGCCTCAATACTCACTATTTATAATAACTATTAACAATCATATAGTGAAAAGAAAGATGATGAGACTTACCAAACAAAAGCGCTGGCAGGTCGATAGACACACAAACAAACACAAACATACACACAAAATTCAAGCTTTCGCAACAAACGGTTGCTTCATCAGGAAAGAGGGAAGGAGAGGGAAAGACGAAAGGATGTGGGTTTTAAGGGAGAAGGTAAGGAGTCATTCCAATCCCGGGAGTGGAAAGACTTACCTTAGGGGGAAAAAAGGACAGGTATACACTCGCACACACACACATATCCATCCGCATATACACAGACACAAGCAGACATTCTATAGATGAGATGTGTCCTTGTAACACATCCTTTGATTGTGCAATCACCCTGACCTCAACTTGGCTAACCCATCTTCATGCACTTCCACTTGCACATCCACCTCCACCCCTGTCTACGTGCTTTCCATCCTCCAGCTTCACTCTAGCTCAGCTTATCTTTTGATTAATCTACACCCACACACAACTGTATCCATGTTTTTTCTCTCATGTTTCTGGACTGATTTTTCTTCTTTATACGGTTGACATTACTTACAATATTATACGAGATGAAACCATTCATAAAACAACACTAAATCTCCATATACACAGACACAAGCAGACATTCATGTCTGCTTGTGTCTGTGTATATGCGGATGGATATAAGTGTGTGTGCGAGTGTATACCTGTCCTTTTTTCCTCCTAAGGTAAGTCTTTCCGCTCCCGGGATTGGAATGACTCCTTACCCTCTCCCTTAAAACCCACATCCTTTCGTCTTTCCCTCTCCTTCCCTCTTTCCTGACAAAGCAACCGTTTGTTGCGAAAGCTTGAATTTTGTGTGTATGTTTGTGTGTCTATCGACCTGCCAGCACTTTTGTTTGGTAAGTCTCATCATCTTTCTTTTTAGATATATTTTTCCCATGTGGAATGTTTCCCTCTATTACATTCAATAATATAGTGAATATGGAATGAAGACCCAACCAATAACAAGAAGCGTAAAAGCAGAACAGATGAATGTTTTAGTTTTATTATGCAATTTTTTTTCACAAGATAAAAAAATGAAACAATAACACCCAGTTACACTCTTTGCCAATACTGTAAATCTCATGCTTATCCCACCATTCTCCCTTCTGTTGAAAATGAGCTGCTGAGCTCAACACAAAACAATAACCTTCTAGATCTGCAACATTTGCAAAAAACATTTGGTGGGCTAATACAACATTTTTAAATGATAGGTCTGAGAGTAGCTCTATATTAGCTAGACAAAATACACATCTCTTAGTCAACTGCTGTACTGGCTCCAGCAGAAAAAAGCAAGCTGGTAGTAAATGCTGTATAAATTTATCCAGTTCTTAGGATAATTACACCAATGTAACAGTGCTGTTAATTCGTGTCAGGCCTTCCAATACTTTTCCTAACCATGCTCAACTGTGGGAAAGTGCTTTTATTTGGTGGTGGGTTGAGTCTTGATGTAAGGTACACGAAAGGTTCAAACAGAGTGCTCCTATCCATGGCATTCACTTCAAAATGCTTTATTTTCTCCCTTGCAGCCCAGTGAGCTGCCTTACTGGCAGTATTCTCTAGATTGCCAACTTCTGACTGTTTAATTCTATTTCCAATAACTACTAGCACCATCTGAAAGAAAAGAGAAGCACATTAACTGCAATGTGTAAACTTCATAGAAGCATGTGTATACATATTTGACAACAAACTAGTATTAACTGAGAAGGGTGGGGGGAGGGGGGGATGAGGGTTTGGAGATTGATAAGAAGGCAATAAGATGCTTAAAATTGACATGTATATTCACTCCCATCAAGTATACTCCTCCCAGGCTATATGGATTGCCTAAAATTCATAAGCACAACACATCACTTCCCTCAGTTGTGAGCAATACTGTGGTGTCAACACACAACTTGGTAAATCATCTAGCAGTGAAAATGAGACCTTTAGTAGGAAAATGTGGGCACCACTTATGTAATTCAGAAGACATTGTTCACAGGTTCTAGTACCTCTAAGAGGCTCCCTAAGCCTCATAGGAGAAAAATTCAGACCAACAGTAACCAAAGTTTTTGAATTAGTACTTACGTCAACATACTTTCTGTTCAATGGGAACTACTACGAAAAACAAATGGAGTAACGATGGGCTGTCCACTATCACCAGTAGCTCTCTTGCTTTTTTTGATATGTAGATAATACATTCATAATCTGGCCGCACGGACGACAACGCCTCCAAGACTTTCTGCAGCACCTGAACTCACTGCACCAGAATATCAAGTTCACGATGGAGGTAGAACAAAACAACCAGCTTCCATTTCTAGATGTGCTCGTCAAGCAAAGACCAGATGGCACACTAGGACAAAGCATCTGCCATAAGCCGAATACAGGTTTGTACCTGCATGCCTCCAGCTGTCAAGCTTCTTCACAGAGTGAGAGTGTTCTGAGCACACTGATGCATGTAGCAAGCGAAATCTCGGACTGTGACAGCCTAGCAGCTGAATTGCAGCACTTGCAGGCCATGTTCTGCACAAACAGTTACAACAACTGGCTGATAAAACGCACCTTAAGACCAAAGAAGCCGAAACCGCAGCCTTCTGAGGACGAAGGCAAACCAGTTGAGACAGCGATCATACCATATGTCGGGAACACATTGGCAAAGATTGGCAGAATACTCAGAAAATATAATGTCAAGTGCATGTTTCGTCCTCCATCCAAAACAAAAACATTATTAGGATCAGTCAAGGATGACTTAGGACACTGGAAACCGGGAGTTCACAGCATCCCTTGCCAGTGCGGGGAAATGTATATAGGCCAGACCATCCGGACGGTACAGGAGAGATCTAGTGAACATAAACGCCACACAGGCAATGCACAGCCGACCAAGTCCGCCGTGACAGAGCACTGCATCTCACATGGACATGACACGAACTACGATGGCACAAAGGTGTTATAGCAATCGAACACCTTCTGGGACTGTATCCTCAAAGAGGCAGTGGAGATCTGGCTGCATGACGAACTAATAAATAAAGATAGCGGTTTCCAGTTAAGCAAAGCCTGAGATCCAGCTTTGAGTATGATTAAAACACAACGACAGTCTACACATAAATCCGCTCCTGTCAGGACACCTGAAGAAGAAGAAGAAGAAGAAGAAGAAGAAGAAACATTGTCACCACGATGGCAGAGTTCCGCAAGCAGCCGTAGCCGCGGAAGGACTGCGGCCCATGATCTGTTGCAGGGTGCCGTGCTTTCCCCACCACCCAGCGCCGCCTTTCCCCCCACCACCAGCCGCAGACCGCACGGAAGCGGGATGCGGGGAGGGGTGGAGATTATATAAAGTCGGCATCCATCAGAGATCAATCAGACACCAAGAAGGCCTGAAGATGGCAAGAAGTCGGCTTGCCGAAATATCGTGCCTTTTGGACAATGCTACCTGGCTGAATACCTGAGAAATTTTGAAGATTTCTGTATGCCGGGAAAACCTAAGATCAAACAACTGCCACATTCTTTTTCTGTAGACATGTATCAAACAGGAGACGGGTTTAGGTGTATAATGATTGTCTCTAAGCTCTGTCATCCATTTGCTGCAAACCTTTTCCATAAATTTAAAGGAACAACAGTGAAATAATGTAAAATTACCATCAACATTAACTTCACCAAATTCACATTATGTAACATTTTACCTAACAAACATATCATACAAACCAACATGCCATCTGGAGCAAATGCACTAAACTTCATTAACAAAAGGCATTCAAGTCACAGATGACATGCTGTATGAGGAACACATTGTCAGTTATCAGACTAGAGACATGTAAGAAATACATAAAGGAAAAGGTACTGAAATGAACATAAAGCAAAAACAGTTTAAAATTAACATATCTCTCAATACCTAGCAATCTACACTTTATACAAAATTGTTAAGGCTTTCTTGGCCACTTGTTGACAAACTGCCTATTGGCTTCTGTCTCGTGTTCTGCGGCCGACGTTCATCTAATGTTTTTTCTGACGTTTCGCCAGCACAAGTGGCTGGCATTGTCAAAGCTTCACCCTCCATTGCCGGTGGTGAACTGGAGGTGAGCTCGCGGCCGCAGACTGTATGTACCTGGCGCGCCAACGTCCGTAGGCTTCTCCGCGGTCATTTCCGGTGCGGTTCTCCTCTTGCTACCTGCGATGGTCGTTCGCTGCAGTACGGGAAGCCAGGATCTGTTTACCTTAAGGCTTTCCTCTTTCTTGTTGAAACTGTTCGCGTCTTTTTGGATTTCTACAGCTTCTCTGAACAAGCGCGTGTGATAGTGCTTCTCTACAGCCAGAACTTCCGTGTCGGCGAATTTTATTACGTGGTCGGTCTCATTCAGTGCGTGCTCTGCCACGGCCGATTTCTCCACCTGCCCCAACCTGCAATGTCGCTTATGCTCTTCGATCCTGGTGTTAATGGATCGTCCAGTCATTCCGACATAAACTTTTCCGTATGTGCAAGGTATACGGTATATTCCCGACATTGCAAGTGGGTCTCTCTTCTCCTTCGCCGATCTAAGACACTCTTTGATCTTCCTTGTCGGTTTGAAAATCGTCTTTACGCCGTGTTTGCGCAAGTAAGGAACCAGAAAAAGAAATGTCGGGTACGGCCTTTCTGCCATACATTCCCAGAGTGACAGACAGAATCGGCCGTATATTGCGCAAACACGGCGTAAAGACGATTTTCAAACCGACAAGGAAGATCAAAGAGTGTCTTAGATTGGCGAAGGAGAAGAGAGACCCACTTGCAATGTCGGGAATATACCGTATACCTTGCACATGCGGAAAAGTTTATGTCGGAATGACTGGACGATCCATTAACACCAGGATCAAAGAGCATAAGCGACATTGCAGGTTGGGGCAGGTGGAGAAATCGGCCGTGGCAGAGCACGCACTGAATGAGACCGACCACGTAATAAAATTCACCGACACGGAAGTTCTGGCTGTAGAGAAGCACTATCACACGCGCTTGTTCAGAGAAGCTGTAGAAATCCAAAAACAAGCGAACAGTTTCAACAAGAAAGAGGAAAGCCTTAAGGTAAACGGATCCTGGCTTCCCGTACTGCAGCGAACGACCATTGCAGGTAGCAAGAGGAGAACCGCACCGGAAATGACCGCGGAGAAGCCCACGGACGTTGGCGCGCCAGGTACATACAGTCTGCGGCCGCGAGCTCGCCTCCAGTTCACCACCGGCAATGGAGGGTGAAGCTTTGACAATGCCAGCCACTCGTGCTGGCGAAACGTCAGAAAAATCATTATATGAACGTCGGCCGAAGAACCCGAGACAGAAGCCAATAGGCAGTTTGTCAATCTACACTTTGTATGTTTTAAAATAAAATATGAAATAAATAAAATTCTGAAAACTGTGTCATTGTTTAGGCTAGCTTGAGGAGAATGAAATATCTGCACCACAGTTAACCCACAAATCCTATATTGTCTTATTGCAGGCACAGATCACTCGCTTATCTTGCAGTCTCAGGCTACAGTGTGAACTCTGCAGGGCAGATTTTAGTGTTTTTTTATTCTCCTCTTGTTTTGCTTATATTACAACCTAATTAGCGCCACAGCTAGGCAGCTATTGAGTGTACCAGGTGCAACAGGTAGCAAATAGTAACACATTTCGACACGAATGACGCCTGCCACTTGGTTTCTAAGGCCTTCCTCAGCTCCTTTCAGTGGATGAAAGATATGGTGAAGGCAAGTAGCATCACACGCAGGGTGCAGACTAAGCTGACTACCTGTAGAATTGTACCCATGAGCAATCGTGGTCCTCTTGTTTGGAGCAGAGTGGAAGGTCTAAACCAGAAGCTCAGACAACTCTGCAATGGTATCGGATGTGAATTTCTCAACCTCTGGTATCAGGTGCAGAATTGTAGGGTTTCCCTTATTACAGCAGGCACGAGGGAGGTGGAGTACATATGGCATGAACATGGGGAGTTTTTTAGATTAGAGAACCTCTCCCCCACTTGGGATCAGAGATGAAATGTCTGCCAAAATCGAAGTTACAACAGCGACAATGTTCTCAGAGAATGATCATTCTCATAGATCAGATAGAAAAGGTTAATATGATATTAGTAAACTGCAGGAGCATCCAAGGTCCAAGAATTAGTATCACCGGAGGTTATAATGCCCAGATTGTATTAGGAACAGAAAATTTGTTGAAATGATAGAACAGCAATGAAATCATAAGTTCAGATTGGAATATTTATCATGAGGGTAAAACTAACAGCAAACTCCACCCGAACAGGCCATGAAGGCCCAACGGTACCAACCAACCGTCATGTCATCCTCACCCCACAAATATCACAGGATGCGGATATGGAGGGGCATGTGGTCAGCACACTGCTCTCCTGGCCGTATGTCAGTTTTCGAGACTGGAGCCGCTACTTCTCAATCAAGTAGCTCCTCAGTTTGCCTCACATGGGCTGAGTGCACCCTGCTTACCAACAACACTCGGCAGACTGGATGGTCACACATCTAAGTGCTAGCCCAGCCCAACAGTGCTTAACTTCCTGAGGCAAGGTTGTTGGCATCATAAGGGTAGGTTAGCAAAAATATTAAAGAACTCAAAAATATGTAGCGAGGTTATCATGGATTCCAAATGTGAATTAATCTAGGCGAAGTTAAGCATCAAAGGTCAGTCAAAAATCGTAACTGGATGCTTTTATGGACCACATGGGTCAAAGGCTATAGTGGTAGAGTGCCTCAGAGAGAACTTTCAGAATATTGTTAATAATTTTCCTGATCATACTGTTGTAATGGCAGGGGAGGGTGTAGGGGTTACTTCAACTTGTCACAAATAGACTGGGAGAGTCATGCTATCAAAACTTGTGCCAGTGACAGGGATTTGTTTGACAGTACACTGAATGTCATGTCCAAAAATTACTCCAAACAGATAGTCAGAGAACCAATCATGAAGGTAACGTCTTGGACCTCCTAGCAAAAAACAGAGCTGATCTTATCAAATCAGTTACCACAGAGGAAGATATTGGTGATGATAAGGCTGTGAAAGCAACTATGACTACAGGTTTTGCAAGGAATGTTAAGAAAGGTATGAAGTTATTTTTGCTTAGAAAGAGTAACAGGATCAAATTACTGAGTATCTGAGTAGGCAGCATCAAATGGTCAGTGATGAGGATGAAGATGTGGAGCATGAATGAAAAACCTTCAAATGCTTCATTCAACATGCCTTAGACAAGTATGTTCTGAACAAGGTTGTACAGGATGAGAAAGACCCACCATGGTTTAACATCCATGTTGGAACACTGCTATGTAAACAAAGAGAGATTCATCACAGCTTCAAGAGAAGTCAAAATCTAGCTGACAAACAAAAGCTGAACAAAGTTAGAATTAGTGTAAGAACAATGGTCGGATAGGTATATGGTCAACTTTGGTTTATTGGGAGAATTTTAGGAAAGAGTGGTTCACCTGTAAAGGAGACTGCAACCTGTTCTTGAGTACTGCTAGAGTGTTTGGGATCCATACCAGGTGAGACTGAAGAAAGACATCGAAGCAATTCAGAGAGGAGCTGCTAGGTTTGTTACCAGTTGAAGATGCATCTTATTCAGGCCATTCACAACTTGTTGCAACGTCAGACAATATCAACTCATTAGGTGAAAAGTTGTAAGAACAACCAATACAATTTTAGAGGTATTAAGGACTGTCAACATAGGAGCAACAGCAATGAGGACTCACATGCAGCAATCTTGCCTTGCCTGAAACTGTGTTTTTGTGTGTCCCCCATTTATTCACTGGACTGGAAAAGAGAGGCAAAATCAAGATATGTCATTCCTACTACAAGAACTAAACAACATGATATAACATTTCGATCATCATCACTTATTAACCAAACTTGGATCTCCTATTATACTCAGGAAGTCTCAAGTGATAATTCAAAAATGAAGTGAAGAAAATGTGTAGGAAAGGAAGATAGTTGTGCCTTTCTACTACAAGTAGTACAAGTTGGAGGAATTCCATTTGACAACCAGGCAGTCAGTAAATGCCAAATAGTGCATTCTCATCTGTGACACATGTTGCATAAAAGACAGCTGACTACAAATGATGCAATACTGATCTTTTACAGATGTACAGTCACAGTGGTGTGTGTGTGTGTGTGTGTGTGTGTGTGTGTGTGTGTGTTTTCTATTTCTGAAAGACAACTTCTTTGTCAGAATGCTTAAATGTTAAGTGGTCTTTTCATTGTGCTTGGCAATAACTTAGCACATCCTCTATGAGGTGAGTAGCAATCTATCTTTTTCATAATATTATTATAATTCCATCCTGAATTTTCCATTCTTTTATTCAGCTAAATATAGTGACAGGTCAAGACATTTCTTTTATTTTTCACAGATAATCATTTTTCTGGATGAGGCAGCAAATTCAGTGAACATGTCTCTTCCTTGAAGTGCCAAAATGTCACAATTGCTCATTATAGATGGGTTACTAACTCCAGTTTTAAAATCACTGGATGTACACACTAATAAAATAAGAACATAACTCAGTATTACCTCTTTCTTTTCTCTGTTCCTGTCTATATCCTTTTTTAATGCAATCAGGGCATCAAGAGACTCTGGTCTGTCAGTATCATAGACCAAAACATAGCCATCTGCAAGTCCAAAATACTGTCGTGGCAACTGCGGTTGATCTCGTGATGCTGGACTGTTTGGAAGTGGTTGATCTAAGCCACATATATCGTAGAACCGGACCTTTTCTCTTGTACCACGATCTGTTTCAATATTGGCTACATATATGTCTTCTATTGTTGAATGCAACTCCTGAAAAAAATTAGAGTTTTCTGAAATAAAAGTGTATTCAATTGGAGGAGCATAGATCGTGCAGTGTAGAATATAATAAAATTCATTCCCATGTTTCACTTTAATCATTCTTCTGTACTGCAATCTTCTTCTCTCTCCTCTCCAACTTCACACTCTTTACTCTATAGGTAAAGGTGACCAGGCATCTAACTAAATGAGCACTGTGTAATAAGAGGTTCTTCACCATAAGACACACAAGTGCAACCACAATGTGTCAACATTGTATGAGTGTTTTATATCACAATGAGTCTATGCAGGGAGATGGGCACATTCAAGGTGAATATGACTGTAAGATCGACAAGTTCCACAAGACAGACTGCACAAGAGTTGAAGGGTACTGTAAGTGACATTTCACAATTGATGTACTTATGCCAATGATTGAACTCAAATTTATTTTGTTTGGAGTTGTTGGAGCAACTGAATTACATTCTCCCCCAGGGTTTCAATTACCTCTCGTTGTGCCCTGAAATGAGAAATGTTCTTCCCACAATCCTTCCTGCCCCTCCCACAGTGGTATTCTGCCGTCCACCGAACCTACACAGTATATTCATCCATCCCTACACGACACCTGCTCCCAAACCCTTACCTCATGTTTCAAAGCCCTGTAATAGACCTAGATGCAAGACCTGTCCCATGCATCCTCCCACCCCCACCTACTCTGGCCACAAACATCACCTACCCCATCACAGGCACGGTTACCTCTGAAACCAGTCACGTGATCTACAAGCTGAGTTGCAACCACTGTGCTGCATTCTATATGGGCATGACAACCAACAAGGTGTCTGTCCATGTGAATGGCCACTGACAAACTGTGGCCAAGAAACAAATGGACCACCCTGTTGCTGAATGCATCGCCAAATATGACATCCTTCATTTCAATGACTGTTTCGCAGCCTGTGCCATATGGATCCTTCCCACCACCAACAGCAGTATTACAGGGAAAGTTCCCACCTGTGCAGTTCATGCACAGGTGGGAACTTTCCCTGTAATACACCCTCCTTGTCTCAACCTTTGTTAGTCACTGTCCTCACCCATCTAGCCCCTTCCCTATTCCCATTCCAGCACTACACAGCCGTCATTCCACCATCACACCCAGTAGTCTTTTTACTTCTCTTTTCCGCTATTCCCCCCCCCCCCCCTCACCTCTCTCCTGCCCTCTGTCTAACCGGCACCACTTCACTGTCTGCCACCCCCACCATACTATCCCTCCCCCAATGTTGACATAGGCTGTAATGGCTGAAAGCTTTATTTGTGACAGTCTTTTAGATATGCCTATCTGCGACTCAGTGACTCTGCTATATGCTGAGTAGCAACTTCCCTCTTCATAATATTGTTACACTCCAATCTGGATTTTCCATTGTTTGATTACTGTGTTTTACTTCGTAACTACTGTTAATCAGTTATAATCATCTTCAGATCAGTCCCAATGACACAAAAAGAAAAAGCATATAGTTACAAGAGAGAAAAATTAAATAATGATTAAAAAACATCTGGATAACTTCATCTTCACTGTGAAGATATTACACTTCTTCATATTACTGTGACATGGAAAATTCGGGAAGCAAAGATACAACCTATGATATGATGGACCTCAGACATTAGCTATTACATATCAGTGAACTCGAAGACAAACTATACAAACCAGTTAGATATTGTTGTGACATACTGGAGAGGATTTCATTAAATTTCCGATATGGAGGAAATCAATGAAACAGCGTACTGAGAAACAAGATGACTTACTTTTCACAATTGAACTGCTGTTCAGATAATAAATATCCCACCCAAATTCTGCAGTAATAGTTTCAACACTTTAATGCAAACACCTTTCATTTAACACTATAAGAAGGTCACAAAGCTCATATCTTACATGCAGAACTGGTGGTAAACATTGTACAATCACCAAACCAAACTATTGCTGTCCCCCTTTAAAAGAAGGAATGATAAATTGCAATATCCATTATGTAATTTGCTCTGCAGTCTACTCATTAACCTTACTTCACGTTTGAACCGTGTAATTATCTTGCAATATGGGTTACGGTGAGATGTTTTACACAGTACTTTTTTGGTTCTACTATGCAGTGAATTTGACATTACAAGAGTGTTACTGAATCTCATCATTCAGGAAATGCTACACTTATTTGTTACGGCGTATTTTGCACAACGTAGTTACGCAGTTCCTGTGACATAGTTATCCACTCATCTGTGAATGCCATCTCATATCTCTAAAATAATTCCTAGTGGAAGATTGTTCTAATAAATATGCCTTGTTAAAGTGTCTCACATTTGGTGTACCATGTTAGCATCCCACCTACTACACTTTCTCCGTTCTATCCCTGTTCACACCCACTAAATCCACCTCATCCAGTCACATCTGCTGCCCCTCTTTCTACACTTATTCGTCCTCAAACCTGCTACCCACAGTAATATACATACATTTATTAATGATTAGTTATTCTCTACTTTGACTTTCGTGACTTCCCACCAATTTTAGTGAGTTTTCGCCTTCCAATTTCGTTGTCTTCCTCAGATTTCATCTCTTTTTTTTCCCCACCCTGTGCATCCATTTCATACATTTCACACATATTTGGGTGTATTTCTGCGTAATTTTTCTCGGACGTAATTGTACTTTCTTACGTGTTTTTTTGCATTTTTGCACCACCATGGATCCTTGCTCCTTCAATCTGGGTCAATAAAGAAAAGTTTCCTTATACCTAGCCAGATCCCAGACCCACATACTGTCCCTGCGTTGCTACTTGGCTCATGAACCCCCCCCCCCCCCCCAATGGCCTTACCATCAAATTACCCATCTCTAGTTGCCACCCCTCCTTCCACAATGACTTCCACCTGTTCAGTAGCCCTCACTAACACAGTCCTGCAAAACCATATCAACCAAGCCCAATCCTCCTTGTAGTACCTTCTCTCCATCCGCAAAATTCTCCTGTTATGTAATCCCAAATTCCTGGAACCCATAACACACATTGAAACTCTCGCCCTGCAGGAACTTGAGCAACATGCACAACGCCACCTCAAAAAGCTATCCATCCTTCTCACTTCCTACTCTCACCTCGGAGTACCACTGTCCACCACTTCTACAACAACCTCCGAACCTCCACCACGCCCCCTCATAGCTGACAAACCCTGTTTCGCAGACCTACTACACTTATCCCACCCTCCAAAACTCCCTCCCACCACCACACAGAACACAAAACCTAAACAGACCCGCAACACAGTCATGAACCTTTCCTCCCGAAGCCTTAGTCCCACAGAAATATCAGTCCTTCCCAAAGGTCTCATCTTTTGTCCCACTCCCAAATCCAACCATGCAGGACTAGTTAAAGACCTTCTCTCCTTCTCCCGGTCCCTACAGTGGAAACACTGAACCTTGCCTAACTCGGTTCACTCCTCCATACAACCGTGATCCACCCCCACTGCCTCCAAACCACGCCCTGTTAACTTTCCAGAATTTCTTATCTTTGAACCTTACCTCACCATCATTCCCCAAATCCCTCAATATGCATACTAACCTTACTTCTGCAGAAAGAACCGCAGTCCACCATCTAAAAACTAATCCCGATCTTATAATCCTATCTTCAGACAAAAGATCCACCACCATAGTTTTGAACCGCAAGGATTACGTGGCAGAAGGACTCCATCAGCTGTCAAATACTTCCACCTACAAACCATGCCACAGTGATTCCATTCCAGCAATCTAGCAGCATATCCAGTCACTACTCAAATCGTTAGGCCCAGTCCAGAACCTCTCCCCAGAGTCCATCTCTCTACTTACCCCTACCACTCCCCACACTCCCACCTTCTACATGCTTCCTAAAGTCCATCAACCCAACCACCCAGAATGCCCCATTGTGGCCGGTTACTGTGCCCCCACTGAGAGAATCTCTGCTCTTGTAGACCAACACCTTCAACCTATTACCCGGAACCTATCCTCCTATATAAAAGATACCAACCATTTCCTCGAATGACTCTCCACAGTTCCTTTTCCTTTACCACATGGTGCCCTGCTCATCACTATTGATGCCATCTCCCTGTACACTAACATTCCTAATGCCCATGGCCTTACTGCTAATGAACACTACCTTTCCAGACGCCCTATGGATTCCAAACCAACAACCTCCATCCTAGTCTCCATGACCATCCCCGCCCAAAATTACTTCTCCTTTGAAGGCATTACCTACAAACAAATCTGTGGTACGGCTATGGGCACCCGCATGGCACCATCCTATGCTAACCTATTCACGGGCCATCTAGAGGAATCCTTCCTAAAAACTCAGAATCCTAAGCCCCTCACTGGTTCAGATTCATTGATGACATCTTTGCTATCTGGATTGACTTCCTCCAGAACCTCAACAACTTCTCCCCCATTTGCTTCACCTGGTCCTACTCAACCCAACAAGCCACCTTCCTAGATGTTGACCTCCACCTCAGAGATGGCTACATTAGTACCTCTGTCCATATCAAACCTACTAACCACCAGCAATACTTCCACTTCGACAGCTGCCACCCGTTTCATACCAAGAAGTCCCTTCCATACAGCCTAGCCACCCGTGATCGTCGTATCTGCAGTACTGAGCAGTTCCTCTCTAAAGATACCGAGGGTCTCACTGAAGCCTTCACTGACCGTAATTATCCTCCCATCCTTGTATAAAAACAAATCTTCCGTGCCTTACTTTTCCAGTCTCCTACCACCTCCAAAAGTCCCACAGTCCGGCCACAGAGGAGCATTCCCCTCGTAACTCAGTACCGTCCGGGACTGGAGCAACTGAATTACATTCTCCGCCAGGGTTTCGATTACTTCTCGTCGTGCCCTGAAATGAGAACTGTCCTACCCACTATTCTTCCCACCTCTCCTACCGTCCACCAAACCTACACAATATACTTGTCCGTCCTTACATAACCCCTGCTCCCAATCCCTTACCTCATGGCTCATACCCCTGTAATAAACCTAGATGCAAGACCTGTCCCATACATCCTCCTACCACCACCTACTCCAGTCCGGTCACTAACATCACCTATCCCATCAAAGGCAGGGCTACCTGTGAAACCAGTCATGTGATTTAAAGCTCAGCTGCAACCACTGTGCTGCATTCTATGTAGGCATGACAACCAACAAGATGTCTGTCTGCATGAATGGTTACCAACAAACTGTAGCCAAAAAACAAGTGGACCACCCTGTAGCTGAACACGCTGCCAAACATGATAAGCCTCATCTCAATGACTGCTTCACAGCCTGTGCCATATGGATCCTTCCCACCAACACCAACTTTTTTTAATTGCGCAGGTGGGAACTTTCCCTGCAATACATCCTACATTCCCATAACCCTCCTGGCCTCAACCTTCGTTAGTCACTGTCCTCACCCATCGAGCCCCCTCCCTGTTCCCATTCCAGCACTGCACAGCCGTCATTTCACCGCCACACTCAGTCTTTTAATTTATTTTTTTTTCTCTCCTTTCCACTAATTACCCCCTCCCCCCTCTGCACCTTCTCTCCTGCCCTCCGTCTAAACTGCAACACTTCACTGTCTGCCACTCCCACCATACTATCCCTCCACCTCCCCGCCCCAGCCTCCTCCTTACCGCCATCCAGTCACCACTCCCATCATGCACTGCTGCTGCCGCTCGCAGTGTAGTTTCAGCTCTCTGAGACTGCAGATTTGTGTGCAAGTTGTGTGTGTGTGTGTGTGTGTGTGTGTGTGTGTGTGTGTCTACTACTGACAAAGGCCTTAATGACCGAATTGTGTGAATCTTTTCATTGTGCCTATCACGACTCAGCACCTCCGCTATATGGTAGCAACTTTCCTTCTCTCGTATTGTTACATTCCATCCTGGATTTTCCATTGTTTGATGTTATTATCCAAGGAATTTAACTGATGGCCTCTTGCTCAATGGCAGTGGTCGCTGCACCTGTGAAATGCAGTCATGTAAAGTAGAAACTCAATATAACGCTGGTGTCAGGAGACATGCTTTAGTCTTGCTTTATAGCATAAATTTGGTATATCAAGTGAGCTGTGAAATGTCAACACAGAAAGCTTTGGAATGCATCTTATACAAGGGCACGGTGAAGCATAATGTCTCCAAGCTCTTTATGTGAAAATTCTTAAAGCTTTTTAAAGAAAACAAACATTATTAAAAAGCTACATCTTCATTCTTCATCTACATATTTGCAGCTGCAGGCCCATGTCACTAGAGGTCTCCAAATTGTAGTATTTAACACAGCAGTATGTAATGTAACTACTTCGGGCATGGTTTCCAAAACTTAAAGAATGCCTACACGGACTTCACTTTGATAGTGATGTACAGTGCAAGCAGAGGTGAAGTTGTGGCTCCACTAACAAAGTCAAACATGCCACAATGATGGTATCACCAAACTGGCATCTCGTAGGGTGAAATTTATTTGTTGCCTGGGTGGCTATATTGAGAAATAAATAAGTGGACATGAAGAACAAAGATGTAGAATGTTAATAAAATTTGTTTTATTTAAAAAATGTTAGTAGGCTCCACATAAATTCAGAGGCAGTACTTTTCAGTACTTCATCATAAAAGTCATACTGTGCTATATAATGTACACACAGCAATCGATAAACTTCACTGAAATGGCAACCCAACAATAAGACTACAGTAGATCCAAATAAAATAATGTGCTGCACTACAATGTGTATAATATTAACTGAATTTTCCACTGGAGCTCGATAGAACATGATAAAAATAAAAAAGGAATGACCCTCCTAATGTTCTGCAAATAAATATTTATTTGGTCACAAACCAGTTCTCAGCTTCTCAGGCTACCTTCAGGTGACAACTGAATGTCGCAAACCCAGGTAAACATGAAGTGCGAATGACACAGATATTTTTTGCACAAAAGATACGAAAATGACAGTCATAATGTACTCCCTATGGAACATCCACAACTGTTGCTAAAATTTTTCATGATGAATAAATCTGCTTCAGTCATACTCCACTAATCCTTTATTTACCTAAATAATGTTATTTTTATTTTACCTAAATAAAGGATTAATCAAGGACAACTGGAGTGGCTTTATTCATCATGAAAAATGACAGTGTTTATACAGGAATACTGTATGCTAGTTAATATGAATCCTATGAATCCTGGACTGTATGGTCTACCCAAATTACAAATAGATAGTGTCATAATTCTCTGCTCCATATTGCCTACTTATGAAAGAGCTTTACCATATCATTAAAAAGAAAACCAATTTTAAACTATGTTTGGTAACAAACATTCTATGGCTCTTGTTGACAAAATTAAAGATATGAAAATCCCACCAAGTTATAAACTAGCATCATTCAATGTCACTAGTCCTAAACTACCAGAAATTTTTATGTGCAGTTGCGAACAAGTTTTCTTTAAGAAACAGCCATTTAACTGTAAGATTAAGTATTGGTTCAGATATGTCGAAGTGCAGTGTCTGTGAACTCTTAACACTACACAGTAGGATACATTACTACAGCATTTAAACTCACACAAACAAAGATTTGGTTTTGCAATGGAGCTGGGCGGCTTTCCTATAGTACTAGTACAAGAAAACAAATGTTTAGCATTTAAAGAAAAGACATAGCTAATGATATGGTAATTCTTGCATGCTCACAGCATCCACACTGCTTTTCATTCAATAGTGCATCCCCTCATATCTGTTCCATTATCCAAATCAAAAAGAACTACAAACCATCAAAAAACCATCAAACAAATCACTTTCAGCAATAGCTGTAGTTTTGTCCTGATTATGGTAACAATATTCTACTAAAAAATAAAATTAGACCGTTCTGTACGCTGGCCAACAGCAACCATTCAGTAGTTACGAAGTCTGGTGCAAAATTCGATATATTGGCAACATTTCAGACAATCTCGGAAAAAGTTTGTCTCATAACTACAGACCTGCATATTATAATATCAATAACATATCAAAATTTTTATTCGATAGTGAAGACAAATTGCAATTCTTGGCACACAGTGGTGTACATAAAATCACTTGCAAGAAGTGTACATTAGTCAGGCAGGCAGAGTTGCGGCAATTATGATACGTGAAGATTGGAGAGAAGCTGGCAATTAAGGAAGTAAAATATGACCTTTGCTAATCATCTTTTAGCAGAAAACCATTCATTCATATGATGTAGAATATGTAGAATGTGAAGTTTACATTTTGTCAAGAAAAGCAGAAAGATGACCCAACTGGAAATCAACAACCTAATATTAAATGATCAGACTCAATTTCCATTTTCCCCTTCATTAAATTAACTCTTCATTAGATAGACTAGATTTCTTTCTCTCTTTCTTGGGCCTTTGTCCTGCTTCAATGCAGGGTCAGCCTTGTTACTATTGATTTGGCAGTGTTAGTTGCAGAGGGTGGCCAGATGCCCTTCCAGTCGCCACCCCAAGGGCCCCCCCCCCCCCCCCCCAGGACAGATTTAGTGTACCCCAGCTGTTTGTGTCTAGTGTAAGCCATGTAATAGTGCGAACATTGCCAAATGTCTGCAAGTCATGTAACTGAGGTGGGATGTGGGGACAAGCCCGGTATTCACATAGCGAGATGTGGAAAACTGACCACATCCAGGCTGGCTGGCATACCGGCTTTCATCGTTAATCTGCTTGCAGATTTGATCCGGAGCCGGCCTACCCTGGCGGGTTATTAGATATACTAGATTCCAACCATAAATTCATCTTGTTTTCATCATTTGTTAAATGTATCTCCATGTAAAAACTTTGTTTACCTCTTTTTTAGTTAACGTAATTATTGTTATATTTTTCTATGTAAACACTGTCATTTCTGTATCTTTTGTACAAGCAAGATCTGTATCACATTTTATGTTTATATATGTTTGCAACACCTGAAGATTGCCTGAAAAGCCAAAAGCTGGTTCGTAATCAAATAAATATAATTCTGCACAATAGTAGGAAGTGTTTTCCTTTTTAATATTAGTATAAAAATTCACTACAAAACACACAACTATTTACAACAGTGTCTGCAAGCTTCTTTTTGTGTGTTATCTCATGCATTTTCGTTTGTGTATTGCTTTATTTTCATCAGGTACAACTGCTAAACATGGTTCACTCTGTCTCTCCATCAAAATAATCACTTTGTTTATAATGTCCACAGTTTCATGTGTATATGTTGGCCTGCATTACAACTCCCATTTCATACAGTATCAATAATATTCTTGTAACCTATTATCTCTGAAATCAGATCCCCATAGTCCATGAATGTCCAACAATTCAAGTCTTAAAGATCAATACTGCACTGTAGAACATCACATACCAACTGGATGTTATTGTTGTTGTAACCTGAGTCAACACGTTTTTCATCTGCTGCATTTCCTTCAATGGAACACTTGTTCCAGCAACTCCGAACAGTCATCAAACTGATGATTTGCATTGTCAGTCTAGTACCAAGCGCCGCAGTTTACGAATCCGCGCCAGACGGCATGGACCTCGATTACCACTACAGGTCTTTCCAGCCGTTGCGCCGTAAGCCACGGCTGCGCAGACACTCCTGGCCCGCGTATAATGTGAGGGCACCACGGTGGAGCACATGGTCCCAGCGGTCAATAGCAACGTACTCTATCAGGTATTTAAGCACCTGCTTCTCGCTCAGCAGGCAGTCTGATATTCGTGTTACTCTATCGACATCTCGCCTACACACAGTGTGTTTACTTGGTTTCCGTGTACAGTGGACGTTGTGAATTCACGAGGTTTTGCTTGTGAGCCCATTACTATTTGCGTGTTGTTGTTCGTTAGGTCTTCTTCGGTCATCTGTCATTGTTCGTGTCCATCCTTCCCCATTTGTTTTGTTTCTTCGCGGGCCGCTTCCATTTGGTCCCACCGCGCTTTCATTCTTGGCAACCCCACGACCAGAACGGTCGTGGTTACAACATTTTGGCGACAAGGTAAATGGTGGTTGCTGTTAGCATGGAGGCGAAGTTGGTCTGTCTTCTGGAGCAACAGCAGCAGCTCATGCAGCAGCAACGGCTCCAGAAAGACATCTTACAACAGTCGCTGTGGTTGCTAACGGACGAAGACAATGCCCAGGACGCATTACCACAACAGCTTCCGAGTCCTCAGGTGTCCAATGCTTTCCCACATCCGCCATCGTTCCCACCATTTAATGACACTAAAGAAGACTGGGAAACATACTTACATTCACTGAAACAACATTTCATGGCTTTTCAAGTCACAGATGACTCCTTGCAGCGGTCGCTGTTTCTGTCTTGGGCCTCCCCAGACAGTTCTTTCTTCTCCACAAGTTGGCACCATTGTCCAATCCTGTGGCTCTCTCTTTCTAGGAGATATGCCTTTTGCTGATGAACTATTATTCCCAACACTACGATGTGGTCGCCTCTTGGCTGGAGTTCCACCAATACGATAAACAGCCTGGTCAATCATATCGTTCCTCGGTCATGGACTTGCAGGGTCTCAGGTGTCGATGAGATTTCTACACGCACCAATGAGCAGTGTAAGGCTTCGTAGGTGGACTCCCTGATCCAGGATGTGGTGGTTCAGCTGGCTCCTGATTCTGAGGTCCGCACTACGGTGTTGAAACTCGATAACCCCTCCTTGGAAGAGATTCTCCGCATTGCGCACTCCTTTGAAACTGCTCAGGCAGCTAATGAGCGTCTTATGGCGCGGCCGCAAGTGGCGGCGATCGATGCTTCTCAGCAGGTTCCGCCCTCACAAAGTCGACGTGGTCCTGCCGACTGAGGCCAGTGCCATCGGGACTCCTCTTTGTCCGACGTCTCTATGGCATCAGCACCGCTGGTCACGCGGCCCACTTCCATCTTGCCCACATTGCTTTACCACACATTCTCGAGCTGATTGTCGCCACCGCTGGAAAACGTGCATCCTGTGTAACAAGGAGGGCCACATCCGATCAGTTTGTCATAGTCGCTCGACTCACTCCAGTCCTGCCCCTCCTGCGCCTCAAGATACCGTCCATGCTCTGCAATCAGGAGTCCCACAAGATGACTCATCAGCGCGGAAGTTTTTCCTCCCCCTCCGCCTATTCACTGAGGATGTCAGTTTTCAGGTCGACACTGGGCCACCGTCTCCCTGATTAATATGGCGATATATACCACCTGGGCACTCCTGAGTTGTCACCTCCCTCTTTGCATTTAGTCGCCTACAGAGACGGTTCCATTCCCCTTCGTGGGCAGTTCGTCGTCCAGGTGACGTAAAAACGTGTTCCCCGGCTCCTTACCATATTTGTCGTCAACCATCCATTGGCTTCGAGTATATTTGGCATGGATGCGTTTCGGCTGTTTGGCTTTTCAATTTCCGATGAAGTTAAGGTTGTTTCCACGGCTGTTCCTTTTCAAGAATTGGACGATCTGTGCTCTGCTTTTGCGTCGTCGTTTGCAACGGATCTCGGATGTGCTTCTGATTTTCAGGCGCACATCACACTTCGGCCCGATGCGCAGCCTCGCTTTTTCGGTCCCGACGCCTTACGGCCGGCAGTTAAGAAGGAACTTGATCGGCTCCAGGCCGCTGGTGTTCTGGAGCCTGTGACATACAGTGCCTGAGCGCCACCATTGGTGGTCATACGGAAATCCAATGGGTCCCTTCGCCTGCGTGGGGACTTCAGCGCTAATGTCAATGCTCAGTCCCTAGTTGACACTTATCCCATTCCCTGACAGGAAGACCTTCTTGCCAAGTTTGCCAGGAGGAGAGTACTCTTCCAAGATCGACCTGGCTGAGGCATACCTCCAGTTACCCTTGGATGCCAATTCCCAGAACATCTTGGTTATCAATACGCCTTTCGGATTGTACAAGTACAAGTGCCTTCCATTTGGTGTCTTTTCAGTGCCAGCCATTTTCCAGCAGTTCCTGGAGCAGCTTACGCAGCCGATCCCTGGATCTGGATGACACCTTGATCACCAGGTGTTCCCACCAGGAACATTTGCAAAACCTCAGCGTCTTATTTCATGCTCTGCATTCTGCAGGTTTACACTGTCAGCTGGACAAGTGTTGGTTTTTTTTTTTTTTTTTCTTTCCCCCTCCCCCCCCCCCCTCAACCGGAAGTGGAATACTTATGCCATTGGCTTACCAAAGATGGCATTCGCCCTTTAGGTTGTAATGTCACATGCCATTGAGGCCCTTCCTCGTCCCAAGGACTTATCTGAACTCCAGGTCGTTTTGAGCAAGGTTACTTATTACTTAAAGTTCTTACCCCAGGTTGCCACTGTTGCTCAACCCCCAATCACTTGCATCGCAAAGGGGTGCCTTCTGATGGGACTCCTGTGACCAGACTTTTCTCCGTTTAAAGGCGATGCTGAAGTCCGCCCCTTGCCTTACCCCCTTCTCTCCGAACCGCCCCTTGGTCGTGGCGGATGATGCATCAGCATACGGCATTGGGGGCGTCCTCATGCATCGGAATGGCTCTGAACAGCCCACCACTTATGCATCTAAGACGTTGACCCTAGCACAATGGAACTACTCCCAGATTGAAAAGGAGGCCCTGGCGATCGTGTTCTCCATCCAAAAATTTCACACCTATCTCTTTGCGGCAAAGTTCACCCTCCTAACAGACCATAAACCCTTAGTTACACTTTTTGGACCCCACTCTCACCTTCCAGAGCAGACGGCTCAACGTCTCCAGCACTCGGCGTTATTTTTACAAAATTACACTTACACCATCCAGTATAAGCCCACCACCCACCACGCTAACATATACGCTTTGTCGTCATGTCTCCCAGCACGCCCCGATCCTGTGTTTGACCAACAGGAGGTCCTCTGATTTCACAATTTCTACGGCTACCCGCTGTGACCCTACATTGCGGCAGGTTCTCCACTACGTTGTCCATGGGTGGCCCTCCTATATTACTCGGCAGATGTGGATCGATTTCAGCCCCTGGTGCCACCTGTCCTACAGGCTCTCCGTGGTTGATGAGGTCCTTCTGTTGGCCATGGAGTCGGATGCCCATCGGGTGGTCACCCCTCCAGATTTGGGGCATAAAGTGCTCAGTTTGTTACACAGTGGGCACCGGGTATGTAACGCATGAAAGTAAAGTTTTGGCTCGCCGGCAAGTGTATTGGCCCGGCATCAAAGGCAATACTGACCGCCTGGTCTGCGGGTGCACTGTGTGTGCGTATCACCAGGCAAGACCCCCCCTCAGTCATTCGGACCCTGGCCTGTGCCTTGCCAGCCCTGGTATCACATCCATCTCGATTTTGCGGGCCCGTTTTTGGGGTCCAAGTGGTTACTTATCATTGATGCCTACTCCAAATACCCATTTGTCATCCGATTGGCATCCACCACCACGGAGGCCACACTCACGGCCCTGGCCCAGGTTCTCGCCAAAGAGGGCCTGCCTCACACATTGGTCTCCGATAATGGCCCCCAATTCACAGCATCCTCCTTCCACGACTTCTGTCAGGCCAACGGTATCAAAACATATCTGTAGACCGCCTTTCCACCCTACCTCAAATGGCGGGGTGGAGAGGTTTGTCCACACATTTAAATAACAGCTGACGAAGGCGGTCGATACCTCTCCAACCACATTGGCCCTGAGCCTGTTTTTGAGCATCTATTGCACCACGCCAATTGACAGCTGCAGTCCGGCGGAACTCCTACATGGGTGACAGCCGTGGAACCTGCTCCTTTTGCTGATGCCGTCCCCCTCCCGCCCCCACTCCCAGCCCTCTCAGCATTTCGCCCCTGGCACAGCCATGTGGGTCCATATGTATGGGAGCAAGATGGGTTGGATGCCAGCCATGGCCGTCACGGCCCACGGGTTGTGTGCGATGTCGGTGCAGATGTAGAAAGGGTTGGAGCGCCGCCATCATAACCAGCTCCACCCACGTGTCCCTGCAGGATTGCATCCGTCACTGCCACCTCCTCCTCCTCCTCCTCCTCCTCCTCCACTACCTCCTTCAGGTACACACGTGGTCCTTGAGTCACCACAACTGCCCCTGGTTGCTGCCTCCCCTTGGGCCTGCTGTCCCCCCCCACCCCCGCCCCCATGTGGATCAGCAGCTCCCTCTGCCGCCCTGGCCTCTGGGTCAGTCGTCATTGACACCTCGGATGTCCCTTCCTCCCAGCCACCGGCGGTAAACGAGCCTGAGTCTTCTCCCATCTGTTGACCGCCTCGGCACCGTGCGGGGTGTTTCCGCCCCTACACACAAGTTTCACGGGGGAGGGATCTGGTACTGAGCGACGTGGGTTTCAAATCCGCGCCAGATGGCATGGATCTCAATTACCCCTTGGGGTCTCTCCAGCCGTTGCACCATAAGTCACAGCTGCAAGCGCGCTCCTGACCTGCATATAATATGAGGGCACCACGGTGGAGCATGTGGTCCCAGTGGCCAATAGCAACGTACTCTATCAGGTATTTAGACACCTGCTTCTCACTCAGCAGGCAGTCTGATATTCACATTAGTCTATCGACATCTCGCCTACAGATAGCACGTTTACTTGGTTTCCGTGTACGAGCGGACGTTGTGGATTCGTGAGGTTTTGCTTGTGACCCCATTGCTATTTGCGTGTTGTTGTTTGTTAGTTTTGTTTATTAGGTCTTGTTCAGTCATCCGTCGTTGTTCGTGCCCGTCCTTCCCTATTCATTTTGTTTGTTCGCAGGCCGCTCCCATTTGGTCCCGCCATGCTTATGTTCTTGGCAACCCCGCGACCATTCCGGTCCTGGTTACCACAGTCAGGCCTACTCAATATGTATCATTCTGCAGAATTACAGATTTTAAGAAAATTTCCTCATTGGAATTTGCAATTAAAATAAGCAGTTCATGATGATAATGTGCCATTAATGCTTATATGTTGTCCTGATCAAGTGGGTGAATTAATGTCATCACATCTTTAAGCACAAACAAAGAATATATTTTTCCAACTTCTGACAGCAACGTCAACAGACAGATACGCTGGACAGTAATCAAGTATTAGTAAAGCTTCTTCCCTCAGCTTAAGTGATCGTACCTGTAGTCTAGGTGTAGCGTATTTGACTAGTAATAAAAAAGTTCTGGGTTCCAGCCAATGCTTAAATTGTGAATAAAAATCATCAGCAATGCTGACAAAAGACTTCCAGCATAAGGAGTCATCCTTGTTCTGCCAGCGACCTTGCTAAAGAGAGCACAGCAGAACACAAAGATTCAGAACACCCATTTGCCCTTGGGGTGGGAAACTGGCACTAAAATGTGGAAAAAATCAGTAATGGTTAACAGCATGAGAAAGCAACAGGCAATAGGAACCAAACAATCAACGTATATCCACAAGACATGTGATCTGTAATTTCTCCTTGGCAAAAAATTTCATGTTAGCCCCCCATTCAGACCTCTGGGAGACAACCACTACAAGGGATATGAAACCATGAGAAAAAGACTGGGTAATCTGTGAATAACAGTAACAGTCTATGGGCTGGGTGTGAAAAGTCAGAAGTTCAAACATAGCAGGAAGGCTAGAAAATCTGAAAAAGGGAAAGCAAAGGCTCAATCTACATATAGTGGGGTTCAGTGAAGTGAAATGAGAAGAAGGTAATGATTTCTGGTCAGACGAATACATGGAAATATTAACAGCATCAAAAAATGGTATAATGGGAGTAGGATTCATTAAGTATAGGATGACACGGCTGAGAGTGAGTTATTGTAAACAGTTCAGTAATAGGGCTGTTCTCATCAGAATCGACAGCAGACCAATTTCAACAACCATAATTCAAATGTAAATATCAACATCACTAGCAGAAGATATGGAGGTAGAGAAACTATATGAGGATAATGAATGGGAAATACAGTATGTAAAGAGTAATGATAATCTAATTATGGGTAACTGGAATGTACTATTTGGAAAGAAAAAGAAGGAAGTGTTACAGGAAAATATGGGCTTGATAGTAGGAAAGAGAGATGAGAAAGACAACTTGAGTTCTGATCGCAATTTAGTAACGATGAACCGACTCAAAAGTTTTCGAGGATCATCCCGAAGAATCTGTGTGGAAAGAAGTGATGTACTGAAATGCTGAAAAATGATGAGATATGTTTGAAATTATCTAAGGCTGTAGGTCTTCTGATAATGAATACCACAGCTGGCAGCTCAATTGAAGAGGAATGGACATTTCTAAAACGGGTAACTGGACAGACAAACATACATACAGGGAAGATAATGGCAAAGAAAGCAGAAAGCAAGATAGCAGATAAAATATTTCAATTGATTGACAAAAGAAGGAAATACAAAAACGTTCAGGAAAAGACAGGAATATAGCAATATTAGTCACTCAGGAATGAAATAAACATAAAGTGTAGGTAAGTCAAGGCAAAATGGCTGGAGAAAAATTGTAAAGAAAGCATAAAAGATATGGTCATTGTAAGGATTAATTCAACATGTAGAAAAGTCAAAACATCTTTTGGTGAAATTAAAAGCAATGCAGGCAACAATGAAGAGTGCAGTGGAAATTCCATTGTTAAATGCAGAGGAGGGAGCAGATAGGAGGAAAGAGAGCACTGAAAGCCTCTTTTTTTTGGGGGGGGGGGGGGGGGGGGGCTGCACTTATATGATTATGAGATAGAAAAAGAAACGAGAGTCGATATGGAAGACACAGGGGGTCCAGTATCAGATTCTGCGTTTAACAGATCTTTGGGAGACTTGCGATTAAATGAAGTAGAAGCTATTGATAACATTCGTTCATAATTTTAAAAATTATTGGGGTAAACGGCAACCCAATGTATAGAATACACAAAATTGGAGATAGATCATCAGAGTTTTAGAAAAAAATTTATCCACACCGTTCGAAAGAAAGCAAGGGCAGATATTATCGCACAACTGGTTTAACTTCTAATGCATCCAACCTGCTGACATGAACAACATACAGAAGAATAGGAAAGAAAACTGTAGATCTGTTAGATGACGATTAGCTTAGCTTTAGGAATGGTAAATGCAACAGAAAGATTGGAAGCAAGCTTTCAGAAAAATCAAGACATGTGCAGAGGATTTATCAATCTGGAAAAAAAATATTTGACACTGTAACATGGCTGAACATGTTCAAAATTCTGAAAAAATGTAATACAAAAATAGGATTAAGCTGCAGGGAAAGATGAATGACATATAATATCTACAAGAACTAAGAGGGAAGAATAAGAATGGTAGACCATGGACAACGTGCTCGGATCAACAAAGTTTTAAGACAAGTACATGCAGTCTTTTTCCCCAACTGTTCAATCAATAAATCAAAGATGAAATGACAGTAATAAAAAACAGTCAAAGGTAGAACTAAAATTCTGGCTGAAAGTATAGTAATGATAACATTCCATGAAGACATTGCTATCCAAAGTGAAAACAAAAAAGAATTACAGGAGCTGGTGAATGGAATGAACCACCTGGTGGGTACAGAACATGAATTCAGGGTAAACTGCAGAAAGTCTAAAGCAATTAGGAGTAGCAAAAAATCAGATTAGTGATAAACTTATCAAAATTGGTGACAATGAAGTAGGTGAAGTCAAAGGAGTCTGCTACATTTTAAGTAAAATAATGCATGCCCGCCTGACAAAGCAAGGAAGACACAAAAAGTAGACTAGCACAGGCAAAAACAGCATTCCTGGCCAAAACAAGTCTACTAGTATACAAACATAAACCTCAATCTGAGGAAGAAATTTCTGAGAATGTACATTTGGAGCACAGCATTGTATGGGAGTAAATCTGGAGAACAATGTTGACAATTAGATGGGATGTAAAATAAGAAACAAGGAGGTCCCCCACAGAGTCATCAAAGAGAGGAATGTGTGTTGAGATATCAAGGATCTGTAAGACACAAAACCTATCACTGTTAGGGTAAGAACCATCTACCTAACAAACATATTTCAGGAGATATGACGTCATAAAAAATGAGATGCATGAAAAACTGCCGATGACACCATAAAAAATGAGATGAATGAAAAACTGCCGCATCATGCTTGACACTTAAATTTATTACTCCTTTGCTACTAATTCTATTTGCTACATATTTAAGACAATATCCATGTATGTCACTGAATGTACCTACACAAATGCATCACTGTGTGACACACAATTCAAGAGCTATGACGTCATAAACACTGAGATGTGTTAAAAATCGCTGCATCATGCATGAAATTTTAAGACATTTATTCTTTACTACTAAGGCACTTGTACAGTCGATAAAATTAAGGAAACCCTTGACACTTGGCATCACTTTTAACAGCTGTCAGCTGTGAAGGTGAGAATAGCAACCATCTATAGAGCTACGAAAAGGCATTGCCATAGAGACATTTACAAAATCATGTTGTAGACGTGCTAAACAGCTGCACCCAGCATACAAGAACTGTCCAGGGCCACTTTTCTTAATTTGGATACTGTACTTACACATTTGTACATAATAAATTTTTCTTTGTACAAATGTTTAAAAATTTCAAAGGTGTTTTCACAAATACTTCATTACAAACACAGTTCATTATTTGTATTCACTACTACTACAAAATTGTCAGCTAGTAAATAAACAAAGAAAGAAAGAAATCAAACAACAGAAAGTCCAGAAAAGAATAACAAGTATACTGTAATGATATGTTTACACGCTTGAAACATTTTGGGCTTTTACTTTTTCCTACACGAAGAGGTTTTGCCTTATGGCTAATTAATTCATTTGTGGCAAAGTGCAGGGTACTTCTGTCATTATTCAGTTTGAAACCAGTCTCATTATCTGATTTTTTTTTACATCAAGGATTCTCATATGAAGCAGTCGATAACGAAAGTGCTCTTATACACTTGATGACTAAAATTTGTGTCTAACATTACTTTGTGTAGAATTTCAGAAAATTGTGATGCAGGTGCCATAAGAAATCTTGCTTTTCCAGTGCTTATCTGGCTATTTCCGTGGGACAATTTCATCTTGAAAATCATATTTAATAATTGGTCCCGAAGAAAAGTATACCTTCATATCACTTTATTAAAAATCACCTATAAAAACATTTGACAAAGATGCTGTCCTTTCCTAGATTTGTCCTTTTTCCTATCCATTGCAACAGCACTTTCACCTGTGCTTACAAAACTTCAAAGTTTATTCTCTTCTTTCATCCACCTGCTGGTTGCTCCTTTTGGTACACCACATTCATATACTAAAGCTGCTATTGTATCAGCATTCTTCACACGATCAATAATTTGTATTCACACAATATGCTTCTCACTTCTGTGATGCCATAATGTGTTGTTTGAAGAGCTAGGTGCCAAGCCAAGGTTGCTACCTCAAAATGCAACCACGAAAAAGGACAAAACACTACAAGCCACACTGACTTTTCGTTATGCCGCTGCAACGGATCTTCTACTTATGGCCGAGCACAGTACTGCTCAGCTAGAGTTCCGATCAACGACAAAGATGACAGCATTATCTTTTGGTAGGCCAGCTGTGTAACAGGGTGAACACTACGTGAAAGTTATTGTTATACGTAGTCTGAGTAAGAGGCTTGTATATTGTCTGTATGAAAAGAACTGTTAATGTTGAGAGACAGCTGTATATATTCATGACATTTCTGTGGAAATGGACTGTGTAAAATTGAGTAACTCATCTATCTATTTTGTAGTAAAATGAACTAATATTTTGTGTTTTATAGTACCCCTCAGTATCCTTCCAGAGCAAATCAAAGAACACCTGTTGTACCGATGAATGTATCTTTGGCTTTTTGGCTTATACAAAACAACAACCACACATATATCTAGACTCTGGATGTACAACACACAATGTATATTATAGGTGTGCTCAGATTCACTATTGTGAAGCACTGTTATGTAGTCACTCTGTTCAATGCATCACAAGTTAGCCACGAGACATGTATCCAGGTTTCTATCTAGCAACAGTTTTGATGCAATACAAAGCCAAGGTTAAGTTTAGTTAGCCCTATCCCTTTCAGTTGTTTTCAGGGCTTCAAAGTATTTTTTAATACACAATCAAACAAAGTTTTGCATCACCCCGGTTCCCGGAACTCCTGAAGATACACGTTAACTGTGGATATTTTACCACAGACACAGTCCCTTTGACTGTTCAGAGATGTCACTAAACCTGCCCAAAGATGTAAACAACCATGAATGAGCAGTGCCTATTAGACAGAGGTGTTCTGACAGCCAATCAGTTCCAGTCATTCCACCAGTAAGGAGGTACACGGCTTGTGTTGTCTGTAGTTCAATCATACCTAGACGGTCAATAACACGGTTTGATCACGTCTGCATTGTTACTTTGTGCCAGGAAGGGCTCTCAACAAGGGAAGTGTCCCGGCGTCTCGGAGTGAACCAAAGCGATGTTATTTAGACATGGAGGAGATACACAGAGATGACATGCCTCACTCAGACCACCCAAGGGTTACTACTGCAGTGGATGACTGCTACCTACGGATTATGGCTCTGAGGAACCCTGACAGCAATGCCACCATGCTGAATAATGCTTTTCATGAAGCCACAGGATGTCGTGTTATGACTCAAACTGTGCACAATAGGCTGCATGATGCGCAACTTCACTACTGATGTCCATGGCGATGTACACCTTTGCAACCATGACACCATGCAGTGTAGTGCAGATGGGCTCAACAACATGCTGAATGGACCGCCCAGGATTGGCATCATGTTCTCTTCACCAATGAGTGTCGCATATGCCTCCAACCAGACGATCATCAGAGACGTGTTTGGATGCAACCCGGTCAGGCTGAATGCCTTAAGACTTAAGACACACTGTCCAGCGAGTGCAGCAAGGTGGAGATTCCCTGCTGTTTTGGGGCGGCATTATGTGGACCAACGTATGCCACTGGTGGTCATGCAAAGTGCCACAATGGCTGCACAATCATGAATGCCATCCTCCGACCAATAGTGCAACCATATCAGCAGCATATTGGTGAGGCAGTCCTCTTCATGGACAACAATTCGTGCCCCCATCATGCACATCTTGTGAATGACTTCCTTCAGGATAATGACAATGCTTGACTAGAGTAGCCAGCATGTTCTCCAGACATGAACCCTATCGAACAGGCCTGGGATAGATTGAAAAGGACTGTTATGGATGACTTAACCCACCAACCACTCTGAGGGATCTACGCTGAATCATCGTTGAGGAGTGGGACAATCTGGACCAACACTGCCTTTATGAACTTGTCGATAGTATGCCACAACGAATACAGGCATGCATCAATGCAAGAGGACATGCTGCTGGGTATTAGAGGTACCGGTGTGTACAGCAATCTGGACCATCACCTCTGTAGGTCTCGATGTATGGTGGTACACATGTAATGTGTGGTTTTCATGAGCAAGAAAAAGGGTGGAAATGGTGTTTATGTTGATCTCTATTCCAATTTTCTGTACAGGTTCTGGAACTCTCGGAATCAAGGTGATGTAAAACTTTTTTTGGTGTGTGTACTATGTTTGCAACCTGTCTTTAAATTAAGCTAGCCATAATCTATGACAATGTACCAACACCTTTCTTCAGGTATGTGAAATGTGTACTTAGGAGAAAACTGCAAGTCCACTTACTTGCATGGCTTCTTCTTCTTGTTTTCCTTTTAACCATACAAATTTTACAGGCTGCCTCGAGATAGTTGGGGAGGATATGTGTGTACCTCACTGGATGAGAGGCGTCTCCTTCCGCATGAACACAAGTATATCACGTTGGAGGATGACTACAGTCTTTCATTTGACAAATGTCCTCATGTCAACCCACATATTTCACTCAGTGTGACAACTATACTGCTAATCAATATGCAGTTATGACAGAGGTACAAGAAACATTTTGAAAATGTCACACATATAAATTGTTCCTCACCATTGGGATAGAATTTTAGAAAGCACCTTTACAGTGGAGTATGCTAGCATCCCACTGAAATGTAGCAAGATAGAATTACTCCATTTGCTACCATTCTACTCCTTACATAATTTTGTTTTCTTTTTTCCTACAGTATACTAGTTAACACACCATAGATGCCAGAGATGGTGATTTTTGTGTGTGTGTGTGTGTGTGTGTGTGTGTGTGTGTGTGTGTGTGTGTGTGTGCCTAGAGTTTCCACTGTTGAAAATGTTGAAATCTTTATTTTGACCATATTCCTTTAAAACATATAATTCAACAGTTCAGTTAAGGTATGCTGATTCAAATGGTCTACCTAGTTTTACTGGAAACCTTTTGTAGCACAAGAAATTGGTAGATCACTGTGTTCCCATGCCATGTGATCGTAAAAATATTAGCTAATAACAGTCTACACACAAGAAAGAACTAGCTTACTGGACAGCCCTAACGTCACTCTTTCCAATAAACAGTTTATTTTTTATAGAAGTCATTAGTTACAAAGTTATTCATTGAAGTCTACTAAAGTTTTGTCCCACCTGAAATTACTTTTGTTATTTGAACTTGTACGCTTATTTAATTCACACTTATGATGTTACACTTTTGTTGCCATAACTTTTGTGAATCAAATGGTACATTTGGTTACCCATTTATGACCCTATTTAAGAAAGCAAATAAATTAATGAAATTATGAACTAGATAATTTTACAGGAAAGTTGGTAAATAATCCCTTAGGTATACAACCGAATAGACCATCCAATTTAATTACTTTTACAGGCATCTAACAAACAGTTAAACAAAATTATTAATCAATGCAACAGAATGAGACCATTATTAAATTTGGCCCCTGTATCACTATAAAGTAAAATGTAGTTACTGACTTCATTAATTATCCATACACCTGTCATTACATACAGTCACTACATAACAAGTTGGTAGTTCGAGGTTAGCACTCACAGGTTAGCACATTTGTGTAAGCGTTGAGCTCTGAATGGAAAGTTTGCAGTAATAAGTCACCCAATTAACACTTATTTGTCAGAGTTTGCACCTGGAACTCAACTGGTTAACATCTTAGTATCAAGTCTGTGCCATAGTGTAAAAGTTCATGTTTAGCCATTCACTCATGAACATCCTAGGTATAGATATGTCTAAATATCTCATGTGAATTTCTTTCGAATCCATGGTCACCATACATCTGACATCAAGATGGGGATCAGTTTTTGACAAATTGTCACTATTTAAACATGCTGTGGCTGGTATCTAACTTGTTTTAGTAGCAGTGTTGCAAAGGAAAGTGGACTGTCAAACAATTAATAATATGACAAGATTAATTGTGAACTGGTGTGTTAATATAAATAAAACTGAAAAGCTCTCACATTTAAATAAATGGTTTTGAGTCTTTTATTTAACTATGAAATCACCAATTCAAGCAATTTCAAAGTATGAGACTTCATTTCATGATGAGTCACCAACCATTTGAAACAATGTAAACATGTTAATACTGTTCCACCACATAGCACCACCCTGTAGCCATTCATCCTGATGAGCCTTTGTTTGCAAGTAATCACTGAATGTAAGTCCTCGTGATCCACTAGAGCCTTAAAAATAACAAGTGATTTCATAAGTGGCAACATACCAAAGTGGTCAAATTATCTAGCTGGTGGTGCTGAAGGTTGAAGGTTGTGGGTTTGAGTCCCATCAGTTGCCATATACCTTTATAAAAATTATTGACATAACTGAACATTATTTTTGTTCGTTTAATTGGTTGAAATACATTGTTTCATTTCTAATCCTTTGCCACATCATTTTAATCATTATATTAATTCTTTCATTTGCTCTCGTTTTTCTTCATCCTTTATTCTTTTTTCCATTTGGTAGTTTGCCCCTTGTGATTTTTATTTATCTATTCTACTACTTAAATATTTAAAAATTCGACTTCTCTATTAATAAATAAGCTACTGATATTGGTTGTGCAATGGTCACTAAAATCTGTTTTTTGTTACAATAGTACCTTTATTTTATGTTTATTGTCATACAAATATTAAAAATGTTGATTTTCTCACAACATGAATAAAATATAAATGCTACCTCACTACCTTTAACAAATTTAGAGAGACGCACACTTCATTAACATTATGAAATACTGCCCTTCCGTACACAATTTTGATTCAGACCAGCCATACCACACAAAATTACATACTACAGAATATAATGAACAAATGAATGGATTTTAATTGTGTCTTCACGTTTAGCAATATCACATTTATTTCAAGGTTTTCCATCACTATTTATAAATACTTCATCACATAATATATTGTCAATCTGACCACTTCATGAATCTACAAACAACAAAAATCATTTTAATCTATGAATAATTTTTGTATGGATTCAAAATATTTTGCGTTCATTTCTTTTGTTAATTTTTCAGAATTCATGTGACGACTACATTTCCGTTTGACTCCAAGCATTCAATTTCTTTTGCATCGCTTGGTCCAAATTTATTCCAGATTTCCTTCATACATAGGCAGCAATTCTTTGGAGAATGACAAAAAATAATGCACTGTATATGAATGTGTTGTTTTTTCTTTTCCATGAAAATGATTTTTTATCCCTGAAAGTCAGTGAGCAAATATATGAGGCGTGTTTTTTAAGTAAGCACCGTTTTGAAATTAAAAAAAGACGTGCTAAGATATCTCAATAATTTTATTTTTACATGAAAGCCTGTACCTTAATCTACTTTTTTACATAATTTCCGTCAATATTGAGGCACTTGGCATACTGTTGTACCAGTTTTTGAATACCCTCTTCACAGAAGTCTGCTGCCTGACTTGTTAACCACTGCATCACCAATGTTTTGACTTTGTCATTGTCTTGAAGACGCTGGCCACACAGGTGTTTCTTCAAGTGCAGGAACAGAAGGTAGTCACTGGGCGCAAGATTGGGGCTGTACTGAGGATGATCTAGAGTTTCCCATCGAAAAGATCTTTGGTCTGATTCACTACATGCGGATGGGCATTGTCTTGCAGCAAAACGATGCCTTTGCTCTACTTCCATGGACTGTTGCTTTGATTCTGGTGTGACATAGGCCACCCATGTTTCATCGCCCGTAACAATTTGGCTTAAGAAATCATCACTGTCGTTGTGGTACCGCTCAAGGAAAGCCAATGCACTGTCTAAACGTTTGGTTTTGCGCACATCCATCAACATTTTTGGTACCCAACGTGCACACAATTTTCAGTAATTCAACACAACGAGAAACATTAGGAATGTCATCCCGCGAGGAGGAAATCGTAAAGCATCTGTTTTCTCTCACCTTATTGTCCACTTCCTGCACCAAACTTTCATCAACGAACAAAGGATGCCCACTCCGTTGTTCATCATGCACATTTGTGCGGCCATCCGTAAATGCTCTCACCGACTTTCTTACCATTCCATCACTCATAATGTTTTATCCGTAAACTGCACAGATCTCACAAAACATCGATCGCTTTTAGGCCTTTAGCACTAAGAAATCTTATAACTGCCTGTACTTCACAGTCAGCGGGACTCACAATTATCGGACGCATCTTAAACACTCAGTACACAACGTAAACAAGGAAGAATCAGACGGTAATGGCATCTGTGCGTAGACAACAGATGTAGGCACCCAGTGCGCATGCGCAGAACGCCAACCGCAGTGCTGCGGCTGCGGTGTGGCAAAATGGTACTTACTTAAAAAACACACCTCGAACATTGATCGGTAACTGCACCCCATTTGATCAGTTTTAATGACAACTTTTTTATTTTACTCACCTATTATCAGTACAATTTGTTTCTGAGACAGCTTTGCTGCTTCAATAGTTTCTTTAAGTTTTCCAACATCATTCTGCTAATGAAGCTGACCAATTTTCTTTGATGGACTCCACATCCCATTTTAAAATTTTCACCCTCTTCCCACTTGCAGAAAGCTAAAAGTTTTCTTATAAATAAGGAAAAGTGATAGCCATCAGCCACTGTTGGAGGGTACAAGCTGTCATTTGTTCGAGGCACATCCGAGCTTCCTTAAATTTTTCGAATATTTCAGAATCTATCATGCACAGCTACGTGATTTTTGTTCCTCCTTGCTTCTTTCCATTTCTTCAAACATTCTTTTCTTCATATACAGAAGAAACCACTTCCTTGTCGGTTCTTCGAAGAATAACTGGGATGGTCTTCAGCAAAGGCAGCTGCTTTTGCTTTGTATGTTAACAAAATGTAATTTGATCAAAGTGCTTCAAAATTGCAATGGTTTAAAATATTCATCCACTCTTCATTGCCAACAGTACACTGCAATGAATATATTTTTCATTTTAGCATCAAAAGGAAAAAAATTAGAGAACCAATAGATTGTAGTATGTAAAAACATACCTCATCATACAGTCTCTCTTCGTCAATCTCTGTGTTTAAAACAACATCTTCACTGTGAACAATAACACACTCCTTCATGAGTCAAATTGTTGTCTCTGTGATTCATTTGCCCATCATTATTGTTTCTGAATTTATCAGATCAGGAGGGTTTTTAGATATGAGAGCTCTATCACTGTAAATAAATAACACCTAGTGCACGGTATTGAAATACGTTCTCCTTGCTTCTTCATTGAATTCCTGCACTCTTTCATCACGACTTTCACTGGCTGATGGATTTGTGTTGTCATACATTAAATGCCGCACTTGCAAAGAAGCTCCTCAAATGAAAAACTGATTTGTAATGGTTAATGGGAAATCCACCAATTATTTTCATCCTACTGGAGAGATCAAACATCAACCCAAATTCTGACATACCTGTTGTGACAAAAAAAAATATCTTACTGTCAATAGTAATTTTAAAATACCTGTTACAGCTATAATGATACATATCAAGATTTAAATGAAAGAAGGAATAACAAAATGAAATTCAAGCAAAACAGATACTATATATAATGTCTGCGATAACATGAACAAAAAATAAATAAAATGAGGACGCAGAGGAAATTAAAACAATGAAAATATATAACAATGTGTAAAATTACATGAACATGTTTCAAAATGGAAAAAAATAAAAGGAAGAAAAAATGACACCATATAAAAAAGTTAATACAATGATTAAAGTGACACGGCAAAGGTTAGAAATGAAAATAATATATCACATCAATTAACTGAACAAACATTGTTGCAGTTATCTAAATAAAAATTAAAAAATAAATTATGGTACCTGATAGCATTCGCACTGGTAAACTTCAGCGCACCAGCTAAACAACTTAACCAATATGCTGTAATGCCATTTGGGAAGTTTGTATTAATTTCAAGGCTGCACTGGATCACGAAAAACACATTTTCATTGATTTCTCGTAAATGAGAGCCCAACAAGGTAAATGGCTAAAGGGTGTCATATCTGAGACCCTAACCTAAGCAACTGTATGGATGGTTTCAAAAAGTTGGTCCCCCCTGTGGCAACCTCCTATTGGTTTCAAAAAGTTGATCCCAACCCTAGAGAATTTCCATTGTAAGGTCCAGATCTTCAAGACCAACTGGAACACCTCAACCACATCTCAGTGGTAGCATCTTCACAATTAGACCTAACTGAGAAGATTGTCATCACTGGAACTGTCGAAGATCAATACTTCCAACTCCAACACATACAGCTGGTTTATGGCACAACAGACCAAAGTTGTTTCTGGGCCTGCAGTAGTAGATTTGACACAGATGGTTAATTAGTGCACAGTGTGTTTAATTTACACATTATATTATAAATCATTACAATTGCTGAATGAGTGGAACAGCAATGTGGATCACTCTTTTACTATCTTTTATGTATTTTTATTTTGATTGCGCTTTCCAAAGACGTTTGCTTTTTAAGTTCTATGTTAGAAGGAACTCAGCTATTTGTATGATCAATTTTCCATTCATACATATTCTGCTAGTTTGTAAAACACTTTGTTAAGGGACTGTGGAACTATTTCCTCTGAGCTTCACTTAATTTTGTTCACTTTTCTCCCATTCTGTTTCTCAAACACCATACAGAATTTTTTTAAAGGACATGCAAAGGACAACCTAACATATGAGAGGGACTGTGGTAATAAGGGAGGGAGATTATGGGTTAATATTTTATTGAAACGAAGGAAAAATTAAATCAGTTACACATCTTTAAAAAAAAAAAATACTAGTGTTAAACAGTTAACCTAAATCAGAGAGGTCAGAGGGGGAACAGAACACAAATCCTTCTGAAAACTAATCTGGTGTCTTAACTAATGTTCCACATCACTCATTACTGCTGTTGTTGTGACACCATGTTAATTATCTCCATCATACACTGACAACTGGACAAAAAGCAACAGCTATTCACTGTGTGGAGGAAAGACTACATTGTTGATATTCCTACCTGGCATTTCCATTATTTGTCTACTATTGATTTTAACATAAATGAGGTATGTTTATTGCACAAAAACACTTTGCTCACTACATTTCAACTTTTGAACTTATGTTTTTCTTCAGAGTACACATAGTGCAACAGGGTAATTAAATGAGTGTGTGCTATAAATACGTATGCATTTCAAATGCTGAGTAGGAGTGTTAAACTCCGAGACTGTATCTGTCAACTACTGAACACTGCCTCTACACAATGAATGTTTAATTTTTCTGTTACTGTTTGTATTTCATCCATATCTTCCATTATCCTATTTAACATAAAAAAATTATTTGTGTAAATGTATTAATTCTCAATGTTGGTAAATGCCCCAAATTTCAAAGTGATGTTCTTCACAACACAGCTGTTTGTCTTTTCATTCCCCCCCCCACAAACATAAATGAATGGTTTTAATGTATGCCACATTAGTCATATACCTGATATACACCTGTGGGCTAAGTAAAAATCCGCAATTCATTTACCTTTTGAAGTGTTTAATACATTCTAATATTTGTCTCATGTGTCAAAAAGTCTATTAAAGCAAATAAAGACAATTTATATTACTTACAGTGGATTTTGAAATGTTTCCATAAATTAGTTGTTCCAGTACTGCTGTTTTTCCAACTTTTCTTAAACCACACATCACAACCCGAGCTGTTTTGCCCATTTGATTTGGCTTTAGTTTGTCTATACCTTGGATTTGGCGATATGCTGCAATGGAAAAGAAACTACGATTACTTACAACAACAACAACAACAACAAAGTAACAATCCGTCTTTTCCTACATTGTTGATATTCCTACCTGGAGTTTCCATATTTTGTCTACTATTACTTTTAACATAAATGAGGTACGTTTGTTGCCACAAAAGCAAACTACCTCTAAAACAAATAACGTTTACACAGACTCCTATAACTTTATTTCATTGTCTCACAGAACTTCCATCTGAAAAGCAAAGGCCTGAAATGGAATTTTAAAGTACATGTACTTTTCATCTAGTTGCCTTTGATTCCTTGTGCACTTCAGCCATCTTACACATGCACCAAGACATTAAGGAATGAATGAAAAATAAATATTATGATGATTATTATTATTATTTCTTTCCTTTCTCAGACATTATGTCTGGTTAAAAATGGAAAGTGACGCGGGCCTTGATCAAGCGTGACTTCCTTTTAACTGTACGGTATATGTTACACTGTATTTAGGAACTTTCGGATAATTGAACATGTATCAATATTTACAGATTTCTGTAGCTGTATATATAAGTTTGGATGTAGCTGTATTGCATTGATGTACTGGTGGTTATTGTGTGAAATGACTCCTGTAATTGATAGTATAATTGGTATAATATCAACTTTATCCTGTTGCCACATGTCCTTGACTACCTCAGCCAGTTGGGTGTATTTTTCAATTTTTTTCTCCTGTTTTCTTCTGTATATTTGTTGTATTGGGTATGGATATTTCGATTAGTTGTGTTAATTTCTTCATTTTATTGTTGAGTATGATGTCAGGTTTGTTAAGTGGAGTTGTTTTATCTGTTATAATGGTTCTGTTCCAGTATAATTTGTATTCATCATTCTCCAGTACATTTTGTGGTGCATACTTGTATGTGGGAACGTGTTGTTTTATTAGTTTATGTTGTATGGCAAGTTGTTGATGTATTATTTTTGCTACATTGTCATGTCTTCTGGTGTATTCTGTATTTGCTAGTATTGTACATCCACTTGTGGTGTGATCTACTGTTTCTATTTTTGCAAAGTCTGTATTTATCTGTTGTGGTATAGGGATCTTTAATAATATGCTTGCTGTAATATCTGGTGTTTACTGTTTGATCCTGTATTGCAATCATGAATCCTTCCGTCTCACTGTATATATTGCCTTTTCTTAGCCATGTGTTGGATGCGTCTTGATCGATGTGTGGCTGTGTTAGATGATACGGGTGCTTGCCATGTAGTGGTTTCTTTTTCCAATTTACTTTCTTCATATCTGTTGATGTTCTGTGATCTAAAGGATTGTAGAAGTGGTTATGAAATTGCAATGGTGTAGCTGATGTATTTATACGAGTGATTGCTTTGTGTATTTTGCTAGTTTCTGCTTGTTCTATAAAGAATTTTCTTAAATGGTCAACCTTTATTATTATTATTATTATTATTATTATTATTACTTTGGATGTGGAATATTCAACAATATAATCATCAGTGCCCTTACAAGGAGTCAGCATGACATTCTCTTTGAGTGGGGGAGGGGAGGAGGACGATATAAGCTTTTCCCACAGGCATCATTGTTTATAACGCATTAACGTCCATCCCCATCCCCAAAACTTAAGGAATGTGGCCCGAGCCCGACAGATCAAAAAATTTCAAAACACATACAACTGGTGCCAATGTCAGCGAGGATGGTGGACAGATTTCCACCCGAATCAAGGGCTGCACTAATGTCAGTATATAAAACATATGTTGCGAAAATATACTGAACCAAAGTGGCACACCATAGATTTTACAGAGTGGTGGACCTTCCTGCCAGAGGAGGAAACCTGGATTAAAGGGCTATGCCCTATGCACAGTTTGGTGAGTAGCAATCTTGATGGCACGAAGTCCGTCATACCTGTATGGTGGATTTGAGTGACTGCAGTTTGTTGTTGCCCTCTTTAAACCATTCAGTCCTCCACTGATACATTATCCTTCTGTCAAATAATGAAATGACAGTGTGTAAGGGAATGGCACATCAACACAACACCATCCCAACATGCTTCTTAGGCTGCTTTGTTGGCTAAGTCTTTCCATGTATTCCGGGTATCCAGGTACCCAAAACAGTCCACACTCCTGGCCTTCCTGTTGGAGCCACTGTAATGTGCCATGTATGAGCTGAATCAACTGGTCTACCAGGTGCATTTAGTGGACCGCTTCTAGCTTACTGAGCGAGTTATAACGAACAAGAAATCTTTTACTGTGATGCCTTTCAATCCACTCCAGGACCATCACAGTCCAATATAAATAATAGATCATAATTTGTACAGTGTTCCAGAAGGCACGTTTTGAAAGCCCTATCAGAGAAAACAGTTTTAACAACTGAGGGCATTCCCTTGCTGGGATCAACAATGAAACTACAATATATTCATAAAACTGAAGAAAATAGAGTTGTAAAAATGTAATCTGCAGTACAAATTTTCTTGAACTGCATCAGGCTTAAAATCATTTGGGTCAGGCCTTACATCCCAGAAGCTTAGATACTTGGTATGATGTGGCAGTTTCAACTAGAAGTATTCCACTATGAAGTTATTCAATACTGTTTAAGGATCCAGCAATACCCTTCAGCATCTTGTGAATATGGAAAAGGTATACCTTCTCAAAAGTCCCCTCTGCCCTCATGATTACAAAGAAAGTGTAAGGGCACACTAGTACCCCGTTATTATAATTCTGAGACTTATTTCCAGGTGGAGTGACCAATCAAGCACTCTTTTTGTTGGTTGGTTTAGGTCAGGGTGGTTGTAATTTAACTCAAACACCCTGCCCCACCCCAAAAATAAATCCATATGGTTTTTTAAAAAAATAAAATTAAAAAATCTTTAAAAAATGAATGCCAAAACCCAACTATATTTATCATGAAAATTTGATTAAAATACAAAACATTAACAGCTAGCTTTATATAAATTAAAAAGTGTTATCATATTTAGTAAATGCAGCTATTTACTGTCACAAGAATTTAATGATTTAAACTTTTCTTGCAATATAAGAAACACAGCTAAATAACATTTACACATCCAGATAAAAAAATTAGCTTGATGTAGAATCATAACGATAAACACTTTTTGGAAGGATGCAGAAATTTATAGATTGTCACTAATTTTCGGGTCTTTTCTTTCCCAAATTATTTCTTAATTTTGACAAAACAAGACCACTGATGGAGAAGATTCTGTCAATGGATACAATGCTGGCAGGGGAAGAAAAGAATTGTAAGATTGTTTTGAATAAATTAATCATAGGTATTTGAACTGAACTCATATTGTCAATACAAAAAAAATCTCTCTCTGTGTAAGTACTACCTGAAAGCACACCTAAACCATCAGGAGTATATATGTGAACTAAAATTGCTTCACAGGGAGCCAACTAGCTGATAGGGAAACAAATGACGACCAGGAAGAGCCCCGCATGCCTCAGCAAGCCTTATACAACTCTTAGAAAAATAGGGTTGGGGTGAGAGGGCAGGGTAGGGGGTGTGCAGGTGCCTCAGAGGTGCCCACTCTCAACAGACATTCATGCCATCGGCATGTAGCAGCACACCATGAGGTTGAGGCTTTTCTGTGTGTGTACCTTCCTCACAATCCAGACAGTGAAGCCAATGACCCTGTTCTCCAAAACACACCATGCCCCATCACCATGCTTAACAACAGTCCCTGAAGTATGCAGAGAGTTTATGGTAGAAGAGATCTGGTGGTGCTGACCAGTCCCCAGCTCGGGAAACCAGTGGTAACCATGTTCATATCCAACCATTGCTGGAGGAGCTCCCTGGGGAAAACACAGCCCTCCCTTCCATAAGCTGTGGGATACTTTTCACTGGCCCCTGTGCTAAGGCCTGTCTGGCTTGGATCGCCCTACCAGTAGCTACTGCTGGGATAGCTCTCAGCATCATTGTGCCACACAAACCCAACCCTTTGGCTCTGAAGGTGCTTAATATAAGGCTGTGTTCCACAGGAGGGAATTAACCACATAGCCACTCAAGAGAGCAAAAAGTACTATAAATACATAAAATTGCAACCAATCACTTTTTTGAAATAGTTATTTAGTCCATGAATCGGTTTTCGAACCTTTTCAGACTCTTCTACAGAGGGTGTACCGGTTACATAACTATTTCAAAGAGTAATGCTAGGCACTGGCTTTGTGACAATAAGATGGAACATGCTTTAATGCATCACCTTGAGAAGTGTTTATATGCCGATTTGGATTCAAAATTTAGTTTTGTACTTACTGCGAGAGTATGGGTGGTTTTTGTTGTTAATATCAATCTGTCCGCTTCCATTGTTACGGACAGTTGGTACCACGACAGTTGGTACCGCATCACTCACTTTTACAGAACATGAATGCATGTATACTGTAATAACGAAACTTTGCAAGTTTCCAGCATGTGCTATACAACTGTTACTACTTGTTACGAAGATCTCCACACAAAGATATGGCATAGGCATACTTTGAACAGAGATATTATTTGTTTTTGATTGCATATATTGGGCAAATACTTTAATCAAAATTGGTATTAACATGAATGCCCAAAATAAATAAATAAATAAATAAATAAATTACTACAAGAAAAAACTTCAAATTATCTGGTATCTTATTTCTATTCTTATGTTAACATATAATACAGTCAATTTACAATCAAATATTTTAATCAAAACTGGCAATAACATGAATGTCCAGGTATAAAATAATAAAGAATAAGTTATAGTATTTGCAATGAACTGCAGCTGTTTGTACGACAATGAACGTTATATTTAAAAAATAAGAACAAGCTTCGAATGAACTGCTGACTTATTTCTATTTTTACATTAACATGAACTTGAATAGTAAACACAAACTCTGTTTACTTCAACCAAAGGTAATATGTATAAAAGTATCTCTTTATTTTAGCAGCTGGGGTTTTGACATTTAGTACAGGTCTTATTCTGTGATGGTATATTTATGTTGATATGAATATTAGTAAAGGCAAAGTCTAAAGGTAATATGTATAAAAGTATCTCTTTATTTTAACAGTAGTTAGGATGTAAAGAGATGGATACAGGGGGCAGGGTGTCAGATTGGGGGATGGGAAGGGGGCATAGCTGGCTGATTGATTACCCATTTTAAAAGAGTAAGAAGCTCGGATATGAGTTGCAAATGAGTTTGTATACACCTGACTTCTGATACTGTTGTGTAGTGATTTTGGTACTGTATATGATTGTAGTTGTATTTTATTGTCGGTGAAGAAGTTTATTTTTATGTTATATGTCCTGAAGAGGTTGGCCATTTGGTAAAAAAATCTTCCCTACGAGCGGCAAGCTTACAAATGTGGTCGCCTTGTTTGTGGGTGGTTTTTCAGCAATTGGTTGGTTTAATTTTGTTCTATTGATTAGTTTATCTATAGTAGCAAAATTGTACCCATTACTGGAGGCAACTAATTTAATAATTTCTGTTTCTTTTTGTCTTTCACTTGGGTCTATTGGGATTTTAAGCATGTGATTAACCATTGTTCTGAAGAATGCTTTTACATGTTGGTCTAGATGGCAAGAAGAGTTGTGTATGGTAATATTGATGGTTTTTGGCTTCCTGAAAATTTGAAAGTTATGTTCTTGATTTTTATTTGAAATTTTTAAACCAAGGTAGTTAATGCCTTCTGGTGTTTCATGTTCTACAGTGAATTGAATTTTGTGGTGTAATTTATGAAGTTCTTTGGCTATATTTATTTCTTTTGTTGTTCCATTGAACAGAAAGAGTGTAATCAACATAGGATTTGTAATTACTGATCTTTCAGTTGGGTTTAGGATCTAAAAATTGTTTCCAAGATTGTTAATATATATGTCTGCTAGCAAGCCTGCAAGACTACTACCCAACGGCAATCCATTTTCCTGAATTTCAAACATCCTGTTTAACATGAAGTAGCAGTGTGATTTTATAAGCTCCAGGATCTCTGCAAGCTCATAGATTTCAGCTCTACCCATTGTCCCATGTTTGAGTACGCCGTTTCTTATAATACTGATTTTTCCTTGGCACATATGTTTGTATATAAATTAACTATGTCACGAGATGCAAATCTAGTTGTGGCTGGCAGGGGAATATCTTTTATGCTGCCATTGAGCTCATAATTGTCGTTGACTGAAAATTTATATTCAAATACATATACCTTGTGGATGATGTCATTAAGTTTCCTGGGGATTTTATAGCTTGGACTATTGATGGAGTTCTCAGTGGGATGTTTAGGATATTCTGGTTTATGGCTCTTAGGTGGTGATCTCAATTTCAGTGCCAATGGGTTCATCACTATACAATGTTTTGCTTCTATTGGTGTTAACAGGAAGCTGCTGTTTTTAAGTAACTTTCTAATTTTATCAAGGAATTTGAGAGTAGGATCATGTTGTTGTTGTGGTCTTCAGTCCTGAGACTGGTTTGATGCAGCTCTCCATGCTACTCTATCCTGTGCAAGCTTCTTCATCTCACAGTACCTACTGCAACCTACATCCTTCTGAATCTGCTTAGTGTATTGATCTCTTGGTCTCCCTCTACGATTTTTACCCTCCACGCTGCCCTCCAATGCTAAATTTGTGATCCCTCGATGCCTCAGAACATGTCCTACCAACCGATCCCTTCTTCTAGTCAAGTTGTGCCACAAACTACTCTTCTCCCCAATCCTATTCAATAGCTCCTCATTAGTTACGTGATCTACCCACCTTATCTTCAGCATTCTTCTGTAGCACCACATTTCGAAAGCTTCTATTCTCTTCTTGTCCAAACTAGTTATCGTCCATGTCTCACTTCCATACATGGCTACACTCCATACAAATACTTTCAGAAACGACTTCCTGACACCTAAATCTATATTCGATGTTAACAAATTTCTGTTCTTGAGAAACGCTTTCCTTGCCATTGCCAGTCTACATTTTATATCCTCTCTACTTCGACCATCATCGGTTATTTTACTCCCTAAATAGCAAAACTCCTTTACTACTTTAAGTGTCTCATTTCCTAATCTAATACCCTCAACATCACCCGACTTAATTTGACTACATTCCATTATCCTTGTTTTGCTTTTGTTGATGTTCATCTTATATCCTCCTTTCAAGACACTGTCCATTCCGTTCAACTGCTCTTCCAAGTCCTTTGCTGTCTCTGACAGAATTACAATGTCATCGGCGAACCTCAAAGTTTTTACTTCTTCTCCATGAATTTTAATACCTACTCCGAATTTTTCTTTTGTTTCCTTTACTGCTTGCTCAATATACAGATTGAATAACATCGGGGAGAGGCTACAACCCTGTCTCACTCCTTTCCCAACCACTGCTTCCCTTTCATGCCCCTCGACTCTTATAACTGCCATCTGGTTTCTGTACAAATTGTAAATAGCCTTTCGCTCCCTGTATTTTACCCCTGCCACCTTCAGAATTTGAAAGAGAGTATTCCAGTCAACATTGTCAAAAGCTTTCTCTAAGTCTACAAATGCTAGAAATGTAGGTCTGCCTTTTCTTAATCTTTCTTCCAAGATAAGTCGTAAGGTCAGTATTGCCTCACGTGTTCCAACATTTCTACGGAATCCAAACTGATCTTCCCCGAGGTCGGCTTCTACCAGTTTTTCCATTCGTCTGTAAAGAATTCGTGTTAGTATTTTGCAGCTGTGACTTATTAAACTGATAGTTCGGTAATTTTCACATCTGTCAACACCTGCTTTCTTTGGTATTGGAATTATTATATTCTTCTTAAAGTCTGAGGGTCATATGCTATTTCTTTTATGTTATTATTTCTGAAGAATTTATGAGTTTTGTTAATATAATCTGATTCATATACGACAACAGCTGTGCTGTCCTTGCCCGCTCTGACAACAAGGGCATTTTGGGTCGAAAGTTTCTTGTGTCTGTTACAATATGTCCTATGTTCACTATTCACCTTACTGCACTTTTTGCTCTGGTCAATATTTCTCATAATAATGTTTGCCTTTTGGGCTACAGCAATTTGTTCGCTGTGTTATAGTTCAGCAGTTGTGCATTTAATTTTTGTGCTCACTATTAGATTTTTAATACTGTTTTTATTTAGCGTGGGGGCAATATTGTGATTAACACCTTTGTTTAAAAGCTTTAATTCATTACTTCTGAAGCATATTTCTGTAGTATTTATTTATCAAAATACTTATGTTCTATTTGAGAAAAAGATGAAGGTACCCCTAGCGATATCTAAACCAGGGTCAAGACTGAAAATAAATAAAAATTGTCAACTGATTGGCTGTGTACTTTATAAATTGAATATATTTCAACTTAACTGCAGATAAACAGCAAACTGAACACAATAAAATAGCTTCACAGGCGATTCTTCCAATACCCCTCTACTCTGCTGCTCCGTATCGCTTGCGATGCCTCCCTCCTCCACCCTGCTCATCCAATTCTGACTGATAGAGGCCGAAGAGCCCCATACACTTTCTTGTTCAGTCATACTGGAAACTTAGCGGTAAAGCCTAATGAACTACAGTGCAACTCAGTTACCTCAGAGATAGACAAGCCATCAAGCATCAACACACGTGTACTGTAAGGATGTGCGATGTTGTGAAAGGAGTGAAAAGCTTTGTCAGCATTACTTTTTCAGTAAATTGTGAACTTCATGACTTTATTTGGGGTCCAGTAGAGACTGTACCTCCTACTCATGGTCTAGGAAACCCCATGTGGCCACTTGATGCTATTTCCTTCAAATAAGCCAACGGTATACTGTATTTCATGCAAAAGTATTGCTCGCCCAGTTGCAAATAGTACAGACTTAAATACATTTTTTGAGATCACAATGCTTATCTTTTTCTCATGTCTAAGTGAGATGACAATAATGTTCTTTGTTGACATATAAATTGACACAGTCTAGAAAAAGCATCAATACATGAGCAATAAGGTTACGGCTTAGCTCTGGTTGCATATCGTAGAGCTGTGAACTGAGAAGATCTTTCTTTTTGTAAAGAGATTTCATTTCAGTTTTTAACTAAATAATTTCACATTGTGCTTCTGCTGTCTTGGATGACATGAAGTCAGGTTTTCTGAGACACCCTTTTTGCTAAATGTTTTGCAAGGGTGGTTTTCATTGGTTTAAGTTTACATTTCCAAAATTCGCGCATTGTTCTAATTACCTGCTGTGGTATCAATAGATTAAGCTTATCCATTATGTATATTTAAGAACCCATGATAGTTTTTTTCAATGCAAATACATAAAACTACAACCAATAACTATTTCAAAAAAGTGACTGGTTACAGTTTTATGTATTTACATTGCATAAACAGTCACAGGTTCTTCAACATCTGTAATGGATAAGCTCAATCTTATGAAAAAGTAATATTTGTGACAAAGACTTTTCTCAAAATTTATATCATGCTATGTACTGCATAGAAAAAAGTGTAAATAAAAAGAGCTCCAAAATCAATTAAATATATGCCCAAGACAGAAACACTTCTACTAATCATACAGTGGAGAGGCAGGGAAGATGAGGAGGAGGCGGGCAAATAGACCTTCGTCTGCCTTTGTTCACTGTGGGGTTGGATTGACCTGTCCAACTTTTTTAACCATTCCCAACCTACCCCTCTTTCGTCCCTGACAAAGGGACTATTAGTTCCAAAAGCTAGGTAGTGTGTATCTTTTACTTTAAAGTGTGTGTGTGTGTGTGTGTGTGTGTGTGTGTGTGTGTGTGTGTCTATTGCCCTATTGGCAGTATGGCACATTTCACCTCCTGGAGATAATTACTGGCAAGCAATTCCATCTCACAATTTAACAGTTTTTCTTGATTAAGTCTTCCTTTGATAGCAACAGAAAACTGATGTTCAGAACCAAATATTTCCTCTATGATAAAAAAGACTTAGCTTGAAAGCAATTGGACTACTGATAGATTAGCTAGGAGATTCAACAAAGATGATGACGACAGTGATAATTTAAAGGGACTTAACTAGAAGGTTATCAGTCCCTTCAATAACACGAAAAGGTGGAAGAGAAATGGTGCCAGAAAGAGGATGGTTTAGAATTCACAATTTTCCATTTCCTCATTATTATCTGGTACACACTGCTTATGTGATATAGATTAAAAGGGAGATGCTAGACGTTTAGTAACAGACTTGACTTTTTATACTGCCAAAAGAAAGGGGGAATTTTGGGGGGGGGGGGGGGTGCTGTGGGAAGGGGGCGGCACACTGGTGTGTCAGCAGAAAGACTGCTACAGCTGGCGAACATTCAGTTTTGTAAAATACCTGTGGTGAGGAGCACTAACCATGCCCATACTGCACTAACATCAGTCCATAAAATATACCAGTGAGGAAAAAGATGATGATGATGATGATGATGATGATGATGATGATGATGAGTTTAAAGGGACTACACTACTCAGTATCAGTCCCTTCATTCATAGCAAAATGGCATAACAAGAAAAGGAGAACTGTCAGCTCCAATATGTCATCATGGTTGAAAATGTGTGACACAACATTTAGCCCGACAGACAAAAGTGAGATACAAGACAAGCATTGGGCACTGAAGTATACACCTAGAAGTTTGTGGCACAACTTGACTAGAAGAAGCGATCGGTTGGTAGGACATGTTTTGAGGCATCAAGGGATCACAAATTTAGCATTGGAGGGCAGCGTGGAGGGTAAAAATCGTAGAGGGAGACCAAGAGATGAATACACTAAGCAGATTCAGAAGGATGTAGGTTGCAGTAGGTACTGGGAGATGAAGAAGCTTGCACAGGATAGAGTAGCATGGAGAGCTGCATCAAACCAGTCTCAGGACTGAAGACCACAACAACAACAAAGGAGAAGAAAATTTAATTGTGATGGGGACTGGAGTTTGGTCATAGGAAGAGGAATAGAAGGAAAAATATTTGATAACTATGGACTGGGGGAAAGGAATGAAAGAGTAAGTCACCTGGTAGAATTTTGCACAGACCATCATTTAACATCACTAGCACTTGGTTTAAGAATCATGACAGTAATTGCATATGAGGACAGGTCTGGATCTATACAGGTGAGGGAGAAGGCCTGAATCTAAACAGGTGAGGGAGATTGGGGTGGGGTGGAGGGGGCAAACCAGTGAATCTGCCCCGGGCAGCAGTTTCATGGAGCACCAAATTCATATTCTTGAAGAAAAAAAACCTCCTTTCACAAAGCTTCTTAGCAGCCAGCGCACTTTGGTCTATTGATTATTCATAAAATTTTGGAATGCATCCCAGTTGGTTTCTGAACATTTTTGAAAACATTCTAAGTTGATTTCTGAATGAATTATAAGTTGATTTTTGAATGCATGCATAGTGTACATGATGTCCTTGCCAGGGGAATCCCTGTCACATTTAGAAATAAGGGGACAGTGCTTACGAGCTGAGCTGAATAAACCCGAATGGGTCACTGCCAATCACTGTTTGTTTATGTGGTTGACTGGATGTGCAAATGATCAGCATTGTTATAATTATTAGTGAAATCCATAGATTCAGATTACCAGAGTGGAAATAAACAACTAACAGAAATAACAGTTAAGAAAGATTACATGTTATATTCTCGGTGTATCCAAGAAAATGAAATTTGGCAGAAAACTTTTTCCAGATCACTACACTACCAGTTGTACACTTCCCAGTTAGCAGCAGCTTTATGTTCTATTCTCAGAATAGCATGAAAAACGCATTTTATGAACATGCAATAACGCCTAACCGGAGAATAAACACGGGATAACTGAACATGTGATTCTGGCAGAGAATAAGTTTTGACAATGGAAGGAATAGTTACAGATTTAGTGATGACAAGATTGTTTGTTGGAATGAAGAAGGAGAAGATACAGGGACACCACACACATTATATGGAAGAATATGACAATTTCACATTTATATAAAAATTTCTTACTACTGCTTTTCAATCACATGCTTGAGAAACTGGAGCATATGAATGAAATGTGAAACTTTTTGCTTGTAGTAGGCCTAATAGGCATTTGATATTGGTACTTCATGAATTATATTCTGTTGTGTTATTTATGCCAATAAAGTACATAAAAATGACTATTTGGGCTAAAACAGTCTTTCTCATTTAGTGTGTGTTACAAATGCTGAAATATTAAAAAATACTATTTCATTTTATCTAGCACGCAGCGGCAAAACAGACGTAATCAAATCGAGAAACCAAACCAATCTTGGATACTATTCATATTAACAGCTTTTTCAGCATAAGACAACTACGTTTTGATTTCTCTTGTAGTAAAACATTTGACGAACTTTCATGAGATTCATTCACAGAAAGGAAAGCATGTCGTGTAAAGCTGTAGCAAGATTACAGAGAGAAAAAATGCTGGGACCTAAGGATTGAATAAAAGTGTACTGTCTTGCTTGTCTCTGGTTTTATGTTTCCTATATTTAATTTTATGTCATGCAAAAGGGAAAATTATTAGCTAACAGGCAATAAAGAGTGCAAATTTTCTGAAGGTTTCTTATTCTCCTGGTCACAAATAATTCCACCCATTATTAACTGTAAGAACTTTAAAAAAAAAAAAAAAAAAAAAGGGGGGGGGGGGGGTGATAGGATGTCGAACTGGCCAACTGGGAGCAGGAGAAGCACCACAGGACATTTTAATTTCCACTGTCCTGAATATAGGTTTGATGGCTTCCATTACAAAATATACACATTTGGATTCCACAGAGCAAACTGCAGAGACATGAGATAGAAGGATGCTGAGTGAAGAGGTGTGGCACTGCACTCTGGCACACTTTAAGACCGAATAACATTTCTTACATTTCCTCAACAGATATGTTTTACATATTAAACTCTAAGAAATATGTGCACTACAAAATGAGCATATTTCTGAAAATTTGATTTTTTTTAAATTTTATGTCCTATCTCAAACATGGAAGAGACCTGGGGACACCAGAAGGTTTCATATTGATTATATAATGGTGAAACAGAGTGTTCAGAACAAGATTTTAAACTGCAAGATATTTCCATGGGCAAATGTGGACTCTGACCACAATTTATTTGTTATAAAATGTAGATTAAAACTGAAGAAATTGCAAAAAGGTAGGAATTTAAGGAGATGGGCCCTACATAAGTTGAAAAAACCAGAGGCTGCTCAGAGTTTCAGTGGGAACATTTGGCAACAATCGACTAGCAAGAGGGGGAAGGAATACAGTAACATAAGAATGGAGAGCTTTAACAGGTGAAATACTAAAGGCAGCAGAGGATCAAGTACAGGTAAAAAGACAAGAGCTATTAGAAATTATCTCAGGAAAAGACTAAGGGAAGGCAAATTTACAATTATAGTGTATGTAGGTTTGGAGAAAGCTTTTGACAATATCAGACGGAATACACTTTTTTAAATTCTGAAGATAGCAGGAATAAAATGCAGGGTGTGAAAGGTTATTTACAAGAAATGAGATGGTGCTATACAAGCCGACGGGCATCAAAGGGAAACCACTGGTTGACAAGGGGATGAGAGAAGGTTGCAGTCTATCCCCTATGTTATTCAGTCTGTACACTGAGCAAGTGGGAAAAAAGGAGAAGGAATTAAATTTCAGGGAGAACAAACAAAAATTTGAGGTTTGCCAATGACACTGTAATTCTGTCAGACAGAGCAAGAGACTTGGAAGAGCAGTTGAATGGAATGGACAGTGCCTTGAAAGGAGGATATAGAATGAATATTAACAAACACGCATAAAGGTAATGGAATGTAATATAATCAAATCAGATAATGCTAAGGGAATTAGATTAGGAAATGAGACAGTAAAAACAGTAGACAAGTTTTGCTATTTGGGCTTTAAAATAACTGTTGATGGCCAAAATAGATAGGATACAAAATATAGGCTAGCAATGGCAAGTTATGCATTTCTTTAAGAAGAGAAATTTGTGTGTGTGTGTGTGTGTGTGTGTGTGTGTGTGTGTGTTTTGCTGACAAAGGCCTTAATGGCCAAAAGCTAAAATTGTGTGAATCTTTTTGCTGTGCCTATCACGACTTGGCATCTCCGCTGTATGGTGAGTAGCAACTTTCCTTTCCTAATATTGTTACATTCCATCCTGGATTTTCCATTGTTTTATAGTTAGATAAAGAAAATAAATGTTCAAAAATGTATGGCAATAAGAAGGGAGAAAGTCCCCTGGGGCACACACTGCAGTGAGACGTACTTCCCCCACAACTATATCTGACACCAAACATGGAGGTGCATTAAATTTTGTTACAAACTCTGTTTTCCCACAGGATACATCTAACCCATCATTGGCAAGTATATGAGGCATGAGACACACAGATCAATTTTTCATCTCAGATCAGCCAGCCGGTCACACACTGCAAAAAGTGTGAGCAACTGTGGGATGATTACCACAGCTGCACTGAGGGGAGACCTGCTAACAAAAAAGGAACTCGTGGGTAAGGCTGGCATGGGTGACACACAGTTGGTCCAGTAAGACAGCATCATCCTGACAGGGCCAGTGAGAAGTCTGGCATGCCTTGGTGGTTCCCTAATTTGCTCTCAGTTTACTGAGGTTCATGGTAGTCTGTCTTTCCATATACCAGGTTTCCTAACTTTAATGTCACAGTTACAATCTTAAGTTGGTGCCCAGTACTCTAAGTAAAAGTTGGTCTCTAGTGGTTGCTTCTACAGATAATGTGTCATTGAGCTCATTTCCCTGAACACCCCATGGCTCAGTGTCCAGATGAATATTACCATTGTTCTGGAGATGTGGAAGTCAACTAATGTGTCTTAGATGTTTTTGGGGGTAGATATGCCTTGTAACCAGCCCATGGAGTCTCTACAAATCACAAAGTCCTTAACAGCAAGAGTTATAATGTTATGCAGGGCCCATGACATAGCAACCACCTTGCAGTGTATACACTGCACACTCAAGACAGAGAATAGTTCTCATACTCCCTTGCATGTGCTAGGCTCTGAGCACTATGGGACTTAACATCTGTGGTCATCAGTCCCCTAGAACTACTTAAACCTAACTAACCTAAGGACATCACACACATCCATGCCCGAGGCAGGATTCGAACCTGCGACCGGAGCGGTCTCGCGGTTCCAGACTGAAGCGCCTAGACCACATGGCCACGCCGGCCGGCCCTTGCATGTGCAAATGCTAACCTGACTCTACTGTTGACATTCACTCCTTTCGGCAGTCATGGAGAACCAAATGGAACAGGTGTCTGAGAATCACAGAATCATCGTTTTTCTTGGGGCCACAAAAAAAGGTCCACCCTAATCATAGAACTGGGTACCTAACACAGAAAGATGGGGATGGGAAGGGGGGGGGGGGGGGGGTGTCAAGATGAAACTCTACAAAATAGACAAGAGGGGGCAGTTGGAGATCCCTGTACACAGCCTCCAATCATATCCCAGCTGATTACCTATTTTTGGGCGATTCATGAACAGTCTGAACTGTCTGTTCTGAAACAGAGTCAAATAACATGGACGAGTAGGCCTCTGACAGATTATGAGTGCATAGTTCGGGAAAAAGTTGCTGGCATCTGACCCTCCACGGTAAGACACAAGACCAGGAGGCCGCCTACAGGGCTCGCGCAGCAGGCTCCATTGCCAACTACACATCACTGTGGTGGACCCAGTCTAACAAGCTCTGTACTGATGGTTCTGCTCGCCCATAGGCAACACATCTGTAGTCCAGTCAAGAAAAAATTTCAGAAGAACTGTGTGATCTGTGCCCCAGGAGATGCTGCTGAAAAGTCTGAGGGGGGTGACAATCCTCAAGCAATACAATGTGTGATCAAAAACTAATGGTGAATTTTCGTTTTTCTTAAAACATCTTTATTTATTCGCCAACAACAAATGTGTCTACTTCAAAGTAATTGCTCTCAGATACAATACACTTATTCCAACACTTTTTTCCAATCTTGAAAACACTTCTGGAACTTACTTTTTGTGTTCAACTCCTTCAATGATTCTGTTTTCTTCTCATCAATGGTGGTGAAACAATGTCCTTTCATGGTTTTCTCTTTAGCCTAGGGAATAGGCACATACAGTGGCTGAGGCAAATAATGGTTTTGTTTTTTGCCAAATAATCATGAACAAGCATTGAAGTGTGAGCAGAAGCATTCTCATGATGTAGTTTCCACAAGTGATTTTGGAGCAATTCTGGTCTTTTTCTTCAGACTGCTTCACACTGACTGTGCATAACTAATTCATGTACTGGGCATCCAGAGCAGTCGTCACCTTCAATACCTCCATGACCATCTTTGAATAGTTTATACCACTCATAAATTATTGTTTTACTCATAGTAGATTTGCTAAAAGCCACAGTCAACATTCTGAATATAGTGCTGCAATTCATTCCATTTTTCAAGCAAAATTTAACACACATCCTTTGAGCCATCTTTTTCAAAAATAAAAATTCGCCGAGCACTCAAAAACACATATAATCATTTTGACTGTCAACAATAAATTAAACATCGAAAACAGCTGAAAATACAAAAATACATCAGAAACACGTGTACCACAAGACAAAAAAAATATTGATGTATAAAGCCCGGAAAATTAAAAAATTCGTTTTTACTTTCTGATCACACCTCGTATGCCTTGAGCTGGTGTACATGTGGTAACCACATTAACATAAAACGAAAGGCCTAAAAGTTTGAAAGTGTCAACAATTCAAGTAACTGGTTACTGAGGTAAAGTTCTGCATGTGGCTGGACAGTCCTGATTTGACTATAGTGCATGACATGAGTTTTCATGGGATAAAACTGATATCCACAATTCACGGCTCAATTGTGTGCTTGCTTTGTGTATGACTCCTTGAAGATGGTGCTCTGCAGTGCAACACACTTCAGCGAAGTGTGCCGTGAAACATTCAGCAATGACCACAGGATCAGTACAGATGTCATCGTTGAGGGAGGTACCAGGAACTACTGTGGATGGTAGGTGCCGGCAGCTGCAGAGGAGTTTAGTCCGTACTTGAGGTGATGGTGTGTGGGCTCCCACAGATGGTACATACTGCTCCTGACACTCCTGCTTTATCTTCTTCATTAAGAACTGTGCTTTTCTTTCATGTCCCCTAAATCCTGTTAAACGTACTGTAAAGGGATGGGGTTTGTGTCGTTGAAGTGCCCTGTGACACTCTCCGATAGTGGCAGCTAGTTCTTCAGACCACGATGACACATGTACCCGTCAGGAATAGCCTGAAGAATAGGGTATCACTGCTTCCATAGTGTGTACAATCATGCCAATAGCATCTTGCACTACTCATCTACATCTACATCACATTTTAAAGTGCGTGGGAATGGTTTCAGCAAACCACTCTCACAACAATTCTCCATTATTCCAAACTCAAACAGCGCGCAGTTTAAGCAACCGCCCGTATCTTTCCATGCAAGTCCTGATTTCCTTTATTTTATTATGATGAGGGTTTCTCCCTATGTAGGTTGGCATTAACAAAATATTTTCACATTCGGAGGAGGAAGCTGGTGATTGAAATTTCGTGAAAAGATCTCACCGCAATGAGAAGCGCCTTTGTTCTAATGATGTCCACCCCAAATCCTGTATCATGTCTGTGCCACTCTCCCCCCTATTTCTCAACAAAACAGAATGTGCTGTCTTTCTTTGAACTTTTTTGACATATTCTGTTAACCCTACCAGAGCTGCAACACCAGTGTTGAGGAGACAGACTTCCAGTTCTGTAATTAACTGCTATATTACTTGGCCCCTCTGGATGCATCTTGGATGCACCACAGAGTATTTTGGGCACTGAGGTCCTTCAGCAGGAGGAATGGTAGAGGCAGCTGTTCCACTACCCCCACCAGGTCATGATGTATAAAACCATTGGGGGTCAAAGGTAGATACACATCGCACAGTGTTATTCTAACTGATGGATAGCCACAAACAGCCATGATTTGTATAGTAAGATTTATAATTTTCAATTGTATGTGGTTGGATTTCTGAGATCCATGTCTCCTGAAGTGCCAGAACAACTGCAGAATAAGTAGCCATTAGGCCTAACTGAGTTCAGCCAGCTGGCAACAGTAGGCATTACAGTTCATTGAAGAAACATTGGACTAGGATCTGAGAGCGCAGCAAAGGGGAATTACTTTGTTGCTGAACTGTGCTCCACCTGAATGTGCAGTTCTTTATCAACCTCAGGGGGAGGGTGGACCGGATCGACAGGAGCAGCAGAATTTGGTTTGAATTTCAGTCTATCCCTCTTGGCCTGTGACGTTTCGGTTTTGATGAAGATCTCCCTGTTTCAACTTCTGGGACTGAAGAGGACCATTCCTTTTTAAGCCCTGCAGCCTGGCTCTGTCAGCCATTAGGACAGGGCTTCACAACATACGTGCTCGCGGAGCAAGCTGTGAGCACCAAGGCGCGAGCATGGAGCAGCACGAGCATGCTACCCCCACTACCGGAGCAGAGTGGAGAGTGGGAAGTGGGGAAAGTCACGTGGGGCACACAACAGCTGCCGCCAGTCAATGTAAATCCGCGGCCACCTGCAGGGATATCACTCACGAATTATTACTGCGACAAATGAAACAAATAAAGGAGAATGTACACATGCCACATAATTTTATTAGCTTAGTGGGGAGGAGGATATTAGTGTTTAACGTCCCGTCGACAACGAGGTCATTAGAGACGGAGCGCAAGCTCGGGTGAGGGAAGGATGGGCAAGGAAATCGGCCATGCCCTTTCAAAGGAACCATCCCGGCATTTGCCTGAAGCGATTTAGGGAAATCACGGAAAACCTAAATCAGGATGGCCGGAGACGGGATTGAACCGTTGTCCTCCCGAATGCGAGTCCAGTGTGCTAACCACTGCGCCACCTCGCTCGGTGATATTAGCTTAGTGTATGCCTCTACATTCGCATTAATTTGTGAACTGTTACACAATAAAAGGATTCACGGTTATCTTGTACTTTTTGCCCTTTACAATTGCGTCTATGTTCGGAGTAATTGTTCTTGTGCATTTTAGGCGCAGCGTGCAGTTTAAATTTCGATCAGACAATGCCGTTCTCAGGCGCGTCTTGTTACATTTCATTGCAGAGAACAGTTGTTCACAAACATACGTGGAACCGAACATTGATATTATAATAGCCGCCAGTTTGTGCAAACGAAGAAATCTATCCTGAGGGAAGTGTCTGTAGAATTCCAAAATGTTTTTCTTGTTCTGAAATTTGTCTCTGTATTCTCTGTCACACTGCAGGTCAATAATTTCTTGCTGCAGCTCAGGATGAATCTCTTAAATATTTGCTGAATATGGAGAGAACAGATCAAAATCACTGTCTAGTGCTGTCAGATCTTGAAAGCGCTGATCAACTAAACTATGTGAATAACGTTCACAGTCTTTGTGAACATCTTGCATGGATGATAATTTAGGAAAATGAGCTAGGTTTCCTGTTTCCAGCTGACTCACCCACAGTGTCAATTTCATTTTAAAAGTTCGTATTCGATCTATGAAATGAGTAATTAGCAGATCTTTACCTTGTAGTAAAATGTTCAAAGCATTCAGATGGCTAGTTAAATCTGCTAAGAACGCGAGATCACATTCAAACGTGCGCGCGCATTTCCCCTCCCTCCCTACTCCGCGATCTTGCACCTGCTCGCGAGCACGTGCCTGAGCAGACGCGAGTACTCGCGCTCAAAACCAGCCAGTTGTTAACCCCTGCATTAGGTGGTGGTAGACTGCTGGTCTGTTTCGTCCTGGGAAGGAGGCAATTGGGCACGTGTCCTCATCCCTGATGATGTCAGAGGAGGACGAGGAAACTCCAGCTGCACATACTGGGTGGTTATAACCAGTGTTATGGGTCTGGGGGGTTGAGGAAGCTGGTGTCGTTTCCCTGTCTGAGATACAGGCAGTGGCACGTACCTACTGTCAGGAGTCACTGTTTGAGACATTGTCATCAAAGGAAGGGTGTAAATTTTACACAATATTTGCAACGTTTGATGTCATATTGAGTGGATGGAGTCATTCAAACTTTTCATGGGGTCTTAATAGACAGATGGTCAAGTGTATTATATTCATGAATTTTCTACCCCCTCTTGAAAAATGAACATGTGGCGAAAGAGGGGCAGTTTACACATGTAGGGGTTTGCTCACAAGAGCTGCCCTCATGTATTGTCCTGGCACATGCCCCACCAGTAGCCTCACTAGTACAGAGGGAGGACACGTGATAAAATCTGTGGCACCATAAACATCTCATAGGAGGAGGAAAATAGGGCTTTACAGCACAGCTATAAACCATTACCTTAACTTTCTACGGTAAATCATTTCCATCAAAAGCTAGGATAAAAGCTTCAGGGTCCATGAACAAAATGGAATCCACACCGCTCTAGGTTAGCATGCGGTTCTTCATCTGTTTGTAGTGCTACTCATCATGAAAGATGACATCTTGAATCCTGCTAAGTTTGACAAGGAGAGATTGTAACTTTTATATTCTCTTGCTTGTCATAGGCCTGAAGTGCCTGTGGTTGGTTAGCACTCAATGCTGTGACCAGCAAAGATCTATTTCTCATCTTGTTTACTGCAGCAACTGCTTCTAACAGATCCTCAATATTTTCAATGGAAATCAGTGGCTGCATTGCTGTAAAAGATTCTCTGTCAGTTCTGGAGCATTCCAAGAACTGGGCAAGCTAGTCAGCCCCTTTTCTTGTTGCCTGACTCTCATCCCATGGTAAGGCCAGTGACGGACATGCCAGGGGGTTGTTGTATGTCTCTGCACCAAAATTTGCCTTTTATCCACTGATCGTCTTGGTATGTCCACTGGTATGGGTCAGTTTGATCCATTTCATGGCGTGTCATTTACCCTGATGCCACTCGCTCCGATCGGAGGCTCTAACCTCCCCCCCCCCCCCCCCCCCCACACACACACGGCAAAAAAGCTAGCTAGCGTAGTAGCCATTGCCCGGAGTCCCAACCCAACAGACTAGACAGGCACCAACAACACCTGTATTTTGTTAGTTGGGTACAGGTGCTAATAACCACACTGTTGAGAGACCCGTACATAAAACCACCACCAACTGTACAGGCACCTACTTGGCAGCAGAAGTGGGGAGGTTACAGCTCAGGCAACAGCAGTGCGATCCCTGCACTGTCAAACCATGAGGGTGCATGGCGACCATCCCCTCCCCTCACCCATCAACAGATTGGCTTGGCTGTTGCACTGGATTTCATATGTGAACATAAATCCACTCTAATAGCAGGTTCAGAAGAGAACAACCCACAATGGATAGATTGTGCACTGTGCAAGGTGTCCTTCACCAAACAGTTTAAACTTTTGTGAAACTGAGAAAAGTGGAGCTAGGACCTTAAACTGAACCACAAATAACTATATCAAAAAGGTTGAGGGGACTGATCATGAACTAAGCTAAAATTTGTGAGTGTCTTAGTAATGGTCAAGTTGTCAATGTAAAAGCACCACTAGGTCTAAAAAATCCTTTTATTTGCCTCTCATGACAGGCAAGGAATAACCACATGTCTATTCTAGTCCCCCACACTGCATGGGGGAGTGAGAAAAAAAATTCTGTGCAATATGGCAAAAGGATGAAAGACTTGATTGTGTTTAGACTGATAAGAGGTGTAAGAAGGTCTTTGGTTAAAAAAAAGAACATAGCTGAAGGTCACCAGACACAGAACTGCAGTGAAAGGTACTTCTTCAGTGCTCAATCCCTAAACTGGTGAAGAAGGGAATGACAACTACTCTCTCACATAAAGTATGAAACACGGTCAACAGGTACTGTATCATGATGAAGTCTTTCGCAACAGCACTTTTGTATAAAACATTCTCAGACTTCTCACCATGTCAATTCAGGATAAAACATTGAGCTATTGATGACTTCCATCACCATCATCATCAGGAGCAACTGGCATCAGTTGCTCTTGACAATGAAAATCATGGAAGTCTTCAAAAGCTCAAGGTTTTAACCTGAATTGATGCAGCAAGAAATGATACGTTAACATTGTCACGTGTGCTCTTCAAACACACTTGGAAGGGTCCCCCAGCCACAGGACGAGTTTTTTGATGAGTTGGTGCGGTCAATTCAAAGGTGGCACAAGGAGAGCGTCTTTCAAAAGGTTCAGGTCAAATTCCACCAGTTCTTATCATCTTTGAAAGTTTGGGAGTTTGTCATGGTATGCAATAGTTTGCCATTTCATGTCTCAAGCCTTCAGAATATGGTACTGCAGATGTGACCATAGCTAAGTATTTGGGATTTCCAGCTCTAATATTTCTGTTGTATCTTTGGATAGTTTTTCAGCACATACATTGTCTGGCAAACCCAAATGGTTTGACGTCCAAAGGAAAGTGACGATGAAAATCCTTCTCTGTGAAGGTCACATAAAAAGTCATGAATATTCTGAGATCAGTGAGTAGCATGACTAACATTGGTCTCTTGCCTGTAGTCCACTCAAGAAGTCACCACAAATGATAAATCTCTAAACTCGAGAAGTTTCACTGTGTTACAGAATTCTTAGATTGAGCTGTCAATTTGGCATCAAAATACTGCAACATTTGGGAGAGTCTTGTTTGAGACCACTTAGGTTTATATACAGATATAATTGACACACACATTAACTTCGAAGCCCTCTATGCATACAATTACAACATTGTAACAGCCCTAAAGGTCCAAGTAAAATATTTGTGGGTAAACGACAGGGCCCTTAGTTTTGGTGGAGTTATGGAGCAAGTCAGTCAATACAGTTGGGTTGAGGAAACACTACAGATAGAGTTCACGCAAAATAACATGGCCGGTATTTGTGCAGTCAGCAGGGCATGCATGGAGAGAGCGGTGGTGGTGGGGGTTGCAAGCAAGCACTGTAGGAGAAACACTGACTGCTCGAGGGGAAGTGCCATTCTAAACTGAATCTTATGTTCATATTTTTTGTAAATATTAAGTGGAGACACTCCACACCCACACTTGCATAGCAAACATTCAATAAAATCTACTGTTACCTCTGCTTTGGTTAGTATCCATTGAAAGTGCAAAAAAAACAGTGACTTAATTTCACCTGGCTTGTTAACCATTTGTAGCTTTGAGAGAAATGCCATGAGTGGCGAATTTTGAGTAAAACTTACATCTCTCTTGTTGCCTTGTTAAAATTTGCTTCTTTTGCCAAAACACAGTAGAGTTTACAAAATGTCATCTCACTAACATGTTGTGCAGACACAAATGCAAGAGAATTATGAAGCAGGGGCTTATTAAGTAAGGAACTGAAGAACAGTAAGACCAACAGTTTATGAAAAAGCACCTCCTTGGTACAAAAATAAAAGTGTAATGTCTTCATTTGTGTTGTTCCAAAATCCACTACATCAATGGACACTAAACATTACCTTCTTTCACTGCAAAAGTCTGTAGTTACTAGTATAACACATTAGGGAATGAAAATTTGCATATTAACTGTGTGGCAAAATACTCTCCTCTTTGCATGCTATCATTCGCCAAACTCTCATTTTGATACTTGAAACCATTTATTGCTGGTGTGTGATATGAAATGAAATGAGCATACGGCATTGTTGGCCAGGAGGCCCCATGCGGGGGAGTTCGGCCGCCGTATTGCAAGTTCCTTTTAGTTGACACCACTTCGGTGACTCGCAAGTCAATGATGATGAAAATGACGATGAAGGACACACAACACAAAGCCCCCGCTGGGAATCGAACCTGGGCCCCCTGTGTGGTAGGCGGAAACACTACCGCTACGCTTTGGAGGCAGAAAGGTGTATGTGATCACAATTGAGTATGCCGCATCAGCTCAATTTTCTCAAAATTGGTTACAGATGGAGACCTCCACCTATATCTAAAGAAAAATTCAATATGTTAGCTAAATTTCATATGCAGCAACATATTACGTAATATGCACAAAACACAAAATCATAGGGAACCCTATCTTACAGTAGCAAATTTTGCCAAATTTCAGGCAGTGTCTTATTTAACTTAAATGCAAATATCACAATAGCTGTGACCATTAACGAAATGATGGGCATGTCATCATGAAGCTAACACATAACGCTATAAGTAATGCAAAAATGAATGAATAGTTTCTGTAAAATCGCTTGAGAAAGACTGCAAAGCATGCACCTCAATTCTGTCATCGCTGACCAGCCAAAAGCCAGCGAACAATGGCAGCCTCCCCTTCCGAACACACAAAACAACTCACCCAGTGCTTTGGATGAAAATTGGTCACTGTGCATTGGCCACCTTATACCACACAGACTCTTGTCTGTGATGTGATTGTGTGCATTCAGACCAGCAGCCCTAAAGCCATGCCGAGGATGATTGCCTGTTTGGAGGTGATTCATGAGCACTCTGATTCTTTGGTTTTGAAAGTGCAATAACAATGGCATTCAGGCACATGACTGAATGCGATCTTATAGCTGAAGAGGAACTTCTGGCACTGTAAACTGAAAGATGGTACTCCCACTTCAGCTAGGACATTGTAGACTGGACTCTTATGAACGGCTCTATTTGCTAGTTGTACTTCACAATGGTATAAGGTGGCAAATACAGCTAGTATGGATGGTGGTGATGAATTATTAAGTGACACTGTCCAAGGTCCAGAAGAGATGTAATTAACATTTTGTAAAATCTCAAAAATTATTTAAACCACTCCTAACAAAATGTTACTGCGGAAAGAGAATTTAGTTTCCTAGTGGAATGTGCCTTAAATTGGGATGTGCTTAGCAACCACATTAATTTGTTGTGACATAATAACACTGAACACCATAACTGTTAACTACTTTTAGTAACTGACCTAAGTAAAGTTTAGGGGGTTTATGTATAGATTTCAAAACATTCAGTACTAACACCAGCAAGGCTCTATTTTCATATGGACATTTTAACTTCTATGGATTGTGCCTCCTCAGAAATAAAACAATCAGAGATATGGCAAGTTTTACTTAAAAAACTTCATTTATGTTTAGTGAACAAAATGTAATACCACCACACAATCATTTTTATCTTCCCAGCAGAGGCACTGCAGCATTTCATGAGGCCTGGAGATGTATACCAACAGAAAGCTTATGAATAAATGTTGTTATGCTTCTATTCGCTACAAGGAAATTAAAAGTTTTTAGGTGCCTGGTGTGTAACAATCGACGATTTCTCAAAGTGAGATGATAATTACTGAATGCAGATATTTCTGTTAAGTGTGTTGCTAGAAGGTCACTACTATCCAGCAAGCTGCCGCTAACATCTTTCCAAACAGAGAAAAGGCATATGAAGCTGTTTGCAGAAAAGGTTTACCGCAATTGCATACATTTTGCATAAGGGCCCCAAAGATAAGACAAATTAGGGCTCGTACAGAGACATACACATATTCATTCTTCCCTCATTCTATTTATAAGTGGAACAGGAAAGGAAATGACTAGTAACAGTATGAGGTACCCTCTGCCACACACTATACAGTGGCTTCTTGTGGGCAGATGACGATTTTTTTGTTTTTAGTGTCAATTTTCACTTTAAATTTGAGGCACCAAACAAAAATTTTCACCATCATTGTAACATTCTGAGAAAGAAGAAGTGTGTGGGGGGACTTCAAGAAGACCACACTGTCCTGGCTGTAGACCTATTTATCAACCAATGGCGACATATTCGAACCAATTGTGAGTTTAAAGTCAGTAAATTGGTGTAAATGACAAAATAGTGGGCTGAGTGCAAACTGCCCCCATAGAGCAATGATGTTTTAAGGTTTTTAAAGCTATACAGTATATTTCAAACAATAACAGTGGATTTTAGCTTTCTTGCTTCACTTTACTGAATAACAAAGGCACCAGCTACAAGTTATCCCCTCTTTCTGAAATGCTCTGCTTTAAGGAGCCGAAGTATCCGATACAGCATAGCTTTTCACTGAATACTCTAAGCCATTTTATCTGTTTATAAGATGGTTGTAGTCTCATTGCAAATTCACATTGCAGATACCGCTTTGCCAACTCACTACCGAACTTTCATCTTTTAACTACTCTTAAGGCCCGGGTTATATTACAGATAGGGACGTCACTGCAACTTTGATTTCGTATTGACATTAGGTGGCTTCCCCAACTCACGACCAAATACTGACCTTACAACCACACCTATACATCGGATTACGCTACTACAGATGATTCTGTCACCACAACCTACGGTCCATGAAACAGTATACAAGAGAAAAAAAATGGTCAGTGTTCTGTACCACTCCTGTCTGCGTACTTCTGACGTCACAAGATACACTATTACGTCACACAGCGTACCCATCATACGGTATAGGGAGGTCCAGTCGTCCCATGTTGTCAACAGAATTTACCACATTACTGTTTGAATAAATAAAGTTCGCTTACAAAGAAACAAACTGAATCCTAAATATTACGATTTTAAAAAGAAATAACAAGCGAATCGAAGGAAAGAACAAAAATAGACAGGAATACGTGCTCTTCTACACAGCAGATAAAGTGTGTTGTAAAGTGTATGGACTCAAGCAAGCATCAAACAAAATTGTTGGAGTTGATACCATGTAAGAATATCCTGTGTTTCGCTAAAACTCCGCGGAAGCGCCCATCTTTGAACGAATTTGGAAATCCAAATGACATTTTGCTATTTACTACGTACTCCGTCACACTGACACGTAAAAACTAAAGCACTGCAGCAACGCATTCGGTGGGCTTTAAACATCTCGTCTACTCAAACAATATTAATTACGTGTTAATTTCGTTGTAGGTAATTCGCATGTCAACTGTAAGAGGATTTCAGCAACTGTTTGTAATGTATTAAATAACATATGTTAATCAACTTAAGCTCTATTCACACTTCACGCTCATTCACTTAACACACTGACAAATTACCTTTCAATTATCACTGCTTCTCGAATGCCACATCAGCAAACACAAAACATAACATCTAATTTTCACCTACGAAGTATAAACATAGAACCAAACAATTGCAATTGTAAACATAGTAGTATCGATAGTCGCATTCTTACCTCCATGGTCGCATCACTTGCTCATCTTTTTTTCAACGTTGGAGAAAGATAGTCTTTGGACTGGATACTTTTTTAATATTTATTTTAATATTTAGAATAATTACTAAATAAGCAGCAACCAGTCGCAAAATCATGTTTCATTTATTCACTTTTTCAAAAGTGAATAAATAAAACATAATTTTGCGACAAAAGTAAATGGATAAAACATGATTTTGCGACTGGTTGCTGCTTATTTGGTAATTTTATGGTTTACTGTCCCAGCACAACTTGGTAACCACATGGAGCCCACCATTCATTTAGAATAATACTCATGATTTTATCAAAATACTATTAAATATATGGTATTTATCTATGTTAATATGTATATATATATCCAACCTCTAAATGATTGCGCAAAAATTTATTAAAGGGCCAGAACTTAACGTAAGGTCAACAACAGAACAATTATATATATATTTTTTAAAAACTTCACAGATCTCTAATACAAAGAACAAATACATCAAACATTAACTTTGCATCAAAGATACTTGCGCCCCTGTAACAGAAACAAATATGAACTTGTAATATTATTTACAATCCTTTAACACTCTCCCGCAAGTTCATATTTCATCACCAAATCAAGAATTTAACTCAATCTTTATTTTCATTACTTACTTCCATCCCAATCAAAGTTTTCATTCTTGATAGCTTCTTTGCTAATAAGCCCTTAGTCAGCTGTCTGATCTTATGCTGGAACATACTCGATATTGATCTTCTTCTCATTGACTAACTGTCGTACATACTGATAGCGTGTTTTAATATGCTCAGAGCGTTGACAGAATCCTGTGCCTTTGATATATTTAATAGCACTCTGAATGTCAATGCGTAAAGTAGGAATTGAACTCTTTTCAACATTGTCAATTTCTTTCAATAAAAGATCAAGCCATGCAGAAGATTTACTAGCCTCACTGGCAGCAAGAAATTCAGCTTCCATGGATGATTGTGCGACACATTTCTGTAGGCTACTTTTCACATTACTGGTCCACCACAAATCTTCATTAAAACTCCACTTCTTGAACGCCGAGTCAATTTTTCACCTGCATAATCAGCATCGCTATAACCTTCTATGGCAGAATTGCTCGTTTTCCTAAACTGAATTCCATCGTTTATTGTACCCTTCAAATAGCGAAGAATTCGTTTAATTAATTTTAGGTGTGCTTCGGTACGCGAATCTTGTGCTCTTGAAGCAACTATTACAGCATAAGCTAGATCTGGACGTGTCCCCAATGTTGAATATGTGAGACGGCCTATAATTTTTCGGTAAGTGTCGATATCAATAGCTGGTGGTGAATTACCAGGAATCCATCCAGGCTCACTTGGCTTTGCATCAGTCATATGATACTTGGCTAACACATATGTAGTCTGATTAATCTTCATACAATCATTAAATCTTTGGACTTGCAAGCCAAGATAACAATCCACTTCACCTACTACCATATCAAACCCTTCATGAAATTTTTTTGTGTAATTATGAACTGTTTCAACACGTCCCATTATCAATCCATCATCCATATGAAATAAAACGATTAAATTTTCATTAAAATACATACAAGGATCAGCACTACTCTCCAACAAATTTGATTTCTTAAGGTATAACTTTAAACACTCATACCAACATTTTGCTGCTTGCTTCAGTCCATATAAGCTTCAAAGCAATCTGCAAACACGGCCTGTGCCATCATCATAACCTTGTGGCTGTTCCGTGTAAATTTCTTCCTCCAGTTCACCATTCAAGAATGATGTTTTAATGTCAAATTGTTTGATGTTCCAATTTCTTACAACAGCAACACACAAGAGGGCTCTCAGAGTTTCAAACCCAACCATAGGACTGAAAGTTTTCGAAAAATCAACCCCTGGCCTTTGGCTAAACCCTTTTGCAAGTAGCCTTGCTTTGCGCTGTACAATGTCATTGTTATTATTTAATTTAATTGAAAACACCCACCGATTTCTAATAGCCTTCCTTCCAGCTGGTAAATAAACTAATTTCCAAGTACCAACCTTTTGATGTGAGTCCATTTCTTCATCCATTGCAGCTTTCCAATTTTCTACATGTGAGGATTTCAATGCTTAGTCATAGTTCCTTGGAACTTCTCTGAGCATCATCATCTTGGGTCGCTCAGGTTCATCTAGATAATGTATCGGAATTCTAATTGTTTGTCTTTCCCTCAAAACTAGATGACCATCTGCATTTTCAGTCGATTCTACATGATCTTGATGATCCAGTCTTGTAATATTTTCTTTTGATATTTCGTCATCATTAGAATCAGATATTACTGTATCATTCATAGTAGATATGTCACCTAATTTAGCAACATCCCTCTTCAATGATTGCTTCAGTATTACATCGTTGAATTTTACATCTCGGCTAACAATAACTGAATGCATATCTGGAAGGTATACACGATAGCCACAGTCATCATTACCAACTATATAACCTGTCAGAGATTTGGCATCAAACTTTCTTCATTACTGCGCTGGAATCCAGACAAAACATTCTGTCCCAAATACTTTTAGATGATTAAACTGACTCTTCCTTCTCAAAAAATAATTCTATTGGTGTCTTTCCTTTAACTTCGTTGGCCCAGTTTGGTTCAAAGTATGAGTAGCTGCAAGTACAGCTTCTCACCGTAAAGCTTTTGGAATAAGCTTCGCTGACTGAAGCCATGAACGTACCATTTCGCAGATAATCCTGTTTTCACGCTCAGCAATTCCATTTTGCTGGGGTGTATATGGCACAGTCAAAGAATGTTTCAATCCAATTGACTCAGCATATCTTCTCACATCGTTATTCTCAAACTCCTTGCCACCATCAGTCTGCAATTCATCAATGGTACATTGAGGTTGTGTTTTCATCATCTCAATAAATATTGGCAACTTCTCCTTTACCTCATCTGTTTTCCATAAAAGAGATGTCACTCTGAAGCTTGACAAGTCATCTTTAAAAACAAGAAAATATCGATGGCCAGCTAAATCGTTTTCTCCCATTGGACCACAGACATCAGCGAAGATTAATTCACATGGGCTAGTTGACTTGTCAACTCATGAACCAAAAACTAGCCTATGATGTTTACCTAGCATAAAACCTTCACATAATTCGTTGTCTAACCTTACAGTGATATCATGAGCAGTCAAAAATGATTGTACATGTTGTTTGTTCTGGTGCTCAAATCTTACACGCCACAATTCAATAGTATCAGAAGCTTCCTTTACTACACAGGACTTTTCTTGCTTAATCGCTTTGACTGTTAAGTGATAAAGTTCATTCTTGCTTTTAGATAGAGCAATAGCAATTGTAATATTGTCTCTATAAAATGACCATATTTTACCATCATTTTTGATACTTTGATCAATACCATTTTCTCTGGCCTCTTTGACAGAAAATAAATTACAAGCACCATCTGGACAATACCACACATCTTCAAAATATCGTCTGGTCCACTCACTTCCATTAAAAGTTTCAACATCAATACATCCACTCCCAAATGCTTCGATATGCACATTATTTTTAGCACCGTCCATTTTCTGTGGTACATCAAAAGGAGTGTATAAAACATACCAGTCTTGAAACTTCCTGGCAGATTAAAACCCGAGTTCGACTCTCGGTCCGGCACACAGTTGCACTTGCCTGCGAAAGGCAAAGGTCCTGAGTTCGAGTGTCGGTCTGGCACACAGTTTTAATCTGCCAGGAAGTTTCATATCAGCGCACACTCCGCTGCAGAGTGAAAATCTCATTCTGGCATACCAGTCTTGACGATTTGTAACGTAATGTGTCGCACCACTATCAATATACCACTTGTCACATTCTGATACATCTACATTTGTAGGTAAATTACATACTTTAAGCAAAGTTTATTCTAGAATTACTCGTGACAATGTTTTCACGGCTGATAACATTGCAGAACCATCACAACCACTAGGACAGATACTGGAGATATGACCTTTGCTTTTGCAATTAAAACACAGTATGCCCTATTTTCAATCTTTCGAAATGTGTCCAATCTTACGACATGAAAAACATTTGTTCACATTGCGGTTGCTTCAATTTTGCACCTTTTGTACATTACCCAATTTAATTTTGCTTCGTCGTTGTGTAGATACACTTCCCTTGGTTCTTGAAAACGTTGCAGCAGCTACATTTGTTTCTTCTGTCTTGAATTCGCAGCTCATAATTCAAACACCTTTTCTGTAGTTTGTGCCATGTTTTGTCAGCTTGTGGTAGATCACGCCAAGTTATGCAAATGTGATTAAATTCTTTTGGCAGTGTCTGAAGCAAATGTGCACACATATCAGATTCCTCAATTGGTTTAATTAGCATAGACATCCATATTTGTACTTAGTCAAATTTTGCTAAATGACCTTGCATACCACCTGACCACTCCCATTCGATATTGTGAAATTTATGTCGCAACAAGTCGATATTTTCAGCAGACTGAATATCATAAATCTGGTGTAATTTATTCCAAACGTCGTTTGTAGTCTCACATGTAGCTACAAGAAGTAGCGGTTTTGTTTCTAGTGTCAAAACAAGAATTTTCTTCGCTTTTGAATTTGCATTCGTCCAAGCACTTAATTTCGTTACATAATCTTCAACGTGTGTTTTCGGTTTCACAAAAGATCTGCATACAACATCATAAACAGCGTCACATTTCAAGACAGCCTTCATGAGAATACACCACGTAACCCAATTTTCTTCGCCATTTAATTTTTCACTGTGTTGATTTTCTTCAGTCATGATGTTTTGCCCTTATTTTCTGTTTACCCTTACAAACACGTCGAATAACTTCGTAAACTGTCTTCAAAAAGGGTGATTGCGTCACAAGCCGTCTGATTGAGTTAGTCGATTCTGACACTATGAAACACGTCTCAATTATATATCAAATCAATCCTAATCTCAACCACGCTCTGCTACCATGTTAGGATATATATATACCTCCAAATGATTGCGAAAAGATTTATTAAAGTGCCAGAACTTAACGTAAGATCAACAACAGAACAACTATATATTTTTTCAAAAACTTCACAGATGTCTAATACAAAGAACAAATACATCAAATATTAACTTTGCATCAAAGATACTTGCGCACATGTAACAGAAACAAATATGAACTTGTAATATTATTTACAATCCTTTAACAACGTATGAATAGGCACAGTCACGGGTGAGACAGACAGTTCAGCTCCGTCTGCCCTGCCAAATGTGCCTGGGTAAGGTGGATTTTTCCCCAATTTGCATAATAATAAGGGAAATAAATATTTATCCAGCTAATACTTTTATATTCAAGTTATGAACATAATTTATTTAGTTATTTTCTAGAGAGTTACAGCAATGAGACAGAATTTTTTAAATAGAAAATTTTATTTTTCTATTACATACTTGATGTATATAAACAAACTGTGTATAAAGCAATTTAACTCTAATTGCTACAATTTTAGTTAAGGAGCGAAAACACTCAAAGTGTAATGGGTTGCTGTAGCATTGTGTACATTATTGGCTGTGTTCAGACAGATGTTCTGCTGGTGGAATGGTCAAGTGAGGTTTGTAGAACTCTCGTGTGTCCAGATGGGTCAGGTCATAGTTATTCCATGATGTTTCGGCACTCAGATTCGTTGCCATCATTCCTGAAGACTGCTGCTCTGCTCCTGACTTTGTCCCATATATGTTGGATGTTACACTCCTGCACCACTCCGTTCCTACTACTAACCGTAGGGTCACCACAGTGGATAGTGGTGGTGGCAAGGCTATCACCGCCCTGCTCCAAACTGTGGTCTTTAGTGTTCGTGCTATCGTTGTCTGTTGTGAACCTCAGTGTATAGGAACGATTTCTTTTTCTTGGCACAGTGCAAGGTTCCACTCCTGACTCTGTTGCAGGCTGCTACCTTTATTAATTATGCCATCTTGAACCCTAATTTGAATGGCCTCGTTAATCATGCAATCTCAGAAGGAGGAAGATTGTCTAAGTATTTGGGCATTGTTGTAATCCATGGTACGACCAGTTTTTAGGGTTCCCTACCTCAATCAGTAAAAATGGAACAGTCATATGATCACTCTGTTGTCCATCTGTCTGTCTAACGTTTCAGCACCCGTTTTCTCAGGAACAGGTTGAAGTATCAAAGTGAAATTTATGTCACATATTAAGGGCTACAGTCCCTCCACAATGAAAAAAAGTGAAGCTTCTAAGACAAAGCAATCAAAATATATGGCCATTTATGTAACATATTTTAATAGTCGTAAAGTCACTCATCAAAACCTATAAGGTACTTTCCATACATCTAGAATCACGAAATTTCCCAAGAAGCAAGGTTTCACTGTACAAATGAGGTAACAAAATCTTATAGGTTGTTAATTTGTAATTATATCAACCCCTTCCCAAAGAAACTGTCATTTGTTATTTGACTGTCTGTCATTCTGACTACCTCTTAGGCCTTCTTTCCTTCAGGAAACGATAGACGCATCAAGGTGAAATTTATATTAAATATTAAGGTCTGTTATCCCTTGGTTATGTAAAAAAGTGAAGCTTCTAAGTCAATGCATTCAAAAGATATGCTCATTTATGTAACACATTTTGATACTCACAAACTCACTCCTCAAAACCTACAGGGCACTTCCCTTGGCGTTGAATCATGAATTTGTCAAGAAATAAGATTTCACACTAAAAACAAAAAAATCATAAACTTGTTAATTTGAAATTATGTTACACAAAAAAAATTGTTTTCGTTTGTTATCAGTTCGTCTCTGTGGTCAATCTGTGAAGACCTCTTTTTCTCAGGAATGGGTAGACATGTCGAATTAAAATTTATGTCACATATTAAGGTCTATGGACCCTTAAGGCGATGTAAAACAGTGAAGCTTCTAAGTCAATACTATCAAAAGATACAACCATTTATGTTATATATTTTGATACTCTCAAACTCACTCATTAAAACCTACAGGGTACTTCACCTTGATGTGGAATCATGAAATTTGGCAAGAAGAGAGAGTTCGCAGTACAAGCACAGGAAAAATGCCAGAAAATTATTAATTTATAATTATATGAGACTTAAAACATTCTTTTTTTATTTTTTATCTGATTTCAAACTTGAAATTAAAATATTCTCAAAAGTCTTTGAATCTGTGAGATGGATATTTTGCCAAAATCAATGTTGGTTGCTGGAAAAAATCGTTGACATTCTCGGTTCCTCGAATTTATGAACTGTCTATATAAATAATTAAGTTGGTAGGGCATCCTCAGTGTACGAATCTTATTCGTTTAGGAACAATTTTATATACTGTGGTCGATTATAGCTGATCTGGTGGTCTGGCATAAAACAGTGTGGCCTCTGTGTTCACAGCATCAATCTTCTAATACGCATATAGTTTCCCCATGTAATGCTTCGCTTCACTGGCAGGGAATTTGGTATACCCCTGGTTTGTGAGCCTAGAAATGTCAACGTTTTAGGGTGTGGACGAAGTACATATCACGAATGGTCTAGGACAGGGGTGCTCGAACGCGATCGATCATTCTATTACCATGTCTTTATGAGTCGATATTGCAAACCCTTTGCCCACAATCTGTTTAAATGATCTGATTTTTGTAAAATATCAGTTTGCCGGCAATAAGTGTTTTGCGCGGTATTTGAATGCGGTAAATCTGACAGTAATGTCTCTCCCTCTTTCGTCTCCATCTGAATTTCACTGCTCTTAACTCTCACGTCAAGCAACAATATTTCCTCCGAGATGGTGAGGTTACTACTCGTGAACTGTTACTTGGTGTGTTGTGAGCAGGGATTGCGGTGAATGGGAGAGCGCTCAGTGGTTGCTGTGGGATGAGATGCAGTGAGCAGTGTGGTGTGAAATAAGCTATGCCTCGAGTAGGCAACACAAACCTGTGGTCTCTAGCTTCCACAAAACAACAATGTGTACAACCGAGATAATGATCAGTTAAACACTTTTGTGCTATCAATACTGATATTTCTGTTTAAATTGGTATGTCAAACATTCGTCTCATCATTCATATTTGAAACAATCGAGATCGAAATGCGGCAATAACACACCACAGCGACAGCATAGCTCAGCGACTATGCAATCAACATTGGCGAATAGCATGCTACACAGTATGCAACAAACACCTCCAAACCACTATGGCGGGAAATCTCAAAACTGCTGCTGAATGGTACCAATCAGAACTATGGGTCCACATGTCACTTTATAGTTTTCACTTAGTAACGTTTTTTTAAAAAAAAAAAAAAAAAGAGTGCAGCTACATACAGGAAAATGTGCCACTTCCATCGGTTGTTTGAAGAACAATTTTTCTTTGCAATGCGTAAAGATAGGTGTATGTGTGTGATATGTAATAATATTTAAGCGACACCTAAAAAAGGAAATTAACTTTTGGAAATTACTGAGTGTAAAAATCTGCCCTATCAAAGTAAAAGTGGTATTGTAAGTTTTATCGATTTTTTTATCAACATACCAATGTGATGCTGCATTTTCGAACGTAGGGAAATCCAAGTCTAGAAAAAAACTGACTGGTCCTCATCTTTCAGACATTATAAGGTTGGCTGGCACTGATAGATTACTCACCTTATTATAATAAACTTGCCAATCATATGCCAAGCCAAGTATCTCACTAAACTTTTTCCAACATTTATCATTTTTATGTGTTAATTTTTTTCACATATGTAATATCTTGAAAATTGAGTAGTAGGCGTACAGCTTTTGGTGGAGAGAAATTTTGTGTAATTAAATGGTTAATTTAGTCTGTTGTTTTGTTTTATACTCAATCCTTTACGAATTTTTAAGTCAGTAGATCTCTAAGTGGACTGAACTGCATGTAGTACATCTCAGGCCTGAAAAGATTGGGCATCCTGATCTAGGCCTTTGCAAATCAGAGCTAAACAAAAATACCTTGCCAGTGTAGCAATGAATATATTGGGCAAATTGTACTTACAATAGAAGAGAGATGTAGTCAACATAGACACCTTACTAAACTACACCAGATGACCAAATCAGCCATGGCCGAACACAGTATAAAAACCTGCCATACTGTGGAATACAACAACACCTAAATACCAGTACCTAGGTAGCCCTTTTGATTCTTGAATTGTGTGATTCAAGAGGCCATTTAAGTTAGGGTTCAAGATAATCTTATTAATAAAGATGTCATAATGCTCAGTACATCTATATCCTTTATTCTACAGTAGATTTTCATTCCCATGCACTAGGTTGTCTGTTGATAGAGTTTTAAGTGATGTTTTGGGGCAGGAAAGATTTTTCTTGTCCAGTGCTGTACATAGCTTTCAAAGGGTTTTTCTTTAGTTAGCTCAGGATTATTGTGGAAAAATATGATAATCTCAAGTCTGTACAATGCAGGAACAGATTATATTTTTAGGTTCTTGAATAATAGGCGACAGTTTGTTTGTGAAATGGCAGTATACCTGTTTCTAAAGATTCTTTTTTGAAGTAGTGCTATTTGTGAGATGTGGCTTGAATTCCCTCAAAAAATTAAAGCATATCTCATCATGGATTCAAAGTCACTGAGATACATTATTATCATGGTGCTTATGCTGTTATCCAGATAATATCTTCATTGCTGAAGCAAGGCTGTTTAATTTAGTAGCTAAATAATCTGTGTGTCCTTGCCAGTTAAGATGTTTGTCCAACTTTAGTAGCAAGAATTTGATGGACTGAGTTTCTTCCATGATTTGATTTGTATAGATATAAACTGCAGAGTATTTTGTCTGATGAAGTACCTGTCTAGTTTATGATGCAGCAAGAAGTGATTTACTGAATTGAATGATTTTGTAAGGCTGCAGAAGATATTTTCAACTTTATTGATTTCATCCAGTGATGAGATGATTTTTTCGATGAATTCATGATACTTTACCCTTTCTGGAATCCATATTGGTTTTTAAGATCAACAGCATGTTTTGTTGTATGTATCATTTTAAGTCTCCTAAGTGAATGCACCAAGTTTCCATCACTTCCAACAGACATCGTAGCTACAAGACAATTTCAAAATTCTGTCTGCAGGTGATGTACATTAGAAGCAACTGGTCGTCATTAAATTTCTCACTGCAGAGAAAGAAACTACAGTTACTCGCTGGGCACAGAGGGTGATATCAGGTGGCTCAGCGACGCTTCACAACTTGCAGCAGTTGGAGAGACCATCTATGCCTGTCACACTTGACATGTTGCAGCTAGGGAGACACATTATGACGTGACAGTTGGCACTGCATCTGTCAATCAGCAGAGGAACTGTGGATGCAATTATGCATACTCTTGGATATTAAAAAGTGTGTGCAAGATGGGTCCCTTGGCGTCCAATATCGACTCACAAATTGTGGAGAAAAAACATTTGCCTTGTTTTGTTGCGACGTTTTGAAGCTGAGGGGAAGGCATTCTTGTCCTGGATTGTGACAAGTGATGAAACCTGGGTTCACCATTTTGAGCCCGAAACAAAACGACAGTCGTTGGAATGGCGCCATTCCTGCTCCCCACAGAAGAAAATATTCAAAGCAATTGTTTCCGCCGGTAAGGTCATGATCGCTGTGTCCTGGGACTGTGAAGGTGTGATTCTCATTAATGTGATGTGATTAATTCAGAATCATATGTCAACACATTAACAAAACCTTAGATGCACTTCCGGCGACTTTGGCGCCACAGCATTCCAGGAGATGTTTTGCTGCAACACGATAAGACTTGGCCCCATTCAAGTCTGCGGACTGCAGAACACATCACAAGACAGGGTTGGACAGTGTTACCCTATCCACCACACAGCCCTGACCTAGCCCCCTAGGACTTCCACTTGTTTGGGCCATTAAAGGATGCTGTTCGTGGAAGACATTTTGAGGATGATGATGAGGTGATTAAAACAGTGAAGCACTGGCTCCGCCACCAGCACAAGCATTGGTACTGACAGGAATTACGCGCCATTATTTCGCTCTGGAGGAAAGCCATAAAATGGGGTAGAGATTACATGAAAAAATAGAGTGTATAGATAAAACATCATTCTTTTGAGTGTGTAATTCTCATTACATTTAATATTGAATCGTTGAAGAAAAAAATGCGGTACATTACCTTCTGGGCAACACTCATACTTTGGATAAGACTGGGAGGATAGAAATAGAACGCAATTTCTCATACACTCTTTTGATCCTTTTTTGTGTAATTGTTTTACATCTGTATTTTTAGTACATCAGGAAGTTAGGGTTTCCAAACGATTGATTTATTATGAATGACACAGGGTGTGCTGTTTTATCAAATACAAATTTCATGATGTTGGTGGGTATTTGATCCCACCCTGCAGCATTTTCGTTTGTCAAGAGTAAATTATCATTTTTCAAAATTTTGGCTGAAACTTTACCAAGTGTCCCACAGTGGGGAGGGGGAGGGGGGAATACACTGGTCTGATCCAGACCAAATAAATTTACGCTGCTTTGAAAAGTAATCATATCTACAGTAGATTGGGCTACATTTATGAGAAATTTATTGAATTACTGACATACTTCAACATTTTTCACAGTAGTGTTGACGTCTTGTTCAATTTTTGAAACTTTCTGGTGCTTAGCTATTGTACCTAATTCAAATTTAATAACAGACTGTACTGCCTCAAACTTATTCATATGTCCTATAATGAACGTATCATTTCGCATTCTTTTTGCAGTTTTAACAATAATTCTAAATATATCTTTAAAACATCTCATATCTAAATAAATAAAAATGTAACTATTCTTTTGTCCAAAGTCATATACCTAAAAAAGTTCTTTATCAATTCCTTTGAAATTTGCCACATTTCATTCAAATACACATTTGTTTTTATTTATGTGCTCGAGGGCCACACACACACACACACACACACACACACACACACACACACACATATATATATATATATATATATATATATATATATATATATATATATATATATATATAATAGAGGGAAACTTCCACGTGGGAAAAATATATTTAAAAAGAAAGATGATGAGACTTACCCAACAAAAGCGCTGGCAGGTCGATAGACACACAAATAAACACAAACATACACAAAAAACTCTAGCTTTCGCAACCAACGGTTGCCTCGTCAGGAAAGAGGGAAGGAGAAGGAAAGACCTTCTTTCTCCTTCCCTCTTTCCTGACGAGGCCACCGTTGGTTGCGAAAGCTAGAGTTTTTTGTGTATGTTTGTGTTTATTTGTGTGTCTATCGACCTGCCAGCGCTTTTGTTGGGTAAGTCTCATCATCTTTCTTTTTAAATATATATATATATATATATATATATATATATATATATATATATATATATATATATATATACATATGCGTGTGTGTGTTTGTGCTTGTGAATAAAGACAATATGATGTCAACAAAAATCTCATGTTCATTTCTACAAAATCGTAAATCTGCAATCGTTATTCACCAATTCCTTTGTAATTTTGACCCAACATTGCATTCAAATACATGTTTGTTTCTATATGCCAACTGATGGAGCGCCAGATGGTATGATAATATATTTGGAAGTGATCTGATAAGTCTTGTAAACTACCATGAATGAATTTAAATGTGGTTGGACAAGCACCAAAGTCGAAACACACTCCAGCTGTCCAATGGAGGTAACTGCAAAGGAAACCACTGACAAAAACCCGTGAAAAGGTATGCACGACCACTGAATAAAAATGCATGAAATTGCTGACATTCCAGGCATTTCAACTGAGTACTGCATAGAGACTCTGAATAAAGAAATGTGTGAAGTTATTCACAAAAGTACTAAAAGATATCAGCTAAATTTCGATTACACAATAAATCACACAAATCTGAAGGCTGTAAATTCAACTAAATACTTAGGGATTACAATTACAAATAACCTAAATTGGAAGGATCACATAGATAATGTTGTGGGTAGAGCAAATCAAAGACTGTGATTCATTGGCAGAACACTTAGAAGGTGCAACAGATCTACTAAAGAGACTGCTTACACCACCCTATTCTGGAATATTGCTGTGTGGTGTGGGATCCGCATCAGATGGGTCTGACAGAAGTTCATAGAAGGATGGCTCGTTTTGTATTATCGCGAAATAGAGGAGATAGTGCCACAGACATGATACGTGAATTGGAGTGGCAGTCATTAACACAAAGGCGTTTTCCTTGCAACAAGATCTTATGAAATTTCAATTACCAGTTTTTTCCTCCGATTGCGAAAACATTCTGTTGGCACCCACCTACATAGGGAGACATGATCATCATGATAAAATAAGAGAAATCTGAACTCGCATAGAAAAAATTTAAGTGCTCGTTTTTCCCGCGCGCCGTTCGAGAGTGGAACGGTAGAGAGACAGCATGAAGGTGGTTCACCAAACCATCTGTCAGGCACTGAATTGTGAATAGCAGAGTAGTCACATAGCTGTAGATGTAGATGAAGAAGCTGTGTGTGAGGTGAGCACCACGATTGCTCACTGTCAACCAAAAGTGCAACTGGTACAACATTTCAACACAATGTCTGGCGATGTTTAATTGCAATTTGCAAGACTTTTTGTGCCAATTTCTGATTGTCGATGAAACCTGGATCGCTCATGTTACATCAGAGTAAAAACGGCAGTCAAACACAATCGACAAAAGGTAGATGAAAGTCCACAACAGAACGCAAAGCCGATTTTGTCAGCTGCTAAGGTCATGGTCACAGTTTTTTATGCTTCCCAAGGAATAATCCTCATAGATTGCTTGGAAAAAGTTAGAATCATACCTGGTCCCTATTATGGTTCATTGTTGGACCATCTGAAACTTGTCTTGGCTGAAAAAAGACCAAGGCCAGCATACATTAAAGTGTTCTTCCACCAGGATAATGCAGCATCCCATACATCAGCGATAACGATGGAGAAATTGCTTCAACTGGGCTTTGAATGGGTTTCTCAGCAGAACTATTCACCAGACTTAACCTCAAGTGAGTTCTTCCTGTTGCCTAACCTGCTATGGGAAAAAATTTCGTCAAATGATGAAGTGATAGTTGTAGTCAATGAAAATTATACAGAGTTTGGCAGAACCTATTTTTCTGATGGGATGAAAAGGTTGGAGGATTGCTGAACCAAGTGTATATCACTCAAACGAAACAACATCAAGAACAAAGGTAAACTGCTTAGGAAAAACAATGTTCTTGCTTTCTTTTGGGAAACTTATCAAACCACACTGATACATTACATGCAAAATAAATAAAAATGTAATATGGCACTTCATTAACTATGCCTAGATTTAAATATAACATCGTGTCAAAATTTTAAAGGAACTGGTGAAGACCTTCTGGATTATGCACAAACAAACATTTACATCTGTTGTTGTTGTTGTGGTCTTCAGTCCTGAGACTGGTTTGATGCAGCTCTCCATGCTAATCTATCCTGTGCAAGCTCCTTCATCTCCCAGTACCTAGTGCAACCTACATCCTTCTGAATCTGCTTAGTGTATTCATCTCTTGGTCTCCCTCTACGATTTTTACCCTCCATGCTGCCCTCCAATGCTAAATATGTGATCCCTTGATGCCTCAGGACATGTCATCCCTTCTTCTAGTCAAGTTGTAAACGTTCATTCGTTTGAAATCTTAAATCTACAAAGGTTTGTCACTGATTGCTTTGAAATTTGAACCCAACATTACATTAGAATATGAGCATGTTTTTATGTTTACTTGTATAGTGGGAAGTGGCACCTGGTTAAAACTCGGAGAAGGTGTTTGATGTTACTGCCGACTCTGGTATTTGTCTTTTCAATTAAGTGTTGTCATCCCTTCGAGCGACCTGGTGTCACTCCTCATTAATTAATGTTGGTTTATGTGTACTTAATTTTGAATTGACCATTTGAATTAATATTTTGGAGCACAGTATAGCACTAAGGCAACCTCATTGTGTACCACCTTGTGCTCCGGTCTAGTACTTTAATTTTCTGTGGCACGAGTTAGCTCCTCTACCGGTTTTACTGATGTGCTCCCTTCAAAATCTTGTCTTGCATAAGTTTGCCACGTGTGTCTGGGAACACAGAGATGAGCTTTAGTGTGACTTCAGTGCTAGTCAGTTAATGGAATCTTCATTTTGTCTTGGCTTCCACTGAAGAGTTTGAGTGGAGCGTAGTATGTTTGATTTGTTATTCATTTAATTACTGTAAGTTTGTTTATTTAATGGGGAGCAATATGTTTAAAGACTGTTGGTATTAATTCCCCTAGTTTCTGGGTGTTGCTAATTCGTTCCAAATGGCCTACTGCTTATTCAATGGCAAGGCTGTTGATTAGTTGGTTACTGCGAGTACAAATTCAGGCTATTCACTTGTTGCCAAAATTGTTAAAGTGTCTGTGTCATGATTCAATCACTAGCTATGTGTTTGAGCTGAATTGAAATAAACCTTACATTGCGTCCTTAATATTTGTTGCCAGCAGAAACCCTTACGAGAACTAAGTTTTGTAACTGCTTATGTTAACCTTTACCAGGAGCAATATTTCATGTAGTTAAATTTTGTCTTAAAATGTGTATTTCTCTGATGTAATAAACGAGTAATAATAGAAAAACAAAGGGGCCTGGTCCTTCCTATTGTATCCAGTTTTTAACACGTATCAGAAAGTAGGAAGGAGGATATTGGCAGAGAGAGGGGGCAGGAGGAGATGGTGGAGGACAGAGAGGATAATATGGAAATAGAATGGGGGAGAAGGTAATGGATAGAGAGAGGGTAAGAGAGAGGGGACAGGAGGAGAGGGAGAGAGAGGGGAGCAGGAGTAGATGGTGAGAAGGAAGAGGAGAAGATGGACTGAGAGAGGAGGAGGAGGTGATTGACAGAGACAAAGACAGAAGAGAAGGAGATTAGGCTGTACAGCCAATTTCCATACATATTAGAAACACATGTTTTCTCTTTTCTGTCACTTCCATTTAACATGCTAGAGCCATAGCAACATGTGGTCGAGTACAGCTATCAATTAATAAAGCTCTTTATGTGGTTCTCATTTTCTCACACTAGATATTTTTAAGCCTGGAGTAATCCAGTTTAATTTACTTTCAACTTTTCGGTGCCAGGTCCTATGTCAGAATGATTCACTGAATATCTCTAGAAAACGTCTTAGAAACTTAACAAAGTTCTAAGAACTTGACATACTACTATCTATGGGCTCTATAGGCTGTTTCTCTGCATCTGTATTGTCTCAGCAGATATTCAACTTTACTTTTTTTTTTTTAAAAAAAAAAGCTTCTTTTCATATAATACACTACCGGCCATTAAAATTGCTACACCAGGAAGAAATGCAGATGATAAACGGATATTCATTGGACAAATACATTATACTAGAACTGACTAGTGATTACATTTTCACGCAATTTGGGTGCATAGATCCTGAGAAATCAGTACCCAGGACAACCACCTCTAGCCGAAATAACGGCCTTGATAGGCCTGGCCATTGAGTCGTACAGAGCTTGGATGGCGTGTGCAGGTACAGCTGCCCATGCAGCTTCAACACGATACCACAGTTCATCAAGAGTAGTGACTCGCGTATTGTGACGAGCCAGTTGCTCGGCCGCCATTGACCAGAAGTTTTCAGTTGGTGAGAGACCTGGAGAATGTGCTGGCCAGGGCAGCAGTCGAAGATTATCTGCATCCAGAAAGGGCCGTACAGGACCTGCAACATCCGGTCGTGCATTATCCTGCTGAAATGTAGGATTTCGCAGGGATCGAATGAAGGGTAGAGCCATGGGTCCTAACACATCTGAAATGTAACGTCCACTGTTCAAAGTGCCGTCAATGCGAACAAGAGGTGACCGAGACGTGTAACCAATGGCACCCCATACCATCGTGCCGGGTGATATGCCAGTATGGCGATGACGAATACATGCTTCCAATGAGCGTTCACCACGATGTCGCCAAACACGGATGAGACCTTCATGATGCTGTAAACAGAACCTGGATTCATCCGAAAAAATGACGTTTTGCCATTCGTGCACCCAGGTTCATCGTTGAGTACACCATTGCAGGCGCTCCTGTCTGTGATGCAGCGTCAAGGGTAACTGCAGCTATGGTCTCTGAGCTGATAGTCCATGCTGCTGCAAACGTCGTCGAGCTGTTTGTGAAGATGGTTGTTGTCTTGCAAACGTCCCCATCTGTTGATTCAGGGATCGAGACATGGCTGCACAATCCGTTACAGCCATACGGATAAGATGCCTGTCATCTCGACTGCTAGTGATACGAGGCCGTTGGGATCCAGCACGGCGTTCCGTATTACCCTCCTGAACCCACCGATGAAGCATTACAAAAGTACTCTGCAGCCACTGCCAAAAAGAAATAGTAGATGCTACAGGAATAGAAATTTCAGAAACTCTTTCAACAAAGGCTAGTAAAAGAAACACCTAAATCGCTACTTGAAATTTGTGCTTATTGTAGCAAGACCTCTGTGAGACAGTGGATACTCCAAGATTTTGTGACACTGATGCAATCTTAACAGGACTATGGAATAAGTTATTCTTCCCACAGGGGTAGTTTACAGTCACTTTAAGGATACGTAATGTTAAAACTGAAACAGAAGTTTATGTTGTTTCTGGAGATGTCATGAATCTAGGCATGGCAGATAGGAACTACCGAGGAAAATTATAATAAACTAAGATGGAGTTACTGTTCGGAATTCTATATGAAAGTATATTTTTTACATGTACGTCTATAGCAGACAAACCAGAATAAGATACCAGTACTGAAGACTCTGTTAGCGACAAAATAAGGAATATATTATACATTTCTTAATTAATTACATTTGAGCAAAAGCAGAGACCACTGATGTCAGTACAAAGAGTGTTGTAGAAAAAGAACAATTAATATATAGCAGATTCAACCGATTATCACCAGGAGGGCAAGAAAATGTTGTCAAAGAATTTCATCTGCAGACTCATGAAAGAATATATTAATGAAGTTAACCCGTAATTGCTGGCCAGGTCATAGCTGTACAAAAAGGAAAATAAATAAATAAATAAATAAAAGAAAAAAACGGGAATCATCGGTTCTGTACTGACCACAGAAAATTAAATAAAATTACAGTGAAAGATCGTTACCCATGGCTCCTAACAGAAGATCTTGTAGCTACATTTCAAAATGCCCTTGCTTTGCTCACTAGACCTCAGCAATAGATTATTTCACACAAAATTTAAACGTGCTTTTCGTACTGATTGTTTTAAAACTCCTGTGCTTGTTGTAATGTGCTATGTATTCTCGAGCTCTGACTGCTGCGAAAAATGTCTCATACTATAGCAACAGGTGCAATATACATGTGTGCATTACATAATATTTGTAGCAATATTCTCGTCCAGAAAAAGTTGTTCATCGAAAATGTCAGCGTATATCTTAATTAATAAATGTATATTTTTTAAGTTTCCAGTAATTACGAGTGTCAGGTGTAATGTATTTCGCAGTAATTCAGCGTTTGTGAATTGCAGTTGCTGTGGAGTATATTATAACTATAAGATACTGTTATGTTTAGTTTTCACTTATACAGGATTAAAATTAGATACTTTTTGAGTTTGTATATCAGTCTGTTTGTTAGTGACCATAATTTTAAAAAAAAGTACAACTACTTTTAGGAACTCAGTAACTTTTTTTCAAGGTTTTCCTGTTCTCATAGTAGTAACCTTTGTGCTAGGCGTTTACCACTTCACTCCTTAAAGGGAACTCGTAGTACTCATGGAATAACAGATCCAGAAAATAAATTAGGAACGCTTAGTTTAAAGTTGTTCATGTACATTCTACAAAACCCCTCCGCAAGTGACGACTTGAGGTTGTCTTTGTATGCTGCCTGGGCACCTAGCACAACCCAGGGTGAAGCGTCCATCCGTTGAGTGTGGTGGCACATTAAGGAGACCTCAAATTGTGGTGCCATATTTACATTTACCAGTTACTCTGTGGATGCTAGGCCATTGTTGGGAGTCGTTACATGCCATGTAGATTGCATGGCTCAGTGGAGAGGACGGATTCAATTTGTCGACTTGATCGGTTGCGATGGATAGGCAGCGACCGGAACGGGAAATCCAGTTGTTAACAAAGGCCCCTGCCATTGATTTTCGCTTTTATGTCATGTAAAGCGGTTGCTTTCACCCAATGACTGTGGTCAATGGCCGATAACATGTAGTTGTAGCCTTTGGACTCGGGTAGGGGCTGATTAAGTATATGTGTATGTACAGGAAGCATCTTTTAGGTATCATGAAGGTGCCTTTGGAGGGTATGCATGCCATTCTCTCTTGCTGAACTGGTATGGAACAGATGGCCTTACCCATTTGCTGCAGTCTACTTTAATCCTGGCTGAACAAAATCTTCTGTGATGAGCCTAATAATGGGGCATGTCGTGAGGATGAAGGGTGTCATAAATCAGTTTTCTGAATGGTATGGGGATTAGTGGGTGTGGTCTTCCCCATGATGCATCGTACCAAACTTTGACATGAGAGTCGGGGAGCTTTATTTACTTATCTTTGTAGACCTGTGTTGGTCTTAACTAGAAATTCATGTAAATGTTCGTCGAGTTCTTGTGTGTTTACTAGGTCCTCATACTTGATTAGGTACTGATGGTATCGATAGGGGACATGTAGTGCGCCCCCACATCTACTCCCCCCCCCCCTCTCCGCCGCCGTTCACATGTCTGTCGAGAACTGAGGGATCAGGTCGAGGTGCCACAAGTGTGGGATGATACATCCAAACTAGGATTGCAAATGGCATGTACCAAGGGGTGGTGATCGGTAAAAAATGTGAGAAGGTGGCCTTCTGTGTCCCCTCTGAAATACTTTACTGCCTTATACAGCAGTATGCGGACCACAAATTTTGCAATCCCTTCAATATGTGCGAGGAGTTTTGCGGGGGTTGGTGTACACTGTCAACTGTTTGCTGTCGGGCATCAGCAACTGCGGTGTCGCCAGCTTCAGCAGTGATTGACAGATGGCTGTTGGTGAGGGATTGGCCAGAGTCACAGCCCTTTGTAGTGACTGTTTAATTGTCCCGAAAGCGTTTGACACTTCTTCTGCCACAGAACAGCTTGGTTGCCTTTGGTGTTAGTTCTGGAAAGGGCGTTGGTGAGGCCTAGATTATGGCTGCCTGCAGAATGAATATGGAGCCAGTAGAAATTTACCATTCCTAGAAATATGCATAGCTCCTTGTACATACTGGGCCTGAGAGTGAATTGTATGAGTTCCTACCTTTTTTCTGTTGGCCTGATCTCTGCTGACGAAACCGAATATCCTACGAATATTAGGCTCTGCTGACACAAGTGTCACTTTTCGGTGTTGCTGACCACACCTAGCTGTTCTAGGGCGTGAAAAACCTATGGTATGTACTGTTCTTGCTCTTGGGACGTAGTAGAGTATATCAATATGTCGTCCAGATAAGGGAAACAGAATCAGAATTTGGGTAGGGTGCAGTCGATGAATCTCTGCCATCTCTGAGCCACGTTTTTTAGTCTGACTGGCACGAATAAGCATTCAAGTAACGCACAGGGAATGATAATGGCAGTTTTATCAGTCTTCAGTCGCCATCGGTATTTAAATATACGCCTTTCGGCACTCAATGACGCTGAAGATCGTAGCAGCCGATAATGCATTTGCAAAGTCCTGGCTGTTCGGTAGCAGGTAATGACCGGTAATTGTCCGAGTATTAAGGACTCTGTAGCCCTCGCACATTGGAGAGTACCATCTTTTTTACAGGCCACAGGTAGAGATGAAGCCCAAGGGCTGTTTGAAGGGCGGATGATGTCCAAGCTAAGCAACTCGGCTACAGTGGCTTTGGTAATTTGTCATTCTCGGGAGAGAAGCAGCGCACATTGTGAGAATCGCATGGTCGCTCTGTTGTTACGATTCTGTGCACTGTGCCATTAGTAATATCACAGAGGGGAGGAGACTGGAGGATATGGGAGGGGTGGACATGTCTGTGGTAGTCACTTGTTGCACAAGGACTGCTTGCTCTGTCACTTGTTTCACTGGTACTGACCTATTCATTCGTAGTGTTTGTCAAAGGTGTTTGTTTGGTGTTAGCGGGGGGCGCCGTCCGCGAAGACTCGATCAGATCCATGTGACGCTGGATGGTGTCTGCTGCTTGTCTGCAGAGGTGGCACAAGTGTGTGTCGCTGGTAGTATCCGTGGAGTTCAGGGTAAGCAGCGTCTGGGTGAATGATTCATCAAGGTAATGGCATTAATTTTCGTCTCCAGACTTGGCAGAGAATTTCTGCACTGAGGTGTGGAGGTCCATATGTCCATCAGGTTGGTGTTCTGATGGGGTAGTTCTTCAGTTGCAGTGGTATGTGAGGATCAAAGTTATGTAAGTTGTAATTCTGGCTCTGCTAGCTGATTTTGATGCTCATGCGGTACATCTACATCTACGTCTACATGATTACTCTGCAATTCACATTTAAGTGCTTGGCAGAAGGTTCATCGAACCACAATCATACTATCTCTCTACCATTCCACTCCCGAACAGCGCGCGGGAAAAACGAACACCTAAACTTTCCTGTTCGAGCTCTGATTTCTCTTATTTTATTTTGGTGATCATTCCTACCTATGTAAGCTGGGCTCAATAAAATATTTTCGCATTCGGAAGATAAAGTTGGTGACTGAAATTTCGTAAATAGATTTCGCTGCGACGAAAAACACCTTGCTTTAATGACTTCCATCCCAACTCGCGTATCATATCTGCCACACTCTCTCCCGTATTACGTGATAATACAAAACGAGCTGCCCTTTATTGCACCCTTTCGATGTCCTCCGTCAATCGCACCTGGTAAGGATCCCACACTGCGCAGCAATATTCTAACAGAGGACGAACGAGTGTAGTGTAAGCTGTCCCTTTAGTGGACTTGTTGCATCTTCTAAGTGTCCTGCCAATGAAACGCAACCTTTGGCTCGCCTTCCCCACAATATTATCTATGTGGTCTTTCCAACTGAAGTTGTTCGTAATTTTAACAGCCAGGTACTTAGTTGAATTGACAGCCTTGAGAATTGTACTATTTATCGAGTAATCGAATTCCAACGGATTTCTTTTGGAACTCATGTGGACACCTCACACTTCTCGTTATTTAGCGTCAACTGCCACCTGCCACACCATACAGCAATCTTTTCTAAATCGCTTTGCAACTGATACAGGTCTTCGGATGACCTTACTAGATGGTAAATTACAGCATCATCTGCGAAAAACCTAAGAGAACTACTCAGATTGTCACCCAGGTCATTTAAATAGATCAGTAACTGCAGAGGTCCCAAGACGCTTCCCTGGGGAACACCTGATATCACTCCAATTTTACTCGATGATTTGCTGTATATTACTATGAACCGCGACCTTACTGACAGGAAATCACGAATCCAGTCGCACAACTGATACGATACCCCATAGGCCCGCAGCTTGATTAGAAGTCGCTTGTGAGGAACGGTGTCAAAAGCTTTCCAGAAATCTAGAAATACGGAATCAACTTGAGATCCCCTGTCGATTACTTCATGCGAATAAAGAGCTAGCTGCATTGCACAAGAACGATGTTTTCTGAAACCATGCTGATTACGTATCAATAGATCGTTCCCTTTGAGGTGATTCATAATGTTTGAATACAATATATGCTCCAAAATCCTACTGCAAACCGACGTCAATGATATAGGTCTGTAGTTCGATGGATTACTCCTAGTACCCTTCTTAAACACTGGTGCGACCTGCGCAATTTTCCAGTCTGTAGGTACAGATCTATCGGTGAGCGAACGGTTGTATATGATTGCTAAGTAGGGACCTATTGTATCAGCGTAATCTGGAAGGAACCTAATCGGTAACCTCTTAAGGTATCAGATTTCCTCCCGTAATGCGAGTGTGTTCTTTCCTTGTGTTGCTGTACGGTTGCTTGGTTGCTGACAGTTGATTCTCGATGAAGGATTGTAGCAGTTGGACCTGTGTACTGCTGAAAGGTAGGTGTCCTCATGTTGTGCAGGAGTTGGGACTGATGGGCGTTTGATGGTGTTGTTGATGGTGTCATTACTTGGTATGCTTAGCAGTCCTTGTTGTAAATCCTGTAAGTGAGGGAATTGCTGTACGAAATCGGCCCTAATCACTGGTTTATTCAGATCAACGCATGGAAACGTCCATGTGAAGTGTTGGTGACAGCTGAGGTCAATGTCGCATGTGACGGTTCCGTAAGTGGCAATGGTCAATCTGTATGAGGCTTGTAGTGCAGATGCAGAGTAGGGGGTGTGAGGGGGGAGGACTGTATTCGGGATTGTACTGACTTCCAATCCTAAGTTCACCAAAAAGTGCTGTTTGATGTGATGATCTTGCATGTAGAGCCTGGAGTTGTTTCTGAATGGTGGGTGGAACAAACTGGTTTGGTTCACCATGTACGGTGAGAGGTGAAATTTGTTGATGCTGCCTGGAGTTGTTTCTGAATGGTGGGTGGAACAAACTGGTTTGTTTCACCATGTACGGTGAGAGGTGAAATTTGTTGACGCTGCAGCCTCTGATGAATAGTGAAGGACATGGGATGCATTTGGTTGTTGGCAAGGTTGGGAACACTTGCATGCAGCGGTGCTAAAGTGGATGTGAATCCAGCTGCACTATGTGATCTATCATTCGTTGTTGAGATGTAACAGTCCATTGAAACCCATTAAAAGTATATAAGTCCTGTAATTGGTAGGAACATTTAGGATTAAAGTAATTAGGTGAAATCTGGAACAAATGATCGAGTACTTTGGTCAAAGTCATTTCTTTGAAAATGACATGGATTTGTGTTAAAACAATAACTAAATTAAAGTCTGTTGTATTTAAACGAAAAACCAACTGAGAGAATCAGAATTGATTAGAAAATTATAACGTAATTAGCGAAAATGTTATAAGTGGCTTGTAAACATGGGTAGTTCTTTAGCTATTTTGTCAATAATAAAATAAAGACCTATTTTGCCACAGTCAATGGGAGACTTGGAAACATATAAATTGGTGGGAACATTTTCCAATCCATGTATCTCTTGCAGTTTATAAAAATAGTAAAATTATTGTTAATATTTCATATTTGAATATTTTCACATTTCTAAAATGTTAAATGCGTAAAACTCGATAAATGTATTTGTCCTATAAGTGCCAGTGTAACTGTTAAAATTTATCATTAATGTTAAGACAACAGTTTTAATTGTAATTTTACTAAAAAACCCTTTATAACAATACTGAGAATTGTTCGAATTTATATATAAAGGGGTGGCCATGTTGGCATGAGAGAGCAGTGTCATTAATTTCTGTGCAAGATGCATGTAATGACTTAAGGCAGATGTATGTCAGCGTTATAAGCATGTCAGTACAATTATGAAGTGACAGAATAAATGTTCTGAAACTTAATGTTTGTATTTATTATTCATGGCCTAACAAACATTTGCAGTTGACAACATGAGCCTGAGGCAGCAGCAGATTTAAAGAAAATGGATGAGAACACCATACAAAATTATAAGCTTTGTTAAATAATAATAATTTCACATTGTACACATTCTGTGATGTAGATGGCACCACGCCATCTGTACTGTAGAGATGGGCAAAACTGCTCTTTTCAGAGATCAGATCAGAACTGGTCACTCACTGGAATAAACTAGTTCTTTTTCATGACTCACCGCTCACTCACAATAATAAGTAAAAGGAAGGCACATCGCCCTTTCAATTCAGGTTACTAAATCTGTATTTTTATTTGATTTGGTAATATTTTGAAAGATTATGTCAAGAGGATTAACAATTTTGTGTTATGTCCCTAGTAATTTTGAGGTATAAAAATTTAAAATATCGCCTGCCATGAAAATTATAAACACCACAACAAAACACTACAAGAAAATCCTAAGTACTTTTTATCAAATGGAAAAATTTTAAAAGTGAAGACTTATTCTTGTTATATTTTGATACTGTTACTGGAAAAAATACACCATAAGAATGATAATATAACAGTTATTAAACCTTATCTGCAGTTATAATTTACAGTCAGTATTACCGTATCTGTAGCCAAAAAGGAAAAAATAATCAATATTGTCATTTATAAATAAAATTTGACCCATTTGAGTCAATGTGAATCAGTTTCTCTTCTCAGCACATATTTGTCCTACTTTTGAAAATATTTCTTTCACAGGGCACTTACGTTAATGTGATACATATTACTTTTAGAGATAATTGATACAATGTTGCCCATAACAGTTTTCTTGTTTTTCACCAGTTTAAAATTTTTTTGTAAATTTGTGGCAAGATCTTACGGCACCAAACTACTGAAGTCATGGGTCCCTAAGCTTAAACACTACTTAATCTAACTTAAACTATGGACAACACACATACCCATTCCACCAGAGAGGACTTGCACCTCTGATGGGGAGAGACGTGTGGACTGTGACAAGACGCCTCAGACCATGTGGCTACCTGACATGGCCCACCAGTTTAAGGGATCGCTGTTTCTACGCAAATATCCCTCGCTGAATATTTGTCCAATAGTTTCACTGAACTCCTCCCAGACTGAAGAAGTTTCAGGTGTCATGATAGTAACTGCTTGAGAAATGAGCTCTGTTTTCTCTTGTTGAGAATGCTTTAATTTCTGCAGTGGCCTTCATGTAGCAGCCCTGAAATTCTTTGTTGTCTGAAAATCGTTGCCTATGAATTGGGGGTCCAATAATGTTGCCTGACTATCAGCTCGCTGCTGGAGATAACCCCAAACCGCTCTGATATATCTTTCAGCAACTTATCATCCAATGACTCTATTTTTTGATGATATTCTTTATTTTGGTCTTGTAAAGATTTTAATTGCTATTCCATTAACCTTGACAAGATTTTCTTTTCTGAAAGTGAGACTGTTTTCTCTGAGGACACCTTTTTGGTTGCCTCATTGAAAGCTTTCAGAATCTGTAACGGCTCTTGCATTATCTCGCAGTCTGTAACTTTTAAGTTTAAGGTGATCGATTTTGCACCTAAAATAGTGAGGCAAGAAATGATGGGATTTTTATTTAAAGAAAATCTTCGCAACATTTCGTACATAGAGTTCTATCTGGTTAGGATACCTTTTTTCAGTTTCAATCGCTTTTTTTAATTTTTCTTGCATTTCAGCAAGTTTCCATAAACCAAAGGGTCTCTCCTTAAAGAACACAGTTCTTTTTTTTATATCGTCAACGGTTTTCTGTATGGACTTCTGAAATGTGTGTTGCACAATGAAGTTTAAACATAGTGCAAAGCATAGGATATGTGAAAGTTTGAGAAACATAGCAGTTAATTTCATATTTGACACATTGTCCGTTATTATTGAAGTGATTTTTAAATCAATATTGTATATGACAATAACAGACTTTACACAGTTTGAGTTTTTTTCTGCAGTGTATCTGCCTTCGAATTGTGAGCACTGTAAAAGGTATGACTTTAGTTCACTCTTCTCATCTATGAAATGTGAACTAAGAGAGTAGAAACTAATGTCATTTACACTCGTCCACACATCAGATGTAAGGCAGGATGCTTTTGCGATGGCCAAATCATTTTTTAATTTTATCAAATAACTTAGGGGCCGGCCTCGGTGGCCGAGCGGTTCTAGGCGCTTCAATCTGGAACCGCGCGACTGTTATGGTCGCAGGTTCGAATCCTGCCTTGGGCATGTATGTGTGTGCTGTCCTTAGGTTAGTTAGGTTTAAGTAGTTCTAAGTTCTAGGGGACTAATGACCTCAGAAGTTAAGTCCCATAGTGCTCAGAGCCATTTTACAAACTTAGGACTTAGAGAGTTTGATAACGTTTTATGTCTTAGTAAATTATAATTTGCGCAAAACATATAATAAATAACTTTTTAAAAATTCTTTGTCTTCAACTTTAGATAAAGTATGGTTTTCTCTGGAAATCAATTTTAAGAGCTGTGCTTCTAATGCCTTTTATTCAATGCGAGCGATTTTATAATATTAAAACATTTACTTATTGGGTGCCGTATATGAAAAGCAGTTGGGGCTGAGGAAATCGCAAAAGGAAATAAATCAGGACTTGGTCCAGAACCTGACACTGCATGCAGCTTGAGGTTCAATTTGTCTTTCTGAGAGGATACCTTCACCTGAGGTGGAAGCAGATGTCAGTGAGGATGGTTCACGAGAAATGGTTTCTCGAACTCCTGCAGTGATCGATGGCGATCTTTATCGGCTTCCTTACCCACATTGTTCCAGAGGTACCGTATGATACTTTGATTTTCGATGTCGCTTCAGGTTAGATGATGAGCCAAAAGCCATGGAAATTATCTGCTGACAGTAGCGGCATTTTCGTTTTTCTTCCATTTTAGTAAAATGGTACCATACATCGCCCGTAATTCTTCTAGTTAAAGGCAATGTGGTTGACATATTGTTGTGCAACACTGAAAAGTACACCAAGAAAATTAAAATATTTACTATTAACAAAGACATTTTAGAAGCTTGAAGGCAAAATAAATATACATGCAGCACGTTCTATATTCAGAAGTAATAGAGAAAGATATAGGACATTGTTTTTGTTGCTGTGGTCTTCGGTCCAGAGACTGGTTTGATGCAGCTCTCTATGCTATTATGTGCAAGCTTCTTCATCTTCAAGTAACTACTGCAACCTACATCCTTCTGAATCTGCTTAGTGTATTTACCTCTTGGTCTCCCTCTACGAATTTTACCCTCCACGCTGCCCTCCAATGCTAAATTTATGATCCCTTGATGCCTCAGAACATGTCCTACCAACCAATCCCTTCTTCTAGTCAAGTTGTACCACAAACTTATCTTCTCCCCAATCCTATTCAATACCTCCTCATTAGTTACGTGATCTACCCACATAATCTTCAACATTCTTCTGTAGCACCACATTTCGAAAGCTTCTATTCTCTTCTTGTCCAAACTATTTATTGTCCATGTTTCACTTCCATACACGGCTACACTCCATACAAATACTTTCAGGAACGACTTCCTGACACTTAAATCTATACTCGATGTTAACAAATTTCTCTTCTTCAGAAACGCTTTCCTTGCCATTGCCAGTCTACATTTTATATCCTCTCTACTTCGACCATCATCAGTTATTTTGCTCTCCAAATAGCAAAACTCATCTACTACTCTGAGTGTCTCACTTCATAATCTAATTCCCTTAGAATCGCCTGAGACAATTTGACTACATTCCATCACCTTGTTTTGCTTTTGTTAATGTTCATCTTATAACCTTCTTTCAGGACACTGTCCTGCCCATTCAACTGCTATTCCAAACTCCTTTGTTTGTCTACGACAGAATTACAGTGTCATCAGCAAATTTTAAATTTTTTATTTCTTCCCCCTGGGCTTTGACTCCCTTTCCAAATTTCACCTTGCTTTCCATCACAGTTTTCTCCATGTACAGATTGAATAACTTTGGGCATAGGCTGCAAATCTGTCTCACTCTTTCACGACCACTGCTTCTCTTTCATGCCTTTTGACTCTTATAACTGCTATCTGGTTTCTGTACAAGCTGTTAATGATCTTTACTCCCTGTATTTTACCCTTGTCACCTTCAGAATTTGAAAGAGAGTATTCCAGTTAACATTGTCAAAAGCTTTCTCTAAGTCTCCAGTTCTAAAAACGTAGGTTTGCCTTACCTTAACCTATCTTCTAAGATAAGCCGTAGGATCAGTATTGCCTCACTTGTTCCAATATTTCTACAGAATCCAAACTGATCTTTCCCGAAGTCGTTTTCTACCAGTTTTTCCATTCGTCTGTAAAGAATTCGTGTTAGTGTAGGACGTTACGATCTGTGAAACCTAGACCCACAGCCATAGTTTGTGTGAAAGAGTCATGGTGATTAAGGAACTTGCGAACACAAATCTGACAATGCATGAGGATTTCACTGCTGAAAGATAAAAATTTTGGATGTAGTATCCGAACGTGGGCTCCATAGCATGTGAACAAGAGATGACAGGATAATGGTGCAGATAAAGCCTGGAAAAAAGCAGTGTAAATGAACTCTTAAGTCTGTGGTGTAGGAGCTACGAACTTGTCTAGGTATGCAGCCACTAGTTCTACCAGTATTGATACTTCAGAACACAGCTGACCATTACTTTCAACTCATTTCGACGAACTCCGCCATATATTTCAGAATATCGACATCTGTGTCTTTCTTCTAACAAAGTGGACACCTTGCTCAAGCCAGGTATGCTCCCCAGTTCAGTAAATATAAACTTCGTAGTCCTAAGATACCACAGAAGAAACGGATGAAGAGGTGGAGTAGCGGCATACAAAATCTTGGGCTTAATATCCACAGTGCTATTTGAATGCAACAGTAATGAAGACAAATGTGTCGAATATACATTCGCAAATATCAGATCTTTTAACAAAATTTGCCTAATCCACGTCCTCTACAGCCACCTTAAAGCAGATGGGATAGCTTGTTTCAAAACCGACCTTTCAAAATTCGATTCGACTTAGGAGCCCACAAATAATGCTAGTAACACACAAATATTCTGCCAGTTCACTCTGAAATTCAAATGTGTAGTTTCTTCTACAAATATCACATCATTTCAGCTTGTACCTACCCATGACGCAGTCTATAGTCATACTCTCATACATGTCACGAAATCCATAACCAAAGAAATTCGTAGCTGGAATCAGCTCATAAAATCATATTCACGACTAATTCTCTAAAATATTCCTGGAATAAATTGTAACTGACAACATACAGAGACTTTAAGTGTATCCTTGTACCTGAAATTGCAGTGGAGGCACAAGACCCTAGTTTGAGAGACGACTTCCATTCCATTCCTGGACTTGAAAGACAAACTCTATGAATTTACTACCAAACTAAATTGATTTCACAATATATATGCTACCCCAAAGGCCGGAAACCTGTAGGGAAAACTTGCCCCTTGGCCAACGGAAGAACTAAAACGGTTCATGAATCTCAGAGACACTGCATATCACAATTACAAACGACCTCCTACCATTGAAAATGAAACTAATTACAAGCAGAAAGCAAACAGATTAAATTAATCTGAGAGAAACGATAACTAAGGCATGTCAATACATTAATCTGAAACTTAAAGACCAGATGTTATGCTGAAAAGCTTGTGTGATCTAGAAAAGTATAGGCAAAGTAGAGGCTGCTGACCCCTTGGTCCCAACCAAGGAAGTAGACCAGTACTTGACTTTAATGATAAGCTTCATTGAACCATAAACGTAGACTTACTGATTATTTTACAGAAGTAAATGATGGTAGCCGTGCATTATTCTGTCTTGAGGTGACGACGCCAACAAAAAATCCTTCATATCAGCATTTGCTGTACAGGACAACGTAGCAGTCCAAATGATCAAGCTTGTTGTTGACCCCCTACTGCTCACAACAACTACTGCTCCCAAACCTTGAAGCTCCTGCCTGGACAACACAGTGGAAATACTTGTTCCCATTATAATACAAGCAATACAGCTCCGATTGCTAAGAAGAGTAGCTGGATGCATTCTTGATGATATTATTACCAGTGAGCAGAAAATATTTAGACAGACTGAGGAAAATCAACAGTTTCAACTAAGAGGGCGTAACAGGCAAATACCTAACACATGCAGAGAGAAGAAGAAGAGATAGCGTGTTAAAAATACACTCCTGGAAATGGAAAAAAGAACACATTGACACCGGTGTGTCAGACCCACCATACTTGCTCCGGACACTGCGAGAGGGCTGTACAAGCAATGATCACACGCACGGCACAGTGGACACACCAGGAACCGCGGTGTTGGCCGTCGAATGGCGCTAGCTGCGCAGCATTTGTGCACCGCCGCCGTCAGTGTCAGCCAGTTTGCCGTGGCATACGGAGCTCCATCGCAGTCTTTAACACTGGTAGCATGCCGCGACAGTGTGGACGTGAACCGTATGTGCAGTTGACGGACTTTGAGCGAGGGCGTATAGTGGGCATGCGGGAGGCCGGGTGGACGTACTGCCGAATTGCTCAACACGTGGGGCGTGAGGTCTCCACAGTACAACGATGTTGTCGCCAGTGGTCGGCGGAAGGTGCACGTGCCCGTCGACCTGGGACCGCACCGCAGTGACGTACGGATGCACGCCAAGACCGTAGGATCCTACGCAGTGCCGTAGGGGACCGCACCGCCACTTCCCAGCAAGTTAGGGACACTGTTGCTCCTGGGGTATCGGCGCGGACCATTCGCAACCGTCTCCATGAAGCTGGGCTACGGTCCCGCACACCGTTAGGCCGTCTTCCGCTCACGCCCCAACATCGTGCAGCCCGCCTCCAGTAGTGTCGCGACAGGCGTGAATGGAGGGACGAATGGAGACGTGTCGTCTTCAGCGATGAGAGTCGCTTCTGCCTTGGTGCCAATGATGGTCGTATGCGTGTTTGGCGCCGTGCAAGTGAGCGCCACAATCAGGACTGCATATGACCGAGGCACACAGGGCCAACACCCGGCATCATGGTGTGGGGAGCGATCTCCTACACTGGCCGTACACCACTGGTGATCGACGAGGGGACACTGAATAGTGCACGGTACATCCAAACCGTCATCGAACCCATCGTTCTACCATTCCTAGACCGGCAAGGGAACTTGCTGTTCCAACAGGACAATGCACGTCCGCATGTATCCCGTGCCACCCAACGTGCTCTAGAAGGTGTAAGTCAACTACCCTGGCCAGCAAGATCTCCAGATCTGTCCCCCATTGAGCATGTTTGGGACTGGATGAAGCGTCGTCTCACGCGGTCTGCATGTCCAGCACGAACGCTGGTCCAACTGAGGCGCCAGGTGGAAATGGCATGGCAAGCCATTCCACAGGACTACATCCAGCATCTCTACGATCGTCTCCATGGGAGAATAGCAGCCTGCATTGCTGCGAAAGGTGGATATACACTGTACTAGTGCCGAAATTGTGCATGCTCTGTTGCCTGTGTCTATGTGCCTGTGGTTCTGTCAGTGTGATCATGTGATGTATCTGACCCCAGGAATGTGTCAATAAAGTGTCCCCTTCCTGGGACAATGAATTCACGGTGTTCTTATTTCAATTTCCAGTAGTGTATTATGATTTTCTTAAGTAATTGTGATTTTAATAAGTTTCGTAATTACATATAAAACTCTGGTCTGATGTAAGAGGGGTCGTAAAGGCATTAATCAAAAATGGCTCTGAGCACTATGCGACTTAACTTCTGAGGTCATCAGTAGCCTAGAACGTAGAACTACTTAAACCTAACTAACCTAAGGACATCACACACATCCATGCCCGAGGCAGGATTCGAACCTGCGACCGTAGCGGTTGCTCGGCTCCAGACTGCAGCGCTAAAGGCATTAATCTGCCCAAATTAAATGAATAGTTAAAAAATTTTACATAACATACAAGTTGTCCCAGGATGAATGGTCAATATTCAGGGATGATAGGAATGATCATTTGAAGCGCAAAACTTCATGTGGATATATGCAATATACTGAATGGTTTCCCAGATAGAACATAGTTACTTTACATTGTTATTTGTTTTCTTTATTATTCAGTACATTGTCAGTGTTTGCAATTAATCACAATAGCGTAGGTGAAGTCGAGATAAATAATTTGATACAGAACATTTGGTCTATCAAATGGTTCAAATGGCTCTGAGCACTATGGGGTTTAGCTTCTGATGTCATCAGTCCCATAGAACTTAGAACCACTTAAACCTAACTAACCTAAGGACATCACACACATCCATGCCCGAGGCAGGATTCGAACCTGCGACCGTAGCGGTCGCGCGGTTCCAGACTATAGCGCCTAGAACCGCTCGGCCACCCAGGCTGGCTTGGTCTATCAAATCGGGAAACTACCTCAAATTGGTTTACAAAACCTACCTAGATCTCAGTGCATGTGCATCATGCAACATTTTCATTATTCTCTCTTTCTCTTGATGCAAACTGTAAAGCCTAGAGAAATAATGAATAGGGCCCTTTCTATAGGAAATTTTGTACTGCAGCACATTTTCGCTATAGGTCGTGGATTTCGCGTAATTCAAGGAAAATGTTCAAATGCAACTTTAAATGTTTTCTGTCTCAGAAACAATTTGGAGTAGGGCATATGATGATGTTTAGTTTTTTGCTTCAAACGATCGGTCCTGTCATATGTATGAACACTGACCTTTCTTCCTGAGACAGCCTGTGCACATGGACTATCCTGTTAAAATAAGTATGTGTTACACATAACGTTATTTTTTATAAAACACTGAGCTCAGATCAAGAGGTGCTCAGACAGGAAAGCGAGTTGCAGGCTGTATTACCATGCCAAGAATGCAAAGAACGAAGTGACACCTCAAGTCGCCATGTGATCTGTTCCGTGTGATCTTATCTGTGATAGTAGTGGGGAGCAGTGAGCTACCTTGCAATCCAATCCATAAGAGTGGTGAGGAGAAGTGAGCTACCTTGTAATCCGATCCCTAAGAATGGTGGGAGGCAGTGAGCTACTGAGCTCCTTGTGATCCAACCCCTGAGGGTGGCAGGGAGCAGTGAGCTTGTGAGATGGCTTTTGGTCCGATAGGTGAGAATGGTGGGAACGCCAGGCTATTGGAGGAGAGTGATGCCTGCATCACTTTGTGATATGCTCACAGTTGCTGAAGACTACAGTTTATATGACTGCTGACAACACATTCCAAGAACGATGCTAAGTCAAAGGATAAGAAATAACAACTCTCTCTAAAGTATAAACGTTTATTGGGCTTCTGAAATTTGAGGTTTTCTTTTCAAATCGAGAGAAGAAACACTACCCCTGAAGTGTTTCCTACGTTAATGTATCACTATAAAGGACTGGTAATTCGCTAGTCTCTGTAGCTGTGCAATCAATGAGGCGGACAGCGAAGTAACAGGACCTGGGTTAGCTACTCGGCTGGGTCAAAGCTTTTTTCCTCTCTTGGAGACTGGGTGTTGTGTTGTGCTTATTTTCGTACCGTCGTTAAGTGGCAAGATGACTGAATGGGCACGGCTGTCAGGCCAATAAATTGAATAAGAAAATGGAACTTACTTTATAGTCTGTTGTTTTCATGGATGAGAAAAGCTTAACATACTAATAAGGTATGCTAATCCACATATGCACATTGTTTATAACACATGTTTTGTAGCTTGGCAAACATTTTCCTGAGGATGTGGCATGGGGTGCCATTGCACTGGCCTACTGCAGAATTTTCATTCTGCTCATTACAGCCACCAGAGATGCATTTTGAAATCACATGAGCTACCATTCATTTTTTATGAATCACGCATCACCTTCTCTTAGAAGGATCTGGCTCTTTGAATCAATTCAGGAGCAGACTGCCGATCTCTAATCTGTAGTAATTAGCTGTGGTGGGCGTGGTGTGGCTGGCGGGGATTGACCAGCTGTGTTGGTGACAGGTACTGTCGAGAAGGAAATATGGGAGCTGTACACAGTACTATCGAGTTGTTGAAGGGATGATATCCTTAGGTTATTATTTGATTAGATCTGGGGGTAGCTGCTTGCAGAACCCCATTGATTATATGCAGCGTGGTAGAGAGACTAGCAATGGGTGTGGCTTGGTTGACTGAGCTCCACCACTAGCTAGGGACAGACTCGTCATCTGAGAGCCAGATGCAGTAATACAAGTGTCGGCATGGAGGTTGAACAAGTGTCATTAAATGTCAACACTGATCTCCCACAAGATGGTAAGACTGCTTACATGTCTTGGGTCCAGACGATGTTTCGTAGGTGGGTTGATTTGGTTCGTTGCAGTATGAGTTGGCAGCTAATGCCATGTGGCGACGAGGGTTTCGAGTGTGCGAGTGTGCTCATGGGAGACTGGAAGAAGTCACTTTCGCTCACACTTTCTTGTTTGACATACTCAGGCAGTTCGTGAAGAACACTATCAAGCCCAGTGAAAGGTCTGAGGTCTGAAAATTCCCTTTGGTCACTGGTATCCGTTGTCCTCGTGGCACCGATCGGAGTGGCCGAGCGGTTCTAGGCGCTGCAGTCTGGAACCGCGTGATCGCTACGGTCGCAGGTTCGAATCCTGCCTCGGGCATGGATGTGTGTGTTGTCCTTAAGTTAGTTAGGTTTCAATAGTTCTAAGTTCTATGGGACTGATGATCTCGGTAGTTAAGTCCCATAGTGCTCAGAGCCATTTGAACCATTTGTCCTGGCGGCAGTTTGCATTTTCATTATAAACGTGGTGGATATACTGTCGCCTGGGATCAACACTGTGTGAGTAACAGGTGGCTGGGGGTGAGTAGTATAATATGCAGACACCATGGTGAAGTATTCCACATTCTTTTGTCTTGAACATAAACCGAACATATATAAGAAACACTTGTGTGATACACACATTTCGAGACAAAAGTGGGAACTGGCGATCAAATATCGTGAACTTAAGCTACAATCCATAGTTGCTGCATGTAATAAGTTAGCCAGAGTCAACACCGCTGACCAGTGTCGCTACAGGCATGATCTGGAAAAGTCACCCTCAACATCTTTCTCAATAAAGATCAATTCGCTGGCCTTCATGGCATGCCACATCACCTCAAAACACTCCACAATGCATTTCAAATGGCAGCATGCATACAGTTTGTCAACAGACTGTTGCTGTATCGCATCACGTCAAGGCTTCTTTGAAGAAAGGTTTGACGGTGTCCTCATCTGCAAGCATAGAAAGTGAAATGGTTTCCGACACGCACATTTATCTTATAGTAGAGGATGTTGTGCCTTTGTCTTTTCTTAATCTTCATTTTATTATTATGCTTTGTTTTCGTGGAAAATTGCAAATATTAAATTACAAATTGGATATATACTGACAGACAAAAAATGTCAACATCAAGAAAGGGTCGTGGTACATAAACGAAAGTTGGTAGGCGTGTTTCTACATCTGTAAGATGATGTCTATTCAGATTAAGAGTGGCGCTAGCAGTGCCACTATGAGGATTCAAATCAGGTTTGCTTTAAATACACACTGTAACGATCGTAAGTGATACTTTCCTTTGAGATTGGACGTGGGGAATTAATGTCAGTTATGAATGCTTTTAAGGTGACAAAGACAGCATTATCACCACCTCACTGAGTTTGAACAAGGTCATGTAATACGGCTATGAGAGGCAGGATGTTCCTTCTGCAATATTGCAAAAACACTTGGCAGGAATGTAGCCACTGTATATGACTGCTGGCAGTGGTGGTCACAACAACATATGGTCGCTAGACGACTGGGCACATGCCACTACTGAGAGGGAAGATCACTATGTTCAACACGTGGCTCTGGTGCGTCATACTGCATCTACAGCAGCAATTTGAGCAGCAGTTGGAACCACAGTGATGCAATGAACTGTTACACATCCATTACTTCAAGGACAGCTGCGAACCAGACGCCCTGTAGCATGCATTCCACTTATATCAAACCACAGCCTGTCAAGTGAGAGCTCATTGGAGGGCAGGGTGGAAGTCTATTGTGATTTATGATTAAACCAGGTTCTTCCTCAGTACCAGTAATGGTCGTATGTTGTTTAGAAGGAGACCAATTGCGGGACTGCAACCAACCTGTCTATGTGCTACATGTACTGCACCTATGCCTGGAGTTATTGTCAAGGATGGAATTTCGTATAACAGCAGGAACACCTTGACTATAAATTTGTACATCAGTCTATTGAGTCGACCTGTTGTGCTCCAATTCATGAATATCATTCCAGTGGGTATTTCTGAACAAAATAACGCTCGCCCACATACTGCTGTTGCAACACAACATGCTCTACAGAGTGTCAACATGTTTTCTGGGGCTGCTCGATCATCAGATATGTCTCTAATCGAGCACATATGTGACCTCATCATATGACAACTCCAATGTCATTCACAAACAGCATCAGTCATCCCTGTATTGACTGACCAAGTACAACAGTCATGGAACTTCATAGCACAAATTGGCATCTGGCACTAGTACAACACAATTCAAGAACTTATGTATACTTGCTTTCAACATTCTGGTGGTCACAGGGGTTATTAATGTACCAGCATTTCACGTCTGCAATGGCTTCTCCCGCATTTACATTAACCTGTGATCCTGCAATATTAATCACTTAAACATGTTACCTAGACAAATGTATTCCCAAAATTTCATTACTCTATATTAATTATTTTTTGGTGTTACAATTTTTTTCTTTCAGTGTATTATTCCATTGAATATTGTTCCACAAGCAAGGTCAGATATCTGAAAGTGAAAAATTATTTAAGTTTTACAATACATAGAACTTAGCAGACACCCACATTGTATATATCTGAGAACATAAGTTGATGAAGAAATTTTCATTAAATAAAAGTTAAAAGTCAGCTTTAATGAAGGGGGAGCAGGAGATTATCGTTTAACATCCCATCAACAATGAGGTCATTAGAGAGGAAACACAAACTCAGATTAGGGAAGGATGGAGAATCAGCTGTGCCCTTTCAAAGGAACCATCCTGACGTTTGCCTTAAGTGATTTATGGAAGTCACAGAAAACCTAAATCTGGATGGCTGAAGGCAATTTCAGTGTGCTGACCACTGCACTGCGTCACTCCATTTTAATGAAGAAGAAGAACACAGTTGTTTATGATGCTATTAGTTATGCAAGGGGAAAAACATAATAGATTAAACAGCCTCTACTCATTCTCTTATGAAATATTGTTTATAATACTATATCATTTGTTAAAACCTACCTATTAACCAAATACAGCACATTAACATTATATGAGCACATTCATAGCTATGGAACAAGAGAGCAGTCTGACCTACATATGATTCAGTACAGAACACTTGTTACCAAAAAAGAGTCCTACATCTTGGGATACAGATGTGTAATAGCTTAGCAGCTAAAATTAAAAAAAAAAACACAGAAATACCAAGAGTTTTCACATTTATGTTAAAAAAATTTCTTTTCGAGCAAAATTTTTACACAGTAAATGATTTTTTTTTAATTTAATAAATGTCAACCATTTTCTTAATAATTAATTACTTAGACCGGATTATAGTCCACGTCTCTTTCAAGTATGGACAAGTGAAAGAACAATATGATGTCTATTACCTTTTTTAATATTAACAACTTCCATGAATCAATTAAAATTCAAAAAATATAATTGTAAAAATTACTTGTAAAATGTATGCTGACTTGTACAATATCATATGTGCAAATTGTACAATATTATGATTTGTTTTTATACTTGAACACAGTTTCTATGGTTCTGGAAATTCATGATATAATGAGATAAATTATAATAAACCAATTTTTCACTAAACATATGCAGCAAAACATCATCACAAATAATGTCTGCCATCTTCTCAATCTTTCTGTCAATAAAAATTTTTGGGAGACACAACAAACACGATCTATGCTTGACAGGCACATCAAGGAGCACTGTATGCAGTCAAATATTTGGCAAACATAGTTAAGTTTGACAAAATGTTTGATCATTTATGGGGACCTTAACCCTATAGAATAACAAGGTGCGAATCCCGAGACATAAATAACAAGGTGGGGTAAAAATTTACCCCACGTTTTTCTAAATTATCTCTGTTTAAAAAAAGTACTAGAGTAGTATAAAGTAATAATCAAACCATGTGCAACATTTATTACAAAGTATTGTTAAAGTTTTACTATATGACAAGCAAATAATAATTATAATATCAATGTATTTTATTGTATCATGGTTGTCATATATGGAAATATGAGATTGCACTTATCTATTGTATTCAATTATCCTTTTTGTTAGAACACTGCAAAGCAGTATAGAACATGACATCTTGGATATTTGGGAATCCAGCCGGATGTTCGCGTCGTTCTCGCACGATATTTCAACAGCGTGCCTCGCTGTCTTCTTCAGGTGCTACCTGAGACTGGTCGTTGGGTTGATCGAGTCCAGTATTTATGCCTGGGAGGAGCTGGGCGTTCCCTAATCGGTCCAAACTGAGTCGAGTTTTCCATCTGTAGTCCGCGCCCGCCAGACTCAGCTTCAACGGTGTCAGACCCGATCTGAGACGTTGGGTACTCTATCTCATGACTGTTACTATGAATTACAGTATAGAACATATCATAAAGCATAAGAATCATTGAAGGAATTGTTTAGCATAATATATGTGTAGCGGTAAAAAATATAATACTTCCTTATGTAAAAGCAAATACTGATTTTCTAAATTAATTTCAAAATTTGATGAATATATCAAACATTTTCAAACTAAACTGTTATGGGAACTTTGACAAATATTTTTCTGATGGTCTTTGCACATTGGTTTCGAACAGGCACAGCATTCAAAGGAACTTTTCCAGTCTTCATTTCGACTGCAAAGAGAGCATCATCCACTTTTATTTGAGATTGTTTCTGGTTGTGCTGCTGATCTTGGAATATGGTTCTCAAAATGTGCCAAAATCTGATCCATGGTTATCCGATGCTCTTCGGGTAAATTTTTTCTCATGAGTCTGTCTCTCATTTCTGCTTCGACCAGCCCAAAAGCCAATGACTTGAGAAAATCGCTTCAGCTGTTTGTGCCAGCATTCCCCTTATACAAGACAAAAGTGTTTATTCTTGGTGCATCTAAAAGCCCTTACATGTAATCCATTGGCCAAGGCTTGTTTTTCGTACTGTGGTCTTGTTGTGGCATAGTAAATCAAATATATCGTCTCCCCCTTTGTTATCACTATAGAAAAGTATTATGTTCGATTTCTTTGTCTTCTCATCTACACTCCTGGAAATTGAAATAAGAACACCGTGAATTCATTGTCCCAGGAAGGGGAAACTTTATTGACACATTCCTGGGGTCAGATACATCACATGATCACACTGACAGAACCACAGGCACATAGACACAGGCAACAGAGCATGGACAATGTCGGCACTAGTACAGTGTATATCCACCTTTCGCAGCAATGCAGGCTGCTATTCTCCCATGGAGACGATCGTAGAGATGCTGGATGTAGTCCTGTGGAACGGCTTGCCATGCCATTTCCACCTGGCGCCTCAGTTGGACCAGCGTTCGTGCTGGACGTGCAGACCGCGTGAGACGACGCTTCATCCAGTCCCAAACATGCTCAATGGGGGACAGATCCGGAGATCTTGCTGGCCAGGGTAGTTGACTTACACCTTCTAGAGCACGTTGGGTGGCACGGGATACATGCGGACGTGCATTGTCCTGTTGGAACAGCAAGTTCCCTTGCCGGTCTAGGAATGGTAGAACGATGGGTTCGATGACGGTTTGGATGTACCGTGCACTATTCAGTGTCCCATCGACGATCACCAGTGGTGTACGGCCAGTTAGGAGATCGCTCCCCACACCATGATGCCGGGTGTTGGCCCTGTGTGCCTCGGTCGTATGCAGTCCTGATTGTGGTGCTCACCTGCACGGCGCCAAACACGCATACGACCATCATTGGCACCAAGGCAGAAGCGACTCTCATCGCTGAAGACGACACGTCTCCATTCGTCCCTCCATTCACGCCTGTCGCGACACCACTGGAGGCGGGCTGCACGATGTTGGGGTGTGAGCGGAAGACGGCCTAACGGTGTGCGGGACCGTAGCCCAGCTTCATGGAGACGGTTGCGAATGGTCCTCGCCGATACCCCAGGAGCAACAGTGTCCCTAATTTGCTGGGAAGTGGCGGTGCGGTCCCCTACGGCACTGCGTAGGATCCTACGGTCTTGGCGTGCATCCGTGCGTCGCTGCGGTCCGGTCCCAGGTCGACGGGCACGTGCACCTTCCGCCGACCACTGGCGACAACATCGATGTACTGTGGAGACCTCACGCCCCACGTGTTGAGCAATTCGGCGGTACGTCCACCCGGCCTCCCGCATGCCCACTATACGCCCTCGCTCAAAGTCCGTCAACTGCACATACGGTTCACGTCCACGCTGTCGCGGCATGCTACCAGTGTTAAAGACTGCGATGGAGCTCCGTATGCCACGGCAAACTGGCTGACACTGACGGCGGCGGTGCACAAATGCTGCGCAGCTAGCGCCATTCGACGGCCAACACCGCGGTTCCTGGTGTGTCCGCTGTGCCGTGCGTGTGATCATTGCTTGTACAGCCCTCTCACAGTGTCCGGAGCAAGTATGGTGGGTCTGACACACCGGTGTCAATGTGTTCTTTTTTCCATTTCCAGGAGTGTATTTCACCTATCTCGTGCATTGTTGAGAAAAGAATAACGATTTTATTTTTCTTTGGAATGTACGACTTCAACATTTTTCTCTCCTTTAAATGAATACAGATGAAGAAAAACCTCTATCCTTGGTTTGAAGCAGGGATTCTGGGATTTGTGGTTTACTATTGCTTAAGATGCCAACCATTGTCATCTTTTTGTTGGACAGTTTGTTGGCTACTTCACCATAACCAAACCAGTTGTCCATTGTAATGTTCCAGTTGGTTCCATATATATGTGCACATAATTTCATCACATAATATGTAGGAATTGAAACACATGTATCCCTAGTCTCTTTTCCCTAATATGGGATGTAAAAAGTAATATTTCTTTGCCTCACATAATGAAATTATCTTTTGCCCATATTTCTCCAGCTTGCTTGGCAGATACGTTTTGAATGGGGATCTGCCTCGGAAGCTAAGGAGTGTCTCGTCAATGGTTAGGAGAGCAACGGAGTGTACGGTTCTTTACTATGCTTGACAAACATGCATCATAATTCATGAAATGCAGTGAACTTGTCTGCTGTTGTTCTTTGTAATCTAGTATGTTGGTCTCCAAATCTTAGATTATTGATAAAAAGGTCGAATCGGTTTTTCATCATAGCTCCTCGGAAAAATGGGGACCCTTTTACCACAGACCATGAATCAGTACAATTGACATGCCATTTTTAGAGCTCCACTTATAAAAAGTATGCCAAACAAGGCTTTTATTTCGTTTTGCTTGATATCTCAAATACACCATTGCAACCATGTGAATTTTGCTCTTGAATAAGCAATTTTTTGGTTTGTGTACATAACTATTAGTGAAATCATGTTTTTAGTAAATAATAGTTCAAAAAATTTCAGGTGAGACGTTTCGTCTGTTGCCTCGCTGTGTGCACCAAGTAATGTATCACTATATACTTTGCTGTCACGGTTTTATATGGAAGGGGTGTGTGTTCCAACAATTCTCGTTTTATATGGAAGGGGTGTGTGTTCCAACAATTCTCGTTTTATATGGAAGGGGTGTGTGTTCCAACAATTCTCATTTCTGCCTTATAAAATTGTTCTTACTTGGCGATCACCTTCTTCTGATGAATCAACTTCAAATGGCGTTACATCGAATTCATCATTCTCCTTGTTGTCCGTTATATGACCGTCTTCAGGTTCACTCACATCTTCGTCTGAGTCACTGTAATTTACGTTTTCAGCTTCTTGACACTCAAATCATCTTATTATTTCCTCTGAAGTTCTTAATATTTGTACAATTGGTTATCTGACAATCCATTTTATTCTATGCAAGAATATTATGATCTGAGTAGCACAGAGATAAACCTGTAATTGCATAATTAACTTAATTAACTACTATATATACACTTACAAAATATTTCATATTTAATACCTTTGTATTTCAACTGTGTTAGGTAACTACTTTATTTGCCAGTGTTATGATGTGTTACGTAACTACTGTGTTTGCTACTACAATGTAACTCATTTTTGGTACCTTTGTATGTATCTGAAACAAGAATATGTATTAAGCATTGTAGTCACCTGCTTAAGGTTTATGTTATTTGTAAGTTACTCATATGCTAATTATATCTATGCCTTATATATAGTGTCTGGAATATTAATATTATTTTATGTACTGACGAAGCCTATTTCATCTTGCATGATCAATGGCTAATAAAGAATCTTGAATCTTGAATCTTGAATCTTCATAAGACATTTTCTGTGCCTTCAAAAGAATGTACCACCTATTTTGTAAACAAGAAAATTTAAGTTAAATAACAAGGTGGGGTGATTTTTTTCCCTGGCGGATTTAACAGATAAATTTCACAATTTACCTGTTAAAGGATGATTAAAAAGGACTGAGGTAAGTTTTTACCCCACCTGTTATTCTAGAGTTAAAATAGGAGTGGCAATTACCGAAATGGTAGCGGTGTGGCATCTTTTCCACCCATATGTTATGCAGGAGGAGGATAAGAAGAAAATCAATATTCTACACTTAATATACAAGTGAGATACAGTGGTACTAAAAAAATTATCTCTGCCACAGAAAATGTGGGCTACACATTTACATATCAGGGTATTTTGATAAACTGCCAATAGAGGACCACACAGAAGAGAATAAATTTTAAGCCACTCCCTGGACCAGCATCTTATTTTCTACCCTTTCTCTAAACACAGTACCATAGTCAGTGTTAGAAATCCTTCAGGTGTATTTGTAGCCATTTCCACTAGTGTCAAAATACAGCATCTGCTTGAAATTGAGGTTAAACTGATAAACTTTGTTTTTATTCACTCTTGCATATTTGACAAATCTGCAACTAGATAAGGGTTAATTTGACAAATAAGTTGCTTCTTTACATGGACATTAACATAATACACAAGGAATTCCATCATGATGAAAAAATAGGAATGTGGTGCACTATTGGCTGTGAGAGAAAAACAGGCCTAATTTTTTTCCAGGAAACAGTTAACATTGAGAGGTGGCCTATGTGGAATACATTTTGGTGTCCGTTTACAGTCAGTTAACTGGAAGTGCTTCCGCGACTTTTCAGCAGGGCTTTGTGACAGCACGCACAGCCGGCGTCTGATAATACGAAGTTAATGGCGTGTTTCAAGCTAGAGCTATTGCTAAAAACATTATGGCCTCCTCAATTCCCCCAGTTTTACCCCTGGGGAACATTAAAAGAGAACGTTACAAAGCAAATCCACACTCTCCAGACGGTATTAAAATTAACATTAGTCAAGAAATTGCTGCCATTTCTCAGAGGGAAGTGTGAAGTGCAATGAGGAATTTCCTAACCGGTTGTCAGAAATCCCTGAACAACGAAGGGTGGCAGCTGATGTATCCCTTGCTTGATATACGCGAGTAATTTACGTTTCTTATTTTAAGCTGTTATATTATGTAGGTTAGAAAAAATTTACGCGACAAACCGTAGGCCTACCATACTGATTGCGAGCACCTTGTCACTCGCACGGCGGACGTAGCAGCCAGCCTCGTTGGCCTGCAGCACGTCACGAAAGCGGCTGCGTTCTCCCGTATACGAGCAGATCACGTTTAAAATGCACCTGGCCGGTATTAGGGCCATTGGGGGAAGTAGCTATAAAAATCTCAAGATATTAGTAAACTATAGCAAGGCACAAACGACAACATTAAATCAGTGGAAGAACCTACGCCTTTTATCTTGTTGAAATTTATTCGGTAGACAGTATTTTTATTATGTGTTATTTGCTTGTGAATTAAGAATGCAAAACGAGAGGGAACAGAAGACGCAATGAGACACGACTAAATGCGTTTACGTGTCTAACTATGTATAGCTGAAATAGCCTACAATGTTATTTACAAACTGTCTCCTACAACACGTACAAAATTGTGTATTGTTACTATTTTAAATTCCTTAAATTATAATTATTTTTTGTTGCGTTGGTTATTTAAAGTCGTTATCCAGAAATTATTCGCTTCCTGTGCTTATTTGATTGTTCCCAACAAAAAAAAAGTAAAATAAAATAAAATAGTAGGCCGCTAAATACATACACACAGAGTCAATGACGTTGCGTTACATTAATTGGAAGTTAAGTTGCGATCTGTATCTGACGAATAACCTTTGATTTAAAACTGATAAGTCACTGTGTATTTTTATTCTCGATGATTCTGAGACCTTTAGAATTTGACGATATACCTACGAACAAAGTGCGTCGCTTGCAGTCATTCCTGAGTTGTCAGTGGTCCTTGACAGAGCAGATCAATTTTATGTTGTTGTTTTGTGCCGATAAAGTGTTGGTTATTGCGGTGGAGCGCAGCTGTAGATAACAGTGTCATTCATAACATTCCTGTTTGTTGTGGCATTGGAGACTCCAATTTCCATATTTTGTTGCGAAAAACTACGAATCCTAATAGTTTTACGCTTTTTAAAATTTTGTCAAAATGACTTCGGTAATTACCATTCCCAGTAAATTACCGCTGCTTGTTACTAATGATGAAGTGCTGCTGCCAGGATCATCGAAAAAATTTACCATAACTGACCCGAGCAAGTAAGTGTGAATGGTCATTGAATTGTTAAATCAATCCCATCCAACTCGATAACATGAGATATTTGGCGGTTGTCTATATCACAGAGATAATGAAATCAGTGCGAGATAATTTCACTGAATGTAAAATTTGTAAACCATTCTTTAGCCAAATTTCTGTATACAAAACGTCTATTTATTTATTTTGCTCCATCTTTGAGCATTTCTATGGAATCGATGGCGTCATAGGGAGAGTACATACATTGTACAAACACATGTACTAGTAGTAATACAAGGCACATAAATTATACGCTAGAGAAAAATTTCGTAATTTTACAGTACATAGAAAATAATATACAGAAGTATCAAATAACCTATTGTCATACTAATTTAAATACAAAATAGTTAATAGTTAATTATCTTTACAATAACAAGTATGATTCAAATCTGTTACCTTAACTTAGCTGTTCATTGCGTATAAGACCACAACACCAAGAAATCTGTTTCCAATATGTTCTTTTTAGTTGGGTTTAGAGGTGTCAGCTGAATAGCAGAATTGATCATCAGTTGCCCTGTTATGATAACTTAAACTTAGAAGTCCTCATTTTGATGGTAATATGTAAATGCCTTAATGTTGTTCGTAATAAATCATAAAAGTGAGTTTGAAACAAAATGTGATACGCATACCACAAAACAAAATATAAAAATAACTTACATATGAAGACAGAGAAATCTTCATCTTCATGTGTGATCTTTTACCACAGGCTTAAAGGATACTGAGAGTTCCCAGAAATACAGTAGTGGTGTTCATTAGCTCCCTATCCCCCCCCCCCCCCCCCCCCAGATAACCATGCACATTAGTAATTAGTACACTGCTTTCTGGGTTTGGGGAGGCGCACTGGCCCCATATCGAATCTGGTGGGGGGATTAACAACAAGGGCTGGTGTGTTGGCCAGCTTCGTTGTAGTGTTTAGGTGGTTTCCCATATCAGACTGGATGAATACGGAGCTGTTACTCACATTCCACCTCAGCTGCAAGCTTTGCAAACATTTTGAATACATGCTCACATTTTCACATGGATAACACTAGACCCACAGATGGGGTACACAATTTCCATTTGGGTGGGGGGGGGGGGGGGGGCAAAAGGTGTGGTGACAGGAAGGGCACCTGGTCACTCTCTGTCACCAACATTGGGAAGTACTCTTTAACATGCCAACATGGTAAAAATACAGGATAAGGCCAGGAGAAGGTAGTAGTTCATTAGCGTCCACTCCCAATCACAATTTACCTGAGAATATGGATAGGGGTTCAGTGAACAGCATATATTATTAAATGTATAGTAATAGGTCATTCCATTTCAAGTGGCTCATATTCAGATAAGGTCCCCACTCCACTACCTTCAATTTTAATGTAATTTTTATAGGATGTACAGATGGGATGTAATTGAAGCAGTGCCAAATTACACCTCCACGAGTAGTATGGTTGGGCCACTAGCCACATTTTTGTAAAGGCTAATTTTATGACATTACAACAAATGAATGAATCAACTTTGTTTTACCATTGCTCAGTATCTAAGAGATCCATTTTGCTGAAACTTTGTGTTCCTGTTCACCTTTTTGGGTACTGTAGCTCAGTTGTAGAACTTTATGGTAAATTCATCATAATGCGCTAAACAAATAGCTCCTAAATCTTGTCATAACAAATTTTGACTATACTTTATTGGCTTGTATATACTGAAAGAACAACTGTCTGAAGCTGAGTCTTTGCTCATCTGCAGCTTGTAAACATGTCGGAAAGCTCTTCAAGGGGCACCTAAGTTGCTCAAATAATAGCAGAGTTATCTAAGTTCAAAGTCTACTAAAAAATTTAAGTAATCAGTTTTGGCTCACATTCAAGAGGTCAAACCTCGAAAGAGATCACTTTTAAATCTGATTTTTCTGGGCACCAGTGAAGAGAACTAACTTTGTTAGATCAGAAAAAGTTTTTTTCTTATTTTTGAGATCTTCCATTTAAGAACAAATAAACTTATGTTTTCATTGCTTGGAAAATGAAGTCGCACAATCTTGTGTTGGCCCATGGTGGCTTTGCCACTACCAGTCTTGCTCTGTATGGTTCCCAAGCCATAATATTTCAGTTCTCATTCATTCAGTTGCTGAAATGTGTTATTAATAGCAATTACAGTTCATTTTAGCAAGCTATAATGTTGGCCCATTCCTGTTGTTGATGGAGCTGGAATGACAGAAATAATGTATTGGTCTGGAATCCAACAAACATCCTGCTCTGTTGGGCAATAGAATGAATATGCAGGTCCACTGGGGTGCATGAAACTAAGACATCATTTTCTTTGTCTGAAATTTGAGAGACATTACCACAGTCCACCATTTTCCATTAGTAAATACAAACACTGTCTTGGCCTGGTCATAAAGCTGCAATATTTCTGTGAGAAACTGTTGTTTGACTTTGGTTAGCATTTGCCACAAAACAATTTGTGTCATTGGATACTGTTCTAATACAAACTTGCTTTTCATTTAATGGCATAAAGTGATGATTCTCTCGTGTTCCTGATACTGTGCAGTCATTTTTGAACCTTTCTGCCTTCTCAGTTTTTGATGCTTTAATTTCTTTTTTTGAAACAAAAATGTATTGGATTCCATTGATATTATATTTTTTTGTACAGTATTTAACCAAATCAGTTGGTATCAAAATATGGTCTTCAGTTGGTCTTTGAAGGCTTGCTCTTGCTGCAAGGCACTTTACAGTTCTTCCAACTCCGTCACATTGTGATTTTCCATGGCTTGTAGCAAAAAAAAAAAAAAAAGTTCCATTCAGTTGAGATTCCAGAGTCGTTTTGATGGTGGCAAAGAGTCAGAAAATATTTTAGTTTTTGTACTGTTCTGCTGACCCATCACTGAAGTAGTAAATATGTATGATCTTTCCAAGGTGACACTTTGGATCTCCTATTAATTTCACTATAAAAGCTTGTACTGTGATTGCGTCACGCTTCAGGCTGTCACTTATTACACAGTAGCTGATGCTGTTTATGTCCAAGTTATTTCTGAAGTACATAACAAATGGGTGTAAAGTTGCTTGTCTGTTATTGCAGTGAAAACTTTGAGCTGCATCAAAAACCATTAATATGATGAATTTTTGGCTTGAGGTTTTCTTATGTGTTCTTTAGGGCTTCTTTAGGTGCTTTGCAATACAATGAAGAGTGGAAAGCTTGTAAATTTGTGAAATCAGATCTTCAATAAAATCCTCAGTGGTTATCTGCTTTGCTTGTAATGTATCTCTGTCAGTGTGCACCCACTGTTTGCACTCATCTATATCATCTGGATCACTGTCTCCAAAACTGCTTTCTAAAAACTGTCGCAGAAGTTCTTTTCCTGGACAGATTTCACACCGATGAAGCATGTTGTCTTTGGATTCCAAATCACACATTGTTTTAGCAATCACTTTTTTCTAATCTTGTTTAATTGGGCAGTTTGCAAGCATGAATTTTACATAGGCCTATTGGTGTAAAGTGCAAAAACAGACTGAGTGGGTTGCTGCAGCTCCTACAGTGATCACCATTTTGGCCTCAATTCACAAAATTTGGAAAATCCAATTTCAGGCACATGCTGATGTCAATATGCTGCAGATATTTATTTCAAAGTCTTCAAAAGAAGGTATTTTTGCATCAAAACTTCCTTCCCATCCATTCTAAATGGTACACAGTCCTTTTTACCTGGACAAATATGGCCAAATTTTTCATTTTGGAAAAATGTTACTACTTTTTCATTTACAGCATCTAGAATCCTTCTTGCTACACTTGTTCTTAGGCAGAGCTAATGCACAATGTTCTGCCTTTAACTTCCTAGCTGCTTTGTCCATCCTTTCTGAAAAGTGAAGTTCTTGCAGTGTTTCTTTTGTAGTCCAGCTTTGAGCAACTAATGTCAAAATCTGCTATTTTTCAGGCTGCCTTGACAATTAAAACTTTTCTTTCAATTCTTTAGTCAGGTGCTTTTAATCTTCACAATCAAGACATGCCTTGCTTGCACTAGATGTTTGAAAATCTGTTGGGTTGAAGCTTTCAGCAGCAGCAGTGTTGTTCACAATTGCCTCTTGAGTTACACTTATGCTTATTTTTTCATTTTGAATAGCCTTTGGCATACCTTGTTGATACTCTCTGAAATTTTGGAGGGGAGACCCCAAAAGCAATTAGACTTGCATAGAGTAATTCTGCTGGATGTAACTCTGCTTCATTTTCTGATTGGGATGAAGAATGACAGAAATCTTTGTGCTTTTCTTGCTGAAATTCTTTTTCTACAATTAGACAGATATTCTGCCCGGATTTCACATTTCTTTGTCACACCTTTGAATTGCTTTGCTGTTTCTACATTAACAATCTGCAAAATCCATTTTTGGAGTTGGAAATTATATGTGTGGACTCCACAGCATATGACAATATATAACAAGTTAATGGGCAAACACATATGTAATATGAAACCAGAAATTTTAAAAATGTGGCTACAGCAGATTCTGTGGGAGAAATGCTAGTATTCTACAGAAGACTTCATAGAGGATGAAATGATAATTTGAGCAAAGAGTAATTAAGTGTTAGATTTTATTGTACATGTGTACAACAAAATTGGGGATAACAGAAGCGTCCGATTCCACCCCTCTGCTTTGACCAATGACATCACCAGTATGGCGGAAATGACAGTTCCCAACAACTCCCATACCGCTCCTATGACGTTATCACATAAACATAACAAACACAGAAATAGATCCAAAAATATAAGAAAACTAATGGGACAGGTGGGGGAAATTGAGGGTTTTAGGGTGGAGACAAAGTAAATATAAACACACACCACTACACCAAACGACAAAAAACACTAAAATAACAAGATCCCACAACCTTCCCAAATTCCACTACACACAAAAATCCACTGGTATCGATCACTTCCCTTGACCTATATAGGTCAATAGAAACAACCAATACCACACTATAAATCTCAAAAATTTTACCACCACCACAATTAATCATACAAAAAGAATATATATATAACGAAGTTTGTGTTTGTTTGTGTGTCTATTGACCTGCCAGCACTTTTGTTTGGTAAGTCTCATCATCTTTATATATTTTTTCATGGAATGTTTCCCTCAGAGAGAGAGAGAGAGAGAGAGAGAGAGAGAGAGAGAGAGAGAGAGAGAGAGAGAGAAACATTCCATGTGGGAAAAATATATCTAAAACCAAAGATGATGTGACTTACCAAACGAAAGCGCTGGCACGTCGATAGACACACAAACATACACACAAAATTCTAGCTTTCGCAACCAACGGTTGCCTCGTCAGGAAAGAGGGAAGGAGAGGGAAAGACGAAAGGATTTGGGTTTTAAGGGAGAGGGGGGGGGGGGGAAAGACTTACCTTAGGGGGAAAAAAGGACGGGTATGCACTCGCACCACACAACGCCGCTGAGCCCAGGCACTGTGCCGCTAACGAAGCGATTGCCTTTGGTGACATCTTTTGCAATAACGACTGCACGAATCAACGGTATCTCGTAAGGAAAGAAAGAGCAGCAGCTGCCGCCGAGCCCAGGCGCTGTGCCTAACACGCAGAAGGTCCCCGGTTCGATTGCGGGCAGAAACCCATTTTCGTCGCACTCAGCAAGACACTTGCTACGATCTCTACTGTGACCATTTAAATCAACTTCAAACGTTCCTCCAGCAGGGTGCACATGGCTCAAATGAAACATGAAACGGTTTCAGAACTGGTTGTCGGATTTTATCGCTGACTTGGAGGCCTGGAAATGCGTGAAACAGCCGCCTCCATGCGATTTGTTACCACACCGTTGTACAAAACGCAAGGGCTCGTCCGGGATTTGAACCCGGGACCTCCTGCACCCGAAGCAGGAATCATACCCCTAGACCAACGAGCCTATTCGTTCCGAAAACGCACTGCATGTGAATGACGCCACCTTTAATGGTCTTTGATGGTATATATATATATATATACACAAAAGACATAAGAAAGTAATTTACCAAGATTCACACACGACGAACAGAAAAAAAACTACAATAACGTTGACATAACAAAACCAAAATCTTTAACTCACTTAAAAATATTCTGCTGAAAGCACAGTCACTACTGATACCACACATGTGCAATGCAGCCACGCAAGTGAACACCATACGCCACATAACACGCTACCCATAAACACACCACCAGAGAGAACCACCGACCGCAACAATGTGCCACCTATAAACACACCACACACTCAAACTAAACCGAAAACATCACCTAACACATAAACACACCACCAGTGAGCATGATGACATCACTCTCACAAACTAAACTCGGCGCCGTCGTGACGTCACACACCACAACAGCCTTATGTCACGGGTCAAAGCCAACGGGTGGAATCGGATGCTTCCATTTACCCCAAAATTGTATTATTATTATGATGCTGTTTTTTTAACACCAGTTATTCTTTCTTTATGGTGCAATTTTGCCACAGTTTTGATGGGTCTCCGGTACCAGAATCAAATAATGTGGACTTTATATGCTATGAGGTAAACACAAGTCAATTCACAGAATAGTTCTGTACACGAAAAGTTTTACAACAGGATCTCTGTAGTGTAGGAGTCATACTTGTCAAAAAGTATTGCTTTGTGATGAAAGCATATTTGTGCATTTTCAGTAAGACTTATTTCACTTCTTCGGTTGAGTAATTCTTGTTCTACTGAAAATTCTTTGATATGTTTGAAGCCTTGTTGGTGTGTGTATATGTTTTCAGGTGACACGCATAATTATCTGCAAGACCAGTGCTACATGGCATTGAAACGTCTTCGATATCCATTAAACTACAATTCAGTTTTACTTCCGATTGTCTTTGCTTTTAATGTTTAATAATGTAAAAGTTCTGTGTATTTCCAACTGGGAAAAATTTAACAGTCAAAGATTGTGAAAACTTTCATAGGGAAGTGAACAGAAAAAGAATTTAAATGACCAGATAAACATTTCTAAAACTTCAGACACCTTCAAATAATTTGTACTTCAGAAAATACATGTTTATGTAGTAATGAGAACAGACTTTACATCATATAAAAAAGCACACATTTAATCTGAACATTCTTCACTACACGAAAGTGTGCTTCAGAATCATTGTTGAAGCCTGTTTTTAAACTCCATTGTTGCCCCTAAACTTGTCTGTCTCAAAAACAAAAACAAACTACTTCTGAGCTTTGTGACACACTGACAGGTTGCAGATGAGTAAAGAATCAGCTTCAGAAGGGTATCCTTTCCGTAGATACAAGCTGATAATGTATGATTAGAATTTGTTACGAGAAAAATTATGAGCCACTTTGATGGCACATTATCATGAATTTACCGTAATTTGACCTTTAGTTCTGCAACTAAGCTATTGTGCCCCAAAAGCTGAACAGGATCATGAAGTTTCAGCATGATAGGACTTTCAGATGCTGAGGAATGATAAAACGAAGGTAATGATTTTTAAATTGTGATGTCAAAAAACAAGGCTTTACAAAAAGGTGCTCAGTAGCCCAACCATACTACTTATGGAGCTGTAAATTGGCAGGGCTTCATGTAAGTTCTGTATGTACGTCTTGTAAAAATGTCATCGATATTGGAGAGGATCAAGTGGGGACCCTTAGGCCACTTATCATGGAATGACCATAATTTAGGAACAGGAGCTGAAGAGAACCATTGAAAGCAAAAGAACTTTTTTTGTTTTAATGTGGCTTCTCTACTGATTACTTAAACTTTTAATTTGCACCTTTTTTAAAGTATAAGGAATGGAAAAACTAGTAGAAGCCGACCTCGGGGAAGATCAGTTTGGATTCCGTAGAAATACTGGAACACGTGAGGCAATACTGACCTTACGACTTATCTTAGAAGAAAGATTAAGGAAAGGCAAACCTACGTTTCTAGCATTTGTAGACTTAGAGAAAGCTTTTGACAATGTTGACTGGAATACTCTCTTTCAAATTCTAAAGGTGGCAGGGGTAAAATACAGGGAGCGAAAGGCTATTTACAATTTGTACAGAAACTAGATGGCAGTTATAAGAGTCTAGGGACATGAAAGGGAAGCAGTGGTTGGGAAGGGAGTAAGACAGGGTTGTAGCCTCTCCCCGATGTTATTCAATCTGTATATTGAGCAAGCAGTAAAGGAAACAAAAGAAAAATTCAGAGTAGGTATTAAAATCCATGGAGAAGAAATAAAAACTTTGAGGTTCGCCGATGACATTGTAATTCTGTCAGAGGCAGCAAAGGACTTGGAAGAGCAGTTGAACGGAATGGATGGTGTCTTGAAGGGAGGATATAAGATGAACAACAAAAGCAAAACGAGGATAATGGAATGTAGTCGAATTAAGTCGGGTGATGTTGAGGATATTAGATTAGGAAATGAGACACTTAAAGTAGTAAAGGAGTTTTGCTATTTGGGGAGCAAAATAACTGATGATGGTCGAAGTAGAGAGGATATAAAATGTAGACTGGCAATGGCAAGGAAAGCGTTTCTGAAGAAGAGAAATTTGTTAACATCGAGTATAGATTTAAGTGTCAGGAAGTCATTTCTGAAAGTATTTGTATGGAATGTAGCCATGTATGGAAGTGAAACATAGACGGTAAATAGTTTGGACAAGAAGAGAATAGAAGCTTTTGAAATGTGGTGCTACAGAAGAATGCTGAAGATTAGATGTGTAGATCACATAACTAATGAGGAAGTATTAAATAGGATTGGGGAGAAGAGAAGTTTGTGGCACAACTTGACCAGAAGAAGGGATCGGTTGGTAGGATATGTTCTGAGACATCAAGGGATCACCAATTTAGTATTGGAGGGCAGCGTGGAGGGTAAAAATCGTAGGGGGAGACCAAGAGATGAATACACTAAGCAGATTCAGAAGGATGTGGGTTGCAGTAGGTACTGGGTGATGAAGAAGCTTGCACAGGATAGAGTAGTATGGAGAGCTGCATCAAACCAGTCTCAGGACTGAAGACAACAACAACAACAACAACAACAACAACAACAAGGGGAGTATGCCAAACAACCTTAGCAAATAATGCAGCGATGCTGTCATTGATGATAGGTGTTTTGAAGTGATTTGCAGAAGCAATTGATTATAACTGTATCTCTGTGAAAGAGTAGGGCTTGTAATAACTAGAAGTTATAAAATGTGAAATATGATTTCCTTATCAGGGTAAAAATAAAAAAAATAAAAAAAATTAATAATGCTTGCTGCATCTGTGGTGTTTCATAAGATGATCACAATGGGAGATTCCTGTGAGCTGTTTGTCACTCATGCCAAAATGCAGTGATTGGCTTACTTTGATGAGTTTTACAATGTGTACCACCAGTCTGATTTCAAAGTAATCATCTCTGAGATATGGCTCAGCCAAACACCTCCTCTGACTCCACCTACATGCTTCTAAGGGTTAATTGTGTAACTATGATGCCCTACAAAAGTGCTGTTTAGGTACTTCATTGCAGGATATAAACAATGAGCTGACACTGGACAATAAAGTCTGCGAATTAAGGCACAGAGTTATTGCAATGTCCCTAAACGTTCTGTCAGATTGAAAAGGGATCCTACTCCATGGCTGACTATAGAGCTGCACCAGATAATAAATAAATGTGATTCTGCATGTAGAAGATTCAAGTGAAATACAACTCCAGAACTATAGGAATTATACAGAAAGCTGTGAAACAAACTGAAGCAAAATGTGCATAGTGCCAAAATCATACATGCCTGCTCTGTTGTAGGCAGATTGTTGAATTCTGCAGCACTGTGGAAAAGACTGTGCAACTTCTGCATAGGGAAGGCAAAATCTGATAGTTTCCCAGCCACTGCAGATGTTTTAAATAATTTTTTTCCTGAACAGCAGTCGGTTCCCAAGCTGTGAAATGAACTGTTTATTATTTGGCGATTGTTTCCAGTATGAATTCTGGAAACAGTTCCAGGTTGTGGCTAAGCCATGTTTTGGCAATATTCTTTCTTCCAGAAGTGGTGCCCAGCGTGGTTTGCAGGAGAACTTTGTAAAGTTTGGAAGGTAGGAGATGAGGAACTGACAGAAGTCTGGCATACAGTTTTAATGTATGAGGAAGTTTCAGATCAGCACACGCACTGCTGCAGATTTAAAATGTATACTGGAGGTAACATTCAAATAATATATGCACAGTATAACTAGGCACTTTCCTGGACATGGAAAAATTGTTGGAAGTTGGGTGACTTTCGGCGATTTCTAGTTGACTACTGTATTGGTTATGCTTCCTGTACTCTGTGAAAAGTGCTAAGTTATATTTTCTGTATAGTCTATGCAAAACTTCCTGCATTCACATTTTTAGTAGTTTTTGGGATTGGCTAGTAATGTGAGAAACAAACATTGTGAACTGAACGTATAGCATAATTGGAAGCTGTTAGTATAAATCAGACCCATCTGGCATTTTAAGTTGCAGTTTTGCATTTTAAGTAGGAAGGACAATAGCAGGGAATGGTAAAATAGTTTTAAGATTTCATGACAAATGACTCTGGGCATACTTGCCACTTGCTACTGTGCAATATCCATTATGCTTTTTGTGTTTCTTTAAACTTATACATCTGCATGCGTGATGGGGCTGGTTGTGAATTCGGTTTGGGAATATTCCACCCACACTCCTTTGGAGTCATCTGCCTTCACAAGCCCCTCTCAGGGTATGCCTTCACTGTTTTCAAAGATTTGGATTAAACTTGTCAAACAGAATAGCATCTAAAGGAAGCTGCCGAGATGAATACTCTGCAAAATTAACTGTGGATACTGAACAATTAATTGGCTGTGTCACAACAGTGAAACCGCTTCCAGAATATGTGGTTCATATTACAAACACCATCTGTCCTATTGTAGATTCATCTGGCCTATACTCTTCAGAACTACATAGGAGACAGCCAATTTTCGAATTGAATAAGCAGCCCTGCTCTGCAGACAGTAGCCTTTGTGCAGCCTTGCACCCCCCCTGCGGGTTCGGGGGTTAGAATAGGCCCGCGGTATTCCTGCCTGTCGTAAGAGGCGACTAAAAGGAGTCTCACATGTTTCGGCCTTATGTGATGGTCCCCTCTCGGGTTTGACCTCCATCTTTCTAAATTATTCCGAAGAGCGAGCCAATTGGGGAAGGGCGCCTTACATGGTGCACTGTATCCGTCGTGCAATTAGACCTTTAGCCGTCTTTCTCGTCGTTGCAATGGTGTCCCGCTCGTTTTCGATCTCTTGGGCGATTACCACACTGCACTCTGCAGTGTTTCTTTTAACTGCGACGACGACCTTGGCCATTTTTGCACCTAAGATCCAGCACGGTAGCCAGCCCGTTGTGGTGGGGCCGCCATGTACCCTCTTGGTTGTAGCCCCCTGACAACACAGGGATCGCTCTACTGATGCCTGCGCCGTTCACTCCCCACGTATGCCAAGGAGTAGATGCCCATCTCCCTGGGGCATCAGGACTCCCGGCAATGGCCATCCTGCCAGGTGGCTATTGCTGCGGCTGGGTGGCGCCCGTGGGGAGGGCCCTTGGTCGGAGTAGGTGGCATCAGGGCGGATGACCCGCAATGAAGCGTGGTACATCATCTCTCGCTGGTGGGCCACCACCAGCAGTCTCTAAGCGATCGAGGTCTAACCTCAACGGCAGGAAATACGATCCACGTTCATTTCCCTCCCTGGCCACTCCATGGGAGGAACGTATGGCAAAAGAAGGCAGTGGAGACTATTCACCCCGGTTCCTTGTGTGTACGCGAGTTGATGGGGAATCGTTTATGTCAACCAAGCCCCAGTTTTTTGTGGAGCATTTAGAGGACAAGTTCGGGGAGGTGGAGGGCTTGTCCAAGATGCGCTCTGGTTCTGTGCTCATCAAAACGGCATCCTCTGCCCAGTCACGGAGGTTGCTCAATTGTGACAAGTTGGGGGATGTTTCAGTTAACATCACGCCGCATAAGAGTCTGAACATGGTCCAGGGTATTATATTCCACAGGGATCTTCTTCTGCAGTCCGACGATGAATTACGCGCCAACCTCGAACGACGAGGTGTTCACTTCGTCCGGCGCGTCCATCAGGGTCCGAGGGATAATCAGGTAGCCACCGGTGCCTTCATCTTGGCCTTTGAGGGTGATGTCTTACCCGAAAAGGTTAAGGTGATGGTTTACCGTTGTGATGTGAAGCCATATATCCCTCCTCCGATGCGGTGTTTTAAATGCTGGAAGTTTGGGCACATGTCATCTCGCTGTACTTCCAGCATCACGTGTCGGGATTGTGGACGTCCTTCGCATCCTGATACTCCATGTGCCCCGCCTCCTATCTGTGTTAACTGCGGAGAACACCATTCCCCCTGCTCGCCGGACTGTAGGATCTTCCAGAAAGAAAGGAAGATAATGGAATATAAGACCCTGGACCGCCTGTCCTACACCGAGGCAAGGCGGAAATTTGAGCGGCTACATCCTGTGCCAATGCCAACTAGTTATGCCGCTGCTGCAACACCAGTTCGATCTCAGCTCGGTCAGCATTCACCGGCCCCCTTGGTTGTGGGGGGCACTTCACTCCCTGTTGCTCCTGCTCCATCTACTTCAGGAGCAACACCACCCCAACCACCGGGGACATCTGTTCCCCCTTCACAGCCGGAGAAGCGTGAGCCTTCTTCGGCTCCTCTCGCTCGGAAGGGGTCCCTTGGGACCCTCCCATCCCAGGCTTTGCCCAGTGCCAAAGCGGACACCCGCAAGGTTGTCAAACAACCACCGGTCGCTGGTCGTAGGGCGTCACGGTCGTCTTCAGTCCCAGAGACTGACCCAGTGAGGCCCTCCCAGCCAGAACCACCTAAGGCTCAGCGCGCAAAGCAGTCGAAGAAAAAGGCTCCCAAGCATCCTGAAATTGCGGTGGCACCTGTCCCACCGCAACCCTCTCCCTCTGCGTCCGAAGATGAGGTGGAGATCCTGGCGTCCGCTGAGGACATGGATCTCGCCAGTCCCTCGGATGCAATAGATAGCTGTTGTCCAGGTGGTGACTCAGTAGCAGCAGGGGCCCCGGAGGCGTAATCTGCCTCCCCAGTCCCTTCACGCCTTTCCCATCCATGGCTAATACCATCCTCCAGTGGAACTGCAGCGGTTTTTTCCACCATCTACCTGAGCTCCGCCAACTTCTCAGCCGTCATCCTTTCCTTTGCATTGCTCTGCAGGAAACTTGGTTTCCAGCACTGCGAACCCCCGCCCTCCGTGGGTATCGGGGTTATTTTAAGAACCGAGCAGCTTATGAAAGGGTGTCTGGTGGCGTCTGCATCTATGTCCTTAACTCTCTTCACAGCGAGTTTGTACCTCTACAAACAGCTTTAGAGGCTGTCGCTGTTCGGGTGTGGACACCACAGGCTATCACCGTCTGCAGTATTTACCTTCCACCTGATGGTGTTGTCGCACAGCATGTCCTGGCTGCTCTGATAGCCGAACTGCCGCCACCTTTTTTGCTGCTGGGTGATTTCAATGCCCACAACCCTCTATGGGGTGGGACTGTCTCCGATGTTCGCGGTCGGGCCGTGGAGCATGTGTTGGCTCAGCTCGACCTTAGCCTCTTGAACACCGGTGCTCCCACGCATTTCAGTGTGGCCCATGGCTCGTTCTCGGCCATCGATCTCTCTATTTGCAGCCCTGGCCTTCTCCCATCCCTCCACTGGAGAGTGCACCCTGACCTGTGTGGTAGTGACCATTTTCCCATCTATTTGTCACTGCCCCAGTGTCATTCTTCTGGGCGCTTGCCCCGCTGGGCTCTCCACAGGGCTGACTGGCCAGCTTTTACTTCCGCTGCAACCATTGAGTCTCCCCCACAGGGTGACATTGACGAGGTGGTTCGTGTTTTAACCACGTCCATCATTTCAGCGGCCGAGGCTTCCATCCCCCGTTCTTCTGGCCTCCCTCGGAGGAAGGCTGTCCCCTGGTGGTCGCCGGAGATTGCTGAGGCTATTCGCGACCGTAGGCGGGCTCTCCAGCGTCATAGGCGGCACCCGTCTCTGGAGACCCTCATCGCCTTTAAGAGGCTCCGTGCCTTCGCCCGCCGTCTTATTGCACGGCGTAAGCAGGAGTGCTGGGAGCGGTATGTTTCCTCCTTGGGCTCCCGTGTTTCCCCCTCGCTCGTGTGGTCCCGGATACGGCGGATTTATGGACACCAGACCCCTACGGGTGTCCCTGGGATCTCTTTGGACGGCGCTGTGTGCACGGACGCTGCCGCCACTGCTGAACACCTTGCTGCGCACTTCGCTACGAGCTCTGCGACTGCAACTTATCCCCCCGCCTTTCGCTCTCTCAAGGAGCGGGCCGAGCAGACGCCATTATCGTTCCACACGCGTCGTTCTGAAACTTACAATGCTCCTTTCAGCGAGAGGGAATTCCTCGCTGCCCTCGCCGATTGCCCTGATACAGCACCAGGACCGGACTGCATCCACGCACAGATGCTGAAGCATCTCTCCAGGGACTGCCAGAGACACATTCTCGCGATATTTAATCGCATTTGGAGTGAAGGCGTGTTCCCGTCGCAATGGCGAGAGGGTGTTATTGTCCCCATCTTGAAGCCCGGTGCGGACCCACTGGCGGTGGACAGCTATCGTCCCATTACCCTCACCAACGTTTTGTGCAAATTGCTCGAACGTATGGTGGGGCGGCGTTTGTGTTGGGTCCTTGAGTCGCGCGGTCTCCTCGCTCCATCCCAGGGTGGCTTCCGTCGGGGCCGGTCTGCAGTGGACAATTTGGTGCGGCTGGAATCTGCTGTCCGTACGGCCTTTGCCCGACGTCAGCATCTCGTTGCTGTGTTTTTCGATCTGCGGAAGGCGTATGACACCACATGGAGGCATCACATCCTCGCCACATTGCATGAGTGGGGTCTTCGTGGTCGGCTCCCGGCTTTTATTCAAAGCTTTTTATTGCGCCGCTCTTTCCGGGTGCAAGTCGGTGCCACCTCTAGTTCCTCTTACATACAGGAAAATGGGGTCCCGCAGGGCTCGGTGTTGAGCGTCTCCTTATTTTTAGTGGCCATTAATGGTCTGGCTGCAGCAGTGGGGTCGTCGGTGTCTCCTTCTTTGTATGCCGACGACTTCTGCATCTCATTTAGCTCCACGACTACGGGAGTCGCCGAACGCAGGCTGCAAGTCGCCGTTCGCAAGGCAGCATCATGGGCTCTGACTCACGGTTTTCAGTTCTCTGCACCCAAGACTCGAGTTATGCACTTCTGCAGGCGTCGGACGGTCCACCCTCATCCTGAACTTTACCTCGACGGCCACCTGCTTGAAGTGGTGGACACTTGCCGCTTCTTGGGACTCGTGTTTGATGCCCGGCTCACATGGGTTCCTCATGTTACTCAGCTGAAGCAAAAATGCTGGCGGCACCTCAACGCCCTCCGCTGCCTTAGCCACACGTCTTAGGGTGCAGATCGCTGCACGCTGCTGCGGTTGTACCGAGCCCTTGTGCAGTCCCGGCTTGATTATGGGAGCCTGGCCTATGGGTCTGCGTCCCCCTCAGTGTTGAAGTTGTTAGACCCCATACACCACTGTGGGGTTAGGCTTGCCCCTGGCGCTTTTCGCACCAGCCCCGTGGATAGTCTACTGGTGGAGGCCGGGGTTCCCCCGCTGCGGATTCGCCGCCATCGTCTGCTCGTCGACTATGCTGTCCACGTTCATTGCTCGCCAGATCATCCCAATCGTCGCCTGCTTTTCCCTGCTATGGTCCTCCATCTGCCCGAACGGCGACCTAGGTCTGGGCTTTCCGTCGCTGTCCGCGTTCAGTCCCTGCTGTCGGAATTGGGTTCATTCCCTCTTCCGCCTCCCTTCCGGGTCCGTGCACCTACGCCTCCCTGGTGTTTGTCCCGGCCGTCCGTCCGTCTGGACTTGGCACAGGGACCCAAGGACTCGGTTCCGCCTGTGGCCCTCCGTCGCCGTTTTCTTGCTCTCCTCGCCTCATTTTCGGACTGTGAGACTGTCTACACTGATGGTTCCCTGGTTGATGGTCGCACTGCCTACTCTTTTGCTCATGCTGCTCATGTTGAGCAACGCTCCTTGCCGGCTGGCTGCAGTATATTTACTGCAGAGCTGGTGGCCATATTGCGCGCTCTTGAGCATATGCGTTTCTGCTCAGGTAGGTCGGTCGTCATCTGCAGTGACTCCCTGAGCAGCCTTCAGGCCATCGACCGCTGTTATCCCTCCTCTCCTCTGGTGTCCTCCATTCAGGAGACTGTTTCCGCCATTGCCCGTTCTGGTCGTTCGGTGGTCCTGGTTTGGACGCCCGGTCATGTTGGCATCCCAGGGAACGAACGTGTAGACAGGCTGGCCAAAGGGGCGATCGACGCCCCGGCTTTGGAGGTCGGCCTTACGGCTCGCGACCAGCAGATGGTGTTGCGCCGTAAGCTGATTGGGATGTGGGCTGCTGAGTGGCGTGGCATGACAGCCCCGAATAAACTGCGGGCTGTCAAGGGGACGACCGATGTGTGGCGTTCCTCCCTGCGGGCTTCTCGCAGGGACTCGGTAGTCCTGTGTCGGCTGCGCATCGGCCATACATACCTGACGCACGGCCATCTGTTGCGTCAGGAGGATCCCCCCTTGTGTCGGTGTGGGTCCCGGCTGACGGACGGCCACATTTTGCTGGAGTGTCCTCGACTGCGCACACTCCGGCAATCTTTTAATCTCCCGGGCACTTTGGCTTTGGTTTTATCTGACGATGCCTCCATGGCTGATGCCGTTTTAAATTTTATCCGTGGTAGTCCGTTTTATGGTTCGATTTAGGGAGGTCCTGCACCTTTCCTTTTCTGTGTCTTTTGTCCTTGTGTCTGTTGCTGTTCTGGTGTGCCGTGAGATGGTTGGCTCTTTCCCTTTTTTTGTTCTCGTGGTCAGTCACCCAGTCTCCGGCCGTCTTCCTTTCTTCTGCTTCTTTCTGTCTGGTGTTCCTCTGTCCTGTTCTTGTCTGTAATGTTTGTTGCTCCATTTGTGTTCTTTTAGCGCCTGGGGGGTCGTCTCCTCCCCCTTTGGTTTTTACCTGCTCCGTAGATTTTCGGCTCGCCTGATTTTGGAATGGGGGACTGATGACCTTCGCTGTTTAGTCCCCCTTAAACATCCCAACAACCACCACCGCAGCCTTGCAGAGTACCATGTAGTGAAACGGTCAGGCTCATGTGTAGACATGTTAGTAAAAACTCCCATCCTTTTGGATAAGGAGGGGAAAAACTGCAGCAGTTCTATTATCCTCAAGAAACTTGAAGCCAAATTTCTTATATTAAATTTTAGCAAACAACCCTTAATTTGTTGATTGTCTCCACTGCTGTTTCGTGGATGCTTGCACATTGTTGTAGGCTGTATACCATATATGACAAGACAAACTGATAATAAGTGAACAAGATTGTTGAATGTTGTCACATTGCCATTATTTATTGAGATAAAACAACGCTATCAACTATAGTGAAGTAGAAAAAAATTGCATTATAAATTTAAAAAATACAAAATACTATTATTTTATAAAGTATCAAACTTACTTGAAACAATTTTGTAACCCCTTCCACACCCAGCTCCAGAGGATTTACAAGTCTTTTGCGAGTATGTGCATGGTGAGCATGGGGCTCCAACCCATTGCAGTACTTCTTCCTTTCATGTGCTGCAATTTTGCTCTCTGTGTGATTTTTCTAACAGTGGAAACTCCGGTTAGTAATATCAACAGTGTAGGAAAAGACAGATTGCTACCTACTGTAAAGAAGACACGTTAAGTTGGAGACAGACACAATTAAGACACTTACATAAGCTGGGTGGCGCCCGTGGGGAGGGCCCTTGGTTGGAGTAGGTGGTATCAGGGTGAATGACACACAATGAAGCGTGGCACATCTCTTGCTGGTGGCCAACCACCAGCAGTCTCTAAGCGTTTGAGGGCTCACTTTAATGCAAACATGTATGAACCCAAATCATTCCCCTCCCTGGCCACACCACGGAAGGAATGAAAGGCTATGAATGACAGTGAGAAATATTCGTCCCGGTATCTAGTCTGTATGAGAGCTGATGGGGAATCCTTTGTGTCCATGAAGCCTCAGTTCTTTGTAGAGCATTTAGAAGACAAGTTTGGGGACGTGAAGAGCTTGTCAAAAATGCGATCCAGGTCAGTCTTGATGAAAACAGCATCCTCTGCCCAGTCACGGGCATTACTCGCTTGTAAGAAGCTGGGGGATGTTTCTGTTACTATCACGCCCCATAAAAGCTTAAATATGGTCCAGGGGATTATCTTCCACAGGGACCTTCTTTTACAGTCCGATGACGAGCTGCGCGCCAACTTAGAGCGATGAGGTGTCCATTTCATCTGGCGCGTCCACTGGGGTTCGAGGGATAATCAGGTTGCCACCGGTGCCTTCACCTTGACCTTCAAGGGTGACACATTACCCGAGAAGGTGAAGGTGATGGTCTACCACTGTGATGTTAAGCCGTATATCCCTCCCCCGATGCGGTGCTTCAAGTGTTGGAAGTTTGGCTATATGTCTTCCTGTTGTGCTTCCAGCCTCATGTGTCGTGATTGTGGTCATCTATCCCATCCCGATACTCCATGTGCCCTGCCTCCCATCTGTGTCAACTACGGAGACCACCATCCCCCTTGCTCGCCGGACTGTAAGATTCTACAGAAGGAATGGAAAATAATGGAATACAAGACTCTGGACCGACTGACCTACACTGAGCTGAGGGTAAACGGAAATTTGAACGGCTTTATCCCATGCGCATGACGTCATCTTTTGCCGCCACTGTCACTCCTGTTACAGCTCCATCTATTGCACCACATACAGTCAGCTCTCAGAGCCAAAGGGAGCCAAAGCTGCCCCCTTGATGGTGGGGGCCACTTCCCTCTCTGTTGCTCCCAGACCACCTACCTCAGGAGCAGCACCCCCTCAACCATTGGGGAAACCAGCCCTTCAGCCCTTCTAAGCCGGAGATGTGTAAGTCTTCTTCAACTTCTCTCGCTAGGAAGGGATCCCTTGGGTCACTCCGTTCCCAGGTTTCTACCAGTGGCAAACCAGACATGTGCCAGGGGCTGAAGAAGCCCCAGGTAGCTGGTCATGGGGCTTCATGGTCCTCTTCAGTCCCGGAGACTGAGTCAAAGAAGCCCTCCCAGCAAGGGCAACCAAAAGAACATCGTGAGAAATCAAAATCAAAGACCCCTAAGACTAAGGAAATTACGGTGGCACCCATTCCACTGTTACCTACAAGCTCTGCATCTGAAGACGTGGTGGAGATTCTGGTGTCCGCTGAGGACCTAGATCTTGCTGATCCCTCAGACATGATGGATGTCGCTCCCATCGGTACTCAATCGGTGGCAGCAGGTGACCCAGCAGTGTAATCTGCCTACTCGGTCCCTTCGCACCTTTCTCGGCCATGGACAATGTCATCCTCCAGTGGAACTGCAGTGGTTTTTTCCGCCATCTTGCTGAGCTCTGACAACTTCTCAGCCTTCACCCTTTCTTCTGCATTGACCTTCAGGAAACTTGGTTTCCGGTGATGCGAACCGCCGCCTTCTGTGGCTATCGGGGTTATTATAAGAACCGAGCAGCTTATGAGAGGGTATCTGGTGGCATCTGCATCTATGTCCTTCACTCTCTTTACAGCGAGTCTGTCCCTCTACAAACACCTTTAGAGGCTTTCGCTGTTCGGGTGTGGACGTCTCAGGCTGTAACTGTCTGCAGTCTCTGTCTTCCAGCGGATGGTGATGTCCCGCAGCATGTCCTGGTTGCACTGATAGACCAATTGCCGCCACCTTTTTTGTTACTGGGCAACTTCAACGCCCATAACCCTCTGTGGGGTGGATCAGTAGCGACAGGCCGAGGCAGCATCGTTGAGCAAGTATTGTCACAGCTCAACCTTTCTCTTTTAGGTACTGGTGCCTTCACACATTTCAGTGTTGTGCATGGCACCTACTCGGCCATCGACCTTTCGATCTGCAGCTCTAGCCTATTACCATCTGTCCATTGGAGTGTGCATGATGACTTGTGCGGTAGTGACCACTTTCTGATCTTTCTGTCACTGCCACAGCGTCACTCTTCTGGGCGCCCCTGCAAATGGGCTATGAATAAGGCTGACTGGGACTTGTTCACTTCCATTGCCACTGTTGAGCCTCTTACCAATGACGCCATTGATGCGTTGGTTCTCTCGGTCACCACCGGCATCATTACTGCCGCAGAATCTGCCATTCCCTGTTCTTGTGGGACCCCTCGGTGGAGAACTGTGCCTTGGTGGTCGCCCGAGATTGCAGAGGCAATTAAAGATCGCAAGGTGGGCACTCCAGCGCCACAAGCAGCATCACTCATTGGAACACCTCATCGCCTTTAAAGGGCTCCGTGCGCGAGCCCGCTGCCTCATTTGCCAATGTAAGCAGGAGTTCTGGGAAAGGTAGTCTCCACCATTGGCCTCCGGACTTCTCCATCGCAGGTTTGGGCCAAGATCAGGCGACTCTATGGCTATCGGACCCCCGACACAATTGTAAACCGCTTGGTGGAGCATTTTGCTCAGAGTTCTGCTTCTGCAAATTACCCACTGGCCTTCCGCTCCCTGAAAGAGCCGTTGGAACGTCGGAGCCTTTCATTTCACACGCGCCACCCTGAATCGTACAATGCTCCATTCAGTGAGTGGGAATTCCAAAGTGCCCTAGCCGCTTGCCCTGATATGGCTCCTGGGCCAGATCGCATCCACTGTCAGATGCTCAAACAACTCTCGGTGCACTGCCAGTGATGCCTCCTAGACCTTTTCAACCGTATCTGGGTTGAGGGTGAGTTCCCGTCGCAATGGCGTGAAAGCATCGAAATCCCCATGTTGAAAACCTGGCAAGAAACCACTGGAGGTGGACAGCTACCGCCCCATTAGCCTCACCAACGATCTTTGCAAGTTGATTGAACGCATGGTGAGCCGGAGGTTGAGATGGCTACTTGAGTCTTGCAGCCTTCTGGCTCTATCTCAGGGTGGGTTCCGTAAGGGCCGCTCTGCCGCCGATAATCTGGTGTGCCTGGAGTCTGGCATCCGTACAGCCTTGGCCTACCGTCAGCATCTGGTCACTTTTTTTTTTTGACATGTGGAAGGCATACGATATGACATGGCGACATCACATCCTCTCTATGCTTCATGGTTGGGGTCTTCGGGGTCCGCTCCCAATTTTCATACAAAATTTTCTGTCGCTTCGTTCCTTCCGCATGCAGGTTGCGGCCTCCCATAGTTCCTCCTGAGTTCAGGAGAATGGGGTACTGCAAGGATCTGTCTTAAGTATCTGCCTCTTTTTAATTGCCATTAATGGGCTCACTGCGGCGGTGGGAATGTCTGTCTCAGCTTCCTTGTGAGCTGATGACTTCTGCCTATACTTTAGCTACACTGTCATTGCAGCTGCTGAACAGCAACTGCAGGGCGCTATCCGCAAGGCACAGTCATGGGCTGTAGCACGTGGCTTCTAGTTTTCTGCTGCCAAGACCTGCGTTATGCATTTCTGCAGGCGACGCACTGTTCACCCTGAGCCATGGCTTTATCTTGATGGCGAACCTCTTGCTGTGGTGGAGATGCATCAGTTTTTGGGATTGGTTTTTGATACCCGGTTGACTTGGTTCACTCATATTCGGCAGCTTAAACAGACGTGCTGGTGGCATCTTAATGCTCTCCGTTGTTTGCATCACACCGGCTGGGGTGCCGATCGGTCTACCCTTCTACGGCTGTACCAGGCGTTAATTCAGTCCCGTCTAGAATATGGGAGCCTGGCTTACAGTTCGGCATCCCCTTCCGCATTGCAGTTGCTGGACCCCATCCTTCACAGCAGGATCCGACTCGCCACTGGAGCTTTCCGGACAAGCCCTGTCAACAGCATACTTGTGGAGGCAGGTGTCCCTCCATTGCGGTTCCGGAGCCAACGATTCCTGGCCACTTATGCTACACAAGTTTGTAGCTTGTCCGGGCATCCCAATTATCGTCTCCTGTTCCCTCAGTCAGTCGACCATCTTCCAGAACGGCGGCCCCGGTCGGGGTGTATGATTGCGGTTCGTGTCAGAGCTCGTCTGTCTGGGTTTGAGGTTTTCTCTCTTCCACCTCTTTTCTGGGCCCGTCTGCGTATACCCCCGTGGTGTGTGTCCCGCACGTGCCTTCGGCTCGATTTGGCACAGGGCCCGAAGGGCTCAGTCCCTCCTGAGGCCCTCCGCCACTGCTTTCTTTCAATCCTTGCTGCCTTTCAAGGCTCTGTCGTTGTGTATACTGATGGTTTGATGGTTGCTGGTCGTGTCGGTTATGCTCTTACTCTAGGGGATCATTATGAACAATACTCATTGCCGGCTGTCTGCAGTGTTTTCACTGCTGAGCTGGTCGCCATCTCTCGCGCCCTTGAGTATATCCGCTCCTGCACTGGTGAGACCTTCGTTATCTGTAGTGACTCCCTGAGCGGTTTACGAGCTATCAACCAGTGTTTCCCTCGCTCTCGTCTGGTGATGGCTATCCAGGAGTCCCTCCATACTCTTCACTGTTGCGGCCGCTCTGAGGTCTTTGTGTGGATCTTGGGTCATGTTGGCATCCCGGGAAATGAACGTGTTGACATGCTGGCCAAACAGGCTGTTGGTGCACCAGCCTTGGAGATTGGCCTTTTGGAGAGTGACCTCAGGTCCGTTTTGTGGCTGAAGGTACTTAGCACCTGGGGTGAAGAATGGTGCATCTTTCCTTCACCCAACAAACTTTGGGCCATCAAGGAGGCTACCGGTGCGTGGCGCTCCTGCTTGCGGGTCTCTCACAAGGACTCTGTTGTCCTCCGCCGGCTGCGCATTGGCCACACCTTGCTGACACACAGCTATTTATTGTGCTGCGAGGATCCACCTTCATGTCGCTGCGGGTCAGCTTTGATGGTGGTCCACATCTTGTTGGACTGCCTGCTTTTAACTCTGCTCAGGCAGACGTTTGCGCTGCCTGATATGCTTCCTGCACTTTTATCAGATGATGTTGTGATGGCAGATTTAGTTTTGAGTTTTATTTGTGCAGGGGGTTTTTATCGCTTGATCTAAGTTTTTGTCCTTTTTTTGTGTTGATTTTGGCCTTTGGCCTACGATTTTTGACTGGTTTTTAGTGCGTTTCTTGATGGTAGGCTTTTCCTTTTTTGTTTCTATGGTCGGCGAACCACTGTCACACTCGTTGTGATTTTAATTCCTTTTTTCTGGTCTCTGTCTGTGTCTTTCTGTCCTGTGTCGTCTCTTGTCATCTCCATTTTTTGTTCTTATTCTTTGTGGGTGTTTAAAGTTCATGGAAAAAGGGACCGATGGCCCTAATAGTCTGGTCTCTTCAGTCCCACAAACCAACCAACCAACCAACCAACCAACCAACCAATCAACTTATACTCGAGGACAGAGCCCCTGGTGCCAGCCTAGTTCACTTGTAGTATCTTGATTCTGGCTTCTCTCACTTTGTGCCCTAATTATACACCACGTAATTTGGTTAACTTATGTTCAGTCCCCACATATGAGTTTGACCAATACATTTTAAATTTTTATTACAGATTGCATGAGCCCTGTGGGAAAGATCGGCCAATACCCAATATGTTACTCAGTCCATGTTGGTCGGAGGGGGGGATCGGCATCAGGTACCCATATGGTGTAGTCCACTGACCATGCAGAGATTGTACTGTTGCTGCCTGAGACTTCATCTCCCTGTGCGTGCTGAGGAATAGATGCCTGTACATTTGGAGGCACCAGAACTCTGAACAGTAACCACCACACCAGGTGGGCTCTTCTTTGGTTGGGGAGGGATATTCGCATCCAGAAAATGTCAAAATCATGTTTTACCATTACGATGTGAAGCCATAGTTTTCACTCTCAGTGTGGTGTTTTAAACACCACTGCTTTGGGTGAATGTTATCCAGGTGTACATATAACCCAATTTGTGGAGACTGTGGCTGGCCACTTCACAAATATTCACCATGAATGCTACCATTGGTCTGTGTCAGTTGCAGGAATGACAAACCTCCCCAATACCCCAAGTGTACTAACGTACTCAAGAAATGTGAAATCTAGGAACCCCTCACGTTTTGAAGCTGGGAAAAAATGTGATCATTTGTATCCAGTTTCACTATTGTGGGCAGGTCATCAGCCAGGCTATATTTAGTCTCTCTTGACACTGACATCTGGTAGTCTCACAATTAAACTTTATGATCATGGGGGAATAGGGCCTCCACTCTCTTGTTCTCTGTGCTAGCATCTTTCACAACCATTTCCTGCTCCAGGCTGGAGAAGCAGCATCCACCTCCGGCATCTACTGGTGGCGGGGCTCCCTCTTTGGAACCCTGTCCCTGGAAATCCACAGATCAGAGGCTCGACATCAGCTAGTGGTTGAGTTAGCCACAGACTGGGCATCCCAGGGATGCCTGCTCTTCTTTCATTCCTTCATCCATAATTGATAACCCCACAAGGAACTTGACTGCTGAAAGTCGTGAAAGAGAAGAAGAAAAATTCTCGGGAGAAGGCTTCTCTGGTGAATTCAGTGATGACCACCCTCCAACTCTTCCAGGTTACTGTGCATCGTGTCAGAGCCGTACTTGCCCCAAGAGAACTTCCTACGGGGTCTGTACATTGATTTGTACAGATGTCATCAGCGAGTGGATTCTCTTCCCTGCTATGCTGGAAGCAGAGCAGTGTGAGTGCAGATGACCTCAGCGACCACCATTTTTAGTGTTCTTTTACGTTCAGGCAGGGCACTTACTTACCTGGAATGACCACCTTAAGCCAACAACTCTTCCCTCCTTTCTCCCTAACCGGGGATTTCAATGTACACTACCTCTTGTCGGATGTTCAACTAGTTTGTTTGGAAAGAAGCTTGTCAATCAGCAAGCTTCCTACCAGATGACGCCCTCTGACAGGAGGTAGTGTGCATTGAAATCTCCCTCTCCTCAATGAAGGGACTCCTATCCTCTTCAGCACTATCCATGATGCCTTGTCAGCTGTTGATCTTACAGTGTCTTCCCCAAATCTTGTGACTTCACTACAGTGGTCACTACATGATGACCTTTGTGACAATGACCACTTTCACCAATCTTGCTACTCCTTTGTCTCTAGCCAACAGACAATTTAATTTGTTAGGCTATTCAGATAGCCAGCTGACAGTTTTATCAGTTTTATACCTTTGCTGTCACCTTCCCATCCCCCAATCCCCTCCCCTCCCTGCCTATCTGCATGACTGCATTGATGAGGTTGTGAGAGACATCTCCAACACACCACTAGAACTCCTACTCCTCCTCCTCCTCTTACAGGTCCTCTCTGCCACTGGATGGTAACCATGATGGACCAAAGACATTGGAACACTATTGAGGACTGTTAAAGAGCTCTGCAACATCTCAAGCAACATCCTTCATAGACCACCCTCCTCAGTTTTAATCGGCTTCACACTAAATGTCAGTATCTAATTAAACACAGTAAGAAGCAATGCTGGGATTGCTATATCCTCCTTGGGAGCATATACCTCTTCATTCCAGGTGTGGACCAATCTTCATAATATTCTGGGCTGCCAAAGATCAATAACTGTTCCTGGTCTCTACTTTCATTGTGGTATTTGTACAGATGTGTGTGCTCTTGCTGAACACTTTGCAACTCACTTTCTCTCTCTCTCTCTCCTCTCCCCTCCCCCTTCTGTCACACCAAATTATCTAAAAACCTTTCACTGACATGAAACTGCTTGAGGCTTGTGACTCATCGCACAGTATGGCCCCAAGCCCTGATTCAATTTATAATCAGCTGCTTGTCCAAAATATGAATTTTACCAAAGACTCAATGTATTCAGTGTCTTCAACTGTGTTTGGCTAGAAGGTGTTTACCTTTAACAATGGTGAGACAGTATCATTATCCCAAGTTGTAAACTGGGCAGTAATACCCTGTCTATTGAAAGTTACTGACTGATCAGCCTGACACAATGTGTTGTGCAAACTGCTTGAAGTGATGAGCTCCCATTGATTATGCCGGGTTCTTGAATCATGGGGTTTTTGTTCATCTGGTTAATTGGAAACAGCAATTGTACAGGATGTTTCTAAACGTCAACACCTCATTGTAGTCTTATTTGACCTACATAAAGCCTCCAACACTGCTTGGTGCCATCATAATTTACTTACCCTCCATGAATTGGGCTTTTGAGGCTCCATACTCACTGGTTGTTTTGGGTTAGAATTAGCACAACACTCAGCCCACATATCCATGCAGAATGTTACACTCTTCCTCATCACTTTCAGTGGGATTGTGATATTTGTTGGAACTTTGGTCACGCCCACTTTTTATGTTGGTGACTTTTACATTTTGTACATCTCCCAGTCTGTAGGCTTGGCCAGGTACCAGCACTTGGGCAGCATCTGAAGGGGCTGCAATTGGACTCTTTCCCATAGCTTCCAAGTCTCATCTGCAAAAATGAGACTCAGTAATTTCTGTTGTTGTACCATAGTCCAGTCCTTAGTCATACTTGGGTGTCTTTCTCTGGGTCATCTGCGTATCCCTGGGAATGAACTGATTGCATTGAGAATAGATTACTTGCCCAACATTCCATTCAGTTTTATGATCTCTGCTGCATATCTACAGGTGCAAATAAGGTTTCTCCTGACTCTTAAGATGGAGCAACATCTGGTGGGCCACAGCCCCCTCTAATAAACTCTGCACTATCTGGGAGGCTACTGCTGCATGGAACTTCTCCCTCCATTCTTGGCAGAAGGAATCCATCATCCTATGTTGCCTCTGCACTGGTCGTACCAGATTAAGTGATAGTGTCCTTTTGTGTGAAGAGCTACCCTTCGATTCCCGGCTGGGTCGGAGATTTTCTCCACTCAGGGACTGGGTGTTGTGTTGTCCTAATCATCATCATTTCATCCCCATCTACGCGCAAGTCATCGTAGTGGCGTCAAATCGAAAGACTTGCACCTGGCGAACGGTCTACCCTACATGAAGCCCTAGTCACATGACGACCAACAGGTACCCTGGGAGCTGGGACTGTGGGAGTGATGATTCTTGTCGCATGCAGAGCCCCGAGAAACATTCTCCTGGCTCACCAAATTTTTGTCCTGATTATTTTTATTTTTTATTTTATTACTGTCAGTCCAGCTGATATCCATTATTTCTTTGATCTTCTCACTTGTACTATTAAAAATCTCCCAGTTAAGAGTTTGTCTTGCTACAGATGAGCTGTGGAAGGTCCCTTGTCTCCAATGACTTACATACTGGCCTGAACCTTATACTTTTACTTCTCTTTAAATTACTTTCCACTTCAGGCATCAAAACTGCTTTCAGTGCTTCAGTTTTGCTACTCCTACATACTTTCATAATTTAGACAGATTACTGGCTGACATCTCTAATTCCAGATGAAATCTTTGGACCTAGGGGCTGATTACCTTGCTGTTTACTCCCTTAAAACACAACCAACTAACAAAAATTTTCCTTTTACGTAAGCCAAAAGAATGCCTTACATTAATAACACCACATTTGTCAGGCATGTACAGCCTAGTTCTCTGCACCTTGATCTACTCTTTTATTACCAGTAGTGATTTCTGACTTGTGCAAAGTGCATTTATATCGTTTTAGTCCATTGGAGCAGTGATTGAACTGATAGTGTTTTCTGTTTCCTCTCTTCATCTCATTTATCACATTCCTCTTCCTTAGATTCTAGATTTTTGCTGGTGATGTTTTTTTCTTACAGACCAAAACAGAATGCGGTTGGAAATACAAATGAATAGAATAAAATGGTATAGAATGCAAGTTGGTAATAGGTGCATGAAATCTAGTTGTAGAGATCCACTGTATTAAATATGATGTGACACATCTAATTTTTAAAGTACTGAGTGATTTTGGAGTAAAGGAGTCCGTTCATTGAAGAGCAGAAGTGTTGAGTCATCAATAGGCACACACAGAAGTTATAGCAAAGATTTAATTCTATCTACATCTACATTTATACTCCGCAAGCCACCCAACGGTGTGTGGCGGAGGGCACTTTACGTGCCACTGTCATTACCTCCCTTTCCTGTTCCAGTCGCGTATGGTTCGCGGGAAAAACGACTGTCTGAAAGCCTCCGTGCGCGCTCTAATCTCTCTAATTTTACATTCGTGATCTCCTTGGGAGGTATAAGTAGGGGGAAGCAATATATTCGATACCTCATCCAGAAACGCACCCTCTCGAAACCTGGCGAGCAAGCTACACCGCGATGCAGAGCGCCTCTCTTGCAGAGTCTGCCACTTGAGTTTGTTAAACATCTCCGTAACACTATCACGGTTACCAAATAACCCTGTGATGAAACGCGCCGCTCTTCTTTGGATCTTCTCTATCTCCTCCGTCAACACGATCTGGTACGGATCCCACACTGATGAACAATACTCAAGTATACGTCGAACGAGTGTTTTGTAAGCCACCTCCTTTGTTGATGGACTACATTTTCTAAGGACTCTCGCAATGAATCTCAACCTGGTACCCGCCTTACCAACAATTAATTTTATATGATCATTCCACTTCAAATCGTTCCGCACGCATACTGGGGATATTTTACAGATGTAACTGCTACCAGTGTTTGTTCTGCTATCATATAATCATACAATAAAGGATCCTTCTTTCTATGTATTCGCAATACATTACATTTGTCTATGTTAAGGGTCAGTTGCCACTCCCTGCACCAAGTGCCTATCCGCTGCAGATCTTCCTGCATTTCGCTGCAATTGTCTAACACTGCAACTTCTCTGTATATTACAGCATCATCCGCGAAAAGCCGCATGGAACTTCCAACACTATCTACTAGGTCATTTATATATATTGTGAAAAGCAGTGGTCCCATAACACTCCCCTGTGGCACGCCAGAGGTTACTTTAACGTCTGTAGACGTCTCTCCATTGATAACAACATGCTGTGTTCTGTTTGCTAAAAACTCTTCAATCCAGCAACACAGCTGGTCTGATATTCCGTAGGTTCTTACTTTGTTTATCAGGCGACAGTGCGGAACTGTATCGAACGCCTTCCGGAAGTCAAGAAAAATAGCATCTACCTGGGAGCCTGTATCTAATATTTTCTGGGTCTCGTGTATCTATCAATAACTCAACATTTATGTTATTTGATGAATGGACTCCTTTACACCTAAATTATTTACATACTGCCAGAATTTTCATACTATATTTTGAACTGCTGAAATTGTCTTTCTCTTTATTTTGTTCACTAGAACTGGAATCGGTAGAACTGGAATCGGAGTACTGCTAACCCTCTCATGGGCCATGTTCTCAATTGAGGCCATATTATTTTTAGCTGATCTCTCTTGCCTTTGACATTTTTGTGACCGTAAAGATCTTGATTTCGTAAACTAAGACAAATAATAGTCTCAAGAATGTCTGCAAGATGGTGATGTAGATTGTTGATGGCAAGCTTAGTTTTGCTAGTGCATTCTTGGTGTAACCAAGAAGCTTTGTTGTGCAATTTTTACATCGATTTGTGGGGAAAGCACTGCAACATTCACAGAAGTATGAGGTGTAACTATTTGCTGATATTTATTACAGATTATTTGATAAGGTTTGCAGGTATCTGAATCACATTATTATTGATTTTTGTAGTAATCATATGTGCCCTCATATGAGGACATTATCCATCAAAGAGAACTTTCCATTATTGTCTCCACTTCATACAGACTTTTGATTTTCTTTCCTCTATGCTTTTCTCATACACTTGCTTATTACACTCTGATAAGCTAAAACATTATGACAGGTTTGGAGGCTTTTCTGCTCTGTAAAGTAGGATAGATGAGGATCTGTGGCTTCTCTGCTGAAAGAGCACAATGCTGGAGTGTGCTCAAATGTTTCAGAGCTCACTGTTCACTGTAGATTGTTGAATGGAGCTTCACAGCAAACCAACCCCTATGTGTTCGCATGTTGACCCAACAACATCATCAATTATGATTGCATTGGGCACAGGACCATTGGGATGCAACCGTTGATCAGTGAAAATGTGTTGGCTCTTTGGGTGAATCATATTTTTGTTACACTAGGCCGATGGTTATCTCCACAAATGATGTGAAGTTGTATGGTGACTCAAAATGTGCAGTGCATCACAGATGGAAGCAGGTTGGAGCAGTATTATGCTATGGGAGACATTCTCCTGCGCTTTCATGGGACATGTGGTAGTAATCGAGGACATGCTGACAGCTGCAACCACCTGGATCCCTTCGTGCTTGATGTCTTCCCCAAAGGGCTGTCATATTTCAGCAGTATAATTGTCCATGAGGAATGCTTACAGTGAACTCAAGTTGACATCTTGGTAACCAAATTCACCTGACATTAACCCTATGGAACCCATCAGGATCACTGTTGGGTGCCATCACCACATATCAAAATCAGCAGTCTGTTATTTACACAAATTACATGACCTGTGCATAGACATCTAATACCACATACCTCCACAAACCTACTGACAAACTGTTAGATCCATGATATGCAGAGTCAGTGATGTATTTCATTCCATACATGGACAAACAAGCTATTAAGCAGATGGTCATAATATTTTGGTTCATCAGTGTGTATAGAATCCAGTCATGCAGTCATTCCCGAAACATACTGAATGTAGTTACACGGTTTAGCCGAACTTCAGAAAATCAAATTTTTTTGTGTACATAGTGATATATCGCATAGTTATTTTCAAAAAGTTAGTTAAGTTATACTATTCGCTTAGGATGACAGACAGGCAACATTCATCAACCAAGGTGTTACAGGATGGTAGAATTTGCTCAAATGAATGATGTAAGAAGTATTTTCAAACTATAAGTGATGCAGTAAGTCTACAAATTTTGGCGGCTGATAATGTAATGGTTGTTAAAAAGGGAGGGAGAGTAATACTTTCAGTACTGTTCACAACAATGAAACAGATGTAACAAATAATATTGAAGTTGAAACTGAAATTTAAAGGGATCTTTCTGAGCCATGAATATCAGCAAAATCTGTTAAAAGAAATGTAATTTGATTCAGTGAATTACACAGTTCAATTATTACACTACCATTTACTGGAAAAGCGAAGGTTTAAGTTTCTGGAGGAAGTACCCTCGATTTCTTTATAGATTTATTTCCATATGGCATCATTCTTGAAATAGTTCAGCAGACCATCTAATATGCACTCCAGAATGGAAAAGAATATATCTATACTGTTGCCTCTGAACTGAAGATATAGTTGTGATATAACGGCGATGATGGCTTACTTGCGATGCATGAGAATGTGACAATATTGGTCTGAAGAAACTGGCTTAAGCGTGGAATTTGTTGCAGAAGACATGAATAACTTCACTATTTTCTACTTTTCAAAAACATTTTCACACTTCCTTAGGACAGTACTGACAAAGCTGTCACATTATAACCAATTTTTAAAGTATTGCATCATAACTACAAGGCTCTTGAACCTGGAAAAATGTTGATGAGTTGGTGATTCTGCTCATAGGGAGAACGTCACTGAAGCAGTACCTGCCAGAGAAGCTGAAGAAGTGGGGCTACAAAATTTGAGTGCAGTCAGGTGTTTCTTATTATGTGTATTGCTTTTAACTGTTTGGAGGTGATGGAGGATGATACAATGATGGGTCTGAATATGGAGTAGCAGGAGGTGTTTTCAGTCTGAGTCACAACTTTCAGAGAAAGAGGTACAAGGTTTACACTGACAGATTCTTCAGTAGCATTGCATTGGTGTTGACATTAAAAGAGCTAAACGTATGGTGCGTTGATACCATTTGCAATAACAGACTGCAGGATTCAGAAAAGGAACTGAATTCAGGGGTATGACATTATTATAAAAAGGGATAGATTACTACTCACCTTATAGCAGAGACATTGAGTTGCAGACAATCTTCTGACCGGAAGGCCTTCTTATGGAATATGTGCGAGCTGCATTTGCGGTGTGTGTGTGTGTGTGTGTGTGTGTGTGTGTGTGTGTGTGTGTGTGTGTGTGTGTGGGCGCGCGCGAATTCACAGAGCAGAAAATTTCAACAAGTATCTAGGAGGAACAATACAGATTACAGGAAGAAATAAGATATCTAATAAAGAAAGAAGAGCGAAACTAGAGAAGGCCTATAAACTGACTTGGAATCACTACAGTAAGAAAGCTATCTCACGAAAGGCCAAGCTACGACACTGCGAGACGGTGGTGCTACCAGAAACACTATACGCAGCTGAGACCATGGTAGTACAAGGACATACACAAATCAAACAGGCAGAGAAGACGGAACGAAAAATACTCAGGAAAATATTTGGAGCAACGCAAAAAGACAGGGTATGGATAAAGAGGCTAGCTAAAGAACTATATGAACACATAGAGAAAATAGCAGACCAAATCAGGAAACGAAGACTACGGTTTTCTGGACACCTCAGCAGAATGGCAACATAGGTTAATGAGATGGATCTTGGACTGGGTTAGCACAAGGAAAAACTGCCAATGGATGAATGACATGGGACAACTCAACATCACACAGGAAACAATACAAATACAAATACAAAACAAAACACTCCTAAGGAACCTGATCAGAAGAAACAAACCACAAGACACACCACACAACAAACGCACACAATGGACTGAATAGAGACGACAAGAACACAGCCAGAGGCTGAAGGAACAGTGGGGGCTTGGGGGTTGTTTGGGGGAGAAGACCAGACAGCGAGGTCATCGGTCTCATCGAATTAGGGGAGGATGGGGAAGGAAGTTGGCCATACCATCCCAGCATTAACCTGGAGTGATTTAGGGAAATCACGAAGGAACACTGGGCGAACAGGAAAAAAGAGAAGCTGAAGAGGTCGCAGGACCTTAAAGTGGACCGAAGAATGGAAGCAGAAAAACAGCACACAAATGAGGGAAGTTTGGGCAGAACGTAGAGAGAAAACAGGGAAATGGACATGAAGTGTAGTCTAAATGCACTCTTCGCGCGCGCCCACACACACGCACTATACTTTTGCAGTCGAGGAAAGTATTACAGAAGCAGGGATGTGGGGTGCCTTCAGTAGCAATGTGAAAGGAGTTTGCTACTGTCACAAGATGAATTGATAATTTACTTGTAACTATTGTATTAATGTCCGTTAGAGTTGAATTTAGTGGGATTACTAACAGGCTTAGTCAAGAGGAAAAAAAGTTTATAGAGGTCAAAGGGCCCCACTGTATTGAAATTTATAATAAGCACATGGGAGGGGTTGACATGACATATTTTCTATTTGCTCTCTACTGAAATGGTACTAGAAACCTTAAGTGGTACATGGAGATTTTCTAACACATTCTGAATGTAACAACAGTAAATTCCTGGGTATTCTGGAAGATGGGTTTACAGGAAAATATGGTCTGGTAACATTCAAAAGTTGAGTAGCCTCAGAGCTTATATACAAGAGGAAAGCAGAGATTACAGGGAAGAATAGAGATTGACCTTCAGGAGAAATCCCTGTGTTGTTAGATATTCTAACAAGTGAGCCTCCGATTCCATAACCAATGAATTGTGATTTGATAGATGGACAAATCAAGTGGTCCCTATCCAAACTCTATCACGACTCTAGATGTAAATCACATTACATCTGTCCCCTCTGTGGGCCGGGGGTTGGAATAGGCCTGAGGTATTCCTGCCTGTCGTAAGAGATGATCAAAAGGAGTCTCACACCCTTCAGCCTTTATGTGATGGTCCCCTGTAGGTTTTGACCTCAATTTTTCAAAAATTTCCTGGAGAGCGAGCCAATTGGGGAAGGGCACCTTACATAATGCATTGTGTCCATTGTGCATTGAGAGCTTTAGCCCACTTTCTCATTGAGGCATTGCAGTCCCACTCATTCTCCATCTCTTGGGTGAGGACACCTTCCTGGGTGCGTTTTCCTCCACCCACTATGCAGTGTCGTTTTCTGTGCCAACGAGATGACCGTGGAATTCTTCGCACCTCATATCCACCATGGTAGCCAGTCCATTGTGGCGGGACTGCCTTGTACCCTGTTGGTTGTAGCCCCCTGACCACACAGAGATTGCTCTGCTGATGCCTGCGCCATTAACTTCCCACGTGTGCCAAGGAGTAGATGTCTGTCACCCTGGAGCATCGGGACTCCCGGCAATGGCCATCCTGCCAGGTGGCCTTTGTTGCAGCTGGGTGGCACCCGTGGGAGGCCCTCTGGTCAAAGTGGGTGGCATCAGGCCAGGTGATGCACAATGAAGCGTACCCCATCATCACTTGCTGGTGACCCCCCAGGGGCCTGACGATTCTTTGGTGGGTTCGTGCTTGGCTACCATGGGGTCCCAGCCTTTACACCAATTTTTCCCATCAGTGCTGCATGTCTGTCCTCATGCTATTCCTTTTCCCCTCCCCTCCCCTTGGGGAACATGTCTGGGGTATTATTAGGAATGTTCTGCATTCTATCGCTGACCTGCGAACAGTCTCAACTTTATTTTTGGCTCCCTTTTTCTTTCTTTGTTTCCCTTCTCCTCTCATTCCTACACTTCAGCGTTTGAGGCTCCTCTTTTTTTCTTCTGCCTCCCTGTGCACTCCTGAAGGCCGGCCCACGCGTCTGACACGTAAAAGGTGACTGGGTAATGCGTAATTCCCAGCTCCGGTTCGACAGGTAGGGTTCACACGTACCCCCTGGTACAGGCCAGGCCCAGGGAGGGGTGATTGCCTGAGCTGTAACCTTCCCAAATAGCCGATTGGTCCCTCCGTCAGGTGTTCGGAAGGTGTGACCTGAGGTGTGAACAATCCCCTAACGCGGGTGCACCCCCTTGTGAAGGGGACGCCCAGTTGGAAGGAGAACATCATCGGAGATGCTGTCAATCATGGGGGATTTCCTCTTGATGAATCAATCATCCTCTCAATCAACGTCGATGAAACGTAAATGTAGTGTGGCTACTGATTCGAAAACCCTTCTCGCTGCACCACGATTCCTTGTGGTCTCACGTACTGAAGACGGTCAGTCCTTTGCCACAGTCAATACCTTTGTTATTCAGAAAGGTGTTGATGCAATTGCTGGCCTTGTGAAATCCTGCTCTCATTCACAGAATGGCACTTTGCTTTTGGAGACAGCTTCTGATTTCAAGCACAACTACTGCTTGCTGCCTCACTTCTCTTTGGCTACCCTGTTCATGTCGAGGCACATAGAACTTTGAATTCTTCCTGTGGTGTGATTTACACCAGGCCACTTGATGGTCTAACTGAGGCAGAAATCCAATCTTCCCTCTCTGCTCATGGTGTCATTGTTGTCCACCGTGTAATGAAAAAGGTCGATTCCCCCTTGGTGCCCACCTGCACTCTTTTCCTCACCTTTGATAGGATGGTGCTGCCGTCCAAGATCAAAGCAGGCTATGAAATCATCACAGTCCGGCCTTACATTCCGAATCCGATGCGGTGCTACCAGTGTCATTGTTTCAACCACACTCGAAGATCTTGTCGACACCCAGCCAAATGTGTAACCTGTGGTAGGGATTCATACGAGGGCGAATGTCTACCTCCTACTATCAACTGTAGTGGTGGCCATGCTGCCTCCTCTGAGGATTGTCCCGTGTATCTAGATGAATGGGCTGTTCAGGAGATTCAGGTAAAGGAAAAAGTGCCTTACCCAGGAGCTCGCAAGTTGCTGGATAGTCACAAACCCTGTGTTCTCCCGTCTGGCACCTATAGTTCTGTACTTTTTACCCCTCGCTCCATGAAGAACATGGCCACGCAGACATGCAACCTCAAATTTGGCTCTTAGGTTGTGAAATTGTGCAGTGTCAAGGTAGCATACTGTCCCCTCCTGTCCCGCTGTGCAACAAACCATAAACCTCTCGGCAAAGCCATGCACTCCACAACGAGAAGGCAGGAAAGGAGAGAAGGAGTACTCCAGTGAAGACTTCCTCCATCCCTCCAGCCACACAACACCCAAGTCTTCGTCTAACTAGAAGGGCTCGAAGAAGTCCGCTAAAGACAAACGGTTTTCTCCTTCATGAACTCAAAGATCCTGCTCGACGGTGTCGCCATGTGGTCCCTTAGCCCGGCTGGCCTCTGTCTCACTGGTGCATACCACCAACCGTTTTTCAGCGTTGGACTCCACAGACCAACTGCACAAGCATGCCGATGCTTTCGCATTTCTGCTGACAAAATTGTCTGTATGAATTTCTGGCAGCACAAATAGTTTCTCCCGCCATATCTACATCTTGGGCTTGTTTGCCCTTCTGTTTTTTTGAAACTACGAAATTCCTGGGGCTCATGCTTGATAGGAAACACTCTTCGTTCTCCCATGTCTCTTGCCTGACAGCCCACTGGACACAATCCCTCAGTGTCCTATGTGTCCTCAATGGTACTTCTTGGGGTGCCGATCGAACCAGACTCCTCCATTTGTACCGGTCCCTTGTATGTTCGAGACTCGACTATGGGTGCTTTGTTTATGCATCTGCACGCCCATCTCTTTTATGTCATCTCAACACTATCCATCATCATGGCATCCGTTTGACCACGGGCTCCTTTTACATCAGCCTGGTTGAGTCTGTATGCTGAAGCTGCTGAACTACCACTGTCCTACCGCCTTGACTGTCTCCTCAGCAGGTATGCGTGCCGTTTGTCTGCCATCCGTGGCCACCCCTCCTATTCCTCCTTCTTTGATGATTCCTTTGATCATTAGTATGGGCCTTGTCCCTCTTCTCTGTTACCTCCTGGAGTCTGCTTTCGCCACTTGCTAAGGCGGCTTAACTTCACACTACCTGCAGATATCACCACCTTGGCTTCGTGAAGCGGCCCATGTGAACCTTGGCCTTCATTCGCTTCCTAAGGACACTACTCCAGCCTCGGGTCTATAGCTTTCAGTTTCATGACCTTCGCATGGAACTTAGCGATAGTACTTTTGTATACACTGATGGCTCTTGGACTGCCCGTGGGTTCGGGTGTGTCTTCGTCATTGGCACCCGCGTCTATCGATAACGGCTTCCGGCACGCTCTTCAATATTTACAGCCAAGCTTTTTGCCTTGTATCAGGCCACAGAGTACATCCGGTGATACAGCCTTCCCAATCCTGTGCTCAGACTCACTCAACACACTCCAAAGTCTCTGTGCGCTTTACACTGCTCATCCCTAAGTGCAGTGGGTCCAGGAAAACTGTCACTTTCTCAATGTTGGTGGAGCCAATGTCATGTTTCTGTGGATCCCTGGTCATGTCGGTGTGCCAGGAAACGAGGCTGCTGCCAAGCTCGCAGTCCTCGTACCTCAGCCCGCGAGTACCTATATTCCCCTTGATGATCTCTGCGTTGCTGTCTCTCAGGAGGTGGTGTCCCTTTGGCATCACCAATGGTCCTCCCTTCATGGGAATAAGCTTCAGCTTATTACGCCTCTCCTGGGGGCTTGGATGACCTCCTCTCGGCCCACCCACTAGGAGGAGATTATTTTAACTCAGCTGCGTATTGGGCACTGCCTTTCTAACCTCGTCATTTGCTCAGTGGTGCTACCCCACCACTTTGTATGCATTGTGCCCAAATTTTAACTGTCCGACACTTCCTGCTGGAATGCCCTTTTTTTAACAATTTACATAGCAGCTTCGGTGTGCCGTCTGATTTATCAGCTGTTTTAGCGAATGTATTGTATATTACATTGGTCCTGTGATTCATATGTTGTACAGAGTACATAATGATATAGGACAAGTCAAATAGTTGCAATAAAGTTTAACAGAAAACTGTTGAATGGTTTCCAGTATGTAGCAATATAAGTCTAACATACAGGAATAACATTTCACAAATACACAAATAAATTTTACACCTACTTATTTCTTACTTTCGGCCTTGATTATCAGATACACACACATACGTAATAGACTACATATAATAAGCAGATAAATATAATGTACATGTTTCTTATTTTGGCTTTAAACTATATAAATTTTTCACATATTTACATTGTAGATAAAAATTCATCAACACTATAGTAGCAATTCTGTAGCAAGTAGTCACTCAGTGCAGTTTTGAATTTATGCATGCCAGTTATTGCCATAATTTTTTTAGGCAGTTTGTTATACAGTTTTTTTCCTGCTTGCAAGTGTCCTTTATGTTTTAGTGTTGTATGTGAAAACTGCATATGTAAATCTTGATTATTCCTTGTGTTTGATAAATGGATATTTTGGTTTTTTGGAGCAATCTTGATATTTTCATTAATGATTTTCCTTATAAACATTATTGTTTCTAGGATATATAGGCATGGTAATGGAAGAATATGAAGCTTTTTAAATGAAGGTTTTCATGAAGATTAAGGTGCTGTGCCTTCCATGGCTCTTATAATTCTTTTTTGTGCAATAAAACAGCTTTTGCTGGGTGGTGAATTTCCCCAGCAAATTAAACCGTATCTTAGTAGTGATTCTGCTTGGGCATAGTACACTTTTTTATGACTTGCATTGATTTGCATCCAGCAAGAATTTTTACTCTATAACAAATGGTATTTAATTTAGTACATAGGTGTTGTGTGTGTTTCTGCCATCTTAGGTCATCTTTGATCCAAACTCCCAGAAATTTGGTGCTATTTACAATTTAAAGTTTTTTGCCTAACAGTTCTATGGTTGCAGTTAAAGGCTGTTTATTCTGCACTGAGTGTAGATGCATAGTGTTTGTTTCGTGTGTGTCTAGTACTAAGTTGTTCATTGTGAACCATTCTGATACATGTGAAGTGTTCTTTATTTCATTTTGGAGCTCTTCTGGGGTCTTTTCATTGATAAGTATATTTGTATCATTGGCATATTTAATTACTTATAGTTAGAGCTGGATGGTTCCAAGTCATTTACAAACAGCAAGAACAAGATTGGTCCCAGTACGGCACCCTGCAGCACACCGTTTTTAACACACTGTTTTTCTGATTAATAGGAAATTAAATTTTTTCCTTCTTTGTACGAGACTTCAACTATTTGGTGTCTGTTTTGTAGCTATGACTTTACCCACTCATAAGCTGTGCCTCTGACACCAACATTTTGTATCTTCCTAAGCAATAGACCGTGGTTAATGATGTCAAATGCTTTTGAAAGCTCTAGGAATATTGCTGCTATGTGTTCTTTTGTATCTAATGCATTTGCTTCATTTAAGAAATTGATAATAGCTGTCTTGGTGGATTTACATTTTCGGAAACCATGCTGTGTAGCTGAGAAAAGTTTATTTTTTTTCAATGAAATCTACGAGTCATTTATAAAAGAGCTAGGGATCAGATATTACAGAAGAGTTTTCTTTCAGTTTGATGTTATGGTATTCTCTCCATTTTATTCCTGTTTCGTGCCTTACAATGTCCCGTGTGGCTTTTATTTTATTTCATGCATTTGCTATGAAGGAACTATTTGCCATTCTTTTTGCTTCTTTTATGACTGTAGTTAAAATCTTTTTGTAATTCTTAAAATAGGAATCAAATTCTGGGGATATGGTGTGCTGTTTAGATATTTCATGAAGTAATCTCTTTTTCTTTGCAGATATTTATAGCCCTGTAGTGACCCATTTTATTTTCAGATCATTTTTTGTGACTGTCTTTCTATGGAGTGGAAAGCAAAGTTCAAAATAATAGCTAAAACTATTTAGGAGTTTGTTGAACTTATCATTTGTACTTTCACATTCATAGATGTCTTCCCCAGTTTCTTTACTCAGGTAGTTAAGGAAATGTTGTATATTCTGGTCATTATAGTTCCTAGATGTAGTTGTTAGACATTCAGTTGAACAAAACTGTTTTCCTAATCTTATACTAATTTCTTGGACTGTGTGGTTCCCAAAGCCTCTATTGTGGGTTTATGTTGAATATTGCAAGGGCACATTTGTAAATATTTGATCAAGGATTGTGGCTGAGGTTTTTTTGATGTGTGTTGGTGTTTCTGTAGTAGCCTTTAAATTGAAAGTTGCTAAGAGGTTCAGTAAAGCAGGTTTTTGTTTGGACTCAGTTGCAAAGTCAGTGTTGAAATCCCCACATATAATTAGTTTTCTATTTTTTTGTGTAGTCTTGTGTAAGATATTTTCAAGGTTCTTTAACATGACGTTGATATCACCAGTTGGCGCCCTGTATAGACAAATTATAGCAATTTTTTCATCAGTGATTTCAGTTCCATTTACCTCACTATCTTTCTCTACGGATAATGATGCGCGGGCCATCAACCACATTTTACTTTTTATCCGCTGAAACAATATGGCAAAGGCGATTTAATTTTTAGTTTTGGACCTCCAGTTTTGTATGTTTTTTTTAGCCCTTTTTACACATGCCTTTTTTAGCTGTCTCCTATTCTTTCCATTGGGACTGACATATAGTCGTTTCCCTCATCTCTGTGTTCGTGTTGTATAGTTTTGACTTGGGCGCGTATGACCCCAGTTGTTTTTTGTGCCCTAAGAAAAAACAAAACTTGCTGGTGATCAAATGCCAGCAGTCTCTAAGCATTCCAAGTCTCAGTACAACGCAAATAAGTATGATCCTAAATCATTCCCCTCCCTGGCCACACCATGGGAGGAACACCAGGCTAAGGATGGCAGCAAACCTTATTCGCCCCGGTACCTCATATGTACGAGAGTTGATGGGGTCTCCTTTGTCTCGATGAAGCCTCAGTTTTTTGTAGAACATTCAGAGGACAAGTTTGGGGATGTAGAGGGCTTGTCCGTTTGTCCAAAATGCGGTCAGGGTCACTCTTGATAAAAACAGCATCCTCTGCCCAATCATGGGCATTACTCGCTTGTGGCAAGCTGGAGGATGTTTCCATTACCATCATGCCTCATAAGAGCTTAAATACGGTCCAGGGTATTATATTCCACATGGACCTTCTTTTGCAGTCTGACGACAAGCTGCACAGCAACTTAGACCGACAAGGAGTTCATTTTGTCCGGCACATCCATCGGGCTCCGGTACCTTGCCCGAGAAGGTCAAGGTGATGGTCTACCACTGTGATGTTAAGCAATATATCCCTCCCCCAATGCGGTGCTGTAAGTGTTGGCAGTTCAGCCATATGTCTTCCCGCTGTATTTCCAGCATCACTTTTCGAGATTGTGGACGTCCATCACATCCCAATACTCCATGTGCCCCACCTCCCATCTTTGTCAACTGCAGAGAGCATAATTCCCCTTGCTCACCAGACTGCAGGATTTTACAGCACGAAAGGAAAATCATGGAATACAAGACCCTGGACTGACTGACCTACACTGAGGCTAAGAGGAAGTTTGAGTGCCTACATCCTAAAGCCTCCGCTACAAGAACAGTTGTAGCCCCATAGGTTCCGTGAGTTCCAGTTGGCTCTAAGAGCCAGAAGACTACACCTGCCACTTGATGGTGGGGGGGCACTTACCTCCCTGTTGCTCCCGCACCACCTACTTTGGGAGCACTGTCCCCCCAACTATCTAGGACACCAGTCCCCACTTCTCAGCCGGAGAAATGTAAGTCTTCTTCAGCACCTCTCGCTAGGAAGGGGTCCCTTCTGTCACTCCATTCCTAGGTTTCTGCTAGCAGGAAAAATGACTCCCGCCAGTGGCTGAAGTGCCCAAAAGTAGCTGGTTGTAGGGCTTCATGATCATCCTCAGTCCCGGAGACTGAATCAGTCAAGCCCTCCCAGCCAGAGAAACCCAAGGAGCAGCGAGAGAAATCCAAAAAGAAGACTCCCCTAGACCAAGAGACTTGCGGTGGCATCCACACCACCGCTACTTACAAGCTTTGCTTTTGAGGTTGAGGTGGAGATTCTGGCGTCTGCTGAGGACCTAGATCTCGTCAGACCCTCAGGCACCATGGATACAGACTGCTCAGGAAATAAATCGGTGGCAGAAGGTGACCCTAAGGCATAAACTGACTCATTGAATGTTCCATGCCTTCCCAGCCTTATGATCACGTCGTCATCTAGTGGAATTGCGACCGTTTTTTCCACAGCCTGGCTGAGCTATGGCAACTGTTAAGCTTTACACCCGCTTTCTGCATTGCCTTCCAGGAAACCTGGTTCCCGGCAATGCGGTCCCCTGCACTCCATGGCTATAAGGGATATTACAGGAACTGTAGCGACTAAAATTGAGTGTCAGGTGGAGTTTGCGTTTATGTCCTAAACTCAGTCTGTAGTGAAACTGTGCACCTTCAAACCCCTCTTAAAGCTGTGGCTGTCAGAATAAGGATGACGCAGGAAATAACTGTCTGCAATGTATATCTTCCTTCAGATGGTGCAGTACCCCTGAACGTATTAGCTGCACTGACTGATCAACTCCCTAAACCTTTCCTACTTTTGGGAGATTTTAATGCCCATAACCCCTTGTGGGGTGGCACCGTGCTTACTGGCCGAGGCAGAGATGTCGAAATTTTACTGTCTCAGTTTGACCTCTGCCTCTTAAATACTGGGGCTGCCACACATTTCAGTGTGGCTCACGTTAGTTACTCAGCCATTGATTTATGAATTTGCAGCCCAGGACTTCTCCCATCTATCCACTGCAGGAAACATGATGACCTGTGTGGTAGTGACCACTTCCCCATATTCCCGTCACTTCCCTGGCGTCAGGGCCACGGATGCCTGCCGAGATGGGCTTTAAAGATGGTGGACTGGGAAATGTTCACCTCAGTTGTCACTGTTGAATCTCCCCCTCATGGTAACATTGATGTGATGGTTGAGCAGGTGACTGCAACTATCATTTCTGCGGCAGAAACGCGATCCCTCACACTTTGGGGTGCCTGCAGCGAAAGGCACTCCCTTGGTGGTCACCAGAAGTCACTGAAGCAATTAAGGAGTGTCGGCGAGCTCTACAGTGGCATATGTGACACCCTTCCCTAGGGCACTTCATAGCATTTAAAAGGCTCCTTGCCCGGCATTTGCCATCTTATCAAACAATGGAAACAGGAGTGTGGGGAGAGAGATGTCTCGACCATTGGGTGCCATACGTCACCGTCCCATGCCTGGCCGAAGATCGAACATGTTTTCGGGTACCAGACCCCCAACAGGTGTTTCGTGTTAACATAAATTGCGTGTTATCTGCCAATGAAAACGCGACTGCTGAGCACTTTGCTGAGCACTATGCTTGAGCATCTGCGTCAGAGAACTAACCCCCCCCCCCCCCAGCCTTTTGCACTCTCAAACAGCAGCTGGAAGGGAAAGTCCTCTCATTCACTAAACGCCACAGTTAATCCTATAACGCCCCATTTACAGAGTGGGAGCTCCACAGTGCCATAGCACATTGCCCCGACACAGCTGCTGCGCTAGATCTGATCCACAGTCAGATGAGTAAACATCTCTCATCTGACTACAAGCAACATCTCCTCGTCATCTTCAACCTGATCTGGTGCGATGGCATCATTCCATCACAGTGGCGGAAGAGCATCATTATTCCGGTGCTCAAACCCAGTAAAAACCCACTTGATGTGGATAGCTATCGGCCCATCAGCCTCACCAACATTCTTTGTAAGCTGTTGGAATGTATGGTGTGTCAGTGGTTGGGTTGGGTCCTGGAGTCACATGGCCTACTGGCTCCATGTCAGGGTGGCTTCCGCCAGTGTCGCTCTAACGCTGATAATCTTGTGTCTCTCGAGTCTGCCATCCATATTTTTTGATGTACGAAAAGCGTATGACACAGTGACACAACCTGGCGACATCATATCCTTGCCACATTATACGAGCGAGGTCTCAGAGGCCTGCACCCGATTTTTATCCGAAATTTCCTGTCGCTTCATACTTCAGTGTCCAAGTAGGTGCCTCCCATAGTTGCATCCATATCCAGGAGACTGGAGTCCTGTGGGGCTCCGTATTGAGTGTCTCTCTTATTTTTAGTGGCCATTAACAGTCTAGCGGCAGCTGTAGGGCCATCCGCCTCGCCTTCTCTGTATACAGATGACTTCTGTATTTCTTGCTGCTCCTCCAGTACTGTTGTTGCTGAGCGACACCTAGAGGCAGCCATCCGCAAGGTGCAATCATGGGCTGTAGCCCATGGTTTCAAGTTTTTGTTGGCCGCAAAATCATGTGTTACGCACTTCTGTCAGTGTCGTACCGTTCAACCGGAACCAGAACATTATCTTACTGACAATTCACTCACTGTAGTGGAGGTATATTGATCCTTATGACTGGTTTCCAGTGCCTGATTGACTTGGCTACCTCACCTTCATCGGCTTAAATGGAAATACCGGCAGCATGTCATTGCCCTCTGCTGCTTGAGCAACACCAACTGGGGTGCAGATCGTTCTATGCTGCTGCAGCTCTACAGAGCCCTTGTTCAATCCTGCCTTGACTATGGGAGTGTGGTTTATGGTTCAGTAGCGCCCTCAGCGTAGCGTTTATTCGACCCAGTGCAGCACTGTGGCATTTATCTAGCGATGGGAGCTTTTAGAACAAGTCCGGTGACCAGTGTCCTGGTGGAGGCCAGAGTCCCTGCACATTACCATCTCCTTTTCCCACCCATGGCAGCCCGTCTCCTGCATCGGCGGCGCAGGTCAGGGCTAATTATTGCAGTTCGCGTGCGATCCCTTCTGTCTGAACTGGAGTCCTTGCCTTTACCACCTATACTTGAGGTCAATTCATGTACACCTCCATGGTGTACACCTAGGCCACTTCTTTGCCTGGACCTTTTACATGGTCATAAGCACTCAGTTAACCTTGTGACTATCTGCTGTCACTTCCTTTCATTTCTCAACATGTACTGCGGCCATGAAAAGGTTTACACTGATGGCTCAATGAATGATGATCACATCTGCTTCGCATATGTCCATGGAAGACATATTGAACAGCATTCCTTGCACGATGGCTGCACTGTTTTCACTGCCGAGCTGTATCCTGTGCCCTTGAGCACATCCATTGTTTCTTCTGTGTACTGATCTCTTCAGCAGCCTACAAGCTATCAACCAGTGCTGTCCTCACCATCCTTTGGTGGCGACAATCTAGGAGTGCATCTGTGCCCTGGAACAGTCCTCCCCCCTTTCCCCCCAACCATCAGGGACGTCCGTCCCCACTTCTGAGGCGGTCAAGCGTCCAACTTCTTCGACTCCTCTCACTTGGAAAGGGTCCCTTGGGTCAGTCCCTTGTGGGAAAGATGACACCCACCAATGGCTGAAGAGCCCAAAAGCAGATGGTCGTAGGACTTCACGCTCATCCTCAGTCCTTGAGACTGAATCAGTGAAGTCCTCCCCGCCAGGGAAACCCAAGGAACAGTGAGAGAAATCCAAAAAGAAGATCCACAAGACCAAGGGACTTGTTTTGCACCCACACCATCGCTACCTACAAGCTCTGCGTCTGTGGATTAGGTGGAGATGTTGGAGATTCTGGCATCCGCTGAGGTCCTAGATCCCGCCAGACCCTCGGACCCAATGGATATAGGCTGCTCAGGCAATAAGTTGGTGGCAGCAGGTGACCTGAGGTGTAAACTGCCTCATTGAATGCTCCATGCCTTCCCAGTCTCACGAGTCATCCTTCAGTGGAATTGCGGCCATTTTTTCCACAGCCTGGCTGAGCTACGGCAACTGTGAAGCTTTACACCTGCTTTCTTCATTGTCTTTCAGCAAACCTGGTTCCCAGCTATGCGAACCCCTGCCCTCCGCGGCTATAAGGGATTCTGCTTTCTTCAAACATGCAACACCAGTGGCTGACTATTTAACGAGCATGACCACCTCACCATATGTGGTCTGTAGGCATTCATGGATGATGGACACACTTATCCCACATGCCCATTCATACCAGATAAAACAGCACGCTTCTATTGGTGGCGAAGTTGCCTGTATGCATCTATCTGCCATTGTGATGTGTACATAAGTAATCTCGGACATGCCAGTCAGCTGCTACTCTCTCTTCTTTGGCACTCTCCGCATGCATCATGCCTCCTTCTCTGATGCCCCTTCTGTCGTTGAACAAGCAATGAGTGTGAATTCATATGGCACTTGTTTGTGTTACATTGTTTATCTTCTTCTTTTTCAAAAAGAGTGATGAAACTTACTTTCGGAACATCCTTCATAGCATTCTGCCATAACTGAGAGTTGCAGTATGGACAGAAATTCTGCTAGTAATGTAATTGTCACTTCTGCGTGTGGTAGCTGTATTCTCCATTTTATGTTGCATGTGGTACTGCTGCTGCCCAGTGTTAAATCCACTTCTGTGTACTTTTATTTTGTTCATCACAGTGATACGGATATTGGGCATAGATTTTTAGATGTATTGGAAATGAGTATTTTAAAAATGAATGAAGCCTGTGGACCCTATATTACAAACCATGAACAACAAGGCAGAGATTAGTTCATTGGCTGTCTTAAACCTAATGACTTGACTTGTAAATTTTCAAAAGGGAGTGGAATATGGAAGAATAAAATTTTGATGGAATAAATGATTGTCCAGATTAAAGGATGAGATATTGGTCTGCCATTGAAGGAAGCATTATGAACCAACCATAAATCTACATTCTGAAAATACCTCTTAATTTCTTCTATGTTCTCCACCAAGATGCGGAAGAGACACTGAGTGGATTTGAGAATATTGGTAGGGATGAATTGCCAGATTGAAGCTTTAAGTTAGTTGAATGCTGTAGATTAAACAGCATTTCCCTTTAAAGTCAATGATTAGGCTAAAGTTGCAATCAGAGTTATTGAGCAAAGGGCAAGAGAGCCTTTGAAGACAGAAGCATCATTTTGAACTTTTGCAGGATCTTGTTTTCTGGATAATCACTTATGTGATGGGGTAGATGAAGGCTGAAGAAATTACCCAGGCTTTGTTTCAGTGGGACTGTACAAATTATTGTTCAAAGTCTGCACTCTGATGGTTGACAAATCTCTCATATCCTGTCTTTATGAAGTAATGGTAAGGAAATTCATATTTAGACAAAAAGTTCGCTTAGTCTTATGAATCATAGCGTGCCAAAATATTGATAAAAGCAAGTTGATAAGACAGATGGAAAAGGTCTGGTACTTTTTGAGTACAGCTTGCATGTTACATGCTGGACTCAGTCATTTTGATTATGTATGTGATCTGATTTCCTTAAGTAGTATGTGGGAAGGACACATAGAATCAGTTTTAGAAAAGGCAAGTGCATGACTTTACTATGTTGAAAGAATTCTGAGAAGGTAGGAGAATGTGTACAAGACTCTTTGGCTAAAGTGTGGAATAGGGGCAATGCTAAATCGGGGCACTTCTCCTTTGTAGTACAAATGTTGGCAATTCAACAATTTCATATTGCTGTTGCAGTTATAATTCTAGGTAACCATTGTTAGCTGATAAAAGAGATGATACATTTCAGCATCATAATCAGAATCATTCAGTATTCTCCTATCGGTCCTCGAAAGGTAGCCTAAAGTTGTACTATTGTGGGGTCGGATTTTTAAAGTAATGACGATTATGATGACAAGCTGATTGTGGAGAAGAGACCACCTACAGTTGCTGAAATTTTATAGTAGTGATTCAGAAGTGACCACAAGTTATGTGTGTCTCACATTACTTTGCAATTCTGGCTCTGTATCATAGACCATAAAATAATTTTTATTATTGTAGGAAATATATTTTAAACGTTTGGTGTTACAAACACTATTTTAACACATTTTATATTCTGTTGGGATATTTGTACCAGGATCTGACAAAGTTGTATCTACTGATTCTTACGAAACACGTTGCCTGCTGCTGTCACTGGATATTAAATCACCTGTTGATGCATCATAATGAGTGCAGCCAACACTGATCTGCAAAACATATAAGTAATGGCATTACTCTTATCCTTGACTCTTGTATGATGTTATTTTTCATGAGGTTGGATTGAAAGAGGAGACTGAATAAATTCAGATATGTGCTGGTATATTAGTATCCAGCCAGTTCAGTTGGCATAAGGTCGTTATGGAAATGCAGAAGCATTTTAGATGGGAACCTCTGCAAGAATATTATTTCAGCATAAGCACTTTCTCAAACCATGACTCTGTAAGGATCTGCAGAGAGGCTTGAAGTTTATCTCAAAAGTTTGGTGACAAGTAATTTTATGCAGTTGTCTCTCCTGCTGCTAGTTAAATGCTGTGTATAAATACTACTTCTACCACTGGGATGCAGACTTGATACTTCCAAGTGACCACACTGTACAAGTGTGTGTTATTAACCTTGATCAATTGTGTATCTTACTGGAAGACTACAAGAACAAGAAAAGGAGATAGGCCACATGTGGAGTCATACAGCCAATCTTTCTGAACTCCAAGTGTGGTACAAGAAATTGGAGGATGGTTAACTGTATGTAGCATCTTCCACCTTTCACAACACTATAGCTTATTGAGTGCTTATGTAGGTTCTGATATGGTCTGGAAGAGGAAAACATCTGTTGAGATCAAATGAATTAGCACTGTGGTTGAGGCACAGGACAATAAAAATCCACTCACAACTTTTTGTTCTATGCAGTGCCATGAAAGTTGGTTGTCAAAGTAATGTAGAGAGTAAACGTGTTGGTGCGCTGTTTATTTAAGTGTGTACACATTTTTTGACGTCCTCTGTATTAATTAAAATTAAATCAGAATTAGAAAGATGAAGTTTCGCTATCATACAATCATTACAATACGCCCAAAACACAAAGCACTTAATTCACCTTATTTTGTGTAGAGCAAAAGAAACAGTAGTCAATACAGTGAGTGCTGACTTCTTGCAGCACAAATACCCAGAGTGGTGATACAGGGCAGTTTTTGTATGACATTTGTGCATCAAATGACAAGAATTAACACATTTTTTTTACAAACTGTGAAAAGATAGCCTTAATAGGCTTATAATTACTGTACTTACTAAGTATTTTTACATGCTCCCATTTAAAAGAGTAGTGAGAAATACATTTTTGGGGCATTGCAATGATTGTACTGACAAAGAAATTTTGAAATAGTTATAATCATGTTGAAGACTAGCATCAGTCTTCTTGTGCTTAAAACATGTTGATTGAATTAAAGCACATTGTATTCCTCAAAATTTTTGCACATTTTTTTTGTGTCTTCTGCATGTAGTATGTGCAATTTTGGTTTATAGGCTAATTTTAGTTGTTTTTCAATAAATGTTTTGGTAAGATAATGATGATAATATAAACTTGTTACCAAACTTCACACAGTATTTGAACGAAACCATGATGTTTTTGACAGCATTGAAATGATCAGGAGCAGGATAATGTCCCGAAGCAGCCTAGCCAGCTTAATTCTTGGTGTTCTGCCCAAGGAATTGGCTGCAGATTTGCAGGTATACTTTCATTTTATTTCTTCTAAGTATTTTGTTGAATATAGTAGTTTTAGTTATAACTTTTTTCCAGAAATACAAGCATTTGCTTAATTGGTGCCCCTGTGTTTTGAAAACATAGGTTATTTCTTCATTCCCCCCCCCACCCCCCACCCCCCACCCAGAGGGCACACAGCTCTTTTGTGAGTTTGTGTGGTGCAGATGGGACCCTGAGCTATTACGGCCCTTTCTTCCATCCCAGGCTGCAGCCCCCTCCCCCCCCCCCCTCCCCCTGCCCCCCCTCCCCCTGCCTCCTTCCCCTTTGCCCCTCTTACCCCTCTCTCGGTGTCCTTGCTTATGTCAGCCCAGCTAACCTCCCAGTTTCTGCTATCCTTTATGGTTTTGTTCCCCCTCCCCTCCCCTTTCCTTTTCACTGTTTTTGATCCCCCTATGAGATTTTACCTCCCTTTCTAAATTTTGTCTTCGTAGTGTGAGCAAACTGTGGAAGGACACTTTACTTGGTGTCTTTGATGTGTGGCCTTACTGCCTCTTCCAACTTTTACTCGACACCATTGTCATTTTAATGCTGTATAGCCAGCACGTTAGCCATTCCACATGGTGGAGTTGTTATGTAACCTTTTGTTGAGCCCTCTGACAACACAGGAGTCACTGATACCTGTGCTGCTACCTCCCCATATATGCCTAGGAGTGGTTACTTGTCATCTATCGTCATCAGAACTCGCAGCAATGATCGCCATGCCAGACAGTCTTTGCTGTGGTTGGGTGGCATCCGAGGGGAATGCCCCTTACTGGAATGGGTGATATCAGGGCGGATGCTTTGCTTATGAAATATATTAAGCTCCAAAAAACTGGCCGTTCTTTTATGGCCTTATCATTAGTTGTGAATTGACCCTTTAACGCTGCTGCTTATGATCCTGTGGCCTTCCCTTCCCTTTCCCTTCCCTTCCCTTCCCTTCCCTTCCCTTCCCTTCCCTGGCTACCCCCTGGGAGGAGGACCAGGCTCACCAGCTTGGAGTGAAACCCTTTCCTTGCTAAGTGGCTTGCAGCAGGACTGGTGGTCACACTTTCATCACCCAGAGTGAGGTGGCGCAGTGGTTAGCACACTGGACTCGCATTCGGAAGGATGACAGGTCAAACCTGCGTCCAGCCATCCTGATTTAGGTTTTCTGTGATATCCCTAAATAGCTTCAGGCAAATGCTAGGATGGTTCCTTTGAAAGGGCCCAGCAGACTTCCCTCCCCATCCTTCTCTAATCCGATGGGACCGATGACCTTGCTGTTCAGTCCTCTGCCTGAATCAATCAACCAACCAACCAACACTTTCACTGTCACCAAGCCATTATTTTTTATAGAAACTATCAAAGATAAATTTGGGCAAAGTGGATTCTCTGAATAAGATGTGGTTGGGGTCACTGTTGATTGGAACTTATTCTGCAGCCCAGTCTGCAGCCCTTCATGCCTGTGACCATCTTGGTGACATCCTGTTGTTCAATACTCCTCAGCCAGTCTTTGAATATGGTTGAGGGTGTCATATTTCATACGTACCTCATCATTCAAATTGGGCCACTCTGGAACAGTGGGGCAGTCATTTTGTTTAGTGTGTTCAGAAAGACCATAAAGACAATCACATTGATACTGGCACCTTTATTCTGGCATTTGACAAGGATAGTCTCCTGGAGAATGTCAAGATTATGGTTTACCAGTGTGACATGAAGCCGTATGTCCCGCCGCCTGTGAAGTGTTTTTGGTGTTTGTGTTTCAGACATATCTTCACGCTAAACAGCAGACCCTCTATGTGGTGAATGTGGACACCCACTCAATGGTGGTAGCTCATTCGTTCTGCTGCCCATGTGCATTAATTGTCACTACCCTCACTTGTTTATTGTACACTGAGGTTCGTCAGAAATATAGAAATATGGCCATCTTTACCCTGTTTGTATGACATCTAACTTTGCCTCTGTTATGACCTTCCGTGCACCTCTCTCCTCCTTATACCAGTCTGGGTCCTTGTTTCCTCTCGCTCTTCCTTGCAGTTTCCATGTCCTCCCCTTTGGGTGCCGTTCCCCCCATTTGGCCAGAGAAGTGTCCCCTCCTTTGGTGTCTGCTGGTGATGGGATCCTCCCTGGATACAGCCCCCCCACTCCCCCCCCCCCTCTCCGGCTTCTGCTGCACGTTGGCCACGGGACCCACATTCCATGCTCTCTTAGTTCCTGATCTCACTAAAGCCTGCTCTTCCTCCTCCAGGCCCTGTCCTCTTTGACATATGAAGAAGAAGAAGAAGGTCCTGAACAAGGCCTCTTTGGTACCCTCATAGGTACAGACCCACCCTTGCAACCTCTACCTCTACATTCATAATCCGCAAGCCACCGTTTGATGTGTGGTGAAGGGTACCCTGTATCAGTACCAGTTGTTTTCTTTCCTGTTCCACTTGCAAAGAGAGTGAGTGGAAAATGACTGTCTATATGCCTCCATATGAGACCTAATTTCTCGTATCTTATCTTTGCGGTCCTTACATGGAGTGTGTGACAACAGCAATGGAACCCGAGGCTGACCTCTTGTTTCTGGATGTCACACCTTCCTTGTTGGTGATGGATGGTGACCCTGCAGTGTGTCTGGCTTTGGCCTGAATGCATCCCATTTGGATCCTCATTCTGTCCTTATTCAATGGAATTGTAACAGTAACTTCGACCCCTTCTGGCATTGCAATCCCTTACTTCCTTTTACTCTGCAGCTTCTATCATTCTACAGGAATCTCATTTTTCTTATGCTCTCTCACCAATCCTTCGTGGTTTCCATGCTTTCTGTCAGAACTGAGTTGGCCTGTTGAGGGCTTCTGGTGGTGTTTGCACATTGGTCGTGTATGGGTGTTATTAGGATATGCATCTCCATCATACCATCCTAGTCTCCTTGGGCTTTGCGATTGTGATTTGCAGTCTGTATCCCACTTGACAGACCACCTACGCCCACTGCCCTAACAGTCCTCCTTCAGAAACTCTCCCCTGTCTTTGTCCTCCATGAAAGTTTAATGCCCATCTCCACTTGTGGGGCTGTGCTATTTCTTGGGCCTCTTCATAGACAAGTTTCTTGCGGACCACGACTTGAGCCTTCTTAATGCTGGTTCCTCTACCCATTTTAGTGCCACTTATGGCACTTTCTCTGCCATTGATCTTCTGCTCACTTCCACTCCCCTTCACCCCTCATTACACTGGTCACTGCACAATGATGTCTGTGATAGTGATCGATTCCCATTGATTCTCTCATTTGCTTTCCATTGTGCTGATTGGCCTCTGTATACCTCCCATGTCATGTTTACAGGCCAGGTTGTATTGATGAAGTGTGACAAGGAAAACACATCTGGCAGTGACAGTGGAGGCTGTAGGCAAGAGAGGCTTAATTTGGAAGGCGATAGCAAATTTATTTGATCTGGCTGTGGCTCACGTACCTGTCTCACAAGTAAGAGCACTGTGCCTTAAGCTATATCAGCACATCTTAGTTTTCCTTTTCCCTATTATTATTATGTTTATTATTATTATCTTCGTTCCTTTCTCAGACGTTATGTCTGGTTAAAAATGGAAAGTGATGCGAACCTTGATCAAGCGTGACTTCCTTTTAACTGTATGGTATATGTTACATTGCATTTAGGAACTTTCGGGTAATTGAACATGTATCAGTAATTACAGATTTCTGTAGTTATATATATACACGTTTGGATGTAGCTGTATTGCGTTGATGTACTGGTGGATATTGTGTGGTATGACTCCTGTAGCTGATAGTATAATTGGTATAATGTCAACTTTATCCTGATGCCACATGTCCGTGACTTCCTCAGCCAGTTGGATGCATTTTTCAATTTTTTCTCCTGTTTTCTTCTGTATATTTGTTGTATTGGGTATGGATATTTCGATTAGTTGCATTAATTTCTTCTTTTTATTGGTGAGTATGATGTCAGGTTTGTTATGTGGTATTGTTTTACCTGTTATAATGGTTCTGTTCCAGTATAATTTGTATTCATCATTCTCCAGTACATTTTGTGGTGCATACTTGTATGTGGGAACGTGTTGTTTTATTAGTGTATGTTGTATGGCAAGTTGTTGATGTATTATTTTTGCTACATTGTCATGTCTTGTGGTGTATTCTGCATTTGCTAGTATTGTACATCTGCTTGTGATGTGCTCTACTGTTTCTATTTGTTATTTGCAAAGTCTGCATTTATCTGTTGTGGTATTGGGATCTTTAATAATATGCTTGCTGTAATATCTGGTGTTTATTGTTTGATCCTGTATTGCAATCATGAATCCTTCCGTTCACTGTATATATTGCCTTTTCTTAGCCATGTGTTGGATGCGCGTTGATCGATGTGTGGCTGTGTTAGATTATACGGGTGCTTGCCATGTAGTGTTTTCTTTTTCCAATTTACTTTCTTCGTATCTGTTGATGTTATGTGATCTAAAGGGTTGTAGAAGTGGTTATGAACTTGCAATGGTGTAGCCGATGTATTTATATGGGTGATTGCTTTGTGTATTTTGCTAGTTTCTGCTCGTTCTATAAAGAATTTTCTTAAATTGTCTACCTATCCAAAATGTAGGTTTTTTTATGTCGATAAATCCCCTTCCTCCTTCCTTTCTGCTTAATGTGAATCTTTCTGTTGCTGAATGTATGTGATGTATTCCATATTTGTGGTATTGTGATTGTGTAAGTGTATTGAGTGCTTCTGGGTCTGTGTTACTCCATTTCACTACTCAAAATGAGTAGGTCAATATTGGTATAGCATAAGTATTTATAGCTTTTGTCTTGTTTCTTGCTGTCAATTCTGTTTTCAGTATTTTTGTTAGTCTTTGTCTATATTTTTCTTTTAGTTCTTCTTTAATATTTGTATTATCTATTCTTATTTTTTGCCTGTATCCTAGATATTTATAGGCATCTGTTTTTTCCATCGCTTCTATGCGGTTGCTGTGGTTATCCAATATGTAATCTTCTTGTTTAGTGTGTTTTCCCTTGACTATGCTATTTTTCTTACATTTGTCTGTTCCAAAAGCCATATTTATATCATTGCTGAATACTTCTGTTATCTTTAGTAATTAGCTGAGTTGTTGATTTGTTGCTGCCAGTAGTTTTAGATCACCCATGTATTGCAAATGTGTGATTTTGTGTTGGTATGTTCCAGTAATATTATATCCATAATTTGTATTATTTAGCATGTTGGATAGTGGGTTCAGGGCAAGGCAGAACCAGAAAGGACTTAATGAGTCTCCTTGGTATATTCCACACTTAATCTGTATTGGCTGTGATGTGATATTATTTGAATTTGTTTGGATATTAAGTGTGGTTTTCCAATTTTTCATTACTATGTTTAGGAACTGTATCAATTTAGGATCTACTTTGTATATTTCTAATATCTGTAGTAACCATGAGTTGGGTACACTATCAAAAGCTTTTTGGTAGTCAATGTATGCATAGTGTAGCAACCTTTGTTTAGTTTTAGCTTGATATGTCACCTCTGCATCTATTATCAGTTGCTCTTTACATCCTCGCGCTCCTTTGCAGCAGCCTTTTTGTTATTCATTTATAATTTTGTTCTGTGTTGTATGTGTCATTAATTTCTGTGTAATGACTGAAGTTAATATTTTGTATATTGTTGGTAGGCATGTTATGGGGCAATATTAGCTGGGTTTGCTGTGTCTGCTTGATCTTTAGGTTCAGATAAGTTATTCCATGTGTAAGTGTATCAGGGAATGTGTATGTGTCTGCAGTGTAACTGTTAAATAATTTAGTTAGGTGTGAATGTGTTGAGGTGAACTTCTTTAGCCAGAAATTTGTTATTTTATCTTTTCCCGGGGCTTTCCAATTGTGAGTAGAATTAATTGCTTGGGTGACTTCATGTTGCAAAATTATCACTTCAGGCATTTGTGGTATCATCTTGTATGTGTCTGTTTCTGCTTGTATCCACCGTGCATGCCTGTTATGCTGTACCGGGTTTGACCATATGTTGCTCCAGAAGTGTTCCATGTCTATTTTAATGTGTGTGTTATCTATTGTCTGGTAAAATTTCTTTTGGTTTGTGTTAAATGTTTTTTTTCCTTCCATTTTCTTTTTTTTTTTTTGTATATTGTAAGTCGTTTGGCCAATGATTGTAATTTCTGCTTCTTTTCATCTAATTGCTCTATCGCTTCTTGTGAGATTTTACCTAACCTTTTTTGTTTTTTTCTGACATTTCATTTCTTATAAATTGCGTTAGCGGTCCGATGTCTTTTCTCAGTTTTTCTATTCTGATCTGTAGCCTGTGTTGCCATGCTGGTTTTGTGGGTTTCTTCTGTGTGTTGGTTGGTTCTGATCTCTGCCTAGTTTGTATATTTAGTGTAGTGAGTGCTCCTATATAAACCAGTAGTTGTAACTCTTCCATAGTTGTATTTTCATTTATTTTGTTGTGTATGATTGTATTGATAGTTGTTATTGTTATTTCGACTTATGGGTTATTTGGGGGTCTATGTAAGAATGGTCTAATGTCTGTATTTGTGTCTTTGTATTCTATATATGTCAGCTGAAATTTTTCTTCTATATCTAACATGTGTGTCACTTCGTGTTCTATTTGTTCTTGTTCTTGTGGCTATCTTAAGATTTCGTTTTCCTCTGATTGTTTAATTGATGCGTGTTGTTCTTTGTTTGTTTGCTCTGGGATGTTTGAGTCCATTACTGTATTTTTTTCTTCTTCTTCTGATTGCACATTATTTTGTTCCAGTATTTGTAGTACTTGTTTGATGTTTTCTAGTTATGACTGGGGTATCCTGTTATTTTTGATTATTACACAGACCTGATCAGCTAGTCATTGTTCTGTTAAAAAATTTAATTCTGGGTATCTGGTAATAATTGTTGTTTATACTTGTGATCTGTATCCAGTTGTGTTGGTTCCTAAGTTTGTTGCTTGGTAGTAACAGAACATGAGGTGTCGGTTAACTTCATCTGACCATCTCCTCCTCTGTCTTTGTTTTCCTTCTAGAGTGGTTGCAGGAAGCATATCCTGCAAAACACCTCTGTTTGGATTTAAATCATTTTCCGTGTGGCTAGCAGTGTCGTAACCATTGTGGACGGGCATAGGGTTCAAGCGTCGTCCCTGACCATGACAGCGCTTGTCCAAGGCTTCATTAGTTCTGTCCTGAACCAACTAACCACACTTAAAGGGGGGGTTAGCCCTATTAGTGGTTTGTTCTTTTCGTCGCCTTTTACGACTGGCAGAACATACTGGAGGCCTATTCTTTTCCCAGGTCTCCACGGGTATTATTATTATTATCGTCATTATTATTACAGTTATGAACAAATGAGGTGCAAATACTTGGGAGTAAGTGAAAATATTAATGGACGATGCAAGTAGTTCAAAATTACGAGATAAAATGCGTGATGTGTACTAATCTTCAGTAAGTGAAATTCCTAGATCTGCTGCTAGAAACAGTGAAAGGACAGTCAGTAGGACTGGCTTTCAGAGCTGCTAAATGTTCTTACCTTAGGGAGGAAAGATGTATTGTTTGGTTAAGGTTGGAAAAGGGGGTGGGAAGGGGGTGGGAGGAGGAGGAGGAGGAGGAGGAGGAGGTGGTGGTGGTGGTGATCACCATGTAAACCTAGGTTAAGGTGCTGAAAAGAGAAGGTGAGTTAAATATGATGGAGAGAGCATCAGAGACACTGGCTGGTCTAAGTTTGGTAAACTCTGTGCCAGATGGATTTCAGAGATAAAAGAACAGACAAAGTTATAAGTAAAGTTGAAGAACATAGAAAGAAGTTCTCTGAAGGCAGACAGAAGATGGCTTCATGATGAAAATAGATGACAGATGGGGATATTCAATGATGTTTGTATTCTGTTTTCAGTGGTCTTTCCATGATAACCTTCTACAGACAATCCCTCTTTCCTCCCTGGAGATAAGTACTGCTGAGTCAGTGTGTCTCTTTTTGCAACTTGAACAATTTGTAATTCAGTTTTCTGTCTGATCCAGAATGTAGGTAGGGCATTCCAAAAATGTATTAGCTTCTATTTATTGAGTACTTATATCTTGAAAGTAGTTATATGGAAGTTCTGTAATTTCATTAGTAGTTCTACAAAGAAACCATATTATTTTCATAGAAAACAGCATTGATGTGCCATAAAAAGGTGGATTGAATGGAAAACAATGTATCTTGAAGTGGATTCTTTTTCTTCTCAGACACCTGAAGAGTGTTAGCAAGCTATAATTTTGCATACTAGCACTGGAACTATTCATTTATTTTTCTCTAATATGCATATTTCTTATAGGGGTCCGTTCCATTGCATCCAGTTGGCACGGCCGCTCTTGTTGTTCAAGTGGTTGGCACTAGCTGGAGACATTCTGCTAGTTTTACTCTTCTGCTTTATGGAATATGTCGTTTTAGGCTGGAGAAGCTTGTAATGGAAGTGCCATACCCTGTAGGTGTAGTTTCACAGCTGGACAAGTTGGTGGTTCATGATGGTAAGTTAGTTTGTGTATGTATGTGTATGTGTGTGTGTGTGAGAGAGAGAGAGAGAGAGAGAGAGAGAGAGAGAGAGAGAGAGAGAGAGATTGATTGTGCTGGAACTGTTATGTTCTTTTCTCTTTCCCTATGGTCTTTTTAAAAGTTTCCACTGCTAATCTGTCTTTGGATTGAGTCCTATGACTACCTATAGAGATTTGACACACATTTTAATCAAATAAAAGGCACAAGTGCAAGTATTGTACGGTAATTCAATGACAATAGTAATACCAGGAGGTAACACTGTCCTTCGCGCACACACCCCACCTCTCTATGGTCATTCTTGCCCAGGTAGGGAGAGAGAGAGAGAGAGAGAGAGAGAGAGAGAGAGAGAGAGAGAGAGAGAGGGCGATGGCAGTGGGGGGGGGGGGGAGAGGGGGGGGAGAATGACCAGACAGGAAAGGTAAGCCCTTGTAATATAAATAAAGGTCATTAAATAGGGGAAAAGATCCAGTATTGTTTGATTGTACAGGTAGTGATCAGCCACTGGAATCAGTCATAACTATTAAGTATTTTTAAATTCAGTCTGAAGCAGTTTAAAGTGGGATGGTAGATGTCAGGCTCATATTTACTGGAAATGCATCAAAGAGTTAAAAAAAAATATTTAACTAATTCTGCCATGATCTGCAACCATTATCAAGTTTGATTAATGGAAGAGAGAGAAACTTTAAAGAGTGCACTCTATTCTACTTCAAGGTTCACATAGAGAGATTAGGACTTACAGAGAAGTGTTGTCAACAATATTTCTTCCCCTGTACTATGACGAATGGGATAGGAATGTGGTAGTAAATATACTTATTTACTATGTAATGTCTGCCACACACCATACAGTGGCATATCTAGTACAAGTGTAGATTTAATGTATAATCTTGCAGACATATCTAAGACACCAGGTATGGACCTAATATACCTACTGTCTCTGTTAATGATGGTACGAACATAGGGAATAGGTTTACAGGTACAAGAGTAGCTTGAAGATTTTTTAAATAATAGACCCCATTGTGTTGGCCTCGACAAAGAGTGTCCATCAGAGACAAGGAGATTTTCAGGAATGTCCCAGGGAACTTGATAAGACCGCTGTTGTTTTCTATGTATAAATGGTGTGGTGGCCAGGGTAGGCAGCAATTTCCAGTTGTTTGCTGATGGTGCTGTGGTGTAAATGAAGGTGTCGAAGATGAGTGACTGTCCAATGATACATGATGACTTAGACAAAATTTCTTCTAATTTGTGTGATGAATGGCAGCTAGCTCCAAATGTTGAAAAATATAAGTTAATGTGGATGAATAGGAAAAACAAACAAGTAATGTTCAGATACAGCTTTAGTATTGTCCTGCTTGACACAGTCATGTCATTTAAATCTCAGAGTGTAAAGTTCCAAAGCAATATGAAATAGAATGAGCAATCGAGGATTGTGGTAGGGAAGGTGAATTGTCGACTTTGTTTTATTGGGAGAAGTTCAGGAAGGTGTAGATCATCTGTGAAGGAAACCGTGTATAGGATGCTAGTGTAACCTGTTCTTGACTACTGCTCGAGAATTTGGGATCTGCCCTAGGTTGGATTATAGGAAGACATTGAAGCAATTCAGAGATGGGCTGCTGGATTTGCTACCAGTAGTGGTAAACAACACAGACGTGTTACAGAAATGCTTCGGGGATTTAAATTGGAATCTCTGGAGGGAAGGCAGCATTCTTTTTGAGGAACACTATTGAGAAAATTTAGAGAATTGGCATTTGATGGTAACTGCAGAACGATCCCATTGCCGCCAACATACATTCGACTTAAGGACCACGAAGGTAAGATACTAGAAGTTTGGGCTCATTCAGAGGCATATAGATAGTCATTTTTTCCTCACACTATCTGCAAGTGGAACAGGAAAGAAAATGACTAGTAGTGGTACAGAGTACTCTCGGTCACAAACCATATGATGGCTTGTGGAGTATGTATGTACATACATAGATACAAAGTGGTCGCAGTCTGTAGATTGATATGATACTTGTTTCATTAACAGCGCAACTTTCCAAAACCTAAAGCTGTCATTGGAGGAATGGTTGTGGGTAAACAGTCACTTAGCATTCACTATGTAATTACATTTTACTGTCAACTTGATAGTCGGAGAAAGCATTTAGTTGGCACATATCCTAATGCCCTGTTGATAGTGACAGTTTGGGCAGGGGTCGACAGTGATGAATGAATTGACTTCCAGTACAGCCACAATTGACTTAACAGTCTTTAAGACATCAGAGCTATGTGGATGATATGCACTTACATTGTATTGTTAATCCTATTGGGTAGGCTACTTGTTACGCATGATTGCTTCAACCTCATTGCTGCTGTCCTCTCATAGGGCTAATTTCGTTCTTGGCACCTCTATTATACAGTGCTATGCCCTTTTCTTATGTAATATGGGTGTGCTGCTGGTTATTATTTCTTTTTCAGATGTGACTGTGCTTGTCCCCACATGGCTTAGAGGGTGATTTCATACAAAGAAAACACACCATTTGATTACTGCAGTCAATACACTTTGTGAACTTGAACTCTAAAACATGTCTGTGATTCCCTTGGAAGTCATATCACTTTCTGCATTACAATTGCTTCTTCTAGAAGAATGCTAAAAACTCACAGAAGAAAGCTTTACCATAATGAACTGAACTGTACAACACATAAGAGTACTGTTGTCCCACTCAATTTTAGGGAACAGTAGCTATGGTTGCTTGGTGTGTTTGTGAACTGTTGCTGTCACATCTGAAACTATTTACATTAGAATTGCAGATCACTTATTATAGTATATTCATGTATGTTATACTGTATTTGAAATTATTCTACTGTGCAATGCACCAGTATAGATTAAAATTTTATCTTTGTGTATTGTGCAATGCCTCACCTGGTCTTGTAATTATTATGGTCAGAGTAACTGTTACATGAAACTCAAAACATTACAGGGACTGCAAGTAGAAGAAACAAATGTAACAATAACAATTTTGCAAATTGAATAGATGGGTTACACATTTGTCAACATCATTTCAGGAATCTTGTGAAAATTGCAACACTAAGGAGGAGGATGTAAGATCGAAATAAAATTTATTCTATAGATTAGGGACATGACATTATGCTAAAGATTAAATTTACAGAACTGTACATACATTCTGACTGAGCTTGCAATATGGCGTGAAGCCATCACATGATGCAGTCAGAGCCTCTGGACACCGTGGGATGGGATCAAAGAATGTCTGGTGTGCTGCTGAAGAACACACTGGTTTGTGCTTTCTAGAGGACCAAAACAAAGAAGTTTGCTGACTGACCATGTCTCAAGCGTGTTTGATGGGCAACATGTCAGGCTAATCTGCAGGCCAGGAAAGTAGTAATACCAATTGTTCTTCGAAGAAGGCGCGTGCACTCCTTGCTGCAAGCTGCCTTCATTGTCCTACTGAAATATGACACATGGAGCTGCTTGCAATAGGGACAAGTGCCTTTGGCTCTAAGACCTCGTGATGTAGCTGTTGCTGTTCAGATTTCCTTCGATATGTAGGAGGTGAGCTCACTTGATATAGCCAGTGGCTCTATCATCACTATCACATTTGATGTTTGACGTCTGTGCTGCTCAGCGGTACAGTCTGCCCAGTTGCTATCAATGCAATGCAATCACACACACACCTGGCTATCACTATAGGACAACTTGAAGCAGCACTCATCTGAAAACACAACATTTTGTCACTTAGCATTGATGCCATGCAAGTGTCCGTTGCCATCTGAAGGGTTAGTGGATTCTGGACTGTGGAAGCTGCCACAATGGCATTTGTGCCAGCAGACAGCATTGAACTATCCACATAGATGTGTGCACTCCCACTGCAGTGTGTGTGTGTGTGTGTGTGTGTGTGTGTGTGTGTGTCAAACCAGCACTGTGAACAAAGCTACTCTGTCGATTACAATCGTAAAGACAAGATGGCAGTTATTCCGTACTCTGATCACATGGTGTGGTCCAGTACCCACTTGTTGCTATGTACTACCCTCTGCTATCCATTGGTTCCACGTATGCATCACTGTCATAACAGCATGTCCTGTAAGAGCCACAGTGTAATTATATGGTAAACCTGTTTCCTTAAGACCACTTATCCTGTCCTGATCAAGCTGATGTTGTGCTCTTTAACATTGAGGCATACTGATACTTGTTTGTAAGTTTCCACTTCGTTTGATTGCGCTGTACCAACTGATTATGGTGTAACTCTGAAACTGTGACCTGTGCAGTCGCACAAAAGAGGGCACTGCTGAATCTGCATGTGCTCTCTCTTCTCTCTCTCTCTCTCTCTCTAATCTTAATCACTTGTTACGTTTCCACTTTTCTACAAATCTTCTGATTTTGGAGTGGTTCAGACCAATCATTGTGGGAGTTACAGTTTTCAATTCATGACATTAAAAAAAAAAAAGCGTGATATGATTGATGCCTTTAGTATTATGTTTGTTAGTTCACACCAAAATAAATTGTTCTATAAGCTGAACATGTGTAACACACCTGGATTAAATGAAACTGCAGGGCTTTCAGTAATGACTGGTATGGTATCGAGGAGACCAAAATATTGGCTGTAAAATTAAGGATACCTCTGGAGAATTCACAAAACACTACAAAATTTAAGTGATTCCTATTGCAGATTTATTTACAAAACTTGCTGCAAGCTGTGTCTAATTTACAGTTGTTCATTACTGTGTGATGACTTTACAATGTGCAAGAAGTGCACAAATGTATTTAAATGCATTAACAACAGCAATAAGTGAAATGTGCATTGATATTTATCACCAGCTTACAATATTAATAGCACCTGGTAGTTAAACTTATTAGCCATTTCTGTTGTCAGAGGCAGTATAAGCATGCTGCCTCCAGGGATTTTTCTTGTCCAAATTTGGTATTGCATGATTGGCACCTATACTTCCTCAAATTATACTCTAAAATTATGTTTTTAAGAGTTACAGCACTCAACTACAAGACTGTTTAAGCAGATTAGCTACTTTCTGCATTTATATCCCAAGGCCCTACTCTGGACCTCTTGTGCACACAGTCGTAACAAACTTAAGTTTATGTATTGTTTAAATCACATTATTTCTTTTTCATGAAGTTTATGGCTTTTCTCTGAGTTATTTATGTGCATGGTACTGTCCATCTGGCTGTTTTTGTATCAGAACTAGTCATATTACCAACTACTGCAGAAGAAGAAAATAATATAATACTTTATAGATGAATGGGAAGTGTGGGCTTTTACTTGCAAACTTCTCACACACTCATTCAAAATTGTAGTTTTCATTTATCACTGTAACATTTTTAAAGTAATTCAATTCTTCCAAATATACTGAAACACCATCATTTGAAGGTCTCCTATTATGTCCGTGTATTGCAAGTGGTGGTATCTGTATACTGAACTTTAGGTGATTATGCTTCCCTTTCTCTGTTTTTTGCCCTCGTCAAGATGATGATGACAGCCCAGAGGTAAATGCCATGCTGGAAAATCTTCGTGAGCTGGCAACAAAACTAACAGACTTCCTTAATGTTCCACCAGAAGTAGCTGCACAGTTGAAGGTAACTTCAGAATTTATGTTTCTCATTTGTTGGTAAGGTATTGTAACAGAAACCTTATATTTGTGGTTTATTTTCTTTGTGTGAGTTAAGATAGTGTTCCTCACAACTTTATTTTCTAATTACGACATATTTCTTCAGGATAAATTGTCCTCCTTGCCAAGCCACACACTGGTTGATTTATGCGCATCAGTTGTTGATGCTTCTTTCCCAGAGAAACTAAAAGTTTTAGATGCTGTGAACTTAGCTGATCGTTTGAAGATTACTTTACCACTGCTAATTAGACATACTAAAGGTAAGTACAGGCTTCATCTGGGTAAATGATATTGTTATGTTTATTTAAATCAGTTACTGCTTTGCATCATTAGATCCACCATGTTCCTACATTTACTAATAAATTGCACCTGTAGATGTTCTGCAAGAAATAGGTACAATATCTTCTTGATGGAGATGGGAAAATATGTGTGCACAACATAGGGCCATGATTTTAATTAAAAAAAGGATGATGTGGAACAAAAAATACAGAATTTAGTAAATGTGTATACTTATTACCTTTACTCTTAAATTATTTGCATTCTACTAGAACTTTCTGTAACCATAAATTTATGCAGATGTGAGAAAGAAGTTGCTGGTTAATTTAGAAAGAAAATATGTGTGTGGTACATACTTTGTTCACATCGTCATCGTATTCATTTTAGTCTCTTTTTGTTTACAGTAATTATTTAGTAGCTCTTTTTGCTTGTCATTTAACTTATTATAGAATATTCTGTGTTAAAAGAAAACTGTTATGAATTTTTGATTTAATACAAAATTTTTTTTGAATAAAAAAAAATTGTCACAAATTCTGTACTTCTGTTGATGGAAACAATTATTTCTCTAGAACTGGAGCTGACACGAAGTCCTCGCACTAAAACCAGTATACTTCCAATTAATAATGGAAATACTCGGCGTGGGATGAGGGTAGTTATCCCAAGAGGAAGAGCTGGGATGAACGGAATCAGCAGAAATGATATTGATAATGATGATGAAGACGAGATACAAGAACTGTATAGGAAATTAGAGTAAGTAATGGTTTTTGCCTGTAAACTGCTTGTATACTGTTGTTTGTTGGCCAGGTGAGGTGACATGGTGGTAAGACATCGGATCCATATTTGTGAGGATGGTGCTTCGAACAGTTGTCCAGCCATTGTCATTTAGATTGTCCATGATTTTATCTAAATTGCATAAGACAAACAGTTCCTTTGAAAGGACATGATCAGTTTTCTTACTCTTCCTACCCCAATCTGAGCCTGTGCTCCATCTCCAATGACTTCAAACACTGTGCATGCATCCATTACATGGACATTGAACCCCAATCTCTGTTGAACAATATTGCACAGGAGGTGAAATATAGGAGAATATACATTCCCTTGGGCAGCTGCAATAAGAAAAATTGATAGTATGGTGCAAACATCAGACATTCTTTCTTGAAAATCTAGTCTTTTGACCTGTCAGTGGGCTTTATAATGGTATTTATATTCCAGTCAGATGAAATGCTATTACTTCATATAACAGTTCAGAGTGTGGTCAATGACTCATTTTCTGTGCCTATCGTATGGTGTACGCACAGCAACAGCACAAATTGTGGGTTTTAATTTGTAGTTATATTGAAGAAAGGCAAGTGCTCACCTGTAGCTGATTGATGCATTGTCCCCAGAAACTTTATGTATCATCCACAGAAACTCACAACAGCACATAGATATTACAAGGTTTTAAGTTGTTGCACTTTCCATGGTTAAACAGTGTCACATATACAATGTTGCAGACAACCAAATGCATACATCTAGAGCCTTGGCTGCAGTAGTGGGAGGGGAAGAAAAAGTGTGTCGTAGCTAGGAGAGAGTATGATATACGGGCAACTAGATTGTGAGTATGTGACAGGACACATGACAATGGAAGATACACATGGCACTCAGTGAAAGTAGTCTAGATGGTATGACTTGACCCATCATGTTGTTTTCTACGGCCTTCAATGAACCATTCTGCACACACCAGTTACACTGCTGAAGCATTTCATGCCACACTAGCAGCACTTTTATGGATGGAGGCATCACATTCCCTCATGCCAATAATATGCCTCCTTTCAAACTCACTGATTTGATTTGATGGTATGGTTCATGCACTTGTCTGCATGGTATCCTGCATGTCTGCTCAGGTCACACTGATCCAATTATCTTTGGTTTATAGTGACAACAAGAGCCACAGGCTCTTTAAAAATTGTCTTGAACTGTTCGAAGTATGTATGAAAGAACCACTTTTTTTTTTAAACTAGAGGAGTACGTGGATTGTTTACTTTTACAGGGATCCATATGTTTATGGTGAGCTAATATTTATTTTATTTTTTTGTCAGTTCTGTGGATGTACTTGTTATTCGGTGAAGGCTAACTCATAGCAGAAATTGAATTACAGAATGTTCACGATTTGATCTGTTTTCCTGTCAACATTGTTACTGCTCAAGAAAACATATGCGCTGCTGCCATGGCTAGCATATTTTGTGTCTATTTGTCCAGAAACCTCTGTTTCAATATGGTTTTGCTCACAGGAAGTCACTGCATACATTGTGTGTATAAAGGTGCTAAAAGTGAACCTGTGTTCTCACTGTAATTCAGTAGAGCACACACTGTGTCCAGTCATGAATGGGATAATTTTAATTGTGTAAATTTTTGAGTCTGCCAAGATGCCTTAAACGATCATTTGAAGCACAAACTGTGTGTGCATTGTCACTTTATGACAAGAAGGAGTGTTAGCAGGGGAAACTGCCTTCTGAATCAGCATATAATAGAGTGATATTGTTTGAGCTTTCAGATGCTATCTTAAGGTGCTACAGTATTAACTAACTAACCTGTAGTGTTTGTCTGCAGTTGATACTACCATCGCCAGCTGATGACAGCTACCTGTGGCTCATATCTAACCCAAGCAGAATGCAAATAGAACTGCCACACTTTTTTCCCCAACTGGCAGGATTTTATCAATTCAGACAGTATGCAATGATTTCCATATAATTAGTTTGGCTTCTAGAGATGCAGTTGGTCAGTATTGTAGTATGTAAACAAGGTGGACAAGGGAACACTTGTAGAATTAATAGCATCAGGATTTCTGTGCTGATGAATGCAGGATTTGTCTGATGCCTGACAATCATCATTAAAGTGTGTCGCGGTAGCCAGGTATCTGTATGCACCTCAGCCACACAGTTCCACAGGTTCTGCAAGGAGGTGGTATAACTTATGTTTTATACTAGTACCATGCATCATTGTTGGATGCCTCTTATCTGTGTCATAGGTAAATTGAAGGTTGTGCTGTATTAGGAGAGGACTCGTCAACCTATTGCTTAGCTCTACAGTCAACTTTTCAACAATGGTTTCATATTTCAAGATGATAAAAATGCATGAACATGCCATGCCCACTTGGAGAACACCTCCCTCTAGGAGACAGTAACAAAATGAATGGAGTGGTCTATGATCACTGCTGAGATGGACTCATCTGAGGAAGGTTCGGAGAAATTGAAACTTGCAGTGTGTCAATGAAGTAAGCCTTCTAAAGTGGATGATTTCAGGAGGGCCACCATTGAAGGTTTGGACAGGCTTGATCCTTCAGCAGTAATGTCTTGCCGACTTTGAGACAGCATGCTGTGACATTACAGTCTGGTTCTGAAGAATTTTGCTTGTTAACTAGACAGTGCTCAGATGATAACTTCCCTCTGAGCATATGCCACATTAATCTTCCTGATTTGAAATTGAGTGTAAATCTGGAATGAATTATTTGATGTTACAGGAACTTTTAGTCATAATTTTGAATCATAATTGATTTCTATACATTGCTTGTGCAATATGTGACAGCCCCTCCTCCCCCCCCCCCCCCCCACCTTTTCAGAGAATATATTTCTATTGCATACTGTAAATATACACTCCTGGAAATTGAAATAAGAACACCGTGAATTCATTGTCCCAGGAAGGGGAAACTTTATTGACACATTCCTGGGATCAGATACATCACATGATCACACTGACAGAACCACAGGCACATAGACACAGGCAACAGAGCATGCACAATGTCGGCACTAGTACAGTGTATATCCACCTTTCGCAGCAATGCAGGCTGCTATTCTCCCATGGAGACGATCGTAGAGATGCTGGATGTAGTCCTGTGGAACGGCTTGCCATGCCATTTCCACCTGGCGCCTCAGTTGGACCAGCGTTCGTGCTGGACGTGCAGACCGCGTGAGACGACGCTTCATCCAGTCCCAAACATGCTCAATGGGGGACAGATCCGGAGATCTTGCTGGCCAGGGTAGTTGACTTACACCTTCTAGAGCACGTTGGGTGGCACGGGATACATGCGGACGTGCATTGTCCTGTTGGAACAGCAAGTTCCCTTGCCGGTCTAGGAATGGTAGAACGATGGGTTCGATGACGGTTTGGATGTACCGTGCACTATTCAGTGTCCCCTCGACGATCACCAGTGGTGTACGGCCAGTGTAGGAGATCGCTCCCCACACCATGATGCCGGGTGTTGGCCCTGTGTGCCTCGGTCGTATGCAGTCCTGATTGTGGCGCTCACCTGCACGGCGCCAAACACACATACGACCATCATTGGCACCAAGGCAGAAGCGACTCTCATCGCTGAAGACGACACGTCTCCATTCGTCCCTCCATTCACGCCTGTCGCGACACCACTGGAGGCGGGCTGCACGATGTTGGGGCGTGAGCGGAAGACGGACTAACGGTGTGCGGGACCGTAGCCCAGCTTCATGGAGACGGTTGCGAATGGTCCTCGCCGATACCCCAGGAGCAACAGTGTCCCTAATTTGCTGGGAAGTGGCGGTGCAGTCCCCTACGGCACTGCGTAGGATCCTACGGGTTGGCGTGCATCCGTGCGTCGCTGCGGTCCGGTCCCAGGTCGACGGGCACGTGCACCTTCCGCCGACCACTGGCGACAACATCGATGTACTGTGGAGACCTCACGCCCCACGTGTTGAGCAATTCGGCGGTACGTCCACCCGTCCTCCCGCATGCCCACTATACGCCCTCGCTCAAAGTCCGTCAACTGCACATAAGGTTCACGTCCACGCTGTCGTGGCATGCTACCAGTGTTGAAGACTGCGATGGAGCTCCGTATGCCACGGCAAACTGGCTGACACTGACGGCGGCGGTGCACAAATGCTGCGCAGCTAGCACCATTCGCGGTTCCTGGTGTGTCCGCTGTGCTGTGCGTGTGATCATTGCTTGTACAGCCCTCTCGCAGTGTCCGGAGCAAGTATGGTGGGTCTGACACACCGGTGTCAATGTGTTCTTTTTTCCATTTCCAGGAGTGTATTAATTGTGCTTCTCAAGTAAGTGATAAATAATTAATATTTTTCATCAAATAAGTAATGGGAATGTGGTTGACAGTGTTGTCACCCGGATATGTTCCCAAATGTTACTTGAACATTGTATGTGCTGGGAGAAACTTGGATCTTATTTTTCTTTTTTCAATACTTTAGTTACATGGATAAATCATTCAATGTGAAATTTCTGCATCTCTTTAAAATGTATTACTATTGCAGACAAATAGCTCTCCATACAGTTTATTCTATTGTCATATCAGATTCAGATGTACATTTCCAATATAGCATGCAATTTCAAAGTGTGTGTACTTCATGAAGGTTCAAATGTGAGTGAACATTAAAACATGACATGGTACATTACAGATATAAACTCTTTCATTTCTTTTCCTTTTTTACATTGAAATATCATCATTTACAGTAGAGTCAGAGATTGGCAACAGTGAATGCCGAGATCTTCTTGCAATCATAGGCTGTTGTGTAAGCTGTGTCGGGGGCTGGCTCAGCACGTTTGGCTGCTACAATGAACATTCTGCTACTGGCATGTTGCATTGCTTGTACTATTGACATGAAACAGAAAAAGAAAGAACATTTAAATTTCCATAAAATCTTTAACGTATATTTAATTAATATAACCTCATCTGACCTCGATTCACTTAGGCAGGAAGTACAGCACTATATGAAAGTTTTAATACCTTGTCACAAAGGACAATCTACAGATGTTACAGTTCACAGGGCGGAACAACATGGTACTAAAAGGTTACGTAGCAGAGCATTTTGGTTTCACAGAGCTGCATTTTTGAACAGAGTGCCTTTAATAAGTTCTTTGTTTGTTTTTTGAGCCTCATTATTTCAGTCTCCACTTCACCTGAATCTAAACTATCACAAAATTACAAATGGCGAAAAGGTGTCTGAACAGTTTACATGTTACCATCCAATACTCTGAAGCAGCTGATAAATGTTATTACATTATTTCTGTCAGTTACAAATCATTTAGAAACAAAATTAGAAATTATATTTAAATATCAGGGATACTGTGCACACTGATGCTGACTTGCTATTAATAGCTGAACATTTTGTTATAGTTACTTAGGTAAGTGTGCTGTCTATGTTTTCCAGTTATAATGCCTTAGAATACTCAGTAGATTTTGAAATGTGATGGGTTTCTATGCAAAGTCTGTATTACGAGGGGTATTCAGTAAATAATGCAACACTTTTTTTTTCTTGGTCAATTTCAGATGAAGATTGTGGAATTTGTTGTGGTACATCATGAAATATTCCCGCTTCCGCCCCTACAGTTTCATGAAGTTCTGATCGGTGGCGACACTATACGTAGCCTTCAAAATGGTATCTGCAATGGAGGTGCATTCTAAGCAGGGAACTGTCATCGAGTGTCTTTTGGCAAAAAACCAAAGCATTGCAGATCTTGATAGATGCTTGCAGAGAGTCAGGAGAGACAAGATAGTGAGCAAAAGCATGGTGAGTCATTGGACAGGGCACCTGTCATCATCGCAACAAGGTCGTGCAAACCTGTCTGATCTGCATGCTGGCATGACGCGCACAGCTGTGACTCCTGCAATGTTGGAACACTCTGACACTCATGTGAGGTGACCTAGGGATCACAGTCGAACATCTCGCTGCTCTCTCTTGGTGGTGCTGACACAAACGTCTACCAAATGGCATACTCCAAAATGTGTGCCTGCTGGGTTCCTCACCACCCAACTGAAGACCATAAGGAGCAATGAAGGTCCTTTCTGCAAGATTGCTTGTGTGTTGTAAGGCTGATTGTGACAAATTTATCGTCACAGGCAATGAAACATGGATTCATCACTTTGAATTTGAAACAAAATGGTAATGAATGGAATGGTGTCACACCACCTCTCCTCTGAAGAAAAGGTTCAAAGCCACACCCTCAGCCAGTAGAGTCATGGTGATGGTCTTCTGGGACTCTGAATGGGTTATTCTGTTTGATGGCCTCCCTCGTCGTGCAACAGTCAACTTGGAAGTGTATTGTGCGACCCTCAGGAAATTGAAGAAATTACTGCAGCCTGCTCATTAACACAAAAATGTAAATAGACTTGTCATTCTCCATGACAAAAACAAGGCCTTGCACAAGTCTGCACACCTAAGAGCAGCTCACAAAAGTTCATTACACTGTTCTTCCTCATCCACCCTATGCACCTTCCATCTGGCCCAGTGAAGGATGCACTCTACGCAAAGCAGTACGGGGGCAATATGGAGGTTATTGATGTAGCAGCAAGATATTTGCTCCATTGGGACCAGTAGAGTGGGCATCATGCATACATACAGACCCAACCAGTAAGTTGGCGTAAGGCTGTTGCATTGAACAGAAATTATGCTGAAAAATAGAGTTTTGTAGCCATAAGAGTAGGGAATAATATGGTATATTGCAATTCTGGAAAAACCAACTACTTTCAGAAAAACACGTGTTGCGCTACTTATTGAATGCCTCTCGTAAAACAGCCAGATAGTAAAATTTTGTACGATTTCAGTTGCCGTAGATATGTTCAGGTTACTGTTTGATGATTTATAAGTGCAGATGATTATTATGACTCGCAATATTCGAATTCTTCATTTGTTTATGTAATCTGGTAAAATTATGGCCTTCAGACCCTCTCTTTCATCTGGCCATTTCAATCTCTTGATTCACCTGTGGCATTACACTGTTTCATTAAACTGTGTCATGTGAGAATTGAGCAACCTCCTGCCCTGTTATTAACTCTGTAGAAAATTTTCTAGTACACAGTATACTTATGTGTGTACAGTGGGAATTTCATTGCCTCTCAGCTACTCTGATTAAGATGACAGTTTCTGAATAGTTATTAGCAACAATCTACAATCTCAGAATCTCATTGCTCATGCATTGTGTATGGTGAAAATAAAGGTTTTTATTTGTTTTGTGGAAGCAGTTGATCCCTATCATCTTTGTGTTATCTGAATTCCAACAAAAATTGATCAACCTAAAATTGGTGTTGCATTGTTTGACTGCAGGTACCAGTTTATGACATCTTAACATTTGAAAACTTGTTACTATGTGCTGAATTTTTGTGTATTTCTTTGATGAGTAGTTGTTAACAAAGACTATATTTTGTACCATGAATTGTGATTCCTCCTCTTCCTCCTCCTTTTCCTCTTTGTCTTTTTCTACCAAATACAAATTTGATTTTCTTCAGATTAAATGCCAGGTCTGACGAACACCAAAGGTAATATTTAGTGCTAACATCCAACCTTTCTTTTATGTGGTATTATATAGTGTTATGTACAGGGTGAACCAGAACTCCACTGACAGACAAGCAGTGGTTGTTAATGGAAACTTTCTGAGTATTCTGGTATTAGCGACCCACAGTCTCTGGCGGCAGATTACAGAGTAATAATGTAATTATGATTTATTCAGCTTATTGCCACCATCAACCTTGTTTCTGAGAAAACACCTTAACAACAACGAGGAAACTTGTAACATGCAATAGCCAAAACACACAACACAAAGTAATGCAAAAACCCTCAGATGCAAACGTATTGTGACATCGCTGCCATTGGTGTGCTAACAGCTCAGCATAATCCCATCGTATCACTCTTCCGTTGCATTCATTGAACTTGTATACACGAGGTGCCTGTATGGCATAGTACTCCTGTGTATCACTGATAAAGCACCACTGACACCGGCAGAAAACAAAACACTAGACAGAATCAAGCAGTAGTGAATGCAAACTTGAGAGTGATGTGCTGAAGAAGGAATCACTGAGTCAAAAGCAGGTACCCCGAGGAATGGAAAAAAAGGCACAATGTGCAACTGTAAACATTTATACTGCCATGCACTATTTTCAGTGCAGTACCGATGCAAAGCTAATTAGGGCGAGAAACCAAATGAAATACAGTAACTCTGTAATTAACTGCTGGAGACTGTGAGTCTCTTACACCAAAATACTCAGGAGGTATGCCTGAACTGCTTCAGAAACTTTATTGGTGGAGTACTGCTTCACCTTGTACAATAGGATGAAATCATGATACTTAGGCTGTACAATCAGATGTTGAAATGCATGATGTATTTAAAATAAAACACTTGTGGGACAAAAAATTGGAAAAAATACCCTGTCAATTTTTTGTGAAACGATTTGTCAAAAATAAGGAATAAAATAGATTAAATAAACATATGATGTGCCTCTGAATGATGCTTGAAATTGTCATTTGATTATGCTTTAAACTGTGTACAGTAGTGGAGACACTTATACATTAGTGACAGAGGAAGACCACTGAGTGAAATTCCATCAGACAAGTATTCTCTATTGGTGGAGTTGTAAATGAAGGCAGTCGATTTTGGGCTCCTTCTGTGCACCTGATGTCACACATTCTCAGAGAACCAACAAGCATTTAGTATGGATCTGAGCACTCTGCTGTGAATGTTGTAGTCACTGAGAGCACTAAACATGATCATAGCGAGTTACTTGCTGAATTTTTCTTCCAGTTATGAGTTGTCATGGCTGGAATGGTGGTAAGCAACAAATTGTACAAAAGCAAGTGAGAAAGAGAATTTGCAGTACACACATTTTTGTCATGTGCAAAGCATCTTTATGTGTTAACCCCAACTGTCTTTCTGAAGCCAGCAGTGCTGCTGTCCCATCTGTTCCTTGACCTGCGTGAATCATCTTTGTTTGTGATTTGGGCTACAGTACTCTTTAAAATGATAAGATTCTAAGTTAATCATGTAGCTTTAAATTCTCAATCAGCCCTCACTTGCTCTTCACAGTAGGCTGTTTGACTGTTTCCTGGAAATTGTCTTAAATGATTAATCATGTCATTTTATGCTCCTAACATGCTTGTTTTCATCTTGGATTTCAGTATTCTTTAATAAAACTGTAAATGGTATTAAAATAATTTGAAAGTGCGCTAAAATGCTCCATTTGAGTCATGTGATGCCTGTTACGCCACTGGCTAGCTTGCTGCTCCTACTGTCACAAAGCTAATTCACAGAGATGTATTATTTTGGAATTTGGTTATCAGAAAATAGGTTACAAATGGTGTGGGGTGCCATACTGTAAAACCACATCTATAAAAACTCCTGTAAAGTTATTTTTGACTGTTTCAGAGAATGAGAAGCTGCCTAAAATGTGGTTGCCATGTACTGGAAATGTGTCTCCATGTCGACGTACAAGTTCCCTAACTTAATTAAAAATATCTTGCACTCGGAGTTTAGCATTAATTTTGCTCCAAGATATTCTTTTCTACTGTTATAAGGAAGGATAGATTCCTTCAGTGAAATTAAACTCCCTGTGAAAATTGACGACAGGTTCAGTATTACAGGCACTCTTTGGTAACTATACATTATTTGGCAGTGCAGTTGCTATGAAAAGGCGTGAAAGAGTATTTTAATTTATTTGTAAAATGACTCAGCAGTCCTCTCATGTGAAAATCAAATCACAGTTACAAAACTTCTTCACACTGATCGGGAACAGAGTATTGTTATGTTTTCTTTGCAATTTACGTGCACTTACATTTGTGGATGCTTTTCACACACGTCACATTGAAAATGATATTTTCTAGTTAATGTGACTACACAGTTTTTTCTTTAAAAACAATTTTTTAACTTCCTATTGTCTAGCTTGGGGTGTTTATTGTTTAAACTTTTGAAATTTCATCATCTTATATAAAGTTTGGAAATTGGGAGACAAGGTACTGGCAGAATTGAAGCTGTGAGGACTGGTTGTGATTTGTGCTTGAGTAGCTCAGATGGTAGAGCACTTGCCCCACGCAAGGCAGAGGTCCCAATTTTGAGTCTCGGTCCAGCACGCAGTTTTAATCTGCCAGGAAGTTTCATCTTGTATAAAGATGAAGTAAGTCTACTTCAAACACTGACATTAGTTTAAACTCAAAAATATCACAGCCCTTAAGTTTGTATTACCTGCACGTGGCAAGTGCTTTATATCTATTCATATGGAAAATCTCATCGTCCTATGCCTTCTTGTACTGTGGATGTGTGGTGATATCTTCACTACAAGCAATGCTTTCCAAACAAGTGAATTGTTTGTTTACAAAGTAAATGCATTTATCCTCTGTTGACTATTTCTCAAACTAAGATTAATGTGAAGCTGTGTATAATACATACCACCATTGAAACAACTGCTCCTGTCAGTTCTTGCTAAGATTTTTTTTTTGTATTTCATGTAAAACTTTTAAAAATACATAACCCTTTCATGATTCAAACATGAGACCTTTTCACTTGAGATGAGTTGTGCTGTCATTGTGCCTTCTGGGGGTAATAGCTATGCTAAGTGTCTCCTATAGAGGAAATCAGCTCTGAGATTTGGCAAGAATAATTTTATCATGACCATTAGTTGACACTCTAGTTATAATATACAGACTCATTTGCAAAATCTCTACAATTCCTTAGTTTTGAGTGAGTTTAATGATGTTGAAGGGAGCAGGGAAAAGAATATTCGTAGTTGCACATAGTGCCACTCTAAATGTGTGGAGCGTAAATGCATCAACTTTTGCATGGTTTCCACTATCACTGTCTACAAAATTCCTCTCTGTTGTTACCTAAAAGTTGTAATTGCATTTTCCACCAGTAAATAGCTAATCTATTTGCAGAAAAAGTACATAAAAACCTTGTAACTTTGGCTAACACTCCTGTAAAACATGTGAACTTTTCTTATTCCTAGTCAGTGATGTTACCAGAACTTGAGCCAATAACAGAGCATTTTCGATCATGTCACCAAATATTAATATTTAATGAGTTTTAAGCTTTAATTGTGTAAAAATGACAGATATTTTGTGAGAATATTGATCGTAAATGCTAATTTAATGTTATAATCAATCAGAATAACAACTATCTGAACCATCTTTTAACATATGAAAATAGCCTATTTCTAGCATCATTCAAAGGCAAATAAGTTACTTCTTATTTTTAGACAAATCATTTCACAGAACTTTTGACTGTCCCCCCTCCCCCTGCCCCCTCCTCCAAATGTTTTAAGTTCTGTTCAGAAAGCATAAAATATAACACATTTCAATATCAATCTGTTTTCAATATTATTATTATTATTATTATTATTATTATTATTATTATTATTAAGAGTACATAGATCAAGAGAAAGAATAAAAGATACAATTTATACTGTGATTTGATATGTTTTGGCACAGCAGCAGCTGTTTATGAAATATTTCAATTTTGCCTCAAATCACTGATTAAGTTCTTGTAATTTCTCTGATTACATTCAAGCAATGAACTCTTTGTTAACAGAAGTGGACTTCAATTGGTCAATTTGATACCATATTTGGTCTTTTATTGCTCTTCATTTGACTATGAAAATTTGGAAAAGAATCTGTTGTGTAATTTGTGGAGGGTCTTTTTTTGCTCTGTTCAAACATCTGACCAATAAATCATCACATTACCACCCATAGTTGAATCTTTAATTCTTTAAGTAGAAGTTCATGTGTAGTTGTGGGCAAAACACAGAGTATGTATTACTGTGGTAAGCATTTGGTTATTTATCATAGATTTATTACTACCATTGTGGCTGCTTTATTTCCTTTAGCCAACTATGTGAAAATTCATTTATTTTAAAATCTGCCACAAAGTATTGACAGTTCTATGATGAAGGACATTGTCTGCAAAAAACCTATTCATTTATATCATTTGGTTTCAGTTCATTTGCTTGTATTCACTGCAGGAGATTTTGTTAATTTTTTGCAAAATTTTAAACAAAATTTTTGGGATTACAGTGAAGCTAATCTTCCTCAACATGCACGCAAGGTTGCAGTCAAGGAATTACAACGGCTTAGTAAAATGTCACCCATGAGTCCTGAGACTGGAATAATAATGCGCTACGTTGAACTGATGGTTGATCTCCCATGGTCTAAATCTTCTGTAGAGACATTAGATTTGAATAAAGCTAGACAGGTAAGACATTTCTTGGATGTTACATGTATGTAATTAATCTAATACACTAATCTATAACATAATGATGATGAATATATTGTAACATTACAATTAAATTTTATCTGTCCTAAGTTCTCTCTTGGTCTGAAATTGTGGGCGACTCTTTTAATTCCTGTTCAGTTCAGTTGGTCCAGTCCTTTTCATGCTTTAACATATACAGGTATATCAAGTCCAGAAAGTTTGGTGTTTGCCTTTCACTTGAAATGTGATCATTTTATATGTGTATGGACGGTTATTCGTAAGTGCCCCGGGGTTTCAGAAGATGGGTACATGAAAACTAAAATAAAACAATGGAAAATCCAGGTGGGAATGTAACAGTATTATGAAAAGGAAAGTTGCCACTCTCCGAATAATGGAGTTACTGAGTCGCAGGTAGGCACAACAAAAAGACTATCACAAATAAAGCTTTCAGCCAGTAAGGAATTTGTCAAAAATAGACGACAGACACACGCGCCCACACACACACTCATGCAAACACAACTCGCACATACAACTGTAGTTCCATGCAACTGAAACCACACTGTGAGCAGCAGCACCAGTGCATGATGGGAGTGGCGACTGGGTGGGGGTAAGGAGGAGGCTGGGGCGGGGAGGGGGAGAGATAGTACGGTATAGGTGGCAGACAGTGAAGTGCTGCAGGTTAGACGGAGGGCAGGGGAGGGAGAGGTGGGGAGGACGGGTAGCAGAAAAGGAGAGAAGTAAAAAGACTGGGTGCAATGGTGGAATAAGGGATGTGTAGTGCTGAAATGGGAACAGGGAAGGTGGTGGATGGGTGAGGACAGTGACTAACAACTAATAGAACTAGATGCAAGACCTGTCCCATACATCCTCCCACCACCACCTACTCCAGTCCGGTCACGAACATCACCCATCCCATCAAAGGCAGGGCTACATGTGAAAACAGTCATGTGATTTACAAGTTGAGCTGCAACCACTGTGCTGCATTCTATGTGGGCATGACAACCACTAAAGATGTTAATCCGCATGAATGCCCACCAACAAACTGTGGTCAAGAAACAAGTGGACCACCTTGGTGCTGAGCTTGCTGCCAAAGATGTCATCCTCCATTTCAATGACTGCTTCACAGCCTGTGCCATATGGATCCTTCCCACCAACACAAGCTTTTTTGAATTGTGCATGTGTGAACTTTCCCTGCAATACATCCTACGTTCCCATAATGCTCCTGGCCTCAAACTTTGTTGGTCACTGTCCTCACCTATCCAGCTCCTTCCCTGTTCTCATTCCACCACTACACAGCCTTGTTTTACTTCCCTCCTTTTCTGCTACCCCATCCTCCCCACCTCTCCCCTGCCCTCCGTCTAACCTGCAGCCCTTCACTGTCCACCACCCCTACTCTTTTATCCCTCCCCCTCCCCACCCTAGCTCGCACACAAGTTTTTAACCGACATTGCAGGTGCTCATTATGGGTACCTGTTGCGACATGGCAAAAGTCAATACAGTAGTCAAATTTTTGCCACACACATGCCAACATGTCATGGTCGATATTGTGACCACTTAATTGTCCTTCCTTGCAACTCTTCAGAATAAAGTGGCAATGAAAGCAGGAACACATTATCTTTGACATAACCTCTAAAGGAGAAATTACACAGGGTTAAGTTAGGCAACTGTGGGGGGCCACTGAAGTCATTGTGAGAAACATGCCCAATCCAGTGCTGAGACAGTTGGGCATTGAGGTAATCTAGACCATTAGAAAGAAAGACTGATGGGGCACATCCTTGTTGCAAAATTAGATCTCCATTGTCTTACTGTAATTGTGGAATATGCCATTGCTGCAGAATGCCCAGGTGCACAAAATGAGTCACAGTTTCCCCTGCAAATAAAAATGGTCCATAAACTTTTGAAGGGGACATGGCACAAAAGATGTTTATTTATGTGAATCATCAGTGTGTTCCATGATGTAGTGTAGATATTCTATGACCCTAACACCTGATTTTCTTTCTAGGCACATGAAATATGGTTTTGTTACTGAAAACAAACATCCATCTTCCTCCAGTTGTCATTGAAAGTCATTACGACTGTCAGAATGAAGATCATTGTACCGAACATTCAGCACATGTAACAACTGCTGCCGGTATGGTTCTACATGCAGTTGTGTCAGACAGTTGCCTCCAGTATATGCAGTTTTCTGCTTGTGTGTGTAATTTATTTCTTCTGGCTCCCGATGAATAATTCCCGCACATGCACCTCCTTCCCTGCACATGATTCCGGCTGGCCTGTTGTCTTCGCACCACATGAGCAGCCAGTCTCACAGAACATGGATTGTTTTATCCGTTGAAGCTTTTACCCGATATATGGTGTGAAATCATCAGAGAACCATAACATTTGATTCAAATTTAGTGACTTCAAAGACACAAAATGCATGCATTCCTCCAAACATGTAATGTTCTGACATGTCTGCCCCCTAATGGCTCATTCTGCATCTATGCCATGGCGTGTACTATGAACTGAAACTTAGAGAGATGCTCTATCAACTGATATGTGTCATTTTGCTGTATGTCTTGTAATTTCCACTCGGCATCCTCTGAAACATGGGAGAAACTTGTGAATAAACCTGTACTCAACTGTAATTTCGTTATTTCGTGATCTGACGTAAAGAATTTCTGACCTTCTATGGAGTTGTCCTTCACACTGTCAAAATGAATGAAATTGTGGTCTAAAATAATGGTAGTGTGTATAATGTGTTGCAAAGTCCATTGGTAAGCAATCATCTCCATAATCAAAGGTTCAGTGTTTGTTCTCCAGTTGATCCCAGGCATTCTTCTGCCATGAAACTTTCACCCATGGTTCTGTTTTGTGTATCTGGAACAAAGTGGAGTAGCACTGTAGTTTGTATCCAACATCAAAATATAGGACCTCCTATAACTTAATTGGGTGTCAGTCATCACATCGAAGGAAGCAATAAAACTGTTCCTAAAAGCAATGTGATCTTTGAACCGATCTTCAGGGTTCACCAGCACACTGAAAATAAGATGTACACTGATAAGCCAAAACATTATGACCACTGCCCAACATGATGTTGGATGCCACCTGGTGACATTGCAGGCACATGACGTGGTAACGAAAGTATGTAAATGGAGCAGACATTGATGAGGGATCCCCGTAGTGAAGATATGGGCTGCAGATGGGGGAAATCCATTGAGGTAAGCAACTTTGGCACCAGGCAGATTATTATTACGCAGAGCCTGTGAATGAGTATCTTGAATGTTACTGTCATGAGCATCTATGAAAAGAGGTAAGGCAGTGAAACTTCCACTACGCACCATATGGGTGGATGTCGGCGGCTCTTCACAGAATTTTTGGTTCGGAGGCTTGTCTGTTCTGAAAACTGGGATAGATGGTGACATGTGCCAACTCTGCCAAAAGAGCACAATGCTGGTACACACACAAGTGTTTTAGAGTTCACCGTTCATCATACATTGTTGAACATTGAGCTCCGCAGCAGACCACGCCTATGTATTCACATGTTGACCCAACAAAATCACCAATTACGATTGCATGGGCACAGGACCATCAGGATTTGACCATCAGTCAATGGAGATGTCAGCTCTTTGGGTGAATCACATTTTTGCTGCACTAGGTCGATGGTTGTCTCCACAGACGCTGTCATTGATGTGAACAGTGTCTTGAAATGTGCAGTGCGCTATGGATACAGGATGGTGGGAGCAGTATTATGCTATGGGAGACATTCTCCTGCACCTCTGTGGGATCTGTGGTAGTAGCACACTGACAGCTGTGAACCACCTGCATCCCTTCATGCTTGATGTTTTCCTCGATGGTGAGTCATCTTTCAGCAATATAATTGTCTGTATCTTGCAGCCAGAACCATGCTACTGTGGTTTGAGAAGCATTATAGAGAAGTCACGTTGATGTTTCGGCAACCAAATTGGCCTGATGTAAATCCTGTGGAACCCATCAGGGTCACTATTGGGCACCATTACTGTGTATGCAAATTAGCAGCCTGTTATGTATGCGAATTATATGGCCTGTGCATAGCCATCTAATGCCACAAACCTGCCAACAAACTGTCGGATCCTGATGTGCCGGGTCAGTGATATATTTCATTCAAAAGGCGGAGAAACAAGCTATTAAGCAGGTGGTCATAATGTTTTGGCTCATCAATGTATACTTGAAAATTTTATTGTCTTTCCCAGTTCAATATTTATACTTTTTTGCGTGCAGGATTTGGATGCTGACCATTATGGACTCGCAAGACTGAAGCGTCGTGTCCTGGAGCACTTGGCAGTCCGGCAGCTGAGAGATGGGCTGCGGGGACCATTGCTGTGTTTTGTTGGACCTCCAGGGGTTGGGAAAACCAGTGTTGGCAGATCCATTGCACATTCCCTTGGACGCAGTTTTCATCGGTGAGCATGTTGTCTGTCTGTCATTTCCTGTTTCAGTAATCTCTTAAGGCTGTGTTTATTAGTTATAGTTGATCTGTGGGTCATATGTTAATTGCATGTGGTAATTTTCTCTACCTGACTGTAATTTGAAGTATGTTTTCCTGCTTAGTTATTCATTATAAACAAGGTAACATGCATTTAGGTGCAGTAAATTGGATGTGACAAAGAATGAAATGAATGATTGTGGCATATAGATCATTTTGCTGATTATTGAGGTTGTCATAGTCTTCCTCTTGAAGCATTCTGTGAAGTAACAAGGCTAACAGCATACTTTAAATAAAATTACATATGATGTACAATGCAGTGAAGAGACTTTCTTTGAACTTGCACTTACTAAATGCTGGACTGAGAAATTAGCAGACAGCAAATAGTTATAGAGTGAGCTCCCAGTTATCAAGTTTGTGGATTATCCATACATAGTTTGATGACTTATTGAAAAAGAAGAAGAAAGAATCCTGAAGTCTTCTGTCATCATTAGATAATGTTTTCGTTTAGAATACGCTACTGTGCACACTACTCATGTTTTACTTCCTGAAGACGTAGCAGGCCCCAGTCTCATTGCCAGACATCCCTGAAATATTTTTCATTGTTTCCCATGTTACCTTTTTTTTAAAATATATGAACATGACCTCCTAATGTATCTACAGCCGGTTTATTATCTAAATGTTTGCTTAGCTCTTTAACTTGGAGCCAAAAGTCATTAATTTCCAACTGTTGTTTCAGATAAGTGACATGTAAATAATGCTGTGGGCTTTTCCATTAAGAATATGTATTTTGGATTATCTGTATCTTTCAATTATCCATGGAATCTCTTGCCTATAATTATATGGATAATGAGGAGCTCGCTGTACTTAGATACCTAATGAAAGTGTATGCTATCCAGTGATAACTGAGGGTAACAGCTGATCTGTTTGCTGATTTATTCCAACAAAAACCAATGGAGAATATGTATCATTGTAAAGGACTGTGAATCAAAGTAAATTAGTTTATGGTAACAGCCCTGTAAAATTTTTCAAGAAACACAAATGTCAACTTTTTCCCATAAAAATGGGTTATACTCAGGAAAGAGGTGCTAAGAGAAAAAGGTGGAAGAATAGCAGATGGTCTCCATGGGAACAGTTCCATAAGTATTCAGACAGATTTTTCACTATCACAGAAAATGTGAAAACGTGTATATGTATTCTGGAAAGGCCCGTTAACCTAACTCACCTTAAGTGAGTCCAGAGAAAAAAGAAAAGTATACATACACACATAAAGACTCAAAAAATTAGTTGAAGAAGATTATAAAGGAAAAGACACTGGATCTGATATCAGAAATTAACTGGTATGGTGGTGATGACTGGATGCAGTGGCTTGCCAATCCACTGACAGTCATACTTAAGAAAACGAAGAAGGCAGATTTATCATCTACTTTTGTTGTCGTTGCAAGTGTTGGTGTTTATAATATGGGTAGTGGGATGGACAAGTACACTACCAGATGTTCTCGTTGAGTACAAATATGCACTTAGTGTTAGCTTTGATTAATAGGTAATTTAATTTTAAAGATAAGTAAATGGTTCAACATAAATTATTTATAAAAAATATCATTTTGAGAGGATTCAATTTGAAGAAAAGTTTACCGAGGTGGAGCTGATACTACTGCTCATTGGACATGCATCTTAATTTCAATTTGCCCTTACATGGAACAGAGATAATACCATTTACCTGGATCACTGATAATGAGTAGTAAAAGATACACTGCCATAAAAAATTACAACACCTGGAAAAATGATGTCACTTTTGATCTGATGACAGAATATACCACCGGGGGGATGGTGGGTGTACTGATAATATCAGTGTCCTTTGCCAGCGAATCACATTGTGGCCTAGCTACCAGAGGGCCACATGTGCACACCATTTTAAACGGTGTGCTTACAGCCAAAAGGCTAAGCATGGTGCAGACATGTAGAGCAAGCAACCATGTCACAACAGTGCACATGTGCTTCCTGCAATTAATTTAGCAAGATTGAGGGGGTCAACTTGTGGCCTACAAGTGGCAGAATATCATTTTGGAGAATTACCACAGATGTTGAAGATGGAATATCAGTTGTGCAGTGATGCTGGCAGCAGGGGGCAGGTGAGGGCTTTCCACTCAGACAAGATTGTGGATGTCCATGTAGCAGTCTCCTGCCAAGTGTGTCGTTTGTAAGGGCAGCAGTGGCAGAACATGTAGTTTCCACTGTACGTACAAGACCAGATGTGACCTCATAAGTATCAACAAAATGTTATGAACCAGTTACTTGCACACACACCTCTGTCCTATCTTCCACTTTCACCACGGCATTGACCGATGTAGGTAACACAGTGATTAGCGCACTGAACTGCTAGTTCAGGAAGACGAACATTCAAATCTGTCTCTGGATACAGAGCGTGCAAACGCTGGTATGGTTCCTTTGAGAGAGCATGGCTGGTTCCTTGCCCACAAGTGAAACACTAAGAGCTTGTGCTCCATCTCTGAAGGCCTCAATGTCAGCAGGCTGTTAAACTCTAGTCTGCCTCCTCCCTCCACAGCATTAATGTGCACTGCTTGACTGGTTCCATCAGAGGATCAATTGGAGGATGGACTGATGAACCATGGTCTTCAGTCTGAAATTAAATTCTACCTGTATGCAAGTGATGGTTGTTTGCACTGATGACGTGGACCTGGTGAGTGCTATCTCGAAAAGTGCATTAGTCTGCGACACATAGATCCTTCCCCAGGCCATATGGTCTGGGATATGATGAGATACAACCCTCATTCGCCTTTGCTCTTCGGGTGGGGAACACTAACCAGCACTTGGTACATGCAGAATGCTGTTAGACCAGTTGTTCTGCTGTTCTTATAACAGGAAGGTGATGTGCTGTTTCAATGGGATAATGCTCGCTCACAAGCTGTATGTAAAACTCAGTGTGCTCTGCAAACGAACAGCAGCTTCCCTGCTTGTGCGATTGTCAGACTTACCACCATTTGAGTACGTGTGGCTCATGATAGGACAACAAGTGACTCATGCTTCTTGTCCACCTACAACTCTCACAGAACTAGGGGAACAGATTGGGTAGAATTGGAATAACATATCTCCAGACTGTATTGGTCACCTTCATGTTTGTCTGCATACCAAAGCCAGTGCCTGCTTTGAGGTGCATGGAGGCTACGTTGCATACTAATATGGATATTTCAGCAAGGTTCCTCACCTTCCAGTCCCCCTGGACTAACCCTCCACTAACCTATTGTCTACACCATTCCTTTCCTGTCCAGATTGAATATTGCCCTCTCCCACCACTCTCTCCCCCTCCCCCCCCCCATGTGGGCATCCTCTCTCTCTCCTTCCACACCCTTCTCCCCCCCCCCCCACCTCGTTCACCCTCCACCCTCTCCTGCCTTTCTCTCCCCCTCCACCTCTCTCCCTATCTCATTCCCATCTCCACCCCTTTTTCACCCCACTCTTTTCTCGCATCTCCCTCCTCATCTCCATTTTCTCCTATCTTTATGTCCTTTCTCCTCACCTTCCCCCTCCCTCTCTCTGGCTCTTCTAAGACATAGCTTCTGAACTCCTTTAATCTCCTTGTGCAGCCACTGAGTCAAAAGACCTGCCTTTACACTGTCCTGTTACCTGATCCTCACCTCATGCATCCTTCATCCTTCCCTATGCACGACCCACCTCCATATTCCCAGGCAATTGCTACTGATAATCGATGGGGCACCACAGCTACCGGTATGTACCTGTGTGTGTGTGTGTGTGTGTGTGTGTGTGTGTGTGTGTGTGTGTGTGAGAGAGAGAGAGAGAGAGAGAGAGAGAGAGAGAGAGAGAGAGAGTGAGAGTATGTTTGTACATCTGCTAAAAAAAAACAAGAGGTCGAAAGGTTATATAAATACTGTTTACTGTTGATGGTGATAAACATATCATTTAGAAGCAAAAGATTCAATTATTGAAAAACTGTATAAAATAAAAACATGCAGGATGGGAAACTGCCTTTCATTCGTGACATTGTTTCCTTCAAATTCAGGAAAAGGAAGAAAGTCCATGTACATTTACTGCTTCCAATGCAAAGCAAAAACTTGGGGCTGATGGTGTCATTATTACAGAATGACAATATGCACGGAGCATATATCGGGTAGTCAGAGAACCAGAACAGTAAAAATTGTTTCGCCTTCAATTGCATGATACCCCGTATAGAAAATAAAACATTTAAATGAAATAAATGCTAGGAAAAAAATAAAGAGCACCTAATTTTACTATAAACCTGCTGCACTGTATTATTTAGTTGGTCCTGTAACCAAAGAAAGACTGTGTTTTTCTCAGTTCCAAGTAACTTTGGTCCAATTTGTGTCTATGTCTGTCTCACACTCACAGCCTAACAGATAAAAAAGGAGATAAAACTTCGGCAAAGAAAATTAGACCTTGTATTGTTTGATCCAGAATGTGGACATGATGCACAAGAAGGAATTAAAGAGTTTAATCCTCGAGTAGCATGCTGTTTTCAATAACACGAGCGGATCTGTGGCATATTTTGTGCACGTCTAAGGAATAGCTGTCTTTATGTTATTAAGGTAAACATATATTAGCAAAATCATAGTTTAATCTTTACGTAACTAAATAATGACAAAATAAACATACTTAATATGAGCTAAAGCACTGTTTACTTGAACTGTAATGAAATAAGCTTTCATTATATCACACTGTTGTCACAGACAGGTGTTACTCCTCAGTAATAATGCACTCGAAGCATTAAACAGTGCAGTTGCATCAGATCCTAGCCAGCTGCTTGTTTGATTACTAATTATCTCGTAGATACATGCCTCATTGTGTGTTTGTGCTGCTTGCTCATAATCTGTGCCATTTTCTTGCACAGATCATAAATTTTTTCTCTCCTAACTTGGTGTTTATTTTATATGACTACTGCTGCTTGGATGTATGACAACATAACTTATTACTGTGTCAGCTGAAGCAATAAAAAAGAAATAGGTATGGGCTTGGAATCATGAAAAAAATGATGGACTGGTGCAAAATGATATTATTTGTGAATGGCACACTTTATATATAGGCATGCTTGCTCGAGGATTAAAATAAGGAAATTATCTGCAGATCATTTATTAAAACATACATTGCATTTGTTCTCACCTTCTGTTGCCATGCTGACATGTAGGAAGGTGGTACCAAGTATGATAAGCCTAGAGAAAGGGGGAGGGGGGTGAGGTAAATATGCCTAAGATTCCTTCTTAAATGTGATTATCATCTTGATGTTCCACAATGCTGTATTTATGGTCCTTCTGTGTGAAATGTTGAACATGGACCATCATTAATTTAAAACACACAAAAGACAGTGCAAGTGTGACTACATGTAAGAAAGCATATGATGTTGGTATAGTTACCATACTGAAGTAGCAGTTCACAGCAAGTCATCAATAGCATAATAACAGTCAGTCCAAATGAGATCCAACAATGTGTATCAGAGCATTCCAGCAGATTGAGTAATTGACATGCAGAGGGATGAGCACCAAGTTAAACAATTAGGCTGTGTCAACATTGTTTAATGACAGCCCACTGTCAAAGGGCTTATTTATGTACTACCCACCTTGGGCAGTGATATGCTGTCCTCTGTGTGAGAGACTGCTTTCAACTGCATGTTTATCCCAGTTGAGATGTTGATATTGACATCTGATTACTGTTCTCTCTGTTTTATTCTTCACAGTCTGTTTCGTACATTATATTATGTAATTATTATAGTATGCCATTTCCTGTGTCTATACTCTGGGTGTGTCTATGATTGTAGGATTTCATTGGGTGGTGTGAGCAACCAGTCTGATATCAGAGGACACAGGCGCACATATATTGGGGCTATGCCAGGACGTATAATACAAGGACTTAAAAATGTTGGAGTGAATAATCCAGTTTTTCTGTTGGATGAAGTAGACAAGCTGGTATGTCTTGAATAAGAATGAATAAAGTTAGCAATTATGTAAAAACTTCATAATTGTATATAATAATAATGATACTTATTTTCATGCAGGGAACAAGTGCTGTAAATGGAGACCCAGCAGCTGCCTTACTGGAGGTGCTTGATCCTGAGCAGAACTGTACATTTGTCGATCATTACTTAAATGTTCCATTTGATTTATCAAAAGTGATGTTCATTGCAACAGCCAACACCACGAAAACAATACCTCCAGCATTACTCGACCGTATGGAGGTGATACACATACCAGGCTACACACAGGTATTTGGGTTCAACTTTTTAGTTGTTTATGCACTCATTTGTGATGTTAGTTCCCAACTTCATTATGATCCTGACGTTTACAGGAAGAGAAACTTCATATTGCTACAAGGCACCTTTTCCCAAAACAGCTGGAACTCCATGGACTGACGAAAGAACATTTGCAAATTCCAGATGAAAGCTTCAAGTTAATGAGTATGTAATATTATCTTTGAATATGAATTAAGAAAAAAATGTAACTTTCATGAATAAAAAAATAATCGTTTAGTAAATATCATATTCGTGCAATTGTAAAGAAAATAATGTTAACTCTTCGCAGTTTCTGACTACACACGTGAAGCAGGTGTAAGAACACTGGAACGGAAGATAGGTGCCCTGTGCCGAGCTGTTGCAGTGATGGTTGTTGAATCAAAAAATTCAACGAAGCCACTGAAATTACCTGTTGTTTTGACCGAGGCATCAGTGGAGGAAATTTTGGGAGTGAGTTTAGAATTTTTGTTGACAGTATATTGTGTTGTTAATTGTATAAATAAACAAAGAATGTTCATGAATGCTGATCAGTTTGTCTGCTGGACAACATTTGAGATGTATTTTTTTCCTATTTCATTGGGGCGTAATAGTCTAAGTATGTGTAATATCAAATTTGATGTTTGCTATTCTGAAAAATTATAAAGTTGTCCTTTTATAAAATTTAATATTCCATTGACAGCAGGAGGTAAGAGATGTTATTACTTACTTTGCCTGTTGTGATGGAAAATATTCTTAAAGAGTAAATGCATTAGGAAGTGTAGTAATTACTCTTCTGGTATTTCCTAGTGCTCTGTATCGAAAGATGTTTGTCTCCCCCTATCCACAAAACAGGTGTTTCCCTCTCATCCTCCAATCTGTGATCTGTCCTTCCTTTTTAATTTTCACCAACCCGTTTCTCTCTCTTCCTCAAGAAGGAAACCATCAGTTCCTAAAACTAGGTTATTGTCATGTATTTTTGTATAAGCCTATTGCCAGTACTGATATTTTGCCTGCTGAAGGTAAGTTCTTGTTGTGGCAGGGTGTATACAACCCGGGAGATCTGGGAAAAACTCGTGAATTTTTTCATCCAGGAAAAAACTGGGAAAAACTTGGGAATTGTTTAGAATTCTGGGAATTTTTCATTGTTTTAGTTATCAGTTAAATTTTTGTGATTTTTTTACTAGTAAGAACCAATAATCTAACAAAGGATATTACTGTATCCCGCTACTGCAGAATAATACTGCAGCAACAAAACATGAACGAGAGAAAAGAAAAACGAAAATAAAACTTAAGTTGCAAAGGAAATGCGCCGTATACAACAATAAAACAGGGTTCATACAAGCGTCTGCCAACAGCAAAGTGTGTCAAAGGTTTTAGGAAGACTATGCAATGCTTTATAACAACAAATTGCCTCCGATGAGTGTGACATGACAACTGTTTAAATTAGATTCGTTTGAGCTGTTGCGGGTGCGCTCTTGAACATGCGCAGTTGAGTCGCGTATGAGTAATACCTTCTCCCGCTTCTGGTTACAGAAGTGTGGCTGGGTGCCACTACTTAATATTGCTCCAGTCCGGAAATATAGTAAATCTGGGCTGATGCACAGAACAGTCTGAGTTGAGGTGGGGAGTTTCTACGTGATCTGTGTTTACGTTCAGTGATTTTGTTGTTTCATCTTCATTTATTGCTTTCACGTTAAATGATAACAAAAGGGATTTTTATAGCCAGGAGCTATCAAATGGATTAAAATATGTTTGCATAATTACAGAAGGCTAAAATATGTTATTAGTTTCAGATTTTATTTCCACTTTTCTGACAGTCAAGCATTAATCGCCTTACAGAACAATGAAGTAAAGAGATTTGGCTTAAAATTAATCTTGTTTGCTGAGGCAGTCAATTTATTTGAAACGAAGTGTTTAATTTCATACTATTGGCTAGTTTCAACTTCTGCTACATTTCAAGTGCACGTATGGCATTATGCCATAATAAAGAACCAAACATGAGATAGTACAGTACTGGTACTCCAAGAAAATTTACAAACGAATGTGCCTTTTAAGCTGAATTATACATTTTAGTATGGTTCATGAAATTCTGACGATCTTGAAGTATCGTCTGATGTCTTGTTTCTTTTATAACATATGTAAGATCTTTTAATGTTTTACATGTACAAACGTATGGACTTAATGGTTTGAAAAGCGTTACATTCAAAGCAGATTTCCTTTTACGCAAGATGAACTATGTGCAGGAATGTACGATGAATTTCTTAAATCACAAAGCGTTTGACTCTCATTTAAAAAATCAACTCTTTGAGGGCGACCATTCAGAAGAATTTCGAGCCCAGATCAGACATTTACGTCGTTATTAAAAATTTTACTGGCACATTTGTGTGATGTATCTTAAAGTGTAACACGCACAAAAAAGATCAACATTATATGTGGAAGCTTAGCTTCTCTTCCAGCTTATTAATCTTAAAGACCAATATTATATGTGAATGCTATGTATATTAATTTAAACCATTAACTTTTCTTATTTGTGTGTTCGTGCTACTGAAAAGTGGTCTTGATATTGGCTTTGTATATCACGTGTCCTACGTTGCCATCAGCTGGCGGGATCACATGACATGAGCTATGACTGTCTTACAAAATTGCATCGCAATCTCGATTTCAATGCTTCGGAAAGTAACATGCGGTGTTTGGTGGAATTCAAATTTATACCTTTGTAATATGAAAAGATGCAGAGTACATGTTGCTGCACATCAAAGGTCTTTCAAAAAGTGTTTTTCCCCCCTGAGTTTCGTTTTCTAAGGTGCCGGGAAATTCTAATCCAGTATATAAAACCATAAACATTCAACGGATTGATGAGTTTTACTGTGCTGAGGAAAGGCATACTGTTACTTAACACGGAATTGTATTGTCACCCAGGAGAAAGTATATTTTTAACTGGGAAATCCAGGAATTTTTTTTCCCTTGTCCACGTATACACCCTGTGTGGTCTTCAGTCAAAAGATTGGTTTGCTCCAGCTCTCCATTAGTCTGTTGCATCTAAGTCTGTTCATCTCTGCATAACTATTGCACCCAACATCTATTTGAACCTGCTTACTGTATTTGAGCTTTTGTTTCCCTCTATAATTTTTACCCTCCACAGTTCCCTCCATTGCCAAATTGACAGTTCCTTGGTGCATCAAAATGTGTCCTATCAACCTATCCGTTTGTTTAATTGAGATGTGCTATGACTTGATTTTTCTCTTGATTCGATTCAGCACCTTCTCATTAGTGACATGATCCACCTGTATACCCCTCAGTATTCTTTCATAGCACCACATTTCAAAAGCTTCTGTTCCCTTCATGCCTGAACTGCTAATTGACCACTTCCATACAAGGCTACACTCATGACAACATCTTCACAAAGAAGTTCCTAATACAGTATAACCCCACTTTTATGTTCCCGGAATTAATGTTTTCCCGCTGTTTATGACATTTTTTTATAGTTCCTGTCAAATTTTGTATGTCCACAATGTTAAATTGCACCTGATTTTGCATCAACATATTTATAATTTTCCCATGATATTACCAAAAAAAATGTTCGTGGAGGAAAAAATGTTGCTGGCATTATATTGGTCATCTTGTTTACATACATACATACGTCGTGTTTACATACATTATCTGGTTAAGTTTCTTGACACCAGGGCACTCTACTCAGTGGACTTGAACTGGTAAATGTGTAAATATTGGAACAATTCATGCCATCTCTCCCACCACTGCCGAGCTCTACTTGGCATGGTGGCTGATGGGAGTAACTAGGTTTGTTCGAATAAATATTTCACAACCAATTACCACCCTTTCCAAACTGTCTCTGCTGCACAAATGCAGTTTCGTGATTGTTGTGATCATTGTGACACCTTTGTCAAACCATATTTAGCGTGAAACTTCCAGGCAGATTGAAACTGTGTGCCAAATCGAGACTCGAACTTGGGACCAAGTTTGAGTCTCTGTCTGGTGCACAGTTTTAATCTGCCAGGAAGTTTCATATCAGCACACACTCCACTGCAGAGAGAGTGAGTTTGATTCTGGTAACATACTAAGCATGTTTCAGTGTTTGGCCACTTGTAGCGCTAGTTGACACCATCATTCACTTTACATTGCTCAAATGTTTTTTGCTTTAACACAGTGCCAGTCATGTAATTTTTTTTTCATGCTGAGCATAGCATGTTTCGAGAAATTATTCTCGTTGTCAAGTGCAGTATTGACATATGTATTTTTTTGTGATGTTACACAAACTAACAATGTGTGTGGTTTTCCACATAACTGAGGAAGCACAGTACCTGATAACCACAAAAAGTCGACTACAGTGCAAGAGACGCAGAATATTCAAACACAATACAAAATACGTATGTACATATATACACTTGATAACAAGAAAAAATTCTTGAAACACATTATTTAAAAAATGAATGACAGCTGTAGGCTTTCAGGAACATTGATTATGACGTATGAAATTGAGTCAAACTTTCCTACTTTCCAGATAGTTATCAGTTCCAGTCACATCAGCAGTTTTTATTGGATAATAAACCTTGATTAGATAATAAACAAGCCCCCTGCCAGATCTTTTGATACCTGTTATGTACGTATACCACACATAAAGTGCGAAAATGCAACGGGGTATCCTATTTGTAACTTTTACAGTTTATAAAGTTTTTTACATTTTACATTTTCCTGCATTTTACACCTCTTTTTAGTCCCTTGAAAAGTGGGTTTCACAGTACTTAGATTTGTATTAGACTTTAAGAAATTTATCTTTTTCCAAAATGCTTTACTTGCTGTAGCCAGTCTACATGTTGTAAAATGACAGAGTGGGATTACACTTGCTGATTTGATTGATTCCATGTCAACTTGAATACCTGATAGCACAGTAGTATTTTCTACTTGCACGCTGTGTCCACTGTTTAGCTTGTGTATTCATATGTTTACAACTGTATGAACTTTATTTCAATTTACATTTAGATATTTACGCAACTCTCGGTTACTTATACAATATTATTATATAGAATTGTAGAACAATTTTTGCATTACGGGCATGTTAGTAGTAAAAGTATTGAGTGTTATTGCCTTTCTACACTGCAGATCATAGTACAATATTTAGAAATATTATGATTGTAAGAGATGATGTAATTTATGTCATGTGTAAATTTGTAAATCCTTAAAATTTTGATTGTAATTTTGTCAAAATGATTTTTCCAGTAATGTAAAATTACGTTGTCGTTATTGTTATGTTATTTAAGACAGCACTGCAGAGATAACATGTGGCAGTTGTAGAATTTTCCCTCTGTGTGGAGTGCAATCCGTACCAGTTAGCATAATTTTTACAAAGCTGATTGTAAATTTTTCAGATAGTAAAAAATGTGTCATGTACATTATTTAGTAGAGTCCTACACATGGAAACTAGTCCAGGCTACAAAAGCTTCAACTGCAGCACAGTCAGTTTTTACCCGTTGACAAGAGATTAAAATCAAAGTCAAGTTGTATAGCTATTGGCTAGTTAGAATTTTGTATCCTCTCTATTTTGATGTCTCGTTTTCTACTCTAATTATCTCAGCAGTGTCTGATTTAAAAAGACTACATTCCATTGCCTTTGTTTTACCTTAGTTGATGTGTATCTTATAATTCTTTTCATGTCACTATCCATTCCATTCAACTAAGTCCTTTGCTGTCCCTAAAAGAATGACATTGTCTTATTTCTCCTCCTTGAACTTTAATTCCCTTTTCAAATTTGTCCTTGATTCTTGCTCAATATACAGACTAAATAATATTGGGGATACTCTAAAACCCTGTCTCACTCCTTTCTCAAATATTTTTCCTCTTTCATGCCCTTTGACTCTTACAACTGCAGTCTGATTTGTATGCAAGTTGTAAACAATGTTTCACTCCCTATATTTTATCCATTCAAACATCCAAATTTCAAAGAGTGTAGTTCAGTCAACATTGTCAAAAGATTTAGAGAAATGTATAAATACTATAAAGCAGATTTGCCTATCCTCAGTCCGTTTTAAGACAAAGTATAAGGTCAATATTGACACACTGCCTGTTGGCTTCTTTCTCAGATTTTTTGGCCGATGTTTGTTTGATGATTTTTCTGATGTTTCACCAGCTGACATTGGATTAGATTAGATTAGATTAGTTTCTCGTTCCATAGATCCGTGCTGAGGAGATCCTCGTGGCTGTGGTACATGTCAATTTTTTAAGCTGAAATAACAATACTAAAAGTATGAATATATACAATACATCATTTGTTTCTATTAAAAAATTCGTCAATGGAGTAGAAGGAGTTGGCCACTAGTAAATCTTTCAGGCTCCTTTTAAACTGATCTTTGTTTGTAAGTATATTTTTTATGTTTGCTGGCAAATTATTGAAGATGAGTGTTCCTGATTAGTGGACCCCTTTTTGAACTAAAGTAAGTGTTTTTAAGTCCTTGTGCAGATCATTTTTGTTCCTGGTATTGTATGTATGAACTGAGCTGTTTGTTGGAAAAAGAGATATATTATTTAGGACAAATTTCATTAAGGAGTAAATATACTGAGAGGCAATAGTTAGTATACCCAGTTCTTTGAAGAGGTTTCTACAGGATGTCCGTAAATTTACTCCACAAATAATGCGTATTACACACTTTTGGACTCTGAAAACTTTTGTTTGACTTGAAGAGTTACCCCAAAATATTATACCATATGACATTATGGAATGAAAGTAGGCAAAGTATGCAAGCTTTTTCATTTTTATGTCGCCTATGTCTGCTAACACTTGAATTGCAAATACAGATTTGTTAAGGCGTTTCTGCAGTTCCATGGTGTGCTCCTCCCAACTGAATATATCATCAAGTTGTAATCCCAGGAATTTAAGACTGTCAACCTCTTCTATCTGCTCTTCTTCATACTTTATGCATATTCTGGGTGGAAACCTCTTACAGGTTCTGAATTGCATATAGTGAGTCTTTTCGAAGTTTAATGTCAGTGAGCTGGCTTTAAACCATTTATTAATATCCATGAAAATATCATTAGCAGATCTTTCTAGAACTAAACTCGACATACTATTTATTGCAATACTTGTGTCATCTGCAAACAAAACGAACTCTGCTTCTGGCAGTGTACCTGATGAGAGATCATTAATGTACACAAGAAAAAGCAATGGCCCTAAGATGGATCCTTGTGGGACAGCACATGTAATTTCTTCCCATTGTGATGATGACTGATGACTTAATTCACTAGTCCCTTGCACTGACACCCTTTGTTTCCTGTTAGTTGTCAAAGCTCCATTGCCTGTTGCAATAGAGGGAGAAGATTTGATAATGCCAGCCACTCATATTGGCGAAACATCAGAAAAATCACCAAAAAAATGTTGGCTGAAGGACCCGAGACAGAAGCCAACAGGCAGTTTGTCAACAAGTGGCCATGAAAGCCTTAATAATTTTGCAGGTCAGTATTGCTTTGTGTGCACCTACATTTATCTGGAACCCAAACTAATCTTCTCGAAGGTCAGCCTTAACAGTTTTTGCATTCTTCTGTAAATAATTTTAGTAATTTGCAATCATGATTTATGAAACTGGTGATTTGGTAGTATTCACACCTGTCAGCATCTGTCTTCTTTGAATTATTATATTCCTCTTGAAGTCTAAGGATATTTTCCTGTATCAATTCTCATCACTGAGTGGAACAGTTCTGCAACAGCTCTCTCTTCTGAGGAACACTCTAATTTTGGAGATATGTTGTCTACACCAGTGGCTTTGTTTACATTTAGATCTTTCAGTGCTTTGTCATATTCTTCTCACAGTATCATATCTTCCACCTCATCTTTACCTGCTTCCTCTTTCCATAGTATTGTCCTCATTTTGTTTCCCGTTTTATAAACCCTCTACATATTCCACCTTTCGGTGTTCCCTTTTTTTAGTACTGGCTGGCCAACGTAGTTCTTGATATCCGTACAGTTGCTTCTCTGTTCTCCGAAGGTTTTCTTAATTTTCCTGTAGGCAGAATTTGTCTTTCCCTAAATATTGCATATTTCCGCTGTCTCACATTTTTCTTCTATCTGATTAGCTATTTTGCGCTTCCTGTCAGGTTCATTCTTTAGACATCTATATTCCCTTAGCCTACTTTGTATGGTGCATTTTTATATTATCTCATTTCATCAATCAAGTTCAACAGATCCTGTGTTATCCAATGATTTCTACTAGACCTCGTTTGTTTACCTAGGTGCTCTTCTGTTGCCTTCACTACTTTGCCTTTTATAGTAATCATTTCTCCAGTTTCAATCTAACATTACCCAATACTCCCACTGAAATTTTATGCAGCATTTGGTTTTTCAATATATGCAGCCCCCATTTTCTTAATTTCATACCTTTTTGCTATTTATTCAGTCTTAAGGTAAGTACTGTGCCCAGGAATTCCATGTTAAAAGTTTGTTTTCTTGAGAATTTCTAATTTGCTACAGTTATCTATTATTTAGTTCAGAATGTTTGAAAGCTAGAGATTTGACACACTCTAGTAGCCTTGGTGACACCGTTTTCTGTGAATAAGCATTGGACCAAGGCAAATTTTTGCTTCTGGTGGAAGACATCCTTAGAGGCAGTGGAGATGTAGGTAGATCATTCTTCAATGTAGACTGCATTATAAAGTAAATCAATGCACACTGTGCTTGCTTAGCAAGCTGAAACTTCTGAACAATTTATTAACAGCTGTAAAACAGTCAAATCATAATGTTATCTGATGATTGAGAAAGATCACAGAATCATGCCATAATTTTTATACAGCAAAAGTGTGACCTAGTTTGCTTTATTTAGCACTTGTGAGGATAACAACATCTCTAATTTTAGCTCTTCCTCTTTTCTGTTAAAGTAGTTGGAGTGCTTCAGATTTCTACACCTGCTATATAATTCCTAGCATACTAATGATCTGTCCTTGAGGAAACCAAATTATCAGAGAACTGAACTTGTTTCCTTCTGGTCGCACTGAATGGTATGCTACTGCCGATTTATCCTTGTTGCCCAGATGACGGTCGTTTTTATTTACTTTAATAAGAGTGTTAATGCTCGTTTGGTTGTTCCTGTGTACACTGAATTTTGTATACTCGTGCAATGGCAAGTTGGTGGCACAATTTGTTTGCAGTAATCAATAAATAACGCACCTTTCTTGTTGAATACTGTGCCGATACTGTTTCTTCTTAGCCCTCTGCTGATATGATCTCTGACTATTCCTAAAAATGAGAGGAAAACTTCTCCTAGCAGGTTGTTTTCACCCAGAAACTGGAGTCTAGTGAAGTAGCATCCTGTTAATATCTGCCATAGTAGCCACTTCGTAACAAAATCTCTTGTGTTATTGTTTTACTAAATTTTGACTTTGATCATGTTACTAATGGCCTAAGGGGTTACTTAAACAATCTGACTTAGTTATTTATTGATCTCCGAAACACATCACGACCTTTAAAAGGCTTCCAAGATTCTGCATGTCTTTTCAGTGTCATTCACTGGACCTAGGTCTTTTCTGACTTGCGAAGAGCAAAGAAGGGTGCAGTTCACACAGTCGATAGTGTGGCCATTAGCAGCCTTGCGGCAAGTGCAGAGAATCTGGAGTGAGTGCAGCACCTGCTGGCGGCCAGCCTGGAATTGTCATACTTGGCTGAATTTGAAGTAGTGCGCTTGGTGCCTCACTTCTAGTCAGTGCAAACACTGCTGGTCCCACAGCATCTCCGAATTTGTCATTGGATTCTTTTACTCATTGTGCAATATACAGATTGAATAACACTGGAGATATCTTACAGCCCTGTCTCACTCTCTTCTCAACTATGGCTTCACACACGTTCTTTAAGTAATAACTAGTTTGGCTTCTGTACGTGTTGTAAATAACCTTATGCTTTCTTCATTTTATCTACATCTACATCTACATCAATACTCCGCAAGCCACCTGACGGTGTGTGGCGGAGGGTACCCTCAGTACCTCTATCGGTTCTCCCTTCTATTCCAGTCTCGTATTGTTCGTGGAAAGAAGGATTGTCGGTATGCTTCTGTGTGGGCTCTAATCTCTCTGATTTTATCCTCATGGTCTCTTTGCCAGATATACGTAGGAGGGAGCAATATACTGCTTGACTCTTTGGTGAAGGTATGTTCTCGAAACTTTAACAAAAGCCCGTACCGAGCTACTGAACGTCTCTCCTGCAGTCTTCCACTGGAGTTTATCTATCATCTCCGTAACGCTTTCGCGATTACTAAATGATCCTGTAACGAAGCGCGCTGTCCTCCGTTGGATCTTCTCTATCTCTTCTATCAACCCTATCTGGTACGGATCCCACACTGCTGAGCAGTATTAAAGCAGTGGGCGAACAAGCGTACTGTAACCTACTTCCTTTGTTTTCGGATTGCATTTCCTTAGAATTCTTCCAATGAATCTCAGTCTGGCATCTGCTTTACCGAAGATCAACTTTATATGATCATTCCATTTTAAATCACTTCTAATGCGTACTCCCAGATAATTTACGGAATTAACTGCTTCCAGTTGCTGACCTGCTATATTGTAGCTAAATGTTAAAGGATCTTTCTTTCTATCTATTCGCAGCACATTGCACTTGTCTACATTGAGATTCAATTGCCATTCCCTGCACCATGCGTCAATTCGTTGCAGATCCTCCTGCATTTCAGTACAATTTTCCATTGTTACAACCTCTCGATACACCACAGCATCATCTGCAAAAAGCCTCAGTGAACTTTGTCCACTGATCCTCAACACTATCTGTACTTGAGACAAAACTTTTGTGTTGAGCCATCAGGTACTCTGTAATCTGCTTTTTGTCACTTTTGCTAAACAGAAAAATCTTCCTACCTTTTTTAATATTTCTATTTACGGCTGAAATCATCGATGCCGTAACTGCATTATGATCGCTGATTCCCTGTTCTGCGTTAACCGTTTAAAATAGTTCAGGTCTGTTTGTCACCAGAAGGTCTAATGTGTTATCGCCACGAGTCGGTTACCTTCAGAATTTCTAGTCAACATTGTAAAAAGATTTCTCTAAGTCTATAAAAGCTGCAAACATATGTTTGTCTTTCTTCAGTCTATCTTCTAAAGATAAGTTGCAGGGTCAGTATTGCCTTGTAGGTTCATACATTTCTCTGAAAACCAAACTAATCTTCCCCAAGGTCAGTTTCTAACAGTTTTTCCATTCTTCTCATATCATTATTTTGCAAGCTTGACTAATTAAACTGGTGGTTTGGTAGTATTAACTACTGTCAATACCTGCCTTCTTTCAAATCGGGGTAACTACATTCTTCTTGAAGTGTGGGAGTATTTCACCCATCTTAAACATCTTACACACAAGGTAGACTAGTTTTGTTACAGCTGGCTCTCCCAAGGGTGTGAATAATTCTGAGTGATTGTTTTCTACTTCAGGGCCTTGTTTTGACTAAGGTCTTTCAGTGCTCTGGCAAATACTTCTTGCAGTATCACATCTCCCACCTCATCTTCATCAACTTCCTCTTTTCTTTCTATGGTATTGTGTTATAAGTTCGTATCTCTTGTATAGCCCTTCTATATATCTCTCCAGTCTTGTCCACCATCCAGTGCTGCCACTACCACTTTTGGGCTTGTTGCACAGAAGCCTCCTCAGACAAAAAAAAATCAAAAGTCGAAGGCAAAGAATTTGCTCAATGATGGTGTCAGGAAGTACATCGTCTGATGATGTCTCTCTCGAATACTCTTCAGAGGTGCTGGACCTTGATTTTGCACTGGGGCAATTTTCTAGCCCCGAGACTGAGACTCCGCCCACTGTAGTCTCCCCTCTAAGTCAGAAAGTCAGGATGAAATTGCTACCTCTCTGATAGATGGATCCCATCCTACAGTGGAACATTAATGGGTTCAGAACACACATGAAGGAACTGAAGCTCCTCACACAGAGACGCCCTCTGTGCTTGTGCTTGCTGGAAGCACACTTTAAAATGTCCAATGCCCCTGTACTATGGGGCTATATGCTCTATTGCAAGGTTGACCTTATGGGGCCAGGGGCCAAGGGAGGGGTTGCTGTGTTTGTCAATAATAGGCACTACACCTCTGCTCTATCCCTGCCTACTGACCTGCAAGCAGTTGCCATTGAAATTCATGTGTGTTGGAGGATCACAGTTTGCTCACTGTACCTACCTCTGCAAGATGTAGCAGACTCCTAGGCTCTCACAGATCGTGTGGAACAACTCGTCCAACCATTTCTCCTATTGGGAGATTTGAATGCCCATCACGTCTTATGGGGCTCAACCTCTACTTGCCATCAGAGTCAGGTTTTGGAGAGCCTCATGACGTCTCCTGAGCTGTACATCCTCAACACAATTACTCACACTGTGCTGCTACTGGATCATTCTCAGCCATCGACCTCTCCTTCTGCTCCCCAGTGCTTGCAGACTCTGTTCAGTGGGGAGATGTTGACAACCTTCATTCCAGTAACCTCTTCCCATTCCGAATCCACCTACTGGATGTAGCATTACCTGAAGAGAGGCCACCAAAATGGTTGGTCAGCAGGGCTAACTGAACACTGTTCAGCCACCTGGCTGTGTTGGAACACAGTGACAGTGTCCAAGAATGGGTGGACAACATTATTTAGTGGTCCATCATGCCGCTGACTTGTCCGTCCCAAAGTCCTCAGGTCATCTCAGGAGGCAGTCTGTACCTTTGTGGCCCAGTGAGAGCCACTCAGCAGTCTGGGACAGGTGTGTGGCTTTTAAGCAGTTTAATCACCACCAAACAGCAGAGAACCTCACAGCATTTTGGGTCATGAGACCCATTGCTTGAAACGTAGTCAATGAGAGAAAGGAAAAGTCATGGCAAGGGTTCGTGGATTCCGTCAACCATTTCACATGTTCTACAAAAGTATCAGAAACTAGTGTGAGGTTTTCTGGTAAACACAGCCGTTTACCAATAGTAGCAGTGCTGCATCAAACAACACTTTGAGACATCACTCAGATGATGGCAGAGCAATTTGCAAAATCTGCCAGCCAGGATACATCGTGTCACTGCTACTGTGTGACTGTAGAGAGGGACAAGTTGGACTTCAGATCCAACAATTGTAAGTCAGACAGCAACCCTTTCTCCATTTGAGAACTGAAATCGGCACTGTCTGGGACTTGTGATACTGCACCCGGTTACGACCAAATCCAGTACTGCATACTTAGACATTTGCTAGCTTTCTCAAAGGAAATCCTCCTTGAATATTTTAATTTGATGTGGCAAACAGGTCGATTTTCCAACTTGTGGAGAGAGGCAATTTTTATCCCTCTCCTCAAACAGGGAAAGAACCCTGTGTGACTCAATAGTTACTGGAGTATCGCCTTAACAAGCTGTGTAGGAAACACCCTGGAGTGAATGGTTAACCAGTATCTGGTCTGATTATTAGAGACTGGGCTATTTCTTGGCCACTCTGTGTGGATTCAGGAGATTTCAGTTCACTGTGGACAACATGACCCTGCTAGAGGCAGCTATCCAACAGGCTTTCCTATGTAAAAATCGCTGTCTCAGCACATTCTTTGATATCGGCAAGGCAAACGACATTACTCTGAGACACAGTATTCTCGCGCAACTGCATCAGTGGGGCTTTTGTGGCCACCTTCTCAACTTCATACAGTCTTTCCTGTTTCAGCAGTTTTTTTAGGTCACAAGTGGGTGACACTGTGTCATATCGTTTTGAGCAGGATAATGGTATCCTTCAGGGCAGTGTTTTGAGTGTTACTCTCTTTCCCATAGCCATAAAGTCACATCTACTGTAAGGAGCCCTGTAGAATGCTTCTTATTTGTGGACAATTTTGCCATTTTCTCTTCCTCCTCCAATGTTGCAAGGATAACATTTTTAATTTTAAAGACTCAATGTCATGCTTCTGGGGGTCTTTTTTGACTCCAAACTCTTGTGGTTACCTCACCTGTGAGACGGGGCTAGACTGTATGCACAGTGTACAGGTCAGTGAGGCCTTCCTAACTGAAGATCATTGACACTATCCACCATGAGGGGATTAGGCTGGCCACAAGTGCATACAGAACTAGTCCCATACCCAGTCTCCATATTGAGGGTGGGGAACCGCCACTCACCATACAGCGGCAGCTACTCATAGTGTGTCAGCCATGTAAGTTCCTCACAGCTCTGACTTCACTGTACTCTTGCTTGTTCACCTCTGGCACATCTTTTCTCTATTTGTCCATGAGCAACAAGGCCGTTTGGGATCCACATGCAGCATGTACTGGACTCGATTGGGATGGAGCATGTACAGCCCCAAATCCAGGGTTTTACCATGGTTTCTGCAGAGGCTCACATCAATTTTAGATTTGGTGCAGTACAGGAAGTACTCCTATGTACGTTTTCAATACATTATTTTATGAATTTTTAGCTGAGCACCACTTCTCTTTCTCTGCAGCTGTCTTTACAGGTGGGTCAAAACGGGGCGGGGGAGGGGGGGGGGGGGGTGTTACTCTACTGTTTTGCTGTTTACATTTTTGCGGCTTCAAGGTCTGACTACCTTGTGACTTTACTGTCTTCGACATGGAATTATATGCAACCTTGAGGGCACTTGGGCAGGTGAGACATGCTTAAAGTGCTAAATTCCTTGTCTTTTCTAATTCCCTACATGCCCTCCACTGTCTGCAATCCCTGTACCCAGCAGATAAAGTAGTCCAGTATATCCAGGACATTCTCCTCCAACTATAATGGCTGGGAAAGGAGGTGTCTTTCTTCTTAATACCAGGGCACATGGGTATTGTGGCGAACGAAAAGGAAGACGTTGCAGTCGAGGAGGAGTGTCCTGATCCCCCCCCCTCCTGATGTTATCTCCTTGCTGTTGAGGTACAGAGTCACGTGTCACTGGGAAGACAAGTTGCTGGAAATGACAGATAATAAGTTGGGCCTAGTAAAGCCCACTACACAGCTGTGGCGTACTTCCTTCCAGCCACAAAGATGGGATGAGGTCCTCTTTACTTGTCTTTGCATAGGCCACAGTCCTCTGATGCATGACTTCTTGACCCCCCTGCTGGTCCGGGGCTTAGAATAGGCCCGAGGTATTCCTACCTGTTGTATGAGGCGACTAAAAGGAGTTCCACACGTTTTGACCTTTATGTGATGGTCCCCTGTAGGGTTTGACCTCCGTTCTTCAAAGTTTTCCCGAAGAGCGAGCCAATTGGGAAGGGCGCCTTACAAGGTGCATCGTGTCCATTGTGCATTGAGATCTTTAGCCCACTCTCTTGTCGTCGCATTGCAGTCCTGCCCATTCTCCATCTCTTGGGCAAGGACACCTTCCTGGGTGCGTTTTCCACCATGCACTATGCAGTGTCGATTTCTGCGTCGATGATGACCATGGACGTTTTTGCACCTGATATCCAACATGGAAGCCAGTCTGTTGTGGTGGGGCCACCATGTACCCTGTTGGTTGTAGCCCCCTGACCACACAGGGATCGCTCTGCTGATGCCTGTGCCGTTAACTCGCCAAGTATGCCGTCCAGGAAACCTGGTTCCCAGCAATGCAGACCCCTGCCCTCCATGGCTATAAGGGATATTACAGGAACGTAGCGACTACAATAGAGTGTCAGGTGGAGTGTCCTAAACTCAGTATATAGTGAAACTGTGCCCCTTCAAACCCCTCTTGAATCTGTGGCTGCCAGAATAAGGATGACACAGGAAATAACTTTCTACAGTGTAGGCCTATATCTTCCTCCAGATGGTGCAGTACCCTGAATGTATTAGCTGCACTGACTGATCAACTCCCTAAATCTTCCTACTTCTGGGAGATTTTAATGCCCATAACCCCTTGTGGATTGGCACCATGCTTACTGGCCGAGGCAGAGATGTCAAAACTTTACTCTCTCAGTTTGACCTCTGCCTCTTAAATACTGGGGCCGCCACACATTTCAGTGTGGCTCATGGTAGTTAATTGGCCATTGATTTATGAATTTGCAGCCCAGGACTTCTCCCATCTATCCACTGGAGAGCACATGACGACCTGTATGGTAGTGACCACTTCCCCATCTTCCTGTCACTGCCCCAGCATCAGGCACATAGACGCCTGCCCAGGTAGGCTTTAAACAAGGCGGACTGGGGAACTTTCACCTCTGCTGTCACCACTGAATCTTCCCCACATGGTAACATCAATGTGATGGTTTAGGAAAGTGACTAGCACAATTGTTTCTGCGGCTGAAAATGCGATCCCTCACTCTTTGGGGTGCCTGAGGTGTAAGGCAGTCCCTTTGTGGTCACCGGAAGTCACTGAAGCAATTAAGGAGCGTCAGTAAGCTCTACTGCAGCATAAGTGGCACCCTTCCCTGGAGCACCTGATAGCCTTTAAACGCCTGCATGCCCGTGTTTGCTACCTTATCAAACAATGGAAGAAGGAGTGTTGGGAGAGAGAAGTCTCCACCATTGGGTGCCACATGTCACCTTCCCAAGTCTGGGCAAAGATCAAATGTCTTTTCGGGTACCAGGCCTCAACAGCTGTCCCCGGTGTTACCATAAATGGTGAGTTATGTACTGACACAAACGCGATTGCCGAGCAGCGAGCTTCTGTGTCGGAGAAGTACCCCCCAGCCTTTTGCACACTCAAACAGCGGTTGGAAGGGAATGCTGGAGTGAATCCTGTAACGCCCCATTCACAGAGTGGGAGCTCCTCAGTGCCCTTGCACATTGCCCCGACATAGCTCCTGGGCCTAATCGCATCCACAGCTAGATGATTAAACATCTCTCATCTGACTACAAGCGATATCTTCTCGTCATCATCAACCGGATCTGGTGTGATGTCGTCTTTCCATCGCAGTGGCAAGAGAGCACCATCATTCCTGTGCTCAAACCTGGTAAAAGCCCACTTGATGGTGGATAGCTATCGGCCCATCAGCCTCGCCCACGTTCTTTGTAAGCTGCTGGAATGTATGGTATGTCGGCAGTTGGGTTGGGTCCTGGAGTCACGTGGCTTACTGGCTCCATGTCAGGGCGGCTTCCACCAGGGTCGCTCTACCACTGATAATCTTGTGTCCATCATGTCTGTCATCTGAACAGCCTTGTCCAGACGGCAACACCTGATTGTCATCTTTTTTGACTTACGTAAAGCATACAATACGACTTGGCGACATCATATCCTTGCCACATTGTATGAGTGGGGTCTCCGGGGACCACTCCAGATTTTTATCCAAAACTTTCCGTGTCCAATTGGTGACTCCCATAGTTTCATCCATAGCCAGGAGAATGGAGTCCTGCAGGGCTCTGTATTGAGTATCTCTCTAGTTTTAGTGGCCATTAACGGTCTAGTAGCAGCTGTTGGGCCCTCCGTCTCACCTTCTCTGTATGCAGACGACTTCTGCATTTCGTACTGCTCTTACAGTACTGGTGTTGCTGAGCGGCACCTCCAGGGAGCCATCCACAAGGCGCAGGCATGGGCTCTAGGCCACGGCTCCCAGTTTTCAGCCGCAAAGTCGTGTGTCATGCACTTCTGTCTGCATCGTACCGTTCATCCGGTACCCGCAATTTACTTTAATGACGATCCACTCACTGTAGTGGAGACATATCAATACCTAGGACTGGTTTTCGACACTCGATTGACTTGGCTCCCTCATCTTCGTCAGCTTAAGCAGAAGTGCTGGCAGTAGCTCAATGCCCTCCGTTGCCTGAGCAGCAGCAGCAGTTGGGGTGCAGATCGCTGTACATTGCTGCAGCAGTACAGAGCCCCTGTCCAATCCTGAATTGAGTATGGGAGTGTGGTTTATGGTTTGGCAGTGCCTTCAGCATTGCATTTACTCAACCCTGTGCACCACTGTGGGGTTTGATTAGCGACAGGAGCTTTTAAGACGAGTCCGGTGACCAGTGTACTGGTGGAGGTTGGTGTCCGTCCACTGCAGATCAGACGTGTACAACTGCTCGCCAGTTACGCAGCACACATTCGTTGTTCCCCTGAGCATCTGAATTACCATCTCCTTTTCCCGCCTATGGCAGCCCATCTCCAACATCGGCGGGCCAGATCGGGGCTAATGATTGCGGTTCGCGTGCGGTCCCTTCTCTCCGAACTGGAGTCCTTCCCGTTACCACCTCTACTTGCAGTCCATTCACGTACACCTTCATGGTGTATGCCTCAGCCGCAACTTCATCTGGACCTTTTGCATGGCCCTAAGGACTCAGTTAACCCCGCCGCCCTCCGCTGGCACTTCCTCTCGATTCTTGGCGTGTTCTGGGGCTCTGAAGTGGTTTACACCAACGGCTCAATGGCTGATGGTCATGTAGGCTTTGTATATGTTCATGGGATATTGGGCAGCACTCCTTGCCAGTTGACTGCAGTGTTTTCACTGCAAAGCTGGCGGCCATATCTTGTGCTCTTGAGCACATCCGCTCATGTCCTGGCGAGTTATTTCTCCTGTGTACTGACTCTTTGAGCAGCGTACAAGCTATCAACATGTGCTACCCTTGCCACCCTCTGGTAGCATCCATTCAGAAGTCCATCTATGCCCTGGAACAGTCCCACCGTTCTGTGATGTTTGTGTGGATCCCAGGACATGTCGGAATCCCCGGCAACAAACTTGCTGACAAGCTGGCCAAACATGCGACATGGAAACCGCTTCTGGAGATGGGCGTCTCCGAAGCTGACCTCCGTTCTGTCTTACACCGCAACTTTGGGAGATGGAATGGCATAACAGAACGCATAACAAACTGTGTGTCATTAAGGAGACTATGAATGTGTGGACGTCTTCCATGCAGGCCTCTTGCAGGGAATCAGTTGTCGTCTGCCGGCTGCGCATTGGCTAATGCGTGGTTACCTACTTTGTTACCCACCTCAGTGTCGCTGTTCCTCCCAAATGACAGTCATCCACCTCTTGCTGGACTGCCCACTTCTAGCCCCTCTGTGGCAGACTTTTAACTTTCCCAGCACCCTGCCTTCGGTGTTGGGTGACAATGTCCCCACAGCAGCTTTAGTTTTACGTTTTATCCGTGAGAGTGGGTTTTTAGTGCATGTCCTTTGTTCCTCTGTGTCCTCCACCCTACTGCTTTTAGGGTGGAGGTTTTAATGTGTTGCAGAGTGGCTGGCTTTCCCTTTTTATTCTGTGGTTGGCCAGCCACTGTAATCTGCTTTCATGTTTTACTCTCTCCTGTTTCTAGCGCCTCTCTGTTGTTTTCTTGTCCTCTTTTGTTCATTGCCTCCCCATCGTTCTTGTGGCTTTTCCTTTCTTTCCGTTTTGTGTTATATGTTTCCTCTGTTTTATTCTCCCACTTGTTTTATTAGGAACAAGGGACTGATGACTTCGTAGTTTGGTCCCTTCTCCCACGTTTAAACCAACCAACCAATCAACCAGCCATGACTTCTTGCTCCAGAGTGACGACCCTCCAGTGTGTGATGCTTGTGGCACACAATGTGTGTGTGCCCTTTTTTACTAGACTGTGTTTTATCTTTGGACCAGAATGCAGTGGCAGATTTGCTGGCAGGTTCGCCCTCTATTGTAAGTGACATTAAAGCAAATGTGGTTAGAGTTTTAAGGTTTTGTGATCTGTCCAACTTGTTTCTGTGAAGTTTGGGGAGATGTCCTTGATGTGTTAACAGGATGACTGGCTCACACGTGTGTTTTGTAAGTGGGCAGCCAGTCACTTTCCTCTGTGCCTTTCATTTAGCTGTTCTGTGCTTTTACTTCTGTTTCAATCCTATCTATAGTGGCCTCAGCTGCCAGAGACAGTAATCACATGTGTGCAAGTTGTCCTGGTGTGTGTGTGTGTGTGTGTGTGTGTGTGTGTGTGTGTTTTCTACTTTAGGAAGCCTTGTTTGTAGTGCCTGTCTGCAAGTTAGCTTCTTCACTATTTGGCGACTAGCAATCCATCCTTTTGATAATATTGTCAAGAGAAAAAAGAGTCATGCCTACTTCTCATGACAAGAGTTCTTACCATATATATCACATTTTGATTTGCAGCCAGCAGTGTACAGTGGTCCTGAGCTGTGGTCCAGGCTTGGACAGGCTGGAGTTGCCCTGGGCCTGGCGTGGACAGAGGCTGGTGGGGAGCTGCTGCTGGTGGAGGCTAGCCAGATGGCCGGCTCTGGAGACCTAATGCTCACGGGGCAGCTGGGCAGCGTCATGCGTGAGTCGGCACAGCTTGCTCTCAACTGGGTGCGTGGTGCGGCCAAGCAGGTAAGAACGATGCTGGTGGTGGTTATCTGTTCATTTCTTCATTACGATTGGAACACACACACACACACACACACACACACACACACACACACACACAGTAACCAAATTAACTATTCCCTGTTATCTCAACCCAGTTTGATTCAGTACCTCTTCATTAGACTAATATTTAATTGTAGAGTCTCTCCTTTGTTGACTCTATAAGAGGAAGCACATGCTTATTGAAATTATATCCTCATATAAAATAGAAATAGGGGAGGAGAAGTTAAAGGTACTGCTCTTTCTTAAAAGTTTATGCTTGTCTATAATAGTGTGAAAATAGTTGTTAGTATCCTGCTGCTTAACAGTCAGCAGGCCACTTTTCTGAATCGACCAATCTCCAGTGGTGTTCAACAGAGCTCCCTATGTGGTGTATTTGTTGACCTCTACTACAAATTAAACTCTGTCTGCCTACAAGAATTATGCCAACCTAATATACATTGCTGTAAGCTTTATTTGGTCATCCAAAACGACACAACCTTTAGCCATGATATGTACATTGATGGCTCTAAGGACAATGAGAAAGCTGGCCTTGTATTTATCGACAAAAATGCTTGTGAACCACACTCCCTTCCCACTGAGTGAAGCATCTACACAGCAGAATTACTAGCATTACTGAGAGCTCTCATGCATGTATGGCCTCAATCTGCCAGACACATACTCCTGTGCAGCGACTCCCCTAGTAATTGGAAGGCAACTGAAATTTACTCTCAAACACATCCACTGGTTGCCACCATTTATGAAATTTAATGCAACTTTCACTATACAGGAATGAAAGTGATTGCTCTGGATACTGAGACAAGCAGGTATCCTGAGCAATGACAGTTTTGATATGTTAGTGAAGAAAGCATCTACAATTGACCTGCTGCCAATACAAATTGCAGGAGTTGACTTGGGACAAAGATGGGGATAAAGGGACAAACAACCATGCTGTTAAATCACTTGGGAACCACTAATGGGATTGAACATAGTAACACACTCCTTAGTGCTGCCTTTCTGATCCAATACAACCAAAATTGGTCCAGGGATGAATCCTAAGTGGTGTCAAGCCACTGGCCTAATGCTGGTTTTTCCTGTGTGCCGTGAGTCTTTATCATTTTGACATGGGTTTCCTTGCAGTGAAACCATTCCAGGGGCTGGAAACATTCACCATTTTTCCAGTTAAACCACATAGCTATAGTAATTTGGACAGGGTACTGTGTTTCTTTGTCACATAGTATTCATCCTATAGGAAAGTGTGAAGGTGCAGAAAACACACATCCGTTATAGATGGCCAGATGAATGGCTGATTAAAAGCTGTTCAATGTCTATGCGAGGAAGTTGACTGTCATTTGTAAAACCATTTGACAATAGTTGTGAAAATACCAGGTTTCAAGAAACATTCAGCAGCAATATGAGAAAGACAGATGATGTGCTTCCATCCAGTGTCAAGAGCTTCATCTTGCCATACCTGCAAGAAGACATCCAACTAGCACATCCTCTAGCCTATCTAGAGACCTTCTGTGACCTCTGTGATAAATGGCTCCTGTAGACTTATATTATTGGCTTTGAAAAGTTGTGCTGTGTGCTGTTGTGGACATAGCATATACATTTTGTTCGCATGAAGAAACTACATTGTTCTTTGAATTCGGTAACTCACTCACTGTGAGTGATCGCGAGAATAGGGGCGATATGAAAGGTAGTCATAAAGTTCTTCTGAAGCTGTGGTTTTGGTTGTAGAGTGATGTTCATATGGTGCATTCCTGGAACATGTTGCAAACTTTCCATTACTGTGGGAGGGGCAGATATGGAAGCACCTTCTTTCTCATTTGAGGTGGTATCACTTTAGCAGCTCATTTGCATTGTTTTCTGTGGGTAATGTGATGGCTGTGGGTGATCAGGATGGTATTCTACAGTGACTTGCTTTTCTATGGTGTGTACAGAGTTCTACTGATGGACGATAATGCCTGACCAAACACATATATTCATACGTACAGCGTAACAAATCTTGACTGGTCTTTTTGCTCCCCAGATTTGAATCTGATTGAGTGAGTCTAAGATGCTGACTGAAGGGCTGCCACCCCTCCCTTTAATCTGCCCTTGACACAACCACATGATTGTAGTTACATTTTGTCTCTAGTTAAGATATTTATTTTGATAAACTGTGGTTAAGTGGTTAGCATATACTGATAGAATTTTGATGGCTGAGATGTTCCTGAGCTAGAGAGTGGGATGTCTACCAGTTGGAAACCTTGCAGATTTGAACAAGGCCACTAAGCCAGACCCATTAATACAGATAGGTGCCATGGGAATCATCTTCAAAGCTCTGGATATAAACATGTCTTCCTTAGTAGAAGCAAGTGAAAGACTGTGGATGTGGAAGTAGGTGAACCCCAACTGCAATTGCATAGTATCTCTGATTCATTGTAAAACTAATTTTGAGAGCATAAAAAAAAAATCATACAGAAAGGCAATGCCTTTTCTTATGGCAATTAGTGTCTGAATACTATATGAAGCAAAGTGTTGGAAGCTGTTCCATTACACACAGTTTGAACGTATCATAGTAAATTACATTGGTTGCTCCTGTTGTGTGCCTGGTTATGTTGTGCAGCAGTACCTAGTCATTGTGAAAACCATGTGTGGTGGTTATTCACTGAGTCAAGGTATGAAAGAGCTCATTCGAGATCTTGTGCAATTTTATGTAAGCTCATAGTTCCTCTAATAAATAACAATGAAATATTCATGTTTCTCTCTGCATTCTCAAGTTTTTTATTGTCAGCATTTTTAGCCTTTATGTGATTTACTTACAGTTCTGTAAACCAGATTGATTATATTTCAGTATGGATTAAAGCTTGATGGAGAGACGTTATCACATTTGGATATCCACATCCATTTCCCTGCTGGAGCAGTTGGAAAAGATGGACCATCAGCAGGTGTGACTATAGCAACTGCATTAATTTCACTGTTTTCAAACAAACCAACGGCCACTGACATTGCCATGACGGGCGAGATTACTCTTAGGGGTGTTGTTCTTCCAGTAAGTATGTTTAATCTTTGTACTTAGTGTGTTTCAAGTGGATTAACTAGTTGAAATTAATTGCTGTTCAAATTTGAGTGATTGAAGTGACTGTGACATTTCTTTTCTGATTTAGGATATTTCTGGATTGTAGGTACACCTTTCAAAGCTTTGAGAGTTTTACAGTATTAATTTGTAGTGTTGACCACTGAAAATATGAGTACCATGCAGTTTTTTCATTAAAATGGCCTTCTAGTTGCAGCATTTGAAATAACTCTAATGATATTTGTTATGTAATAAATTCCTTTTTTTGTGTGATGAAAGATGGATTCGATTTCTTCTAATGATGAGCCATTGCTTTTTCAAGTACAATATGCACACTGAAATGAGATATTGACTAGTAGCTTTTACAGGGCACAGGAAGAAGTGGAAAAATTTAGATTAACAGTATTAACGCAACTAGAATAAAGACCTGGAAAAACAGTTGATTGTAAGGTGGCTGAAAAAATGACACAAATTAAAATAAGGGCTATGAAAACACATATGTCGAGTTCAGATGAAAGATGGGAAAGGAGAGATAGAATGTTTTCCAAGTTGCATTTTGACATCCAAATGGGAGTAATAAAGTTCTGCAATATTACCTCTTTTTTTCCCCCACAGTGTTTCCCCTAAACTGAGTACACCTTTTAATGTTAGAGACAACTCATGTAAACTGTTTTCACCATTGAGGTCTTCTAGCGACTAGCCATATTTGTCTAGCCTCCGAGTTAGAAGCACTATTATTCCTCTACATCTTGCAAGAAAAATGTGTCTTTTACTGCATGAACAAACTAAATCAATATTTTATCTTGTAATTTGCTGTAATTTGCATAACATTTACCTTACTAACTAATAACCACTGATATTTTATATTTCATCTCGCGAATATTGTCTGTAAAGTCACTGAAGACAAATACTCTTAAGCGGTAAATGCTGTAAGTGTAGCAGATTTAGTTCATGTATTTTCACTTAACATTTCATGAATTTTTTACAGGTGGGCGGTGTCAAAGATAAAGTGTTGGCTGCCCATCGTGCTGGTGTCAAGAGGGTTATTCTGCCCAAGAAGTGTGAAAAAGATTTACATGAAGTACCTGAAAATGTGAAGGTAAGCACTTTTATCCGGTTTGTTATTTTATAAGATTTGTCATACTACTTTGTTTAATGTATCATTTACTTTTTACTTTGCAGAAGGACCTGACATTTGTGTTCGTTAACCATATGGATGAAGTTCTTCAAGCAGCCTTTGATAGTGGCTTTCCCCCAGGCTCATTGAAGATGGAGGTTCCCATGTTAAGTAAACTTTGAAAAAATATATTGTTAAGAGAATTATACATTCCTGGTATTGGTTTTCATGTGCAGTGAACTGCAAAAAAAGTCATTTTTGTTTTCAATACTGTAGAAAGTAATGCCCATGGTTACATGAAAATGTACTGAAGTTGCTTTCAAACGATGGAGCGATATGTTTCATTTTGCTGCTGTGATGTGTACAGTTGTTAAATATTTTTTAAGAAATATGTGATATTAAATTACATGTTACATTTATTTTTTCTACTGTTTTATAAATTTATATTGTACAGTAATAAAGTTAAGTGTACTCGAAACTGTCATATTTGACACAATGTTAAGCATTCTGAGAAACAGATTATTTTGTTACATAACTAAATGGTGGGTAATGAATTTGGTGAAAATGAGAGTAAATTTGTCTTTTTCCTTAAGAATTAAAAACAGTTGCACTTTGTGGCATCCACTTCATGTACTGAAGTTTTTTAAAAATAAACTTAAATAATTAAATGTTGTTACAATTGTTTGTACTTTCTTGTATTTAGATCCAGTGTGGTGAAGTTAAATGATGGTAGGAAGGAAAGATGAAAGTAGGACCTATTAATATGTCTGATCCACATTTGTATTATACAGTCCACCATATGATGTGTGACAAGAAGTACATAGTGTTCTGATTCCTTGGGAACACTGTACAAAGGGAGGATTACTGCTGGTATGTCCCAGTGTAAACTCAAACTGCTCTTAATTGTACCATTGTGGTTATTGCACAAACTGAGTGCTTGAAGAAGCACTACACTTATTATCTCTTTGAAAACGTAAGTTACCAGAAACCCCCCCCCCCCCCCCCACACACACACACACAAGGGAAGAAGGGGGAGAGGGAAGGAGGGAGGGGAGAGAGAGAGAGAGAGAGAGAGAGAGAGAGAGAATGAGCACTGCTTATGTGGAGTGACAAAGAGGTGCAGACACCTCTTACATTGCCAGGTATTAAAAGATGTTGCTGTGTGGTTGTTGCTCAATATTGAGGTCATCAGTGGCCTTACTAAGATAATGTCAGGCAAATGTGGCCAAAATGTTTGTAATGTCATTCTAAAAGGAAGAATATGGAAGTGAAATCTGATCCACTTTGTGCCATTCTCTCACTTTTGACTCTGTCTAACGTCATTTCATAAAATACATTGTAGAAAAACACATAATGACTATGTAGTGGCTAAAATTGTGTAAGAGTGTACTGTGACTCTCTTCACTGACAAAAGAGTAAGATGAGGTAGTTGCTTATTTGTTTAGTCGTCTCCAGGGCATATCAGCTGGTAAGCCAGTTGCAGCCCTCATGTTGGGTTACAAAACACACGCTGTTGAAATATGGTGTGCTAATATCTGTATGCCACAAATACTGTGCAGTGGGCAGGAGAAACCCATATGTCCTGGGGCAATGCTGTATCTGGAGAGTCATTAAAATTATCTTCTCCTGTCTCGGTGGCCAGAAGGAAGAATGCCAAAGCTGTAATGTTTCACTGGCTGTAACTTGTTCATTGCTAGCCAGTCCACGTCCAACTGATGTGTAATCCAGTGCCACAACAGGAATGTTGACTATATGTACAGTGACAGCACAGTATGCAATTAAACTTGCTATGCAGGCATTCTTTGCAGCTTTAACTGTTGCTTTGTTTCCATGCAAATTGAAAGCGCATGATTAATGCAGCATTAGAGCATATAACAAAACTGCACCTAATCATGAAGCTGATACACAAGGTTGTGTGTAGTTTCGAGATGGAATCTTATATAAGCTAGGAATTAATTACATCAATGTGATAGGGAAGTAAATCTACACCAGAGTCTGTACTGGAAATCTAAAGAAGTTAATAATTTCAAAATCTGTTTATGAGGGGATGTCTTACGTTCATCTACGTATTTGTCAAACAGTGCCTTAAAACAAGTAACTCTGTGAACTGGAACATTGTCATGTTTGAGGATGACAACCTAACTAAGGAACACTATATGTAATACGGGTGATTCATTCTTTAAGACAAGCAATTAAATTTAATTAGACTATAATGCAATGGTGCAACTAAGCTACGGCAACCAGGGCAATGCCCCTAGAACAAGAGGACCCCTGATAAGTGGAAAAACAGAAAATATGGCATGCACTGATTTATTCCTAAATACCATAGCATTTTGGTGATCAACAGCTGTATTCTGGAACTAGTTCTTTGAATGTTAGCTAAAGGGATTTCAATCCATTCAGAATTTGTGAATAACTCAAATAACTCACAGATGAAAGATACTCAATAGGTGCACACCACCCCAGGTGAAAGTGAGCACAGCATTGTATCGAAGGAAAGAGGCAAGTATACATGGAGCACTAAGGTGTCATCTGTATTGTATTTACATTTATTTAAAGGGATAAGGATTCAGACACATGAACATTCACAGTCTCATGCAAATTCTTGTGTTATCTATGAAGAATGAAAAAGGTACGGCACAGTTGACAAAAGTTACAAAAAAAATGTAAAAGTAGAGCACAATTTTTGGTGTAGAAGGTAAGTACTACAAAAAATATTTTGCCCAAAGCACATTTTGAAAAAAATTAGAGATGTAATCAGGAAGAGGAGAATTGCTTTTTGTGGACATATTCTAAGAATGGACTCTAACAGACTTAAAAGATAATTGTGGTAATTATTTTACAAAATTGAAAATGGTTAACTAGTGAATCAAACAAACTGGAACGAAATTACTCTAGGGGATGTATAAGCATGTGTATAAGTTGGAGAAATGTTACAAAGTTATGCAGATTTCTAGGAAAAGCACAACATATGCAACATGGACTGAAAAGAAGCCAGTGTGAATGAGAAGGAAAGAATGAAATAGTTGAAGTTAATGTAATGTATATTGGCTAATACAAATAAAAAAATAATGAAAATTAAATCCTATCGGTTGCTATTACTCGACTAGTAAACCAATGCAAAATACTAGGAAAAAAAAATCATTATGGTATCAGAGGCCTAATCTGTGAGTATATATGTTGCAGCTGCATATGACCTATTAAAAAATATGCTGTCAGTAATAACATCAAAGCATCATTTGACAAACTGCTTGACAAAGCTTTCAACATTTGTAAAAGATTAAAAATTACCTAACAAATTAATAAAAATAGTAAAGCACTTTGAGCTTTGTAACAGTAAGAGCATAACAGAGCCAATAACTAGATTTAGAATAACACTTCTTTATTCAATTAACATAATGATATTCATAACTAAGAGGTACCGAGGACTGAAATAAGTTATAGATACAGATGAAACAATATAGCCTTTACTCATATCTGCTGCCTGTGATGGTCTGAGAAATGTAGCACTTAAATTTGCAATGATGTTTGCAGATGACTTATCTCTCCTGTTTCCAATATAGTTGATGTTGATAGAACTTATTTTAAAGTACAAATATCAAAAGTGTTCAGGTGACAGGACTCGGCAGAGCCGTTATTAATAAAGCATAGCTCACTGGTATTGAGTAGCCCTGACAGCTGTCCTGATGGGGACTATTGTGAAAGCTGAGCTTTCTTTTGCCAAGCCAAAAATAAAAGCAAAAACACTACTTCTGATCTAAAATGTGTCAGAAATGGTTATCTGATTTGGCAATTTTATCAAAAGAAAATGGAAGAATACTCTGTCTCCTAAATAAAACAATGGAAAGTCCAGTTTGGGATATCAACAATATTAAGAGAATAGATTGCTACTCACTGTAAAGATAACATGTTAAATTACAGACAGGCAAAATGAAAACACACACACACACACACACCATCCAGCACATCTTAATCCAGTCCTGTCACTGGCTTATCCTTCTCCATCAGGGGCCAGACCACCTGTGAAAGCAGCCATATCATATACCAGCTCTGCTGCAATCATTGCACAAGTTCTTTATATCAGGATAAATGGACACCAGCAGACTTTGGTTAAAAGCAATGTGGACCACACTGAGGCACAACATGCAGCTGAACATAATGTGACTGATTTCAGTTTCTGCTTTACAACCCAGACCATTTGGATCCCCCTCTCCAACAGCAGGTTTGGTAAACTTAGCAGATGGGAGTTATCCTTACAGCACATTCTCTGCTCCCAAAATCATCCCAACATGAACTTACAGCAACCTACTAACTCTAAACCCTTCACCCACCAGTTTCTGCCCCATCTGTTCAATCACCTGCTCCAAATTCATGACCCCTCACCCTCACTGTGTGTCACTTTATGGCTTGAGCGGCGAGAGAGAGCAGTCTTGTGTGTATGAGATGTTCTTTCTTGTGTGAATGTGTATGCATTTCCTTTCTGAAGAAGGCTTTGGCTAAAACTCAAGTGTGTAACAGTCTTTCCAATGTGCCTGTCTGCAGCTTAGCATGCCACCTTTATGGTGAGCTGCAATCTATCCTTTTTACCATTATTGTAAATAATTTAGAATTATAGGTGACCTGTCATTGAATAGCAGCTGTACTTCTACATCTACATACATACTCCGCAAACCACCTTACAGTGCACGACGGAGGGTACCTTGTACCTCCATACGAGTCCAAATTTCTCTTATCTTTGTGGTCCTTACACAAAATGTACATTGGTGGCAGTAGAATAATTCTGCAGTCAGCTTCAAATGCTGGGTATCTAAATTTTTTCAACAGTGTTCCTTAGAAAGACTGTCACCTTCTGTGCAGGTATTCCCATATGAGTTTGAGTTGATGAGGAGGCATAGATTGGGACGGAGTGACAGGATAGAGGAAGAAGGAACTACTGGATAGTGGTGTAGGGACAGTGAGTTAGCAGAGTGAGGCCAGGAGAGTTGTGGGAACAAAGGATGTGTTGCAAGTATAGCTGCCATGTGCACAGTTCAGAAAAGCTGGTGCTAGAGATAAAGGGTCCACATGGCACGGGTTGTGAAGCAGTGATTGAATTCAAGCGGGTTTTGCTGAGTTGAATGTTGTGCCACTGGATGGTCAACTTCATTCTGGCCACAGTTAGGCAGTGGCCATTTATTCTCGTGGGCAGCTGGCCACTTGTCACGCTGACATAAGAACCTGTACAGTGATCACAGCAATGGCTGCTTCACAAATCAAGCCATATGGATCCTTTCCTTCCACACCAGCTTTCCTGAACTGTACAGATGGGACAACACATACTTCACTCCTATATCCCTCCTGTCCTCAGTCTCCACTAACTCTCTGTTCTCACACCCTCTGTCCAACAGTTTCCTCACCCTTTGTGCTGTCAGCCCCTACCAATACACTCCATGTCTTCATCATTCTGCACATCAATGCACTGGCTCCATTACCTGTGTATCACATGCCTAACGTGTACATTTTCCAACCCTCCCTCATTCGTAGCCAGCGAACCTGCTACCTTCCTTTGGGCCTGCAGCTACCCATTCCCAACCACTTCCCTTCTTTCTACCGCTCTCTCCCTGTACCCACCCTACTGGACATAACCTCGTACACCACCTCACCCTAGTCCATCTGCTGAAATTTGATCCCAGCACGAGTGTCCAGCCAGAATGTGGTGGTGGTGGTGGTGGTGGTGGTGGTGGTGGTGGTGGTGTGTGTGTGTGTGTGTGTTTGTAATCTTGTTCATCAAAGGATTTATTTTGATGGCAAGGTTTCTTTCTGTTTTGTGCATGCTTGTCAATGGCTCAATGCTTCTGCTACTCAGCAAGTGGTCTCCTTTACTCCTAAATTATTTACATTCTCCCAGAACTTTCTTTACTATAAGAATATTATATATTGATTTTTATAAAATTATAGACCATTTTACATATTCAAAAATATGGAAAAAACTTGAAGTAAATGAAATATGTAAATTACTAAACACACAAATTTAATTAGCAGTTTTGTTTTAACTTGGATATTCATATGTATGTAGTTCTGTAAAGTTAATTTTTTGTTTCTGTTTTGTATTACAATACTGTTCTAGATATTTCACTTTTTGTGTTGTTATCCTGTGTTCAAATTAATTAATTTTTAATGTGGTTAGTATGAAAATAAAGATGCTGTTTTGTTAGGGAATACAGATTCTCATGCAAAAACTCATTAGTTTTTGTATTTCACTTAAATTTGCCTTGGGTAGTGTACAACAGTTGTTATGTGCAATGGTGTAGGGTTATATAACTCTTTCAGGTATTAATATAGCTGATAAAATATGGTTAACATTATGTTTAATTTTACTCAAATACTAAAATTCAAAGATTGATTTCTTTAAATAGATTTTTTTAAATGGTACTGTGTTCAATGTCTGCAGAAATAAATCTAATACGATGCAGAATATTTCCTAAATCATAAAGTACAGAAACATTTTTACACCAAAAGAGAATTTGCTAACTTCTGTTTCTGCCAAACCTGAGAGAATTTATGTTCTTTCTCGTTGAAGAAACTGTAAAATCATTTTAGATGAATCTCACAATATCAGTTTTACAGAAACCTAGAGCAACATCTGTTTTTGGTTTGGGTTAACATAGTTCAGAAAATTTTGGTATTGAGAGCTGATACAATGAAGTATTTAAACATTTTGAATGGTGAAGTCTGTCTCTAACTGATGTTGGTCAAGCTTCAAATTTCCTCACTGTTTTCCTACTCAGATAAAACATCCTGTTAATTTTATGTCTACAGCTATTTTCAAGTAGTGATGCCAGAAATACACAGGTTAGTGTACATGTGACAGAACTATGCTTCTTTGAGTGCAGGAGAAGTAGGCAAAATGTACAGTTAATTTTGTCATGTTAACTGAAGCTGTGCTCTCTATTGATTCTAGAATGGTGTGAAAACACTTTCAGTCTGATGTTAAATTTTAAATCATTAAAACAGTTGTTAAAGTTGAGATACCTCTATTTTTCGCTTTGAGGACTGAACAGTGCACTTGCATTAGATAGCACTTGAAACACAGAATGCTTGTTTGCATTTAGAAGTCCACTCAGAATGGATGCCAGCTTTCTGATGCCTGTTCATTTGTCCAGCTATCATGTCAGAATTTGGAACGAACTGCCTGCAATAATTTATTTTACCAAGTATTCGTAATATGTTCTAAGTATTCAACTTCTGGCTGAAAAAAAAAAAGAGCATTTTTGGAGGTTGCAAAAGAGATGTGTTTGCTCCAGGAGTGTTAAAACTCACCAGTTGTTGCATAAATTGTCCTCTTAATTTTCAGGTTAGTATGATGTCATCAAATAATAATATGAGCAACAGGGGACGTCCTTCAGTAATTACTTTAGGAACTTTTGAAATATTACTGAGATCCTTGCTATGCAGCCTACAGTACTGATATTATTTGAATGATGTATTGATGGCTATAAAAGCTTGAGCCTTTGCATCAAAGGGGAGTTGGAAGATTGCTCCCAAGATCTTTGGGTAGTAATGCCCACCTGGAAGTAACTGTGTTGAGTATTGTCCTATCTTCTGCCTTTACGCTCTCAGATTTTCACATTTCATTCAGTGCAAATTCCCATCATCATCTTTCCTTCTCACCCCATCCAGTAAGTCTCTCCTGACCAGGGATTCTACGCAGCTTTTCTGTAACTCTCAACATTTCCTAAACCATACCAGTCCTTGTCCTTCATCCATGTACCATGAAGGTGACTTCAGACTGTCTGCTAGAAGAAAGAATCACTGGCTCTGAAAGCTTGCACATTTCCTTAACTTTTATGTGTATTTTCTCCTCTGCTGATTGGTGAGTAAATTTTTTTATCTGTCCAATTATATTAGATTTTCAAAAATTGATTATTTTTGTTGTTACTGCTGTATTTAAGAATGAGGATCAAAACATTTGCTCAATTTATTGAGAAATTTAGGTTACAAACTCATTAATCAAAATATTTTGGGGATTAATAAAAAATAGACTGAAAGCTAATTTTAGAACATAAAAGGAATGTTTCAACAGTTGGTAGATCGTGTACAAGTATAGATCACGTTTTCACATTATGATAAAATTTGGAAAAATACAGAGAAAAATTAAAAATATTGGACTATATGGAAATGTAGGTTTTCTCAATGAATTTCTCTGCTGAAATGTTCTCGGATTATCGGCCGAGTTGTGGTGTCATGATGTTACAAGTTGACAAGTTTCCTACTCATCATATTAAGGTGAAGTGTTGGGTTCAGGACCAGTTCATTCCTTTATAGCTACTGGACTGCACACTCCTTGTCTGAGGGCCCAGTGGTTGGATCTGTCTCCTGCTTCCAGAAAAAAATTGTGCTAGTGGTGGGGATAGGGTGGAGGGGATCTGGATATCGAATGCAAGTGTTTCCTGTCTTTTCCATATGCTTCCTCTGCCAGTTCCACATCAGAGCAGTCCTGATGTATTTTTACTAATGTGACATCCCAAATGGAGTACCATTGGAAATTGCTATCCACATATAGAATCATTGTACACTCTTATTTCCACTGCTTCTTTCGTGACTGAATACCAGAAACCATCAGAGTAGACAGCACTGTTGTCTGTTCAAAAACAAACATGAGGCCATTGTTGCTACTGTGATCTTTCACTGTCAACTTGTAAGTGAATAATCTGCCTGCTGAGCTGCGTGGAACATGTTTGCCTACCGTGCAGTAGGTGCGGGTTCGATTCCCAACTGGGTTGGAGATTTTCTCAGCTCGTGGACTGGGTGTTTGTGTTGTCGTCATTATCCTTTCATCATCATCACTGACATGCAAATTGCACAATGTGGCATCACCTGAAGTAAGACTTGCAACCTGGCGGCCCAACTTCCCTGGATGGGGCCTCCCGCCCAACAATTCCACACAATCATTCTATTTTTTTATCGGTTAATGCTCCTCGCATGTTCTGAACAGTGCTGCGAGATGCATTGCTGTGTCAGGCCAATGCACTGCAAGCCACACTTGCAATGGATGGTGTAGGCACCAGATGTCTTTCACTGACCCAAGTATATTCATGTTTTAACTACTGTTATGTTATGCTTCTCCATTATCCTGGCTGTCGTGGTGGGCAGCCTTGCATATGGAAGGAACTCTGGGCAGTTGGTCTCTCCTCTTTTCACTTGGCTGAAGAGCACTCGTATTTTTGTCTCTGAATAACTGTTCTGTGAAAGATTAAATGCAGATGCTGTAACTCTGTAGGCAGACTTTCCTTGTTGCATATGGCTTGTACTCTGTGTACGAGCATAGTGAACACAAATTTACACTGTGCTCGATGGTGGCAGCTTTTGGCAGACAGAATATCCCAGTGCAACATCAGGATTCTTCTATATCAGAATGTCTAGGAATGGTAGGCATCCATTTTTTTTATCCACTATAGTGTACCTGAGGTCGTGTATACTGTAATGTGGCAGGAATTCTTGTAGATTTTCTGTACCATATGCCCAAATGATGAATGACCATCCACATACCTGTAGAAATGTCCTAGATGCTGCAAAAGCTACAAATCAAGAAAGTGAGCCTGTTTTGCAGTGTTGTGAAAGTGCTTCAAGAGGTACACCTGGACAAGAGTGACCTTCCAGTAGGCTTCAATGTCATATTTCTCTTCACATGGGTACCACTAGAAGATTCCATGGTATTACAAGAGTGTCCTTTTGACAGCGACACGATGAAACTGTTTTGGCACATGTTCATAACCACCTAATTTTGTTGTGGATAGATGTGTAAACAGATGGATTGAGTTGCCGTGGGATCCCCTTTAGTATCGGGCATCACTAATCTAGACACAGAACACCTCCTGCAACCAAGTGACTGAAGTGAAAGGTGTTCTACAGATATATGGATGCAACATTTGTTGTTTGACTGCATGGTAAAGAAGAGCTGCAAGAATTCCTGTGCTACCTTAAACCGTACACAACAGTGTTAGGTTTACCATGGACATTAAAGAAAATCGATACCTACTGTTCCCAGACATTCTCACAAAGACTAACCACTGTGGCATGCGGGGACATTCTGTATACAGGAAGAAGATGCACACAGACCTGTAACTAATCATGAACAGCTGCCACCATCCAGTGCAGTGTACATGGAATGTGAGCCATAGGTGACAAGTGAAAGTCTGTCCACCGAGTTACAGCATTTGCATGAAACCTTTCACGGCTATTGGAAGACACAAATAAGAAACGCCTTCCCCAGCGAAGCAGAAGAAACCAAGTGCCTATTTCTCCTTCTGTACATATGGATAATGGAGAAGCGTAACATAGAAACTATTTTCCACGTAATGGTTAAAATCGTGAATACACTTGAATCAGTCAATGTCAACTAGTGCTGTGGTCACCAGGCATCTACAGCATCAGTTGAGTGTGGCGTGCACTACATCGGCAGATGCAGTGAGGCATATTACAAAGGTGCTGAGCCACCTCAATGTCTTCTAGGATTCAGCTATCAAAGAGACTATGGAAATAAAGAATACATGATGATCTTATCAACAAAGGCAGCTGTTTCCAGCGGAGCTCTGCATGAAGTATGGCATTAGCAAAAATATGTCAGGAAAGCTGTTATGCAAATACGGCAAAGGCAGTGGGTGGCACTAGCCATGACCTCTTTTCCAGAAGCAATTGGCCCTCTGTTGGGATCTCGGCAGATAAGGCTGAAGTCCAGCGGGCATAAGGTACAAAATGGACGTGAATTTGACACAATGTGTGGAGACTTCATGTTGTGACAATGTGATGCCATTACTTGGCTTGTAACCTGAGAATATTTCATCAATATTGGATTAAGTTTCATTGAGTTAGTAAAAGGGTATGATACTGATCCAAGGAAACTACTTTGGGAAGAGCTATATTTAGTAAGTTTAGCACACTCATTAATTAAAATAATACAAGAAATATATAAAAGGAACAGATGTCAAGCTAAAAGCAGTAGTACGCTGTCACAGAAAATTGGAACAAACCTGTTACAAGGCACCAACATTATTTAAAATTTGTATAGATATTAGCCTTAGGACATGGTCTCATAAATATAGGCGAATGGAATTAGAAATTGTAGGTGGAACATATCTACATCATTCATTATTTGCTGATGATCAAGTTGTCATATTACAAGACAGGGAGGTTGCAAATTATGTATGTAATCAGTTAAATACAGAATGCAAGAACAGGAAACTGAAGATGCATTATCAAAAAACTGAATACCTTACCAACGGTCGTGAAGACCTGTACATAAATGGGTACTAAATCAAAAAGATAAATACTTTTTGCTGCTGGTGTTCTATTTTAGAAAAAATAGAGAAAATCAGATGTTTAAGTTAATAACAGATTGACTAATGGCCAGAAAGTCACTGGGATGCTCAACTCAGTATTATGGAACAGGAATATGATGAATAGAAATAAAAGAATGAATTTTGAATCAATGTTAGAGAGTATAGTGCTGTATGGAGCAGAACCTGGACAACTAGTAAGAAACGTATTAATTACCTGAAAATATTGGAGACAGACTTTTGGAGAAGATTTAAAGAAAATAAATTAACAAAGAAGTGTTAAAGAGAATGGAAGTGAAAGAAGGAAAATATGATGTATTGGGTAGAAGGAAACTGCAGTGATACTGATATGTAAGAAGAATGGAGGAAACGAGGATAAAAAACCTTACTCTGGGATGAGAAACTGAAGGAAGTATGAGAAGAGGATGGCCCATGGCTACAGGACTCCAAAATTGACAATTGAGAAAGAAAAAATGTGTTGTAGATAAAGAGAGACAAGATTGAAGTATATGAATGAACATTTTGAAGAGATTATGTTTAATATTTCTGTGGTAATACGTTAAAATTACTGAGTTACTGTTATGTTGGAGTAAACCTCTGTACTGGGAAAATCTCAATTATTAAAATGAAAGTTTGCTACTCTTCATAGAGTGCAGATGCCGAGTCACAAACAGCACAACAAAAAGACTGCTAAGCAAGTAAGCTTTTGGCCAAAAGGCCTTCTTCTCAATTAGAAAACACACACATTCACGCAAATGCAACTCACTCTTGCACTTGCTGGCTTCAGCAGCTAGAGACAATGGTTGTGTGTGTGTGTGTGTGTTTGTGTGTGTGTGTGACTTGTGTTTGCTTGAATTTGCGTGTGTGTTTTCTAGTTCAGAAGGTGGTCTTTTGGCTGAAAGCTTACTTGTTTGGCAACCTTTTTGTTGTGCCTGTCTGCAACTCAGCATTTTCACTACATTAGTGAGTAGCAATCTAACTTTTTCATAATATTGTCATTATTCCATCCTGCATTTTCCATTGTTTGAAAAAGAAACATATTATTACAGATATACACAAATATACCAATGATTACCTACATCTATACACACCTCTCAAATACCAGTATTAAGTCTTTTAGCAGTCTATATTGTCTGTGCTTACTGCTAAGACACCACAATTCTCTAGAAGCAGCAAACTGTCTTTTAAATGTATCCTCAAAATACATGAATTATCCTGTGGACAATTAAAAATCATTGTTTCTAAGACTCAAAATATTTGTAGTACACTATTCTCCATCATTTCTACAGTCAATACAATGTCTGGGCTACTATTACCGTTTTTCTCACTAACTAAACTTTTGGCGTTTGCTTTTATGTTTTCTGAATGATACTAACACCCATCACATGAGATCTGAGTGACTACTTAATGTCTGCAGAACTGCTGTGGGCTTTGGTGCTACGGACCATAGACATCCCGTTTTTCAACATTATTCCAATTTTATATATTGTGTCCTGAAACTAAACAAAGAAAAACTTGTATGAACAATACTGTGAGAATGGTAGGTTGCCAGTAGTCTTAAAGGTGTCATGTTGAGTTCTGCCAGGCACAAAAATATGTTTTCTTTTCTTTTCTGAAGAAGGCTATGGCCAAAAGTTCAGTGTGTAACAGCTTTTTTGTTGTGTTTGTTTGCAACTCAACATTTCATCTTTATGGTGAGTAGTAATCTATTCTTTCCATAGTATTGTTAATATTTCATTCTGGACTTTCAATTGTGAGGAGCTCAAATTAATTTCTTCTGCAGATGAGCCCAGGCAGGCTCTTGACTGTTCCACATTTCTTGTCGTAGCAAATGCTCAAGAAAAGAGGAATCCATACAATTTAGCATTGAAGGTGGCATGGTATTCTAATGAAACCAGAAAGTTAATTGGATGACTTTGAAGGTGAGGAAATCCACAAAAGAAATACTTGTATAGATGTACAGTCCTAAAAGAAACAGAAAAAAGAAAAGACAGAGTTATTTTGATATTTGGAAGTTGGTAGTGGAGCCAGTTTGCATTGTTCAATTAGTTGTAAGCTTTCCTCTGCTGAGTTGGTTGAGCTAAAAGGCAATCAATGAGGGGAACATCATCTGTCAGCCGGCACGAGTAATTTGGTAAATGTGTGACCCCGCTTCAATAAACTTGGCTCGTAGTCTATGTCTAAAGTGCAGCTTTCACACTCTTCCAATAAGCCCTCTTATTAATCATTACCAGATAATGCTCACAATTTGCAAAACTTATTAACAACATAAATTAAATTAATGGTACCCATTATAAATGTGACTGTATAGAACAGAACTGCACTGTGAATTCTTGAAACTGAATCACCATGCAGTAAAGATTAATCTTTTGGTAAACATGCAGAATCTCTATCTTTATTGCACATGATATTAACATAAATACAAAGTCTTGATGCACATTAAAAGTAAACATAATGATCTGCTCCTAAGTCAGTCCTGCAGCCATATTAGGAAGTGAAATTTAAGATCATTCCAAAGCATCGGGAATATTCCAAGACTGAATGACTGCAAAACGCTGTCATTGTTCAAAGTTAGAATTCAAAACACGTGGAAGATTTTCTATCGCCAAAACCAGGAGTAAATACTGCGAAGTTCGAAACGTGAAAATATTTCTGTCATGGAATGCTACAAACCATGTGGGCTTGTAGTGCGCAACACATACGCGTCCCTCAAACTGGTTGCCATTGGCAGCTCCTGTCCAGAATGATCCAGCGACTGAATGACTGATAATGACTACATAAATCACAAATTCTCTCCAACGTTTCACAAATTCATACTTTTCGAATACTATTTATACTTAAGATAGAAAGCGTAATAAGAGGGTCACTCCAAAAGAAATGCACACTATTTTTTTAAATCATCTTTTATTCTACATGTTTGAAAGTTTTACAGTGTGTAGATACATTCTTTAGGAACAATATTTTCATTTCTCCACATAATTTCCATCCCTCTTAACTGCATTACGCCATCTCGGAACCAGTGCCTGTATAAAAATCTGGACTTACCTGTTGGAGCCACTGTTTGGCAGCGTGCACAAGGGAGTCATCATCTTCAAACCTTGTTCCACGAAGAGAATCTTTCAGTTTCCCAAAGAGATGATAGTCACATGGCGCCAGGTCAGGACTGTAAGGCGGGTTTTCAGTGTTGTCCATCAGAGTTTTGTGATCGTATCATGGTTTTTTGACTGACATGTAGCCGTGCATTGTCATGCAACAGCAAAACATCCTGCTTTTGCCGATGTGGTCGAACATGGCTCAGTTGAGCTTGAAGTTTCTTCAGTGTCGTGACATACACATCAAAATTTATGGTGGTTCCACTTGGCATGATGTCCACAAGCAGGAGTCCTTTGGAATCGAAAAACACCATAGCCATAACTTTTCCAGCAGAAGGTGTGGTTTGAATTTTTTTTCTTGGGTGAATTTGCATGATGCCCCTCCATTGATTTCCTCTTCATCTCTGGTGAAAAATGATGGAGCCATATTTCATCACCTGTCAGAATTCTTCCAAGAAATTCATCTCCACCATTCTCTTAATGTTCCAAAAGTTCACTGCATACCGCTTTCTTGTTTCTTTCTGAGCCACTCTCAACATCCTGGGAACCCACCTGGCACAAACCTTTTTTAACGCCAACACTTTCATTATTCTGCAAACACTTCCTTCCCCTATCCCAACGTAGCGTGACAATTCGTTCACTGTGATGCGTCTGTCAGCAGTCACCAATCCGTTAACTCTCTGCACATTGTCTGGAGTGTGTGCAGTACAATGTCTGCCATTGCGAGGACAATCCTCAATATTGCCGTGTCCACTTTCATCATGTAACCTGCTTGCCCACCCACTAACTGTACTGCGATCGACAGCAGCATCTCCATACACATTTTTCAACGTCTTGTGGATGTTTCCCACTGTCTCGTTTTCACAGCACAGGAATTCTATGACAGCACGTTGCTTCTGACGAACGTCAAGTGTAGCAGACATCTTGAAGACGTGCTGTGACGGCACCACTCACTGGAACAGGTTGAACTAAGTTTGAAAACAAGCAGGAAGGATGTATCTACACACTAAAACTTTCACACATGCAGAAAGATAACTGTATTTTTTAAAAAATAGTGTACCTTTCTTTTGGAGTGACCCTTGTATAATGCAACTGGTGATGCTGATCCAGGGTTTGGTTCTGGCAGGGATGAGGTATGGGTGTTTGTTACTGGGATGCATTGGGAAGACGTATTGCAGCCTGTCCACACTCACCAAAGGCCTTCCAGCTGTCGCCAATCGCGCAGGTGGAGGAACACCCTGCGGGTATTACACTTTCAAATTTCTTTGTCACAGATTTGATCAAAGATGTGATCAAATACTCTGTCAAATATATTTGACAAAGATCTTTGACGTAGCGCTAGAAGGGGTGTTACCAGTGATCTCCATCACTGGGTATTACACTGTCATCATATTTTTCGTCAAAGTTCAAGATGGCTGACAACAACAACTTGTTATTAACCGCAGCAGTTGCATGTACCACAATTGCACTGTGTGCAAATGCGGAAGAGAAGCGGGAAAAAAAAGGAAACATACCTGGGTGAAGCTGTGGGTTTTATGACGACACGATAAAAGCATTCAACAAAACTTTGTTATGTGTGCTTATAGTGGAAGATGTCAAGTCGTACATCAATTACTTAAGAATGGATGAGCATACATTTCTATATGTGCTCAGTGAAGTGTATCCTCATATAACAAAACACAATATTCACTTAAGAACTGCTACATCTGCAGAAGACAGGCTCACTGTAACACTCCGATTCTTTGCTACAGGAGAGGGTTAGGTTAGGTCTCCAATCTTCTTAATCTATGTTTGTATTCAGGGTGCCTTGTAAAGCGCCTCATCAGCTTCATACATCTCTATTAATTTTATGGTTGTCGGCCGACACCAATTGTATTTACCGGAAAGGTTTATAAAAACACTGCAGACGACAGAACGCTGCAGCGATGCTAGCGCTCCATGTGGTAACATGTCACATTGCAGTGAACAGAAGACAAGCGACTTCTTTGATCAAATCTACAGCGAGGCCCTAGATTTGATCAAATATTGGACGACATTTGACATAGTTCCCATTACACCATCAAATATCTTTGACAAAGATTTTTGAGAAGGATATTTGACAAAGAAATCTGATAGTGTAATACCGGCCTACAAGGACTCATTTACAAAGTTGTGGCCAGCATGGGAGAACATTGCAGAGTACGCTTTACCGTTCGTGCTGATCACACAACATATTAACGTCCATGTACCGCCTTTTGTAATGTCCAGGGGACCATAATAAAGCGCGGTTACTTCAGTGCAATTATTGCCTTTTAATAAAAATGTCATTTCTGTCGCCTAATTGCGTATTTATTTCAGTTACATTCTGTATGTACGGTAGCATTTCTTTCTATGTATAAGCCAAGTTTCCTAGAGGTACCGGTATGTTACTTGCCAATGACACATCATGTGAAAGTTACTCTCGTCCTTAATTTTTGTCCACCATTGTGTATGTAAAAGGTATAGCCCAGCTCGTACCAGGCGCGACACAAGAACATAATATAATATGCAAGATACAAGTTAAAAGCATAAAGACAATTTAGAATGCATATTTACGTTAAATCCTTACAGCTGCATCACAAATGCATCACATCAAAAGCGGAACATCACATCCCAGCTGTCACATAACTTTTCACGCTATACCATATAGCGCAGCACGGATTGCAAGATCTATACATTATACTTACTTCTAAATCTACATCCTCATCTATTTCCTGAAGCCACCTTATGCTGTCTGACAGAGGGACTTCGTGTAGCACAGCTACTTCCGGCGGTTCGATTACACTGTTGGATAAGATAAGCAGCTGAATGCTTTTCACTCATATTGTGAATGGCATACACGTTAATTACAACTAAAATCTGTTACCCACATCGCCCATCGGCCAGAGAACTGACCTGACTGATCAAAATCAAGTACCATGGTATTACTATCGTAAATACACGGTGATTATAATTAAACTTTCATCACTTGAGTCAGTGTAGACGGAAAACGAGTATCCAACTTTACAGGAATCATGTTCCGTAATGATCGCCAGTCTGGGATTCGTGCTAGAGAGGAATGGCAGAGGAAATAAAGAAGATCCAAAGAATAGACGCGTTCTGTATTACGGTGTGGTTTATTCTTAAAATGATAAGAGGGTACGTTACTAGAAGAGTGAATCAATATATTGCTTCATACCTGCAGGATTTGCGTTGTTAGTAGTGTTAGTATGATGAGTTGCCGCTAGGCGCCGGTACTGGTACGGCGACGTAGGGAGGAACGCGGACCCCAAAGACCAAAGATATACAACGTGAATGGCACACGTTTCTGTGATCTTCTTCGCCAATATATCATCCCTTCTCTACAGGAGACAGATGCTTTGGACTCAACTGTTTTGATGCACGACGGAGCTCCACCTCATATTGCTCGTGAGGTTATTCAGTTACTTCGTAACACATTTGAGGAAAACGGTATCATTGGTCAGTCGTTCCAAACTGTATGGCCACCAAGATCACCAGGTTTGAACTGTGTGATTTGTAACTGTGGGAATAACTGAAGACAGAATGTATCAATGGGACACTAACACACGTTGGATGAGTAAATCGAGGGGGTAGCCAAAATAACACCTGAGCTGTATCCGGCAGCAGTAGAGCAATATCTAGTGCGGTTCCATGCAGTCATGGATGCAGAGAGTTGTCACACTGAGCTACGTTTGTAACCTGTAACATAAACGTGGTACGCAACTAACAAATGTTATCCTTTCATGTAAAAGTAAAGTCTGTTTCTTTCGATGATTTATTCGAAATTTCTCTTCTGCCTGTTCTTACAAACGTTTCGACAAAGTTTCGTTGGCCTACAATCACTCGTTGTTCATGGGGTCTCCCTCAAGTAGCGAAAGTTTAATAATAGGCACCCCCTATTTCTCCATTTTTCAAACAGTATTTTTAGGTGCACGCTGCTGAGTTTTAACGTCAATTCCCTCTCCACGAGCCTTTATATTACAGCGGACATAGCTCTGAGACAGGTATGTAAAGGTGGTGTTACCAGTATCTTCTCACAGTAATCGTCCTGTACAAACTTCTTACTCACTGTAAATGACGGCGCATATAAACGCTCCTCTAGAGCACCGACGAAGTAGACAACCCGCGAAGCATGGCGGTGTTGCAATGAGCGAGCTGATATCCAAAGGCGCTTTGGCTTTCGAGTTGTCCGTTGTCTCGTACTTTCACGGGTTTCGAATTATGGCAACGAACAGCGGAGACTATGAAGGGCTATGGAGTGGGAGAGTCACGTGGTCTCCCCCCCCCCCCCCGCCCCAAAGTTGTAGCTTTGTTTACATTATCGAAGTCGCTATTTGCTTGTGCTACGTCTACATATCTGTGTTAGATAAGTAAAAGAAATCGCCGCTAGTGATACGATCGCAGAGAATGTGTATAGAATGTTCTGTAATTATTGTGCAGAGTAGAAACGGATAGGCCTTACTATTTCCCTAAAGATAGCTTATAAAACGGACACTTCAAATCTCCTTGATCGATTGATTCTTTCACGTCGGAGGGGCGGTCATAAACTTCTGATTATCACCTCTAAAAACAATCTTGCCTAAGTAACATTGGAAATTGCGTTGCCACTCTCCACTTTATCAGTGGGCACTTTTTACTCCTTGAGCTGTCTGTTACAGTACTGTGGCACGGGTTTTTCAAAGTGTATCAGAGCTGCAAACATGTACCGAAAACAAACAGAATGTTAATTACGATTCCTGAACACATTCTGAGTTCGAATGTAACAAATTTCCATGAGACAGAAAAACTTCTGTCCGCAAATCAGCACGGATTTAGAAAGCATCACTTTTGCGAAAATCAACTTCCCCTTTTCTTACATGATATCCTACAAACCATGGCGGGGGGGGGGGGGGGGGGGGGGGAGAGCAACAGACAGATTCTATCATCCTAGATTTCCGGAAAGCATTTGACGCGGTGTCCCACTGCAGATTGTTGAAGAGGGTCCAAGGATACGGTTTGGGTTCCCAGATATGTGAGTAGCTCGAAAACTTATTAAATAATAGTACCCAATATGTCCTCCTCGACAGTGACTATTCATCAAAGACAAGATATCGTCAGGAGTGGTCCTGGGAAGTCTGATAGGACCTGTATTGTTCTATGTATACATAAATGTCCTGACATAGAGGATGTGCAGCTATATACGCTTTTTGCTGATGACACGGAAATGTTTACGGAAATGTGTCGTCGTTGAGTTACTGTAGAAATACACAGGATGACTTAGACAAAATTTTTAGTTGGTATTATGAACGGCAGCTAGCTCTAAACGTAGAAAAATGTAAGCTAGTGCGGATGAATAGCAAAAACAGTCATGTAGCGTTCGAATGCAACATTAGATAGGACGGCTTCATGGTTTCTCGTAGATCGTTCAGTGTAACTAGCTTCCGTTGTTCATTTTTCAAGGTCCCCCATAAGTAGAAGTCAAGAGGTATAAGTTCTGGAGACCGTGGTGGGTACTCAGCAGGTCCTCTTCTACATCTACATCATACTCCGCAAGCTACTTAAGGGTGTGTGGCGGAGGGTACTTTTATACCATTAACTGAGCCCTCCAGCCATGTTCCACTCGCGAATAGCGCGTAGGAAGAATGATTGCCGGTAAGCCTCTGTACTGGCTATAATTTCTCGAATTTTCTCCTCGTGGTCATTACGCGAGACGTATATGGGGGAAAGGTAATGTGTTGTCCGACTCTTCCGAGAAAGTGCTCTCTAGAATCTTCAATAATAAATCTTTTGTGATGCACAACGCCTCTCTTGTAACGTCTGCGAGAGGAGTTTGTCGAGCGTCCCCGTAACGCTCTCACGCCGGCTAAACGATCTCTTGGTGAAACGCGCCGCTCTTCGTTGGATCTTCTCATTCCCTTCCATCAGTCCTACCTGGCAGAGATCCCAGATAGACGAACAGAATCGGTCGAACAAGCGCCTTATAAGCTAATTCCTTAGTGGATGAGCTACATTTCCTTAATATTCTTCCTATGAATCTGAGTCTGGCATCTGCTTTACCCTCTATTTGTTTTAATAGGTCGTTCCACTTAAGATCGCTCTATATAGTTACTCCTAGATATTTTACGGGAGATACTGTTTCCGGCGGTTTGTCATCAATAGTGCAGCTGTACAATAGTGGATTTCTTTTCCTATTATGCGCAGTGTGTTACATTTATTTACGTTCAAGGTCAACTGCCAGAGCCTGCACCATTCATCAATCGTTACTATCTTCTGGCGTTGCTACTTTGTTGCAGACAGCCATATTCTCATCGAACAGCCTTAAAGAGCATCCAACGCTTTCTACTAGATCATTTGTATGTATTGTAAACAATAACCGTCCTTTCACACTTCCTCGGGGCACTCCTTTACATCTATCGATTTTCTCCCGTTAAGAGCGACATGTGGAGTTCTGTCTGCAAGGGAATCTTGAAAACAGTCGCAAATCTGCTCCGATACTGGATAAACTCGTAGTTTTCTTACTAAATTGCAATGCGGGACGATGTCAAATGCTTTCATGAAGTCAGGGAACACGGTATCAACCTGAGCACCGTTGTCTACGGCACTGTGGATCTCATGGAGGAACAGAGCGAGCTGAATCTCTGCTTGGAATCCATGCTGATTTTTATAGAGGAGATTTTTGTTCCGGTTCTACAACCAATTGACGACAATGGTATAGGTCTATAGTTTGTGCATCTGTCCTACGGCCCTTCTTAAAAACGAGAATGGAATGACTTGCTCTTTCTTCCAATCGCTAGGCTCCCTTCGTTGCTCAAGCTATCTACAACAAATTACTGCTAGAAGGGGAGCAAGTTCTTTAGCATAATATTTCTACAATCTTTTAGGTATCTCATCGGGTCTGACACCTTTCCACTACCAAGCAATTGTAGTTGTTTTGCTATTTAGGGATCGGTTATCTCAAATCTGCCTTTTCGACATTCGTTGTTGTTGTTGTGGTCTTCAGTCCTGAGACTGGTTTGATGCAGCTCTCCATGCTACTCTATCCTGTGCAAGCTTCTTCATCTCCCAGTACTTACTGCAACCTACATCCTTCTGAATCTGCTTAGTGTATTCATCTCTTGGTCTCCCCCTACGATTTTTACCCTCCACGCTGCCCTCCAATACTAAATTGGTGATCCCTTGATGCCTCAGAACATGTCCTACCAGCCGATCCCTTCTTCTGGTCAAGTTGTGCCACAAACTTCTCTTCTCCCCAATCCTATTCAAAACTTCCTCATTAGTTATGTGATCTACATTCGTATGACCATTGAAAGGAGGGACCATACTACGATCTTCCGCGGAGAAACAATTTCGGAAGACCGAATTCAGTATTTTGGCCTTCTCTCTGTTATCTTCCGTTTCAATGTCAGTATGATCACTGAGTGAATGAATAGATGATTTTGGCCCACTTACTGATTTTGCGTTAGACCAAAACATCTTAGAGTTTTTACTCAGATCGGTTGAGGAAGTTTTAGTTATTGAACGCTTTTCTTATTGCTCTCCTTACGCTCATTTTCTCTTCGTACAGCTTTTGTTTGTCGGCTAGGTTTTTACTTCTCTTGAATATGAGATGAAGTTATCTTTATTTATGCAGCAGTTTTCTAAAACGGCTATTAAACCATGGTGGGTCTTTCTCCTCAATTAAAACCTTACTCTTCGACCTATCCATCGTCCATGTAGATTTTCATCCATGTAGGCTTTGACATCTCTGTGTTAGTGAGGTGAAGCACCATCTTGTTGTAGGTAAAATCTTTTCATTTCCAAATACCTATCGGACGGCAAATAAAATCTATGGTTCCAACATATGAAGATACACTTCACCAGTTACGGTATCTTCAAAGAAGCATGAGCCATTCAAACCGCGCGATGACTGATCAAACCACACATTAATACCCTATAGATTAACAAGTTTGTCCACGTGAACGTGAGTGTTTTCAGGAGCCCAGTAAACGCAGTTGTGGCGGTTTACTGTATCTTTCACTTTGAATTACGCCTCGTCAGACCAGATAACCATCCCTGCAAACCTTTCATCCTTGCGAACCATGCCTTCAAACCACTCGCATACTCCATCCTTCAATCCGGATCGTCCTCGCTCATAGCGTGCAACGATCTTTGAATGTACACTTCTCACTTTGCAGCCTTCAGATTTCGCCGTACGCTTGATTGGCCTACCGCGCTTTCACGTAAACCCTGCTACACAGATTTATGAGGTAACCTAGTAAAATGTTGCAAGACATCAGTGCTGGAAGCTTGACTTGTTGATGTTACTGGTCGGCAGGCCTTTCCTTATGCACATCAAATTTATCCCCAATACGATTATTGTTGTACAAGTTAGTGGCTTGGTTATGTACACATTACGCCATTGCTGTTTTACTTCCATCATGTTTTCGTACTTTCAGGACATCTTCAATACGGCCTTGCGTTGCTCAAACGACAATCTTACTTCATTCATTGCTGCACATTCATCTGCTGAAAAACCCGCACCAGATCTCTTGAGAAAAGAATGGACTACGCTACCGCGCAAAATTGCAGTTGCATGTCAATTTGTTCCAAAGATATTAACTTTCAAAGAATGTATATATTTTTCTGGGTCACTCTGTATTAGCAGTGCAGTATGTGTTTTGGCAGGACAGGAAAGGGTCGCAGCAATTGAGGAAGGAGCGAGAAAGTGTTGCAACATATCTCCCTTCATATTCAATCTGTACGTAGAGTAAGGAGTAAATTCAACTCAGTAGAGAACAGGAAGGATAAATTTGGGAAGGTAATAGTTCAACGAGAAGAGATGAAAATTTTAACGTTTACTGATTACGTTACAAACGGGACGGATAGTGTCTTCAAAAGAGATACAAGATGAATGTCAAGAAAAGTAAGTCAACAGTAGTGGATTGTAATCGAATTAAATCATGCAAAACTGAAGGAATTAGCTGTGAAGCGAGACACTATACGTATTAGATGAGTTTTGATATTTTTGCGCACCAAAATTACTGGCGATGGCCGAAGTAAAGGGGATATAAAACGTAGACTGGCACAAGGGAAAAAAATTGTAAAAAAGAGAGAACACCTGTGCTTATTATTAAATAAGTTTCCCTTCGCGTTTTTCTGTCTGTTATAGTTAATCAAAGGAAATAGTGTAGGGTCTTTTGATACGATGCTCACGAATCAGAAATAGCGTGTGTATGTTATACATATTGCCGCGAGCTGTAGCATCATTAATTGGCGTACTGCAGGTCGCCAATTCAAACCCGACCGCCAGCAATTATTTATTTACTACTTACCATTTTTGGAATGTTCTTGTAGTATATTGTGTTAGCAATATTTGTGTATTTTGAAATATCCAATGTTTGTATAAACACTAGCATTCTGGAATATTCGAGGTGTATTAATAGTTACACTCTCTGTCGAGGAGTTCAGTTCTATTCTGGCTATACGTTGGTGTCACTAATAAATGTGCTTTCAGGTCTAAGTGTTGCGCTTCACTGGGCCTGATTGCGGTTTCTACGTGACAGTACTGCAAACAAGCCGTCTGGCCGTGCGTACCTAGTCGAATATAAGCGTAAGTGTTTCGAAGTGTATTTGTGTTGCGTGGAGTTTTACACGGAAGTGAAACAGTGTAGAGAACAATAGAAGCTTTTGTAATATGCTGCTGCAGAGGAATGTTGAAGATTAAACGGCTAGCTCGTAGTGAATGGGAAGGTACTACATCGAATTAGGGGGGAAAACTTTACAGCATAACCTGACGAAGAAAAGGAGCCATCAAAGACTAGTTTCTATATACGACAACAGCAAGCAGGTTCAAGCGGATGTAGGCTGCAGTAGTTACGAAGAGACGAAGCGACTCGAACAGGATAGAGTAAAGTAGAGAACAGTATCAGTCAAGTCTTCAGGCTGAAGACTGCAACAACAACAACAATAATGTCTAGTATATGAATGCTTAACAACTCACGTATCCTAGCTGCTGACAAGAATAATCTACAGAATAATGGGAAAGAAAATTGAGGATGTATTAGATGACGATCAGTTTGACTTTAGGAACGGCAGAGGCACCAGAGAGGCAATGCTGACGTTGCGGTTAGCAAGAATAAAGAAAAATCAAGACACGTTCATAGAATCTGTCAACCTGGAAAACGTTCATCGAATTTGTCGACTTGGAAAAAGAGTTCGACAATGTAAAATGGTGCAAGATGTTCTAAATTCTGAGAAAAATAGGGTTAAGCTATAAGGAGGGACGGGTAATATACAGTATGTACAAGAGCCAAGGGGATAGAGTAAGACTGGACGATCAAGAAAGAAGAGCTCGGATTAAGGGGCTCCGGAACGCCCTATACTTGCAATGTTAAAATAACGCTTATAAATTACATCTTTCCTCACAAAGTATTTGAGGTAGGAAGTTGAACTTTTTACAGATTATTTATTGGAGTATGGGCTACAACTTAACACAGGGATTTTACAAAATTTTAGTTCAGTTATTAAAGATGATTTTTTTCAATTGTAATGAAAATTCACAACATTTTTTTGCAATTTTTTATTTATATATTCAAAAATATACAGTTTTTTGGAAAAAGGCTGTGTTAAATTATGCAGAAGGTACTGTGTAACATTTACTGAAAGTTTGAAACAAATATGTTTGGAAGATCCTTAGAAACCATGTAATTAGTATGAGAAAATTAAAGTTTTGGGAATCGAGCGACAAAGATTGGATTAACTTTTTAGTGCATTCCAGGTCCATAGGATGGATTATCTTCATCCTCTGCAAACTCCTCCTCCAGCTTCCTCTTGTTCCTCCTCCTGTTTACTCTTGCTTGTATTTCTAGACTCTTTACAGCCCTGTCTGCAGCCCGAAGGCGTTCCTTGTCTAAAGCAAGCATCGCTCGTACCATGTTAGAACCTATCTTCATTCCCATATTTCTAAATACCTTGCACCTTACAATGTTGCCATAATTGAAAGTCGCAACAGCATCATACACACCAAAGTGAAGTGTTTCTATTTCAACAAATACAGTCTTGGGGATTCTCGACCATATAACACTATTTACACTTTCATTGGGGTTTTGAGTTTTTCCGTGAATACACTTTTTCAACAGTTCAGGTGCTGCTAAGCCTCTGAAAATAGGTTTTATCACCTCCATTATTGCATGAGGCAGACTATGCTTATGAGTGTACACTTCACCAGTTAGCAATCCTTTGTTATATTTACACCAACTGTCTTCTTCTTTGGGACACAAGCTATGTTGGGGATTTTCATCGGTTGAAGAAGTATGAAAAAAAAAGAGCCCAAACAGCCTTCTTCATTTCGTCGACACTTTGGATTTCTAATTTCTAATAACTTTACTTTGACTCATTATTATACTTCAACAAAACAGAGACTCAAGAAACAGAATTAATTACGAATATTTTCGAGATAACGACAGAGTAAATAAACATGAAACAATCGACAATCACACCAGTGATATATATTGAACCGTCACAGGTTAGCCACAACACATACTTTATCTCACATCACTAAAATGTACCTGATGAACACGGACGTTAATAATAACACCATTTGACAGCAGTTTAACAGCGCCACAGTGGGTCACGCCCATGTAGAACACATTTCAAAAAAAATTTAAAAATAGTTGTAGTCTTCGGAATTGAATAAATTATATATATATTAAAAGGTAATAGTCTGCAGATTCAGAAAACGCAAAAAAGTAAAAATTGAACTTTTCGTGATTTTGAGCCTTTCCGGAGCCCCTTAAGAAGGGTGTAACACAAGGATGAAGTCTTTCGCCCTACTGTTCAATCCATACATCGAAGAAGCAACGATGGAAATAAAAGAAAGGTTCAGGAGTGGCGTTAAAATTCACGGTGAAAGGATATCAACGTTACGATTCGCTGATGGCATTACTATCCTGAGTGAAAGTGAAGAAGAATTACGTGATCTGCTGAATCGTATGAACAGTCTAATGAGTACAGAATATGGATTGAGAGTAAACCGAAGAAAGACGAAAGTAATGCGAAGAAGCAACAATGAGGACAGTGAGAAACTTAACATTAGGGTTGATGGTCACGAAGTAGATGAAGTTAAGGAATTCTGCTATCTAGTCAGCAAAATAAACACTGACGGACAGAGCAAGGAGGACACCAAAAGCAGACTAGCACTGGCAAAACGAGCATTCCTGGCCAACAGAAGTCTGCTCGTATCAAACATAAGACTTACTTCGAGGAAGAAATTTCTGAGAATGTACGTTTGGGGCACAGCATTGTATGGTATTGAAACATGGACTGTAGAATAACCGGAACAGAAGAGAACCGAAGCAGTTGAGGTGTGGTGCTACAGATGAATGTTGAAACTTAGGTGGACTGATAAGGTAAGGAATGAGGAGGTTATGCGCAGAATCGGAGAGGAAAGGAATATGTGGAAAACACTGACAAAGAGAAGGGACAGGATGATAGGACGTCTGATCAGACATCAAGGAATGACTTCCAGGGTACTAGAGGGAGCTTTAGAGGGTAAAAACTGTAGAGGAAGACAGAGATTGGAATCCATCCAGCAAATAATTGAGAGCGTAGGTTGGCTCAGGAGAGAAATGAGGAATTCGTGGCGGGCCGCATCAAACCAGTCAGAAGAGTAAAAAAAAAAAAAAAAAAAAGAAAAACATGAGAATGCTCTGTGAGCTTGATAAAGTGGCAAGAGACATACGAAAACCGCGCCCTGTGAAATTTGCGCCCACCTAAATGTCTGGGAATTTGCGCCCAGTATTCCTGGAAACCACTTGCCCACTAAGTCACGGTCTATCTGCACCCCGAGAGTCTCCGTGCACCAGACCGTGACTGCCTGCACTCCAAAAGTCCCCGTTTACCCCAGTGAATACGCTGATCTGTTTGGCTCAGACAGGTGCTGCTGTTTACTTCTGCTGGAGTTGGCTGGCGCCACGCTCTCGAAGTCACGTCGACGCTATCGTGCAAACTACCAGATATCAAGCCTCCTGTTGTCGGAAAAATCGTCGGCATGACGTCCTACGATATGCCTTCCTGCATACTCATATTCCTTTAGTCTAGTTGTTTTAACATTTAAATCCTGCTTTTCCTTCATTTATCATGCGTAATATTTTTCCTGTGATGCTTATTCCATCCTTTCAAATATATCTTCCTTAACACACATTTTTATAATGCCCCTATATCCTCGACTTGGCAATACTGATAAAGATGTGCGGACTATAACTACACTACTGGCCATTAAAATTGCTACACCAAGAAGAAATGCAGATGATAAACGGGTATTCATTGGACAAATATATTATACTAGAACTGACATGTGATTACATTTTCACGCAATTTGGGTGCATAGATCCTGAGAAATCAGTACCCAGAACAACCACCTCTGCCGAAATAACGGCCTTGATACGCCTGGGCATTGAGTCAAACAGAGCTTGGATGGCGTGTACAGGTACAGCTGCCAATGCAGCTTCAACACGATACCACAGTTCATCAAGAGTAGTGAGTGGCGTATTGTGACGAGCCAGTTGCTCGGCCACCATTGACCAGACGTTTTCAAAAAAATGTCCAAATGTGTGTGAAATCTTATGGGACTAAACTGCTAAGGTCAACAGTCCCGAAGCTTACAGACTACTTAACCTAAATTATCCTAAGGAGAAAGACACACACCCATGCCCGAGGTAGGACTCGAACCTCCGCCGGGATCAGCCGCACAGTCCATGACTGCAGAGACGTTTTCAATTGGTGAGAGATGGAGAATGTGCTGGCCAGGGCAGCAGTCGAACATTTTCTGTATCCAGAAAGATCCGTACAGGACCTGCAACATGCGGTCGTGCTTATCCTGCTGAAATGTAGGGTTTCGCAGGGATCGAATGAAGGGTAGAGCCACGGGTCGTAATACATCTGAAATGTAACGTCCACTGTTCAAAGTGCCGTCAATGCGAACAAGAGGTGACCGAGACGTGTAACCAATGGCACTCTATACCATCATGCCGGGTGATACGCCAGTATGGCGATGGCGAATACACGCTTCCAATGTGCGTTCACCACGATGTCGCCAAACACGGATGCGACAATCAAGATGCTGTGAACAGAACCTGGCTTCATCCGAAAAAATGACGTTTTGCCATTCGTGCACCCAGGTTCGTCGTTGAGTACACCATCGCAGGCGCTCCTGTCTGTGATGCAGCGTCAAGGGTAACCGCAGCCACGGTCTCTGAGCTGATAGTCCATGCTGCTGCAAACGTCGTCGAGCTGTTTGTGCAGATGGTTGTTGTCTTGCAAACGTCCCCATCTGTTGACTCAGGGATCGAGATGTGGCTGCACGATCCATTACAGCCGTGCGGATAAGATGCCTGTCATCTCGACTGCAAGTGATACGAGGCCGTTGGGATCCAGCACGGCGTTCCGTATTACCCTCCTGAACCTACCGATTCCATATTCTGCTAACAGTCATTGGATCTCGACCAACGCGAGCAGCAATGTCGCGATACGATAAACCGCTATCGCTATGGGCTACAATCCAACCTTTATCAAATTCGGAAACGTGATGGTACGCATATCTCCTCCTTACACGAGGCATCACAACAACGTTTCACCGGGCAACGCCGGTCAACTGTTGTTTGTGTATGAGAAATCTGTTGGACACTTTCCTTATGTCAGCACGTTGTAGGTTTAGCCACCGGCGCCAACCACGTGTGAATGCTCTGAAAAGCTAATCATTTGCATATCACAGCATCTTCTTCTTGTCAGTTAAATTTCACGTCTGTAGAACGTCATCTTCGTTGTAACAATTTTAATGGCCAGTAGCGTATAAAGAAAACTGTTTTCATTTTCTGAAGTGACATGTAGGAAACTCGCCCAACATAGCACTAAGAATATCTGTGTACGGCTTATGTGGCCTACATACGTGCATATTCCTAGCCTTTTAGTTAGAATGACAATGTATCTTAGGTACATTACATGAACCATATGATGATTTACGGATATGTACCAAATTCTATGCCTATTTTCAAGTATACTCTGCAAAGTAGAAGAGATACGATTGTTAAATTTCGCGTTTTTAATGTGGTTTTTATGCATTCCTTTGTAGTTTCTGAAGGTCCGATCATAAGTAAAGATTTTGTGATTGCGTTAGTCAGAAATAAGATAAGTTATGATCACTTCCGATTGTAAAAAGTTTGCCATTACTGTTCTTGTTCGAGAATCTCAAGCTCTCTTCATCAGTACATGATGTAAGAGCTCTCCGCTCTTCTTCCTGCTTGACAATTGTGAATTGTGATTTATTAGTCTCATAACATACACTTACAAATCATGTGATTATGGTACATGAGACAAGTCCAAAATTACAAACTAGAATCTAACATTAATTTTTAAAACTATATTTAGTCTATGTAGCAGTATCTATATTTTATTATTTTCCAGCATAGGTAAATATCTTTCTTGATAATGGACAGTTTTTTTTCACAATATAATGCTAATTTGCAGTTGGATTCTGCTCAAATTATCAGTTCATCTTCCATGAACTCTTCTAATGAGTAATAACATGCGTGTATAAGAATTTCATGTAACTTCTTTTTTAGTATCCCTAGTTCCATGTTTAGAATGTTTTTGCCTTTAAGTTTGTTGTAGACCTTCGTGCCCATATATTGTAGGGACTGAGCATATAATTTCAATCTATGGGCAGGAAGCATGAAATAATCTTTATTCCTTGTACTGTATGGATGATCAAATTGGTTTCTAATGAATAATTCCGGCTTGTTGTGTAAAAATATCATTAGCTCGTATACAGGGTGTTACAAAAAGGTACGGCCAAACTTTCAGGAAACATTCCTCACACACAAATAAAGAAAAGATGTTACGTGAACATGTGTCCGGAAACGCTTAATTTCCATGTTAGAGCTCATTTTAGTTTCTTCCACCTGCGCTCAATGGAACACGTTATCATGATTTCATACGGGGTACTCTACCTGTGCTGCTAGAACATGTGCCTTTACAAGTACGACACAACATGTGGTTCATGCACGATGGAGCTCCTGCACATTTCAGTCGAAGTGTTCGTACGCTCCTCAACAACAGATTCGGTGACCGATGGATTGATAGAGGCGGACCAATTCCATGGCCTCCACGCTCTCCTGACCCCAACCCTCTTGACTTTCATTTATGGGGGCATTTGAAAGCTCTTGTCTACGCAACCCCGGTACCAAATGTAGAGACTCTTTGTGCTCGTACTGTGGACGACTGTGATACAATGCGCCATTCTCCAGGGCTGCAGCAGCGCATCAGGGATTCCATGCGACGGAGGGTGGATGCATGTATCCTCGCTAACGGAGGACACTTTGAACATTTCGTGTAACAAAGTGTTTGAAGTCACGCTGGTACGTTCTGTTGCTGTGTGTGTCCATTCCATGATTAATGTGATTTGAAGAGAAGTAATACAATGAGCTCTAACATGGAAAGTAAGCGTTTCCGGACACATGTCCACATAACATATTTTCTTTCTTTGTGTGTGAGGAATGTTTCCTGAAAGTTTGGCCGTACCTTTTTGTAACACCCTGTATGTATAGGGAGGGGACAGTCAAAATTTTTAGTTTCTGTAATAATGGACGACATGATTGTCTTTGCTGTGCAGTGCACATATTTCTGATAATTTTCTTCTGGAGCTTCAGAACACGAGATATATTATTGGAGCTCCCCCAGAAAATAATGCCATATCTTATCACTGATTCAAAGTAACTTAGATATGCTACTTTGTGGGTGGACATATTAGTAGCACTTGATAATATATGCATGGCATATGCAAAGCTACCCAGTTTGCTGCACAGGTACTCAATATGTGTGTTCCAGTTTAAATAATACCATATATATATATAATTATTATTATTATTATGTGCGATTGGACCCATACGGATCACGCAAAGCTTTTCCGATTCAATTTTTTAATTCTCCAAACTTCACTCATTCTTTCCCCATGAATTCTCTTTCTTTCCTCTGTCCATTTTGTCCCCTGTCTCTTGCAAACTTCATTCTCGGGTTGTACTTTCCAACTATTGATTTTTTGCCTGTGTACATTTCTGTTTATAACTTCTGAAGAATTTATTTGTGCATTTGCTAGATCTGTTTTGGTTTCTTTTATCCAGGGTATGGTTTTCAATTTTTCAATGTATATTAAAATTTTGTGGGAGAGTCTGGGTTTGGGAGTCTGTGGATATGACCGTAAAATTTTAGTCTTCTTCTCCGGATGTCTGCGGCGAGGTTACATAATTTTTCTGTAGTTTTCCGATACTGTAACCTGTATCCATCTTCAGTTCTTTTTGGGCCAAGAATCTTTCTGATAATTTTGCGTTCCTCTTTCAGGATGCCTTCCAGGTCGCCTTTTCTATGGAGTGTGAGTGTTTCGCTGGCATATAGTGCTTCGGACGTGATTACTGTATTGTAGTGTCGTATTTTTGAGTGAATGGAGAGACATTTTTTATTGTAGATGTTGTGGGTTTTCCAGTATGCTCTTTTCAGTTTTTGCAGTCGAACTTTTTGTGCAGTTTTCTCTCCCCCTGTGGGTTCTAGGACCTCGCCTAAGTATTTAAAGAATGGAACTCTCTCAATTTGTCCATATTTTGTAGTCAGTTTTTGAGTTTCAAATTTTGAGCAGATGAATTTGGTTTTTTGGAAGGAAATTTGTAGCCCAACTTTTTCGGCACATTCTTTGAGAATGTCTATCTGCTTAATTGCTGTGGTCTCGTTCTCTGCTAGAATGGCCACGTCATCTGCAAATGCCAAGCATGAAATTGTAATACCATCTTTCGATCTTCCTAGTTGTATAGGCTTCCAGTAATTTTGATTCTTGAGTTCTTTTTCCCATTCTCGGATGACTTTGTCTAAGACAAGGTTGAAGAGGAGTGGAGACAAGCCGTCACCTTGTCTGACGCCGGTTTTGATCAGGAAGGGCTCTGATATTTCACCCAGGAATTTTATCTTAGAAGTTGTGTTTGTGAGCGTTTCTTTGATAAGGTATAGGGTTTTCGGATCGAGTCCTAGCTCCTCAAGGATAATAAAGAGAGATTGCCTATCGATTGAATCATAAGCCTTTGCGAAATCAACAAAGGAACAAATGATCGGACTGTTTCTGACTGCTTTGTATTTTAGTGTTGTCTTCAAATTGAAAATTTGTTCTGCACAGGATCGGTGAGGGCGAAAGCCAGCTTGGTATTCACCAATACTGTGTTCGAGTTGTTCTTGTGTTCGTTGAAGAAGACAAGCTGAGAGGATTTTATAAGTGACTTGGAGAAGGGAGAGTCCTCGATAGTTGTTTATATCTGCCATGTCTCCCTTTTTATGCAGTGGATGAATTAGGGCGCATTTCCAATCTTCTGGTAGTTTTTCTGTCTGCCAAATGTCTGTGATGATTTGAGTGAGTTCTTTGAGGGAATTTGGTCCAAGATTTTTAAGTAGTTCTGCAGTGATATTATCTTCTCCGGATGCCTTGTTGTTTTTCAGTCTATGAATATGTCTTTGGATCTCCTCTAGTGTAGGTGGTGGGGATTCTGGATTTGTGTAGACAGCAGTTTCTTGAGGGAATCTTGAACAAGGTTCAGGGCAATTGAGGAGTCCGGAAAAGTATCTCGCCAGCTCCTCACAATTTTCCCGATTTGTGAGCGCTAGTTTTCCATGTGGTTTTCTGAAACATAGATTTCGTGAGCCGTATCCATTGATTCTCCCAGCAAAGGTCTTATAAAAGTCTCGTACATTATAGCTACGGAAATTTTCTTCAATAGACCCACACTGTTCCTTGAGGTACTTCCTCTTGACTTGTCTGATTGTTTTTGCCACTTGTCTTCTGGTGTTGTGGAAGTGATCTAGATTTTCTGGGGATTTTTTACTGTTATACTTCAGAAAGGCTTTCTTTCTTTCTTCCAGCGCTTTTTCACATCCAGAGTCCCACCAGGGGTGTTTTGTGTTCTTTTTCAATGGGATCAGTTCTTTTGCCTTCTTTGTAATTTTTGTTCGAAATTTTTCCCAAGAGTCAGCTGGTTCCTTTTCCCACTCCTCCTTCAGATTGGTTTCTTTGATTGTTCGTGTGTCAAATTTCATCATGTGTGTTTTCTTCGGATAGAATTTTTTTGGGGTGAATTTCACTTTAATGCGTGTTAAGTAGTGGTCTGAGTCAATGTTCGCCCCTCTGCGGACTTGGACATCATGGATCTCTTTCTGTACGAAATAGGAGATGGCAATGTGGTCAATCTGATATTCGCCGATCTCTTGTATGGGGGACCTCCAGGTCTTTTGTTTTCTAGGTTCTTTTCTCAAAGATGTAGACATTATTTTTAGATTATTTTGTTGGCATAGTTCAATAAATCTCAGTCCGTTTCTGTTGGTGAATCTGTGTGCTGGATATTTTCCTACAGTTTTTTGGTGTTCTTTCTCTCTGCCAATTTGTGCATTGAAATCTCCCATTAAGATTTTGATATCATCCCGGGGAATTTTGGCCATGACATCTTCAAGTTTAGTCCAGAATTTTTCAGTTTGTAGTTGGCGTTTTTTGTTGTCTATGTTTGTGGGTGCATGAACATTTATCAATGTGTATTTCTTGTTGGCGCACTGGATACGCATGGTCATGAGGCGATTACTTATGGAAGAGACCTCTCTAATTGAGCCTAATATATTTCTGTGCACCGCAAATGCCATGCCCAGGAGTGGCGTACCATTGGCAATTCGTTTGTCAGTCTTGCTCTTGAAGATGCGACAGTTTCCATAGTCTATTGTATTTTCATCCGTGAATCTAGTTTCTTGTAACGCTAAGATCTTAATTTTTTGTTGGTCTAGCTCTGTTACTAAGTTGTGTAATTTTCCAGGTTGAATTAGGGTCTGAATGTTAAAGGTACCAATGTACATGGGAACCTTGGGACGAAGTTTGCTTGAGAACTCTGATCGTGATGGCCCGGGTTCCCCAGAATCCGAAAACCCAGTTGTCGTCTGTGGACGAGTGGATTGGTTACCACCTGGGGTAATTCTGTCATTACTCTCACGAATCAAGATAGCTTGTAAGTTTTGGTCCAGTGTTTCCACTGGGTGTTTAGAACCAGGGATTGTCAGTTCCTGGAGCATATAATACAGCCGCACCTACTAGATGGACAGACGCTGACCTCGCTGCCGCTCGACTCGAGTACAGACGCATTGAGGATTTGGAATGTGAGATTTTTTTTCAAGGTTTTCTCCTATAGATCCGCCGTGTTCTGCGTTAACAGGGTCACCTCGTGTAGGATGTGGCTCTTCACCACGCACGGACGGTCTTGGACGTAGCTTCCTCAGAGGCAAAGGTCTTGCATACCTCCTCAGCTCATCCCTGGGGTGGTGAGGACCAGTACTGAGTCAACCCCAAGCAAAGGTGCTACCTCTACCAACCACCTTGACCCTTGACCCCTATATTATATATATATATATATATATATATATATATATATATATATATATATATATATATATTCTTATCGAGGTGTAGACCTAGAAATTTGGCAGAATGCACTTCTGTTAATTCTTCACTTTTATGATTTATACTAATTTCCTGGAATCTCGAGACTGTTTGGTTCTGAATTCAATCAAGTTTGTTTTTGATATGTTAAGCTTCAGACCATTTAACTGGAACAATGACTCTAACCTATCTAATGTACCAGTGACTCTATCAGGAATCGTTTCTGTTTCTTCGCATTCTATCAAGACAGACGTGTCATCAGCAAACAGAACGGATGGTGAATTTATGTTTAACGGTAAGTCGTTGACAAACAGTAGAAAGAGAACTGGACCGAGGATCGAACCTTGCGGGACACCCTGTGTTATTGTTTTCCAGTCTGAATGGTAATTTACACCATCTGAAGAAATGATTGTTCTTTGTTTTCTATTAGATAAGTCAGAAGTAAGCCATTGAAGTACTGCACCCTTAATCCCATATTTTTCTAGTTTGTGGATAAGCAAGGAATGATTTACGCAATCGAAAGCCTTTGTGAGGTCGCAGATAATTCCGGCTACTTTACTTTTTTTTGTCTAGACCTGTGCTAATTTTGTTGTTTCTACATCTACATGACTACTCTGCAATTCACATTTAAGTGGTTGGCAGAGGGTTCATCGAACCACAATCATATTATCTCTCTACCATTCCACTCCCGAACAGCACGCGGGAAAAACGAACACCTAAACCTTTCTGTTCGAGCTCTGATTTTATTTTGATGATCATTCCTACCTATGTAGGTTGGGCTCAACAAAATATTTTCGCATTCGGAAGAGAAAGTTGGTGACTGAAATTTCGTAAATAGATCTCGCCGCGACGAAAAACGTCTTTTCTTTAGTGACTTCCATCCCAACTTGGGTATCATATCTGTCACACTCTCTCCCCTATTACGTGATAATACAAAACGAGCTGCCCTTTTTTGCACCCTTTCGATGTCCTCCGTCAATCCCACCTGGTAAGGATCCCACACCGCGCAGCAATATTCTAACAGAGGACGAACGAGTGTAGTGTAAGCTGTCTCTTTAGTGGACTTGTTGCATCTTCTAAGTGTCCTGCCAATGAAATGCAACCTTTGGCTCGCCTTCCCCACCGTATTATCTACGTGGTCTTTCCAACTGAAGTTGTTCGTAATTTTAACACCCACGTACTTAGTTGAATTGACAGCCTTGAGAATTGTACTATTTATCGAGTAATCGAATTCCAACGGATTTCTTTTGGAACTCATGTGGATCACCTCACACTTTTCGTTATTTAGCGTCAACTGCCACCTGCCACACCATACAGCAATCTTTTCTAAATCGCTTTGCAACTGATACTGGTCTTCGGATGACCTTACTAGACGGTAAATTACAACATCATCTGCGAACAACCTAAGAGAACCGCTCAGATTGTCACCCAGGTCATTTATATAGATCAGGAACAGCAGAGGTCCCAGGACGCTTCCCTGGGGAACACCTGATATCACTTCAGTTTTACTCGGTGATTTGCCGTCTATTACTGCGAACTGCGACCATCCTGACAGGAAATCACGAATCCAGTCTCACAACTGAGACGATACCCCATAGGCCCGCAGCTTGATTAGAAGTCGCTTGTGAGGAACGGTGTCAAAAGCTTTCCGGAAATCTAGAAATACGGATCAACTTGAGATCCTCTGTCGATAGCGGCCATTACTTCGTTGTTGAGTTCAGACAGGTGGGTTAGCGGACCTTCCCTCGGATTATCTGGGTGCAGCTTACGAGACACCGTGGCTAACACAGCAGAATGCTGCTGGTAGCCCCTGGCGGGCTGGCCGCGAATGCCGAGGGCGTTGCACCGCATCCCTGGTGGAGGCGGCGCGCGTGCCGGTGAGCGGTGAGCGACGGCCGCTAGCTGCTGGCTGATAGGCATTGCGCGCACGCGCCACCGCATCCGCCAGCTGTTTTCGGCAGTCGATGGCCCGGCTTGACCCTCCTCCTCCTCCCTCCTCCTCCACCGCCTCCTCCTCCTCCACCACCACCTCCCGGCGATGCAGCAGGCGTCCACCCACACCGCCCTAACGGTGGCCGCCGGCCCGGGATGTCGCGGCCCGATTCGCCGAACTCCCGACAGGCGGCGTTTCTCCGAGCTGGAGAGAGAGCGGCCGGACCCCGACGCAGCCGGACTGTGATGAGACTCCAACCGCCGCTAGTGACGCCTTGCTGTCGCTTCTCGTGCGCCCGTATGGTGCTTAGGACGACGTCCACTTTCTACATCTACACTCCTCGAAATTGAAATAAGAACACCGTGAATTCATTGTCCCAGGAAGGGGAAACTTTATTGACACATTCCTGGGGTCAGATACATCACATGATCACACTGACAGAACCACAGGCACATAGACACAGGCAACAGAGCATGCACAATGTCGGCACTAGTACAGTGTATATCCACCTTTCGCAGCAATGCAGGCTGCTATTCTCCCATGGAGACGATCGTAGAGATGCTGGATGTAGTCCTGTGGAACGGCTTGCCATGCCATTTCCACCTGGCGCCTCAGTTGGACCAGCGTTCGTGCTGGACGTGCAGACCGCGTGAGACGACGCTTCATCCAGTCCCAAACATGCTCAATGGGGGACAGATCCGGAGATCTTGCTGGCCAGGGTAGTTGACTTACACCTTCTAGAGCACGTTGGGTGGCACGGGATACATGCGGACGTGCATTGTCCTGTTGGAACAGCAAGTTCCCTTGCCGGTCTAGGAATGGTAGAACGATGGGTTCGATGACGGTTTGGATGTACCGTGCACTATTCAGTGTCCCCTCGACGATCACCAGTGGTGTACGGCCAGTGTAGGAGATCGCTCCCCACACCATGATGCCGGGTGTTGGCCCTGTGTGCCCCGGTCGTATGCAGTCCTGATTGTGGCGCTCACCTGCACGGCGCCAAACACGCATACGACCATCATTGGCACCAAGGCAGAAGCGACTCTCATCGCTGAAGACGACACGTCTCCATTCGTCCCTCCATTCACGCCTGTCGCGACACCACTGGAGGCGGGCTGCACGATGTTGGGGCGGGAGCGGAAGACGGCCTAACGGTGTGCGGGACCGTTGCCCAGCTTCATGGAGACGGTTGCGAATGGTCCTCGCCGATACCCCAGGAGCAACAGTGTCCCTAATTTCCTGGGAAGTGGCGGTGCGGTCCCCTACGGCACTGCGTAGGATCCTACGGTCTTGGCGTGCATCCGTGCGTCGCTGCGGTCCGGTCCCAGGTCGACGGGCACGTGCACCTTCCGCCGACCACTGGCGACAACATCGATGTACTGTGGAGACCTCACGCCCCACGTGTTGAGCAATTCGGCGGTACGTCCACCCGGCCTCCCGCATGCCCACTATACGCCCTCGCTCAAAGTCCGTCAACTGCACATACGGTTCACGTCCACGCTGTCGTGGCATGCTACCAGTGTTAAAGACTGCGATGGAGCTCCGTATGCCACGGCAAACTGGCTGACACTGACGGCGGCGGTGCACAAATGCTGCGCAGCTAGCGCCATTCGACGGCCAACACCGCGGTTCCTGGTGTGTCCGCTGTGCCGTGCGTGTGATCATTGCTTGTACAGCCCTCTCGCAGTGTCCGGAGCAAGTATGGTGGGTCTGACACACCGGTGTCAATGTGTTCTTTTTTCCATTTCCAGGAGTGTACATCTACATTTACACTCCGCAAGCGTCCCAACGGTGTGTGGCGGAGGGCACTATACGTGCCACTGTCATTACCTCCCTTTCCTGTTCCAGTCGCGTATGGTTCGCGGGAAGAACGACTGCCGGAAAGCCTCCGTGCGCGGGAAGAACGACTGCCGGAAAGCCTCCGTGCGCGCTCGAATCTCTCTAATTTTACACTCGCGATCTCCTCGGGAGGGAAGCAACATATTCGATACCTCATCCAGAAACGCACCCTCTCGAAGTCTGGACAGCAAGCTACACCGCGATGCAGAGCGCCTCTCTTGTAGAGTCTGCCACTTGAGTTTGCTAAACATCTCCGTAACGCTATCACGCTTACCAAATAACCCTGCGCCCAAACGCGCCGTTCTTCTTTGGATCTTCTCTATCTTCTCTGTCAACCCGACCTGGTACGAATCCCACACTGATGAGCAATACTCAAGTATACGTCGAACGAGTGTTTTGTAAGCCACCTCCTTTGTTGATGACCTACATTTTCTAAGGACTCTCCCAATGATTCTCAACCTGGCACCCACCTTACCAACAATTAATTTTATATGATCATTCCACTTCAAATCGTTTCGTACGCAGACTCCCAGATATTTTACAGAAGTAACTGCTACCAGTGTTTGTTCCGCTATCATATAATCATACAATAAAGGAATACAATAAAGTATCCTTCTTTCTATGTATTCGCAATACATTACATTTGTCTATATTACGGGTCAGTTGCCACTCGCCGCGCGGGATTACCCGAGCGGTCTAGGGCGCTGCAGTCATGGACTGTGCGGCTGGTCCCGGCGGAGGTTCGAGTCGTCCCTCGGGCATGGGTGTGTGTGATTGTCCTTCGGATAATTTAGGTTAAGTAGTGTGTAAGCTTAGGGACTGATGACCTCAGCAGTTAAGTCCCATAAAATTAAAAAAAAAAAAAAAGTTGCCACTCCCTGCGCCAAGTGGCTATCCGCTGCGAATCATCCTGCATTTCGCTGCAATTTTCTAATGCTGCAACTTCTCTGTATACTACAGCATCATCCGCGAAAAGCCGCATGAAACTTCCGACACTATCTACTAGGTCATTTATATATATTGTGAAAAGCAATGGTCCCATAACACTCCCCTGTGGCACGCCAGACGTTACTTTAACATCTGTAGACGTCTCTCCATTGAGAACAACATGCTGTGTTCTGTTTGCTAAAAACTCGGCAATCCAGCCACACAGCTGGTCTGATATTCCGTAGGCTCTTACTTTGTTTATTAGGCGACAGTGCGGAACCGTTTCGAACGCCTTCCGGAAGTCAAGGAAAATGGCATCTACCTGGGAGCGTGTATCTAATATTTTCTGGGTCTCATGAACAAATAAAGCGAGTTGGGTCTGACACGATCGCTGTTTCCGGAATCCATGTTGATTCCTACAGAGTAGATTATGGGTTTCCAGAAATGACATGATACGCGAGAAAAAAACATCTTCTAAAATTCTGCAACAGATCGACGTCAGAGATATAGGTCTATAGTATTGCGCATCTGCTCGACGACCCTTCTTGAAAACTGGAACTACCTGTGCTCTTTTCCAATCATTTGGAACCTTCCGTTCCTCTAGAGACTTGCGTACACGGCTGTTAGAAGGGGGGAAAGTTCTTTCGCGTACTATGTGTAAAATCGAATTGGTATCCCGTCAGGTCCAGTGGACTTTCCTATGCTGAGTGAATTCAGTTACTCTTCTATTCCTTGGGCACTTATTTCGATGTCAGCCATTTTTTCGTTTGTGCGAGGATGTAGAGAAGAAACTACAGTGCAGTCTTCCTCTGTGAAACAGCTTTGGAAAATGGTGTTTAGTATTTCAGCTTTACGCGTGTCATCCTCTGTTTCAATGCCTTCATCATCCCGGAGTGTCTGGATATGCTGTTTCGATCCACTTACTGATTTAACGTAAGACCAGAACTTCCTAGGATTTTCTGTCAAGTCGGTACATAGAATTTTACTTTCGAATTCACTGAACGCTTCACGCATAGCCCTCCTTACGCTAACTTTGACATCGTTTAGCTTCTGTTTGTCTGAGAGCTTTTGGCTGCGTTTAAATTTGTAGCGAAGCTCTCTTTGCTTTCGCAGTAGTTTCCTAACTTTCTTGTTGAACCACGGTGGGTTTTTCGCGTCCCTCACAGTTTTACTCGGCACATACCTGTCTAAAACGCATTTTACGATTGCCTTAAACTTTTTCCATAAACACTCATCATTGTCAGTGACGGAACAGAAATTTTCGTTCTGATCTGTTAGGTAGTCTGAAATCTGCCTCCTATTACTCTTTCTAAGCAGATAAACCTTCCTCCCTTTTTTTATATTCCTATTTACTTCCATATTCAGGTAAGCTGTAATGGTCTTATGATCACTGATTCCCTGTTCTGCACTTACAGAGTCGAAAAGTTCAGGTCTGTTTGTTATCAGTAGGTCCAAGATGTTATCTCCACAAGTCGGTTCTCTGTTTAATTGCTCGAGGTAATTTTCGGCTAGTGCACTCAGTATAATGTCACTCGATGCTCTGTCCCTACCTCCCATCCTAAACATCATTTCTTGGACAATGACTACGTGACTGCGAAGTTTCGTGTTGGTTGCTCCAGTAAACGAACAAAAGCCAGCCGAGTGATTCTGCTAGGTCCTATGTACGAGGTGTAGTCATATAGCATTGATTATCACTTCTAAAACACAGAGTTTCGTTATTGGTCTTTGTTCGTTTTCGGGTACGTCTCTGCAGTACTGTTACACACACTGAAATACTCGCACCTCAGTACAGTAGCTATGGAGTGGGGAAGTTGTCGTGAGTTGTCATGCAGTCACAAACTTGATGCCTCGTCCGCCTTGTTTAACTGCTCCAAACTCTAGCTAGTGATGGGAAGGTTTCGATCAAAAATTCCCTCTTTCTTCATTACGGGTGTACTAATCATTCCGATTATAGTCCAAAATGTAAAGCAGTCACATTTCATTCGCAAGTGGACATGTTCAAGCTAAATTTTCTTATATATATACATCAATATTGATTGTGCTGTTTCCTTTCATTATAGTGGTTTTATTTCTGTCATTTGATTTTGAATATCCAATCAGTTCAACTCGAAAAGCTCTCAGGATGAGCACTGTGAGAAGGAAAGATAGGAAGTGGACCAAACGTAGCAAAATACATTTTAAGACAAAAAAGGAAGCACCACGAAGGAGTTGTACGAATGGGACGGGAGTTGGTAGATGTCATGAACATGTACAGACAAAAACATTATTAAAATTTCCTGATTTCTTCAAGAGAAAGAGCTTTACAAACTGAGCGAGTCAGAGGTGGACCAACGCGTTATTGACTTTGCCCAGTTTGTGAAGCTATCTCTCTTGAGTAAATCGTCCAATTTTTGCGGAACTGCAATGATTTGTTTGTCTGTGCGTGTGCATCATACCTACCGATTTCCGTCCCACTCGGATAGTTTCTTCGTGGCGCGTCGTTTTTATTTATTTTTCTTAGAGCGTATGTTCTCAGCATTTTCGGGAAGAGAACATAGAACGAACATCAGTTCCCTCAATCCGTATTAAGAAAAATGTTGTATTATGAAAGCAGCCTTTTCATACCAGCTTTTACTCTTCTTAGTTGGTTGGTTGGGGGAGGAGACCAGACAGCGAGGTCATCGGTCTCATCGGATTAGGGAAGCATGGGGAAGTATGTCGGCAGTGCCCTTTCAAAGGAACCATCCTGGCATTTGCGTGGAGCGATATATGGAAATCACGGAAAACCTAAATCAGGATGGCCGGACGCGGGATTGTCTTCTTAGTTATTCGAACCGTATAACAAATAGTAAATTATATTAACGAGGCGAAATGCGTCGAATTATTAGTTCAAATTCACGTTTAAGACCAGAAAACATCTAAAAATACCTTTCTGATATTGTGATGAACACGAAGGTGTGTAACATTTTCTGTTTAAAGCAGCTGTTGCGAGCAAACGACAGAAGTTAAGAACAGGAAGCAATGGTAAACAGTAGGCTGCTAATGTTTCGAGGCACCTGTCATGGCGATACCGGTTTCAAATCAATGTACAGCTTAAGCCTGAAGGTGTAGCACCCTCTCCACCTATCATACCTCCATGACCGTAGCACGTCGTTGCAGGTGTCAAAACAAAATGGCACACTATGTTGATAAAGTGGAGGTATTTACAATATCCTGACAGCAACAGCCCACCGTAACCGAATCGAAGAAAATATCTTCGATCAAAATGGAACATCATCTGTAGGAATATAGGTTAAAGTCTCATAAATAGTATCAGTTTTCGGATCTGCCAGGCACTTAAATGTGATTTGCAGAGTAGCCATGTAGATGTAGATGTGGGATTCTGATTTTCGTGAAATCTAATATACATTATCTAAATGTAATACTAATAATGTATAGCTCATTCTCTCAGGGCTGCGAAACTGTGTTCATGTGTATAGAAGATCGTATAGAAGACACTGTTCTCTTTATTCGTCAGACAGGACAACAGACATCGAAGTAACTGAGACTCCCATTACTGCCATCGCAACAGGACGATATGGACTATACGAAAATGTAACGGAGATGTTTGGGGAATATCTTAATCTCTAACTCTACTCGAACGTTCGGTCCACCTTCTGCTTAAACACCGAGTGAGCTGGCGTAGTAGTTGAGCCAATGGCCTAGCATTCTGGAGAATGGCGCAGCCCTTCCCGGACGTTTTTGTTGCAGTGCAGGAAGGAATTTGTTCTTCAAAACATTTTCGTAGGATGCACCTGTTACCGTAGTGCCCTTTGGTACGCAATGGGTAAGGATTACGCCCTCCCTGTCCCAGAACATGGACACCATCATTTTTTCTGCACTGGCGGTTACCCGAAATTTTTTTGGTGGCGGTGAATCTGTGTGCTTCCATTGAGCTGACTGGCGCTTTGTTTCTGGATTGAAAAATGGCAGCCGGTCTCATCCATTGTCACAACCGACGAAAAGAAAGTCCGATTCATGCTGTCGTTGTGCGTCAACATTGCTTGGCAACATGCGACACGGGCAGCCATGTGGTCGTCGGTCAGCATTCGTGGCACCCACCTGGATGTCACTTTTCGCATTTTCAGGTCGTCATGCAGGATTGTGTGCACAGAACCCACAGAAATGCCAACTCTGGAGGCGATCTGTTCAACAGTCATTCGGCGATCCCCCAAAACAATTCTCTCCACTTTCTCGATCGTGTCGTCAGACCGGCTTGTGCCAGCCCGAGGTTGTTTCGGTTTGTTGTCACACGATGTTCTGCCTTCATTAAACTGTCGCACCCACAAACGCACTTTCGACACATCCATAACTCCATCACCACATGTCTTCTTCAACTGTCGATGAATTTCAATTGGTTTCACACCACGCAAATTCAGAAAACGAATGATTGCACGCTGTTCAAGTAAGGAAAACGTCGCCATTTTAAGTATTTAAAACAGTTCTCATTCTCGCCACTGGCGGTAAAATTCCATCTGCCGTACGGTGCTGCCATCTCTGGGACGTATTGAAAATGAACGCGGCCTCATTTTAAAACAATGCGTATGTTTCTATCTCTTTCCAGTCCGGAGAAAAAAAATCGGAGGTCTTAGAACTTGAATGCATCTCGTACAAACAATTTAATAGACGAATACCAATAGGCTTCCGTAAATATCGCAGCCCAACATGTGCCTTAACAGAGGTAATAGACGACCTGAAGCTTGTCATGGATGCACAAGAGGCAACTATCATGTGCTTCTTAGACGTCAGCAAAGCCTTTGACACCGTCGGCTATGACACTTCATTTGCCAAACTTAGCAGCCTAAATATCTTGGCAAGTGCCACGTAATGGTTTAGCTCAGACCTGTCGTATCGCCAGCAATGAGTCATGTCCAACACCATAAAGTCACATTGCAGACAGGTAGTATCAGGCGTCCTCCAGGGTGCGCTATTAGGTCCTGTACTCTTTCGTTGTACGTAAATGATTTGCCATTAGTTTTGTCGTACTGCAGGTACCGCATGTCTGCTGATGACCTCCAGTTGTATCCAGGAGCAAAACCAACAACCAATAAACCTGAAGACAACCATCTTGAATCTCAACACCGGGCTGTGTGCACTATCAAAATGGGCGCAGGATATGTCTCAACTCTTTCAAAACCTAAGCAGTACTGGTTGGTCATTCTAAGCTCATCAGCCCTAAATATCGGGAATCACTACCGTCTTTAACTATAAATGGAACAAATGTCACCTTCTCTCATTCAGCAATAACAGATGAAAATCTAAATTGGACTGAGCACGTAACAGCAATGTGCAAGAAGGCATCAGCCTCTTTCCATGCCCCACAAAAATATGTAAAGCTCTTCCTTCTTGAACTGAAAAAGAAACTTGTATAAACACTTATACTTCCAGTTCTCGATAACAGCGATGTTATCCTGCAACGCCCTCCTCAGAAAAGCTCAACGTGCCTGCAATTGGTTATGAGTGCCTGTGTTCGTTGTATTTGCCATGTTCGACTTCTTATCACATTCCATCCTCGTATGCGCAACTAGCTTGGCTGAGTGCAGACAAGCACAGCGATGTCCATACCCTCTGTCTTCTTCTCGAAGTCGTTCCAGTAGCAGGACCCCTACTCTGGAACAGTCTGCCGCATTATATTAGAGAACTTAACGACCTCTCCAGCTTCAGTAGGCAGATAATGACACGTCCAGTAAAGCAACAATAAGAAGCAACAATAAGGACTACCATTCACCCTGTACACACTCGTGACCTTCGTGAGTCCCTGTTTCCAACTAAATCTTCCTCATTTCCCAGTATTCTCAGCCAATGCAGTCTCCTTAAATTTCCTTTTTCCAAGACTCGCTGTATCAGAAAACATCTGCTTTGTACTTCTATGAATCCTTCTTATATCTGCCGTTATCGCCCCGATAGCTGAATGGGCCGCACTTTGCTCTCTTTCTTTATGCCTTTTTCTACAACTATTAGCATGGTTTTAGTTATGTGCGTCCCCAACTCGACCCAACGTGTGCACTTACTAGTTTTCAGTTCCTTACTGTTAAAAAAAAAAAATTCTTCCCTCGAGTGAAAAGTTTAATTTTTTATTTTCAGTTTGTGCAAAAAAAAAGCGTAATAAGAAGTGTCATTGTTTTGTAAAAAATAAAAATCCCGTCTCCAGCCCTCCTGATTTAGGTTAAAAAAAAAAAGCGGTCTAACGCACCACTTTCTGGAGTGGGAAGGCGCCCCTGGTGACCGGCACGAATCCGCCCGGCGGACTTGTGTCGAGGTCCGGTCTTATTTAAAAAAAAAAAAAAAATGGTCAGCGTAATGGACTGCCGTCCTAAGGGACCCGGTTTTAATTCCTGGTCGGGTCGTGGATTTTCTCCGCTTAGGGAGTGGCTGTTATGTTGTCTTCATTATCATTTCATCCCCATCCGGCGCTCAGGTTGCCAAATGTGGCGTCGAATGTAATGAGACCTGCACCAAGGCGGCCGGACCTGCCCCGTAAGGAGCCTCCCGGCCAATATCGCCGAACACTCATTTTCATTAATGTTCTTAAAGTCAAAATTATTGTAATTATTATTATTATTATTATTATTAACGAATTTTCCCAATAAATGCAAGACGTTAAGCAAATAACTCAATTAACTTTTCCTTATGTTCTTCTTGTTGTTCCAGTATGTTTTCATTCCGTCCGCCAAGGCTCGTTTGCTTTCTTCCGACTACTTTAGTTTTGTTTCTGTTTTGGTTGCTCCCATGTAACTTCCCATTTGTCTGCTTCGCATCTGAAGAGGTCTCTTTCTAAAATGTCGGATTAGTCTTATGTTTGCGTTTTTGAGGTCCTTCCGGATTTCGTTCCTCCAAAGTGTTGACTTCTTAAGTGATGTTACGTAGTCCATCATCCTTTTTGTCAATCGATTTCTTGGTAGTTTGCTAAGATGGCCGAACAATTTCATTTGACTTTTGTCAATTTCAGTTTCAACGTCTGAAAACTCTTCTGTTGTTTTGATTGTTTGTAGCCTGTAACAGTCATAGGCATGTCTTGCTCCTAAAATTTTGCTAATGACATTGTTCTCACCTTTTTTCAACTTCTTCAAGTTCGTCCTTTCTAAAAAAAATTTCTTTTTAAAATTCAGTCTTGATCGCACCACGTATGCTACAAGAACACTTGCTGGCACCAGTTGACATCACTGCAGCTGAGAAGAGTGCACCACCTACCATCTTCGAAGGCTGCCATGGGTATAACAAGCCTTATTGTAATATATCCTTATAAGCATTTTGTCATATTTTACTGTCAATCTAGTAAGGTTTCTATTACTTTCTAAATTAAATTACAGGTCTGATGATGGTCATGTGATATGACCGAAACCGGTCACCTATGTTCTTGTAGCGTACGTGGTGCTATCAAGACTGAATTTTAAAACGAAAAATTTTTTAAAAATTTGTTAATCGCTGTTCCAAAAATTTTTATTAAAATTGCACGTCCTTTCTGTTTAACGTCACCGTTTTGCATGCGTGGAAGACTGTTTGTTTTGTAACTTAGTTGTAGTGCCAAATTTTTGTTTGCCTTTAGGTGGATTTTTTGTTGTAGAGGTTTTGAACTAACCGCAATGCCTTTTGGCCTTTTGGAGGCGATTTTGCTGTGAGATTTTTTCAGTGCCTGTCGGTTCGATGAATTCCCCGATATATTTAAAGTACAGGTCCCTGTAGACTGTAGCGTATTTTGTTTTCACGCTCTTGATTTCTATCTTTGAACAAAAGAATTCAGTTTTCTCAAATGATTTTTGGACCCCTGCTTTTACTAGTGTCTCGAGCTGTTTGACGGCAGTCTCTTCGTCCTATGCAAGTATCACCAGGTCGTCCTCAAACGCGAAGTATGGTATGTAGAGGTCGTTTCTGGGAAAGCCCAGTAGGACTGGTTTCCAAAACCCACTTTTCTCGAGTGCTTTCGCCTGTTCTTCCATATCCTTGTCTAGGACGAGGCTGAACAGAGCAGCAGAGAGTCCATCTCCTAGTCTCACATCTGTTTCAATCTCAAAGGGTTCTAAGATTTCCCGCACAAATTTCACTTTAGATTTCGTGTCAGTTAGTGTTCCTTTAATGAGTTCTCATGTTGAGGATCTACAGCCCTCTCTTCTAAAATTTTAAATAGAGAGAGCCTATCTACCGAATTGTGTGCATTTTTTAAATCTAGTAATGTGCATTGTAGAGATTTTTGTTCGATGCCTCGCATTTTGAGTGTGGTATTGAATTTAAAAGTTTGCTCTGCACATGACCTGTCCGGTCTGTATCCTGATTGATATTCTGCTAATTTGGATTCTAATTGCTTGTGTGCTCTGTTCAAGAGAGAAGCTGATAACGTTTCGTAGATGGCAGGTAAGAGAGAGATTCCTCTATAGTTGTTTTCACCTAATGTGTTGCCTTTTTTATGCAGTGGATGGATGAGAGCAATCCGTCAGTCATCCGGAATTTTCTGTTTGCCAAATGTTTCGGTTTATTAATATTATGGATTATTTGTGTAATTTCTTTGGGTGAATTTGGGCCTACGTCTTTCAAGAGTTCAGATACAATTCCGTCATCCCCTGTTGCTTTGTCGTTTTTAAGTTTCTTGATATGTAAATAAACTACTTCTTGTGTTGGTGGTGATGAACTTTCTGTTGTGGTTTCTGTATGTATTTTCGGGAATCTCTCTTTGGTTTCCAGTTCCAGATAATTTAAAGTCTGCGATAAATATGTGGCCAGTTCGTGGAAAATGTCTTTATTTCTCGAGGCTAATTTACCATATCGTTTTCGAAAGCAGTGGTTCTGTGGTGAATACCCTTTGATTTGGTTTGCAACGGTCTTGCAGAAATGATGTGTGTTGTAGTTTTTGAAGTCGTCTTCAAGTGACTCCAGTTGGACAATGACGTATTTTCGTTTATTTTGTCTTAAAATCTTCTATGTTTGCTTGTGAATTTCGAGGAGTTTATTTTGTGTTTCTTCAGATTTACTGCAATTTTTTTTTTGAAATGCCTTTTTTCGTTCTTCAAGTCCGTTTTCACACTGTTGATTCCACAAACGGTATTCTGGTCTTTTTGTGAAGAGGGATCAGGTCTTTTGCTGTTTTGATGGTTTGATGACTCTAATTGGAAATTTCGTACAGTCTTCTGGATGTTTTTCTTTCCATTTTTCTGTATGTATGTTAGAGCCTTTGGTTTTGTGTAGACCAAATATTGAGGATCACCGCTGTTTTCATGATGACTTTTCTTCTGAGTGTGAATTTAATTTTGATTTTGCTTAAATAATGATCCGAATCGATGTTTGCACCTGTGGGTACTTGTACATTCTGAATTTTTTTTTTTGGTAGGTGTAAGATATCGCCACATGATCAGTTTGAAATTATACTAAATGATGAATGGGTGAGTAGTAGGGCAAAGTATGTTGTAGTGCATTTTGTTAGAATGGGTTGCCTGCATCAGGGGCAGGTATGCACTCAGGGGCAAACCTATTGTTCTCCTTTGATTGACAGGCACTTAACCTATTGTTCTCCTTTGATTGACAGGTCCTTAACCTTTTGTTCTGATGAAAGGACCATTCCTTTTGATTGACAGGCACTTAGCCTATTGTTCCCCAGCCCTATCCCCCCCCCCCCCCCCTCAGGAAACCTCTCCCTTGCTGCCGCAGGTACACTTTGAGGTCTGAGTTATTGGAATAGCCCCTCTCAATCTTATCAATTTGATTGACTTCTTAATTAAGTTAATCAATTAATTAGTCTAATCCTCCTCCCCTCCCAACCCCAGAAAATGGTGGGAAGTTCAAATTCCATCAGGACAATGCAACATACCATGGATACCTCTACTAACCTAAGAAAATGGTGGGAGAAAAGGGCAATTGGGCTACCTTCACTAACCTAAGTCGTCCGACTGCCACCTCTTCCTAGGAATTGGCGGGAAAAGGACTCAGCCTGTGTAGGTTAGGATGGATGTAAGCCATTATTTTGCAGGCATTCTTTATTTAAAGAATTTGAAGCAGTACCGCCATTCAGTGTGCCCACCACAAAGTCTGGAGTCCAACTGACCTACTACACAGTAGAGTGTTGTAAAACTAAACACTCAATCGTTTTTTTTCTTTTACCTTCTACTTCTATATCGTCTTTCTTTTTGTTTGTAGTGGCAGGAAGGTACGGACACAGTCACGTAGAGGCTGGGTGGAGATAGGTTGGGCAGATATCGAATCCTTCCTCCCTGAACCTCCCCCCCCCCTCCTCCCCCTGCCTGTCACTGTACTGGTCCCTTGCATGACACTGGCCTTTATACACAACTTGCTACTCAAAAAGAAAGAAGCAAAATCGGAGTTTGTTCCACATGGGCCGGCCGCAGTGGCCGAGCGGTTCTAGGCGCTTCAGTGTGGAACCGCGCGACCGCTACGGTCGCAGGTTCGAATCCTGCCTCGGGTGTGAATGTGTGTGATGTCCTTAGGTTAGTTAGGTTTAAGCAGTTCTAAGTTCTAGGGGACTGATGACCTCCGATATTAACTCCCATAGTGCTCAGAGCCATTTGAACCAGTCCTGACTTGCAATTTTTGTACACTCCTGGAAATGGAAAAAAGAACACATTGACACCGGTGTGTCAGACCCACCATACTTGCTCCGGACACTGCGAGAGGGCTGTACAAGCAATGATCACACGCACGGCACAGCGGACACACCAGGAACCGCGGTGTTGGCCGTCGAATGGCGCTAGCTGCGCAGCATTTGTGCACCGCCGCCGTCAGTGTCAGCCAGTTTGCCGTGGCATACGGAGCTCCATCGCAGTCTTTAACACTGGTAGCATGCCGCGACAGCGTGGACGTGAACCGTATGTGCAGTTGACGGACTTTGAGCGAGGGCGTATAGTGGGCATGCGGGAGGCCGGGTGGACGTACCGCCGAATTGCTCAACACGTGGGGCGTGAGGTCTCCACAGTACATCGATGTTGTCGCCAGTGGTCGGCGGAAGGTGCACGTGCCCGTCGACCTGGGACCGGACCGCAGCGACGCACGGATGCACGCCAAGACCGTAGGATCCTACGCAGTGCCGTAGGGGACCGCACCGCCACTTCCCAGCAAATTAGGGACACTGTTGCTCCTGGGGTATCGGCGAGGACCATTCGCAACCGTCTCCATGAAGCTGGGCTACGGTCCCGCACACCGTTAGGCCGTCTTCCGCTCCCGCCCCAACATCGTGCAGCCCGCCTCCAGTGGTGTCGCGACAGGCGTGAATGGAGGGATGAATGGAGACGTGTCGTCTTCAGCGATGAGAGTCGCTTCTGCCTTGGTGCCAATGATGGTCGTATGCGTGTTTGGCGCCGTGCAGGTGAGCGCCACAATCAGGACTGCATACGACCGGGGCACACAGGGCCAACACCCGGCATCATGGTGTGGGGAGCGATCTCCTACACTGGCCGTACAGCACTGGTGATCGTCGAGGGGACACTGAATAGTGCACGGTACATCCAAACCGTCATCGAACCCATCGTTCTACCATTCCTAGACCGGCAAGGGAACTTGCTGTTCCAACAGGACAATGCACGTCCGCATGTATCCCGTGCCACCCAACGTGCTCTAGAAGGTGTAAGTCAACTACCCTGGCCAGCAAAATCTCCGGATCTGTCCCCCATTGAGCATGTTTGGGACTGGATGAAGCGTCGTCTCACGCGGTCTGCACGTCCAGCACGAACGCTGGTCCAACTGAGGCGCCAGGTGGAAATGGCATGGCAAGCCGTTCCACAGGACTACATCCAGCATCTCTACGATCGTCTCCATGGGAGAATAGCAGCCTGCATTGCTGCGAAAGGTGGATATACACTGTACTAGTGCCGACATTGTGCATGCTCTGTTGCCTGTGTCTATGTGCCTGTGGTTCTGTCAGTGTGATCATGTGATGTATCTGACCCCAGGAATGTGTCAATAAAGTTTCCCCTTCCTGGGACAATGAATTCACGGTGTTCTTATTTCAATTTCCAGGAGTGTATATTTTTTTATTAATCGAACAAAAAAAACCAACACAAACATCGCCACAGAAATGAAATGAACTGTGTAACGATACACACGAAAAGAGACCACGACGAAAATGCCACGAGGACTGGTTAAGTCATCCCTTTTTTTTTTTTTTTTTTGCCAATTTGATCAAAAGCAAGGTAACAGTGTAAGTAGGCTGTTTAGGTTTTTATGTTGGTAACACCACGTAGCACTCTATATGAAAATCACTGACTGTGCTGTGTGAACTCTGTGGCTGGTTTGCATTGTTGGAATATTTGCTATGGTAGTGTTGGGTAGTTGGATGTGAGCAGCGCGTAGCGTTGCGCAGTTGGAGGTGAGGTGAGCCGCCAGCAGTGGTGGATGTGGGGAGAGAGATGGCGGAGTTTAGAGAGCGGACGATCTGGACGTGTGTCCATCTGAAAGAGTAAATTTGTAATACTGGATATCAAGAACTGATATATCTATGATGACTTTTGAACACTATTAAGGTAAATACATTGCTTGTTCTCTATCAAAATCTTTCATTTGCTAACTATGCCTATCAGCAGTTACTGCCTTCAGCAGTTAGAATCTTTTATGTAGCTGGCAGTATTGGCGCTCGCTGTACTGCAGTAGTTCGAGTAACGAAGATTTTTGTGAGGTAAGTGATTCATGGAAGGTATATGTTGTTGTTAGTCAGGAACATTCTCTTGTAGGGATTATTGAAATTCAGATTGCGTTGCGCTGAAATGTTGTGTGTGAGTTTAGTAATAATCAGAATAAGTAAAGAGAGAAATGTCTGGGTACGTTCAGTTTTGCTCAGCTGTTTGAAAATCAAATAACGTAAGGGGTTTATCAGCACAATCATTCATTAATTTTTCTAAGGGGACTTTCCAACAGGGACGAAGCATTCGAACAGAAAAGGGAGTCTGCACATCGTCCACCTCCTTGACGATTAAATGTTCGCAAAAAGCGAATCTCTGCCATGTCCAGTGCGCCGTAACCGTACCGTAACCGTACCGAGTCATACCCGCTCCCCACCACTTAATGAAAAACTCGCTCGGCTGCGGACTCATTGATTACCAATGACCATACAAAATATATGGTTCAAATGGCTCTGAGCAGTATGCGACTGAACTTCTGAGGTCATCAGTCGCCTAGAACTTACTAACCTAAGGACATCACACACATTTATTTTTTTTATTTATTTATTGCCAAATTATAGACCTGTTACCTGATGTTTAAAACAGGTCGTACATTTTACAATTTTCGTTTTTCATCTTTTTACAGTTTTCTTTCCTTTTGTTTTATCTACAACATTTACAAAGAATGATTCAAAATAACAATAATTTGAGGTTGAAATATAAATAGATAGGATAGATGAGAGATTTGTTAGTACCATCACCGAGTGTGACTGACGGTGAATACCTCGGAATGATTTCATCGAGTCGTTGACCGCCAGTCACACAGACACACACAAATGGTTATTAGTAGAGAAATAATTTTTCTTATCCTGTTTGTTACTAATCCTATGTATTAACTACATTAGGTGCGCATCCATGTACAGCATTTGGTGTTTTCTTGGCTAGATTGTCAGCAATTTGTTTATTTACATTCACATCTCAGCTTCCTCCTCCTGTTCCTCCTCATTGTCACTATTTTCGCTGTCGCTGTGGGTATCGCTGTCCATCCTCTGTTACGCTGCACATAGGCATATCTGTGATGTCGTGTCCGCATATACTCTTCATGTGTTGTTTTTGAAATACTGTTTGTCAGTGCGTTTAATTGTGCCCATTGTTCTTCGTCTCTTATTGCTGTGTATATATCTATGTCTGTATCTGTGTAATCTAAGTATAGTGTATGTCTATTGTTCGCGTATTGCCCGCAGAAAAAGACAGTTTGTTCTGGGGAACCTTCTTCCCCGCATGTGCATGTAGGTGTCTGCCTCAGACTCACGCGGTTTAAGTGCGTGGGATAAGGTCCGTGCCCGGTTAAGAAATGTACCATACCGCGGCTGGGATCGATATGTCTCATTCTCAACCGCTCCCTTATGTTCGGGAGAAAGTCGTGCAGTCTACGTCCCTTATCACTTACATCCCACTCACCTTGCCATGTATCCAAACGCCAACTTTTAAGGTGACGTATCGTCTCTATGGGCACACCGGTTATTGTGTGTACCTTATCTAGTCTCCCCACCTTTAACCAGTACCTTGCAGCTCTGTATTTGATCGTGATATCTATGGGGCATATTCCGAGCACCACACACAGTGCATCCGCTGAGGTGGTACCGAAGGCTCCAGATAGCCTAAGTAGGACACTTCTCTGCCCTCGTCTGACGGATGCTTTGTTGGTGACCACGTTCAGTCTATGTGCCCACGTGCTAGCTGCAAAGCTGCCCGAGGCAGGATGCGAAACTGCGACCGTAGCGGTCGCTCGGTTCCAGACTGTAGCGCCTAGAACCGCTCGGCCACTTCGGCCGGCTACAAAATATACTCGTATAAGCACGTGTGAGTTCCTCGTCGTGCCCTACACACCTTGTCAGTACGAATCACATCGGTGAAGGGCTAGTTCGTACGGTAAACAGTGCAGCTTTGCGCTAGTGGAGGCGCGACACGCTGCAAGCTTCCACTGAAGAAGCGGCGAGCGCAAGGCGGCGTGCGTTGGGCGCCGAGGCTCGCCGCGCAGGGGGCGTCGCCACCCGCCGGCCGGCCTGTTCGCAGAAGCGGCCGGCGTCTGCAGGCTCCGGGACGCGGGGGCGGGAGGCGGGGGCGGCGTCCGCGATGGCAGATGAGGCCCGCACACGCCGGCCACTTCCCGTGTCAACAACCCCGGCCAGCAGCGCGCGGCGCGCCTCGCTGCGCCGCCGCCTGCCATTCCGCCTCTCCGTCTGGGCCCCCGAGTCGCACGCGGCTGCCACGGTGTTCACGATTCTGTCGCCGTTCGTCATCATCATCATCATCACATCATCTACTCGACAGACACTGCTGCATAAACGCCTTGTGATAATACCTCAGTCCGCAGCTCGTGGTCGTGCGGTAGCGTTCTCGCTTCCCACCGCCCGGGTTCGATTCCCGGCGGGGTCAGGGATTTTCTCTGCCTCGTGATGACTGGGTGTTGTGTGCTGTCCTTAGGTTAGTTAGGTTTAAGTAGTTCCAAGTTCTAGGGGACTGATGACCATAGATGTTAAGTACCATAGTGCTCAGAGCCATTTGAACCATTTTTAAGAATACCTCACACGCCCAGGCTTTGCTGGAGCGGTGTACTTTTTATTCCGCTGGTGGTTATCTATGAGCCGCAACACCGCTAACACGAATTTGCGCAATGTCTACGCACAACGATAGTCTGGCGCAGGAATGCGAAACGTGTAGTAGTGTTTGGAATAGAGCGCCCACGGACTGCGGCCGATGTATATGAGATGTTGTTACTACCCAGTAGACGGCTGTGCACAGTATTTATTTATACACTACTGACCAATCAAACTGCTACGCCAAGAAATGCAGATGATAAACGGGTATTCACTGGGCAAATATATTATACTAGAACTGACATGTGATTACATTTTCAAACAATTTGAGTGCATGGATCCTGAGAAATCAGTACCCAGAACAACTACCTCTGGCCGTGATACGCCTGGGCATTGAATCAAACAGAGCTTGGATGGCGTGTACAGGTACAGCTGCCCATGCAGCTTCAACAAGATACCACAGTTCATCGAGTGTAGTGACTGGCGTATTGTGACGAGCCAGTTGCTCGGCCACCATTGACCAGACGTTTTTATTTGGTGAGAGATCTGGAGAATGTGCTGACCAGGGCAGCAGTTGAACATTTTCTGTATCCAGAAACGCCCGTACAGGACCTGTAACATGCGGTCGTGCATTATCCTGCTGAAATGTAGGGTTTCGCAGGGATCGAATGTGGGGTAGAGCCACGGGTCGTAACACATCTGAAATGTATCGTCCACTATTCAAAGTGCCGTCAATGCGAACAAGATGTGACCGAGACCTCTAACCAATGGTACCCCATACCATCACGACGGGTGATACGCCAGAATGGCTATGACGAATACACGGTTCCAATGTGCGTTCACCGCGTTGACGCCAAACACGGATTCGACCATCATGATGCTGTAAACAGAACCTGGATTCATCCGAAAAAATGACGTTTTGCCATTCGTGCACCCAGGTTCGTCGTTGAGTACACCATCGCAGGCGCTCCTGTCTGTGATGCAGCGGCAGGGGTAACCGCAGCCATGGTCTCCGAGCTGATAGTCCATACTGCTGCAAACGTCGTCGAACTGTTCGTGTGTTGACTCAGGGATCGAGACGTGGCTGTACGATCCGTTACAGCCATGCGGATAAGATGCCTGTCATCTCAACTGCTAGTGATACGAGGCCGTTGGGATCCAGCACGGCGTTCCGTATTACCCTCCTGAACCCACCGATTCTATATTCTGCTAACAGTCATTGCATCTCGATCAACGTGAGCAGCAATGTCGCGATACGATAAACCGCAATCGCGATAGGCTACAATCCGATCTTTCTCAAAGTCGGAAACGTGATGGTACGCATTTCTCCTCCTTACACTAGGCATCTCAACAACGTTGCACCAGGCAACGCCGGTCAACTGCTGTTCGTGTGTGAGAAATCGGTTGGAAACTTTCCTCATGTCAGCACGTTGTAGGTGTCGCCACCGGCGCCAACCTTGTGTGAATGCTATGAAAAGCTAATCATTTGCATATCAGGAGCATCTTCTTCCTGTCGGTTAAATTTCGCGTCTGTGGCACGTCATCTTCGTGGAGTAGCAATTTTAATGACCAGTAGTGTAGTATTGTTGTTGTTGTGAAATTCAGTCTGAAGACTGGTTTGGTGCACCTTTCTAGGCTACCCTATCCTGTGCAAGCCCCTTCTACTTCTACTTCTTCCGAATAACTACTGCAACCGAAATCGTTCTGAATCTGCTTACTATATTCATTCTCTTGGTCTCCTTCTACGATTTTTACCCTCCACACATCCCTCCAGTACCAAACTGGTGATCCTTTGATACCCTGAGACTGTGTCCTATCAACCGATTCTTCTTTTAGTCAAGTTGTGCCACAAATTTCTAGTCTCTCGTATTCTATTCAGTACCTTCTCACTAGTTACATGACCTACCCATTTAATCTTCAGCATTCTTCTATAGCACGACATTTCAAAAGCAATAGTATTATTAACATCAAATGTAGGTCTTCTAAAGTCGCGGTAGCAGTACAGACTCTGTCTTGTTTAACTCTCTAGACGTAAGTTTTAATACACTCGAACAAATTAATGAAATCTCTATCCCGATAGCTACTTGAATATGAATCTTAAAGTATTTACTGTATTTTCAGTACGTCTATTAGTGATCTAAATATTTCAGTTCACGCAGAAAAAATATGCTGCAATATATATAAACAATCTTAGCTGCAGTTCCTTACCCTTGTATGTATTCACTTACTAGTTTCAGATTTCTGGAACTTGTTCAGGCTAGTCTCACTAAAATGGCACGATATGAAATGGCGTCATTTACCACAGGGAAATCTAATCTCTGCATAATTCATTATTTCTTCCGTTGGATATTAAAAAAGATGACCTTCTACTGGTTTATCAGTAAGCAACTGGTATTCATATTCTTCATCTTCGCTTAGCAATCATTTCACAGTTTGAACAAGTAAAGAATCGTACTCCAGTGTGTAAAACAGCTACAAACTTCTGAATGTTGTTGTTGTTGTGGTCTTCAGTCCAGAGACTGGTTTGATGCAGCTCTCCATGCTACTCTATCCTGTGCAAGCTTCTTCATCTCCCAGTACTTACCGCAACCTACGTCCTTTTGAATCTGTTTATTGTATTCATCTCTTGGTCTCCCTCTACGATTTTTACCCTCCGCGCTGCCCTCCAATGCTAAATTAGTGATCCCTTGATGCCTCAGAACATGTCCTATCAACCGATCCATTCTTCTAGTCAAGTAGTGCCACAAATTTCTCTTCTCCCCAATTCTATTCGATACCTCCTCATTAGTTATGTGATCTACCCATCTAATCTTCAGCATCCTTCTGTAGCACCACATTTCAAAAGCTTCTATTCTCTTCTTGTCCAAACTATTTACCGTCCATGTTTCACTTCCATACATGGCTACACTCCATACAAATACCTTCAGAAATGACATCCTGACACTTAAATCTATACTCAATGTTAACAAATTTCTGTTCTTCAGAAACGCTTTCCTTGCCATTGCCAGTCTACATTTTATATCTTCTCTACATCGACCATCATCAGTTATTTTGCTCCCCAAATAGCAATACTCATTTACTACTTTAAGCTTCTCATTTCCTAATCTAATTCCCGCGGCATCACCCGGCTTGATTCGACTACATTCCATTATTCTCGTTTTGCTTTTGTTGATGTTCATCTTATACCCTCCTTTCAAGACACTGTCCATCCCGTTCAGTTTCTCTTCCAGGTCCTTTGCTGTCTCTGACAGATTACAATGTCATCGGCGAACCTCAAAGTTTTTATTTCTTCTCCCGGGATTTTAATACCTACTCTGAATTTTTCTTTTGTTTCCTTTACTGCTTGCTCAATATACAAATTGAATAACATCGGGGAGAGGCTACAACCCTGTCTCAGTCCCTTCCGAACCACTGCTTCCCGTTCATGCCCCTTGACTCTTGTAACTGCCATCTGGTTTCTATACAAATTGTAAATAGCCTTTCGCTCCCTGTATTTTACCCCTGCCACCTTCAGAATTCGAAAGAGAGTATTCCAGTCAACATCGTCAAAAGCTTTCTCTAAGTCTACAAATGCTAGAAACGTAGGTTTGAATTTCCTTAATCTATTTTCTAAGATAAGTACAAAAAGAATGAAGCTACTAGATATTTGATGTTAAACTTATACGCGAGAAAAAGTTTAGAAAAGGTTTGAAATTATGCTTACAGTTTGTTTGAAGTCTGCAACTGCTCTCGTAATGACATAATTTTGCAGGTACATTCAGTGATATATGTGAATATTTACGTGTTGCGAATAGAGAGAGTACATACATCAAAAAAAGTTTTGCATCACCCCGGTTCCCAGAACTCCTGAAGATAGACGTTGAATGTGGATATTGTATCACAGACACAGTATCTTTGACTGTTCAAGAGATGTCACTGAACCCGTCCGAAGACGTAAAGAACCATGCAAGAGCAGCGCCTATTAGACAGAGGGGGGCCGGCCGAAGTGGCCGAGCGGTTCTAGGCGCTATAGCCGATCAGCTGAAGTCATTCCACCAGGAAGGAGGTACACGGCTCGTGGTCTCTATAGTTCAACCATGCCTATACGGTCAATACCGCGGTTCAATCGCGTCCGCATTGTTGCTTTGTGCCAGGAAGGGCTCTCAACAGGTGAAGTGTCCAGGTGTCTCGAAGTGAAACAAAGCGACGTTGTTCGGACGTGGAGGAGATACAGAGAGACAGGAACTGTCGATGACATATCTCCCTCAGGGCGACTACTGCAGTGGATGACCGCTACCTATGGATTATGGCTCGGAGGAACGCTGACAAGAACGCCACCATGTTGAATAATACTTTTCGTGCAGCCACAGAACATCGTATTACGACTCAAACTGTGCGCAATAGGCTGCATGATGCGCAACTTCACCCTCGACGTCCATGGCGATGTTCATCTTTGCAACCACGACACCATGCAGCCGGGTACAGATCGGACGGACCAACAACGTGCCGAATGGACTGCTCAGGATTGGCATCACGTTCTCTTCACCGATGAGTGCCGCGTATGCGTTCAACCATACAATCGTCGGAGACGAGTTTGGAGGTCAGGCTGAACGCCTCAGACACACTGTCCAGCGAGTGCAGCAAGGTGGAGGTTCCCTGCTGTTTTGGGATGGCATTATGTAGGGCCGACGTACGCCGCTGGTGGTCATGGAAGGCGCCGTAACAGCTGTACGATATGTGAATGCCATCCTCCGACCGATAGTGCAACCATATAGACAGCATATTGGCGAGGCATTCGTTTTCATGGACGACAGTTCGCACCCCCATCCTGCACATCTTGTGAATGACTTCCTTCAGGATAACTACATCGCTCGACTAGATGTTCTCCAGTCATGAACCCTATCGAACATGACTGGGATAGATTGAAAATGGTTGTTTATGGACGACGGGTCCCACCGACCACTCTGAGGTATCTACGCCGAATCGCCTTGGAGGAGTGGAACAATCTGGACCAACAGTGCCTTGATGAACTTGTGGATAGTAGGCCACGACGAATACAGACATGCATCAGTGCAACATGACGTACTACTGGGTGTTAGAGGAACTGATGTATACAGCAATCTGGACCACCACCTCTGAAGATCTCGCTGTATGGTGGTACAACATGCAATGTGTGGTTTTCATGAACAATATAAAGGGCGGAAATGATGTTTGTGTTGATCTCTATTCCAATTTTCTGTACAGGTTCCGGAACTCTCCGAACCGAGTTGATGCAAAACTTTTTTTGATGTGTGTATTATAGAAGCTAGAGTCGAGAGAACTTTCTCGTACTGACAGTTAAATAGTTCAATTTAAACTCTTATCGTTAATTTATTCAGAATATTAAGCCTTTCTTACAGCTTTTTAATTAGTGAAAAAAACTGATAAACTAAACAGGTAAAAATTGGCAAATTAAATTTTCTTATGTTGGCAGCCAAAGGCTACAAGCTTGTTTGGTTAAAATTAAGAAATAAATTAGGAGAGAAAGATCTGAGAACTTAGTGAAGTTCTATAAATTTCTACATGCTTCCAGAGACGGATAAGTTGTATTCTGCAGTCATTACGATGCTACATCAAATTAAAGGTTTTTTTCTAAAGTGTAACTGCTACGTAACTGTGTTTCTTATACGTCAAGGAAAGTTGAAATGCAATATTAATTAGATAAACTTTTGTGACAGTGAATAGATGCCTTCAATGAATATGATAGCTCCTTTTAATTTGTGCAACGCTAACTAAGTACCTTTTGTATATTAATTAATTTTTCATAATTAACTATAGTTGGATTTTATTGGTTTTCTGGCGTTTTTAAATGGGTGTTTTTAAAAATCTTAATTTGTTTTTTGGGTTGGATTAAATTACAATAAACCTGACGCAAGTAATAAATGAAAACGTCTTACCGCGCTAAACCTATAACTTAACATTATAACTCTTATTACTAGAATATGACAGCATTTAAAATTTTATAATTGAGCCAGTAATTGTGTGAAATATTGGAAATCAAATTTTTGCTACCTCTGGAAGCTGTAAGATAAGCAACCTTCATATGGGATTGTGCATCACAGCCCATGAACGGAGTTAGTCATTTAGTAATATAGATTAATGTTATTGCTTTGTTACCTTTAGGTTTCCCTTCTTTTTGTAATATGAAAGATCTAACTGTAGCAGATTAAAATATAATCCCTAATTTTTATTTATTCTCATAAATTTCTGTTGCAAATGCTTTTACTACATGTAATCTGTTGCTTGTATATGCCGTGTTAAGGAAGTGATGTTGCAAATGAGAAAATAAAGTCTAATTTTTCTCTTATTCTATAAACCATTCTTTTTCAAAAAAGGTGCAACAGACAATCTTTTAGTACCAACATTTTATTAAGAAGCTATTCAATTTGTCTCAACCACGATAACAACTGCAACAAAATAACCAATAGTGCTCCCAACCACTAACCTTCAACACAACAAGCGTAATGCCTTCACCTTAGTAATGATAAAATTTATGATCATATCCAGCCTAGTAAGTAAGAAAAGAAGTAGCTATTCAAGCCACTTCGTGATCATTGCAAAACTGTCGTTCAGACTAACCGAGCGAAAAAAACAACAGTATTTGTGTCCTCCCACACTCTTCCAAGGAAGCATGCGATTGCGTGTTGGTAGGTGGACTTGCAGGTAGAATTGCTGGACTCTGTCATTTCTTGGTGCCGATGATAGATATCAATTCCTGAATAGTTCCAGCTCTTTATCCATCCATCCGAGATATTGGAAAGCGGCACGGAAAGCCTCTCTCGGCACCAGCACAATATACAACTTTTACATGAGCAGTTGACACTTTGGTAGCTCGTCCCCGACTGACTCTTTGTTCCATCTTTTTATCCATGCCAACCACATTTTGCGAGCGCTACACAGTTCCGTTCCCGAGGGGAACCACAACAGCTTTTACATACGAAATAACTAAGAACCCTAAGTGAAGGTCAGCAATTTACATAACAGCAACCAAACATATTAAATAAAACAGAACATTTGCACATATTGACATTTCTACAAAAAATTATTCGCCCAAATTCCAAATATATACAATAAGATTTGTCTCCCTTCAAATGAGTCACAGAATTTAAATTATAGACACACTACACTGCATAGAATCAAACCATGACATCAAAGTTTTTACAAAGGAAAGAGCGAGCACTTTTGTGCTATTAATGCAATCAAACAATATTTACAATACCTTATTGATAGAAGGTAGAACAGACAAACAGAAAAATTTATGGTAGTAGATCTATGGAGCTCTGGTGTCACCGAGTGACTGCCACGAGTAATGAGTATAGTGGGCAGGGGCACTATAAATGTAGTGTGTGGACAGAAAGTTGGAAAGTGTGGGGAGCGTGCCAGTGATAAGACCCTGCAGTCGCACTATCCTCTGTGTCCTCGGTGGCTCAGACGGATAGATCGTCTACCATGTAAGCAGGAGATCCCGGGTTGGAGTCCTGGTCGGGCACACATTTCAACTGTCCCCGTTGATATTTACCAACGTCTGTAAGCAGCTAAAGGTCTGTATTTCATTGTGATTTCATTTCACTGTTACGGTGTAAAACCATTCACCATGTGACGTCAACCTCGGGCTCGGTGATGTTTCAAACAGCAAGGTGTCGACACGTAGACACACACAAACACACACACACACACACACACACACACACACACACACACATACAAAGCCAGAGGTCAGAAGTTGATGTAAGGTGGGTTATTTATGCCACATTGGCACCAAATTTCACCACAAATCTGCCCAAAGCAACCGTGGACGCGCCACGCCATGAGAAGGTTATCCGTCACACCCTCTCTTACCCACATCTCACATGGTTCAAATGACTCTGAGCACTATGGGACTTAACATCTATGGTCATCAGTCCTCTAGAACTTAGAACTACTTAAACCTAACTAACCTAAGGACATCACACAACACCCAGTCATCACGAGGCAGAGAAAATCCCTGACCCCGCCGTGAATCGAACCCGGGAAGCCGGGCGTGGGAAGCGAGAACGCTACCGCACGACCACGAGCTGCGGACCCCACATCTCAACCCTTCTCTTTACGCTCTGTCAAGAAGATCGGAACCGCGACGTTCACCGCTGAAATCAAGAAATTTTATTCTGGCTAGCCGAGAAAAAAATTTCAGACCTATCGCTGCTCAAAATCGCCGTGAAAAAAGTCGGGAATTTCCATAAAGGGCGTCAATGAAACCACCCCTCCCCTTGTGGCGATCATTTTCACACATTTCTCGATCGAAAACGACAATTTGCAGTGCGATGTGCAAGAGGACGACGTTCTTGTTGGCAGTCTATAACAAAGACATCACCCCCGCCCCAGCGTTTCAACCCTTCTCTAAGAGCACTGCAGGGCTGCAGCTTCATTGAGGGTAATAACACCCGTTTGAAGAGTAGCGTGACTACAATTTTATCTTTGGCACACAGGATGGAGCCACAAGGGAGCGTTCAAAACCATTCGACTAAATTTGAACGTGACCCGAAGCAGAAAGCGATGTTTATACTTTTCAATCCCTCCTTTTTCGTACCTTCCTGCGACGTGTGCACAGAGGCGGGCGACATTGATACACAAGTGAGTAAAGTGGCAAAGGGTCCATCTAAAACCTCCCATTTAAACAGTACCCTCGGTGCCATCCACTCACTTTTGTTGGTCACTTAAAAAAGTCTCTCTACAGAGACAGCCACCTACCGATCGCTATCTACCGGCGGGACGGGCAACCCTGTAGACAATAGCGCCTACTGGCCGCATGCGAAATCCTATTACACAGTAGTATTTGCACTAATGAGCCGTACACGGCTCGCGTTTATCCCATTTATTGTTTGTCATCTTCTATTACGGTACTGCCGCCTCGTTTTCTTATTCCATTTTCTGGCGTCACTAACTTCCTGCCTTACTTGCCCGTGAGTGGCAGCAGCAGCTCTTATCGATAAGTGCACTGTCGTACCAGCTCTGGCGCTACCGATAGTATTTCCGGGTCGTCGTGTGGGTGGCAGTCAGGGGTCTGGACCCCTCCACAATCCTCCACACCTATAAATCCCTCATCCGCCCTATCCTTTGTTACGCCCATCCAGCCTGGATCTCCGCCCCCCCCCCACCTTCTATACATCCCTCCATATCCTTGAACGCCATGCCCTCCGCCTTGCCTATCGCATCCGTCTCCCCTCCCCCACGCGGATCCTGTATGATCTCATCCCCTTCCCCCACCTCCTCCTTTTCCTTGAAAGGATACGGATCCTGTACACCTCCCGTAAACTTGATCCTCCTCACCCGCTTGTGTCCCCGATCCTCTCCCACCCCCGCCCGCTGCCGCGCCCGTATTCCCACGTCCCACCCGGTCTCCATCTCTCCACCCTCCTTACCCTCTCCCAAGGTGGCTTCCGCCAGCTCCCCCTCCCTGATGATGTCCTCCCCCCCTGCGTCTACCCCTCCAATCAACTTTGATCCTCCCTCCCCCCACCTCCTGTGTCCTTTCCTTTAGGCACCCTCCCTCCCCCCCTTTCCCTTCCCTTCTCTTTCCTTTCCCCCCTCCCTCCTACCCTCTCCTCTGGGCTTCCCCTCCCCCTTCCTCCCTCCCCCTCTCTCCTTTGCCCATGGCATCTCTGCTCTCCCCTCTCCCATTTCCCCTTCCTCCTCCTCCACCTCCTCTCTTGGCAGGTCCCCGGACTCGTACACGCTGAGTGAACATTCGCGCGCCGGAGATCATCGCCATCAGTGTCTCGTGAGTGCCGTCATGTTTAGTGTTCAGTGTTCCCGTCGTACTCCATCGTTCACCTGTGCCATCGCCATCTTCAGTGTTCGTGCGTCGTGACAACAGTTTGTAGTGAATTATCGTCGAGTGTGAACGGCTCCGTGTTTGTCTTTATGTGTCTCCTTTTTATTACCCACCGTTATGTCACATTTGTGTATTCTTTCTGTTCTTTCTTATCTCCTCTACGGCTGAAGAGCGGCGTACCATGCTGCTGACAGCCTGCCTGTTTGTACGGGTTTTAAAATAACAATAAAGAAAAAAAAAAGTGGCAGTCAGTTCGGGACGGACCAGGAGTGCAGTGCCGGCCGCTGTGTCCGAGCGGTTCTAGGCGCTTCAGTCTGGAACCGCGCGACCGCTACGATCGCAGGTTCGAATCCTGCCTCGGGCGTGGATGTGTGTGATGTCCTTAGGTTAGTTAGGTTTAAGTAGTTCTAAGTTCTAGGGGACTGATGACCTCAGATGTTAAGTGCCATAGCGCTTAGAAACATTTGAACCATTTGAACCAGCAGTGCAGTCGGGACGCAGCAGCAGTGAAGTAGGGGGACGGATCGCCGGTGATGCGACGACAGCCAGAGCTGGCTGACAGCTGGCGACACACATGAACTGTCCGACGGAGGGTGATTGGAGCAGGGCGCCCGTTGGTTGGTCGTTCGGTTGGTCGTCTCATCGGCCGATGTATACTTGGTCCTTTCACCGTTTCCGGGCCTGGGCAGTCGGTCGGTTGGCGTGGAGCTGCGAGGAATTCTCTGTGGGACGTAGTTTGGCCGGGGCTGCTGGCGGTCTCTACGTGGTGTCAGTGTGTGTGGGGCTGTTCCCCATTGCTAAAGAGGTTCGTGGCTCACCGACCCTGGACACGAAAGTTGAGTTTTGATTTAATCTACCAGCTATTCAAGACTGATCACATTGTGTCGTTTGGAGTTCTTTGTTGGCTGTTGGGATATTGCCACGAGCAACAACGTGGTTTTCGTTGGAAAATTCTAGGCACCCTCCGGTGGAGTTTCACTGTATTTGGTTATTTGAATTGAAGTGCACCAGCGGAATCTTTTGCCTTGTGGCCGTTAACTTTCCTGTTACCTACCCTGGCCCTTGAGGTAAATTTCAGGCAGTGTAGTTTTCTCATCGTGTTGTAGCTGTCCAGCATGGTGTGTAGTGTATAATTGGTTGCGGGCGCCAATATCCTCTACGTTGTTCTGTTGAACCTCCTGTTGTGCCCTGGTTGGGTGAAGTGGAAGTTACCTTGTCGCTGGGTCCGTTTACTGTCGGTTGGTTGAGTTGTCGTCGGATCGTGAATGGTTGGCCCACACTGCCTGCCTCATCTAATCGAGCGTTAGTGTTTGAATTTCAGGCCACCCCTCGAACATCTGAGCGCCCTTGGGTGTACTGTCCCTTTTTTCATTTGTTCTTGTTGTTTCTACTTATATGCTAGCCGATTTTAAAAAACATTAAGGTTGTTTTGCCATTAAGGGGTAAGATTCTTTATAGGCCTTCAGCATAATTTAAAGAACTGTTTCATGTAAGACCTTTGGCATTTTAAAGATTTTAACGCTGTTCAGTTTTAAGTCCTGGACCTTTAGCCGATATGAGTTTGAGTTGTTTTGTTCTTAAGGCCTTCAGCCTAAATAAGGAACTCTTTTAAGATAAGGCTTTGCCTTTTAATTTTCTCATTTTGGTTGAGCTTTAAGTTATTGATTTTCTGCCGTTTTTAAATTAAAGTGGTATTGCCCTTAAGGCATCAGATTGTACGGAACATTCAGCCGCTAATTAAGTTCCAAAACTAATTCTGTGTTTAAAAAAAATATTTCTTGGCTCTTGTAGTGCTTGATCAAATACACTACTGGCCATTAAAATTGCTACGCCACGAAGATGACGTGCTACAGACGCGAAATTTAGCCGACAGGAAGAAGATGCTGTGATATGCACATGATTAGCTTTTCAGAGAATTCACACGAGGTTGGCTCCGGTGGCGACACCTACAACGTGCTGACATGAGGAAAGTTTCCAACCGATTTCTCATACACAAACAGCAGTTGACCGGCGTTGCCTGATGAAACACTGTTGTGATGCCTCGTGTAAGGAGGGGAAATGCGTACCATCACGTTTCCGACTTTGATAAAGGTCGGATTGTAGCCTATCGCGATTGCGGTTTATCGTGTCGCGACATTGCTGGTCGCGTTGGTCGAGATCCAATGACTGTTAGCAGAATATGGAATCGGTGGGTTCAGGAGGGTAATACGGAACGCCGTGCTGGATCCCAATGGCCTTGTATCACTAGCAGTCGTGATGCCAGGCATCTTATCAGCATGGCTGTAACGGATTGTGCAGCCACGTCTCGATCCGTGAGTCAACAGATGGGGACGTTTGCAAGACAACAACCATGTGCACCAACAGTTCGACGACGTTTGCAGCAGGATGGACTATCAGCTCGGAGACCATGGCTGCAGTTGCCCTTGACGCTGCATCACAGACAGGAGCGCCTGCGATGGTGTACTCAACGACGAACCTGGGTGTACGAATGGCAAAACGTCATTTTTTCGGATGAATCCAGGTTCTGTTTACAGCATCATGATGGTCACGTCCGTGTTTGGCGCAAATCGGTGAACGCTCATTGGAAGCGTGTATTCGTCATCGCCATACTGGCGTATCACCCGGCGTGATAGTATGGGGTGCCATTGGTTACACGTCTCTGTCACCTCTTGTTCGCATTGACAGCACTTTGAACAGTGGACGTTACATTTCAGATGTGTCACGACCCGTGGCTCTACCCTTCATTCGATCCCTGCGAAACCCTACATTTCAGCAGGATAATGCACTACCGCATGTTGCAGGTTCTGTACGGGCCTTTCTGGATACTGGCCGAGCAACTGGCTGGTCACAATACGCCAGTCACTACTCTTGATGAACTGTGGTATCGTGATGAAGCTGCATCGGCAGCTGTACCCGTACACGCCATCCAAGCTCTGTTTGACTCAATGCCCAGGCGTATCAAGGCCGTTATTACGGCCAGAGGTGGTTGTTCTGGGTACTGATTTCTCTGGATCTATGCACCCAAATTGCGTGAAAATGCAGTCACATGTCAGTTCTAGTATAATATATTTGTCCAATGAATACCCGTTTATGATCTGCATTTTATCTTGGTGTAGCAATTTTAATGGCCAGTAGTGTAAAAGGTTGGATGTTCGAGTGTAGCTGACAGCCGTTTATTTTGGCCCCTTTCTACACCTTAAACTACCCGTCCTGTCCTGCGTGTTTAGGAGGGCGTCTCAACTAAGGTGAAAAAAGTCGTGGGATACCCCATAATATCTTGTCGCGCCTCCTTTCACTCGGCGTAGTGCACCAACTTGACGTAGCATGAACTCAATAAATCGCTAGAGTCCCCTGCAGAAACACTCAGGCATGCTGCCTCTGTAGCTGTCCATAATTGCGCAAGTGTTGCCGGTGTAGGATCTTGTGCACGAACTAGCTACTCGATTATTTCCCATAAATGTTCGATGGGATTCATGTCAGGCGATTTGGGTGGCCGAATCATCCTTTAGAGATGTGCGCAATGTTCTTCAAACCAATCTTGAACAACTGTGGCCTGATGACAGGGCGATTGTCGTCCATAAAAATTCCATCGTTGTTTGGGAAGATGAAGTCTATGAATGGCTGTAGACAGTCACCATGTAGACTAACATAACCATTTCCAGTCAATGATCGGTTCAGATCCATGGCGAGCCCACACCATTGTGGAGCCACCAGCAGCTTACACAGTGCCTTGTTGACAGCTTGCGTCCATGGCCTCGTGGAGCCTGCGCCCCACTCGAATCCTACCATCAGCTCTCACCAACTGAAATCGGGACTCATCTGACCAGGCCACGAGTTTTCAGTCATCTGGAGTCCAATCGATATGGCCACGAGCCCAGGCGCTGCAGGCGATATCGTGCTGTTAGCAAAGGCCCTCGCTTCGGCCGTCTGCTGCCATAGCCCATTAACGCCAAAATTCGTAGCACCGTGCAACAGGTACGTTCGTCGTATGTGGCACATTTGAAACGTCCCCTTTGAACATCTGTACATGACTGTGCTTAAACTGACACACAATATTTTTAGCGCAACGCAATCTGACTTTCAGAAATCCCTACAAAGGAATGGCCCTGACTAACATTAATGTGTACCTTTCACAAATCACTTACCTCACCAAAATCTCCGTTACTCGAACTACTGCAATACAGCGAGCGCCACTACTGCCAGCTAAATAACAGATTCAAACTACGGAAGGCACTAACTACTGATAGGCATAGTTAGCAAATGAAAGATTTTAATAGAGAACAAACACTGTATTTACCTTAATAGTGTTGAAAAACCATAATATACATAGCAGTTCATAATATCCAGTATAACAAATTTCAAAACTCTGGCATCTCTCTCCCCACATCCACCACTGCTGGCGGCTCACCTCCAACTGCGCAACGCTACGCGCTGTTCACATCCAGCTGCCCAACACTACAATGGCAGACAACAATGCAAACTAGCCACAGACTGCACACAGCACAGCCAGTGATTTTCATACAGAGCGCTACGTAACGTTGCCAATAAGAAAACATAAACAGCCTACTTACATAGCCTCCATGCTCCCCACAAAAAAAATTTACAAATTGTTTTGGGCAGTGGCCAATAATGATTTGATAAAATTTTTCATAATTACAATAACAAAGATATCAAATGCACACACTTATTTATACAATGTTGGTCAAAAGCTAAAATTTTCTCACAGTCCATAAAGACAGTCCAGATTGTTCATCACAGTAAAATTTCAGTGTTTTTTTTTCAATGTCTGAGCAGTAAAAGACAATGCACACGGAAGTAGTGGATTTCCATGCAGTCTTGAAGAAGTAGTGTTGTCCTTCCAACGGAAAGACAGTGCTGACTCTTGACATGCTGACAGGTAATGGGCCACAATAGAGCAAACCCACAGCAGAGTCATTCGACGTTTTGAAGAAGATTGGTAGGTAGGTCATCACAGAGCAGACCCACTGTAGTCCTGGTAGAGAGTATGGTATTGGTGGGCCACCAGAGGTGCAGACCCACTGCAGTCCTTGTAGAAATAATGGTATTGGTGGGTCATCAAAGGTGTAGACCCACTGTAATCCTTGTAGAGATGGCCAGCAGCCATCTGCTGCGACTGTGCAGTTTTAGCGCAACGCAATCTGACTTTCAGAAATCCCAACAAAGGAATGGCCCTGACTAACATTAACCTGTACCGTTCACAAATCACTTACCTCACCAAAATCTGTCTAGCGGTTCTGGCGCTGCAGTCCGGAACCGCGGGACTGCTACGGTCGCAGGTTCGAATCCTGCCTCGGGCATGGGTGTGTGTGATGTCCTTAGGTTAGTTAGGTTTAAGTAGTTCTAAGTTCTAGGGGACTTATGACCTAAGATGTTGAGTCCCATAGTGCTCAGAGCCATTTGAACCATTTTACCAAAATCTCCGTTACTCGAACTACTGCAATACAGCGAGCGCCACTACTGCCAGCTAAATAACAGATTCAAACTACGGAAGGCACTAACTACTGATAGTCATAGTTAGCAAATGAAAGATTTTAATAGAGAACAAACAATGTATTTGCCTTAATAGTGTTGAAAAACCATAATATACATAGCAGTTCATAATATCCAGTACAACAAATTTCAAAACTCTGGCATCTCTCTCCCCACATCCACCACTGCTGGCGGCTCACCTCCAACTGCGCAACGCTACGCGCTGTTCACATCCAGCTGCCCGACACTACAATGGCAGACAACAATGCAAACTAGCCACAGACTGCACACAGCACAGCCAGTGATTTTCATACAGAGCGCTACGTAACGTTGCCAATAAGAAAACATAAACAGCCTACTTACACATTGATTTCTGCGATTATTTGGCCCAGTGTTGCATGTATGTTAGCACTGACAAGCTTCGTAAACTACGATGCTCTTGGTCATTAAGTGAAAGCCGTCGCCAGTGTGTTGCCCGTGCTGAGGAGTAATGCGTGAAATGTGCTATTCTAGGCAGACTCTTCACACTATGGATCTCTGTATATTGAATTCTCTAATGATCTCCGAAATGGAACGTCCCATGCGTCTAACTCTTACTACCGTACGACTTTCACAGTCTTAATTCCCGTCGTTCGACCGTAATCACTAATACCACTAATACCAGTGATTAGGTATTAGTGGCAGAAAGTGAGCGGACAGCGAATAACATGCTGAAAGATCAGAAGAAGCTTGTGTGGAATATGGGATGCAAATAAACACAGCAAAAACAAAGAGTATGGTCATCAGTACAAGACGCAGACTGTCCAGTATTAAAATAGGACAATCTACCATTAGCCAAGTAAGTGCATTTAAATATCTTGGAAGCACAGTAACTGAAGACTTGAGATGTCACCAGGAGGTGAAAACTCGAACTGCCATAGCGATGGAGGCATTCAACAGAAAGAGGAGACTCTTGTGTGGCAAATTAGATAAAGGACTAAGGAAAAGGCTTGGAAAATGTCTTGTCTAGAGTGTGGCACTATATGGGCCATAAACATGGACACTGAGACGAGAGGATGAGAAAAGGTTAGAAGCATTTGAGATGTGGATATGGAGGAGAGTGGAGAGAGTAAGCTGGATGGAAAGAGTGAGTCATGAAAGAGTGTGGAAAGGGTTGGTGAGAGAAGATGTCTGCTGAAGGTTGTAAGAGAAAGGGAAAAGAACTGGTTGGGACATTCATTGAGAAGGGAGTGCTTGCTAGCAGATGCTTTGGAAGGATTGGTTTGTGGGAGAAGACTGAGAGGAAGAACGAGATACAAGATGATAGACGACGTATAGGGAAGAGGAAATTATGCAGACCTGAGGAGGATGGCAGAAGACCGGAGAGCCTGGAGAACTAATATGTGAAAACCTGCCTTTTGGCAGAACACTGATGATGATGATGACCGTAATCACATCGGAAACCTTTTGAGGCGAATGATCTGAGTACAGATGGCAGCTCCACCAATGCACCACCCTATTATACATTGTGTACGCGATGCTACCACCATCTGTAATGAGCATATCATTGTTCTATGAATTCTTCCACCTAAATGTGCTGGTATTTATAATAGCGTAATAATGTATACCTTTAATAGCAATGGTTTTTGTGCTTTTGTATCTTCGTAATCACTATGCCGTTTATGTTTTATTTTCGTGATACATTGTAAAGACTGCACAAGGGAATCATATTTTTTCTACTAGTGTCCTCCCACAAGAGAGGCCAAATATCTGAAGGAATTTACGCTTTACAGTACCTGGACAAAGGTGGTCTATACTACACATAATTAAGAACGTAAATAGATAAACGGTTTTTAACGAAAATTCCGATCCCAAAGAAAGTAGGTGTTAAAATTACCGAACTATCAGTTTAATAAGTGGTTCAAATCGCTCTGAGCACTATGGGACTCAACTTCTGACGTCATTAGTCCCCTAGAACTTCGAACTAGTTAAACCTAACTAACCTAAGGACATCACACATCCATGCCCGAGGCAGGATTCGAACCTGAGACCGTAGCGGTCTCGAGGTTCCAGACTGCAGCGCCTAGAACCGCACGGCCACTTCCGCCGGCGTTTAATAAGTCACGGCTGCAAAATACTAACGCGAATTCATTACAGACATGGAAAAATTGGTAGAAGTCGACCTCGTGGAACATCATTTTGGATTCCGTAGAAATATTGGAACACATGAGACAATACTGACCCTACGACTTATCTTAGAAAATAGATTAAGGAAAGGCAAACCTACGTTTCTAGCATTTGTAGACTTAGAAAAAGCTTTTGACAATGTTGACTGGAATACTCTCTTTCGAATTCTGAAGGTGGCAGGGGTAAAATACAGGGAGCGAAAGGCTATTTACAATTTGTACAGTAACGAGATGGCAGTTATAAGACTCATGAGGTATCAAAGAGAAGCAGTGGTTGGGAAGAGAGTGAGACAGGGTTGTAGCCTCTCCTCGATGTTATTCAATCTGTATATTGAGCAAGCAGTGAAGGAAACAAAAGAAAAATTCGGAGTAGGTATTAAAATCCACGGAGAAGAAATAAAAACTTTGAGGTTCGCCGATGACATTGTAATTCTGTCAGAGACAGCAAAGGACTTGGAAGAGCAGCTGAACGGAATGGACAGTGTCTTGAAAGGAGGATATGGGATGAACATCAACAAAAGCAAAACGAGGATAATGGAATGCAGGCGAATTAAGTCGGGTGATGCTGAGGGAATGAGGTTAGGAAATGAGACTCTTAAAGTAGTAAAGGAGTTTTGCTATTTGGGGAGTAAAATAACTGATGATGGTCGAAGTAGAGAGGATATAAAATGTAGACTGGCAATGGCAAGGAAAGAATTTCTGAAGAAGAGAAATTTGTTAACATCGAGTATAGATTTAAGTGTCAGGAAGTCGTTTCTAAAAGTATTTGTATGGAGTGTAGCCTTGTATGGAAGTGAAACATGAATAGTTTGGTGCTACGGAAGAATGCTGAAGATTAGATGGGTAGATCACATAACTAATGAGGAGGTATTGAGTAGAATTGGGGAGAAGACGAGTTTGTGGCACAACTTGACTAGAAGAAGGGATCGGTTGGTAGGACATGTTCTGAGGCATCAAGGGATCACCAATTTAGTATTGGAAGGCAGCGTGTAGGGTAAAAATCGTATAGGGAGACCAAGAGATGAATACACTAAGCAGATTCAGAAGGATGTCGATTGCAGTAGGTACTGGGAGATGAAGAAACTTGCACAGGATAGAGTAGCATGGAGAGCTGCATCAAACCAGTCTCAAGACTGAAGACCACAACAACAACAACGAAAATTGTGTGAACAGTGAAAAATATTACCTCGGTTTAACAAGAATAATAATTAAAGATATTTTTTAGCACTTAAAAAAGCAAGATACAAAGCATGAAGTCAAAAGGTAGTATTTATTGCCTTCTAAAAATTAAGTGATCTGTTTGTATGTATCTGCTCTAGCAATGAATGTAAATATTTTGAGATGTTCGAAGGACACTTTTACACTTTTCCTATGCTTTCAGTTCTCACTGTATTATACGACCATTGTCACGAACATCCACTATGAATTTTGGTTTGATCATTATCATTGCTTGTTTCTACTTTTTATTACTACACTCCTAACTTTTCTTAAAAGGGGTGGTCTCTGACGGCCTCACTTCCACCGGTTAGGTGCGAAGCTGAGCAACAGACACCTCTTGCAACACACGCAGCTTTGTCGCTGACGTGGAAAAGAAAACGACCACTGGTGAGAGGCGTGACTCAGTACAGGAGTAACTCGCCAGGGGCGCTGCGGTAGACTCACTTGCGATGATTAGTCGACTGATAAGGGGATTGCGCTTACTCGTCATCACCGAATTCGTCCAAATTTATCGAATATATGGTTTGGCCAGAAATGAAAGTGACGTAAATGGGAGCTCGATAGGGGCAAGTGTTCAGAAAAAATTGTGTATTTGTCGCGGGAGGGGCGACCCACGAGTCATTTGTGTTTGTGTGGATACCAGGCCGGAGTTTTCGCAGCGAAAGGGTACATAACGCTTCACCGAGGCTCTTGGGGGGTTCGAGTCCCTCTGTGGAAACAAATTTTTATTCCAAATTTTCATGTTACATTTGTTGCAAATAAACAGAAAGATGAAGAAAGTGACCGTCTCGTATACAGCGTAATACCCCACAACCCTTCCTGTAAAATTGTTGCCGACAATGTACGCATACCTACATGAGAGTACTTGGCTCTTTTGGATCGAGGAATCAAAGAATGGTGGATGAGTACGCGGCAAAATATAGGAAAGTCGTCATTTCGTTAAAATCCGGGAAAGTTAGAACAGCCTTACGCAAAGAAAAACAGTGATACGATGAAGCTATAAGTGCAGGAGAACAAATTTCTTCTATTAACTGACTCCCCAGGAAGACAAAGAAGTCTACAATTACAGAACCAGGTTTCTCAAGGCTCAAAAGGATTGCTGTTGCGCTGTATGAAAGCGATTTCTTCCATATGCATCCGCTAGTGCAACCATGCGGTGTCATTTTGTGTCGTTGGACAAAGAACGTGATTAAAACGCTTCAAAATTACTCTTAACTTATAGGGAGAGAAAATGAAATCACATCCTGATAAGAGTGCATCAAAATACCTTCCATTCATCACTAGCTATTCTCGCCAATATTTGACGAAATGATGCATTACATATGGTTTGATGCCAAACTCTGCAATGAGAGTGAACCTTTTATATGTAAACGACGTTTTTTACTCTACAGAAACTTTAAAACACAAATTAACTGTACAAATAAGGCGTTTATAGCGTGTGTAAGGTGCCGAGAACATTACTACTTCCCCTACTTTCACGACGAATGTCACACAAGCACTTGTAGATCATAAACTGTAAAATCGTAACGGTATCTAATTTTATACACGAACTTCTCCTGTACGTCTTGTAATACCTCCCTGCACATATTTATAATTCCAAATTTTCTTTCTCCTTTTCCTTTCATATTTTTATGAAAATCTCGTATTTTCGTTCTGCCGTTGCGACTACAAGAAAATGAGTGTGTTTTTCACCAGATGGATTTCGCTTTAGATTAGATTAGATTTACTTTCATTCCAATTGGTCCGCAGTGAGGAGGTCCTCCAGGATGTAGAACATGTCAGAAAAGCAATAACACATGACAAATATTTACAAGTGAAACAAATAAGCTAATATATATATCATCTGGTTCTACTGAGGAATTCATTAATGGAGCAGAGCTAGTTGGCCACCAATAAATCCTTTAGGCTTCTCTTAAACAGAATTTCATTGGTTGTTAAGCTTTTTATGGCTGCTGGCAAGCTATTGAAATGAGGTGTTCCTGAATAATGCACACCTTTTTGTAGAAGAGTAAGTGACTTTAAATCCTTGTGAAGATTATTCTTATTTCCAGTATTGATTCCATGAATTGAAAGTTTTGTTTGAAAAAGTGATATATTTTTAATGACAAATTTCATTAAAGAATAAAGATATTGGTAAACAGTAAATTGTTCCCTAAACAGGCTTCTGCAGGATGTTCTTGAGTTAACACAACATATAACTCTTATTGCTCGTTTTTGTGCTGGGAAAACTTTAGCTTGGCTTTATGAATTACCCCAAAAAATAATCCTACATGACATTAAGGAATGAAAATAAGTATAGTATGCCAGCTTTTTCATTTTTATATCCCCTATGTCTGACACAAATCGCATTGCAAATAGAGATTTGTTAAGACGCTTCAGCAGTTCTGTGGTGTGCTCCTCCCAGTTGAATTTATCATCCCAAGAATTTAACACTGTCCACTTCTTCTATCTGCTTGCCATCGTATGATAGGCACATACTCGTGGGACACCCCTTACAAGTTCTGAAGTGCATGTAGTGTGTTTTTTCAAAGTTTAGTGACAAAGAATTGGCTAGGAACCAGTGATTAATGTCCATAAATATTTTATTAGCCGATCTTTCTAAGACTACACTTGATTTGCTATTTATTGCAATGTTTTATTGAGGTAAATTGTCATCAGTGGTCTATAACTAAAGATATTTACAATTTGATTTGTTTTAAGATGAGAAACAGTTTGTTAACAATATTTTGGTTTTTACTTACGGTGATTTCCGCTTGGTTTCTCGCCTGCATCAGGAAATGCCGTCTACTAGCACATCTTTGGTGTTTTTTGTTCATTAGACACTGGTACTTGGAGTCTAATTTTTAGTTCCTCTGCAGAACTATACGTTTCTTACATCTTACACAGCACGTTTTTCGCACATCACTGTTTTCTGTTTATTTTTAGACTTCTAAGCGTGTATTGTGGTTTATGTTTTGTAGTGTATGAATAGCAAAGTAGCAGTGGTGGGAGTGCTTTTTTGTGGTGGTGGTGGTGGTGGTGGGGGAAGAGAGTGAACGTAAGTATGGCGTGTAGTGTGGTGTGATGGAGTGTGAGTTGGAAATCACCGGAAATCAAAACCAACATATTGTTAATTATGTTAAAAACTAATCAAATTGTCTATATATTTAATTACAGACCACTGAGGATGATTTACCTCAACAAAGCGAAACGTGTCTGGTGAAAAAAACCGCATTTTCTTGTAGCTGCAAAGATAGAACGAAAATACCCTCAGGAATTGTACAGCAGCTGCGGACTATAGGGCCACACAAATGAAAAATGTTATGAAAATATTGATAAATACGATATACTGAACATTACTTTGATTTATTTGCTGTGTAAGTAGGGCAAAAAAGGTTCTGCATAGAAACTCGATCCCACCACCCTCGGATTACCATCCTCTACTCTTTCCCGTAGAGCAACCGATGCATAGAAGTTACATTAACATAAATGTTACAATGTAGGCTTTCACGGCCGGTGTTGTCTTCAGTTGAAACTTCCGGGCTGAGAGGCCGTGGTCGATGTATAAAATTTCCACCTGACGTTTCGTCTCCATCTGCGGGAGACATCTTCTGAGGTCGTCCGGCTGCTGCCACTGAGGCTCCAGGTACTCTCGCATTTATAGAGCGCATAGAGGGCGCCAACATCGTTACGTGATGCCGACGGTATGCCTATCTTTGGAAGGCGTCATCATTCTCGATTAAGAGTAATCGATTGTCATTCTGCTGGCGCAACGTCGAAATCCATATTGTGTCCAATTTTAAAACTTCGTCTTTTCCATTAAAATGCTTATGGTGTTTGTGAATCTCTATTGCTTGTCTATACATGCGCTCATGATAATGGGATGTTCGTGCTAGAACGCTTGTCTCATTAAACTTAATGTCGTTGTTCCCATCTCGATAAACATGCTCAGCTAAAGCCGATTTTTCGATGTGTCCTAAGCGACAGTTCCTTTTATGTTCGGCTAAGCGGTCGTTTACACTTCTTTCCGTTGTTCCAGTATACTTACTTGTCCACGACGGCATGGAATTCCATTGCGCCAGTAGAATGACAATCGATAACTCTTAATCGAGAATGCATTTGTGGACATATGGATTTCGACGTTGCGCCAGCAGAATGACAATCGATTACTCTTAATCGAGAATGATGACGCCTTCCAAAGATAGGCATACCGTCGGCATCACGTAACGATGTTGGCGCCCTCTATGCGCTCTATAAATGCGAGAGTACCTGGAGCCTCAGTGGCAGCAGCCGGACGACCTCAGAAGATGTCTGCCGCAGATGGAGACGAAACGTTAGGTGGAAATTTTATACATCGACCACGGCCTCTCCGCCCGGAAGTTTCAACTGAAGATTAACGTAAATGGCTGACGCCTCGCTCCACCCACCCCAAAACTGTTTTTATCTTCGACATAAAAGTTTTCTGGGTTTGGTACAGCGTCATAATGTAAAAAAAACTACTGCTGCTATAGAAAAGCCAACGTTTCGGCCACGATTGCAGCGGCCTTCTTCTGGGCCTAATGGTGCGTTCTAGCTATGCAGTGTCCTTTATATTTTGTTGTTAGTGTTCACTGCGCATGCCATTACGTCACAATTTTAAAAAGGTAGTTGGTTTATTGGTCACTTAAGGAAGAAGGAGAGGGAACTTTATTTTAATAGGTTATTGCGGTGGAGGGAGAACGTGACCTCTGTTGTCCATTGGCTCTTGTGTTATGTGCCATGATTGGTGGCCACCGTCGAATGAGAAGTTTGCTGTGTGTTTACCAGCTGCTGGACGTCGGCCGCGCGGCGGCAGTTACTCGCCGGTAGTGCTCGTGCCTCGTGTTGACAGTGCGGTCTGTTGGGCTCTGATTGCTGGCAGCCAAGATGGGGCAAACCTGAGTCCATCCTCCCTGTTCATGTTGTTAGGGTGTTTGAGAATTTCGATGGCCTCTCTGATTTTGCGTTTCGTCATAGTTGGCTGCTTGGCCAACACACAGGCTTCGCTGAATTTTATTTCTTTTCCGGAGTCATGGTGATGTTCTGCCACTGCGGATTTATTGTGTTGCCCTAGACGAATGTAACGCTCGTGCTCCCGAATGCGCGTTGCTATTGGCCTACCAGTCTCGCCGATGTATGCCTCTCCACATTCACATTCCACCTTGTAAAGACCTGCAGTGTGTAATGCATCCACCTTGTCCTTGGTGGAGCCTAGCACGTCCTGGATCCTACGACCACTATAGAAGGCAGACTGCACTCCAGCGCGGCGAAGGTGTTTGCCTATTCGGTCAGTGACGTTTTTCACATACGGTAAGCGTACTGTTGGCTGCAGTTTGTCTATTTCCTGCTTATATTTCTTGCTTGTGTTGGTCGACAAGGCTGTGTTTATCGACTTATGGCTGTAGCCATTGGCTAAAAACGTTTTTATCTTCTGTCACTTCCACTTCTCGCCAAACCTTGCAAGTACCATCAATTTGGACGAAATCGGTAATGACGAGTAAACGCGGTCCGCTTGTGAGGCAGGGGAGTCACTTGTGTAGAAGAGGGTTAACAGTGTCTTTTGGTGTGTGGCCGCCACACCTGTAGAGGTGCTTATTCCTCAGTGTCAACTAGTCTGTTTTAGGGATGGACAGTAGTGGCCACCGCGAGGCGGTGAAAGGTCCGCTGGAGGCGGTCTGGAGCGGCGCAGACCTCCACAGTCTGCCAGGGCGGGCGTTCCCAGAGCGAGGCGCGGCGAGGGCGTGGACGCGCGGACGGATGCGGCAAATGGCAGAAGCGTGTATCGGAAGCAGCAGCATGCTGGTAGTCGCCAGATAGCGGCCGGGCAGCTGGCGCGGCTGCTGCGTGCGTCGAGGGGGCGGGCAGGTGGAGCGGGGGCGGCGGGGGCGGCTGACTCAGCGGCAGGTGCGCTCCGGGGCGACGCCTCCAGCGCCAAGGACGCCCGCCTCCCGCGCTCGCCTTTTTGCATCGACTTCTCCACATCCTTTTTTTTTCTCCTTCCTAGCACCGTCTCGTTGCACGGGACTTGCTTTGTGAATCAACATTCTCCGTCTGTTCCATCAAATACGTCTTCTATTAGCTACTTCGCAATATACCGGGTGATCAAAAAGTCACAATAAATTTGAAAACTATATATGACGGTAGTATCTGTTCCCGAAAGAACAGTTACCGTCGATGACCATGCAGCTTTGCTAGAAATGAAATGATAATTAAATTGACACCCTAGCTGCAAGCAGGCGTTGATACACTTCATTGGGGACATGTTGAAAATGTGTGCCCCGACCGGGACTCGAACACGGGATCTCCTGCTTACACTATCCTCTGTGCCCACGGTGGCTCAGATGGATAGAGCGTCTGCAATGTAAGCAGGAGATCCCGGGTTCGAGTCCCGGTCGGGGCACACATTTTCAACATGTCCCTAATGAAGTGTATCAACGCCTGCTTGCAGCTAGGGTATCAATTTAATTATCATTTCATTTCTAGCAAAGCTGCATGGTCATCGACGGTAACCGTTCTTTCGGGAACAGATACTACCGTCATATATAGTTAAAAATATGGGTTCCCGGCCTTTGACCTTCTTGTGCGAACGCACACGCTATGCCCGAACTCGTACGGGACTTGGTAGATTAATATGCCACGAGTAATGAGTATGATGGGCAAACATCTATTAGGCGCACTACGAATGTAGTGGTGTGGAAATGTTGGGAATGTGGATCTCACGGGGAGCGTGCAAGGGATAAGTCCCTGCAGACGCACTATCCTCTGTGCCCGCGGTGGCTCAGATGGATAGAGCGTCTGCCATGTAAGCAGGAGATCCCGGGTTCGAGTCCCGGTCGGGCCACACATTTTCAACATGTCCCCAATGAAGTGTATCAACGCCTGCTTGCAGCTAGGGTATCAATTTAATTATCATTTCATTTCTAGCAAAGCTGCATGGTCATCGACGGTTACTGTTCTTTCGGGAACAGATACTACCGTCATATATAGTTAAAAATATGGGTTCCCGGCCTTTGACCTTCTTGTGCGAATGCACACGCTATGCCCGAACTCGTACGGGACTTGGTAGATTAATCTGCCACGAGTAATGAGTATGATGGGGCAAACATATATTAGGCGCACTACGAATGTAGTGTTGTGGACATGTTGGGAATGTGGATCTCACGGGGGGCGAGCAAGGGATAAGTCACTACAGACGCACTATCCTCTGTGCCCGCGGTGGCTCAGATGGATAGAGCGTCTGCCATGTAAACAGGAGATCCCGGGTTCGAGTCCAGGTCGGGGCACACATTTTCAACATGTCCCCAATGAAGTGTATCAACGCCTGCTTGCAGCTAGGGTGTCAATTTAATTAACATTTCAAATTTGAAAACGTAATAAACCACGCAATAATGTAGATAGAGAGGTAAATATTGACACACATGCTTGGAATGACATGGGGTTTTATTACAACAACAACAACCACAACAACAACAAAAACGAAGTATTGCTAGACGCGTGAAAGATCTCTTGCGCGCGTCGTTTGGTGATGATCGTGTGCTCAGCCGCCACTTTCATCATGCTTGACCTCCCAGGTCCCTAGACCTCAGTCCGTGCCATTATTGGCTTTAGGGTTACCTAAAGTCGCAAGTTACCGTGGTCGACCGACATCTCTAGGGATGCTGAAAGACAACATCACACGCCAATGCCTCAACATAACTCCGGACATGCTTTACAACATTATTCCTCAACTAAAGCTATTGTTGAGCAATGATGGTGGACATATTGAGCACTTCCTGTAAAGAACATCATCTTTGCTTTGTATTACTTTGTTATGCTAATTATTGCTGTTCTGATCAGATAAAGCGCCATCTGTAGGACTTTTTTTGAACGTTTGTATTTTTTTGGTTCTAATAAAACCCCATGTCATTCCAAGCATGTGTGTCAATTTGTACCTCTCTATCTACATTATTCCGTGATTTATTCAGTTTTCAAATTTATACTGACTTTTTGATCACCCGGTACATACACCATGTAAACGCAAGTGTTCGGACACAGTTCTAGGGGACTGATGACCACAGCAGGTAAGTCCCATAGTGCTCAGAGCCATTTTTTTTTCTACTGACTAGTTCCATTACACTACGTACAGTCGTTGTGCTAACTGAGCCGCTTTCAGCGTTTCAGAACTCACGAGTGATTCCTTCCGGTGATTTTATGCGATTCCTTTCAACAGAGGGAAGGAAGTTAGATTAGAGTTTAACCTCCTGTCGACAGCGCGTTCATTAGAGATGCAGCACAAACTCGGATTGTTTCAAGGTGGGGAAGGACACTGAACGAGCATTTTCCAAAGGAACCACAGCAACATTTGTCTGGAGCGTTCAGCGAAAACATAGGTAGCCTAAATCTGGATGGTCGGACGGGGAATTGAACCGTCGTCCTCCCGAATGCGAGTCCAATGTGCTAACCACGGCTCCGCCTTTTTCGGTCGACTTTTTGCCCCCTTCAGCCACCCTTCGTAATGGTCGACGGTTTCTGTTTTTCCTATTCTTGATTTAGCTTCCTTCACATTTCCACTTGAAAATCACATCACGAACAGTCGACATGTGCAGTTTTGAAAGGGCTGCAATGCCCCTGATGGGTATGTTACTGAAGTGACATACAGTGATTAGTCCACATTCGAAGTCACTGAGGTATCCTTATCGACCTACAATATTCTGCAATTACAATTTTGCTACTGACAACGCGATACTCCCCGTCTCCTTTTTCATGGCAGTCCCGCGTCTCGTGACATTTAGTGATGAATTTCGCATTTTATAGTGGTATCGGGATACTTTTTCGCAGACAGTATCTGTGACATGATGCTTTCTGTACCGTATGAGCGCCAAACGTCAGTAGATACATAAGGAAATACGATACAGTTAAAACCAGTATAACTCACACGTTGATGGGTCGCCTGTAGACGGAAAGCAGAAACACCTATTACGATCCAAGCGACTCACAAGAACACGGTAATTTCTTTCGCATTCGCTGATAAGCAGACAAACAGGCAGCTACTTAGATTTTACCAACTTCTTGCTTAATGTGCGGTTTGGATAATGTGAGCGTAGGTTACAGCTCTCTCAACAATTGCATTCCTATCATGTCCTTCGACTCACATAACTGCAGTCCGGTTTTTGTGCACATTGTAGATAAACTATCTCTCCATATGTTTTATCCCTGCTAACTTCACAATTTCGAGTAGTTTATTGCCAGCCAAACCTCTGAATTTTTTTTCTAAATCTGTAAATGCTGTGAATGTTAGTTTACGTTTGTTTATTCTTCTAAGTTCTTCGTTGTGTCATTATTCCCTCGTTAGTTGCTGTATTTTCTCGAAGCCCAAAACATAAATTAGTGTCCGGATTTTGCAACTATGACTTATTAAACTGATGGTTTGGTAATTTGCAAATTTGTCATTACCTTCCTTCTTTGGAACTGATTATTAAATTCTTGAAGTCTTCAGAATATTTCGACTGTCTTACATAATTTACATACCAGGTGAATGTTGGACCCTACGAGCAGTTTTAATAAGATTAAGCGACACAAGGAATTTTTTATTCGTTTGGGGTAACATATCTGCAGTCCTGGTGCACAGTGAAGTCCCCACGTCACTGCACTGTAGCAGTCCATCTTCATTTTATCAAATTAAGTAGGAAACTTTATATTTCGAGGTGGTAATTAAAACTTTACGAACACCCCTCGTACAGTTTAATAGGTTATTATAGGTCTGAGTGTCTCACTGTGTGGCCTTTTCTAAACTCGAGGCTAACAAAAAATTAAATTCTGGACCTCCGTTCAACTGACGCCACGAATCCAACTCCTGGATTTCATCAGTCACATAATGAATTAAACTGGCTGCAGTCCATTCCAAGAGTTTATTCATAGTACAATGTTTATTAGACTGATCGTCATAAAAAGAACTGCATCCATAAGGACAAGGCGGATTGCCATCATTATTGGCAGGTACAAAGACCATACCACACGTACGAAATACTTTCAGCGTTAGAATACCTCTCCCCACACCATCACACCAGACTGGGGACATCTGGCGGGAGACCACAAACCACTGTCCGTGGTGAGGCATAGCGCCGTATACCGATCCTGCCTTGGAGGCGGTTAAGTAGGAGATGTATCTCAGAGCTGGATAGTGACAGATGGTGACGCTTTTTTTTTTATGTGTGTGTAGTGTGGACTGAAGAGATCATCCTTGATGACTTATTCTTCTAGGATGGGATGTAAGGATAAAAGGAAAACACTTTATTTATTACGCATTCAGTTAGGCTTGGGCACGCAATGGGTCCTTTAGCCTGCTGTCTTTGGTGATGTCTATCTCCTGTGGAGGGTGAAATGTGTCAAGGCTGTTATGTGTGACTGCTTCCTCGTGTTATGACAGATTGCCTATGGGTGGTGAAACGTTATTGACTTCGGTACGCGATACTTGTGCCATCTTGCAGGGTTTACCGTTCCTACCGACTGTAATTGTCGAACTTCGTCGCTAAGGGCATCGATCTTATCAAAAACTCGTAGAGCCTTGTCACGGACCTTCTCTTGTATGGTGGTCTCGTGGAGTGCGGTGCGGATGTCGACGTTTCTTGTCCGCCATGGAGCTCCTGTGATCCATCGATAGCAAATGTTTTGCAGCGCTTGGAGTTTGTTGTAGTTGGAGACGCACGTAGTTCCCCACGAGGTGGAGCCATACAACATTGTGGGTTCCACCGTTGCCTTATACAATTGGAGTTTTGTCTTAGGGTTGAGATCCTTACTCTTCAGGAACGGAATCAACGATCTGGCCATCTTCTGGGCTGCCGTCTTCTTGTCGTCAATATGCTGCGTAAAGAGTAATTTTTTGTCGAGGTAGACACCGAGATACTTCACTCCCGGCGACCATGGGATAAATTGGTCAGCTATTTGGAGTCTGTCGTTGAGAACTGGTTTCCTCCGTGTGAACAGAACGGCTGCCGTCTTCGTCGGGTTGATCGTTATCTTATTGTGCAGCGCCCATCGTTCCATTACAGCAAGTTGCTGTTGCATCCTAGCGATGAGCTGGTCCAAGTGTCGTCCAGTTGTCAGAAAGGCCGTATCGTCCGCATAAAAACTCGCCGTAACAAGGGGGACTGTTCGGATGTCATTTATATACAAGTTGAAAAGTAGAGGCGAAATGACAGAGCCCTGCGGAATTCCTGCGGAGATCAGTTTCATTTCGGAGTTTTTATCGTCGACTCGGACATACAGTTTCCTGTCCTGCAGAAAGCTGTCTATGAGTCTAATGTAACAATCCGCAATAGGGGTAGTGCGATGCAGTTTGACGATAAGGTTGGGCCGCCACACCTTATCGTAAGCTTTTTCGATGTCAAGGAAGACACCAATCGTGAAGTGCTGCTTGTTGTATCCTTCTTGTATCCGTTCGGTGATCCGTAGAAGTTGAAGTTCGGCAGATAACTTGTCCTTGAAACCGAATTGTTCGGGTCGTATAACATCATGAGCTGTAAGCGTGTCATGGAGCCTCTTCAACAGCACTCTCTCGAGCACCTTGCCAAGGGTCGGCAAGAGGCTAATTGGCCGGTAACTGTTGGGTTCTGCTGGGTCTTTACCTGGCTTGGGTATTGGAACTACTCGAGCCGTCTTCCATGCCGTAGGAAAATATCCCTGCAGAAGGCAGCTGTTGAGAATCCGGATAAGGAGCACAGTTGGCTTCCTGGGCAACTGTTTCAAATCGGTGTTGCTTATGGAGTCGTTGCCCGGCGCATTATTCCGAGTCTTCCGGATAATTTTACGGATCTCTGCTGGTGTGGTGAGTTGTGGGCGGCTCTGCACAGGCGCAGCACGAAGAGCAGTCCATTCTGCTGTAACGACGGCTTCCTGTTCCTGCAGGCGGACGTCGTTCACGGGGGTCGCTGGTGTAGACATCTGGTCTTGGTAAGTCGTAGCATACAGCTCCGCCTGGGCGAGTTCGTCATAGAGGAGGCCATCTGGTCCTCTGATGGCTCGTTTAGGTGGCCGCTGGTGTCGTATGTTCTTGACTACCTGCCATTCGTTCTTGGTTCGAAGTAAGAATTCAGCCATCTTATCTTCCCAGACCTGCTGTCGCCAATCGGCCACTCTCCTGTGCAGTTCTCGTGTTAAGACGTGTGTTTCTCGTCGATCGATCGGGTTTCTATAGCGGAGCCAACGTCGCCTGCTCCTGTTTCTCTGTGTCTTCAGTTCTTGGAGTAGAGGCGGGAACTCGTCGAAAGCTACTACAGGGTAGACCGTGTGAGTAGTTGCCCTCCGTTTGGCTACCTTTATCTTCTGCGTCAAAGTTTGTACCGCGATGTCGATGGCTTCCGGTGTTGAAACGTCCTGCGTCGGGCAGATATTATTGTCAAGATATGTCCGAAATTGACCCCAGTTCAGAGTTTGTGAGGTTGGGGGCGGAAGGTTGGCCGTTGCGTTTTCCACAATACTGATAACAGGTCGGTGGTCAGACGAAAGATCGTCGACGGTGCGGAGCTGGAGGTTCGTCTCAATATTTTTGATGACAGCAATATCTAGGACGTCTGCTTCTTGCCGATCGACGTAAGGAATCCGTGTGGGCTCTCGTGGGCCATGGACTGTGATGCCCAGTTCTTCTTCCATGGCAATCAAAGTTCGTCCACGAGGGTTCGTACGCCGGGAATTCCACGCGACGTGCTTGCTGTTAAGGTCACCTCCTAGGAAGATTTTGTCAAAATTGGTGAAGATACTCCGTAGGTCGTCTGGCTCTAGGTTTTTACCGGGGCTGTTGTATGCCGCAATGAAAGTGATGTTGCCAGCGGTCGATCGAACCGTTACCGCTGTTGCCTCCAGATGTTGGAGGTGAGGTAGTGTTTCATGATGGTGCCGCAGTTCCCTTTTAAGCAGAACTGCGGTCCCTCCACCGCGTTGGCCTTGTCTGTCCGTTCTATAGACGTACATGTTACGAAATCTGAGCTCAGTTGTTGGACGAAGGTGCGTCTCCGATACAAGTGCGATGTCGATTTTGTGACGTTGTAAAAATTCAGTGAATTCTGTTTTCTTGTGTTTCATTCCGTTGGCGTTCCATATACAGATTTTCAGGTTTCTCGTGGTCCCAGGGCGATCCATCTTAAGGTGTTCCAAAGGCCTTCAATACACTTTCGATTAAAGAAAGTATCCCCACTAGTTGTTGCTGCACGGCGGTGAGAAGTTTCGCGACATCAGAGAGCGCTGGAGCTATAGATTGCATCAAATGAGCTGGTGAGACGTAGGTGTCCGGTTCCGGTCGGCGTGGTGATGCTGCGTGGGCGTATGAATAATGCTGGCGGTGCTGTCGAGGTGGAAGTGCTTCAGGAGGAGGCTGTGTTACTGGCTGCCGTGTCGCCGCCGGCTGTTCTTGTGGCGGTTGCTGTCGGTGGGGCGGAGGGTGTGGCGTCAGGTTGGAGTTCCGTATTACACGAGTCCTCCGTTGAGAGGGCTGCGGGGAAGACCGTTGTGTGTATTTCCTGAGAAGTTCCTGGTACTTCTGCCAGCCACGCCACGTGGCAGGATGGTCCTTTTCACAGTTAGCACATTTCGGCGGAGCCCCTCGGGGATGAGTACATGCTGAAGACCGGTGTTGCCCTCCACATCGAACGCAGCGAGCAGGCAAGCTGCAATAATTAGCTGTATGTTCGAATCGCTGGCAGTGGCGACATTGAACAGGTCCTTCTTGTCTGTTGTAGGTTTCAATAACGACTTTAGTATATAGTAGGTATTTGATGTCGTAAATCTTGTAGTTTTCCTTTTGGGCTGGCAACGTGACACAGTACGCATCTTGAGGTCGTAATTCCTTCGTCTTGTCGTCTCGATTTTTAAACTGGTGGACGTTGATGACAGGGAAACCCTTCTCTATCAGTGCGTCTTTCAGTTCTTCCTCCGTAACTTCGGCAGGTAGACGTTTGACAACCACTTTGAGGTCCTTGTCCTCCGCGGCCTGATGTGTAAAAAAGTGGATGTCATTCGACACAAAGAAATTGATGGCCCGCCGTTGATCTTCATAGGAGTCAAAGTGATATTTGATCCTGTCTCGTTGGTAGATGGCCTTAAGACTGCCGTCAATATTCGCTTTCAGCGCCTTGTTGAGTTCCATGTAGTTCTTGGTATGGTAAATAGTAACGGGCGGGACTTTGCGTAGTAAGTTCCGGCCAGAGCCATCTATCCCATCTTTAGCTGCTTCGAGATTGACATCACTAGTCTGGTCCATACGTTCTGGAGCATCTGTAGTATCTTCCGTCGCAATAGCCGCATAACGGTTGGAAGTTTTCAGTTCTTCTGGACGTTGTCGCTTCCGAGAGTTGTTCTGCTTAGGAGAAGCGTTGAGTCGTTTTCTTTGGCGAACTAGTGTAAAATCACCCTCTCCGTCGGTGGGCTGCATGGTCCAAACTTCTTCAGAGGAGACTCTCTCCATTTCGTCGTCGTCATCGTCGTCTGGTGGAGAAAATTGTTCCACGTCGTCTACTTGTTCTTCATGCTGTGAAGGAGGAACTGTACTAGTGCGGTTGTCGTATACTTGCTGACTTTGCAGAATCATGTGTTGTATTTCACGTCTCAGTTCCCGTTGTTGCCGATCGTTCTGTGTTAGTTGATGTCTCTCGTCAGAGGGATTTGACGTATGTTGTCCTCCGCTCTGCATTCGCGTATCGCTCGGCGTGGTCCCGTCCTCATTATGTTGCCTGTCAGAATCCGTTGTCGTTGCAGGGGTCGTCGCCGTTGTATCCGTCCTGTTGGGAGCGGCCGCCGGGACGGCCGGCGGGGCAGGCCCCACCGACCGGCCAGCGGCCGGCCCCGGCGCGACCCAGCCGGCTGGCTCGGACGCGCGCGTTCCGTTGTCCGCACTCATCGGCATCGCGCGCTCAACTGATGGTGACGCGAGACTGGACGCGCACGTAGTTTATGTATCAGCCGATAGAGGACAGTATTGGATAGGGGACTGTGATTTAGTTTCGATTGTGCCCACTTGAGTGCACTAAAGTAATAGAATGTTATCATAAACAGTTCTAGTATTTTCATAAAGTGTTATTATGACATGTTGTGTATGTAAAATATTATAAATGTGTTTTAGCAGTATGAATGATGCGTGAGTGTGGTTTAAGGTCAATATGAAGATAATTGTTTAACGAGTTATGTCGTAGGATTTAGTGTGGGAACACTTCGAAGAAATATGGATGTGGACAAAGGGGATTTTTGTAGAATATATTCGTAAAGTAAGTTTATGGTAAAGGGAAAGTTAATTCAGGTATAAATAACAATAGTAAATAACTTTATGCATAAACAAAACTTCAGCATATTAGATAATTACGTCGGTAAAAAGTGCAGTCGTTAGGTTTACTATTTTGCGACTGGTTATTGATGAAAAGCGCGGACTGACGCAGGAGAATGTTGTTTTGCTATTGGCTGTTGAGTAAACTGACCAATGCTAAAGCAATATTCTTCGCGCGCCTTTCTCTGCTGGTAGAGAAGACTTAGAGTATTCTAGAAAGGAGTCGGAGCCTAGCCATGAAACAGTTTGGACCTGTGTAGTAGTAGTTTCGATGGAAATGATAAGTTGCCGGATCTAGCAATGTTTCATACATCAAAAGTGTTGTAAAGTGACGGCGTAATTATTCCGATGGATGTGTAGAAATTTCGGAATTTTTAAGTGAATTTTGTGACGAGAAAAGACATATATTCTGCGTGGCGTATTGAGCAGGTCGGCGGCTAAAAACTGCGACTGCATTTGGTACCGACAGACTTAATATTTTGCGAGAATTCTCAATCAAAAACAATCCGTATTTTTTTAGCTATTACGTTTTCGGGAAATGCAACACCATAAACTTGCTAACGTGAGTGAAAGGGATTGTGAGTGACTGTGTTGAGACTAGCACGGGCTTGGCAGTGATACTTGTTCACCTAAGTTTCAGAATATATTAATTGAGAACAAAATTTCCAATCTTTCATTTCCTATGAAAACTTTGTCCCGAAACGTAGATTAGGGACTTAAATTGCAGCCTGGTTCACATCGAAGTACAGAAGGTTTCGCTCGGCTTCCCTACTGATGTTCTGCTGAGACAATGTTCACAGGTAGGTGGAGGTTCGTCGTAAAGGGACAGAAGGAACCGCGCCGCCGCAGTGGCTCTCTGCTCTGTATCTCCAGACACGGACCCAGCGGTCGTCGCCTGCAGCAGCCTACGAGCCTGCAGAGCCACGTGTCCATCGTTACCGACTCAAGACGAGCAGGCGCGACGTTGCGGGAGTGTGAGTGGTAGGTGTCCTAACGGTCGGCGTGTAACCGCTTGCTAGTGGCATCAGCATTTATAGGATGTTGCGTAGAAGGCAAGAGGGCCCACATGTTGACGATATGTTTCTTGTTTGGCCACATGGAATAGACTCTTTGCACTGGTTATTGGACCATTTTAATTGTCTTCATCCGAACATCAAATTCACGATGGAAGTTGAAAAGGAGGGAAAGTTCCTTTTTTTTGGGTGTACTAGTTTATACACTCCTGGAAATTGAAATAAGAACACCGTGAATTCATTGTCCCAGGAAGGGGAAACTTTATTGACACATTCCTGGGGTCAGATACATCACATGATCACACTGACAGAACCACAGGCACATAGACACAGGCAACAGAGCATGCACAATGTCGGCACTAGTACAGTGTATATCCACCTTTCGCAGCAATGCAGGCTGCTATTCTCCCATGGAGACGATCGTAGAGATGCTGGATGTAGTCCTGTGGAACGGCTTGCCATGCCATTTCCACCTGGCGCCTCAGTTGGACCAGCGTTCGTGCTGGACGTGCAGACCGCGTGAGACGACGCTTCATCCAGTCCCAAACATGCTCAATGGGGGACAGATCCGGAGATCTTGCTGGCCAGGGTAGTTGACTTACACCTTCTAGAGCACGTTGGGTGGCACGGGATACATGCGGACGTGCATTGTCCTGTTGGAACAGCAAGTTCCCTTGCCGGTCTAGGAATGGTAGAACGATGGGTTCGATGACGGTTTGGATGTACCGTGCACTATTCAGTGTCCCCTCGACGATCACCAGTGGTGTACGGCCAGTGTAGGAGATCGCTCCCCACACCATGATGCCGGGTGTTGGCCCTGTGTGCCTCGGTCGTATGCAGTCCTGATTGTGGCGCTCACCTGCACGGCGCCAAACACGCATACGACCATCATTGGCACCAAGGCAGAAGCGACTCTCATCGCTGAAGACGACACGTCTCCATTCGTCCCTCCATTCACGCCTGTCGCGACACCACTGGAGGCGGGCTGCACGATGTTGGGGCGTGAGCGGAAGACGGCCTAACGGTGTGCGGGACCGTAGCCCAGCTTCATGGAGACGGTTGCGAATGGTCCTCGCCGATACCCCAGGAGCAACAGTGTCCCTAATTTGCTGGGAAGTGGCGGTGCGGTCCCCTACGGCACTGCGTAGGATCCTACGGTCTTGGCGTGCATCCGTGCGTCGCTGCGGTCCGGTCCCAGGTCGACGGGCACGTGCACCTTCCGCCGACCACTGGCGACAACATCGATGTACTGTGGAGACCTCACGCCCCACGTGTTGAGCAATTCGGCGGTACGTCCACCCGGCCTCCTGCATGCCCACTATACGCCCTCGCTCAAAGTCCGTCAACTGCACATACGGTTCACGTCCACGCTGTCGCGGCATGCTACCAGTGTTAAAGACTGCGATGGAGCTCCGTATGCCACGGCAAACTGGCTGACACTGACCGCGGCGGTGCACAAATGCTGCGCAGCTAGCGCCATTCGACGGCTAACACCGCGGTTCCTGGTGTGTCCGCTGTGCCGTGCGTGTGATCATTGCTTGTACAGCCCTCTCGCAGTGTCTGGAGCAAGTATGGTGGGTCTGACACACCGGTGTCAATGTGTTCTTTTTTCCATTTCCAGGAGTGTAGAAAAGAAGACGGAACTCCGGGAGACAGTGTTTATAGGAAACCGACTCATACCGACAGGTATTTACATGCTACCAGTTGCCACCCACCTTTTCAACGTACAGGAGTCCTTCGGACCTTGGTTAAACGAGCATATGCTGAAAATTCATCATAGGAGCTGCAACATCTTAAGGTCGTGTTCAATAATAACGGCTATACGGACTGACAAATTCGACGTGCTTTTGAGTTCGGACCTCTACCTGAACCTTCTGAAGACACCTTTAGGTCTGTGGTTTTTCTTCCGTATGCTGGGAATGTGCCGCCAAGATAGGCAGACTTTTGAAGAAATATGAGATCAGATGTGTTTTTCCTCCGCTAGCTAAGATTCAAGCGCTTCTTGGCTCTGTCAAAGATGATCTAGGTTTGAGGAAGTCTGGCGTTTACAAAATACTGTGTGAGTGCGGCAAAATTTACATTTGCCAAAGTATTCGTACCGTCAACGACAGGTGTATTGAACATCATCGCCATACGCGGTTATTACAACCAGATAAATCTGCAGTGGCTGAGCGTTGCCTTTCAGAGGGACACAGGATGCTATACAATGAGACGCAAGTAGTGAAACGTCCCCTTTGAACAATTTATACACGACAAACAGCTGAGCAAAACTGAACGTACTCAAACATTCACTAAAGTGACACACAATATTTTTTAGCGCAACGCAATCTGACTATCAAAGATCCCTGCAAAAGAATGGCCCTGACTAACATTAACCTATACCTTTCACAAATCACTTACCTCACAAAAATCTTCGTTACTCGAACTACAGCAATACGGCGAGCGCCACTACTGCCAGCTAAATAAAAGATTCAAACTACGGAAGTCACTAACTACTGATAGGGATAGTTAGCAAATGAAATATTTTAATAGAGAACAAACAATGTATTTACCTTAATAGTCATAATATATATAGCAGTTCATGACAAATTACAAAACTCCGCCATCTCCCTCCCCACATCCACCACTGCTGGCGGCTCACCTCCAACTGCGCAACGCTACGCGCTGTTAACATCCAGCTGCCCCTCTACAATGGCAGACAACAATGCAAACTAGCCACAGACTGCACACAGCACAGCCAGTGATTTCATTTTCATACAGAGAGCGCTACGTGGCGGCGGCGTTACCAATATAAGAACCTAAACAGCCTACTTACAGAAAGAAAACATAAACAGCCTACTTACAGTAGTTACAAATGCTTCTCGGTATTGGGATTGTGTTTTAAAAGAATCTGTTGAAATCAGACTACCTGTGTAGTAGTAGTTTCGATGGAAATGATAAGTTGCCGGATCTAGCAATGTTTCATACATCAAAAGTGTTGTAAAGTGACGGCGTAATTATTCCGATCGGAATTTTTAACTGAATTTTGTGACGAGAAAAGACATATATATATTCCGAATGTTGCGTAGAAGGCAAGAGGGCCCACTGACCGGCCCCTATCATTGTCGTTGATCTGGTCAGGCGTTGCGGACGAATGCCGGACATTTGCCACGCCGGACATTTGCCACACCTGCCCCTTCGCCAGGTATCTTGAGTAGCGATCCCGCAGGTAAGGGACGCCCTTCCTCGTACTTCTTCTGTCCGCTTTCAAACCGCCTTCTCCACATCTTACTCGGTACAACCAGTACGTAAGGGATCTTCTTCTTCGACATCTTGGCCAAATACAGAGCTTCTTTTCCGAAATTGAAATATTTATAACTTTTGGGAAACGAAAGCAATACCGACGATTATGTCAGTATATAATTAGTTCTGCCAAGTATAAATATAGATCCCTCTGTCTTTACGGTAGCTTCCTTTCACGCTTACTGATCGCGGTAGAAACAGTCCATCGGCAGGGGAGCAACAAGAAAGGGACGTTGTAAAGAAAATGCGAATGTACGCTAATCATTTCTTTTTGATCACTTCATTTGTGCCTACTTTAATTACTACATCTGCATGCCCAAAAGTCAATAAGAAAAGAAGAAGTGGGAATGTGAATGTTTGAAAAGAAGAACGACATACTCCATATTAATTTACTCTCTAAAATCCGATATCCCTTGCGGCGAAACATTAGTTAATAATGTGTAGCGGGACAATGTTCAGAACGTGACTGAAAATACGTTCACTAAACATAGATAAGAACATCTATGATTTACATGTTATCTAAAGTCGACGTACAATTTTAAAATATTAGAAATAAGGAACGAAGTAATACAGAATGCTATGTTTGTAACGTACGTCGTTGTTCTACTGGTCCGCAGCTCGTGGTCGTGCGGTAGCGTTCTCGCTTCCGACGCCCGGGTTCCCGGGTTCGATTCCCGGCGGGGTCAGGGATTTTCTCTGCCTCGTGATGACTGGGTGTTGTGTGATGTCCTTAGGTTAGTTAGGTTTAAGTACTTCTAAGTCCTAGGGGACTGATGACCATAGATGTTAAGTCCCATAGTGCTCAGAGCCATTTGAACCATTTTCGTTGTTCTACATTGTTTAGCTCTGGTATTTACAGGGTCACAGAGAAAGCATCCTAGGTTTTGGAGGCAAAAGCCGTAATTGTAATGATCTGTACTACAACAGAAACAAGAAGCACAACTTAAGGAAAATAATGTAATGTGTGTTTCAGCTCACAAGCGACATTGAAGCAGATAGTTCCTGTGACTTAGTATGGGTAGAGGTTATATTCGACAACCGGAATAAATTAATAACTGGCTCCTTTTACCGACCCCCGGTCTCAGATGAAACAGTTGCTGAACAGTTGAGAAACAAACTTGTGTCTCATCACAAATAGGTACGCTACTCATACAATTATAGTTGGCAGTGACTTCAATCTACCGTCCGTATGTTGACAAAAATACATTTTCGAACCCTATTGCAGATAGAAAACAACTTCCGTAATTGTTCTAAATGCTTTTTTTAAAATTATTTTGAACAATTAGTTCACGAGGCCATTCAAATTGTAAATGGTTACGAAAACATACTTGACCTCTTAGCCACAAATAATCCTGAGCATCACGACGGATACAGGGATTAGTGAACACACAGTCGAGTGAGGCTCCATTCCATAACAAAGTAATTCACCAAAATTAAACGCGAAATATATCTATTTGTAAAAGCAGCTAAATATTCGCTTGACTTCTTTCGAAGAGACAATCTCCAATCCTTCCAAACTATGTAAGTGAAAACCATATGTGGGTTCAATTCAAAGAAATAGTATCAACATCAACCGAGAGATTCATACCAAGTAAATTTATAAGAGAAAGAACTGATCCCCCACGGTACAGAAAACACCACAGAAAGCTGATGCAGGAACACGGAAATAGGCACGTATAATTTAGACGAACGCAAAATCTCCAAGACTGGCGAAGGTTTACTGAGGCTCGAAATTTGGTACGGATTTCAATCGAGATGCATTTAATAGTTTCCACAACGAAAGTCTCCCTAGAAATGTGGCGGAAAATCCAAAGAGATTCTGGTCCTATGTTAAGTAAACCAGCGGAAAGGCTCAGTAAGTACCTTTACTGCGCGACAGCGATGAGGAGGAGGAGGGGGAGACAAGGAACCCAACCCTTTGGAGCAGGTAAAATCGTGGCAAATGTCCGGCGTGGCAAATGTCCGGCGTGTGGTGTGCTGGACGTGCAGATCCCACATGTATGCATTGTTGTACCCACTGTCATCACCAACAGGCAGTGGTGATGTCAACCGAGAGATTCATACCAAGTAAATTTATAAGAGAAAGAACGGATCCCCCATGGTACAGAAAACACCACAGAAAGCTGATGCAGGAGCACCGAAATAGGCACGTATAATTTAGACGAACGCAAAACCTCCAAGACTGGCGAAGGTTTACTGAGGCTCGAAATTTGGTACGGATTTCAATTCGAGATGCATTTAATAGTTTCCACAACGAAAGTCTCTCTAGAAATGTGGCGGAAAATCCAATGTTAAGTAAACCAGCGGAAAGGGTCAGTAAGTACCTTTACTGCGCGACAGTGATGAGGAGGGGGAGACAAGGGGCCCAACCCTTCGGAGCAGGTAAAATCGTGGCAAATGTCCGGCGTGGCAAATGTCCGGCGTGTGGTGTGCTGGACGTGCAGATCCCACATGTATGCATTCTTGTACCCACTGTCATCACCAACAGGCAGTGGTGATGTCCGTGAACCAGGTGTGGCGCGCCCATACCACGATAGGACCACCCAGCCGGCCTTCCGCAGCTCTACGATGCGGCCCATCTCTAATTACTCTGCTAGGCGCGCTGCTGTCGAACGTACCCCCTGGGCACAGTGCCCATTCTGGTGACGTTATAGCGACGCTACCCGCTATCGGCTGGCCAGCAGGACCGTTCTTGGGCCTGTTATATCAACCGATGGGTGCGACATCATGGCTCAATCCGTGCTCCTCCAGTGGGCGATCGACCTTGCGAAAGTAATCATTGGCATACCTGATGTCGTGCAACATGCCCTCCCAGTCTGCAGTGGAACCGTCAGGTGTTTTTGGGTGCAGCTCTTTTCACGTCGATCAGTGTGCATAGACCCAGTTCACAGTCAGAGCTCACAGTAACAACAGCCGCTGGACACGCTTCTTGACCGTTGCCAGTCTACCTGTGAAAGGCGTTCGCGATAATGTACAAGTATTGTCAGTCTCACCGCCCTACTTCAGTATCAACTCGCGCTAAACTACTTTCAGCAACCTCTCAAAAATCTGTGTATAGACACGCCTCTCTCCAACGAGTTTAAGGGATATGAGGTCACAGAAACGAAGTACAAATATCCACTTCATATTAGAATTAAGATGTCTGATGGGGTAGTACTATTGTAATTTATGTTAGTCTTAACATAAAAGAGATTTTCGTTTGAATATTAAATTAGTCGTAATATCTATTAATCTCGTAGCAACCATATTTGAATCAACTGTTTCTTCCACAGCTCGTTCTGCCATTTTAGCGAAATAAAATAAAAGTAATCTTTACGAAATTTAAAACGACAGTGAAATCGTGCATAAAAGTCTCATATTAAAGGCATTTTTCTGATGATTCCAAAACTGGGTTTAGATTTTGCGAATTTGTAATTTTTATGAAGTTACAGAGAATTTAGTATTATTATTAATATTTTATTAATATTAATGACCTGATGCGTTTAGGTTACAGTGTTCGTTTAAAACATGATCTTTTGTCCTCTAGCACTAACTGAATGAACGTTACTTTCGATAAGTCGTTTAGTTGAATTTCAATATTGAATCGCAACTTCTTCTGTTAATATGTCACACAATTTCGGAATTCGTCCCCATGAAACCTATTATACTATTATGATTTTTAGTTGTCACTGATCCTGAATTCATGGCGCCAAAATATGACGCGATGAATTTGCTGGGTTTAACATACAAATATGGGTGAATCATAATACACAGTTTTAAAACGATTGTATGGTATTTATGCATAAGCAAGGAATCAGGAATGTTGTCCTGTTATTATAAACATGTCGTTTAATAAAAACAGGATTTACGAGGCGTGTTTTTTTAAGTAAGTACCGTTTTGAAATAAAAAAAAAGAGACGTGCTAAGATATCTCAATAATTTTATTTTTACATGAAAGCCTGTACCTTAATGTACTTTTCTACATAATTTCCGTCAATATTGAGGCACTTGTCATAATGTTGTACCACTTTTTGGATACCCTCCTCATAGAAGTCTGCCGCCTGACTTGTTAACCACTGCATCACCACTGTTTTAACTTCGTCATCGTCTTGAAGACGCTGACCGCCCAGGTGTTTCTTCAAGTGCAGGAACAGATGGTAGTCACTGGGCGCAAGATCGGGGCTGTACGGAGGATGATCTAGAGTTTCCCATCGAAAAGATGTGATGAGATCTTTGGTCTTATTCGCCACATGCTGACGGGAATTGTCTTGCAGCGAAACGATGCCCTTGCTCAACTTCCATGAACTGTTGTTCTGATTCTTGTGTGACGTAGGCCACCCATGTTTCATCGTCCCTAACAATTTGGCTTAAGAAATCATCACCGTAGTTGTGGTACCGCACAAGGAAAGTCAATGCGCTGTCTAAACGTTTGGTTTTGTGCCCATCCGTCAACATTTTCGGTACCCAACGTGCGCACAATTTTCGGTAATTCAAGTGCTCGGTCACAATTCCATACAAAACACTACGAGAAACATTAGAAAAGTCATCCCGCAAGGAGGAAATCTTAAAGCGTCTGTTTTCTCTCACCTTATTGTCCACTTCCTGCACCAAACTTTAACGACCGAAAGACGCACACACCGTTGTTCATCATGCACATTTGTGCGGCCATCTTTAAATGCTCTCATCCACTTTCTTACCATTCCATCACTCATAATGTCTTCTCCGTAAACTGCACAAATCTCACGATGAATATCGATCGCTTTTAGGCCTTTAGCAATAAGAAATCTTATAACAGCCCGTACTTCACAGTTGGCGGGACTCACGATTATCGGAGGCATCTTAAACACTCAGTACACAACGTAAACAAGGAAAAATCAGACTGTAATGGCGTCAGTGAGTAGATTAAGGTACGGGCTTGCGGCGACGCGGTTCTTTCCGTCCCTTTACAACGAACCTGCACCTACCTGTGAACATTGTCTCAGCAGATCATCAGTAGGAAAGCCGAGTGAAACCTACTGTACTTCGACGTGAACCAGCCTGCAATTAAAGTCACTATCTACTGCCAAGCCCGTGCTAGTCTCAACACAGTCACTCACAATCCCTTTCACTCACGTTGGCAAGTTTATGGTGTTGCATTTCCCGAAAACGCAACAGCCACAGAAATACGGATTGTTTTTGACTGAGAATGCTCGCCAAAAATTAAGTCTGTCGGTACCAAATGCAGTCACAGTCTTTAGCCACCGACCTGCTCAATACGCCACGCGGAATGTATGTCTTTTCTCGTCACAAAATTCACTTAAAAATTCCGAAATTTCTACACACCCATCGGAATAATTATGCCGTCACTTTACAACACTTTTGATGTATGAAACACTGCTAGATCCGGAAACTTATCGTTTCCATCGGAACTACTACTACACACTTCCGAACTGTTTCATGGCTATGCTCCGACTCTTCTCTGTCCGCAGCTCGTGGTCGTGCGGTAGCGCTCTCGCAACCCGCGCCCGGGTTCCCGGGTTCGATTCCCGGCGAGGTCAGGGATTTTCTCTGCCTCGTGATGACTGGGTGTTTTGTGATGTCCTTAGGTTAGTTAGGTTTAAGTAGTTCTAAGTTGTAGGGGACTGATGACCATAGATGTTAAGTCCGATAGTGCTCAGACCCACTTGAACCATTTGACTCTTCTCTAGAATACTCTAAGTCTTCTCTACCAGCAGAGAAAGGCACGCGAAGAATATTGCTTTACCATTGGTCAGTTTACTCAACAGCCAATAGCAAAACAATATTCTCCCGCGTCAGTCCACGCTGTTCATCAATAACCAGTCGCAAAATAGTAAACCTAACGACTGCACTTTTTACGGACGTAATTATCTAATATGCTGAATTTTTGCTTATGCATAAAGTTATTTACTATTGTTATTTATACCTGAACTTTCCCTTTACCAGAAACTTGCTTTACAAATCTATTCTACAAAAATCCCCTTTGTCCATATCCATACTTCTTCGAAATGTTCCCACATTAAATCCCACTACCTAACTCGTTAAACAATTATGTTCATATTAACCTTAAACCACACTCACGCATCATTCATACTGCTAAAACACATTTGTAACATTTTATCTACACAAAAAGACATAATAACACTTTATGAAAATACTAGAACAGTTCATGAAAAACATTTTATTACTTTAGTGCACTCTAGTGGGCACAATCGAAACTAAAATCAGAGTCCCCCTATCCAATATTGTCCTCTACCGGCTGATACATAAACTACCTGCGCGTCCAGTCTCGCGTCACCATCTGTCACTATCCAGCTCTGAGACACATCTCCCACATAACCGCCTGCAAGGCAGGATCGTTATACGGCGCTACGCCTCAGGCTTTCAGGTAAAATTAAAATAATTGAGATATCTCAGCACGTCTTTTTTTTTAATTTCAAAACGGTACTTACTTAAAAAAACACGCCTCGTACATAATATCATTTTAGCTGAAGGTCAGAGAGTCTGGTGGTTGGTGTCGTCATCGACTGTGCTTCAGTAATCGACTGCTGTAAGAGCAAAATTATACGATAGCAGAGATCGTCTCAAAATGTTTTCTGTTCTCAGTTAGCCATCTAGTGCCTGAGCCATTGGAGTGAAATGCTCCGACGAGAAGAGACGAGGAGCCAGACATTTAGTTGCGAGCGCCCCCAGCTGCGGCTGCAGGGGTTCCGAAGGTCGATCTGCAAGGGCGGGCAGTAAAGCTGCCACTCGGAGGCCCTCGGGCAGTCGGGTGCGCATGTGGATGCAGACGTTGGGACGACCCAGACGGTGACGTAGCCGGAAGGCGGCGGCGGCTACGCAGAGGCAGCTGAGCCGGCACCTGCGACCCGACTTCCGCCATGAGCAGGCAGGCGATCGGCGAGATACCGCCGGCCGGCCCGGGCTGTCCCCGTGGGAGCGGCGCCGCCTGTCCGCTCGCATGCAGACGGGCCACCCCCAGCTGGGTGTCAAGGCGTCGCCACCTACCGCAGGAATTCACGCCGTTATGACCACCTGCTGCCATCCCAGGGCAGCGTCCGTTTGTAACACTCACAGCGCAGAGGCCAGATCGTGAGAGCTACCGATTACCACGAACTTCGGCCTACTGGTAGGATGCCGCTCGAAAAGGTTTAGGTGGAGGGGTGTAGGTCCTACGCTTCCGTTTCAGAAAAAAAACTGATGTCATAGGTCAAGATGCAGGGTCGCAATCAAAAACAAGGACATTGAATGTATGCATATGAAGCCACCAACCTGCAGAGGTCAGTTACAGGAGCAGACCTCTTGTGAAATGAAAAAAAAGTACGTGTGGGCTTGGACTTCACTACTTACGACACCTTTTACTGTTTCGTACAACAATGAAAACTCTTGCGAAATATACCGGGTGATTTTTATTTATTCTCGAATCAGAAACATACAGATTTACAGTAGCCATACACATCAATAAATATGTACATATACAGGGCTATTACAAATGATTGAAGCGATTTCATAAATTCACTGTTGCTCCATTCATTGACATATGGTCACGAAACACTACAGTTCCGTAGAAAAACTCATAAAGTTTTGTTCGGCTGAAGCCGCACTTCACGTTTCTGCTGCCAGAGCGCTCGAGAGCGCAGTGAGACAAAATGGCGACAGGAGCCGAGAAAGCGTATATCGTGCTTGAAATGCACTCACATCAGTCAGTCATAACAGCGCAACGACACTTCAGGACGAAGTTCAACAAAGATCCACCAATTGCTAAGTCCATTCGGCGATGGTATGCGCAGTTTAAAGCTTCTGGATGCCTCTGTAAGGGGAAATCAACGGGTCGGCCTGCAGTGAGCGAAGAAACGGTTGAACGCGTGCGGGCAAGTTTCACGCGTAGCCCGCGGAAGTCGACGAATAAAGCAAGCAGGGAGCTAAACGTACCACAGCCGGCAGTTTGGAAAATCTTACGGAAAAGGCTAAAGCAGAAGCCTTACCGTTTACAATTGCTACAAGCCCTGACACCCGATGACAAAGTCAAACGCTTTGAATTTTCGGCGCGGTTGCAACAGCTCATGGAAGAGGATGCGTTCAGTGTGAAACTTGTTTTCAGTGATGAAGCAACATTTTTTCTTAATGGTGAAGTGAACAGACACAATGTGCGAATCTGGGCGGTAGAGAATTCTCATGCATTCGTGCAGCAAATTCGCAATTCACCAAAAGTTAACGTGTTTTGTGCAATCTCACGGTTTAAAGTTTACGGCCCCTTTTTGTTCTGCGAAAAAAACGTCGGACACGTGTATCTGGACATGCTGGAAAATTGGCTCATGCCACAACTGGAGACCGACAGCGCCGACTTCATCTTTCAACAGGATGGTGCTCCACCGCACTTCCATCATGATGTTCGGCATTTCTTAAACAGGAGATTGGAAAACCGATGGATCGGTCGTGGTGGAGATCATGATCAGCAATTCAAGTCATGTCCTCCACGCTCTCCCGACTTAACCCCATGCGATTTCTTTCTGTGGGGTTATGTGAAAGATTCAGTGTTTAAACCTCCTCTACCAAGAAATGTGCCAGAACTGCGAGCTCGCATCAACGATGCTTTCGAACTCATTGATGGGGACATGCTGCGCCGAGTGTGGGAGGAACTTGGTTATCGGCTTGATGTCTGCCGAATCACTAAAGGGGCACATATCGAACATTTATGACTGCCTAAAAAACTTTTTGAGTTTTTGTATGTGTGTGCAAAGCATTGTGAAAATATCTCAAATAATAAAGTTATTGTAGAGCTATGAAATCGCTTCAATCATTTGCAATAACCCTGTATATACACAAATTGTATTTATATTACATGCGCCCAGTACTTTGCAACCTCCAACGCGCTTGGAGTGGCTTGCAGGATGTAGGGCACAAAAGGCACTGGAGCATGTGCCTTGTGGTTTGTTCTTGTCCACAATCACAGGACGTATCTTCTGTTATGCAGCCCCATCTCTTCAGGTTGTCTCTGGATCGACCAACTCCTGATCGTAATCTGTTTAAAGATTTCCACACCAGCCAGCTCTCGTTGTGTCCAGGTGGTAGTTCTTGAGCTTCTGGCGTCTGCAAGTGAGGCGTCGACTGCTTCCATAACTCCAGCCTTGCCTTCTTTGGTGAAATGGTGAGCTTCTCGGATGTTCTCAGGAAGCTCTTTCGCGATCTCAGCCGTTGCTATGGTGGATTATGTTGGTGCAGTGGATGGGCACTGTCCTGTTCCACTTTCAGTCTCTCCTTGTTGGCAGCCACTGTTCTGCAATCGGGCGTACCCTAGGCGTCAGGTTTCTCTGGCGGCTGATCCTTTCACACCAGAAACATCATCTTGGTGCTTTTCAGGACCACAGTTGACCAGGTGATCAAAAAGTCAGTATAAATTTGAATAAATCACGGAATAATGTAGATAGAGAGGTACAAATTGACACACATGCTTGGAATGACATAGGGTTTTATTAGAACCAAAAAAACACAAAAGTTCAAAAAATGTCCGACAGATGGCGCTTCATCTGATCAGAATAGCAATAATTAGCATAAGAAAGTAAGACAAAGCAAAGATGATGTTCTTTACAGGAAATGCTCAATATGTCCATCATTCCTCAACAATAGCTGTAGTCGAGGAATGATGTTGTGAACAGCACTGTAAAGCATGTCCGGAGTTATGGTGAGACATTGGCGTCGGATGTTGTCTTTCAGCATCCGTAGAGATGTCGGTCGATCACGATACACTTGTGACTTCAGGTAACCCCAAAGCCAATAATCGCACGGGCTGAGGTCTGGGGACCTGGGAGACCTAGCATGACGAAAGTGGCGGCTGAGCACACGATCATCACCAAACGTCGCGCGCAAGAGATCTTTCACGCGTCTAGCAATACTTTTTTTTGTTCTAATAAAACCCCATGTCATTCCAAGCATGTGTGTCAATTTTTACCTCTCTATCTTCATTATTCCGTGGTTTATTAAGTTTTCAAATTTATACTGACTTTTTGATCACCCGGTATACACTGACGAAAAGAAATCGCAACAACGAAAGATAATTAATGTAAAGTAATGAAATTACAGGAACACATTTGTCTAGGGAACATACTTAAGTGATTAACATTGCAAGATCACTGATTAATAAAAGTACGAGATAAGCCATTTGAAATGCTACCAGTTGCAAGATCACTGGTTAATAAAAGTACGAGATACGCCATATCAAATGCTACCAGTTGCAACGTGGAGTTTACGTGCAAACCGGTGACAAGTGAAATAATAACAAGTACAGAGGACTTGCAAGACACAACTAATTTATTACTGATCAACAGTTTAACCCAAAGGACACAGTATTTACCAAAAATTTTCTACAAACGTCTCTTATTCGCAAGTCAGAAAAATACATTACACAATACCTTTCTAATTGAATTAGGTGCAAACAAGAACTTCTTATAACTTCTATACTAACTGTAAGTACTTCAACAATAAAAGGTAAAATCAGTTTCATTTAAGAAAGGGCACTTGAATAATAAAGGTGAAATAAGTTTCTTCTAAATAGGTCACCTAGGCAAGCGTAATAGGACAATTCACATAATTTCCAATTTCCGCTACCCATCAAGTATTTCTCTTTAACATGTACATAAGTTCAACTCCCGCTGCACGTAATGTATATTTCAGAACACTAGTCTCCATCCTTTATGGTTTTGAAGGTAAATATATAAGCAGTATAGCAAACGGAATAGACGCCTTGGCGTCCCAATACAGAGGAAACTTAACTTAATGCAAGATCCCCACTCACTGCAACCCGAAGAACTCAGTGGCCCCCGTATCGGTTGCCATGTTCACCGCGGCCAAAAGAACCTCCCGTTCCCTCTGGTATTGGTCGGCCTAGGCGTCGTACTCCGGACATCGATTTAGACAAGGACTAGGTGCCCGCTGCAGTGCTGCAACAGAAAAGCACGGACACACAGCCACAGCCAAAAGAAGCAATGTTAACAGCCCCAGAATATACACTCCTGGAAATGGAAAAAAGAACACATTGACACCGGTGTGTCAGACCCACCATACTTGCTCCGGACACTGCGAGAGGGCTGTACAAGCAATGATCACACGCACGGCACAGCGGACACACCAGGAACCGCGGTGTTGGCCGTCGAATGGCGCTAGCTGCGCAGCATTTGTGCACCGCCGCCGTCAGTGTCAGCCAGTTTGCCGTGGCATACGGAGCTCCATCGCAGTCTTTAACACTGGTAGCATGCCGCGACAGCGTGGACGTGAACCGTATGTGCAGTTGACGGACTTTGAGCGAGGGCGTATAGTGGGCATGCGGGAGGCCGGGTGGACGTACCGCCGAATTGCTCAACACGTGGGGCGTGAGGTCTCCACAGTACATCGATGTTGTCGCCAGTGGTCGGCGGAAGGTGCACGTTCCCGTCGACCTGGGACCGGACCGCAGCGACGCACGGATGCACGCCAAGACCGTAGGATCCTACGCAGTGCCGTAGGGGACCGCACCGCCACTTCCCAGCAAATTAGGGACACTGTTGCTCCTGGGGTATCGGCGAGGACCATTCGCAACCGTCTCCATGAAGCTGGGCTACGGTCCCGCACACCGTTAGGCCGTCTTCCGCTCACGCCCCAACATCGTGCAGCCCGCCTCCAGTCGTGTCGCGACAGGCGTGAATGGAGGGACAAATGGAGACGTGTCGTCTTCAGCGATGAGAGTCGCTTCTGCCTTGGTGCCAATGATGGTCGTATGCGTGTTTGGCGCCGTGCAGGTGAGCGCCACAATCAGGACTGCATACGACCGAGGCACACAGGGCCAACACCCGGCATCATGGTGTGGGGAGCGATCTCCTACACTGGCCGTACACCACTGGTGATCGTCGAGGGGACACTGAATAGTGCACGGTACATCCAAACCGTCATCGAACCCATCGTTCTACCATTCCTAGACCGGCAAGGGAACTTGCTGTTGCAACAGGACAATGCACGTCCGCATGTATCCCGTGCCACCCAACGTGCTCTAGAAGGTGTAAGTCAACTACCCTGGCCAGCAAGATCTCCGGATCTGTCCCCCATTGAGCATGTTTGGGACTGGATGAAGCGTCGTCTCACGCGGTCTGCACGTCCAGCACGAACGCTGGTCCAACTGAGGCGCCAGGTGGAAATGGCATGACAAGCCGTTCCACAGGACTACATCTAGCATCTCTACGATCGTCTCCATGGGAGAATAGCAGCCTGCATTGCTGCGAAAGGTGGATATACACTGTACTAGTGCCGACATTGTGCATGCTCTGTTGCCTGTGTCTATGTGCCTGTGGTTCTGTCAGTGTGATCATGTGATGTATCCGACCCCAGGAATGTGTCAATAAAGTTTCCCCTTCCTGGGACAATGAATTCACGGTGTTCTTATTTCAATTTCCAGGAGTGTAGTAAGATAAAATTCTGCAAAGATAGATCACATCAAGACAAAGGCAAATTAAAAATGATTAAAAGAATTAACTGTAGACCTCAAATTTCAAAATATGTAAAATTGCCCCAGCACAAACAGACTAGTTTTAAAAGGGCAACGATAAGACAAAGCATAATATTACTACACCAGTACGTCGCAGTTCCTATACAATATTGACACTCATAAGAAAAGGTAGAAGCTAGTGATAACACGGGTAGGTCCGAGTGCAAAACTAGAAAGCTTGAACGTCTGCTTCTACAATAGACAGTTGAGTGGTACAAAGTTCAACTCCACCAGCCAAAATGAATAACACATTGCTCAGCGTCCTGTGTAGAAGACCGTGGCCCAGTCACGCCTCAAGAACTTGCAATAATAGGCCCGCTTCCGCACTCCGAGCCACATACACTGGTCAAATCGAGCTAACTCTACGCAAACACAGGTTTCAACCTCTGAGCAGCGGCACGTACCGGCCGTTCCGAAGCCAAAACCCAGTCTGTCCGCCAGCCCACCAGCACCACCACCGGCCAACGAGGCAAAGATAAGCAACGCTAGAGGGAAACAATCGATTCCGGGTGAATCGAACGGAGAAAGCAACTGGCGCCAGCGCCTCCCCACGTATCAACCTCCGCGTCCCAATTGAGTGTGAAATACTGCGGTGTAACCGCCAGAATGTTGAATGTAAGCATGAAAATCTGCATGCATAGTGTGATTACGTAAGCTTTCCCGGCGTAATAAGTCTTGAAAATCTTTTCGGGTTTGCTGCCGGATCCTAAAATCAACTTGACTCGATATTTAGGCGATCCAACTGTTCGCCATCTTCAGGAATGCTGCTTCTGCTGATGAGTCCCGCTGAGAACTGACGCAAGATTGCAATTCGACGTCCTATATAGGCCACCGTTCAGTACACGGCGCATGCGCCGCCCATCACGGTTTCTACCTTTCAAAACAGGGAGGTGGCGCCGCCCTTGGTGAAACATTGCTGGCAGCGATATATCGCAATCCATGCCGAACCGAAGAACGTTCAGTTTTTATGCGAGATAATACGGCATTCCACGTTTTGCTAAGAGGAAACCCATTGTCTCTGTTGATTAAATTATCAGCCAACCTAATTTCAATCGCCTCTTTATAGACACTATCCCAAAATCCGGAAATGTTGGCAATCACAACAGTTTCCTCAAATTTCATTTTGTGTCCCTCATTTAGGCAGTGTTCTGCTACGGCCGATTTTTCCGGCTGTTGTAGCCTCGTGTGACGGCGATGTTCCACACACCTGTCATGCACTGTGCGAATAGAACGGCCAACGTAAGCTTTCCCACATTGACACGGGATTTTATACACTCCGCGTTTCCTAAGTCCCAAATCATCCTTCACAGAGCCGAGAAGAGCCCTAATCTTAGAAGTCATCAAATGCTCAAGTTCTTGGGTTAAGCTGTCTGCGTCGGAAGTCCTTAGGACTTTGGTACGGAGAGCATACGCCATTTCCGACGCAGACAGCTTAACCCAAGAACTTGAGCATTTGATGACTGTTTTTAAGGAAAATGGATATACCGAGAAACAGATTCGTAGGGCTATGGAATTTGGACCATCTCCGGAGGCGTACGAAGAGGAACATAGGTCTGTGGCCTTTCTTCCTTATGCTGGAGGCTTATCGTTTAAGATTGGACGAATTTTAAGGAATTTTAACATTAAGAGTGTGTTCCGTCCACCTTCTAAGATTAGGGCTCTTCTCGGCTCTGTGAAGGATGATTTGGGACTTAGGAAACGCGGAGTGTATAAAATCCCGTGTCAATGTGGGAAAGCTTACGTTGGCCGTTCTATTCGCACAGTGCATGACAGGTGTGTGGAACATCGCCGTCACACGAGGCTACAACAGCCGGAAAAATCGGCCGTAGCAGAACACTGCCTAAATGAGGGACACAAAATGAAATTTGAGGAAACTGTTGTGATTGCCAACATTTCCGGATTTTGGGATAGTGTCTATAAAGAGGCGATTGAAATTAGGTTGGCTGATAATTTAATCAACAGAGACAATGGGTTTCCTCTTAGCAAAACGTGGAATCCCGTATTATCTCGCATAAAAACTGAACGTTCTTCGGTTCGGCATGGATTGCGATATATCGCTGCCAGCAATGTTTCACCAAGGGCGGCGCCACCTCCCTGTTTTGAAAGGTAGAAACCGTGATGGGCGGCGCATGCGCCGTGTACTGAACGGTGGCCTATATAGGACGTCGAATTGCAATCTTGCGTCAGTTCTCAGCGGGACTCATCAGCAGAAGCAGCATTCCTGAAGATGGCGAACAGTTGGATCGCCGAAATATCGAGTCAAGTTGATTTTAGGATCCGGCAGCAAACCCGAAAAGATTTTCATGCATGCATAGTGTTGTGCAGGTGCCGGATGACAGTTTGTGGGGTAGAGTTCCGCGCCTGTTGCAACATATCCGTCAATACAGGGACTGTTAATGCTGGTTGTGGAAGGCGCTGGAGTCCGATGATGTGCCATATGTGCTCGACTACAGATAAAACTGGTGATCGAGCAGGCCGAGGTAATACGTCGACACTCTGTAGCTTATGTTGGGTTACAACAGCGGTATGTGGTTGAGCGTTATCCCGTGGGAAACACCCTCTCGAATGCTGTTCATGAATGGCAGGACAACAGATTGAATCAACAGACTGACTTACAGGTACGTGGGATAACCACACGAGTGCTCCTGCCATCATATGAAACCGCACCACATACCGTAACTCGAGGTGTAGGTCCAGTGTGTCTAGTATAATGAGCCTAGTGTTTTTAAAACCTTCCGAACTTAGGGTGGAAAGTATGCGTGGGTGACTGATATACAAATTCTTATTACTGTTATAAATTTTTAAATCTTGTAAGTAGGCTGTTTATGTTTTTTTATTGGCAACGTTACGTAGCGCTCTGTATGAAAATCACTGGCTGTGCTGTCTGCAGTATGTGGCTAGTTTGCATTGTTGTCTGCCATTGTAGTGTTGGGCAGCGGCAGCTGGATGTGAACAGCGCATAGCGTTGTGCAGTTGGAGGTGAGCCGCCAGCAGTGGTGGATGTGGGGAGAGAGATGGCGGAGTTTTGTAATTTGTCATGAACTGCTATATATATTATGACTATTAAGGTAAATACATTGTTTCTTCTCTATTAATATCTTTCATTTGCTAACTATCCCTATCAGTAGTTAGTGACTTCCGTAGTTTGAATCTTTTATTTAGCTGGCAGTAGTGGCGCTCGCTGTATTGCAGTAGTTCGAGTAACGAAGATTTTTGTGAGGTAAGTGATTTCTGAAAGGTATAGTTTAATGTTACTCAGGGCCATTCTTTTGCAGGGATCTTTGAAAGTCAGATTGCGTTGCGCTAAAAATATTGAGTGTCAGTTTAAGCACAGTCTTGTATAATTGTTCAAAGGGGACGTTTCAATCTATGCAATAGTCAACCACACTATCAGCTCATTTTTTATCATTTTATTATTATTTTAAAGAAACAGATGATGGGGAAACTTTCATGTTTATTTTAAAATTCATCGTTGTTCAATAAAACGGATAACAAATGCTAAGTCTGTTTCAAAGCTGGTGCCTTATTTACTACTGTAGATCAATTAAGAAAAGTGTTACTCATAGAGGGTTCAATTAACATAAAACGAGATTTTCTGAGAATAGGGAACAAAAAAATAGGCAACAGGATGGGATACCGCATTCAAACAACCGTACGAAGATAGTTCAAGTGTACTCAAAAAAGGAACTGAACCATCACCAATCCATTCTATTTAGGCAAACAAACTCCGCTCCTCGTGCAGTCCTGTTCCCAATGGATAGCCACAGACTGGTATTGGAAGTTTAGACAAAGATCACGTGCGTCGATATAACCACAATCTTACCAAAATGCTCTATAAAAAAGTTTCTAGAAATCATGAGGAACGAAAAGCTGCTCGCGATAGCGATTAATTAAGTTTGAATACGCGAAATATTATGCAAAAGAGTAGCTGAGGCCTAATTTCGTTGCTACAGCACATGTTCCACGTGCAAAAGAACATGTACAGAAACTACGTAATTCCACAACGATTTTAATGAAGAAATCAAAACCAAACACATTAGTTACAAAATAAACTTCCGAACTGCGTCAATAACGGCATAGTATTGACCTGATGGCTTAAACAATTTTACGAGCACGTGGTACTGCTACTATAAAGCACACACCGCGTGGGTTGAACACAAATAGAAATTATTAATTTCCAGAATTTCAACGAAAGAAAACACTTATACGCACATTCACACTAAAGAGCGATGATTTTAATCAGAATTACGCCTTCTGTTAACGTGCCTCCACTTTCCTTTACGCCGGCCGGTGTGGTTCTAGGCGCTTCAGTCTGGAGCCGCGCGACCGCTACGGCCGCAGGTTCGTATCCTGCCTGGGGCATGGATGTGTGTGCTGTCCCTAGGTTAGTTAGGTTTAAGTAATTCTAAGTTCTAGGGGACTGATGGTGGCCTCAGATGTTAAGTCTTATAGTGCTCAGAGCCATTTGAACTTTCCTTTACTGGAGTGGAAACAAAGCAACTACCGCAATACACTCCGAAACCAACACTGAAATCGCACTGCATCCCGATTTAAAATAATAAATAAAACATTTTAGATGTAGATCTGTAAGAACAGTAATTAATATTTCAGTTAGGCTGAAAACTTAAGGATTTCATTGTCTTTCGGACTCACCAAACACTCTCTTACCCAGATATGTTACCACGTGAGAAACTGCCCGCAGACTGACTAGCGTGGGCCCCGTCCGATGGTGTCCCTCACATACAATAGTAAGTGACCAGAGAGGTAGCTTCCTTTACCAACCTGACAAGGGACGGGCAGAACCACACCAAGGAGACAAACCTCTTTGCCTTAGAAATCTTATCTACCTACTCACACGCCGGTACTGCTGTTCTCTAGCAGACAGAACTTCTCTGCTACCACCGAGCATGCAACTACAAATACTCTCACTCATTCATCCTTTCACACCAGAAGGGAAGGAGATGACAGTATCTTGACACATCATGTACACTACATAAATGAGGCGGATGTGGGTTCAAATGGCTCTGAGCACTATGGTACTCAACATCTTAGGTCATAAGTCCCCTAGAACTTAGAACTACTTAAACCTAACTAACCTAAGGACATCACACACACCCATGCCCGAGGCAGGATTCGAACCTGCGACCGTAGCAGTCCCGCGGTTCCGGACTGCAGCGGATGTGGGTTTATAGGAAACAGTAAAGAATGACATATAAAATGTGTTTGAAAATGTTTGACAAGTGTTTGACAAGTTGTTCATATTTATATGTCAATATAACATGTTCCAGTGCTCAGTCTCCTCCCAGACAAATTTAGAAATACCACAGCCGGCCGGGGTGGCCGTGTGGTTCTAGGCGCTACGGTTAGGAACCGCGGGACCGCTACGGACGCAGGTTCGAATCCTGCCTCGGGCATGGATGTGTGTGATGTCCTTAGGTTAGTTAGGTTTAAGTAGTTCTAAGTTCTAGGGGACGGATGACCTTAGAAGTTAAGTCCCATAGTGCTCAGAGCCATTTGAACCATTTGAAGAAACACCACAGGAAATTTAGAGGTGCAAATGTATGACGTAAACAACAATAAATTGAGGAAAATAGCGTGAAAGGAATCTAACAGAGATCTTTCACTAGCACACAGACAGGTTGGTTCCAGGCCCTCAAATGGCCTCCCAAACAACACACGGTAATCACTTCATCAGAAAACGAAACTGACCTCTACCCCGCCCTCCAGTGGGCTCTCACTTGACACTACTAAAGTCGCAAATGGCGGTGGTTTGAGGTCAGTGGAATGTACGCTGCAGATCGTTTGGTTCGGAGATGTTCTTGAAGTAAGTGGTTTGTAAAGTTCGTTGTGTCTCTGTGGTGCCAATTGCTGCTGCAGATGCAGTGCGATGCGCCAGAGCCATACGCTGATAACGATATTCTTCCCTCTCGGTAAGCCACGAGGCCGTCCGGAGACCAGTTACCTTGCAACCGTACATTCTCGTGAGCAGCGCTGCCAGCAATCATATACAGTGGCTACATTCCTGCTAAACCTCTCTGCAGTATTGCAGAAGGAACATCCAGCTTCTCGTAGCCCTTTTACACGACGTTGTTGAAACTCAGTGAGGTGTTAACAATGGCACCTTTGTCGCCTTAAAGGCCTTCTTGATTAAGTTCACCACGCCCGGTCTCAAAGGTAACTAACGCTCACGACCGTTACAGCGTCTATTTAAAGCAAACCTGATTTCCATCCTCATAGTGGCGCTACTAGTGCGACTCTCATGCGACTGGCGGGAAATTGGAACAGACATCTCTTAGATGTACAAACACGCCTACTAACTTTCGTTCATGTCCCAGAATTCCTTCTTGGTGTTGCGATTTTTTTCCGTCTGTGAATAAAACAAATTTTGTTGTGACCAAAGGAAGATGGTGATTAGCACCCACCCATCTACATCTGGAGCATTGGGCTGTATGGAGCAGAGACATGGACGTTGAGAACAGTGGAGAAAAAATTCCTGCAAACTTTTGAAATGTGCTATTAGAGAAGAATAGAGAAGATCTGAATACAATTTTTCAGAGGAAGGCCAACTGGATCGGACACGATGTCATCGAAGGAAGATCGAATGAACCACAGGACGAGGAAGAAGAAGTCGGTCAATTATTCAAAATGTCAGTTGCAATCGCATTATTTATTTTGCCGCCAACCGGTTTCAACCCGCGATGGGGTCGTCTTCAGGGCAATTTACACCATTTGGTCGCTAGCTGGAGTCGTCACCCTGCCTGTGGACGGTTGGTAACTATCAAACCGTGACTGTCATTTTGAATAATTGATTATAAGTAAATTAATCGCTGTTATCTCCAAACAACTATGTTGTCTAAAAAAAAAAAGAGAAGTCAACATGTGGAGGAGGTGAAAGATGGAAGGGGATATGGCAGATGAAGGAAGAAGCTGAATATAGGAAACAATAGCGTCAGAAATTCTCCGTATACACACACACAGACACACTCAGATACATACGCACACACACACACACACACACACACACACACACACACACACAAAACACTGTGGCTTCTGTGGCTTTGGAGCCATAAGCTTCCATTCCAAGATAGCGCCATAGTTTGGTTGGGATCGCAGTAGCTGAGACGTGATGTAAGTAGCGGAGTCAGGGGCAAACAACAGATGGTACTGTGAGTACCAATTCCGCGAGAAATTGTGCCAGTTTCGTAAGAGGATTATGACATTGGCTGCCGCCACAGGAGCGTGTGCGACAAAGTTCTAAGATGAAAGTTAGGCTGTTAATGAAGAAGTTTGCCCCTTTTTATAGACCGGCGGAAGGCGTTCGACAGAGTCAACGGGACAAAATTGTTGAACATGTTTAAGGAGATAGGGATCAAACGGGGGAGACCGGAATCTAATTCTCATCTGGTACCGGGTACAAAGCGTAAAGGTGCGACTGAACTACGGAGAAGCAAACAGCGTGGCAATAGGAAGAGGGAACAGATAAAGGTGTATATCGCCGTCTCTTCAGCGTGTATGGAGAATGGCAGATGAGAGAAGCTTTGAATGGTTGCGGAAACTTCAGGATAGGAAGACGACTCGTCAAAACCATCAAGTATGCAGATGATCTCGTAGTGCTCGTCAAAAAACAAAGACAACTTCAGCACGTGATGAGCCGGTTGATAGAACCTGGAAGGAAAAACTGCATGGAAATCAACATCGAGAAATCAAAAGGTACGCGGATATAAAAAAGAAGTACTTTTTGGGGATAACTGTCGACACTAGAGAAATAGAGAATGTGATGCAGTTCAAGTACTTGGGAAACTTGCCGACAAAGGATGCCACTGCACAAATGAAGTTCGAGCGAGAATCGTTGTGACAAAAGTCCTATTGAACAATAAGAGGTCTCTGCTGACCAGTAAGTTCAGCTTGGAATTAAGGAAGAAACGGGTGAAGTTTGGAGCATTGGACTGTATGGAGCAGAGACATGGACGTTGAGAACAGTGGAGAAAAAATTCCTGGAAACTTTTGAAATGTGCTGTTAGAGAAGAATAAGAAGATCTGAATACAATTTTTTAGAGGAAGGCCAACTGGACACATCCGTAGACAAGTGGGGCTCCTACACGACGTTATCTATGGAAGATCGAATGAACCACAGGACGAGGAAGAAGAAGAAGTCAACATGTGGAGGAGGTGAAAGATGGAAGAGGATACGGCAGAATGAAGGAAGAAGCTGAAGATAGGAAACAATGGCGTCAGAAGTTCTCCATACGAAGGCACGGAGTTGCCGCTAGTCACAATACTGCATAATAATAATTATTCATTTTTAATTGCATTTCATGATGCGTATGCTCTCAACAGCACTAAGCGCTGTCGGGCGTGGTCGGCGCTTGGATGGGTGACCATCCAGGCCGCCATGCGCTGTTGCCATTTTTCGGGGTGCACTCAGCCTCGTGATGCCAATTGAGGAGGTACTCGACCGAATAGTAGCGGCTTCGGTAAAGAATACCATCATAACGACCGGGGAGCGGTGTTCTGATCCCACGCCCCTCCTATCCGCATCCTCCGCTGAGGATGACACGTCGGTCGGATAGTCCCGGTAGGCCACTCGTGGTCTGAAGACGGAGTATACTCTCAACAGAAAGCTATCGTATAATCCACTTATTTCATATCTCATGTTTATAACAATTTTTATTAACATCAGAATAACAATATTCAAACGAAACACTCCGTGCATCTTCAGCTCCCGCCAAATTAAATGATTCGGGCTGTCTCGTCAATCGCGGAACGAGGGATTGAGCGATATGGCTCGCGTTACTGGCCGCGCAATTAAGATCTCGTATGCGCCCAGTATAAAATTTTATTCAGTCATAGCGACTGTGCGTGCAAAGCAGAGAAGAACAGATTGAAGTGTACATTATTTTTGCAAACATATTTTCTACAAGATGCTTAATGTAATAGACTTGCTTAATGTAATAGACTTGTGATCAATTCTAACATGAACTGTGAAACGTATGACTTTGAAGGCGCATATATCCAAAACGTCTTATTAGCAATTTGTAGATTGATCTGCTTTGTGTGCTATGAATAAACGAAAAGGCCAGTGTTTTTGTTGTGGATTTTGCAATTGACGCATTTGCGATCGTGCACTATACGAGTGCTGTTCAATTCCTTGCGACCTTAAAGTTTACTTAAGCGAAATAAGGGACGCACACCGTAACCACGACAAAACACCCATACCGTAACACCATCTCCTTTGTACTTCGCGGTCTGCACTACACCTGGTGGCAACATGTTCCCCAGACATTCACCAGACCCAAATCCTTTCATCAGATTGCTATAGTACATTGTGTGATTATCACTCCAAATGATTCAGTCATCCACCCTCCAAGGGCGTCGCTGTTTACCTCAAGCATCGCTTAGCACTGACAATAGAAATGCATGGCTTATGAGGAGCTGCTTGATTATTGTACTCCCTATCCCAGTCACTGTGCTAGCTGGACTGCTGGAAGCATTTTGGAATCCACGAGCTATTCATTCGGCTGATTTCGCGTGATTTTTTACAACCAACCTCTGCATTTCTCGACGGTCACTGTTCGTCGGTACTTGAGGTCTGGTTGGTATTGATTTAGGTGTGGTTGTTTTTTCGCGTTTCTGCTTCACAGCTATATCATCAGCGGCCAACTTGGGCAGCTTTAGAAGGGTTGACATGTCCCTGATGGATCTGTTACTCAGCTGAGCTTTAATGACTAGACCACGTTCGAAGTCACTAAAGTCTCCTCACTGACCCATTCGGTTGTTACTGCTTCTCTACCGACAACACAATGTGTGGTCATTTCTGCATTACATAGCGGTGTCCGCATTCTTTTGATCAGATAGTGGACTTCTCCCTCTACAGCAGGAGAAGAAAACAGTTGTCAGTTTTCTGTATTATTTGTATTTTCTCTGTTGGGTACTTAGCTGTAGCTCTTCTCGGACATTCAACGCATCAACGCAGAGTATAAATTTCTTCCCTCGACGACACCTGAAATATCATTTACTTCTTACTTGAACTACGTTTCTTCTGCCTCAGTGCGTACAAGATCGTGCAGAGCTGCGCACTGAATACTCGTAGTATAAGATTGTTAGTGGTAAAGTGCGAAACTACGGATCCAAAAGTATCAGATTCCATTCCCGATGTGCTACGTTTCAATTTCTTTTGCCTCTTGCAGTTTCTATTAATGTGCAAAACGTTGAGCTGTACCCTGTTTGTAAATCCATATCAAACTGCAAGTCCCCCTCTAACTGGCTGGACAACTCAGTTTGAAGAACGGACGAAGGCAACGGTACGTCTGGTATTCAAACAAACCTTCAGGTTGATGACAGCTTCAATCCCGATTATCGAAATCTGGAGACACTGTCAGTGAAGACTACTGGCCGTGCCGTACTTGGGCGAATACAGTTGGCAGTCGTTAACAATCGGTCACGATGTTGTTTACTTCTGTCCACTGCACTGTACTTACGAGTTATGCATTACTCGCGCCATCTCGTGTATTAGCGTCTACCACAAAAGTGCATTACACGGAAATGGATATAGTCTTTACACTTTGTGAACTGTGTGAAGCAGCATAAACAACAAAGGAAACATATCCCCAGAACAAACTGTGAAACCGGAATTCCCCAAGGACAAAGAGCGGCCAACATCTCTCGGAATTCAGAACTGGTTAACTATACACAAGCCTAATAAGGGATGAAGTAGATAGTGTGAAACTCAATATTAAGCAGTCATCCTGCTATTTCAAACTTTTTCTTAGCTTAATGTACGAGCGAGTAATCCGTAAGTTAGCATTAGCAACGAGCTCTGTCTCGACGTTTATCTTTAGTTCAGTCGATGACAACTTTACAAATGTGCGTGTTTTTAGCATTTCCTTGGAAGCTCCAATGGAAGCAATAAAACTCAAATTGTAGACTTACTGAAATGTTTATGCAATTCGGAGCGAGGTGCGAACCGATTGTTAACCGCTTCCAGTTCAAAACGGAAGATCTATGAACAAGGAAGTTAAGAAAATCTATTCAGTCACTAATTAGTGTTGAGGGCTATACATTACATACAGGGGGCAACTACCAGCATGCTTATGTACTGACGAAGGAAAAATTACTTTAAATTTTAAGAGTGGAGAAATACACTCCTGGAAATGGAAAAAAGAACACATTGACACCGGTGTGTCAGACCCACCATACTTGCTCCGGACACTGCGAGAGGGCTGTACAAGCAATGATCACACGCACGGCACAGCGGACACACCAGGAACCGCGGTGTTGGCCGTCGAATGGCGCTAGCTGCGCAGCATTTGTGCACCGCCGCCGTCAGTGTCAGCCAGTTTGCCGTGGCATACGGACCTCCATCGCAGTCTTTAACACTGGTAGCATGCCGCGACAGCGTGGACGTGAACCGCATGTGCAGTTGACGGACTTTGAGCGAGGGCGTATAGTGGGCATGCGGGAGGCCGGGTGGACGTACCGCCGAATTGCTCAACACGTGGGGCGTGAGGTCTCCACAGTACATCGATGTTGTCGCCAGTGGTCGGCGGAAGGTGCACGTGCCCGTCGACCTGGGACCGGACCGCAGCGACGCACGGGTGCACGCCAAGACCATAGGATCCTACGCAGTGCCGTAGGGGACCGCACCGCCACTTCCCAGCAAGTTAGGGACACTGTTGCTCCTGGGGTATCGGCGAGGACCATTCGCAACCGTCTCCATGAAGCTGGGCTACGGTCCCGCACACCGTTAGGCCGTCTTCCGCTCACGCCCCAACATCGTGCAGCCCGCCTCCAGTGGTGTCGCGACAGGCGTGAATGGAGGGACGGATGGAGACGTGTCGTCTTCAGCGATGAGAGTCGCTTCTGCCTTGGTGCCAATGATGGTCGTATGCGTGTTTGGCGCCGTGCAGGTGAGCGCCACAATCAGGACTGCATACGACCGAGGCACACAGGGCCAACATCCGGCATCATGGTGTGGGGAGCGATCTCCTACACTGGCCGTACACCACTGGTGATCGTCGAGGGGACACTGAATAGTGCACGGTACATCCAAACCGTCATCGAACCCATCGTTCTACCATTCCTAGACCGGCAAGGGAACTTGCTGTTCCAACAGGACAATGCTCGTCCGCATGTATCCCGTGCCACCCAACGTGCTCTAGAAGGTGTAAGTCAACTACCCTGGCCAGCAAGATCTCCGGATCTGTCCCCCATTGAGCATGTTTGGGACTGGATGAAGCGTCGTCTCACGCGGTCTGCACGTCCAGCACGAACGCTGGTCCAACTGAGGCGCCAGGTGGAAATGGCATGGCAAGCCGTTCCACAGGACTACATCCAGCATCTCTACGATCGTCTCCATGGGAGAATAGCAGCCTGCATGAAGGTGGATATACACTGTACTAGTGCCGACATTGTGCATGCTCTGTTGCCTGTGTCTATGTGCCTGTGGTTCTGTCAGTGTGATCATGTGATGTATCTGACCCCAGGAATGTGTCAATAAAGTTTCCCCTTCCTGGGACAATGAATTCACGGTGTTCTTATTTCAATTTCCAGGAGTGTATATATGGTCATGAAAAGGAACATTATTATTTTATTACTGCTTTTTCCCATGGAATGAAAAAAAAATTCTTATCATTTAATTTTCAATTAAGAACAGCTTCAGTTTAAATTTAAAAAAAAATGTAGCTAGTACAATGGAATCGCCACAGTAAGAAGTATTGTTACGTTAGTAAATTTCTACCATTTTCCATGAGAATTATAAAGTTTAAACAAACAAGATAAAGGAACCATTTTTTTGTCACTTGAAAAAAAGTAAAATAGGCAAAGAAGCCTTTCTCCGGTGGGGTTAATGGGCTGGGTTAGGGACTCGTAAGTTGCCGAAGTGACGTCCAGTTGAAAGACTTGCACCGGGGAACTGAACACCCCTCTTGGGAGACTCTCGACAAATCACGCCTTACGATAATTGTTTATAGCCAAGGGTGTTCTTTCTCTTTTGCGCCATCTGCATATATTCTGAAAAACTCGTGACAATTATTTTAAATATTGTAATGCAAAAACATTGGAGTACATTTCTCTTTGAAGGCAGTAAAGTTCAAAGTAAGTCTAGGTCTGTTAAGAAGCCAAGTTGGGATTTTAATACGACCTTGAAGTAAAATATCAATAGTTGCTTACACCCATTTACAATAGAACACCTTTATCCATCAAGAAGGCAGTGTATACGCTGATGAGACAAAACATTACGACCATCTCTTTAACAGCTTGTTTGTCCGCCTTTGCAATGAAACACGTCACTGATTCTGCGTATCAGGGATGCGGTAGTTTGTTGCTAGGTTTGTATAGATATATTCCATTAGATGTCTACTCTCAAGTCATGTAATTCACGTAAACAACGGGCCTCTGATTTGCGTGCGCGGTGATGGCGCCCTAAAGCGACCCACAAGGGTTCCATAGGATTTACATCAGGCGAATTTGGTTGGCGAGGAATCAACGTGAGTTCACCGTAATGCTACTCAAACCACTGTAGCACGGTTCTGGCTACGAGTCACGGACAATTATACTCCTGAAAGATGACATCACCGTCGGGGAAGAGAAGCGTGAAAGGATGCAGGTGATTCGCAGCTGTCAGCATGTCTACGATTACTAAGACAGGTCGCATGCAAGCGCAGGAGAATGTCTGCTCAAATGGCTCTGAGCACTACGGGACTGAACAGCGGAGGTCATCAGTCTCCTAGAACTTAAAACTACTTAAACCTAACTAACCTAAGGGCATCACACACATCCAAGCCCGAGGCAGGATTCGAACCTGCGACCGTAGCGGACGCGCGGTTCCAGACTGAAGCGCCTAGAACCGCTCGGTCATTCCGGCCGGCAGAGAGTCTGCCATAGCATAATACTGCTCCCACCAGACGCGCTGCGCGTTTCGAGCAGCCGTTCACCTCGATGACGGCGTTTGTGGAGGCGATCATCGATCTAGTGTTGCAAGCATGTGATTGACCCGAAGAGCTGACACGTTTCTATTAATCAACGGTCGAATCCCGATGGTCATTGCAATCGTAATTGACGATGTCGTTGGGTGAACACGTGACCGTGTAGGGGTGGTCTACTGGAGATCCATGTTCAATAATCTACGATGAACAGTGTGCTCCGAAACATTTGTGCGTTCACCAGCATTGTGCTCCTTCAGCAGAGATGGCACACATCACCATCTGTCCTACATTACAGAGCAGAAAAGCCTCCGAACTCCACGTTCTGTGAAGATGATGATGAAGATGATGTTTAGTTTGTGGGGCGCTCAAATACGCGGTTATCAGCGCCCGTGCAAATTCCCAACCTTTGCTCAGTCCAATCTCGCCACTTTCATGAATGATTATGAAATGATGAGGACAACACAAACACCCAGTCATCTCGAGGCAGGTGAAAATCCCTGACTCCTCCGGGAATCTAACCCGGGAACCCGTGCTCGGAAAGCGAGAACGCGGCCGCGAGACCACTTCTCTGAAGAGTAGTGGACGTCCAATCATATAGCGCCTAGTGGTAATTCACTGTCCTTCTAACTCTTTCCGTAGATAATCACAACAGCAGCACGTGAACATTTGAATAGCTTCGCAGTTTTCGAGATACTCGTCCACAGACTCTGCATTATAATAATCTGCCCTTTGTCAGAGTTGCATGTCTCAATGGATTTGCAGCTCATGTCTTCGCTAGGGTGCTTCCCTAATCGTGTCCGCTCCGCTTACATACTTTTGTCACGTGCTCGTAACGTCACCAGGCGGCATGCGACGTCACGGTCGGCAGTGGTCATAATGTTTTGGCTCATTAGCTTGTGACGAATATCAAGAAACCTGTAGATGAATAACATTAGGAGATACAGATACAGTAGTTACTTGTGAAGAAATAAATCAAAGTGCGCTGGATCCACAACAAAGTGAGACTCATAACTATGTGGCTTTCAATCGCAATATCGAGGCTATCACAAGTTCCAGGACATAGATCCAGAACGGATGCATTATGGACTGAGGAACGAAGAGTGAAATAATACTGTACAGGGACAGAAACTGAAAAAAGCTGATGTACCTTGTTGTTGTTGTTGTGGTCTTCAGTTCTGAGACTGGTTTGATGCAGCTCTCCATGCTGCTCTATCTTGTGCAAGTTTCTTCATCTCCCAGTACCTACTGCAACCTACATCCTTCTGAATCTGTTTAGTGTATTCATCTCTTGGTCTCCCTCTACGATTTTTACCCTGCCCGATTAAGGGATCTGACATTCCACGCTCCGATCTGTAGAACGCCAGTTTTCTTTCTCCTGATAACGACGTCCTCTTGAGTAGTCCCCGTCCGGAGATCCGAATGGGGGACTATTTTACCTCCGGAATATTTTACCCAAGAGGACGCCATCATCATTTAACCATACATTAAAGCTGCATGCCCTCGGGAAAAATTACGGCTGTAGTTTCCCCTTGCTTTCAGCCGTTCGCAGTACCAGCACAGCAAGGCCGTTTTGGTTAGTGTTACAAGGGCAGATCAGTCAATCATCCAGACTGTTGCCCCTGCAACTACTGAAAAGGCTGCTGCCCCTCTTCAGGAACCACACGTTTGTCTGGCCTCTCAACAGATACCCCTCCGTTGTGGTTGCACCTACGGTACGGCTATCTGTATCACTGAGGCACGCAAGCATCCATCCCCACCAACGGCAAGGTCCATGGTTCATGGGATGTACCTTAATGCGATCAAAACATGGTCAAAACGAAAAGGGAAAGTGGCATAACAAAAAGAGGACAAACAAGCAGAAGAACAAGAAGGAGACGATCTTTTGTATGCATCTACAATCACGTCTTTGCTCGCCAACAGTTGTGGGTGAGTATCGGAATCGTCAGCAGGTGAAACATAACGGCTAGAGGTGGACATTCCTCTCCTAAACTGATTCGGAAGGCGCAGCCGTACGCTCTCATCCTTCGTTCCTGTAAGAAAGTAATTAAGTCCTTTGTATTGATTTCAACATAAAGTTTTCCACAACAGAGCGGTGCACACAACAGAACACACGAGTGGTAGCGCAGTGTGCTCGCCGTCCGGCTTTCGCCGCACTTTCTCTGATTCATTCAACTAACAGCTCAATCTGATTCTTTTTCATCCTGGTCAATGCTCTTTGTTACAGCTATGCTCGTCGCCAAAACTATTTACTTTAATATTATCCGTATAATATCAGTCACATACGAGGGTCATTTCAAATGTGCTGCACACTGCTCATGCGCAACCGTTACGGTGGAGTGATCAAATTGAAATCATTGTCAGCTGTGAGCGAGACTTTAGGCGTGACGGCCGTATGTATGTTTGCTGGTCGGCGTGGCTGTGTCGTGAGTAATTCGGCTTTAAAATGGAAGCTGAAACCAAGTCATGTCAAATTAAACCTTGTGACCAGCCTTCCTACAGCAAAATCGAATACCTTGAAAGGTATGTGCTAAGGTCTGATCAGGGTAGATCCAGAAAATAAAGTCGATAGTAGCAAACCGCAGGATGGAATGAGAATAATATCTTTGAGTAGGATTATCTTTGATGGTTAAGAGACCCGGGCGCGCGCAGTAAAAAAAATGGTTCAAATGGCTCTGAGCACTATGGGACTTAACTTCTGAGGTCATCAGTCCCCTAGAACTTAGAACTACTTAAACCAAACTAACCTAAGGACATCACACACATCCATGCCCGAGGCAGGATTCGAACCTGCGACCGTAGCGGTCTCGCGGTTCCAAACTGTAGGGCTTAGAACCGCTTGGCCAGCGCAGTAAAAAAACTCGGGAGTTGCAGCTAGGTACCCGGAGGAAGCAGACGTGAGGTGACAGCTTTAAGGTAGGATTCACACTACACAGTTTTCAGGTTGTACACTGAACAAACTTTAGCACGTTCATGGGAAAAGCTATAAAATGATTTCAAAATGGTTTTTGTTAGATAATATTCAGAGTTAGGATTTGTATGTCCAAGTTTTGACGCAGTAAACGTTTTGTAAAATTTTCTGTAAGAGTGATTCGTGCTACAAAAATGTTGGAAATGAGAGTTTTTGTATATGACTTAAATTTTTAACAATGTATTGAGATCAACATTGTGTTTAAATCTAACAGCCTAACTCATAATCCACATCCTTTGCTTGTATTGAGTATGAAAATGAGTAGCAAAGTAAAGTTACCCACCAAATGAAAGAATGTAAAGAAAATGAGGCCTCTATGCAATATATATGTGTAGTTCATGGTTTGAAATCGATTTTGGAATAACGTAAGTTATCAAAGTAATGTTATTTCAAATAACTAATTTTATGCAATTGCACAACTGGCATTATTCTAGTCGAGATATAATTTCATTATGTAAACATCAGGGCCAAAAGTTAATTTTTCAGTACCATCTGAATGCAATTGCACAAAACGGCATTATTCTCTTAAACTTGATTGCTGAGTCAAATACATGTTTCATTACTGGCAAAATGGAGGAGTGCATGAAACAAGTTCGCAGTCAGATGCAGGTTTGTTGAATAACCATTTTGGAACAATTTTATTTTTCATACTTTCACTAATTAAAAAGGAAACAATTTTGGTTAGATACTTTCACTTTCAAAGATAATTTGGACATGATACTTTCAACCTAAATCGAAAGAACCCAATGGAAATTTACAATGCTTTGACAGAGGTATGTGGGAACAGTCTAATGGATCGTAGCACAGTGTCATGGTGGACTGATTGTTTCCTTTAGACTAGGGTAAGCACTGAGGACAGTACGAGAAGTGGAAGGTCATCAACTGCAACAGAATTCACCTCTCAGGTTAATGTTAATGACATTTTGAGAGACGATCGACGAAAAACATGTGACGAAATTGCATATAAGGCCAGAATGTCTGTCACTTCAGTTTACAGAATCATAACTGGAAAGTTAAAGATGAGAAAAAATTGAATCGCAGAAGCATTGATTCAACGTTACCGAACAGAAGGAGAACAGTTTATGGAAAGGATTTTTGCGCTTGGTGAAACCTGGATACGAGATTTTAAGTGAGAACTGATGTCTCAACCACAATGGGAATGATCCGACTCTCCACACACACCCAAAAAAAAAAAAAAAAAAAAAAAAAAAATTAAAAGTGAAATTCATCATGATCTTTGCGTAAGACATGAATGAAGTCATAGGTACATATAGAGAGCCGCATGGGACGTCTATAACAGGCGAGTACTACAAGCTGTTTTGCAACCGTTTTTCACCAGAAAATTTTTCCTTACGGAATTTGTGAAAGGCTTTAAAATCCTTTAATAATAATCCTATCATAAATAAAAGCAGTTCAGAACCTATATGAAAACTCCACAGGAAGCATAAAAACACAAGTTTTTCTCGCCTCGATTTAAAGTTACTAAGGGATTGCGAGAGAGATGCAGCTTATCACCAACACTTTATAAAATAGGTATACAGAGTGTTCGGTAATTCCTGTTAGAAACTTCTAGGACTTGTAGACGGGAGTGAGTACACAACATTTTGAACAGAAACCCGTGTCCGGAAAAGTACCGTTTCCGTTCCACGGCGGTTTCATTTCAGATGTTTAACTCATCCACTTCTGCTTCAGGAATTGAATTGGGTGTGACACAGTACAATTGTTAGGTAACAATTTTAATATCAGGCAATTCTCTGACGTAGTACACGCAATCGTGTCTACCATATTACATACCAGGACAAGCAATTCTTAGACTTGTTTCTTTCCCTCAGCAGATGTGGGCGCGTTGCACATCTGAGCTGAAACGGTACGTTTCTGGACATGGGTCCCTATTAAAAATACTATGTCATCACTCCCCTCTACACGTCCCAAAAGCTTATAACGGGAATTTCCGAAGACACAGTATTCGGAGAAAACGGTGGAAAATTAGATGGAAATACCTAAGTACTTGGGAATCCCAATAAATGATAGTACTGTTATGCTCACTACAATTTGTGAACGACCATCTACACTGAAAAGCCAAATAAACTGATACACCGGCCTAATATCGTGTAGGGGCCTACGAGCACGCAGAAATGCCGCCTCACGACGTGGCATGGACTCGACTACCGTCTGAAGCAGTGCTGGAGGGAACTGACACCACGAATGCTGCAGGGGAGTCGATAAATCCGTAAGAGTACGAGGAGGTGTAGACCTCGTCTGAACAGCACGTCGGAAGCCATCCCAGATATGCTCAATAATGTTCGTGTCTGGGGAGTTTGGTGGTCAGCGGAAGTGTTTACACTCAGAAGAGTGTCCTTGGAGCCACTCTTTAGCAATTCTGGACCTGTTTTGTGTCGCACTGTCCTGCTGGAATTGCCCAAGTCCGTCGGAATGCACAATGGGCATGAGTGGACGTAGGTGATCAGACAGGATGCTTACGTACGTGTCACCCGTCAGAGTCATATCTAGACGTATCAGGAGTTCCATATCACTCCAACTGCACGCGCCCCTCACCATCACAGAGCCTCCACCAGCTTGGACATTCCCCTGCTGACATATAGGGTCCATGGATTCATGAGGTTGTCTCCATACCCGTACAAGTCCATCCACTCGACACAATTTGAAACTAGAGTCGCTCGACCAGGCAACATGTTTCCAGTCATCAACAGTCCTATGTCGGTATTGACGGGCCCAGGCAAGCGTAAAGATTTGTGTCGTCAGTCATCAAGGGTACACGAGTGGGCCTTCGGCTCCGAAAGTCCATATAAATGATGTTTCGTTGAATGGTTCGCACGCTGACACCTGTTGACGACCCAGCATTGAAATCTGTAACAATTAGTGGAAGGGTTTGACTTCTGTCAAGTTGAACGATTCTCTTCAGTCGTCGTTGGTCTCGATCTTGTAGGATCTATTTCCGGCAGCAGCGATGTCGGAGATTTGATGCTTTATCGTATTCCTGATATTCACTGTACACTCGTGAAATGGTCATACGGGAAAGTCCCTACTTCTTTGCTACCTCGGAGATGCTGTGTACCATCGCTCGTGCGCTGACTACAACATCGCATTTTAACTGACTTAAATCTCGACAACCTACCATTGTAGCACTAGTAACCTATCTAATACCTGCGCCAGACACTTGCTGTTTTATATACACTTTGCCGACCGCAGCGATTTATTCTGCCTGTTTACATATCTCTGTATTAGAATAAGCATGCCTATACCAGTTTCTTTGGTGCTTCAGTACTGCAATTTTGGCACAAGATGAAGAAGACGTTGAATTTATCGTCAGGAAATCGACAGAGGGGTATAAAAATGATCAACACGAATAAAACAAAATACATGGTAATGGGAGGACAAATCGAGATCTGACAGTGTAAGATGGGGGGTGGGGGAGGGGGGGGGGGGAGGGGGGAGACGATTACACACGCTGAAGAGTACGAATATCTAGGAGTATAAATGAGACAAGATGGTAAACAAGGCAAGGCAATTGAGTCAAGAATAAATCCTGGAAAATTCATTATTGTAACATTAAATGGCATTTTATGGAATCAATACGTCAGAAAGGAAACAACAGAAAAATTTCAAATCAATTATTGGAAGCTTTGTGACACACGAATTAGCATTATGGGCAGTTAAACTCCAATTAATGAAAATACAGATGGCAATTCAAATGTACTTTTGGAGACTATCTGCAGTGACATCCAGGTGGGGAAGGGTCACAACTGAAGTCATGAGAAAAAAAATGAATGTCACAAATACGATTATTGATTTTTAGAACTTCATAAATGTGAAACGAAATATTACTTCCTTTCACATACTTTTCTGTACACCCAGGCGCTGCACGAAATTTCAGTGTATAATAAAACAAACATAGCAATACGATAAAGCATCCTGCAGCGTATATCCATCCGTCTACTGATGGAGAAGTTGCTTTTTGTATGATGGAATCATGTGCAACCTTATTTATTGACTATGGTTCAAATGGCGCTGAGCACTATGGGACTTAACATCTGAGGTCATCAGTCCCCTAGAACTTAGAACTACTTAAACCTAACTAACCTAAGGACATCACACACATCCATGCCCGAGACAGGATTCGAACCTGCGACCGTACCGGTCGCGCGGTTCCAGACTGAAGCGCCTAGAACCGCTAGGTCACACCGGGCGGCTATTGACTATGGAGGAACTACTGATTCACACAGTGGCTAAAATCGCCGACACAATGTGCCACGCTACATCAAAGGAACACAACCATGCAACTGGCACTTCACTACTTTCAGGTCGACGATCTATTAGATTATTTTACCCTTCGTGTAATATGATCAACGGAGTAGCACCAACTCGGCAAAATATCGTTCCAAGCTGTTCTGTAACCTCAGGATATATTGTATAACGGGGAATGATAATAATCTACATAACAAAGAAGCACGATCAGTACATGTTTCTGAAGTGCAGAATATTGGAGACCTTACAGATACTTAGATACAGACAAAAGGTAGTGACAGCAGTCGGCATAAGACCGAGACAATAGAGAGTGGAATGATTACATCAAATTAATATAGCAAAATACACTGAAGCGCCAAAGAAACTGGTATAGGTGTGCGTACTCAGAGATATAACAGGCAGAATAGGGCGCTGCGATCGGCAACGCCTCTATAAGACAACAAGTGTCTCGCGCAGTTGTTAGATCGGTTACTGCTGCTACAATCGCAGGTTATCAAGTTTTAGGTGAGTTTAAACGTGCTGTTGCAGTCGGCACACGATCGATGGCACACAGCATCTCCGAGGTAGCGTTGAAGTGGGGATTTTTCCGTACGACCATTTCACGAGTGTGCCGTGAATATCAGGAATCCCGTACAACATCAAATCTCCAACATAGTTGCTACCGCAAAAAGATCCTGCAAGAACGGAACCAACGACAAATGAAGAGAATCGTTCAATGTGACAGACGTGAAACCCTTCCGCAAACTGCTGCAGATTTCAGTACTGGGCCATCAACAAGTGTCAGCGTGCGAACCATTCAACGAAACATCATCTATATGGGCTTTTGGAGCTGAAGGCCGACTCGTGTACCTTGATGATTGCACGACACAAAGCCTTATGCCCTTATGCCTCGCCTGAGCCCGTCAGCACCGACATTGGACTGTTGATGAATGGAAACATGTTGCCTGATCGGGCGAGTCTGGTTTCAAATTGTATCGTGTGGATGGACTTGTATGGGTATGGAGACAACCTCATGAATTCATTCACCCTGAATGTCAGCAGGGGACTGTTCAAGATGGTGAAGGCTCTGTCATGGTGTGCGGCGTGTGCAGTTGGAGTGATATGGGACCCCTGATACGTCTAGATAAGACTCTGACAGGTGACACGTACGTAAAGTTCAAATGGCTCTGAGCACTATGGTACTTAACATCCGAGGTCATCATTCCCCTAGAACTCAGAACTACTTAAACCTAACTAACCGAAGGACGTCACACACATCTATGCCCGAGGCAGGACTCGAACCTGCGACCGTAGCGGTCGCGCGGTTCCGGACTGAAGCGCCTAGAAACGCTCACGTACGTAAGCATCCCGCCTCATGACCTACATCCATTCATGCCGATTGTGCATTCTGACGGACTTAGGCAATTCCAGCGACACTCTACACGTCCAGAATTGCCACAGAGTGGCTCCAGGAACACTCTTCTGAGTTTAAACACTTTTGCTGGCCACCAAACTCCCCAGACACGAACATTATTGAGCATATCCGGGATGCCTTGCGACGTGCTGTTCAGAAGAGATCTCCACCCCCTCGTACTCTTACAGATTTATCGACAGCCCTGCAGGATTCGTCGTGTCAATTCCTCCAGCGCTACTTCAGACATTAGTCGAGTCCACGCCACGTCGTGTTGCGACACTTCTGCGTGTCCAGCAGTAAAAGTTGTGGTAAGTCCTATGGGACCAAACTGCTAAGGTCATCGGTCCCTAAGCTTACACACTATTTAATCTAACTTAAACTAACTTACGCTAAAGACATCACACACACCCATGCCCGAGGGAGGACTCGAACCTCCGAGGGTGGGGGGGTGGGGGAGAGAGGGAGCCGCGCGACCATGACAAGGCGCCATAGACCGCACGGCTGTCGAGCAGGCGCGGGAGAGTTACATATATGCTCATCAGCTTCCAGTGGCAGGCGGTAGAAGTGGGGAGTTTTGCATGAAGGACACTTCAAAGACTAAGGAAAGAAGATTAGGGTTTAACGTCACGTCGACAACGATGTCATTAGAAACGGAGAACAAGTTCCGATTGATTAACGATGGGGAAGGAAAACGGCCGTGCTGTTTGAAAGAACTATCTCGGACTTTGCCTCAAGCGATTTTGGGAAATCAGGGAAAACCTAAAACTGGATTGTCGTACGCGTATTTGAACCGATGCCCTTCTGAATGTGAGTACACTGTGCAAACAGCTGCGCCACTTCGCTCGGTGTTCCATGAAGAGTAACGTAACATGTTACTCCTCTCCACAGAAACGACTAGGATGGGGAAAATCAAACAAATTAGAATTCATACGGAGGCTTCACGACAGCTGACCTTCCTGCGCACCCTCTGTGAATGGAACAGGGGAAATTATATAGTATGGCTTTATTAATAGGGAGACCACGTCTGGGATTATTCGTCCGACGCGTGCAAGTCTTTCAATTTCACGCCATTTCGGCGATACGCCAGTCGATGAAGATAGCAGAAATGATTAGGAGAAAAAAAAAAATGGTTCAAATGGCTTTGAGCACTATGAGACTTAACATCTGAGGTCATCAGTCCCCTAGAACTTAGAACTCCTTAAACCTAACAAACCTAAGGACATCACACACATCCATGCCCCGAGCAGGATTCGAACCTGCGACCGTAGCGGTCGCGCGGTTCCAGACTGAAGCGCCTAGAACTGCTCGGCCACAACGGCCGGCGATTAGGACAACACAAACACTGATTCTCCCAGCAAAGAAAATCTCCGAACCTGCCGGGTATCGAACCAAGGATCCCGCTACCTAGAAGCTGTGACGCTAACCAAATTTATTTTCCATTTTATCTCTTTGTTCGCGAATTTTTGTCAGCTGTGCGGATGTCGCATGACACCTCTCACACTCTATCGATGAAAAATTCACTTTTTTTTCTGAGTACTCCTCGAGATGCGGACAGTGGAACAGCAAGGGGGGAAAACGATATTTGTACCAGACGTGCCATCTGTTTGTGAACTAAAATGTTGGTGGTGATGTGACTGCTTCCAGTTGTTATTCGGCAATCGTGTAATCATTCAGTAAAGGGGATTTCGTCCAATTTATGCGCAGTAACCCGATTTTTTTTATGAAGAACGTCATCATTTATCGCCAAGAGCATCCAATAAAATTTCTTTATTGAGCAACCAGTTTTGGCCCACAGAGCATCGTTAGGTGATCGCCTGGTGACTGTCTGTGCAGCGGAACTAGCTGGCGGCAAATTATGACGTTCTTCAAAGACGAAGGGTGTTCAATAATTAATACAACACTTTTATATGAAACCAGGTTCGTTTTATTCAGGATTATAATGCAGCATATTATTATGCGCTCCTTTGGCTACAAATCGCTATTTCTCAACATAATATCCGTTCAATGATACAGCCTTACGCCACTTTACTGGAAGGGCGTTTATGCCCGGATGGTACCACTCTATTGTCGACGTCAGAGCCAACGGTTTGCTGCATGAATAACTTCCCGTCATCCACGTGGTGGGGCGGCGGGTGGAATTTATTGTTGTTTTTATTCTGTTATTTAAATGTAGAGTGTAATGTAGAAAAGATGCATTTCCCGGCCGATTAACCATATGTGGGGCGGCGCGTGGAATTAATTGTTGTTAAATGTTCCTATTATTTATGCAGTCTTTTGCCGTTCTCAACACTGGCTCTCTAACTACAATATTGGCAACCAGAAAGTGATTAACAAAACGTGAAGCCTGTAACTAGAATTCCTAGTGCCCACTTCATCTGAGAAATACATTTACAGCTACAGCTTATAGGTCTGAGGAATTAGGTGATTGTCTGGGATTCATAATCAAAAATAACAATTCTCTCTAAAATGTTCACTATATTCTGAAAGTCACAGACCAAAAAGAATCCACACCATCCAACTAACAGAGCATTTCAGAGTCTAATGCGCTGATGCAACTATAACTGTTCAAACTAAATGTTTAAGTGAATGCTCGCCATAATTTGATGATAATGTTCATCAAACGCCACGCTAAATAATGGTAGAATGTCTGTCCCGCGGCGGCACGTGAAAATACGACATACGCAAACTGAAGATAGATCATTAAAGTCATCCCAGAATTAACACTTCACTCGAAAACGATTTCATGGTTACGCGTATCCCGAGTAACTTATTACGGCATCCGAGGCTGTTTATAGCAATGATACCGACGCGACGCGACTCCCGACACAGGTGGTGTGCTATTCAGCGTCTGGAGAGAACTGGGGCCTTTTTCTCTCGCGCAGCGTTCATATATATAAAGCCGCGGTGCGGACAGCTAAGGGAACGCCTGATAAAAATTGCTCTCCCGACTAGCCGCTGGGCTAGTAATGCATCACTTTAAGTTATCGAATAAATCATTGCTTCCTTTGCTGATGGCCGATGAAGCTCACAATTTGAATGTGCAATCAGCACACAGGTAAGTAATCATAATAAAAGTCTGACGTGGCTAAGTCAAATATTTTGGGCGAGAGAATTAATTTAATTACACTACTCGCAGTAAACGAGCTCTGAACTTGCCCTTTGGAGATACACTATTGCTATAGTTTTATAGTTATTCAACTGAAACTTCTCACATCTTTATGATTATAGCGGATCTCCCTTCTACTTAAATTTAAACATCCGAGCCTTATTTATTAGCCTGCTTAATCTATCTTGCTTCCTTAATTTCTAAGACAAAAACCTGAAAATCATGAATTTCAACAAAAATTTTAATTTGTGAGATCCAGAATACTGTTTCTACTAAATTATTATGCAAAAGGAATCTAAAGACAAATTTTTAAGTTTTAGCTCGTTTCTGTTGCGCCAATGATTTTTACAGAAAAACGTCCAAATTTCGAAAATGGTTAAAGTTATTGAACTGACATTCAACACATATTGATTTAGTATTACTCCTGACATGCTAGGTTATTTACTTGATTTTTAAAGTATTGTGCAACATTTATGACGTCAGCGGACTAGGCTGGCACACAATGGAAAGACTGATGTGAATTTTATATGGCGTGAGTAGGCTGCTTCCCTACAACGTACTGCTCCTTATGAAGTGCATCTTTCACTGCGCCTGCCGGTCGGTGTGGCCAAGCGGTTCTAGGCGCTACAGTCTGGAACCGCGCGACCGCTACGGTCGCAGGTTCGAATCCTGTCTCGGGCGTGGATGTCTGTGATGTCCTTAGGTTAGTTAGGTTTAAGTAGTTCTTAGTTCTAGGGGACTGATGACCACAGCAGTTAAGTCCCATAGTGCTCAGAGCCATTTGAACCATTTCACTGCGCCAAACAGAAGAAAGTCGGAAGGTGCGAGATGCGGGCTTTAGGGTAGATGAGGCAGAACCATCCAATGAGCTGGTCTCGGTGTTGCAGGCTTGTGCGAGGCCTCGCTCTGTCTGGAGAAGGAAACGTTCGCTTGCTTTTTTTGGCGATGAATCCCTGAATTTCCTGAGGGTAGCACAATACACTTCAGAGCTGATGGTTGCAACATGAGGGGGACATAAACCAGAATAACCTCTTCAGAGTTCCAGACGTCCGTCGCCATGTCCTTACTGGCTGAGGGTGCGGCTTTGAACTTTTCCTTCGGAGGAGAAATGGTGTGGTGATAAACTGTGGATTGCTGTTTTGTTTCCGGTTCCAAGTGATTAATGCACGTTTCATCGCCTGTGACAGAGAAAGGTGTCACGATCAGCCTCGTGATGCGCAAGCAGTTCCACAACTCTCTGCAGATGGTCCTTCGCTGCTCTTCACCGTTCTCTGCTAAAGGCGAGGAACCCAGTGGGAGTACGCCTTTGAGTACACCAACTGGTGTATACGAATGTGTCAGCAATACCAAGAAAGACGTCCAGTTGTGCAGCGATCTCCTCGAATGAGAGTGTCTGCACGTTCCGACACTGCAGCAGTCTACATCTACATCTACATTTATACTCCGCAAGCCGCCCAACCGTGTGTGGCGGAGGGCACTTTACGTGCCACTGTCATTACCTCCATTTCCTGTACCAGTCGCGTATGGTTCGCGGGAAGAACGACTGCCGGAAGGCCTCCGTGCGCGCTCGAATCTCTCTAATTTTGCATTCGTCATCTCGTCGGGAGTTATAAGTAGGGGGAAGCAATATATTCGATACCTCATCCAGAAACGCACCCTCTCGAAACCTGGACAGCAAGCTACAGTGCAATGCAGAGCGCTCCTCTTGCAGAGTCTGCCACTTGAATTTGCTAAACACCTCCGTAACGCTATCACGCTTACCAAATAACACTGTGACGAAACGCGCCGTTCTTCTTTGGATCTTCTCTATCTCCTCTGTCAACCCGACCCGGTACGGATCGGATCCCACACTGGTGAGCAATACTCAAGTATAGGTCGAACGAGTGTTTTGTAAGCCACCTGCTTTGTTGATGGACTACATTTTCTAAGGACTCTCCCAATGAATCTCAACCTGGCACCCGCTTCCCAACAATTAATTTTATATGATCATTCCACTTCAAATCGTTCCGTACGCATACTCCCAGATATTTTACGGAAGTAACTGCTACCAGTGTTCGTTCCGCTATCATATAATCATACAATAAAGGATCCTTCTTTCTATGTATTCGCAATACATTACATTTGTCTATGTTAAGGGTCAGTTGCCACTCCCTGCACCAAATGCCTATCCGCTGCAGATCTTCCTGAATTTCGCTGCAATTTTCTAATGCTGCAACTTCTCTGTATACTACACCATCATCTGCGAAAAGCCGCATGGAACTTCCGACAATATCTACTAGGTCATTTATATATATTGTGAAAAGCAGTGGTCCCATATCACTCCCCTGTTACACGCCAGAGGTTACTTTAACGTCTGTAGACGTCTCTCCATTGAGAACAAACGCTGTATTCAGTTTGCTAAAAACTCTTCAATCCAGCCACACAGCTGGTCTGATATTCCGTAGGCTCTTACTTTGTTTATCAGGTGACAGTGCGGAACTGTATCGAACGCCTTCCGGAAGTCAAGGAAAATAGCATCTACCTGAGAGCGTGTATCTAATATTTTCTGGGTCTCATGAACAAATAAAGCGAGTTGGGTCTCACACGATCGCTGTTTCTGGAATCCATGTTGATTGCTACAGAGTAGATTCTGGGTTTCCAGAAACGACATGATACGCGAGCAAAAAACGTGTTCTAAAATTCTACAACAGATCAATGTCAGAGATATAGGCCTATAGTTTTGCGGATCTGCTCGACGACCCTTCTTGAAAACTGGAGCTACCTGCGCTCTTTTCCAATCATTTGGAACCTTCCGTTCATCTAGAGACTTGCGGTACACCGCTGTTAGAAGGGGAGCAAGTTTTTTCGCAAGTTCACAGCTGTGTGCGGCCGGCCAACACGCGGGAGATGGGACAGGCTTGCGCGACCTTGCTGCGATGATGACAGACGTTTCGCACAACGGCTCATCGTGCTTTTGTTCACTTCCAGATTTCTGTAGACATTCTGAAAGCGCCTATGAATATCTGCGATGCTCTGGTTTTCCGCAAAAAGAAACTCAGTGACAGCCCTCTGCTTGGAACGCACCTCTGTTACAGATGGCAGCGCCGCCACCTATAGGAACTTCATGAAACTACGAGGGTCACTGCAAACGAAATGCACACTATTTTTGTAAAATTACAGTTTTCATTCTGCATGTGTGAAAGTTTTACAGTGTGTAGATACATCGTTCCCGCTTGTTTTCAAACTTAGTTCAACCTGTTCCCGTGAGTGGTGCCATCACAGCATGTCTTCAAGATGGTTCTACACTTGACGTTCGTCAGAAGCAACGTGCTGTCATAGAATTCCTGTGCTGTGAAAACGAGATAGTGGGAAACATCCACAAGAGGCTGAAAAAGGTGTATGAAGGTGCTCCTGTCGATCGCAGTACAGTTAGTCGGTGGGCAAGCAGGTTACGTGATGAAAGCGGGCACGGCAATATTGAGGATTGTCCTCGCAGCGGCAGGCCTGGTACTGCACACACTCCAGACAATGTGCAGAGAGTTAACGAATTGGCGACTGCTGACAGACGCATCACAGTGAACGAATTGTCACGCTACGTTGGGATGGGGGAAGGAAGTGTTTGCAGAATACTGAAAGTGTTGGTGTTAAAAAAGGTTTATGCCAGGTGGGTTCCCAGGATGTTGACAGTGGCTTACAAAGAAACAAGAAAAACGGTATGCAGTGAACTTTTGGAACAGTACGAGAATGGTGGAGATGAATTTTTGGAAGTATTGTGACAGGTGATGAAACATGGCTCCATCATTTTTCACCAGAGACGGAGAGGCAAGCAGTGGAGTGGCATCATGCAAATTCACCCAAGAGAAAAAAAAATTCAAAACCACACCTTCTGCTGAAAAAGTTATGGCTACGGTGTTTTTCGATTCCGAAAGACTCTTGCTTGTGGATATTATGCCAAGTGCAACCACCATAAATTCTGATGCATATATGACGACACTGAAGAAACTTCAAGCTCGACTGAGTCGTGTTCGACCATGTCGGAAAAAGCAGAATGTTTTGCTGTTGCACGACAATGCACGGCCACATGCCAGTCAGAAAACCATGGAAGCGATCACAAAACTCAGATGGACAACACTGAAAGACTCGCCTTACATTCCTGATCTGGCTCCGTGTGACTATCATCTCTTTGGGAAACTGAAAGACTCTCTTCGTGGAACAAGGTTTGAAGATGATGGCTCCGTTGTGCACGCTACCAAACAGTGGCTCCAACAGGTTGGTGTAGAATTTTACCGTGCGGGTATACAGGCGATAGTTCCAAGATAGCGTAAGGCAGTTGAGAGGGATGGAAACTATGTGGAGAAATGAAAATATTGTTCCTAATGTGTGTATCTACGGACTTTAAAACTTTCAAACATGTAGAATAAAAGATGGATTTGAAAAAAAATAGTGTACATTTCTTTTGGAGTGACCCTCGTATAACGGCTGAAGCGGGAATGTTGCACGTAGTCTCACAAGAAACCGCGCATTTTTTCAACCGAAACAGGGTGCTGCATTATTTTTTGAACGGATCTCGTATTTTCGGGCTGTGATGCATCACCTATCTAAAGAACATTCCATCCTGTGTGTCGAGCGACAGCTAGCAGCCGCTGCACAAAGCGTGAATCTCTGCAGGTCTTCCGACATTCGTTCAGAATTTCCTAGCGTTGCGACCTGTCTGTACGCAGGGTGTTCACCCAAAGCCTTCTAGATACAAGGCCTACGCACAGCTGCCATATTAGCACGTGACGTCACAAACTGATGGCCATCTTATCTGTAGTCGGCAGTCCTGTTGCCGTGTATGTTGTCATGAAAGTGTGTGCCACGTGAAAGTGATATATATTTCATAAAGTATTCGCCTTCAGTTCTTCGTAGTATGGGATACAAGTGTTGCGTTCCCTTTTGGCAGGGAAATTATAAATCCCAAAAAGGCATGAAAGTGCACATGTTTCGATTCCCCAAATGTGTGAAGTTGAGGAATTGCAGGACTGCAGCTATTTCCAGACAGGAATTTGTGTCTACGCATCATTCAAGGGTAAGTAAATGACAAAAAATTTATAGCGTGTTATTTGTTTCCATTGCACCACATTTGCCAATTGTTTTTAAAAGCAGTTATGTATCATGTACCAGTATAATTTGTTTCTTAATTCTGGACCATTGCTGGGAGGTTAATACGAAGCAACTATTGTCACACAGAATAGTTATATTAATTAGTGTGGCTCGAAAATGTTTAGTATTCCTTATCATTGCTACCATATTATTGAGTTTCCAGTACTTTTATTTGGAAGAGCTACAGAATTATTTTGTTCAGTTTTACATATACAGCTATTCAGAAATATTTTCAATTTGAGTAAACTACCTTAGAAAATTGCTTTAATGGATTCAGTGTTCCAGAGATTAAGCAGTATAGAAAGCAGAATTTCGATGTAAGTTTATTGTGATTAAATTAACAGCACTCTGTGACACGAATTTTAGTCAAGGATATAGGAGAAACAATCTTTTCATGTTTAGTGTTCTAAAGTTCTGGAGAAACAGGGAAATGAAATATTTTTTCGGGTTTTTTGATTTATTAAACATTACGTCTGGAGGTCCTCCATTTCGTCGAATGATTTGAGTTTCGTGTGAGGTCAGCAAATTTGAAAGTGGAGAGGAAAATTTACGAAAATAACCAGGGAAACAAATTCTTAAATTATGTAGGAGCTCCAGCCGCTTTATTTAAAACCGATAACGTCTACTTGTTATTGCATATTGCCGATTTTTTACTGCAAGAAAACACAGCTCCTGAGGTAAAAGACAGAGTTTAAAATTACAGTTTGTATTCGAGCGTATTCAAGGCAAATCGTCAAAATAATTTTACATCTTGAAATCTCATTGGGCAGTTTTGTTCAGTTGCTTTACACAATGATATAAATTTCCATACTTTCGAAACTTCCTGGCAGATTAAAACTGTGTGCCGGACCGAGACTCGAACTAGGGACCTGTGCCTTCCGCGGACAATTGCTCTACCAACTGAGCTACCCAAGCACGACTCACGCCCTGTCCTCACAGCTTTACTACTGCCAGTACCTCGTCTCCTACCTTCCAAACTTTAGAGAAGCCCTCCTGTGATCCTTGCAGAACCAGCACTCCTGAAAGAAAGGATATACCGGAGACATGGCTTAGCCAGAGCCTGGGGGATGTTTCCAGAATGAGGTTTTCACTCTGCAGCGGAGTGTACGCTGATATGAAACTTCCTGGCAGATTAAAACTGTGTGCCGGACCGAGACTCGAACTAGGTACCTTTGCTTTTTGTAAGCAAGTGCTTTACCAGCTGTAGAGTGAAAATCTCATTCTGGAAACATCCCCCAGGCTCTGGCTAAGCCATGTCTCCGCAGTATTCTTTCTTTTAGGAGTGCTGGTTCTGCAAGGTTCGGAGGAGAGCTTCTCTAAAGTTTGGAACGTAGGAGAGGAGGTACTGGCAGAAGTAAAGCTGTGAGGACAGGGTGTGAGTCGTGCTTGGGTAGTTCAGTTGCTAGAGCAATTGCCCGCGAAAGGCAAAGATCCCGAGTTCGAGTCTCGGTCCGGCACACAGTTTTAATCTGCCAGGAATTTTCATATCAGCGCACACTCCGCTACAGAGTGAAAATCTCGTTCTGGTTCCATACTTTCATTACTAGGCCATGTTGTTGTGGATTGGCAAGATAGCCAACCCGGTTTTGAGAGGAAGCCGAAAGGCACGCGTTTTAGCTCACGCAGGCTGGCGTGAGGTCTGGAACAGGACAAGGAAATTAGACTAGCAGAAAAGGACGTAGCTGTGGGATACTTAACTTTAATCCATAAATGGTGAACAGCGCTCTTGACGGTACGTGTTTTACAGCATCAATAGTAACTGGTAGTGGCGCCTTGCTAGGTCGTAGCAAATGACGTAGCTGAAGGCTATGCTAACTATCGTATGTTGTCAGTGAACCATCGCTAGCAAAGTCGGCTGTACAACTGGGGCGAGTGCTAGGAAGTGTCTCTAGACCTGGCGTGTGGGGTGCTCGGTCTGCAATCACTGATAGTGGCGACACGCGGGTCCGACGTATACTAACGGACCGCGGCCGATTTAAAGGCTACCACCGTGCAAGTGTGGTGTCTGGCGGTGACACCACACATGTAGAAGAGGAAAGCACGAGAATCCCTATCTGGTCTCAGCTCTAAAGCCGTCGGCACACGGACCGTGCTGTCGAACGTTAACGTTGAGCGTGCCAAGTTCAACGTGCTGCTGAAGGCTCAGAAACTATGCGACTTGTGCATACGGTGCGTGGGCCCCAAAGGGGCATACGCGATCGCAACGCGCTCCAGCGGCAGTTGAGGGATGTTTCTAGTTCGTAAATCACACTGTTTACTCAACTGGCGAGCGTAAAATTCCCACGTTAGCCCCATTAAAACGCACATTTCCTCCATCGTCCACGAAAAGGAAAGTACCATGTCCAATCAATAAGGACACAGGCTTATAAAAGTTCCATTAAAAACAGTGCGGCACAAATTTGGAATACTTCTCCGCATAAGATAAACATTATTTCATCATTCCCACATTTTAGTAAAAGTCCAAGGTCAGTCGTACTTGATCACTGTTCCTACCCAGTAGCAGAATCTTTGCAACATGTGAATTACGAAGCGTAAAAGAAAAAGGAGCAAAATATCTTTATAAATGTAGCTGTCCTGTAGATTAAGCCAATCGAACAGTCACCTCTCAAAAAAAGGTGAAGTTATATTTACATAACATTAAATATTGTACAATATACTTATATTAAACTAATAATAAAGTACCAGAACCCAATAAAAACGCCAATGTTAGGAAGAAAAATTCGGTAGTGGCAAAACGCGAACCACCGCCCTGTCACACATCTCAATAGCAGACGGTGACGCTAACCATTACACTACACGTATCACTTTGAAATTAAAACTAACAATAGTATTCTCCTGCTTGATGTAAATCTTAATCGTAGATATGTTGCTAATTGAAGTTAAATTGTAACAAATTATACCAAGAACAACACTGCGTTTTGGGTGGATCTTCAGTGTGCCGCTGCCTTCAAATAGCCTACTCTCATAATACGAAAGTTACAATAATTCTTTTGCCACGAAAATGATATTTCTCATTATTTTATTGGAACGAATCACACAGTTAACAACGAGTTTTCCAGTGATTCTCAATTTGCTGGTGCTCAGCAACGGCTTATATACATATAGTCTTGAAATGAATGCCAATATGGCGCCTCACAACTCTGTACTGGAAGGAGACAGCGTGCGTGTGACGTAGGTGGCGTTGTGCCATCTCATTGGTCAACGCTCAGAGGCACGCTCAGAATATCTAACTTGCCACTAGTGATGGGCTAAACTGCGATTTTCCGATATCAGTGATTTCTGTGAATGCTACTTTTCAGTATCTATTATTCTTAACATACTACAGTAATTCTAACGTATTGTTATGTTCTCAGGTACCCGAACTACATTTCAGTCACTCAGTAAACTGATAACTCAAAATATCATTGTCAGCAGATCTGGAGAAATTGCCACTGCGTCTTTAGACCGTTTTCGTCAGACGAGAGGTTAGTTTCTAAGAGTTTCGATGGACTTAATTACTTAAGTGAGATCATTCTTGCAAATGTGAAATATACCCCATTGAGTGGCTTTCATTACAGCAAATATTAGCAATCTACTCTGCCAATTATATTGCTTGTAATTAGTGACAGCATAAATTGTTTAATAATCCTTGTGATTTTGCAGACACAGTTCTGGTTGCTGTACGTATCTATCCACATCAAGGCTGTAGGGAGAGACTCGTGAAGATTCAAGAGAGCTCTTAGAGGATTTGCAGTTTAAAAGTGACATTATTGCGAAATAAGTGTGCAGATGAGTGATTAAACTGTGTTTTATTGAAGTTGTTGTGCGATTTTTAAGGAATAATAAATGTTAAATACAGTGAGCGAATAATGAAAATCTCATTTCCCACATGTTAAGCCGTCCTATACCCGTAATTTTCCGCCACATATTTATTGGTAACCACTTGTTTGAGAGTTAAATGCCGCCCCCCCCCCCCTCTTTCTCCACTATCTTGTTTTCACACTGACCTGTAACATATCCCGAAGTCTACCATATGCATTTTGAGGCTGTTGATACGAAAGTGGGAAGTACAGATCTTACAGTTAAATCAGGAATAGCTTAAGTGAATTCCTTGAAAGTAACACAGGAAAAGCTTACTTATGTAGGTGGTAGTAGTGTCGGCAAAAAGTTCTTGTGTGTGAAGTTGCCATGTAGAACACCAGGTGTAAAACTTTTCTCCCGAGTCTTGAACTGTGTCGGAACAAAAGTGAGGCATTCATATGACTGTTTTCATTTCTCTACACTTATACAGATGTCTGATTTCTGCTGTGTTAACATTGCAAAGTCCTGTAGGCATGTGGAGTATTAACCAAAACTGTCATATTGGAAGCAGAATCAAACACATTTGTTACGTTACTTGATATTTTCAGGAGAAAAAGGCAATGTTGCTTCTTATTAATATAATACATTCAGAGTAACAGAAGTATTTGACCAACCATAACTGATGCTGAATGTGCATGTCATCATATAATATGAAGGGCTTATTTCAATAGTGGTACAAGTCCATTACCTCCACTTTTCTGTCTATAATGCTTCTGAAATTAATGATCCAAACAAACATAAATAAAGCTTCATCTCTAGCAAGAAGCCATATGCTTGAATATTTCTGGTATCTCAAATGCAAATTTGTCAGCGCTCATTTAACTTTACGACTCTGTATCTCAAAATGAACAAAAATGGACTTGTACCACTATTGAAATAAGCCCTTCATATGCACACACAGCACATCGATCTCGTGAGGCACAAGACTCTCATAACGAAGTACGTACGTCGGTCAACAGATGACACTAGGAAAAGTATGTTAACTGCGCTTTTTAGTTGCTACTTGCGACTCTTAGTTGCGATTTGTCACAGAAATCGCAGTTTGACTCGGTAGCGAGTAGTGTAGTATGAACTTTGCTCAACAGATGGCAGCGCTAACTGCGCTTTTTAGTTGCTACTTGCGACTCTTAGTTGCGATTTGTCACGGAAATCACAGTTGGGACTCAATAGTGTATCGCAGAGATGGGCGTAGTACGAACTTTGACCCACAGATGGCACTGTTAACCGCGCTTTCTAGTTGCTACTTGCGGCTCTTAGTTGCGACTTATCACGGAAATCGCAGTTAGACTCCATAGCGTACCGCAGAGATGGACGTAGTACGAACTTTGGCCAACAGATGCCACTGTTAACCGCGCTTTTTAGTTGCTACTTGCGACTCTTAGTTGCGACTTGTCACTGAAATCGCAGAAAGCAGTGCTAAATTCGACCAATAGATGGATCACGTCTTTGAATATGAAATACTACTTGCGACTGCTAACTGTGACTGAAATCGCAGTTAGATTCTGTGAAGTTGCTGCTGTGATATCTGTGACTTTTCAGTCACTGTGATTTCTAACAGATACGCGATTTCCTGCCCACCACTACTTGCCATATATTTGCTCTGCACGTTCGAAAGAGTCCCGAAACGTGCTATTCCACGCAATGACGTCAGAAACTCGGCACGCTCAACGCTCAACGTTCGGATGCACGGTCCGCGTGCCGACGGCTTAAGACTCGTAAAGTTCGTATAGCTGCAGAGTGCTTAACAGGAGCGTTCCGACACAAACCCAGCCACCAGCATGTGACGTCACAAGTGTGCGCGCAGGCCTGTAGTCTAGATGGTGTTGGTCCACCAGGCGCCGCGGCGGGCAAAGCGCGGACCCCGGCGCCTGCGGACCCCGGCGCCTGCGGAGTGCGGGCTGACGCCTGCCGAGCCGCAGGTGTCGTGTCCGGGCCGGCTCCCGGCTGTCCCACGGTGCGGCGCCGCCTTTGTGGCGCTCTCCCACGCGCTGGACCCTGACACGGCGCTGCTTAGCATTGCCGATGAGGCCGGAAGGCGGGTCGCGACCCCCCGCCGGCCGCGCTCGTCGCCGGCTCCACGTCTGCTCGTAACCTGGCCTAACCTAACGCCCGCCGTGTAGCAGCGCCACCCCAAAACCCGCCCGAGGCCGCCGTCTAACCCCACAGCACTCACACTGACAGGTGTGACTTTTGGCTTCTTTGTAATTTTAAGGGGCTCCGGAACGCCCTATACTTGCAATGTTAAAATAACGCTTATAAATTACATCTTTCCTCACAAAGTATTTGAGGTAGGAAGTTGAACTTTTTACAGATTATTTATTAGAATATGGGCTACAACTTAACACAGGGATTTTACAAAATTTTAGTTCAGTTATTAAAGATGATTTTTTTTTCAATTGTAATGAAAATTCACAACTTTTTTTTTACAATTTTTTATTTATACATTCAAAAATATACAGTTCTTTTTGGAAAAAGGCTGTGTTAAATTATGCAGAAGGTACTGTGTAACATTTACTGAAAGTTTGAAACAAATATGTTTGGAAGATCCTTAGAAAACATGTAATTAGTATGAGAAAATAAAAGTTTTGGGAATCGAGCGACAAAGATTGGATTAACTTAGTGCATTCCAGGTCCATAGGATGGATTATCTTCATCCTCTGCAAACTCCTCCTCCAGCTTCCTCTTGTTCCTTTTCCTGTTTAGTCTTGCTTGTATTTCTAGACTCTTTACAGCCCTGTCTGCAGCCCGAAGGCGTTCCTTGTCTAAAGCAAGCATCGCTCGTACCATGTTAGAACCTATCTTCATTCCCATATTTCTAAATACCTTACACCTTACAATGTTGCCATCATTGAAAGTCGCAACAGCATCATACACACCAAAGTGAAGTGTTTCTATTCCAACAAATACAGTCTTGGGGATTCTCGACCATATAATACTATTTATACTTTCATTGGGGTTTTGAGTTTTTCCGTGAATACACTTTTTCAACAGTTCAGTTATTATTATTATTATTAATAATAATCATTATTATTAATAATTGTTAATAACTGCCCGCATCTCGTGGTCGTGCGGTAGCGTTCTCGCTTCCCACGCCCGGGTTCCCGGGTTCGATTCCCGGCGGGGTCAGGGATTTTCTCTGCCTCGTGATGGCTGGGTGTTGTGTGCTGTCCTTAGGTTAGTTAGGTTTAAGTAGTTCTAAGTTCTAGGGGACTGATGACCATAGATGTTAAGTCCCATAGTGCTCAGAGCCATTTATTAATAACTGGTAAATAATAACACCATTTGACAGCAGTTTAACAGCGCCACAGTGGGTCACGCCCATGTAGAACACATTTCAAAAAAAATTTAAAAATAGTTGTAGTCTTCGGAATTGAATAAATTATATATCTATTAAACGGTAATAGTCTGCAGATTCAGAAAACGCAAAAAAGTAAAAATTGAACTTTTCATGATTTTGAGCCTTTTCGGAGCCCCTTAATTCATCGACTTCCGTTGATGCACGTGACCTAAACGTACATTGCAACACCAGGAAGGACATCAAATAAGGAAATTTTGTTTGTTGGCCATACACATTACACTAGGGGGAAAAAAACTGGCAAGGTCCGAATAGGCCTCACGCTCTCAGGGTTCCGAACAAACTTAATTATACATATAGACAGCTCACCCTGTCCGGGAATCGAGAATCTGTCCCATTTTTGCCTGTTATCGACGCTGATACTGGCAAGGTACCGGTCGGACGAATTCCAAGATTTTCGATAATGTTTTAATTTCAGTAATACACTACTGGCCATTAAAATTGCTACACCAAGAAGAAATGCAGATGATAATGGAAGCAAATGGACTCCAAGTAACCGAACATAGCTATTTCCTGTCAGTGATCTGTTTAGTTCCAAGTAAACACAGCCCACACCATTATGGAGCGACCACCAGCTTGTACAGGGCCTTGCTGACAACGTGTGTCCATGGCTTCTTGCGGTCTGCTCCACACTCGAACCCTGCCATCAGCTCTTACCAACTGAAATCGGGACTCACCTAACCAGGCCACAGTCGTCTAGATTAGCACCGACATGTTAACGAGCCCAGGAGGGGCACTGCCACCCGGGTCGGTGGACAGCTGCCATAGACTATTAACGCCAACACTGTCCTAAAGGATACGGTCGTCGTACGTCCCACATTGATTTTTGCGGTTAATTATCGGACTGTTGTTTCTCTGCTAGAACTGACAACTCTACGTGAACGCCGCTGCTCTCGGTCGCCATATGAAAGCCGTTGGCCACTACCTTATACACTACTGGTCATTAAAATTGCTACACCAAGAAGAAATGCAGATGATTGTCATTGGACAAATATATTATACTAGAACTGACATGTGATTACATTTTCACTCAGTTTGGGTGCATAGATCCTGAGAAATCAGTACCCAGGACAACCACCTCTGGCTGTAATAACGGCCTTGATACGCCTGGGCATTGAGTCAAACAGAGCTTGGATGGCGTGTACAGGTACAGCTGCCCATGCAGCTTCAACACGATACCACAGTTCATCAAGAGTAGTGACGCGTATTGTGACAAGCCAGTTGCTCGGCCACCATTGACCAGACGTTTTCAGTTGGTGAGAGATCTGGAGAATGTGCTGGGCAGGGCAGCGGTCGACATTTTCTGTATCCAGAAAGGCCCGTACAGGACCTGCAACATGCGGTCGTGCATTATCCTGCTGAAATGTAGGGTTTCGCAGGGATTGAATGAAGGGTAGAGCCACGGGTCGTAACACATCTGAAATGTAACGTCCACTGTTCAAAGTGCCGTCAATGGGAACAAGAGGTGACCGAGACATGTAACCAATGGCACCCAATACCGTCACGCCGGGTGATACGCCAGTATCGTTCTTGCTTCCCGCGCCCGGGTTCCCGGGTTCGACTCCCGGCGGTGTCAGGGATTTTCTCTGCCTCGTGATGACTGGGTGTTGTGTGCTGTCCTTAGGGTAGTTAGGTTTATTTAGTTCTAAGTTCTAGGGGACTGATGACCATAGCCGTTAAGCCCCATAGTGCTCAGTCATTTGAACCATTTGATACGCCAGTATGGCGATGACGAATACACGCTTCCAATGTGCGTTCACCGCGATGTCACCAAACACGTATGCGACCATCGTGATGCTGTAAACAGAACCGGGATTCATCCGAAAAAATGACGTTTTTCCATTCGTGCACCCAGGTTCGTCGTTGAGTACACCATCGCAGGCGCTCCTGTCTGTGATGCAGCGTCAAGGGTAACCGAGCCATGGTCTCCGAGCTGATAGTCCATGCTGCTGCAAACGTCGTCGAACCGTTCGTGCAGATGGTTGTTGTCTTGCTAACGTCCCCATCTGTTGACTCAGGGATCAACACGTGGCTCCACAATCCGTTACAGCCATGCGGATAAGATGCCTGCTAGTGATACGTGGCCGTTGGGATCTCTCCTGAACCCACCGAGTCCATATTCTGCTAACAGTCATTGGATCTCGACCAACGCGAGCAGCAATGTCGCGATACGATACACCGCAATCGGGATAGGCTACAATCCGACCATTATCAAAGTCGGATACGTGATGGTACGCATTTCTCCTCCTTACACGAGGCATCACAACAACGTTTCACCAGGCAACGCCGGTCAACTTATGTTTGTGTATGAGAAATCGATTGGAAACTTTCCTCATGTCAGCACGTTGTAGGTGTCGCCACCGGCACCTACCTTGTGTGAATGCTCTGACAAGCTAATCATTTGCATATCACAGCATCTTCTTCCTATCAGTTAAATTTCGCGTCTGCAGCACGTCATCTTGGTGGAGTAGCAATTTTAATGGCCAGTAGTGTATAAATGTAACAAAATCGTGCAAAAGGTAGGCAACCATTATTGTAATAATACGTAGTTCTCTTTTCAGGCCGACTGGGTCTCAATGGTAAAATCAAACATCACGCAACGAATGATTTTATTGCTCATATGTCACGTTTCGGAATTTATAAGTTAACAGACTGGTCTGCGAATGTTTGTTCCACGTACGTCAATAAGCAGTCATTTCAAATAAAACAGAAGAGCTTTTGATAGCTGCCTCCGTCATCGTCATCAGGAGCTGAGCTGAAACCGCCGTCCGCCGGGGCTCAGTGCAAGTTTGCGAGTGTCGAAGTACCAGTACGTGACATAAATGGCTGTACCCTTCGATTTCATTGACTTAGAAACTAACGTTTATTGTAGCGCCAAGGAACCACAGACGTTAGTAAGTGACACACATTTTAACTTCATACATCTATTCGTTCCTGAGATAGATGGGTCTTAACAGATCAACAGACGGGAGTCTGATAGCAAATGACAAAAAAATTTTCGTTTGACACAATTGAAAAAATTATAGTTTTCTGATTTTTTTTCCTTTGGTTGTACCGTAAACTTTGCTCCTTGCCATATTTCATGATTCTAGTCCAACGGGAAGTACTCTATATGTTTTGATGAATGAGTCTGCGAGTATCGAAATTTGTGACATAAATGATCGTATCTTTTGACTGGATTGACTTAGAATCTTCAATAGTTTATGCTATCAAGGAACCGCAGACCTCTAAACATGTGACAAATTTGAACTTTGTACGTCTACCTTTCCCTGAGAAAAGGGCTTTTTACAACTCGGACAGACAGGGTACAAAATGATTCTATAAGGTATATATGACGGTAGTATCTGTTCCCGAAAGAACAGTTACCGTGGATGACCATGCAGCTTTGCTAGAAATGACATGATAATTAAATGGACACCCTAGCTGCAAACAGGCGTTGATGTACTTCATAGGGGACATGAAGTACATCAACGCCTGTTTGCAGCTAGGGTGTCCATTTAATTATCATTTCATTTCTAGCAAAGCTGCATGGTCATCCACGGTAACTGTTCTTTCGGGAACAGATACTACCGTCATATATAGTTAAAATATGGTTTCCCGGCCATTGACCTTCTTGTGCGAACGCACACGGTATGCCTGAACTCGTACGGGACTTCGTAGATTAATCTGCCACGAGTAATGAGTATGATGGGCAAACATCTATTAGGCGCACTACGAATGTAGTGGTGTGGACATGTTGGGAATGTGGATCTCACGGGGAGCGTGCAAGGGATAAGTCCCTGCATATGCACTATCCTCTGTGCCCGCGGTGGCTCAGATGGATAGAGCGTCTGCCATGTAAGCAGGAGATCCCGGGTTCGAGTCCCGGTCGGGGCACACATTTTCAACATGTCCCCGATGAAGTACATCAACGCCTGTTTGCAGCTAGGGTGTCCATTTAATTATCATTTCAGATTCTATAAGGGTTCCGTGAGATTTCAGAAAACGATGGCGAGGCTCCAAGTGGAACCAGTTACATTATTGAAGAACCTTTTAGTTAGAATTACATCAGTGGTTTATATTTTTATTTTTTTGATTCCTCTTTTATGCCACCTTTGTTGTTGTAACACTTACTTGTAACACTTAGTTACTAGAATTCTCATTTGTACACGCTCCCTAAATGTAATCATATATAAAAAAAAAAGATGGATAGAGCGTCTGCCATGTAAGCAGGAGATCCCGGGTTCGAGTCCCGGTCGGGGCCCACATTTTCAACATGTCCCCAATGAAATACATCAACGCCTGTTTGCAGCTAGGATGTCCATTTAATTATCATTTCAGATTCTATAAGGGTTCCGTTTTCACCGCTTCAGGTAAAAAAAGAACCCTACGAAGGAAACCGCGATCAAGCCCTGAAAACCACACAATAATTCACCGACAGCCGTGTCATCCTCAGTGAATCATCATCGGACGCAATATGGGCAGGGGGGGGGGGGCGATGGGGGCTATCACACGGCACTTCCAGCCGTTGTCAACGTTTCGACCCTGGAGCAGCTACCTCTCGATCAGGTAGCTCCTAAGTTGGCACCACAAGGGTGACTGCGACCGTCCCAGACCAATCCTCCCACCAAGGAGAAATGCCTGTCAGTACCGGGAATAGAACCTGTATCCTCCACATCAGAGTATGTCATGTTGACCACTCGGTTACAGCAGCGGACTCTAGGAAGAAGACATGATTAAATTTGCAGATCGTTTTGGGGAGAATAGGGTTACAAATTTAGGATACACAGTTAACAGCTCTGGTAGGAACAATGGTTTTCATCCGGCTAGCTATCGAGCCAGATTGAGACTGGTTGAGGGGTACGGTATGCCATGCCACGAGCCAACTCTGTGTCAGCGTTCATCACTCACAGCGGCTGGCGGTGGTGCATGCCACTCTCTCGGCAGATCACGACCAAATATTCTGCAGGGTAGGTCAGAACAGCATGGACAATGAGCGATCTTCCTTTTTCTTTAAGAAATTGTAGAAAGTGTGGTACCTCTCCACGCTCACAAGGACTTAGTGACCATCGCAAAAGTTCCACTGTCACCGCCATGTTGTTAGTAACATTCGAGATCACGGGATGTGGGGCTGTGATGTCCGTCCGTCTGGTTAGGCTTAACCCCTAACACGGGCCCATGTGGTACATAGATGTTGCCGAAAGCCGCGCGGGGTAGCCGTGCGGTCTAGGGCGTCTTCCCACGGTTCGCGCGGCTGCCCCCGTCGGAGGTTCGACTCCTCCCTTGGGCATGGGTGTGTGTGTTGTCCTTAGCGTAAGTTAGATTAAGTAGTGTGTAAGCTTAGGGACCGATGACCTCAGCAGTTTGGTCCCATAGAAATTTCCAATTTGTTGCCGAAAAGCGAACGAAGCGTAGCGGGTTTAAGGGCAGATGGGAGAAAGTGCCAAGGCAAGCGCCAAAGGAAAGAAACCTCTGAGATACTAGGACAGACAATTAGAGCAGTAGCGGTTCTCTTGCTATTTACGACAGATCATGCGTGCTTAGTTTCTGGGTGTCGTTCAGTGCTCAGTACCATTGTCGCAGGGTTTGCTCGTCTGAAAGAATACAGCCGAAATCGAGGACAGGTACTGCTGAGGCAGGGCACCTATGAAGTCTCCTGGACCTATAACATGCCAAGATTATCGTATGAGAGTGCTCAGTACCATTGTCGCGGCATTTGCTCGTCTTAAAGAATACAGCCGAAATCGAGGACAGGTACTGCTGAGGCAGGGCACCTATGAAGTCTCCTGGACCTATAACATGCCAAGATTATCGTATGAGAGACCGACTGGTCTAAAGAAGATCGCACACTGTGTAGAGGTTTGTTGGGTTTTGTTCGTATTTATTGTGCAATACAGTTTCCCTGCATTGCAGCATCGGCTGCTTGGGCACATTCAGCTGCTTTGCCAGTTAGTTTTGCTGTAATGTAAGGGTTCACCAGTATTTGCTTCGTCTGCGTGCGTGTGCTAGCCATAGGTCGTCAATTGCACGAACAAAGAGCGTTTGCGGGCGATTCTGTTTCCACCTATGGTTGTGGTCCTAGTTCAAAAAATGGTTCAAATGGCTCTGAGCGCCATGGGACTTAACTGCTAAGGTCATCAGTCCCCTAGAACTTAGAACTACTTAAACCTAACTAACCTAAGGACATCGCACACACCCACGCCCGAGGCAGGATTCGAACCCGCGACCGTAGCGGTCGCACGGCTCCAGACTGAAGCGCCTAGAACCGCTCGGCCACAACGGCCGGCTGTGGTCGTAGTTCCTCAGGTTTAGGATGAAGGGCTTATTCTTCGACTGTCTCGAGTTTCTGTTGTCTTTCGAGTCTGGCGTTATCTTGTTGAAACATCCTTTGCAGATTACCGTCTAAGGGAACCAGACGGTCTTGCGCACATAACAGCATCCCATATGATCTTGCCAGGTTCTGGGCGCGTATGACGATGACGAATGTAATCCGGTTACGCTCATTCCTCTCGGAACATTCTCACAGATATACTTCCATTGCGAAGCCACACGCAGAAATAGGATTCGTCTGGAAAAGCGACGTGGTGCCGGTCTGGTGTCCAGTGTCGCTGCTGGAGGCTCCACAGTCGGCGTGCCTCCTGCTGCTGCACCGAAGAAAGCTGCAACAGTGGACGCCGGGCTGACAGTCTGTTTGTTCGTTTGAGGGCGCAAAGATAACTTAAGTCATAACTTTGGATCAGCGAGGAGGAAAAGAACTTAAAAGCGACTGTGCGTTAAGCCCAATCGACGGAAGGAAAACGAGCTAAGCACAAGGACTCCCTTGTAGAGAAAGGTCCACACAAAATACACTGTAAAGACAGCGGAGGTCCCGAACCAAAAATTAAATATCCTTCGCCATATTGCTAGATGGATAAAAAGTAAACCGCGGTCGACAGCCCGCGGTCGTTCGCTAAAGCAGCCGACAACTCAGACGGCAAACACACATGAGAACGTAAGTGGTTAAAAAGAGCATTCGGTCAGGAAACGGCGAACCGTCGACGGTTGACGACAGTGAGCACAAAATGGCGGGGGACCACCACTTAACAAAATGGCGATGCTAAAACGTCAATGCCCAATACGCAGCGTAGCTCAGTTGATCTCCTCGTGGCGAGAAGGCAGAGATGAGGCCGAAAAAATTAAGACTTAAGGGGCTCCGGAACGCCCTATACTTGCAATGTTAAAATAACGCTTATAAATTACATCTTTCCTCACAAAGTATTTGAGGTAGAAAGTTGAACTTTTTACAGATTATTTATTGCAATATGTGCTACAACTTAACACAGGGATTTTACAAAATTCTAGTTCAGTTATTAAAGATGATTTTTTTTCAATTGTAATGAAAATTCACAACATTTTTTTGCAATTTTTTTATTTATATATTCAAAAATATACAGTTTTTTGGAAAAAGGCTGTGTTAAATTATGCGGAAGGTACTGTGTAACATTTAATGAAAGTTTGAAACAAATATGTTTGCAAGATCCTTAGAAAACATGTAATTAGTATGAGAAAATAAAAGTTTTGGGAATCGAGCGACAAAGATTGGATTAACTTTTTAGTGCATTCCAGGTCCATAGGATGGATTATCTTCATCCTCTGCAAACTCCTCCTCCAGCTTCCTCTTGTTCCTCCTCCTGTTTACTCTTGCTTGTATTTCTGGTCTCTTTACAGCCCTGTCTGCAGCCCGAAGGCGTTCCTTGTCTAAAGCTCGTCTAAATCTAAAGCTTGTCTAATCGCTTGTACCATGTTAGAACCTATCTTCATTGGCATATTTCTAAATACCTTGCACCTTACAATGTTGCCATCATTGAAAGTTGCAACAGCATCATACACACCAAAGTAAAGTGTTTCTATTCCAACAAATACAGTATTGGGGATTCTCGACCATATAACACTATTTACACTTTCATTGGGGTTTTGAGTTTTTCCGTGAATACACTTTTTCAACAGTTCAGGTGCTGCTAAGTCTCTGAAAATAGGTTAGCCACAACACGTACTTTATCTCACATCACTAAAATGTACCTCATGAACACGAACGTTAATAATAACACCATTTGACAGCAGTTTAACAGCGCCACAGTGGGTCACGCCCATGTAGAACACATTTCAAAAAAAATTTAAAAATAGTTGTAGTCTTCGGAATTGAATAAATTATATATCTATTAAAAGGTAATAGTCTGCAGATTCAGAAAACGCAAAAAAGTAAAAATTGAATTTTTCATGATTTTGAGCCTTTCCGGAGCCCCTTAATTACGCAGAGCTTGTTCCTGTGAAGAGAAAATGGTTCAAATGGCTCTGAGCACTATGGGACTTACCAACTGAGGTCATCAGTCCCCTAGAACTTAGAACTACTTAAACCTAACTAACCTAAGGACATCACACACATCCATGCCCGAGGCAGGATTCGAACCTGCGACCGTAGCGGCCGCGCGGTTCCAGACTGAAGCGCCTAGAACCGCTCGGCCACTCAGGCCTGCCTGTGAAGAGAAGACCAGTGGAGATGCGAAGAGGACATCACGTGCTGCGACACGCTGTGCTCCAGATATCGTCACAGTGACAGTCGATCTGTTGTAGAATTTTAGAACATGTTTTTTGCTCGAATATCATGTCGTTTTCGGAAACTCAGAATCTACTATGTAGGAATCAACATGGATTCCGGAAACAGCGATCGTGTGAGACCCAACTCGCTTTATTTGTTCATGAGACCCAGAAAATATTAGATACAGGCTCCCAGGTAGATGCTATTTTTCTTGACTTCCGGAAGGCGTTCGATACAGTTCCGCACTGTCGCCTGATAAACAAAGTAAGAGCCTACGGAATATCAGACCAGCTGTGTGGCTGGATTGAAGAGTTTTTAGCAAACAGAACACAGCATGTTGTTCTCAACGGAGAGACGTTACAGACGTTAAAGTAACCTCTGGTGTGCCACAGGGCAGTGTTATGGGACCATTGCTTTTCACAATATATATAAATGACCTAGTAGATAGTGTCGGAAGTTCCATGCGGCTTTTCGCGGATGATGCTGTAGTATACAGAGAAGTTGCAGCATTAGAAAATTGTAGCGAAATGCAGGAAGATCTGCAGCGGATAGGCACTTGGTGCAGGGAGTGGCAACTGACCCTTAACATAGACAAATGTAATGTATTGCGAATACATAGAAAGAAGGATCCTTTATTGTATGATTATATGATAGCGGAACAAACACTGGTAGCAGTTACTTCTGTAAAATATCTGGGAGTATGCGTGCGGAACGATTTGAAGTGGAATGATCATATAAAATTAATTGTTGGTAAGGCGGGTACCAGGTTGAGATTCATTGGGAGAGTCCTTAGAAAATGTAGTCCATCAACAAAGCAGGTGGCTTACAAAACACTCGTTCGACCTATACTTGAGTATTGCTCATCAGTGTGGGATCCGTACCAGATCGGGTTGACGGAGGAGATAGAGAAGATTCAAAGAAGAGCGGCGCGTTTCGTCACAGGGTTATTTGGTAACCGTGATAGCGTTACGGAGATGTTTAACAAACTCAAGTGGCAGACTCTGCAAGAGAGGCGCTCTGCATCGCGGTGTAGCTTGCTCGCCAGGTTTCGAGAGGGTGCGTTTCTGGATGAGGTATCGAATATATTGCTTCTCCCTACTTATACCTCCCGAGGAGATCACGAATGTAAAATTAGAGAGATTCGAGCGCGCACAGAGGCCTTCAGACAGTCGTTCTTCCCGCGAACCATACGCGACTGGAACAGGAAATGGAGGTAATGACAGTGGCACGTAAAGTGCCCTCCGCCACACACCGTTGGGTGGCTTGCGGAGTATAAATGTAGATGTAGAATGTAGATGTAGATGTCTGCTTCACACAGGCCCTTCTCATGGTGCAAGGTACAAGACGTGCCTGTGGCATGCCGCATGACTGAGCGAATTACGTGTCTCTGCTCTCGGGCGCTGACGACGTGGAGGCACTGAGATGCTGCACTGGGTTGACTGTCCGTCCCCGGCAGCTGAGTGGTTTGCCGGCGCGTGTTCGGTCAGAGGGCTAGCTACCCTCTGTAATAAAAAACTGAGTGAACAGGTCAACAAAGAACCTGAACGGCTGTCATCGGACGTCCGCCACGAACAAATTCATCGACCAATATAGAGCAAAATGAGATAAGAAAGAAGCGTGGTGAGTAGCGTCAGTGATTCATGGGATTTTAATGTTTGGGCGGTGGTTCGCGACGCGCCAGTTCTTAAATTATGCCGGGACGGTAGTTCAGCGTGTTCGGTCAGAGGGTTAGCTGACCTCTGTAATAAAAAATCTGAGTTAATGGATCAGCAACGAACTTAAACGGATGTCTTACGACGTCCGCCCCGAGCACATGCAACGAACACTAGTGAACAAAACGAGATTAAAAAAAAAAAGTGGTCAGCGCGACAGAATGTCAATCCTAAGGGCCCGAGTTCGATTCCCGGCTGGGTCGGAGATTTTCTCTTCTCAGGGACTGGGTGTTGTGTTGTCCTAATCATTATCGACGCGCAAGTCGCCGAAATGGCGCCAAATCGAAAGACTTGCACCCGCCGAACGGTCTACCCGACGGGAGGCCCTAGTCACACGACATTTTTTTTTTTATTGCGTTGAGTATGATCCTCCTGGATCAGTCGATTCCACAATGGCGTGACAGTGATGACCAGCCGGAGCAGCAGTATAGCCGAACGATACAGTGCAGCCTCGATACACCACGATCCTGTTGCTGACAAATTCCGACATGTGCTGGTAACTGTTTCTCTTTGCAAGAGCCATAAGACGATCTTCTCACAAACAACCAACACTGAAATGCAGTTTATGAGTGACAGAACCGCAGCGTAATCTTTCCTTGTAAAAAGACTATAGATGACCTTACTCCCAACGACTCTGTGCAGTTGTGCTGAAATGCACACATTCAGGTAAGAGGAATAGTACAAGACGGAAACCTTAAAAACAACAAAGGAAGCATTGACTTCTAGGCACACATACTGGCCGATCTAATCACTCAAGCACAAAATACATCCGTACGAAAAACAGAGAACACAAAACGCACACAAATACTATCTACAAATGAACTGAATAGACTAACACAAGAAGCCCGAAGAGCGAGATGACTATACCAGCAGTCAATAGCAGACGGAGATACACAAAGAAGGCTGAAAGCATTTAGGCTCGTAAAAGATCAATACAAAAATGAGTCATTCAAAACACGTAAATAACACTGGGACAGACAAGTCGCATCACAAATGCGGACAAAGTTCTGGAGGGAACCTCACAAAACAACTACTGAAAAAAATAAAGAGCCCACTATATCTGTGAACGCTAAGACAGGACGACAGCTCTATGTCAAAGGGATGGAGACAAACATCACAATTCCTGCTGCACAAGCTCTTACCTGATGACATCGACATCAATGACACAGACCAACAAGCAAGACTGAGAGAGGAACTGAATGCACGATACAACACGGCCACAGTCACATGTCCATTTGCGCAAGAAGAAGTGGCGATAGCGATCTCAGAGCTCAAAAACAAGAAAGCACTTCGACCAGACGGAATTAATTCAGATGTATTAAAACAGTTTATACTACCAGATCACCCTCCTCCTTACAACTCCGCTAAACGACGCTCTACGGCTCGGTCAAGTGCCTACAGTGCGGAAGGCCTCCAAGAAGATATCAAGTTATACAGGCCTATATGTCTTAAAAGTACACTACCCAAGGTGCAGGAGAAACTATGGAAAAGATGTTTGCAGTCGCACAGAGCTCTCCATGGCCTAAGCCAACACCGATTCTTCTTCAGAGAATCACCTACACACCAGGGCTAAGTATGCAATGGCAATTATCATCGACATTGCGGGTGCCTTTGTTAATAATCTCTGGTGGCTGACAATGTTCAAGAGACTCAGACAACTGGTGGTACCCGATACACTATACAACAGTGTACGAACAGAATGGTCAAATGGCAGATGGATGGCAGAAAATTAATCAAAGGAATTACAAAAGGCTGCCCCCCCCTCCCGCCCCCGGCTCGATCTGTGGCCACATCTTTTGGCACATCACTATTGAACCCCTCCTGCAACTGCTGGTGGAAAAAATAGCGGCAGATGGAGTTGTCGCATATGCAGACGCCCTTTTGGTCGTAGTTGTAGTAGTGGTCCCAGATAGAAGAAGGAGCAAATGGGACAATCAAAACAATAACACTACGGGGTCACAACAGCAAACTCAAGACAGCCAACAACAAAACAACATACACTTTACTGAAAGGATCTCTCCAGAGAAGCTCTAGTGTTAAAATTGGGTGTAAGGTGGCTATAATTCTGCACCTTACAAGCACTCATCTACATACTTTGCCGTGTTTTACAACCGGAAATAGGTATCATTTGATAGGTTGTACATCGTATATATGAATATTTAAAGAAGATTGACATTCCAGAATGATATTTTCACTCTGCAGCGGAGTGTGCGCTGATATGAAACTTCCTGGTAGATTAAAACTGTGTGCCCGACCGAGACTCGAACTCGGGACCTTTGCCTTTCGCGGGCAAGTGCTCTACCATCTGAGCTACCGAAGTACGACTCACGCCCGGTCCTCACAGCTTTACTTCTGCCAGTATCTCGTCTCCTACCTTCCAAACTTTACAGAAGCTCTCCTGCGAACCTTGCAGAACTAGCACTCCTGAAAGAAAGGATATTGCGGAGACATGGCTTAGCCACAGCCTGGGGGATGTTTCCAGAATGAGATTTTCACTCTGCAGCGGAGTGTGCGCTGATATGAAACTTCCTGGCAGATCAAAACTGTGTGCCCGACCGAGACTCGAACTCGGGACCTTTGCCTTTCGCGGGCAAGTGCTCTACCATCTGAGCTACCGAAGTACGACACATGCCCGCTCCTCACAGCTTTACTTCTGCCAGTATCTCGTCTCCTACCTTCCAAACTTTACAGAAGCTCTCCTGCGAACCTTGCAGAACTAGCACTCCTGAAAGAAAGGATATTGCGGAGACATGGCTTAGCCACAGCCTGGGGGATGTTTCCAGAATGAGATTTTCACTCTGCAGCGGAGTGTGCGCTGATATGAAACTTCCTGGTAGATTAAAACTGTGTGCCCGACCGAGACTCGAGCTCGGGACCTTTGCCTTTCGCGGGCAAGTGCTCTACCATCTGAGCTACCGAAGTACGACTCACGCCCGGTCCTCACAGCTTTACTTCTGCCAGTATCTCGTCTCCTACCTTCCAAACTTTACAGAAGCTCTCCTGCGAACCTTGCAGAACTAGCACTCCTGAAAGAAAGGATATTGCGGAGACATGGCTTAGCCACAGCCTGGGGGATGTTTCCAGAATGAGATTTTCACTCTGCAGCGGAGTGTGCGCTGATATGAAACTTCCTGGCAGATCAAAACTGTGTGCCCGACCGAGACTCGAACTCGGGACCTTTGCCTTTCGCGGGCAAGTGCTCTACCATCTGAGCTACCGAAGTACGACACATGCCCGCTCCTCACAGCTTTACTTCTGCCAGTATCTCGTCGCCTACCTTCCAAACTTTACAGCGCTGTAAGGTTTGGAAGGTAGGAGACGAGATACTGGCAGAAGTAAAGCTGTGAGGACGGAGAGTGAGTCGTGCTTCGGTAGCTCAGATGGTAGAGCACTTGCCCGCGAAAGGCAAAGGTCCCGAGTTCGAGTCTCGGTCAAGCACACAGTTTTAATCTGCCAGGAAGTTTCAAGATTGACATTGTCAAGTACACATTGTAAATAGTTGTTAATGCTTATTGCATGAAAGGTGATGGATCGTCTTTATTATCAATATGGCGTAATGAATTATTACCTATACTAGCAGAGGTTGGAACGCCAGTGGAAATGAAAAGGCAGGCGTAATTGAGGCTTGGTTGGGAAAGCCCGTACAGGTGTGTTGGTCCTGCTAAAAACAAGAAGTAGCCCAAGATGGACGATCGGGGCACCTGAGTGCTGAAGCACAATAGAGTGGCGGCTGGCCGGTTTGTAGCTAGGCCGGAAGGATAACCAGAAACTCTGAAAATCTTGGACGCAGCAGGCAGGAAAAAGGAAGCGTTACTTCGGAAATTACACAGGCTGGGTTATTTCCTATGATTTTTTACTGTGAGAAGCGTGCCAATGTATGCATTCTTAATTAACACGGATAGGTATTTCCTCGCAAACTTTCCGCGCTGGACGACAAAAGACTAAAATATGATTGGTCGGCGTTCGGAAGAATCTGTAGAGGTGGAGAATATTCCGTGGTTTCGAGAATATGATTCGCCTTCCTGCAGTTACGAGGGAGGGGAGCCGAGCTTTGCTGGGAAGCAAGCGATGGAGAGAAAGAGATCTTCTGTTTTGTGTTCCCGTGCCTGACTGTCGCATAGTATCAGCTTTTGTTGGTACAGACGGACTTGCTGACTTTGCTCTCAGGATATCTTATAGTCAGAACAGTTAGGCACTGTATTGTCGCGGACTTATACGATTCTGGACTTCGCCTGCGGATAGGGAGTCGTTGTTGAGTACTCAGCGTTCAGTGATTGAGAGCACTTCCTCTGTCTACACTCACGTAGAGACGTTACCTGAATTCCGTCCTTGTGGCGGGGAGCTCGCGTTTCTTGTATGTAGAACACAGAGAGGAGAAGATAGTATTAGATCATACTCGTCAGAGGATCGCCTTCTGCCATCCTAGTGTTTGAAACAGTTTTTTTTTTTTTTTCTGGAGTTCTTCCATTGTCGCAGACATGTACGAGAACTATCACTCCGACGCACCGGACGCAGTACATATGGTGATATTGCTAGTTGCTTCGGCTTGTTATAGCTACAAAGCTGCCCGCATCTCGTGGTCGTGCGGTAGCGTTCTCGCTTCCCACGCCCGGGTTCCCGGATTCGATTCCCGGCGGGGTCAGGGATTTTCTCTGCCTCGTGATGACTGGGTGTTGTGTGCTGTCCTTAGGTTAGTTAGGTTTAAGTAGTTCTAAGTTCTAGGGGACTGATGACCATAGATGTTAAGTCCCATAGTGCTCAGAGCCATTTGAACCATTTTAGCTACAAAGCTAAACAGCTGTGATCACGTAAGTTTTATTTCCACTGAGTTTGCACACTACTGTAGATCATCTCTGAAAGTATTGTCTTCTAGTGTCGGGTACGTAGATGTTGTCAGTCATCTCCCATTATTTATAGTAGACCGCATAGCCATAAAAAGGGGCAGATTTGGGCAATTGATCAATATTATTAATTAGGAAATTCATTTGTGTCTCTTTATGTCCATTGGACATTGATATATAAACATTTGTAATATATTAAAGGGGTTTTAATCTACAATAAATGCATAAGGAGAATTAACATTTATCATTTTGTAGTTACTAGTTTCCTTAATCGTTCATTTTTGTAATTTATATGTTAAAGAGCAACAAGGAGGAAATAATATCACCATTATGAGATCCTAAGATCTGCTTCAGGGGGTAGTCAGACAGGGCCAAATCTTCATTTTCCGTTGCGCACATTCATTTTTACACCCACCTGGAGTAGCATCTTGGAAGGGGGCGGAAATATTGAACGAGTGGTCACCACACGATATCTTGGGGTACACATAGACAAAAACCAAAATTTCTATGAACACAAATGCACTGTCAGAAACAAAGCAGGAAAAATTCTACACAGACTAGTAAGGCTAAATTCGGAAATATTTAAACTCCCCTTGTCAGTTACATGGATATACCATTACGTCGTTATTTAGCTTCGTCGCCAGCGCATGGGCTGACAGATTGAGCAGCTTACTTAAAGTATCGGCAGCTTTCGGCACCACCTCAGTGGAATCACTGTGTGTGGCGCTCGGAATTTACCCAGTGGACACTGCGACAAGATATAGAAAGGCTGTGTACTGGCTGAAGGTAGGAAGGCACGACAAAGTTCGAAACATCACTGGAGTACCACTTGACACAAAATGCCAATTAAGAAACTGGCGCTTCCCGCGCCCGGGTTCCCGGGTTCGATTCCCGGCGGGGTCAGGGATTTTCTCTGCCTCGTGATGACTGGGTGTTGTGTGAAGTCCTTAGGTTAGTTAGGTTTAAGTAGTTCTAAGTTCTAGAGGACTGATGACCATAGATGTCCAGTCCCATAGTGCTCAGAGCCATTTTTTTTAAAAAAACTGGAGGGTAGATATCTGGCAAGGTGAGTGGGACACAAGGGATACGGGCCGCAGGTTTTCGATGTAAGGGAGAGACTAAACCTCGAACATATCGATCCCAGCCGAGGTACGGTCCACTTCTTAACACAACACGCTCATTATCCCACGCACGTAAACCACGCGCGTCTGAGGCAGACACCAACATGCACATGTGCGGAAGAAGGCTCCACAGAACACGTCACGAAAGCTCCTCCAAAAGCAACAGTTAACTATTTCTGTAACATCTTACGAATTCTGGGAAGGGACTGATAAGTAATAGACTGGCTGTCCCGTTATATCTGTCTCAGCGCTGGACCATCAGCTCTGCGTCATCGCGCCAGCAACGGTGCCTAGGTGAACACGTATTTCGACAGGTATTTCTCAGGTGTCGTGTATCAAAGGGACGCCGCCGCCTCATCCTTGCGGGACCCGAACTGACGCCTGCATGTGGGCAGCTGACGGCTGCGTCCTCACTTCGCGGGACCGCCGGTGCATCCTGACTCCTGGGAGCGTCCTGTGCTGTCCAGTGGACTGGGGACGGCTGGTGGTGCGTGCTTCAAGATCGATTTTCAACTGTGTGTATATACGTGTGATGTGTGTTTCATGACGGTATTCCTTGCGCGGTTGGAATAAAAAGGAGGGCGATCGATTTAATTACTTCTTACAGGACCTGCCTCTTTCCAAACAGCATAGAATGCTTCCGAAATGAGATTTTCTCTCTGCAGCGGAGTGTGCGCTGATATGAAACTTCCTGGCAGATTAAAACTGTGTGTCGGACCGAGACTCGAACTCGGAACCTTTGCCTTTCGCGGACAAGTGCTCTACCATCTGAGCTACCCAAGCACGAAGCACGCCCCGTCCTCACAGCATTACTTCTGCCAGTACCTCGTCTCCTACCTTCCAAACTTTACAGAAGCTCTGCTGCGTACCTAGCAGAACTAGCACTCCTGAAGGAAGGTAGGCGACGAGGCACTGGCAGAAGTAAAGCTGTGAGGACGTGGCGTGAGTCGTACTTGGGTAGCTCAGTTGGTAGAGCAATTGCACGCGAAAGGCAAAGGTCTCGAGTTTGAGTCTCGGTCCGGCACACAGCATAGAGCCGGCCGCGGTGGTCTAGCGGTTCTGGCGCTGCAGTCCGGAACCGCGGGACTGCTACGGTCGCAGCTTCGAATCCTGCCTCGGGCATGGATATCTGTGATGTCCTTAGGTTAGTTAGGTTTAAGTAGTTCTAAGTTCTAGGGGACTTCTGACCTAAGATGTTGAGTCCCATAGTGCTCAGAGCCATTTGAACCATTCGAACACAGCATAGAATGGTGAGCAAGACAAATCCAACCCTTGAAAACTTTTTTTTCGTATAAATAAACAATGTACCCTTGAATTTACCTTCATGAGATCCTTCCTCTCCACCACATAGCCACCAAAGGCAAGGGGGGGTAGGGATAGGGTGGTGGGAGTGGTGGTCGATTTCCTGAAAAATTCTTTAAATAAATCCATAAATTATATTCCAGACACTGCCCAGAATCCCCTAAATTGTTCAAATAAACAATATTCCACACAGTGTTAAATTTGGTCAAACAATATTCCATACACTTCAATCGATTTCCTGACAAATTCTTTAACTAAATAAATAAACTGTATTACACACACTGCCATAAATAGTTAAACAGTATTTTGTACATTGTCTAAATTGTTTAATTAGTATTCGATACACTGCAATCAAATTCCCTCCAAATGACCGATCAAGTGTGTCTTTTTCCTTCCAGTTTTGAGAGGGAGGGTGGGAAGGGAGGGGGTTTACCAGGGGGTGAGAGGGTAATTAATTGATAAACTTAAATAAGTAGTCAATCAAATTAATGTGAGTGAGAGGAACTCCTCGAATAACTCAGATCTGAAAGTGTACCTGTAGCAGTGAGGGGGGATGTTTCCTTAGGGGCAGTGGGGTGGATGGGGAGGAGGCAGTGGAACAATAGGTTAAGTGCCTGTCAATCACAAGGTAGGATCCTTTTAGCAGAAGAATAGTTTAAGTACCTGTCAATCAAAAGGAAGGATCCTGTTAGCAGAACAATAGGTTAAGTACCTGTCAATCAAAGAAGAACAATTGGTTAAGTACCTGGCAATCAAAGGAGAACAATAGGTTAATAATCTGTCAAGCAAAGGAGAACAATACGTTTGCCTCTGAGTGTATACCTGCCCCTGATGTAGGCAACCCGCACTAACAAAATGCGGTGATGCTCTTGTTGTTCCACTACTAACAGCGTGGTGTGTGCCTGAACTGTGAGTTGACACAAAGGTGAGAGACTTTGACGAACTGTGCTGCAGCGACATCCTCACCCCCTCGATATACTGTAAGCCCTCGCACTTCATTTGTAATGTGACAGGCATGAAGTTTAGGCTCACAGTCCACCTGCCAGAGAACAGTTTACTATCATACCATCGAGAATAAGTAACTGCTAATCCTGCACTCTTGATGGCGCTTACAAAGTAAACTGATGTTATTGCTATATGTACGAGATTAAATGTGGCACCTATCGCATGTTTTGCGTACAGAAAACGGACGGATATTACTAGATTCGCCTTGAAGAAGACTTGAAGTTAGATACCAATAAAACAGCTTTTGGTTCTCATTTAAGAAAACGTGGATTTAAAGTGGAATACGTCTTACTAGGTTCCTAAAGAGTGACATTTTATACAAGCGAAGAGCTTGAAATTGTTACAAATTTTTAAAAAAAGTTAACATAACAGTTGTTAAACGAACAGAAGAATTTCCATAAAAAGACTGTTTCGAAGTATTTGTGTAATCATAATTCATGCACCTCAATGAAGCAGGGAATATTTCCTTTGTTTATGTAGCTTGCTAAAGCGGTTGTGTAGTATGTGTTCCATTCAATTCGATGAACTGCAATACCATGTCCTTATAAAATTATTTGTTTTGGACGATTTATCACAAACCGAAGGTTTGGTGCTAAAACAAATTTTCCGTCTGCGGCTTTCTTTCGGCTGTGTCGAAGTTGCTCAAAAAGCAGAATTCTACATGCTTTACGCTGAGAAATATGCATGGAGAGGGAATGAATTCATGACAAAGTCTCAGTCGTAGGTAAAACAGATGGCAGGCTAGGTACGGTCCTGGGAAAATACAATGAGACAGTTGTTCCTTAGCAATACTTAAACCTAACTAACCTAAGGACATCACACACATCCATGCCCGAGGCAGGATTCGAACCTGCGACCGCAGCGGTCACGCGGTTCCAGACTGAAGCGCCTAGAAACGCACGGCCACACCGGCCGGTACTACTGGAACAACTGACACTAACAGCATCTGGCAGGGCGCTTGAAATTGCACGCGCAACGGCCTGATCGGCTAACTTCAATGCTAATTAACCCGGAAACGGAGCAATGTATCAAATTTTTTCGTGACAAATATTTTTCAGCACAAATTACTCTGCAACACCTTTATAAGCTTTTCATACTTTTTCTGACCACCTTTATACGACTCACAGTGGTAGAGTCGTAATCGTGTCTATGAAAATCCTTTAAGGCGAGAAATAAATTGAGGAGCGCCGGAACAAAAACCGATAAATCCGCATTTGCTGTTGATACAGAAAGTAAGAAATAGTGGTCCGCTCGACGAGTTATAAAAAGAAGAAACACACCATAAAACACTTGATGTCGCGTTGTGCTCAAAATTATTTTGTGGCAGCATGCATTATGAGTATTACTCTCATATCTCCCCCCAATGGCTCTAACACGCAAATACAGCAAAAGTGAATATATATCGGTTTTGTTCCGGCGCTCCTCAGTTGTAATATTTCACGTATTTTATGAGGCTTTGCGCCCAGTGTAGTTCGTTTGACGAGTTTCTTTGCAGATTCCAGATTCAATACATTCAAAACTAGGCACGACTGTTACGTTCTTGGAGATTAGCTGCTACTTCTTCTTACAAACGCCCCTTTGGACTTTTCCTTGCTTCTATGCCTTACGTGTACGTATTGTGTGTGTGTTTTTTTAAATTCTTTATTTCATAAAACAATAATAATTATACAATATTAACCCACCTCCTAAGATGATTTGTGGGTCATAAAATGGTACATAGATTAGATTACAATGCAGCTTTTACAATTATGTTAGTGAGCTACAGTTTAACTACTACAATATGTTAGTTTCAGTTTTCTACGACAATGGGCAATTTGATCTAACTACTTGTTACTTAACTAATCTACTATTACTATTACCTGCAGCGTCACAGGTGTGCCAGTTGTATATAAACCTACTTAGGATAGCCAGGCTCAACGAGCTAAACCCGAGGAGCATGCTCCTGGTACTGGGCTGGCCAAGCTAAATAATAGCTGCAGTTCCTAAAATCTAAGTCCTACAAAACTAACTTAACCTACGTCGTATCCGGTGCTTGTCTTGATCGGTGGTGTTGACCCCCCCGCGCCGAAAATTCAAAGCGTTTGACTTTGTCATCGGGTGTCAGGGCTTGTAGCAATTGTAAACGGTAAGGCTTCTCCTTTAGCCTTTTCCGTAAGATTTTCCAAACCGTCGGCTGTGGTACGTTTAGCTTCCTGCTTGCTTTATTCATCGACTTTCGCGGGCTACGCGTGAAACTTGCACGCACGCGTTCAACCGTTTCTTCGCTCACTGCAGGCCGACCCGTTGATTTCCCATTACAGAGGCATCCAGAAGCTTTAAACTGCGCATACCATCGCCGAATGGAGTTAGCAGTTGCTAGATCTTTGTTGAACTTCGTCCTGAAGTGTCGTTGCACTGTTATGACTGACTGATGTGAGTGCATTTCAAGCACGACATACGCTTTCTCGGCTCCTGTCGCCATTTTGTCTCACTGCGCTCTCGAGCGCTCTGGCGGCAGAAACCTGAAGTGCGGCTTCAGCCGAACAAAACTTTATGAGTTTTTCTACGTATCTGTAGTGTGTCGTGACCATATGTCAATGAATGGAGCTACAGTGAATTTATGAAATCGCTTCAATCATTTGTAATAGCCCTGTATATATATATATATATATATATATATATATATATATATACAGGGTGAGTCACCTAACGTTACCGCTTGATGTATTTGGTAAACCACATCAAATACCGACGAACCGATTCCACAGACCAAACGTGAGGAGGGGCTAGTGTAATTGTTTAATACAAACCATACAAAAATGCACGGAAGTATGTTTTTTAACACAAGCCTAAATTTTTTAAAATGGATCCCCGTTAGTTTTGTTAGCACATCTGAACATATAAACAAATACGTAATCAGTGCCATTTGTTGCATTGTAAAATGTTAATTACGTCCGGAGATATTGTAACCTAAAGTTGACGCTTGAAACCTTCGACGTTCAGTTGCGTGTTGTAACAAACACGGGCCACGGTCGGCGAGCATCTGCAGGGACATGTTTACGATGACGACCGTGTTTACGAGTGTGGCTGTAGTGCACTGTTGTGGTTTGGTCTAGCTGTCGCAGTGTCCGCATGTAGCGCTTGCTGCTATTGTTATTCTGCATTCGTCTCCGCACGCAGACCAACTGTAGTACACCGTGTTACCAGACGTCTGTGATAGTGTAGTGTTGTAGGAACTGTGACAATGGTGTATTCGAACTCTGAAAAGGCGGAGATGATACTCATCTATGGCGAGTGTCGACGAAATGCAACTGAAGCCTGCAAGGTGTATGCAGAACGGTACCCGGACAGAGAGCATCCAACGTGCCGCACATTGCAAAACATCTACCGCCAACTGTATGCAACAGGTATGGTCGTAGCACGGAAACGGGTCCGTAACAGCCCCGTCACAGGAGAAGCGGGTGCAGTTGGTGTGTTAGCTGCTGTTGCCATGAACCCACACATGAGTAGACGGGACATTGTGAGAGCCGGTGGACTGAGTCAAAGTAGTGTCATGCGCATACTGCATCGTCACCGCTTTCACCCGTTTCATGTGTCGCTACATCAGCAATTACATGGTGATGACTTTAATCATCGAGTGGAATTCTGTCAATGGGCATTAACAGAGAATTTGTTGCAGCTCTACCTGCTTACCGATGAAACGGGTTTCACAAACCACGCGGCAGTGAATCTACGGAACATGCATTACTGGTCCGTGGACAATCGTCGCTGGCTCAGAGAGGTAGAGCGACAGAGACTGTGGACTGTAAACGTATGGTGCGGAATCTTTGGCGACCACCTCATTGGTCCTCACTTCATTGCAGGGGCCCAAACAGCTGCAACATATATCGCGTTTCTACAGAATGATCTGCCAACAGCCGGCCGAAGTTGCCGTGCGGTACTAGGCGCTGCAGTCTGGAACCGCGAGACCGCTACGGTCGCAGGTTCGAATCCTGCCTCGGGCATGGCTGTGTGTGATGTCCTTAGGTTAGTTAGGTTTAAGTAGTTCTAAGATCTAGGGGAATAATGACCTCATAAGTTGAGTCCCATAGTGCTCAGAGCCATTTGATCTGCCAACGTTGCTCGAAAATGTCCCACTGGAAACGGGTCGACGTATGTGGTATCAGCATGATGGTGCACCTGCACATTCCGCAACACTAGGCTGACCCTTGACAGGATGTTCGACGGGCGTTTCATAGGACGTGGAGGACGTATAAATTGGCCAGCCCGTTCTCCTGATCTTACACCTCTGGACTTCTTTCTGTGGGGTACGTTAAAGGAGAATGTGTACCGTGATGTGCCTACAACCCCAGAGTATATGAAACAACGTATTGTGGCAGCCTGCGGCGATATTACACCAGATGTACTGCGGCGTGTACGACATTCATTACGCCAGAGATTGCAATTGTGTGCAGTAAATGATGGACACCACATTGAACATCTATTGGCCTGACATGTCGGGACACACTATATTCCACTCCGTAATTGAAAACGGAAACCACTTGTGTACGTGTACCTCACCCCTCATGGTAATGTACATGTGCGTCAGTGAAAAAGACCAATAAAAAGGTGTTAGCATGTGGACGTAATGTTCTGTTCCAGTCTCTTCTGTACCTAAGGTCCATCACCGTTCACTTTGGATCCCTACGTAATTCGGTGCTCTCCGATACACACGATCGAACAGCGGTGGTGTGGTACTCAAGCGTCAACTTTAGGTTACAATATCTCCGGATGCAATTAACATTTTACAATGCAACAAACGGCAATGATTACATATTTGTTTATATGTTCAGATGTTCTAACAAAACTAACGGGGTTCCATTTAAAAAAAAACGTAGGTTTGTGTTAAAAAACATACTTCCGTGCATTTTTGTATGGTTTGTATTAACCAATTACACTAGCCCCTCTCCTCACGTTCGGTCTGTGGAATCGATTCGTCGGTATTTGATGTGGTTTACGAAATATATGCAGCGGTAATGTTAGGTGACTCACCCTGTATATATATGGACAATCTGTGCTGAAAGATGGGATTTATGATGAAACTTGGATCAAAGCTCGATGAATGAGGCAGAGGCTTCGGAAGCTTGTCTGCTCTGTAAAATAGAATAGATGTGGCATCTCTGCCGAAGTAGCACAACGCCGGTGCGTGCTCAAGTGTTTCGGTGCACATTGTTCATCGTATAGTGTTGAAATTGGAAGCCCGCAGCAGACCGCCCCTATGTGTTCACATATTGACCCAACGACATCGTCAGTTACGACTGCAGTGGACACGGGACTACCGGGATTCGACTGTCGATCAATTGAAACGTGTCGGCTCTTCGGGTGAACCACATTTTTGCTACACTAGGTCGCTGGTGGTCTCCACAAGCGCCGACATCGAGGGGAACAGCGGCTTGAAACGTGCAGCGCGCCGCGGACGCAGGCTGCTGGGAACAGTCTTATGCTGTGGGAGACATTCTCCTGTGCTTGCATGGGACCTGTGGTAGTAATCGAAGACACAGTGACAACTAACAACCACCTGCATCCCTTCACACTTGGTATCTTCCCATACGGAGACGTCATCTTTCAGCAGTACAACTGTTCGTGTCTCGCAGCCAGAAACGTGCTACCGTGGTTCGATGAGCATTATACTAAACTCACGTTGATGTCTCGTCTACCAAATTTGCCTTATGTAAATCCTATGGAACCCATCTGGGTCGCTATCGGACGCCATCATCGCATACGCAAATCAGGGGCCCGTTATTTATGCGAATTACATGATCTGTGCGTAAACATCTAATGTGTGTTCAAATGTGTGTGAATTCCTAAGGGACCAAACTGTTTAGGTCGTCGGTCCCTAGACTTACACACTCCTTAAACTAACTTATGCTAAGAACAACACACACACCCATGCCCGAGGGAGGACTCGAACCTCCGGCGGGAGGGGCCGCGCAGTCCGCGGTATGACGCCTCAAAGCGCGCGGCCACTCTGCGCGGCTCTAATTCCATATACCTCCACAAACCTACCAACAAACTCTCGTTTCCCTCATATGCAGAATCAGTTGTATATTTCGTTCCAAACACGAACAAACAAGCTATTAAACAGGTGGTCATAATGGTGGTACAACATTCTTTCATGATTCTTATAACCAATTGTTAGCAATGATTAAATTATGCCATGTGGAATTCTCCACCAGTCTGCATCACCTTTCATTTTTTACGCCAAGTCCGCTTCACCTTCACTTCCTCTTGCTGCTACTGACTTCCAGTCCCCTACATCAACTAAAGTGTCATCTTCCTTAATGTATTGCAAATAATTTCCTTTAGCTAGTCATTTTATGTTTCGTGTGGTACCAGTAAATCAGTAAGTTATAAACATGATTCGCATTGATATAGAATTGGCAGTCACTAAGAATCTGCCCTTTTATCTTATGAATCACTGAACGACACAGAAAATTTGCGCTAATTGCTGACGAACAGTTCAGTTATAGTTATGACGTCATCACAGGTACCCACAGACATAATTGCTAACTAACAGTTCACTTACTGTCTTCACATCAGCATAGGAGGCCACAAACGTAATTGCAAGCTTTGATGATCATGTAGTTCGTACAAGCACACTTCACCGCAAAATGTGCACGCATTAATACTGCTCAAGCTACATAACGCTTTATCGGTTTCCAATCATGCAAGATTGTGCGGTCATAGCAATGTACGTAGTTATTCTTGAACGTGTGCACCGACGAATGTGCAGATTTGTACAAGCAAATGTCAGTTGTGTGGCAATCATCGTAAGGGCATTTTTCGAACGATAGAGCAAATTAGTCGCGGATTACTGGGAAAACTTTCCTTGCTTCAATAGGATGAGATTGTAAGGCTATCACAACAAGGCAAACAGTTTGCCTCACATGCCTTAACACAAAATAACTAATCCTGTCATAGACAAAAACTTGATTCCCAGAACTAATTACACGAGGAAAAAGATTATCGAATAAGTTTATTGATCCAGGGCAGAAAGAGATGAAATACGATAAGCCAGTCAACACTCGTGTATTACAGGTGCTTGTAGATGCGGTATTGGGTCTTCGTGGCCCCTTCATCATACGAGAAATCTCAGTCTTTCGTGCAGTCTTATAGTTTCTCTCATGATTGTATTATGCTTTAAAATCGTTGATTTGAGTAGCAAGAGGTTCAAATAAGCTTCTTTCTTTGTCCTGAAATAATTATACATACCACGTGGACATATCTTCAGCTCCGAGTAACTTCATGTGAGAATGCGTTTTTCGTTTCATTAACTAGTCTTTACAACATATATTACGTTTCCTCTTTTTCTCGTTTCTTTGGACATAGCTAACAAGTACTCTTCGTCTGATCTCCACGTACTGCAGGCTCTACGTGATGTTTGAACAAGCACGATCGGACTACGTCAAGACGGAGGGCATTTGTGCATGCCTGAAAAAAAACACTTGATTTTGCATGCTTGTCAAGTTTTCAGTTATATGTGAGGGCACCATCTTACGTAGAACTCGGATAACGGTTGAACAACTCACGAGCTGCACTTGCCCAGCTGTTAATAAGTGTTTGTGTCACAACGTTTTATGTTGGCAGAACTGATTTCTAACATGTTGGATATCTGTGTTAGCATGTTATTTGTTCGGAAGTGGTTAACAGAAACGCTTTACACAAAGCGTTGGTCATACAAAAGAAACTTCAATTCTTGAAGGGAAGCCGTCAACGTGGACACCTAGAAGACATGGAGAAGTGAAACATTTGATAGATAAGTATGATATCCCCAAGATTCACAGATTTGACGATCTACGCATTTCTACCCAGGGGACTCGAACAACTTGCTATCAAACAGATAACGTTAGGCAGATCGCTCACTGAAAATGAATATCGGTACATGTATTAGTTAGTTATTTGTGTGTTCCGTGGATCGCAGCAACGAACTATAACTATAATGTGAATCGAGTCAGTTAGTTTACAATTACGATAGACCTTCTCAATGAAAAATGTGGCGCCATGCTGACCGTTTTTCATTACTCTTAACCTACCTTCAGTTTTATTTTTTTTCTAGATTTACTGATTAATACTTCCACCCAATCTCACATCTCTCTCTCTCTCTCTCTCTCTCTCTCTCTCTCTCTCTCTCTATCAATCACACACATACACAAACTTTCGAATATCATTATCTTTGGAGAAACATCAGTTTATGGTACTGATCACGAATGTTCTTGGAGAACGAGGCACCTAAAAAGAAGAAGAAGAATACCTTTCTGTACCCCACTAAGGGTGCTTGATATATCTCATTGTTCCTGTAAGTGTTACATTTATGGATGTAACTATTATTTTCGAATTGCAGCAATAAATATTGTAAGTAAATGTGATGCAAGGCAGTTTTCTGTACACCCAAACATTTCAAGAGGTAGTGACATAATTCTGTTGAACTCGCCGGTCTTCTTATAAATCCGAGATAGACTACGACCAATCGATCTAGTTCAAATCGATTTCATCAAATGAAAACAGCTTCGCAAACTACATCCTATGATTCTCTGTAGTATTAAGTTGATTCTGGTGTAATATAACAAACACTTATGACCACTGCATAAAACTGCTTGAAGTAATCCGTCCTTTCCATGTTGATCTTTTTACTGAGTTTACTTTATAAGCTTTCTTCGTGTGGTTAAACTTTTGGTATTTCGTTTCTCTTTTAGAAATTATCTCCAACCACACTAACATGTATTGGAGGTTAACAACACCTGTTATTCGTTGTGACGTAACAGGTTTGTGGGAGATAGCTTCCAGAAACTAATCATATAAAGCTGAATGTGAGAGCGCTGCTCGTTTTAATTTTAATTTTTTTTTTAAATAGCCTTTTGAAGCAACTGATGTATTACAGTCAAAGCAAGAGGTGAAAATACATCAATCTGATTATTAGTTTTTCTTAATAGTCGATATTTTCATTACTAATAATGAATTGAAACATCGATAAAAATATATCAATAGCTCTCGTAATACTTTCTCTTTACGAAGAAGAGTTTCATTTTCGTAAGACTCTGATCAAATGGAATTGCTTTATATACAGAGTGAGTCACCTAACGTTACCGCTGGACATATTTCGTAAACCACATCAAATACTGACGAACCGATTCCACAGACCGAACGTGAGGAGAGGAGCTAGTGTAATTGTTTAATACAAACCATACAAAAATGCACGGAAGTATATTTTTTAACACTGAAACGTCCCCTTAGAAAAATTAATTAATTATTGTGCTGATAAACCTCTTACATTATTTGATTTTCAAACAGCTGAGCAGAACAGAACGCACTCAGACATTTCGCTCTTTACCTATTCTGATCAACACTAAACTGACACACAATATTTTTTAGCGCAACGCAATCTGACTTTCAGCAATCCCTACAAAAGAATGGCCCTGACTAACAATAACCTATACCTTTCATGAATTCTTACCTCACAAAAATCTTCGTTACTCGAACTACTGCAATACAGCGAGCGCCACTACTGCCACCTAAATAAAAGATTCAAACTACTGAAGGCACTAACTACTGATAGACATAGTTAGCACATGAAAGATTTTGATAGAGAACAAACAATGTATTTACCTTAATAGTGTTCAAAAGTCATAATATACACTCCTGGAAATGGAAAAAAGAACACATTGACACCGGTGTGTCAGACCCACCATACTTGCTCCGGACACTGCGAGAGGGCTGTACAAGCAATGATCACACGCACGGCACAGCGGACACACCAGGAACCGCGGTGTTGGCCGTCGAATGGCGCTAGCTGCGCAGCATTTGTGCACCGCCGCCGTCAGTGTCAGCCAGTTTACCGTGGCATACGGAGCTCCATCGCAGTCTTTAACACTGGTAGCATGCCGCGACAGCGTGGACGTGAACCGTATGTGCAGTTGACGGACTTTGAGCGAGGGCGTATAGTGGGCATGCGGGAGGCCGGGTGGACGTACCGCCGAATTGCTCAACACGTGGGGCGTGAGGTCTCCACAGTACATCGATGTTGTCGCCAGTGGTCGGCGGAAGGTGCACGTGCCCGTCGACCTGGGACCGGACCGCAGCGACGCACGGATGCACGCCAAGACCGTAGGATCCTACGCAGTGCCGTAGGGGACCGCACCGCCACTTCCCAGCAAATTAGGGACACTGTTGCTCCTGGGGTATCGGCGAGGACCATTCGCAACCGTCTCCATGAAGCTGGGCTACGGTCCCGCACACCGTTAGGCCGTCTTCCGCTCACGCCCCAACATCGTGCAGCCCGCCTCCAGTGGTGTCGCGACAGGCGTGAATGGAGGGACGAATGGAGACGTGTCGTCTTCAGCGATGAGAGTCGCTTCTGCCTTGGTGCCAATGATGGTCGTATGCGTGTTTGGCGCCGTGCAGGTGAGCGCCACACTCAGGACTGCATACGACCGAGGCACACAGGGCCAACACCCGGCATCATGGTGTGGGGAGCGATCTCCTACACTGGCCGTACACCACTGGTGATCGTCGAGGGGACACTGAATAGTGCACGGTACATCCAAACCGTCATCGAACCCATCGTTCTACCATTCCTAGACCGGCAAGGGAACTTGCTGTTCCAACAGGACAATGCACGTCCGCATGTATTCGTGCCACCCAACGTGCTCTAGAAGGTGTAAGTCAACTACCCTGGCCAGCAAGATCTCCGGATCTGTCCCCCATTGAGCATGTTTGGGACTGGATGAAGCGTCGTCTCACGCGGTCTGCACGTCCAGCACGAACGCTGGTGCAACTGAGGCGCCAGGTGGAAATGGCATGGCAAGCCGTTCCACAGGACTACATCCAGCATCTCTACGATCGTCTCCATGGGAGAATAGCAGACTGCATTGCTGCGAAAGGTGGATATACACTGTACTAGTGCCGACATTGTGCATGCTCTGTTGCCTGTGTCTATGTGCCTGTGGTTCTGTCAGTGTGATCATGTGATGTATCTGACCCCAGGAATGTGTCAATAAAGTTTCCCCTTCCTGGGACAATGAATTCACGGTGTTCTTATTTCAATTTCCAGGAGTGTATTTAACCAGGGAAGTATACGCCATTTATGACTTGTATACGGGGCTTAACCAAGCAGAAAATAACGTTGAAAACATGGAAGCCTGTAAGAGCAGTAAGTGCATAGCACCACTGCTGAGGCACAAGAAGACCCTGTAGGCTAACATACAAGAGCTGAAAAACCAGTAAGCTTACTGCCCGCAGTAACAGTCATCTTTATAGCTAATGCTGTATATACTGCCATACAACGTGGCATCAGTAATGATGATGACTATTACTGCACGTAAAAGCTTTCTCGTTTTAATTCTGGTGTTTGCGCATTACGTACTCACTTTCAGATCAGCTACATCCGCCGTCTGGTAACAGAATATTTGTACAACACATCGACATCTACTGCGCTTGAAAACTACCTGTAAGGCCGAAATTGGTCAATCGTTCAAGATATAAAAACTGAATACTTGCGAAAAACAGCCTAGGTAAAAACTTCAAAATGTCCTGCAACATATACACAGCCGTGACACTCCACAAGAACAAAATCATACGCGATACTATGTAGGAAACTGAAGCATTAAAACTTTTGTCTATTATTTTATTTTATTCCAGTCTCTAAACTTTTTGGAATGACGGGAAGATGAAAGAATGTTGGTTAAAAGCAACAAATCATTCATTTGCAAAATTCGGATTTTTTCTTATCTGCACGATAAACATAAATACACCTGCCACCACTATTTTCATTCAGATATCATTAATTTACTAGCTGAATTCAAGACAATTTTCAGTGCTTGTCGGTTTCCAGAGAACGATTAAACATTTCGCCGTTCGTAAGAATACTGGTTTGCAGTGGCAGGCAGAGATGTTAAACTAACTTGATATATCAGACAGGGAACTCTCCTCCATCTCTGGAGATGTGGAAGTCTAACTCCTAGCCGCGGCCGGGTTCTCGAACTCTCTGCGCGCGAAACATATTACGCTCCAAAGACTAACTAGGGAAAAGTCTCCTCGGCGGACAGGAATTAATTCTCAGCACTACTTCGCTTCAGAAAATCGATTTAATAAGGGTTCTCAGATTCATTTTGACCGTCGAGACGGATTTAATCAAGTCACTGCTTCAAAATCTATTATTAATGGCTGCTAGACAACTATTGAGGGTATTTATAAAATTTTAACTATGACATCGAGTAAATAAAGTTATATAATTAATCTTTCGAATGTCTGAAGTCATAGTATACATTGAAATCTCCGCGTTGAAAATGGAAACAATATGATGTTGATATCGTTTCCATGGTACTCAACGGTAGGGATATTAGAGCCCTTGCGGAATATTAACTAAACGATGAGTAAGACGAACAAAATATTTTCTCATTAGGAATTCCATTGCACAGTGCTCCATGAACTCCTGCTGGAGACCTGGAAGATTGTGTGACAGTGACTACGCACAACATCAATTGATTACTAGCATATTAAAAAGGTTGTATACATAGAAGAACCCTGGAGATACTAAAAGATATCAGATAGATTATATAATGGTAAGACAGAGATTTAGGAACCAGGTTTTAAATTGTAAGACATTTCCAGGGGCAGAAATGGACTCTGACCACAATCTACTGGTTATGAACTGTAGATTAAAGCTGAAGAAACTGCAAAAAGGTGGGAATTTAAGGAGATGGGACCTGGATAAACTGACTAAACCAGAGGTTTTACAGAGTTTCAGGGACAGCATAAGGGAAAAGTTGACAGTAATTGAGGAAAGAAATACAGTAGAAGAAGAATGGGTAGCTTTGAGGCATGAAGTAGTGAAGGCAGCAGAGGAACAAGTAGGTAAAAAGACGAGGGCTAGTAGAAATCCCTGGGTAACAGAAGATATATTGAATTTAATTAATGAAAGGAGTAAATATAAAAATGCAGTAATTGAAGCAGGGAAAAAGGAATACAAACGTCTCAAAAATGAGATCGACAGGAAGTGCAAAATGGCTAAGCAGGGATGGCTAGAGGACAAATGTAAGGATGTAGAGGCTTATCTCACTAGGGGTAAGATAGATACTGCGTATAGGAAAATTAAAGAGACCTACGGAGAAAAGAGAACGACTTGTATGAATATCAAGAACTCAGATGGAAACCCAGTTCTAAGCAAAGAAGGGAAAGCAGAAAGGTGGAAGGAGTATATAGAGGGTCTATACAAGGGCGATGTACTTGAGGACAATATTATGGAAATGGAAGAGGATGTAGATGAAGATGAAATGGGGGATACGATACTGCAAGAAGAGTTTGACAGAGCACTGAAAGACTTGAGTCGAAACAAGGCCCCCGGAGTAGACAACATTCCATTAGAACTACTGACAGCCTTGGGAGAGCCAGTCCTGACAAAACTCTACCATCTGGTGAGCAAGATGTATGAGACAGGCGAAATACCCTCGGACTTCAAGAATAATATAATAATTCCAATCCCAAAGAAAGCAGGTGTTGACAGATGCGAAAATTACCGAACTATCAGTTTAATAAGTCACAGCTGCAAAATACTAACGCGAATTCTTTACAGACGAATGGAAAAACTGATAGAAGCCGACCTCGGGGAAGATCAGTTTGGATTCCGTAGAAATGGTGGAACACGTGAGGCAATACTGACCCTACGACTTATCTTAGAAGAAAGATTAAGGAAAGGCAAACCTACGTTTCTAGCATTTGTAGACTTAGAGAAAGCTTTTGACAATGTTGATTGGAATACTCTCTTCCAAATTCTGAAGGTGGCAGGGGTAAAATACAGGGAGCGAAAGGTTATTTACAATTTGTACAGAAACCAGATGGCAGTTATAAGAGTCGAGGGACATGAAAGGGAAGCAGTGGTTTGGAAGGGAGTGAGACAGGGTTGTAGCCTATCCTCGATGTCATTCAATCTGTATATTGAGTAAGCAGTAAAGGAAACAAAAGAAAAGTTTGGAGTAGGAATTAGAAAGCAATAAAGGAAACAAAAGAAAAGTTTGGAGTAGGAATTAAAATCCATGGAGAAGAAATAAAAACTTTCAGGATCGCCGATGACATTGTGATTCTGTCAGAGACGGCAAAGGACTTGGAAGAGCAGTTGAACGGAATGGACAGTGTCTTGAAAGGAGGGTATAAGATGAACATAAACAAAAGCAAAACTAGGATAATGGAATGTAGTCTAATTAAGTCGGGTGATGCTGAGGGAATTAGATTAGGAAATGAGACACTTAAAGTAGTAAAGGAGTTTTGCTATTTGGGGAGCAAAATAACTGATGATGGTCGAAGTAGAGAGGATATAAAATGTAGACTGGCAGTGGCAAGGAAAGCGTTTCTGAAGAAGAAAAATTTGTTAACATCGAGTGTAGATTTAAGTGTCAGGAAGTCGTTTCTGAAAGTATTTGTATGGAATGTAGCCATGTATGGAAGTGAAACGTGGACGATAAATAGTTTAGACAAGAAGAGAATAAAATCTTTCGAAATGTGGTGCTACAGAAGAATGCTGAAGATTAGATGGGTAGATCACATAACTAATGAGGAGGTATTGAATAGAATTGGGGAGAAGAGGAGCTTGTGGCACAACTTGACTAGAAGAAGGGATCGGTTGGTAGGACATGTTCTGAGACATCGAGGGATCACCAATTTAGTATTGGAGGGCAGCGTGGAGGGTAAAAATCGTAGAGGGAGGCCAAGAGATGAATACACTAAGCAGATTCAGAAGGATGTAGGCTGCAGTAGGTACTGGGAGATGAAGAAGCTTGCACAGGATAGAGTAGCATGGAGAGCTGCATCAAACCAGTCTCAGGATTGAAGACCACAACAAAAACAGTGAAAATCGTGCATTTGAACGTGCAATTCTGCATGCATGTTCATACCATTGATTAACTCTTTACAAAACCATAAAATAGTCATAAAATAAACACTAAATAAAACGATAAGCAGCTAAAAAATGGTCTTACATATCATACCGTTGAATGCGTGGCTGCAGACCACTAACAGAAACAAGCAAAGAGGCAGCCACTGTGATGATAAAGAGATCGAGGACATTTGGATGTTAAAATTACTTAAATAAAAACCTGTGTCTCAGTTAAAACATATTAAAAAGCAAAGATAAGGCTTTCCTTACCGAGCAAGAGCACGTTCAGAAAGCTGCTGCACTGGCTTGCGACGAATTAGCATTCTACACACGTACACGGAAATTCACTAACAAATTCTTATGGCTCCCGTTACATTTCGTGTGACGAGATGATAGAGCAAAAAACGCTTGGGATTAGCACGGTGTACTCCGTGGAATATACCGGGTGTCAACGTAGCCAGCAGGCGGAAAGTTCGAAGGCACGGTCAGGGACAAACAGGGACACTGTAACATCTCGTACTATATGTGTGATCCGATGAGAATGTGGCACGCCTCGGGAATGCGCGAATATTCAAGCAACCCAACACGAAGCAGTGTCATCCGGTTATTGTGTGTTACGCGTGCAGTGCAACTGCATTACACAGATTGTTGGTAAAGTGCTTGAGTGGACGTGCAGGCTACTGTTAAACACTTAACATCTGATTTTAAGAAAACTGTGCTGCATCAAATTAAGTAACTCATTGCACGAAACTTTAAGACATTTCGGAGATAAAAAAGCAATGCACAGACTTTGTGGAGGTAAAAACTCATTGCATAGACTTTCTACATGGTTGATTTTAGGTTACACTTCGCTGCGTGTGAAATGTAGCTAACATTTCGAAATTGTATTAAAAGTTGGGACCATGTCTATCTCTGTTCTTGAGATATCAGACCGTATGTCCTTGGGAGGATCGCACGCAGTGCGCCCAGTTCTGTCCATATGCAATGTGTATCATACGGTTGTAACAGCTGTTGTGTTTCTTAAAAGAGGTTTTGCAAATGATTACACACAAAGAGGTGCATATTTTGTGTGGTGTCACCGCTAGACACCACTCTTGCTAGGTGGTAGCCTTTAAATCGGCCGCGGTCCGGTGTTATACGTCGGACCCGCGTGTCGCCACTATCAGTGATTGCAAACCGAGGGCCGCCACACGGCAGGTCTAGTCTAGAGAGACTCCCTAGCACTTGCCCAGTTGTACAGTCGACTTTGCTAGCGATGGTTCACTGTCTACATACGCTCTCATTTGCAGAGACGACAGTTTAGCATAGCCTTCAGCTACGTCATTTGCTACGACCTAGCAAAGCGCCATATTCAGTTACTATAATTTCTATCTTCAAGGATGTATTCTGAACAGATAATATTGTCAATCATGTACCGTCAAGAGCGACGTTCATTATTAATGGATTAAAGTTAAGTATCAAATTAATTACGTCCGCTTTCTGAATTCTCATTCCTTGTCATGTTCCAGACTTCAGGTCAAAATGTAATATGAGTCTGAGTTTACATGCATCACTTTCAACACTTTAATTTACGTGATACTCTATTTCAAGTGTAAAAAACATATAAAAGTCACTTCAGCAGATTTCAATAAACGTATCTGCACTATCTTAGACACACTTACACGTGAAATGTAATGCCATTTCCCCGACAAAACGGTGAGTACAGCCATAAGCGCAAAACGAAACAATCATGTTTTGCCAACATTCACGTGACTTCAGCCCAGAGATGTTGGAGCCACGAAAATGACGTCAGGGCCAGTCTATTATATTTATGGTCGAAGGGACAGACCAAAGTTGAAAAGCATCTGTGGTGTGGTACAGACGTGTGTGTTGGCGCGCAAATGCCAAATGAAGATTGTGCAGGAAATTTTGTTGTAATATGTAGCAAGGCAAAATATGATTGAGTTACCATGTGCATCGCCACAGGATATGGTCGGAAGAAGATTTTGGAATTAATGACGAATACTGTGGCCCCCAAATTTATTCAAGCTGCTCGGTAACAAAAAAGAGCCTGAATTTCATAATAAGCGTTACATCGCTGCACAAGCAGATCATGGAAAAGTAAGATCCCGGCAGCATTTTTATCGCTGTGTAATACGCATGTCAGCGAAATAGTAATTTCTTTGAAGCATTAGAGTGTGTCTAGTCAAAGCATAAACTTTGCGAGTACAATTTTACTGACCCAAGTCGTTAACCATCAACGGGACACTATCCTACTTGTCATAACTGCCGAGAAAGCCATTAGTGACGGAAATAGTTAAAAGAAAACAGATTCAGTAAAATTTACAGTTGATTTTCAATCAATTAATTACTGTAACAACAACAGTAGTATCTGTAGTTGTTCATATAGTGCTGCGCTAGTACTGTAGACAATCAAGTCAGACTCAAAGAGATTTAAATGCAGTTCATATTTCTGTGACAAAAGTATTCTGGTTCTCTTTATTCAGGATTATTTTATGATTTTATGTTGTATACTGTAAATGGTATAGTGCGTATATGTTTACGTAACATTGCCATTGACAGATAGTTGCTGCCATGAACGAAAGTTTTTACGGAATTAATTTAAAAAGTAATCATCTGCAAAGCAATTATTAAAGAATAATAATCAGTTCTGGTGACGAGCAAGCATATTTTCAAACAGACAGCGTTACTGTGAGTTACTTAACACAATACGATTTGCGTGAAGGGTTGATAATGGTTGCATATTACTGGATTTCATAAATGTAACTAACATTATTGCATCCTAAATTAACGTCTTAAGTGTTCGTATTACAAGTGTTTTCTACATATAGGCTCGCGCGAGTGCATTTTGTTCAGTTATCGCATTATCATTCTTGCCCTGTATTTGAGTGGTTTCAGAGTCATTGCAGTCATTTACAAAATTTAACTTTTGCTTGTTTTGGAGTTGGCGACCGTTTTTATTCTGCAGTCTACACTTATACAAACAATTTTTGATACACAAACTGCAGTGAATCTTTAACTTGTTACCATTCTTTACATTTCGACCGTTGTTGTACACAGTAGTGCGATAGTGATCAGATTGAAACTCTATGTATTCTATCGGTAAGCACTGATCTTCGGACTCGACGCCTTGTTTTCATTAACTGCAGAACATTATATACAAGTGTCACAAAACTTTTGTAAAAACTAGAGAGTATAGTACGGTTAGTTCAAATGGTTCAAATGGCTCTGAGCACTATGAGACTTAACTTTTGCGAAGAACTACTTAAACCTAAATAACCTAAGGACATCACACGCATCCATGCCCGAGGCAGGATTCGAACCTGGGACCGTAGCGGTCGCACGGTTCCTGACTGTAGCGCCTAGAACCGCTCGGTCACTCCGGCCGGCTATAGTACGTTTAGTATCGACAAGATAATTTATTCTTCCGAATAAAGAAATAATGCGCGTTCTATGCTTCGCGCATCTTGCAGTGCAGTCAGAACTTCGATGTAGCAGTCATACAACAGTCCAAGGGTTATTATCATAATTTGTAATAGTCACATTGTAAATACAAGCTGTAACTGGCATTCTATAATGTGTAATAGCTTTCCAAAATTAAAAAAATTTCATATGTGTAACATTGTTGTACCTCCTAGATCTAAGTTCGCTGACAACAGTGTGGCTCAAACCAGTTCTAGCTGTCATTTTTTAAATTTGTAATAGCTTTGAGTAATTTCATATATGTAACAACATTGTACTTCCTAGATCTAAGTTTTCCGTCAAAAATGTGAATCAAAAAAATTTCATAATTTGTGTGAAGAAACGTCGCAGTTTATAATAACTTTTTAAATTTCTATACATGCAGCACCTTTGCACTTCCTATGGCTAAGTTCTTTGACCAGAACGTACAAGTTACTGTGTGAGCAATATCTTTACATCTGCTACATCTAAGTTCTTTGACCACAGTCCACATGTTAGTATGTAAACATAGTGTATTTCACGAGTACACATCATAATAGTGTAATATGGAGCTAAACGTGGTAAAACTGATATATGGACGTAAAAATGACCATAAGTGTGTAACTAACTGGCAAAACTATCACCACAGCATAACTGTAATAATGGTGCTTCATCTTTTTGTAAGTACAGATATATTTTCGTCAAATGCTGCCTTACCACTTGCAATTGTCCCACTTGTATCTCTGTAGTCACCAGCAAATAATTTTTTTTTTGTATTTATACCGTGATCTCCAACAGTACAAACATGTACGTGAATGTATAAACACCTGAAGATGGGCGCAAGCTCGAAACCGGCCGTGTGACGAATAAACAACCTTTTATTGTGACTGGTAGTGGATATTTTTCTACAACCCCAGAACTAAGTTGTTGCAGGTATCTCTAAATTGTTGCTATCGAAAATATTTTTATTCCTGACTGCCGGCCTCGGTGGCCAAGCGGTTCTAGGCACTTCAGTCCGGAACCGCGTGACTGCTACGGTCGCAGGTTCGAATCCTGCCTCGAGCATGGATGTGTGTGATGTCCTTAGGTTAGTTAGGTTTAGGTAGTTCTAAGTTCTAGTGGACTGATGACCTCAGATGTTGAGTCCCATAGTGCTCAGACCCATTTGAACCATTTGAACCATATTCCTGACTATTGTCGGCTGCACAGATAAAAACAGCGGAGCTGCTTAATTCATCGAAACAGAAAATTACAGAGTTGTTACTGATGCGAAATTAGGATGATTACCTCCCGTTTCCCTCGCCCACCCCCTCCACCCCCCTCCGCCCGTCCTTCCGATGATATCGCAGTAGCCGAGAGACGTTCCAAGGCTGAAGGCTGCAGCAGACGTGGGAGCCGGCCGCTATCTCGCACTGGACACGGAGGCGGCAATTACTGATCTCATTGTGAGGCCAGTCCAGCCACCCCCACACAAAGTCCTCCCGCGGCCAGAGAGGGGGCGGTGCCTAATTAACGCCACCTGTTCCGCCGTGATTCGGGCCCGCTTTTCATATGCATATCGTGTTTTAAGATTCCGTAACAAGCCGCTGACTCGTGTCGGGGAGCCGGCGGACACAATGGCAGCGGCCGACCGCAGATGTCCGTGCAGCCGCCGGCGTGCTGTCCAGCGCCTGCCAGAGCCCCTAATCAGGGCGGCATTACGCCACAATGGTTCACTGCCGGAGATGAGGCACTCGTATCTTAGCAACTGCTGGGCGGGGCGGCGCCGTCGAGGCACGCCGGCAAACGTTCCTTTCCCTCCGTCCTCGAAAGATTCCGCAGCGTCGCGGCGCGACCTGAGACCACGCATTGTTGCCGATTTGTGGCGAACGAGAGTTTACCCGACATACTGTTCACCGAATTTAATCGATAACGTTCACTGGTCGACCTGAATCAGTCCTCCATTATGGCCTGACAAAACTACAATCATCCGTTCATAACTTTGGTTTCTTTGGTCCCTCTGGGGGACGGTTCATCGGAACTACAATATATGAAATATTACTTCACTTTATTACAAGAAAGATAAAAAGCTTTACTTACTTACCTTTATATTATCCAGGCATAGGAACGTCCCGAATATTTACACAATCCATAGCCAGAGGTATGTGCCTAATACACTACTGGCCATTAAAATTGCTACACCAAGAAGAAACGCAGGTGATAACCGGGTATTCATTGGACAAATATACTAGAACTGACATGTGATTACATTTTCACACAATTTGGGTGCATAGATCTTGAGAAATCAGTACCCAGAACAAACACCTCTGGCCGTAATAACGGCCTTGATACGCCTGGGCATTGAGTCAAACAGAGCTTGGATGGCGTGTACAGGTACAGCTGCCCATGCAGCTTCAACACGATACCACAGTTCATCAAGAGTAGTGACTGGCGTATTCTGACGAGCCAGTTGCTCGGCCACCATTGACCAGACGTTTTCAATTGGTGAGAGATCTGGAGAATGTGCTGGCCAGGGCAGCAGTCGAACATTTTCTGTATCCAGAAAGGCCCGTACAGGACCTGCAACATGCGGTCGTAAATTATACTGCTGAAATGTAGGGTTTCGCAGGGATAGAATGAAGGGTAGAGCCACGGGTCGTAACACATCTGAAATGTAACGTCCACTGTTCAAAGCGCCGTCAATGCGAACAAGAGGTGAGCGAGACGTGTAACCAATGGCACCCCATACCATCACATCGGGTGATACGCCAGTATGGCGATGACGAATACACGCTTCCAATGTGCGTTCACCGCGATGTCGCCAAACACGGATGCGACCATCATGATGCCGTAAACAGAACCTGGATTCATCCAAAAAAGTAACGTTTTGCCATTCGTGCATCCAGGTTCGTCGTTGAGTACACCATCGCAGGCGCTCCTGTCTGTGATGCAGCATCAAGGGTAACCGCAGCCATGGTCTCCGAGCTCATAGTCCCTTCTGCTGCAAACGACGTCCAACTGTTCGTGCAGACGGTTGTTGTCTTGCTACTGTCCCCATCTGTTGACTCAGGGATCGAGACGTGGCTGCACGATCCGTTACAGCCATGCGGATAAGATGCCTGGCATCTCGACTGCTAGGGATCCAGCACGGCGTTCCGTATTACCCTCCAGAACCCACCGATTCCATATTCTGCTAACAGTCATTGGATCTCAACCAACGCGAGCAGCAATGTCGCGATACGATAAACCGGAATCGCGATAGGCTACAATCCGACCTTTATCAAAGTCGGTAACGTGATGGTACGCATTTCTCCTCCTTACACGAGGCATTACACCAACGTTTCACCGGTCAACTGCTGTTTGTGTATGAGAAATCGGTTGGAAACTTTCCTCATGTCAACACATTGTAGGTGTCGCCGCCGGCGCCAACCTTGTGTGAATGCTCTGAAAAGCTAATCATGTGCATATCAGAGCATCTTCTTCCTGTCGGTTAAATTTCGCGTCTGCAGCACGTCATCTTCGTGGTGTAGCAATTTTAATGGTCAGTAGTGTATTTACAGAAAGCATCCCTTGATGCGCAGGTTTACTAAACTCTTCTCTCGAAGTAGACAAATCACGAAGTTAGTTCAAAAGTACGTTTTCATGTAACAAGGGACCCCTAGAGTTTGAGGTCGGAAGTCAATCTTTAGTGAGGCTCATATGAAAATGTTGTGAACAATTAGGATAGGAAAAATATTAGCTGCTAATGACTCACTACGTGCATTAGGAGAGCGACAGAAAATGATTGTCTGTGAGGCGCAACCTTCTAAGGGGTGTAAGTACGAGTATTACATTTCACAAAATGGACATTGTGGACATTCAGGAAATGTTCAAAACAAATAGTTACCTTGCAGCAAAAGCGCCGAATGAAAAATGACGCGATACAGTGGTCACAAAGGTTCGCATCATCGAGATGGAAGACCAGCTACTTCGGATATAAATGGTGCAGGACGTTTAGATAGGCAACCACTCTTAAAGAATCCATGTAGAATTATATTTGTCTAACGGTGCCATGAGAAGTGATGGAGTGCAATAGAATGCGAAACAGTCTGTGGTGGAGCTAATCGTGAAACTGGCCCCTTTAATGCGTAGCTGCGGATATTGGTATAATACGTTTTATAGACGCGGGAAAAGCAGACATCCAGAGTCGTAATTTGCCCAGTGGTTCCAGGTGGTATGAACTGCAATGTCACACTCATTTCAGGAAGGTTAGTTTGTTCTAAAGGAGTATGATATTTATGCTCAGACTAGGAATCAAGCAAGGGCTAGTTATTTCGACCAGATATTGGCCAAAAGCAGTGCTCGTACCATAGTTCAAGTCCTCTTACGCCCATTTTCCAACTCTTGCTTGCTGTGACGTAAATACTCCCTACTGCCCTTGCAAGATCACGCACAGGAGAAACAATGCTAGAGAGTAGAGCTCCCCTAACTTCTCGTAGCACAATAAATAACTTCCCAGCTAATTTACCATCCAAATTAACAGTCGGCGTAATTGTGTACGAATTGTTACGGCATTGATGTTAGTTGATCTTGATATAATTGTCTTGGTAGATCTAATGTCCAGAGGACATTTCCTCTTCACATCCCGATTTTTTGGAGTTGAAAACAAATGCCTTACTGAACTATGAAATAATTTTGTTTATCTCATCTGCAAATTTTCGTGCCGATTTTGCAGTGTGCTGCGCATCGTCAAGTTGACGCCTTGAAATTTCGTTATCTTACGTCTTCCAATTCTGTAGCACTATTTTAAGTTATGGAACCATCCAATGCTTCCTTTGAAATCACTGTAATCTGTGTCGCGCGCAATTTGATGTGCATATCGTAGCAGATTACCAGCATGCACATCCCGTAAGCTCTATCGAGTATCCTCGAAAGGCGCAAACGCCAGTTTTCGTAACAAACGCGCCTCGTCTTCTCTGGAATATCCGTAGTTTTGTTTATGACTACACTGTCTGCAATGAAATCTGTTAATAATTTTATTTTTACTATGCTGCGGACGATCTTCCACGTGCGTAATTATGACTAGTACCCGCTCCTTGGACAACGATTGCCCTTTACTACGTTTCACTGGAGACGGGGTTTGTGGCTCCCTGTCCAACAGAGCTGATGAACCACATGGCTTGACATCTGTTTCAATAGCACTTTCACTTGTTAAGCACGTTTTAGCATCACTGTACGTTGTGTGCAAAGGTGAACGTATACAACACCACACATTCCACTCACTCATCTTGCAGAAACGCTAATATTTCATCTGCCACTTCTTCCTCGCTCTGCGAAATTCCTTGGGTTGTTATCAGACGAAATGTCAACTCCGGCAACTTGGTGCAAATGGCTCTGAGCACTATGGGACTTAACGTCTAAGGTCATCAGTCCCGTAGAACTTAGAACTACTTAAACCTAATTAATCTAAGAACATCACACACATCCATGCCCGAGGCGGGATTCGAACCTGAGACCATAGTGGTCGCGCGGTTCCAGACTGTAGCGCCTAGAGCCGCTCGGCCACCCCGGCCGGCCAACTCCGGCAACTGTTGTTGCTTTGTTTATCATTGCCATTTCTCTGGTTTGTATAAAAACCGCTAACACTATAGCACTACTGTTACTTACTCGCCTATTAAGCAGTTCAACTACACTCCGTAGCCTCATGCTGTGGTCGCCATTGAATACCTGAGACTCCTGCCGCCTGTTGCCTTTAGCAGCCAACTTTGTGGCTGCGTGGAAGACAATACGTGAGGTGTCGAATGACGTAAGCATCATTGGCCTTTTGCAACATCGCACTCAAGGGGTTCCTTGTAAGACACGAATAATACATGTGTACTAACTAAGCGATGTTGTCTGCAGGTCGGTCATGAACTAGCGATGACCCTTTCTCTGCTCGGCCGTATAGCGGCCTTTGTGCGGAGGCGATGCAGAGCTGCGAGCGAAGCTGTGGCTCCGACAGTAGTTCCCCTTCGTCTGTGCGGATTACAGCGAGACATCGCGAGCTTCTGTCGTATCGATGCGAGTTGCGGACCTTGGCACGTTACCACGATTTTTTGAAATAAATCACCAGGCTCGCTCTGGCCTGCGAGACGCGAGTAAACTTCTTACTATTCAACTCAGTAATCAGACAACTTTGGCAAAGATTTCGAGAGCCAATCACTTGACTGAAATATGCACACCAATAACATTTCCTACACCAGCCGCAAGTGTCTTCTAACGATTTCCACGGATAATCTCAATGTAACAAAACGAGAATACAGTTCAGAGTCAATAAGAAAAATGCACGCAACAACACCACGTTCAAATGTCCATAGAAATGAACATAATTTATTGGCTTCAATTAAATCCTCGCCAAATTCGTCTCTTTCACTAAAACGCCACCGTCTAACTAGCTACTGGCTTCACGATTTGATTTTAGGGTACTGCCCACCAGACACTCCCACTATCACCACAGGCAACACTCGCCTAGACTGTTGTTACTTAATATGGCCAAATTGGAGACACGCAGTCTGTTATTGTTTACAGTTACTGGATTCAGAAAAATTCTTTGTTGCTGAAGATCTCAATTTGTTGTTTTTATTGATTATCAGTTTCGGCTGAAGTTGTTAGCCATTTTCAGATCCACTATAAGAAAATTTTTTCTGTGTACAGTCACCAACCGGTGGGACATATCAACATAAATTTTGTGCGATCTCCATAGCTGAATCTTATTATACAGCTCGATCACACATTAATGTGAAACCATCCAAGACAAAGATGTCGTCGTATCCACTGTCTAATAACATTATATCAGATAATCCTCACTTGCTGAGAGTGAGATCAGAATTATCATTTTACGCTACTTTAGAGACGTAACATCAGTAAACAGTACAATATAATTCCTGGCGCTACATCCCTTGAGTAAAGTAGTGCTTTAATTGTGATCTCATTCTGCAAATGTGGAGTTTATGTAATGTAATGTTATTACACAGAGGATAAGACGACCTGTTAGACATGCGTGATTTTATATTGATGGATAATCGAATTGTATAATAACATTGAACTATGTAACTTGCACAACGTTTGTGACGATGTGTTACCGGTTGGTGAATGTGCACAGAAAAAGATGGCTAGCTTTATCCGAAACTACAAATCAACAAAAATCACTCTTTGCTACCAACAACGTACAAGATCTTTTCAAGACTATTGTTAAACAGAGCTGAATCAGTCTCAGATCAACAATTGGGCGAATATCAAGCTGGTTTCAAGACATCAAGATCCTGTGCAGAGCAGATCCATAACTTGAAATCTGTTATATCATACGCCAAATCAAGATCAAAAACGTTTGTTGTGAACTTTGTCGACTCTCAAAAGGCGTATGACTCAATTGATCGAGAAACAATAAAGAACACCCTTGTCGAATTTGGTCTAGATAGGAAATCAATAAGCGCCACTTTAAATAACACAGTGTCAAAGACCAAGTTCAGAGGCGAACTATCCGAAATGGTTCAAATGGCTCTGAGCACTATGGGAGTTAACATCTATGGTCATCAGTCACCTAGAACTTAGAACTACTTAAACCTAAGGACATCACAAACATCCATGCCCGAGGAAGGATTCGAACCTGCGACCGTAGCGGTCACGCGGTTCCAGACTGAAGCGCCTAGAACCGCACGGCCACACTGGCCGGCTGAACTATCCGAATCATTTGAAATCTGTACGGGGGTGAGACAACGTGACCTGCTCTCTCCGTTGCTTTTCAACTGTGTCCTGGAAAAGATAGTCAGAGAGTGGAAAGCAACCGTACCGCCAGGTTATGGGATTCAAATTGGACACAAAAGAAATGGCCTTAGTGGAAACTGTTTGGCTTTTGCTGATGATCTGGCACTCATTATAAATAATATTGACGAAGCTAAGGTTCAAGTGTCTAGCCTACAATCAATTGCTGCTAAGACTGGCCTAAAATAGCATTTAACAAAACTGAATTCATCACAGACATCAAACACGTTCCTATTCGTATTGAAATACAACAAAAGAAAATCAAACAGTCGAAGAAATTTAAATATTTTGGAGAAATAATTACACCTGGCGGTTCAGAAAATGCAGCAGTAGAAAGTAGGTGTTCTAAACTAGAAGGTGCTTTTCATCTGTGCAAAGACTTATACAAAACCAAAAGCCTGCCTTTAAACCTAAAACTTTTGTCATTATAACACCGTAATTAGACCTTCAGCTTTGTATGCATCAGAATGTTTAAACATGACGAAGAAAGGACCACTACGAAAACTTGGAATAAAAGGCCGGAAAATTTTGAGGAAAATCCTTGGCCCTGTCAAGGAAAACGGAGAATTCCGCCGAAGAGACAACTGTGAATTATACGAACATACAGAAGACATTGTTACCAGCACGAGGAAGCGGAGAATGATGTTTTTTGGTCATCTGGAAAGAACGAACCCGCAAAGACTTACTCATCGCATACATTCAACAATTTCAAAAACAAAATCCTGTTCAAAATGGGCAAACCAAGTTAAAAAGGATTTACAGGAAGCTGAAATTTCATTTGATGACATTCAGGATCGAGAAATTTTCAGAGAAAAAGTCAAAGTTACTAAAAACTTTATTTCGCTTACTACGCCAGTTCCACGTCCTGCCAGCTAATGGTCAAAACAGAGAAAAGAAGCACAGTCAGCCAAAATTAAAATCTACTGGCAAAAGAGGAAAACACAATCAGGGAAGAGATAAAAATCTTAGTGGTCCATAGCAGGCCGAAACGATAGCAAAAGAAAAATTTTCAAAAGTGGAACGGACAGAAAAATTGGTAAAGGGGCAAACATGCTTGGTATGGCCTTTATGATCGAAAAATCCTCAGTTAAATTTGTAAAATCTGTAAAAACTATTAGCAATAGACTAATGTTTCTTAGGTTGAAACACAAGAATAAATATTACACCCTAATTAATGTTCACGCACCCTGCAATGTTGACAATAGAAAGGACCTAGACAATGTGGATAAATTTTGGGAACGATTAGAACTTGAAATGTCAAAGATACCGAGGAATGATGTCAAAATACCTCTTGGAGATTTCAATGCACAGATTGGCAGAGAAAAGAAATACAGGAAGACGGTTGGGCTATACCCAGCACACAAATTGACCAACAAAAATGGCATGCGACTAATCCAACTTTGTCAACAATTCAACATGAAAATCAGCTCAACGTCGTTCAATAAGAAACCAGGAAAACAGAAGACCTGGAGATCCCCTATAAGCCAATTGGGAGAATTTCAAATTGACCATGTGGCCATCTCATATAACTTCCAAAAAGAGATCAGAGATATCCAGGTTAGGAGAGGTGCAAATATTGACTCAGATCATTATCTCACAAGAGTTCGGGTCCAATTCACCCCATGAAGGAAAACACCAAGAATTCCACCAGCAATCCCAAAATTTGACCTACAAAAACTAACAGAATCAGAAACAATTAAAAAATGGGAAAATTCTCCCGCAAACAACTGGGAAACATTCAAGGAAAAAATCACAAAAATAGCGAAGGAGCAAATACCATTGAAGAAGAAGCACAAACATCCATGGTGGAATATGGAATGCGAAAAGGCAATTCAAGTTCGTACAGAAGCCTTTGCGAAGTGCAGTTCAAATAAAAATGAGAAAACTCTTCAAAACTTTTTAGAAACACGGAAACTTTCAAATAAACTTATTAGACAAGAGAAGAGAAAGTATGTAACTCAGCAACTGGAATCAATAGAAGCAGATTTTAAAAATTGTAATACGCATGGATTCTACAAAACTTTTGCAAACCAAATTAAAGGGTATATCCCTCAAAATGTCTGTTTTCGGAAATCAGATGGGAATCTGGCACTAAGCGACGAAGAAAACTGTGAAGAATTAGCCAAATATTTTGAAACGCTACGAAACTGTCCAGAACCAACAGAAGCTCTTCCAATATCCAGCACTAAAGCCCCGCAACAGCAAGACTCTGTACCGCCAACTGAAGAAGAAATTATCAAACACATAAACAAACTCAAAAATAACAAAGCATCAGGAGAAGATGGAATTGTAGCTGAATTTCTCAAAAGTCTAGGGTCTAACTCAAGAAATGAGCTAGTTAAAATTATTCAAAACATATGGGTTACTGAAGAAATACCAGAAGATTGGAAATGTGCCCTAATACATCCGTTACATAAAAAAGGGGATAAATCGGATGTGAACAACTATAGAGGAATCTCCTTACTTGCCGTCACATACAAGATATTATCAGCTTGTCTTCTTGAAAGAACACAAAAACTGCTAGAACCCAAAATCTCAGATTTACAAGCTGGTTTCAGACCAAACAGATCATGTCCAGAATAAATTTTAAACTTGAAATTGATTACAAGGATGAGACAAATGCGAAGGAAGCCTACAGTATATGTCTTTGTCGACTTTAAAAAGGCATATGATTCAATTCACAGACCCACACTATTTAAAATTCTTGAAGAACAAGGACTGGATAAGAAGACACGGAACATCATAGAGCAGACATTAACAAATACAAAATGCAAAGTGAAATTCATGGGAAAACTTTGAAAATCATTTGAGATAAAAACTGGGGTTAGACAAGGTGATGGATTATCACCTCTGTTATTTAACTTAGTTTTCGATAGAGTCATGGCAGAATGGGAAAAAGAACTCAAAAAAGAAAAGTACTGAAAACCAATATCACTGGGAACCAAAAAAGATGACCTACAAATCCCCTACTTAGCCTACGCAGACGATCTTGCAATAATGGCAGAGTCTAGTGAAATGGCAGTCAAACAGATAGAAACCTTAAAAGAGTGTGCAGGAAAAGTTGGCCTACAAATATCTTTTGAGAAAACGGTGTTTACAACAACAAATCTACAAATTTCTAAGTTACAAACCAAATATGGAGAAATTAAGAGGGTACCATACATTAAATATTTAGGAGAGATAATTTCTGAAAAATACTCACAACAAGAAAGAATATTGAAAGCTCGTAGGGGTCTAGGGCTGGTCCAAAACATTTACAATAAAAAATGTCTATCTATAAATACAAAAATTAAACATTGTAAGTCGGTAATTAAACCAATAATGCTATATGCCAACGAAACCTTGACACTTAAAAGAAAAACAGATATGGAAAACCTGAAGAAAGAGGAAAGGAAAATCATTAGGAAAATTCTGGGACCAAGATGGACCAAAGAGGGGTATAGATTACAGAAAAATTCTAAAATTGAAGAATATTCTAACATAGAGATAGACATGAGGAAGAGGCGTCTAAAATTCTATGGCCACATAATGAGACTTCCCGATCACAGACTTACAAAAAGAATAGTAAGATACGTAGCATCCCTTGTTAATGGAGGAGAATGGATCAAAAATGTAAAGAAAGATCTGGAATTAGCCAACATTACTACTGAAGACATGAACAAAAGAAACAATTTCAAACTTAAAGTTGACAAATGGGAGGTCAAACCAGAGACAAAAGCGCCGAGAACTGGAACAAAATGGAGCGAAGAAAGAAAAGCTGAATTCTCGCAAAGAATGAAGACCTGGTGGGCAAACAAGAAGAATAAGAAGCTCCAGAAGTGAACCATCTTTACTTAGCGTCTTCCATGTTGGGAGCTTTACGACTAATAATAATAATAATAATAATAAATTGCTATCTAGACCAATAAAGGATTTTTTGCTATGTCGGATAAGTGTACTCGCCTAGACAACCGGAAAGTGATAAAATGACGGGAAACGTCGTATTGATAGTTAAATAATTTTCGAATTGTCTCTTGCGTATAATGGAAGAATCCGTTTCAAGGCAAAAGGCACCTTGAAGATCCATCAAAAACATAATTACCTTGATACGATTCGTTGCGATTAAATATCAGTTAATAACATATCTGCGATTAAAGCCTTCAGAAGCCGCTACCATACAAGACAAGGTGGTCTTTTATGGAAGTTCAATGTAGCATAACGAACAGAAACGCAGTGTTAAAAAACGACGCGTCATTAGTTGCAGGTTCGCGTCTCACGACATGCAAATATTTACTACTCACTCTCACCAGTTCTGAGACTTTCTTATTCATTTAATACTTTTATCATATTTGATGTTATGTAAGTGCGCTCTCTCTCTGGAGAGTGTGTGTTCGTTGGCTTTATCCACAAGAGAGCTCCAACTGCATGCATTAAAGTACGCTACTGGCCATTAGAATTGCTACACCACGAAGATAACGTGCTACAGACGCGAAATTTAACCGACAGGAAGAAGATGATGTTGTGATATGCAAATGATTAGCTTTTCAGAGCATTCACACAAGGTTGGCGCCGGTGGCGACACCTACAACGTGCTGACATGAGGAAAGTTTCCAACCGATTTCTCATACACAAACAGCAGTTGATCGGCGTTGCCTCGTGGAACGTTGTTGTGATGCCTCGTCTAAGGAGGAGAAATGCGTACGATCAGGTTTCCGACTTTGATAAAGATCGGACTGTAGCCTATCACGATTGCGCTTTTTCGTATCGCGACATTGCTGCTCGCGTTGGTCGAGATCCAATGAGTGTTAGCAGAATATGGAATCGGTGGGTTCAGGAGGGTAATACGGAACGCCGTGCTGGATCCCAACGGCGTCGTATCACTAGCAGTCAAGATGACAGGCATCTTATCCGCATGGCTGTAACGGATCGTGCAGCGACGTCTCGATTCCTGAGTCAACAGATGGGGACGTTTGCAAGACATCAACCATCTGCACGAACAGTTCGACGACGTTTGCAGCAGCATGGACTATCAGCTCGGAGACCATGGCTGCCGTTACCCTTGACGCTGCATCACAGGAGCGCTTGCGATGGTGTACTCAACGACGAACCTGGATACACGAATGGCAAAAAGGCCTTTTTTCGGATGAAGCCAGGTTCTATTTACAGCATCATGATGGTCGCATCCGTGTTTGGCGACATCGCGGTGAACGCACATTGGAAGCGTGTATTCGTCATCGCCTTACTGGCGTACCACCCGGCGTGATGGTATGGGGTGCCATTGGTTACACGTCTCGGTCACCTCTTGTTCGCATTGACGGCACTTTTAACGGTGGGCGTTACATTTCAGATGTGTTACGACCCGTAGCCCTACCCTTCATTCGATCCCTGTGAAACCCTACATTTCAGCAGGATAATGCACGACCGCATGTTTCAGGTTCTGTACGGGCCTTTCTGGATACAGAAAATGTTCGACTGCTGCCCTGGCCAGCACGTTCTCCAGATCTCTCACCAATGGAAAACGTCTGGTCAATGGTGGCCAAGCAACTGGCTCGTCACAATACGCCAGTCACTACTCTTGATGAACTGTGGTATCGTGTTGAAGCTGCATGGGCAGCTGTACCTGTACACGCCATCGAAGCTCTGTGTGACTCAATGCCCAGGCGTATCAAGGCCGTTATTACGGCCAGAGGTGGTTGTTCTGGGATTTCTCAGGATCTATGCACCCAAATTGCGTGAAAATATAATCACATGTGAGTTCTAGTATAATATATTTGTCCAATGAATACCTGTTTATCATGTGCATTTCTTCCTGATGCAGCAATTTTAATGGCCAGTAGTGTAGCTTGCACTTTTTTGTTTAGGCTTGTATTTCACATTTTCTGAAGATGCTGCAACTGAACAGAAAGAGGGATCAAGTAAGAATGACTTTAGGGATTTTACTAAAAAGCGAGAACGTTGAAATAATTTTTATCTCATGTGGAAGACTGTTGTAAACATACACTCCTGGAAATTGAAATAAGAACACCGTGAATTCATTGTCCCAGGAAGGGGAAACTTTGACACATTCCTGGGGTCAGATACATCACATGATCACACTGACAGAACCATAGGCACATAGACACAGGCAACAGAGCATGCACAATGTCGGCACTAGTACAGTGTATATCCACCTTTCGCAGCAATGCAGGCTGCTATTCTCCCATGGAGACGATCGTAGAGATCCTGGACGTAGTCCTGTGGAACGGCTTGCCATGCCATTTCCACCTGGCGCCTCAGTTGGACCAGCGTTCGTGCTGGACGTGCAGACCGCGTGAGACGACGCTTCATCCAGTCCCAAACATGCTCAATGGGGGACAGATCCGGAGATCTTGCTGGCCAGGGTAGTTGACTTACACCTTCTAGAGCACGTTGGGTGGCACGGGATACATGCGGACGTGCATTGTCCTGTTGGAACAGCAAGTTCCCTTGCCGGTCTAGGAATGGTAGAACGATGGGTTCGATGACGGTTTGGATGTACCGTGCACTATTCAGTGTCCCCTCGACGATCACCAGTGGTGTACGGCCAGTGTAGGAGATCGCTCCCCACACCATGATGCCGGGTGTTGGCCCTGTGTGCCTCGGTCGTATGCAGTCCTGATTGTGGCGCTCACCTGCACGGCGCCAAACACGCATACGACCATCATTGGCACCAAGGCAGAAGCGACTCTCATCGCTGAAGACGACACGTCTCAATTCGTCCCTCCATCCACGCCTGTCGCGACACCACTGGAGGCGGGCAGCACGATGTTGGGGCGTGAGCGGAAGACGGCCTAACGGTGTTCGGGACCGTAGCCCAGCTTCATGGAGACGGTTGCGCATGGTCCTCGCCGATACCCCAGGAGCAACAGTGTCCCTAATTCGCTGGGAAGTGGCGGTGCGGTCCCCTACGGCACTGCGTAGGATCCTACGGTCTTGGCGTGCATCCGTGCGTCGCTGCGGTCCGGTCCCAGGTCGACGGGCACGTGCACCTTCCGCCGACCACTGGCGACAACATCGATGTACTGTGGAGACCTCACGCCCCACGTGTTGAGCAATTCGGCGGTACGTCCACCCGGCCTCCCGCATGCCCACTATACGCCCTCGCTCGAAGTCCGTCAACTGCACATACGGTTCACGTCCACGCTGTCGCGGCATGCTACCAGTGTTAAAGACTGCGATGGAGCTCCGTATGCCACGGCAAACTGGCTGACACTGACGGCGGCGGTGCACAAATGCTGCGCAGCTAGCGCCATTCGACGGCCAACACCGCGGTTCCTGGTGTGTCCGCTGTGCCGTGCGTATGATCATTGCTTGTACAGCCCTCTCTCCGTGTCCGGAGCAAGTGTGGTGGGTCTGACACACCGGTGTCAATGTGTTCTTTTTTCCATTTCCACGAGTGTATATCGCACCATTTACAGTAGAATTTTTGTAAGTTGTTGCCCTTACTGACTGTATATGGAATTTTCCATTTTGCCTTATAACATGTTCATGGCTATTCAAGTTCTTATTTACGTATACTGCAACAGAACAACATGTCTAGCGTATGGACACGGGAGGAAATGTGCGTTTGAACAGCACTGACATAGGAATTTTTCGGTCGTCCATTTCATAAACAAGCTGTGTGATTTGCGAGCCTGATACAGCCGACAACTGCCGTTCCGATCGCGTGTACCACGTTGAGACATGCGTAATGCGTGCACAAGCCGAATCGCTTGTGCGTGTTGAGCAGTAGGTTGAACTCGGCGCGCTCAACGTTGACGTTAGAATACACGGTCGGTGCGCCGACGGCTTAAGGGATTGCATACACTGTTCTTCTTTGTAATTAAGCCATTTGTTTCTCTGTAGTAGATGATTTCTTACATGTTTCATTTTATAACCTAATTCAGTAGTAATTGTGCTTGAATCGTACACAAAAAAATAGCTCATGGTTTTAAAGCTGAACAGTTTTTATTTTATTTGAATGGAAGCGGACTCTTTCCACACATAGATTATTGTTTTTCGTTTATTCATCCAGACGCGCTCTTTTTTTCAGTCTTACAATGACCGTTTTCACTGTGAGTTACATTCACCTGCACTTATTGTGACTGGTGCTGCATAAATATAGAAAATACGAATAACTGTATGAATCATGGCATTCTCCGAAAAGAGACTTTCGTCGTATTTCACAGGGAGTGTTACAGCAGACTTTGAATACTAGGTTTCCTCTACAACCTGTAGAACTGCGTAACAAAAATTGTGCAGCACCCTGTACTATATATCTTCGATTAATCCACTTACTGCTTCCAATCTAATCTCATGAATCACATACGGTAAACCTTGCGAAAGTAACTGATAAAGATGAGCGAGGACATAAGAGAAACAGTACTAAATAAGAACACAATTTGAGACTGGCGTGTATGTCTTTTGAAATAATTGTAAAGAATAGAACTACAGCATCATTTGTGCCTCCTTTAACATTACTTGTTTCTTGTGGTGTGGCGCATCGGCTTGGAGGGCGCTTTGTACGTATACTGGTACCAGCTATTTCTTTGCAAGTCCAGCCGTTTACGCTAAACAAAGAGTGGGCAATACTGATTCAAGTGGTGTGTTTTTATCTGTCGCTTACCACAAACAGAGCGGCGCGAAATGGTACTCCGCTGTACAGAAGAGGATAAGAAAGGGGAACGAGAGGGAGGAAACAATAGGGAGATTCTCGGCCGCCCGTGCGTGTCCTGAAGCCCAGTGTCACAGAAGGCCGGCGCAGACAGACGGCCTGTCCGCGACTATTAGTGTGGCCAGCGGAGCGAGGCAGCCGTAATTAAAAGCGTGCTGGCGGCCGCACTGTCGCGCCCACGAGTACCAGGAATCCAGCCGAGCGAGGAACAGCGGGAGGGCCGCGGAGGAACCTTCACTGCTTGCAAGCGTAGAGGCCGAGGATTAACGCAGCGTCAGCCGACACGCAAAAGAAACGTGAAAATACTGCACTCTAATATTCCGTTAATTTAGGAGTACGCTTAGTAATGTAAATAATTACACTGTTACTATCTTGTAACGACGGACCTCCTATTTCCATCTATTGTACTATAATTTTTTTCTTTATTTTTGTTACCTGAATATATAACATTTCTGTGTCTTCGTATGTTGTAATTGTTTTACTATTTGTATATATATATATATATTTATGCATTTACGTCGATATATAATTGGTTTGTTTCGTAAATATTATTTGTATTTTTTACGCTGGGTCTTGCCTAGGGAAAACTGCCATCGAACGATTACATCGATAGGTCGTGTGAAGAATCAAAGTGTGTAGGATCTTTGGTAGTGTTAACTCTGTCGCGTGGAGCGCGGGCAGAGAGGGAGTCTGGCTGGAGTAGCGAGTGAGGCAGGTGTGTTGTGTGAAGCTCCCGCGAGTTGCCGCGCTTTCGGGGTTTGGCAGCATGTAATTGCGCTCGACTTGCGATGATAGTTTCTGACACGGTGTCACGGACGGGAAGCATTAGCTGGCGCACATCGAGAGCCCGTTTCGCCTGGTGACCGTGTCGAGAAGAAGGCGCGCCAACATCCAGCTTCTGCAACAGCGACGGCCGACATTGAGTGACTGTCGCCACCTCCTCGATCGACGGCTTCAAACCTTCAATCAACCAACATAGAAGACTGGAAGCACGTAAAGTTTTAGAACTGTATGGCAGACCTCAGCTTTTCAAACTGTACCATTTTCGTAACTATAATTACAGCAACTTAGCATGAACATTTGTTGCTCATTGTCGCAATTGCATTACCAAGCAGGGTCCCTTCCTTTTCCGGAATGAACCCGATTGTCGTTGAAATTCAAACGCCAGCATTAAAATAAGAATATAGCATTTCACTCCTTTAATTTCAAAGTTCAGTTAAAGTATTCATAGCTGGCTACAATATTTAGATTACACAAGCACGAATTAAGAGTGCGAGTTTTGTTACCATATTTTAGCTTACCTGTGACTGCAGCTCAGCTTGGTACGTACTAAATTTTACTATTGTTAATTGTTCAGAATCATTTAATTCAAGTTCAAAGTTAAATCTCTTCTTTCTAAATTGCGTAGATTCAAGTAGCTTTTGAAATGATTGTTGAGGTAGTCCAAAACTAACCGTATTTTACTGAATTTCGATGTGCTTCAGAAAGAAAGCTCACTATTAACTTCAGTCACTAAATTAACTTTCGATTTTCCGGTTTTATTAATTCTTTTGCTAAATTAAGTCAGGGTGTAGCGAAATTTATTACTTCTGACAAACTTTCAGTTTTCGCACTACACGTGTCAACCTCCAGTTGCCACGCTTCTAGTGCTAATTATATGTGTAATAATCCTTCTTTTTCAGTTACTATAGTAATTGTCCTTAGGACTGGCGACCGTAATTTCCCCCAAATCTCAAATACCTAATTACCACTAGTTAATTGTTAACGTAACGGCTGCACATTTACTTTCTTTATTAACTTTACCCCTTTTCAAAATTAATTTCCACCAGTTTCATTAGCACTTTTCCTTTCATTTAGATGTAACCCTTTCCTCCCTCTTTACCGACAGATTAACTTCGGTGACGATTGCTTTTCCCAAATTTCCATTAGGTACACGCGGTTTAATTTTTGACTGTCATTAAGGTCGATAAGTGAGGGGGAGGTTACAATCTAACGAGCCATCGGAGGCTGTGGGTCGCGTGTCGCGTGCGCCACCAGTTTGTTCCAAAAGGCTGGGATTTTTCCGCGGCTCATACTACGGGTTCTGTTAGTGATAGAAATGTAGGGTCAAGTGTTTTGAATAGCCCCTGGGCTAGAGATCATTTGTATATCCTACAGAAGGATCGTCTTACTGCACACTGTCCTACAGTACAGTGTCAGAGTTTGAAAGTTACACATTTCATTCAGCTTAGAGAAATGAAGTCAGTCGGTTGATTCTTTTTGCACTAGATGTGGTGTATGGTGCGCCTTAAGAGGCTTATGGAGGCACCATTTAGTACGTGGGAGATCCCTGAGAAAATCCGAAATAAGATCCGTCTCAGTAGTGGACATGTAAATAACTAACCGCAGCAAACTGTTCAAATTTTAACGGTATATTCTCCAGGAATTTATCTAGAAGCACCGTCTTCCATTTTTCGAAAATTACCATCCGTTACAGAGAAGCACCTGCAGTACATGGTTTCTGGGTACCAAAACCTAGCTTCGGACTCCAAGACGGCTATGCAAGGCAAATATTCCTCAGATCCCCATCTCGAACAACCTTGAAAATGTTCTTGATCTATTTATCCGCTTCCGAGATTGAGAGGCTCCAAGTTACCCCACTTTAGCACATACTCGTAAAATAAGCACGTAAAATCCTGTGCGAGGTGGAAATGTAGTCTGTAATGTGGCGCTCCACGGAGAAATATGCTGTAAAGTGCATCCGCCATCATCAGTATGATTCTGGGAACTGAACACAAAATTTTTGTGCACATAAAATGCGATCTTAGCTGTAAAATTAGTTTTCCGTTATTTCAATTTCACATAAGTAGCACTCCGTCTTCACGCCACGAGTGGCCAACCGGGACCATCCGACCGCCGTGTCATCCTCAGAGAAGGATGCGGATAGGAGGGGCGTGGGGTCAGCACACTGTTCTTCACATAAGTGAACTATCAAAATTTTACTGCCCCATAAATTTCTTTTCTTATGATTGACATGCCCTGCTCTAGCAGGGGAAAGAAGAGATTCAGCAGAAAAACGCTACTATCGCTGCGCAAAAAGTGTGAATATGCTTCTGTTTAAAAGACGCTGACTGAAAAGTGGGGTACAAGCTGTCTCTTTTTACTTCCTCCTACAATTAAAAATTTTTCAAAAAATTTGGCATACGAACATACTCGCGCTTTTTTATGCTGAGAGAGAAGGAGACAGTGCAAGTGGGAAAGAGGTGGGAAAGTAATAAATAATGAAAGGTAGTAGACACAGACTGTGGTGTACAAAGCGCAAAGGAGACATTGGCAGTGAGAAAGAAAGACAGGGACACATTAGCAGTGGATCGTAGTTGACAGTGACAGAATAGTGCTAGAGAAAGAGAGAAGGAGACAGTGTCAGTAGGAACGGAATGAACAGAATAGAATCTGAAAGTGGATGAGAGCGAATGATAATGAGAGACACAGTCTATGACAATGACAACGAGGAAGAGAGAGATAGTTACAATGAGAAGAGACAGCAGTAGTGGGAAGGAAGGAACGAGATAGTAGCAGTAAGAGAGAGTAAGGGGGAGACAGTGACAATGAGAGGAGAAAGTAGTAGTATGACAGAACGAAGGAGACTGTGGATGTGACACAGGAGACAATGTCAGAGAAACACAAATAGATTATGACAATGCGTTGAGCTGAATGAGTGAGTGAGAATGGGCAAGTGGGAATGGATGGATATGAGCGACTCAGAGCGATGGATTAGTGAGTGTGAACGAGTTACAGTTAGCGGAGCTCATGAAAATGCGAGGTGAGTTGCATGTTAGAAAGAGCGCAAATATTTGGGAAAACTTTTAAAGGTTCTGAGGAAGGTAGAATGAGGCAGCTGGTACTCCGCTTTTCAGTGAGAATCATTTAAACAGGAACATTTCCGCTTTTTTTGTTCTCCGATAGGAGCATTTGTCAGCTGATACCAAATTACTCCGAAAATATCCCTCAAGAATTTCCAAAATTTTGCCGATTGTGGAGTTCGATTTACCTTGTGGAACGGCATAGTCGCCTTCAATCAAAACTTTGTTAATACTGTTGGTAGTCAAGACTTAATATGAGCCGATGGTGCAGTAATTGTCCTCACGGGACTGGTGAGCGATAACAGCTCGTCAGGGTGTCTGATTATTATACCGACGTAAATGGTAATTTTGTGATCACGCTTTGTTTCCTCGTGAACTGCAGCAACTGCAGTAAGAGATGGATAATACGGTAAACCGTTACCCCAGACAGACAGTGGACCATTTCAGGCTCTATTATAAATTACCTCTAGTAATTCAATCTGTTTTCTATATAATATGTGATCTGGTTCGTTAAACTAATTTATATCCACACATATTTCCTAATTCTGACTCATACTTGGAAAGAAGTATCAGTTTTATTTGTAGAAGAAAGTCAAGCTGAACAAGGTCTGATGCTATGAAATTCTTTATATTGCCACCAGTTTACGTTGTTTTTAATTGTCATGATGCACAAAAGTTTTTCAACTACGGCTTCTGTGTGGATGTCACTCGATTTCACCCCAGATGATGTACAAAAAAACATGAACTACACTCTAGAGCTAAATACATGGACTTCAAACGTTGTTCAGACGTCTGCAGACTCAGAATGAAATTTTTACTCTGCAGCTGACTGTACGCCGTTACGAAACTAACTGGCAGATTAAAACTATGTGCCGGACCGAGACTCGAAGTTGGGACCTTTGCCGTTCCCAGGCATGTGCTCTACCGACTGAGCTACCCAAGCACGCCTCGAGACCCCTCCTCACAGCTTTACTTTCGTCAATACCTCGTCAGTTCTTCGAATACCATCACTGACAGACGTCTGAATTACGAAAACCACAAACGATGTCGCGAAAACATTTAGGAACTTCTTCCTCAGTTCCATATTATTACATCATACCAGTAGGACTCATTTTTGAAGGAAACTTTCTTCACCTATGGCAGTCTAATTCTGATATCTTGCTGCGTAACATTAACTCCTAGATACAAAAAATCTTGTACTTGCTCAACAACTACAGGAGTTGGTCAAAAATGGAAAAGTGTGCTTCAGCATATAAGCAGATGCCGGCCAACTTGCAGGTTGCGCTGTTTTATTGGACCTCGATCGGCATCTATGAAATGTCCTCAATACGCTGCAAGTGTTAGTGATGGCCAGAACAGCGATCTGTATAGTTGTGGATGCATTATGTTGAATTTGCTCCACCTCCGCCTCACCCCAAACCCATGAACCATGGACCTTGCCGTTGGTGGGGAGGCTTGCGTGCCTCAGCGATACAGATAGCCGTACCGTAGGTGCAACCACAACGGAGGGGTATCTGTTGAGAGGCCAGACAAACGTGTGGTTCCTGAAGAGGGACATCTGGATGATTGACTGATGTGGCCTCCTAAAATAAACCAAAAGGGCCTTTTTGTGCTGGTATTGCGAACGACTGTAGGCAAGGGGAAACTACAGCCATAATTTTTCCCGAGGGTTTGCAGCTTTACTGTATGGTTAAATCATGATGGCATCGTCTTGGGCAAAATATTCCGGAGGTAAAATAGTCCCCCATTCGGATCTCCGGGCAGGGACTACTCAGGAGGACGTCATTATCAGGAGAAAGAAAACTGGCGTTCTATGGATCGAAGCGTAGAATGTCAGATCCCTTAATCGGGCAGGTAGGTTAGAAAATTTAAAAAGGGAAATTCATAGTTTACAATTAGATATAGTGGGAATAAGTAAAATTCGGTGGCAAGAGCAACAAGACTTCTGGTCGGGTGCATACAGGGTTATAAATACAAAATCAAATAGGAGTAATGCAGGAGTTGGTTTAATAATGAATAAAAAAATAGGAACGCGGGTTAGCTACTATGAACAGCATAGTGAACGCATTATTGGAGCCAAGATAGACACGAAACCCACAGCTAACACAGTAGTACAAGTTTATATGCCAACTAGCTTTGCAGATGATGAACAAAATTGAAGAAATATATGATGCGATAAAAGAAATTATTCAGATAGTTAAAGGAGACGAAAATTTAATGGTCATGGGGGACTGGAGTTCCATAGTAGGAAAAGGAAGACAAGGAAAGGTAGTAGCTGAATATGGAATGGGGGTAAGGGAAGAAACAGGATGCCACCTAGTAGAATTTTGCGCAGAGCGTAACCTAATCATAGTTAGCAATTGGTTTAAGAGTCATGAAAGAAGGCTCTATACGTAGAAGAGGCCTTGAGACACTGGAAGGTTTCAAATAGATTATATAATGGTAAGACAGAGATTTAGGAACCAGGTTTTAAATTGTAAGACATTTCCAAGGTCATATGTGGACACTGACCACAATATATTGGTTATGAACTGTAGATTAAAACTGAAGAAACTGCAAAAAAGTGGGAATTCAAGGAGATGGAACCCGGATAAACTGACAGAACTAGAGATTGTACAGGGTTTCAGGGAGAGCATTAAGGAACGAGTGACGAGAATGGGGGAAAGAAATACAGTAGAAGAAGAATGGGTAGCTTTGAGAGATGAAGCAGTGAAGGAGCAGAGGATCAAATAGGTAAAAAGATGAGGCCTAGTAGAAATTCTTAGGTAACAGAAGAGATATTGACTTCAGCTGATGAAAGGAGAAAATATAAAAATGCAGTAAAAGAAGCGAGCGAAAAAGGAATACAAACATCTCAAAAATGAGATCAACAGGAAGTGCAAAATGGGCAGGCAGGGATGGCTAGGGGACAAGTGTAAGGATGTAGAGGCATATATGACTAGGAATAAGATAGATACTGCATACAGGAAAATTAGAGAGACCTTTGGAGAAAAAAACCACTTGTGTGAATATCAAGAGCTCAGATGGAAAACCAGTCCTAAGTAAACAAGGGAAAGCAGAAAGCTGGAAGAAGTATATAGAAGAGGACGTGGATGAAAATGAAATGAGAGATATAATACTACGGAAAAATTTGGCAGAGCACTGAAAGACCTAAGTCGAAACAAGACCCCAGGAGCCGACAACATTCCCTTAGAACTACTGATAGCCTTGGGAGAACCACTCATGACTAAACTCTGCCATCTGATGAGCAAGATGTATGAGACAGATGAAATACCCTCAGACTTCAAGAAGAAATAATAATTCCGATCATGAAGAAAGCAGGTGTTGACTGGTGTGAAAATTACCAAACTATGAGTTTAGTAAGTCATGGCTGCAAAATACTAACATGAATTCTTTACAGACGAATGGAAAAACTGATAGAAGCCGCCGCCGGGGAAGATCAGTTTGAATTTCGTAGAAATGTTGGAACACGCGAGACAATACCGACCCTACGACTTATTTTAGAAGATAGATTAAGGAAAGGCAAATCTACGTTTCTAGCATTTGTAGACTTAGAGAAAGCTATTGACAATGTTCACTGGAATACTTTCTTTCAAATTCTGAAGGTGTCAGGAGTAAAATACGGAGAGCGAAAAACTATTTACAGTTTGTACAGAAACCAGATGGCAGTTACAAGAATCGAGGGGTATGAAAGGGAAGCAGTAGTTGGGAAGGGAGTGATACAGGGTTGTAGCCTCTCCCCGATATTATTCAATCTGTATATTGAGCAAGCAGTAAAGGAAACAAAAGAAAATTTTGGAGTAGGAATTAAAATGCATGGAGAAGAAATAAAAACTTTGAAGCTTGCCGATGACACTGTAATTCTGTCAGAGACAGCAAAGGACTTGGAAGAGCAGATGAACAGAATGGACAGAGACTTGAAAGGAGGATATAAGATTAACATAAAAAAGAATAAAACGAGGATAATGGAGTGTAGTCGATGCTGAGGGATTTAGATAAGGAAATGAGACACTTAAATCAGTAGATGAGTTTTGCTGTTTGGGGAGCAAAATAACTGATGATTGTCGAAGTAGAGAAGATATAAAATGTAGACTGGCAATGGCAAAGAAAGCTTTTCTGAAGACGAGAAATTTGTTAACATCGAATATAGATTTAAGTGTCAGGAAGTCGTTTCTGAAAGTATTTGTATGGAGTGTAGCCATGTATGGAAGTGAAACATGGAAGATAAATAGTTTGGACAAGAAGAGAATAGAAGCTTTCGAAATGTGGTGCTACAGAAGAATGCTGAAATTAGATGGGTAGCTCACATAACTAATGGGGAGGTATTGAATAGAATTGAAGGAAATCGTAGAGGAAGACCAAGAGATGAATACGCTAAGCAGATTCAGAAGGATGTAGGCTGCAGTAGGTACTGGGAGATGAAGGAGCTTGCACAGGATAGAGTAGCATGGAGAGCTGCATCAAACCAGTCTCTGGATCGAAGACCACAACAACAACAACAACAACAACAAGTGAATTCGAACACAAGGAAATTGTTGGTGCTCGCATGGAGGGTGCTTCCGCAACCAAAGTAGCCGAAGAATTTGTGGTTTCAGCGGACATCATATAGAAGATTTATATCGCATATAGCCAAAGCAGAGAAACATTACCCGCTCACTCACATCGTAGACAAAAATGTGTTGAGTGATTGTGAGAGACGGTCACTGAAGAGAATTGTGACGAAAAATAAGAGGACGACAGCTGCAAAAGTCATTGCAGAACTGAATGTTGCACTCGCGAGTTCCGTCAGCGCCAAAATACTCGAAGGGATCTCCATAAACAGGAAATTGCAGGGCGAACTGGAATTCTATAAACCTCATCAGTAACGCAGTTGGAATAAGTGGTGCGGAAGTCATAAATGCTGAGCTATGGAACTATGGAAGAAAGTCATTTAGTCGAATGTGTCTAGCTAGTTTCACATTGTTTCGATCTTCCGGCTGCGTTAACGAGTACATTGACGAGTTAAGCCATATGACCACCTGCTTAAAGGGAGGTATCGATGAAATTTCCAGCAGGTAGTAAAAAAATTGTAGGGGGCTGAAAATCTGCGTCATAACATATCTTGACATAATGAGATTTTCACTTTGCAGCGGAGTGTGCGCTGGTATGAAACTTCCTGGCAGATTAAAACTGTGTGCCGAACCGAGAATCGAACTCAGGACCTTTGCCTTTCTCGGGCAAGTGCCCTACCGTCTGAGCTACCCAACGACGACTCACGCCCCGTCCTCACAGCTTTACTTCCACCAGTACCTCGTCTCCTACTGCAAGGTTCGCAGGAGAGCTGCTGTGGAGTTTGGAAAGTAGGAGACGAGGTACTGGCGGAAGTAAAGCTCTGAGGACAGGGCGTGAGCCGTGCTTGGATAGCTCAGATGGTTAATCGATCAACAATGAACTTAAACGGATGTCTTACGAAGTCCGCCCCGAGCAGATGCAACAAACAGAAGTGAACAAAATGTGTTTTTTTTTAAAAAAAAAGATGGTAGAGTACTTGCCGGCGAAAAGCAAAGGTCCCGAGTTCGAGTCTCGGTCTGGCACACAATTTTAATCTGCCAGGAAGTTTCAGATCTTGACATGCTGAATTCACTGCGTTAATATAGTATGCTAAGAAATTTTTTTCATACTTTTTGATTTCTGAGTTTTGAAAAAATCAAAATGTTTTTTCTAAGCCGTACGTGCAGTTCTTGGTTATGACGGAATCTATTCACAAAAAAAGTTTGAGTCAAAAATGCTTATAACTGACGGAGGAGTAGCATTTCTTTTATTGTGACCATTATGATTTTTTTCAAAAAAGTTGAAGTATAGTTGGTTTTCTATCAGTAGATGGATACATAAAGTGCAAAAATTTAATTGAAACGTTAATTTTATATGAATATGTCTGTATATGTGCATAATCTGTACTAACATACGTAACCGTGTATGTATATGAGTCTAATGTATATGCACATCCGAAATCACCGTAAATAAATAATTGTAACTATAATTTATATTTTTTTGCAATTTCCAGACATGTGGATTTACTTTCGTGGCGGACTTAACCCTGAACTGGAAAGTAAATAATTATAAAGGTTTCTGGTCTAGGTTAGTTGGGGGTGGGGTGGGAGGTTCTTAGGGCGAGCAGATGATCATCATTCGAATACAGGCCAGTTAGTTCACAAAACAATATTCGTACCACGATACATAGATACACTCTTGCGGTAACGTCTCTGCAGTCTACCTACTGTAACACGACGCGCAAGCCCGTCGGTTGATGACAGCACGACGCCTAGCGGCCAGAAAGTTCTCACTTTTCTGGTACCGAGAGCCTCAGGTTCGAATCCGCGCCAGACGGCATGGACCTCGATGACCACTAGAGGTCGCTGCAGCAGTCGCAGCACCTCACTCCTACCCATAAATACCTTGGCCTCACCCTCGACCGCCACCTCACCTGGACTCCCCATCTCCTTACCATCCAAAACAAAGCTCACAACCGCCTCCACCTCCCGAAACTCCTGTCTGGCCGGACGTGGGGTCTGCATCCTTCCAGCATCCTTCACACCTACAAATCCATGATCCACCCCATCCTTTGTTATGCCAGCATCGCTTGGATTTCCGCCCCTCCCCGGTTCGATAAAGCCACCTCACTCCTACCCATAAATACCTTGGCCTCACCCTCGACCGCCACCTCACCTGGACTCCCCATCTCCTTACCATCCAAAACAAAGCTCACAACCGCCTCCACCTCCCGAAACTCCTGTCTGGCCGAACGTGGGGTCTGCATCCTTCCAGCATCCTTCACACCTACAAATCCATGATCCACCCCATCCTTTGTTATGCCAGCATCGCTTGGATTTCCGCCCCTCCCCAGTTCGATAAAGCCACCTCACTCCTACCCATAAATACCTTGGCCTCACCCTCGACCGCCACCTCACCTGGAGTCCCCATCTCCTTACCATCCAAAACAAAGCTCACAACCGCCTCCACCTCCCGAAACTCCTGTCTGGCCGGACGTGGGGTCTGCATCCTTCCAGCATCCTTCACACCTACAAATCCATGATCCACCCCATCCTTTGTTATGCCAGCATCGCTTGGATTTCCGCCCCTCCCCGGTTCGATAAAGCCACCTCACTCCTACCCATAAATACCTTGGCCTCACCCTCGACCGCCACCTCACCTGGACTCCCCATCTCCTTACCATCCAAAACAAAGCTCACAACCGCCTCTGCCTCCTGAAACTCCTGTCCGGCCGGATGTGAGATCTGCATCCTTCCAGCATCCTTCACACCTACAAATCCATGATCCGCCCCATCCTTTGTTATGGCAGCATCGCTTGGATTTCCGCCCCTCCCCGGTTCTATAAAGCCCTCCAAATCCTCGAACGCCATGCGCTTCGCTTCGCCTTCCGCATCCGCCTTCCGTCCCCCATGCGCATCCTCTATGACCTCATCCCCTTCTCCCACCTTCTCCTTTTCCTTGAACACATCCGCACACTATATACTGTCCGCTGCCTTGATCCCCCTCACCTCCTGGTGTCTCCCTTCCTCTCCACCCCAACCAGTTGCCATGACTGTACCGTTGTGTCCCACCCTCTCTCCATCTCCACATCCTCCATCTCCTTTCCCAATGCAACTTCCACCATCTACCCCTCCCGAATGATGAGCTTTACCCTGACATCTACCCTTCCTACCAACTCTAACCCCATCTTCCTGCCTCCTCCTCAGGGCTCCCTCTCCTCCCCCTCCCTCCTCCTGAGCGGCTTCCCCCTCCTACTCCCCCTCCATCTCTTGTGCCTCCTTTCAGTGTCTCTGCACTCCCTCCTGCCCTGTCTTCCCTCTTCATCTTCCGCCCCCACATGTCTCCTGCCTCTTGGTGTACCCACTGACGCCCCTACTCTCTTCATCCCGCCGCTTCCCCTGCTGCCCCTTGCTCTCCCCTCCTTTTCTATCCTTTCTGCCCTTTCCCTCGGCAGGTCCCACCTGGCAGTTTTGTTATTCGTTGTGTGTGCTCCAAGTGGGTTTTAAGTGTGTTGTTACGGAGTGTTTTTACTACTGTGGCCGACTTTTAACCTGTGCATGCCCATTCAGTGTCTTCCCATGAGTTTTGAAGAATCGCCAACTGTTTTTTTTTAACTTTCTGGTGACTTTTTTTTAAACTGTCCTCCATGAACGTCTCCATGTTAGTCTACATTTTACCTCCATTTTCTCCCATTACTCCGTTTTAAGTTCCCATTTATCGCCTTATGTATGTAACATTTTATTCTTATTTTAAGTTGTCATGTCACTTGGCTGAAGAGTGGCGGGTTGTGCCGCTGACAGCCCTTCCCTGCCCATACGGGGCAGGGGAATGAAATCACAATAAAGAAAAAAAAAAAAACTAAGCAAGGCAGTCTGGTATTCACATTGATTCAGTTGACATCTCACTTACAGAAATTGTGTTTACGTTGCATGTGCATACTTCCCGTTATGAATGGGTGTTGTTTTGATCTCGTGAGGTTGTTTCTTGTGACCCTGTTGCTTAGTACTTTGTTACTGATCTTGGTGTCTTGCTCGGTTGTCTGTTGTGCTTGTCCTTTCATTCCTGTTCATCCGTCTTGTTTGTTCACGGGCCGCTCCCATTGATCCCACTGCGTTTTCGTTAGCGGCAACCCGCGAATGTCCCTGCCATGGTTACAACAACTTTTATTCCACATGGTCAGCTTTAACAGTGACCGACGACCCATCTATGCGGATGAGTGGAGACATGAATGTGAGATGTAATATGCAAAGTGAAAATAGAGAATACAATTCTGAAATGTATCAAGTCGTCTTTTATTTGTTTTTCCTTCATACTGGGCCAAACATTGCATAATCTCGTAATAATTTTATTTTACTCTACATTCTTGTCATGTATAAATATAGAATTTTTTTATAATTTATTTAAACTTTTCATATTATAAGATGGCAAGAACTATGCCCCTTACATGAAGTCATTAAAGATCACCTATCTCATATTGAGCGAACAGTAGGGCTGAACAAAATGACTGACAAGGCACAATGCATCTTGTAGACGGTATAGTATGGACGTATTGGAATAATCATTGCCGGGTGATGGTTTTAAAGTAATTCACACGACATGAAAACTTTGTGGAAACGCGTTGATTTACTGGAGGCTAGTTTATCCCAGGGAAGTACTCAGAAATGACCACGGTGTGCAGCTGGGGAGTGGTGAAGGGAAGTGACAATAGGCAGCTTAGGGCGGCTCAAGCTCTGAGAAAGCGGTACGGGGTGTGGCCTCCATCTGCCTTAAGATGAGTGACAGTGAGTGGGTGGTTGACCCCATGCTGGTGTACTGGGAACTTGTACGCCTACTGATAAATGTCTGTCGTCCCGTTTTCAGTGAAACATGCGAGAAAGCCGCGCAAAGCTGCAGTGGAGGGGTCAACAGAGTTCAAAATATGTGTGTTCGTGACTACAGCAACTTCACACTGAATTCACGATCCAAAGAGTCTGATGTAAATCAGGTGAAGAGCGACAGAATGAAATATGCCAGCCTCCAATGGGAACGTAGGACCAAGGAATTTGAAGTACTCTCCTGGGAGTCAGAATTCTGGAAAACTTGGTGTTTGTGCAGACGCTAACCTTGATGGGTGGCCTGGGAGGAACTAAATAGCAGAAGTTGAGAGGAAGGGAAATTTTGTGGGTATTTGTCCACTCCCCAGAGGAGGCATTGGTTGGCACTGGGAAGCGACGCATAATTAACGTGACTTGCGCTGCAATTGGCGTAAGTGATTCTGATGGAGGGGAAACCGAGGCGAAGAGCGGACTAGGAGAAGTCCCCATAGTGGTCTTCCGTTCCCAGCTTGTCTAGAGTGCGGACGTGGCGTTCTTTACTCAGCTTGCGTGAGAAAGAGTGAGCATCTCTGCAGTTTAGGACTTAGCAAATGGAACGATTGAGCTTGGAGATAGGAAGTTTTGGTTCAGCTATGTACTGAGCAAGATAGCTGGGAGTGAATAGACGAGCACAGCCTCACAGCACCACGAGGTCGGCCGACGTCTGCACAACGACACCGCTCCATCACGCTGATTTCGGTGATATTGCGCCCGCTCCGGCCACTGATTAATTTGCTGGATCACGTCAGCAAAGTTTCCATGAGGGTTTCATGGGCTGTGTATTGTAGAATTCTTCTCGCACTTCGCATTACGCCTGGGTCAGTTGATAGGAATTACTTTTGATTTATCGCCCTTTACTCCATGCAAACGCAATTTATTACCACTGCCTGTTAGGAGAGTCATGTAATGTGATGATTGAAGGTCGTCAGTTAAAATAAATCTGTGCTAATCGACTGCATCTGTTTTCAATCAAGTAGTTGAAATCCCAAGTCACTTTCTTAATTAATTTTATGTTCAACATTTGCATCTGGTATTCAATAGCTGAATATAACATCAATGTGCACCCCTTCTTAATTAAAATGAATCAGTTCTGAATCAATTAATGTCAACACTACCACCGCAGTTCAATCAGGAGTCACAGGGCCTTATTACTTTCTTTGTGTTATCCAACATTACAGCAGTTTTACACTCTCTGTTGATCTGTTAGTCAATTACCTGGGGTGAACACACACCAAAACCAGATAAGTGATGGGTGGGATGTTACAGTATGTATATGGTGCTCAAAAGGTCACTATACTTCAGTTTCTTTGAGACAGATCAGAATGGCCGAAATGAAAAAATGCCACTCCTCTTTCAATTTTAAGAATTTTTGGCTCAAAAGATTTTTGTGAATACATTGTGTAATAACCAACAACCTCAAGTATGGGTTTGAAAAAATATTTATTTTTTGCAAAACTCAAAAATCAAACAGCATGAAAAATTTTGTTTAGCAAATTGGATTTACCCATTGAATTCAGCATGCAAAGACATGTTATGAAACAAATTTTCAGTCCCCTCCAATCATTTTTTGCGACCGGATTGAAATTTCACCTCACCTTAATAGCGCGTTGATACCCCTTTGGAACACAATACAGCAGTGACCTTGCGTGTCGTGGGTTCGACACTTCCCTGGCAGGTCTCAGGCCGTAAGCGGCACTAGACGTCTATGCACAGATCACACGATTCCTGTAAATTACGGGCAGGTGGTTTGTGGGCATGTAGATGAGAGAGCTTCTCAGATGTGTCCTGTTAGTTTCAGTGAGAAGAATTTGCCAACCAAGATACCATTCTGAGTTCACTATCAGACTTATAAAAACCACTGTAGAACGATTGTGAAATGGACAGTCACTTGCTAGAAGACGCCATAGTCGTCTGGGAAGAAATTAAACTTGAAAATAAGCAAGTATTCTGCAACAGAGTGGAGAGCTGTCTCAGTGCGTTAGATTACTACCATATGCCCCAAGGCAGCCCAGGTAAATGTCTTCAGTCACATAATACTGCCACCATGCGCTGTGTCCAAGATGCGGTACGTGTTTCGAGTAGACTCAGTTGACCGCATATCTAGACACGACCATCGACCTGGTGTAACAACAAATGTGACTCGTATGACCAGGTGACACATTTCCACTGATCCACAGACTAATCTCTGTAATCCCATATTTACCGTAACCATTACTGATGATGTCACTGGGTCAACATGGGAACACACAGGAGTGGTCTGCTGCAGATTTACATGTTCAACAACGTGTGCTGCACGATGTGCTCCGCAACATTTCTGAAAGGAAGAAAACTGACTCTGTTGTCAGAATTACCACGTATCACTACCTACCCTTCTTTACAGTATGGCCAACCCTCCGACACCCACGTTGTGTGATGCGTAGACGTCCAACACTTCGTCGCCCATTCGTGGTTTCGCCGACCTCGAACCACTTTCCATGGATTGAATTCAGAGGCGGCGTGCAAAACTGCACATGAGTGTGATGTGGTGCACACATGTGGGCTGAGACCCGGCCTGCCTCGGCTTTGCTCGCTCCTTCGCGGAAGTACTCAGTACAGTGCGAAATTCTGTTGAGTGTTGCACTTAACCTATTGTTCCCCCCATCCCCTCCCACTTCTCCCCCCCCTCAAGAAGGGAGCGCTGGCTCATTTTGTTAGTGTGGGTTGCCTACATCAGGGGCAGCTGTGCACTCAGGGGGCAAACCAATTGTTATCTTTTGACTGACAGGTACTTAACCTACTGTTCTGTTAAGTGCTTTTCCATGTCACCCCCATTTCCTTTTGATTGACAGGCAATTAATCTATTGTCCCCCCCACCCCTCCCCCTCCCCCAACCCCCTCCCCACTCGCTGCTAGAGGTACACTTTCAGGTCTGAATTATTGAAATAGGCCCCCCTCTCACTCTCATCAATTTGATTGACTACTTAATTAAATTGATCAATTAGTTAACTTCTCTGGTGGGAAAGTGCCTCGCCCACCTGCGACGCAAGTTGAAATTCCATCAGGACAATGCAACCTCTACTAACCTAAGAAAATGGTGGGAAGATAATTTAGGTCACATTGACTACTTACTTAAATTGATCAATTAATTAACCTCTCTGGTGGGAAACCTTTCTGTTGGCACAACATTGGTTGGTTGGTTGATGTGGGGAAGGGGACCAAACAGCGAAGTCATCGGTCCCATTGGATTAGGTAAGGATGGGGAAGGAAGTGGGTCGAGCCTTGTGAAAGGAACCATCCCGGTATTTGCCTGAAGCGATTTTGGGGAAATCATGGAAAACCTAAATCAGGATGGTCGGACACGTGTTCGGACCGTCGTACTTCCGAATGCGAATGCAGTATGCTAACCACTGGCCATCTTGCTCGGTGGCACGACACTCTTCAGTTCGAGAGGATCGTGGTATCAGCGCTGTTTACCCTCCGTTATTTGTTTATTGTGTAGTTCACAGGTACAGTGACTGTTTACACAAAAAGAGGCGGTCTAGTGGTCTATCATCATAAGCCTTTGCTGGAAGGTGTGACCGAGCAGTTCTAGGAAGTCTGGAACCGTGCGACCACTACGGTCGGAGGTTCGAATCCTGCCTCAAACATGGATGTATGTGATGTCCTTAGGTTAGTTAGGTTTAAGTAATTCTAAGTTCTAGGGGACTTATGACCTCAGCAGCTAAGTCCCATTGCTCAGAGCCATTTGAACCATTCATAAGCCTTTAAAAAATGAATGGGCATGACAGAAAAGAAGAATGAGAATTCTCAATATGTGTCATGCAGTCGCATAATTAAAAGACCCGAAAATTTGTTATTTAGCCATGTTAAAACGCCATGCATAAAGAACTTAAGATTTAGTTGACAATCATAGAGCAAAAATTTACAGTAAACAACAGACAGGATTCTCTGTTCTGTACATAAAAAATCATATTGTGCTAAATTTACTGGCATGGAGCCCATGATGAAATTGGTAATACGAACAGTAAATTTTCTGAGATCGCACACATGATTCCATTGTTAGTTTCTCCCGTTTCTGATGGAATCGATCGAAGAATATGGAGACTATATTACTGCAAAATATGTTTGTTAAATCAAGGGGACCGAGGGAGATGGCGCAGTGGTGAGCACATTGGACTCGCATTCGGGAGGACGACGGTTTAATCCCGCGTCCGGCCATCCTGATTCAGGTTTTCCGTGATTTCCCTCAATCGCCTCAGGCAAATGCCGGAATGGTTCCTTTGAAAGGGCACGGCCGACTTCCTTCCCCATCCTTTCCTAACCGATAAGACAGATGACCTCGCAATTTCGTCCCCCCCCCCCCCAAATCAACCCAACCCTTAAATAGAGAGGTACGCCTGGAACGATTTTTCGGTTTAAAACCCGCTGTTGTTGAAATTATGAAGTAAAGAGGAAAGCACGAACGAAAATTAGTGCATCCGGAATGATATTGTAGACCTCGCATTGGAAGTGGACTTGACTACACGATACCCACAGCAAGACAATGCAAGATGAACAAGAACTTATTTGTGATTGACGGGGATGCATTTAAAAAGGAAATCGGTTATGGAAGGGACACATTCTGACAGAAAACATTGTCCATTTCCGTAAGCTCACTGGCGGTAAAGACAATGTGAGTTTGAAAAATCCATCGTGGCATTTCGAATTGGAAGGATAGTTTTCTAAACGTTTTGAGGACACGACAAGTCGGCCATCTGTTTCCGAGCTGTTTTGAGACCGTTTGCCATTTCAGGTGAAGGTGCCTCCGTGTATGTGCAGATGGAACTGACTGAACCACGAGGTCTACGTTGTACCCTCCGGAGAGTTGCCACATCTCCTTACCGAGATTGCGAAAATGATGCAATATTTCGCTCAACATACGACTATGAAAGATTTTTTTTCGCTTGTAAAAGTATATAAGTCTTGATTACGTGGCAACCTGAGTGCGAAAATACACTACTGGCCATTAAAATTGCTACATCAAGAAGAAATACAGATGATAAACGGGTATTCATTGGACAAATATATTATACTAGAACTGACATGTGATTACATTTTCACGCAATTTAGGTGCATAGATCCGGAGAAATCAGTACCCAGAACAACCACCTCTGGCCGTAATAACGGCCTTGATACACCTGGGCACTGAGTCAAACACAGCTTCGATGGCGTGTACAGGTACAGCTGCCCATGCAGCTTCAACACGATACCACAGTTCATCAAGAGTAGTGACTGTCGTATTGTGACGAGCCAGTTGCTCGGCCACCATTGACCAGACGTTTTCAATTGGTGACAGATCTGGAGAATGTGCTGGCCAGGGCAGCAGTCGAACATTTTCTGTATCCGGAAAGGCCCGTACAGGATCTGCAACATGCGGTCGTGCATTATCCTGCTGAAATGTAGTGTTTCGCAGGGATCGAATGAAGGGTAGAGTCACGGGTCGTAACACATCTTAAATGTAACGTCCACTGTTCAATGTGCCGTCAATGCGAACAAGAGGTGACCGAGACGTGTAACCAATGGCACCCCATACCATCACGCCGGGTGATACGCCTGTATGGCGATGACGAACACGCGCTTCTAATGTGCGTTCACCGCGATGTCGCCAAACACGGATGCGACCATCATGATGCTGTAAACAGAACCTGGATTCATCCGAAAAACTGACGTTTTGCCATTAGTGCACCCAGGTTCGTCATTGAGTACACCATCGCAGGCGCTCCTGTCTGTGATGCAGCGTCAAGGGTAACCGCAGCCATGGTCTCCGGGCTGATAGTCCATGCTGCTGCAAACGTCGTCGAACTGTTCGTGCAGATGGTTGTTGTCTTGCAAACGTCCTCATCTGTTGGTTCAGGGATCGAGATGTGGCTGCACGATCCGTTACAGCCATGCGGATAAGATGCCTGTCATCTCGACTGCTAGTGATACGAAGCCGTTGGGATCCAGCACGGCGTTACGTATTACCCTGCTGAACCCACCGATTCCATGTTCTGCTAACAGTCATTGGATCTCGACCAACGCGAGCAGGAATGTCGCGATACGATAAACCGCAATCGCGATAGGCTACAATCCGACCTTTATCAAAGTCGGAAAGGTGATGGTACGCATTTCTCCTCCTTACACGAGGCATCACAACAACATTTCACCAGGCAACGCCGGTCAACTGCTGTTTGTGCATGAGAAATCGGTTGGAAACTTTTCTCATGTCAGCACGATGTAGGTGCCGCCACCGGCGCCAACCTTGTGTGATTGCTCTGAAATGCTAATCATTTGCATATCACAGCATCTTCTTCCTGTCGGTTAAATTTCGCGTCTGTTGAACGTCATCTTCATGGTGTAGCAATTTGAATGGCCAGTAGTGTATATGAAATTGACTATGTTTGTCTGTATGCAAACAGATTGTACGAGATAAAAAATATATTTAAACGCACCAAAAATAATTAAATAATAACGAAAATTTGTTTGTAATCAAAGTTGTTGAGCAATATGATACACGACACTAACTAATATGCTGTACGACTGCATTGCCTTCAAAATGCAGTGCGTTCACAGTTTGCTGCTCATCCCCCCACCTCATGCTCAGACAGTGTGCCGTGGTGGTGGGGGAACTGTGCAGCCAGGTAAGACAGCTATGCACGTGTGCGAGATCAGAGCTCGTGTGCTTGACTCTTATTCATCCATGTCACAGATGTTCACGACAGTGGCACAGAAACAGGTGACCAGCTTCACCATTTCCGAGATGCTCGTTCCCAGATGTCACACCATGAAAATCAACCCACTCACAGTGTCGTTTATGTCAACAAAATTCCTCATCTGCTGCCCATACCGTCGCTAGAATCATGCCCAGTTCGTCCCTGCTCCACTTGTATAAGTTCTTTAGCACATCATGTGTCAGTTCGATTTAACACAGAGTACGCGAAGGAACTTGCCCCCCTTCTTGCAGCGGTGTACCGTAGGTTTTTAGAGGAACGTAGATTTCCAAAAGATTGGAAAAGGGCACATGTCATCCCGGTTTTCAACAAGAGAGGTCGAACAGATGTGCAGAACTATAGACCTATATCTCTAACGTCGATCAGTTGTAGAATTTTGGAACTCGTATTATGTTCGAGTATAATGACTTTCCTGGAGACTAGAAATCTACTCTGTAGGAATCAGCATGGGTTTCGAAAGAGACGATCGTGTGAAACCCAGCTTGCGCTATTCGTCCACGAGACACAGAGGGCCATAGACACTGGTTTCCAGGTAGATGCCGTGTTTCTTGACTTCCGCAAGGCGTTTGATACAGTTCCCCACACTCGTTTAATGAACAAAGTAAGAGCATATGGACTATCAGACCAATTGTGTGATTGGATTGAAGAGTTCCTAGATAACAGAACGCAGCATGTCACTGTCAATGGAGAGAAGTCTTCCGAAGTAAGAGTGATTTCAGGTGTGCCGCAGGGGAGTGTCGTAGGACCGTTGCTATTCACAATATACATAAATGGCCTTGTATATAACATCAGAAGTTCACTGAGGCTTTTTGCGGATGGTGCTGTGGTATATCGAGAGGTTGTAACAATGGAAAATTGTACTGAAATGCAGGAGGATCTGCAACGAATTGACGCATGATGCAGGGAATGGCAACTGAATCTCAATGTAAACAAGTGTAATGTGCTGCGAATATATACGAAGAAAGATCCTTCATCATTTAGCTACAATATAGCAGGTCAGCAATTGGAAGGAGTTAATTCTTGGAGTGGGCATTAGGAGTGATTTAAAATGGAATGACCTTAAGTATTAATCGTCGGTAAAGCAGATGCCAGACTGGGATTCATTGGAAAGATCGTAAGGAAATGCAATCCGAAAACAAAGGAAGTAGGTTACAGTACACTTGTTCGCCCACTGCTTGAATACTGCTCACCAGTGTGGGATCCGTACCAGATAGGGTTGATAGAAGAGGTAGGGAAGATCCAATGGAGAGCAGCGCGCTTCGTTACAGAAAATCGCGAAAGCGTTACGGAGATGATAGATAAACACCAGTGGAAGACTGCAAGAATGACGCTCAGTAGCTCGGTAGCGGCTTTTGTTGAAGTTTCGAGAACATACCTTCACCGTGGAGTCAAGCAGTATATTGCTCCACCTTACGTATATCTCGCGAAGAGACCATGAGGATAAAGTGAGAGAGATTAGAGGCCACACAGAAGCATACCGACAATCTTTCTTTTCACGAACAATACGAGACTGGAATAGAAGGGAGAACCGATAGAAGTACTCAAGGTACCCTTCGCCACACACCGTCAGGTGGCTTGCGCTAGTATGGATGTAGATGTAGATGTGTCCCTCAGGCGACCTTCATTCTTGCGGTGGACACTGGTTATAATGTTCTCGTTCATCAGTATGCGTGGGCCCTTTCCTGCAACAGTCTTTTGATCTTCCTTTACATTCAGCCAGATACCGTTTGAGAATCTTAGCATAGGCTTCTATCTGTTTCCATGTAATTTCATGCCATCTCCAAAATTTTCTTTCGCTTCCTTCACTGTTTCTTCGGCATACAAACTGAACAATAGTGGTGATGAGTTGCAACCTGGCTCAAGCCCCTTATAAAAAGAACTTGTTTTCCTTGACCTTTCGCTAGTATTATTCACAGTGGTATAAAGTCTGTGAACGCGTGATGCTCTCGGCGGTCCCACGTATGTGGACGAAGGCAGCCCCTCGCGTGCTCGCTCTCGCACTGGCGGGCATTGATGCGGCAAGTTTGTTGCTGCGCAGATGTCGCGTCAGCTCCATCTGCATTTATAATTGGCGAGCACAAAGGAAGGCTGGTCGTATCGCAGCGGCGATCGCTGCAGCCGCCTCCTGCAGCGAGGCTGCTGGTAATTACGGAACAGGACGCAGGAGCAGGAGCAGCAGCCGCCATCTTCCGTCCCGCGACGGGCGCGATGCTCAGCTCAGCTGCTCCTGGGCTCACTGCTGCTTTGTCTCCCACAGCACTGCGTGGCGTCTCTCCTATCTATGGGCTCTAACTTACCCCTAGTGATTAGGGTTATAGTTCACCAACGGCCCTTACGAACTTGGATGCTCATGTACTCAAGAAGATTTCACAAAAAAGGGACTAAACTACAGAGGGGTCCAAAAAATGTATGCACTGTTTAAAAGTCCATAACTTGCAAACTAATTGGCGGAGTTGTCTCATTTTTGGTGAAAGTGTAGCTTAAAGTTCAACTTAAAGATATCACTATAGGTGTTCGAAATGGTCACCATCAACATCCACACACAAACGATGCCGCCGAACTGCAGCACGAACTACTGCCTGCAACGTGTTCAGTTGGATATTTGCACATGAATGTACGATGGACTCTCGAAGTTCATCCAATGTGCGTGGCTTTTGTCGATAAACGACGTCCTTTAGTGTTCCCCACATGTAAAAGTCCAGAGGAGTTAGGTCTGGGGAGCGTGGTGGATACTCCACAGCACTTCTATGGCCTTTCCATCTTCCTCATAGATTTTCGTCTAGATACGCCCTAACACGATTTTGGTAGTGGACTGGGACACCATCTTGTTGAAAGTAAACTCTTCCGTCTCCATACAAGTCTCGGATGGCAGGTAAAAATGGATGTCTGAAGCTTCTGAAGGTACACTTCACCGGTAACTGTGCCGTCAAAGAAGAATGGCCCAATCGAGCCCCGGTAAGACAACCCACACCACACATTTACTCCTGACAAATTCACGGCTTTGTCTACACGGACGTTCGGATTTTCGGCGGCCCAGTAGATGCAGCTGTCGCGATTTACTGTACCACTGAGTTTCAACTGTGCCTCGTCAGACCACACAATCATCTCTGCAAACTCTTCATCGTTGTGCACCATGTTAGTAAACCACTCGCAGTACTCCATTCTACGATCTGGGTCGTCCTCGTTCATTGCGTGTAGCAGTCGTGGGGTGTTGCACCTCCACTTTGCTGTCTTCAAAAATTCGCCGAACACTTGAGCGACTCACTCCAGTTTCACGGGCACACTGTCTCACAGACTTCTGTGGTGAGCGAATGAACTGTAACACGAGGGGAGTTAGCTGGACTTGTTACTGTTACAGGTCGTCCAGATCGTTGTTTGTGTACATCTTTAACACAGCCTTCGGGCAAATTTGTCTCGAATGCGACGAATCGTTAAACGTGTCGGTGGCTCTGTTTGATACTCATTTCGCCATTGCCGTTGAACCTCATTAATGTTTTCGTACTTAAAATACCACTTCAAAACTGACTTCCTTTCATCGAATGTAACCCTTGCGCCAGCCATGTTTACTCGTGTAACTAGGTGCAACTAACAACAAAACATTGACTATCTGGCGACAGTCATCTGACAAAAAAAAAAAAAAAAACAACGCAATACAACACTTGTGTGGCGACTGCCGGAACTACAAACTATTACACTACCAAAGATGAGGCAACTCTGTCAATTAGTTTGCCAGTTATGGACTTTTAAACAGTGGATACATTTTTTGGACCCCTCTGTATGTTCCATCGTAGCCGCTAATTATAACAGTTAACAAGCCCTGAATATCCTTCGCAATCGTGGTAGAGACAAATCCTAACTATCGGCATGGCATCGCAGTCCGCTTGATGAACCTTATTATTAACTCACTATTGCCCACTATAATAAATATTTTGAACCACTCCTTAAACAGAAACGTTTTCCCTGACGCCTGTAAACAGGGAAGAGTTAAGCCATTACCTAAAAATTACCTCACCGCGGCACCCTCTGAAAATTGGTTCAAATGGCTCTGAGCACTATGGGACTTAACATCCGAGGTCATCAGTCCCCTAGAACTTAGTACTACTTAAACCTAACTAACCTAAGAACATCACACACATTCATGCCCGAGGCAGGATTTCAACCTGCGACCGCTGCAGTCGCGCGGATCCGGACTGAAGCGCATAGAACCGCTCGGCCACCGCGGCCGGCCCACCCTCTGATTATCGATGTATTTGCATTCTTCCTCTTCTGTCTAAGGACGTCCGAGTCCTCCCTCGGGTGGGTGTGCGTGTTTGTCCTTAGGATAATTTAGGTTAAGTAGTGTGTAAGCTTAGGGACTGATGACCTTAGCAATTAAGTCCCATAAGATTGCACACACATTTAAAATTTTTTCTGTTTGAGGGCTTAGCCCCCCCCCCCCCCCCAATGAACAATGGACCTTGCCGTTGGTGGGGAGGCTTGCGTGCCTCAACGATACAGATAGCCGTACCGTAGGTGCAACCACAACGGAGGGGTATCTGTTGAGAGGCCAGACAAACGTGTGGTCCCTGAAGAGGGGCAGCAGCCTTTTCAATAGTTGTAGGGGCAACAGTCTGGATGATTGACTGATCTGGCCTTGTAACACTAACCAAAACGGCCTTGCTGTTGTGGTACTGCGAACTGCTGAAAGCAAGGGGAAACTACAGCCATAATTTTTCCCGAGGGCATGCAGCTTTACTGTATGATTTAATGATGAGGGTGTCCTCTTGGGTAAAATATTCCGGAGGTAAAATAGTCCCCGATTCGGATCTCCGGGCGGGGAATACTCAAGAGGACGTCGTTATCAGGAGAAAGAAAACTGGCGTTCTACGGATCGGAGCGTGGAATGTCAGATCCCTTAATCAGGCAGGTAGGTTAGAAAATTTATTAAGGGAAATGGATAGGTTAAAGTCAGATATAGTGGGAATTAGTGAAGTTCGGTGGAACTTTTGGTCAGGTGAATACAGGGTTATAAATACAAAATCAAATAGGGGTAATACAGGAGCAGCTTTAGTAATGAATAGGAAAATAGGAGTGCGGGTAATCTACTACAAACAGCATAGTGAACGCATTATTGTGGCCAAGATAGACACGAAGAACACGCCTACCACAGTAATACTAGTTTATATGCCAACTAGTTCTGCAGATGATAAAGAAATTGATGAAACGTGTGATGAGATGAAATAAATTATTCAGGTCGTGAAGGGAGGTGAAAATTTAATAGTAATGGGTGACTGGAATTCGAGAGTAGAAAAAGGGAGAGAAGGGAACGTAGTAGGTGAATATGGGTTGGGGCTAAGAAATGAAAGAGGAAGCCGCTTGCAGAATTTTGCACAGAGCATAACTTAATCACAGCTAACACTTGGTTTAAGAATCATGAAAGAAGGTTGTAAACATGGAAGAACCCTGGAGATACTAATAGGTTTCACATATATTATATAACGGTAAGACAGAGATTCAGGAACCAGGTTTTAAATTGTAAGACATTTCCAGGGGCAAATGTGGACTCTGACCACAATATATTGGTTATGAACTGTAGATTAAAACTGAAAAAAAACTGCAAAAAGGTGGGAATTTAAGGAGATGGGACATGGATAAACTGACTAAACCATAGGTTGTACAGAGTTTCATTGAAAGCATAAGGGAACAATTGACAGGAATGGGGGAAAGAAATACAGTAGAAGAAGAATGGGAAGCTTTGAGGGATGAAATAGTGAAGGCAGCAGAGGATCAAGTAGGTAAAAAGACGAGGGCTAGTAGAAATCCTTGGGTAACAGAAGAGATAATTTAATTGATGACAGGAGAAAATACAAAAATGCAGTAAATGAGTCAGACAAAAAGGAATACAAACGTCTCAAAAATGAGATCGACAGGAAGTGCAGAATGGCTAAGCAGGGATGGCTAGAGGACAAATGTAAGGATGTAGAGGCTTATCTCACGAGGGGTAAGGTAGATACAGCCTACAGGAAAATTAAAGAGACCTTTGTAGAAAAGAGAAACACTTGTATGAATATCAAGAGCTCAGATGGAAACCCAGTTCTAACCAAAGAAGGGAAAGCAGAAAGGTGGAAGGAGTATATAGAGGGTCTATACAGGGGCGATGTTCTTGAGGTCAATATTATGGAAATGGAAGAGGACGTAGAAGAAGATGAAATGGGAGATACGATACTGCGTGAAGAGTTTGACAGAGCACTGAAAGACTTGAGTCGAAACAAGGCCCCGGGAGTAGACAACATTCCATTAGTACTACTGGCAGCCTTGGGAGAGCCAGTCCTGACAAAACTCCACCATCTGGTGAGCAAGATGTGTGAGACCGAAATTTCCTCAGACTTAAAGAAGAATATAATAATTCCAATCCCAAAGAAAGGAGGGGTTGACAGATGTGAAAATTACCGTACTATCAGTTTAATAACCCACAGTTGCAAAATACTAAAACGAATGGAAAAACTGGTAGAAGCCGACCTCGGGGAAGATCAGTTTGGAATCGGTAGAGATGTTGGAACACGTGAGGCAATACTGACCCTACGACTTATCTTAGAAGAAAGATTAAGGAAAGGCAAACCTACGTTTATAGCATTTGTAGACTTAAACTTTTGACAATGTTGACTGGAAAATTCTCTTCCAAATTCTGAAGGTGGCAGGGGTAAAATACAGGGAGCGAAAGGCTATTTACAATTTGTACAGAGAGCAGATGGCAGTTATAGGAGTCGAGGAACATGAAAGGGAAGCAGTAGTTGGGAAGGAAGTAAGACAGGGTTGTAGCCTCTCGCCGATGTTATTCAATCTCTGTATTGAGCAAGCAGTAAAGGAAACAAAAGAAAAGTTTGGAGTATGTATTAAAATCCATGGAGAAGAAATAAAAACCTTGAGGTTCGCCGATGACATTGTAATTCTGTTAGAGACTGCAAAGGACTTGGAAGAGCAGTTGAACGGAATGGACAGTGTCTTGAAAGGAGGGTATAAGGTGAACATCAACAAAAGCAAAACAAGGATAATGGAATGTAGTCGAATTAAGCCGAGTGATGCTGAGGGAATTAGATTAGGAAATGAGACACTTAAAGTAGTAAAGGAATTTGCTATTTGTGGAGCGAAATAACTGTTAATGGACGAAGTAGAGAAGATATAAAATGTAGACTGGCAATGGCAAGGAAAGCGTTTCTGAAGAAGAGAAATTTGTTAACATCGAGTATAGATTTAAGTGTCAGGAAGTCGTTTCTGAAAGTATTTGTATGGAGTGTAGCCATGTATGGATGTGAAACATGGTCGATAAATTGTTTGGAGAAGAAAAGAATAGAAGCTTTAGAAACGTGGTGCTACAGAAGAACGTTGAAGGTTAGACGGGTAGATCACATAACTAATGAGGAGGTATTGAATAGAATTGGGGAGAAGAGGAGTTTGTGGCACAGCTTGACTAGAAGAAGGGATCGGTTGGTAGGACATGTTCTGAGGCATCAAGGGATCACAAATTTAGTACTGAAGGGCAGGGTGGAGGGTAAAAATCGTAGAGGGAGACCAAGAGATAAATACACTAAGCAGATTCAGAACGATGTAGGCTGCAGTAGGTTCTGGGAGATGAAGAAGCTTGCACAGGACAGAGTAGCATGGAGATCTGCATCAAACCAGTCTCTGGACTGAAGACCACAACAACAACAACAACACGGGCTTAGAAAATTCATGGTGGTCATAAACAGTCTGAAGATCTTGGAAGGGTATTGCAGGGTAGGTTATGCTGACAAATTATCGTTAAGAAAAAATTCCTATACTCTGTGCCATCCACGAGTTAATTAAATTTGAAATTAGCCAGGCACGCCATTGCGCTCGTAAATTTAAGGGGACCACACCGTGGGTCAGGTCGAAAATAATCGACTTTCGGTTTTCATCATATTTCGATAGATTAAGGTTTTATTTAAGTACTCGGAAAAGGATTTTGCTGAAAAAATGTTTTCGTGCATTTAAAGAGCATTTACCTACCACGTGTGTTTATGTGCCACGCCCACTTTTCTGTCACCCACTGTCAACCCACCCACTGTCAACTCTAAGCCATATGGAGATGCCATTTTTAGCAAAATAGAATGTGTAGGCCATATTCAAAACGTTAGGAACAAGGCTGTGAGAACTAACTGTTGATATGAGAGGAAAAAAATTAGAAGATGGAAAATTGTTGACCGTGCTGGGTCGGTTAACTAAAACTGAAATAGAAAACAACTTGCAGGTATACTATGGGCAGGCAATTAGGAGAAATGAAGAAAATCTGTAGGCAATGAAGAGAGATGTTTGGGCCATATTCTTCCGTAAGCCTTCTACTGATGATAAGCCATGTCATGGACTGTGTCCATCAGGAGAAAATTCCTGGTGCAAATACAATAGGGCTCAGGCAACTGGAGAGTATTATTCCCACCAGCATCCTCTTACTGCTGCTGTTATTACAGCAATTAAACCCATTTTCAGAGATTTGGCTCATCCAGACGTTCTAAGGAAATGTCTGCATAGGCAGACACAGAACCCAAATGAATGTTTCAACAGCATAATTTGGAATCGCCTTCCTAAAACTGTATTTGTAGGCATGCATACAGTAAAACTAGAAGTTCATGATGCTGTTATTACATTCAGTTGTGGTAATATTGGAAAGGGTTGGGTACTGGAAAAGCTGGGAATTAATCCTGGTGAAAATATGATCACTGAGCTGCAACATTGCGATAAAATGATGATAGCTGATGCACACAGGTCTGCATCTACTATGGCCAAGAAAGCAAGAGAAACATCCAGGAAGGTGAAAAAGAAGCTGGAAGACCTGCTAGAGGCCAAAGAAGGGCCATAATATGCAGCAGGATAGTTTTAATTAACTGTAAGTAACAAATTTCAAAAGTTTTTTCTTTAAAGTCAATTTCTCGCAAACTAAAATTTTCAGTACATATGCCCCATTATGTCAGAAACTATCATAGCTAAATTAATGAAATTTTCAGAGACTCTGCATAACATAAAAGGCCACCTCTGGTACTACATTTATTAATACTCCCCCATTAGGAAGTTCACAAATAATATTTTGTGCAGAAAAAACTTAATGTTTTTTGTTAATAAATTTAAAATAGTATTTCTTAAAAACTATAAAATGGATGAAGTAGATTTTAGTACAGTTGACTCTGTTATCATCATGTAACATACAGTAAAAATATTAAGGTCCTGCATCAAACAGTTTTTTTCAGATATGGGTCAAATACTTGCCTAAATTAACATGGGTTAGATGACAGGGTGTGCTCCCTTTAAGCTGCCCGCCAGGTACAGTTAGTGTCAGTTGTTCTCATAACGTAGATGATCTGGCACGAGACTGCGCAGCCTTTCACTCGCTTTCGATCCTCGTTACCGTCTTTTGTCCATTTTCTGTATTGCTCTCTTGATCGGTTTTAGGAAATCGTACACTAACATCGCAGACGTATGGTTGACGATGCATGGAAGTTTGGCTCTGGCCTTGAATCGTGCACGGATAACCAAATGGTAAGGCGACCGCTCGCGATAAGTGGGATGTCAGGGCTCGAGTCCCGGTCCGGCACAAATTTTACTGTCGTTATTTCATCCTACAGCTGATGCTTGTCCTCATTTGCAAGTGGAAATCATTTAATGTATACGAAGAACATGTTGACAATGTCTCTGGCAGGCCGCTTGAATTTGCGCGCGCAACGTCCTAATTGACTAGGAAACGGTGCAACGCATCGAATTTCTTTCTTAACAACTATTTCTCAGCACAGCCTACCCTGCAACTCCGTCCAAGTTCTTCAGACTGTTTCTGACCACCCAGTGTGATCTACGATCAGTTACCAAACTACTTAACCACAAGCAGCCTACTGAACGTATAAGAACCACGCTTTCGTAAACATTGCAGCACCATATCTGCCTCAATAAACATAACAGATGATGTGACGGTTGCATTGGATGCACAAGGGGCGACCATCACATGCTTTTTAGACTTCAGCAAAGGCTTTGGCACAGTCGACTTCGACATTTTACAGGTCAAACTTAGCAGCCTAAATTTCTCGCCTTGTGCAGCACAATGTTTCCCGTTATACCTGACGTGTCACCAGCAATGCGTCGTGTTCGGTACCATAAAGTCTCAATGGAGGCAGGTATCAGCCGACCCCAAGGCTCAGTATTAGGTCCTATACTCTTTGTATTGGAAGTCAATGGTATGAAGTCAGCTTTGTTCTATTGCAAGTATGACATGTATGCTGATGACCTCCACTTGTACCTAAGTGCAAAACCAATAAACCTGAAGAGATCCATCGAGCATTTCAATACTGACCAGTGTGCACTATCAAAATGGGCATAGAATATAAGTTTAAAACTCCAGCCACCCAAAATCCATGCTGAACTGTTTGGTAATTCTACACTCATCAGCCCAAAAATATCGGGAATTGTTACATCTGTCGTAAATGGGACAAATATCAACTTCTCTCCGTCAATAAAGAGTCCAGGGATACTAATAGATCTAAATTCCACTGAGCACGTAACTGCATTATGTGAGAAGGCATCAGTCTCTCTCCATGTCCTACAAAAATATGAAAAGATCTTCCCTCTTGATTTGAAAAAGAAACTTGTACAAACACTTATTTTTCTAGTACTTGATTGCAGTATTATTATTATTATTATTCTGAAAGAAGACGCCTGGCGCTGGCTATCAACGCCTGCGATCGACATATCTACGACGCTCGACTCTTTGATCATAGTTCACCATCATACGCACAGCTATCCTTCCTGCATGCAGACATACGGAGAGATTTTTATACACTCTTGTCTCCTACATTCTCTTATAAACGTACATAGTCCCTCATATCTCTCCCTGACCTTAACGATCTTGTCTGAACAACATGGCAGAAACATCCGTTTCCATCAGTGCAAAAACCTTTCTATCCCATTTAATCGCTCAGTCACTTTCTCGAAGTCCTTTTCAGTACAGGGGATCCGAATCTGGAATAGCCTCCTGCATTATACTAGAGAACTGAATAACATGTCCAGTTTGAAAAGGCAGTTAATGACATTTCTACTGAAGCCACAGTAATGACTACCATTGTTTCTGCACGCACTCGTTACCCCTTTACATACTTCTTTTCAGCCAGATCTTCCTCATTTACAAGCGTTGTTACATGATTCAGTCTCCTTAATTTTCTTCCCTAGAACTCGGTATATCAGGGAATATCTATTTTGTACACCAATAAATTCTTTCTATATATGCCATTATTATTATTTCTTTACTTTACTAAAAATGGGAAGTGACGCGGACCTTGATCAAGCGACACTTCCTTTTAACTGTACGGTATATGTTATATTGCATTTAGGAACTTTCGGGTAATTGAACATGTATCAATAATTACGGATTTCTGTAATTGTATATATAAGTTTGGATGTAGCTGTATTGTGTTGATGTACTGGTGGAGATTGTGTGGTATGACTCCTGTAGTTGATAGTATAATTGGTATAATGTCAACTTTATCCTGATGCCACAGGTCCTTGACTTCCTCAGCCAGTTGGATGTACTTTTCAATTTTTTCTCCTGTTTTCTTTTGTATATTTGTTGTATTGGGTATGGATATTTCGATTAGTTGTGTTAATTTCTTCTTTTTATTGGTGAGTATGATGTGAGGTTTGTTATGTGGTGTTGTTTTATCTGTTATAATGGTTCTGTTCCAGTATAATTTGTATTCATCATTCTCCAGTACATTTTGTGGTGCATACTTGTATGTGGGAACGTGTTGTTTTATAAGTTTATGTTGTAAGGCAAGCTGTTGATGTATTAATTTTGCTACATTGTCATGTCTTCTGGGGTATTCTGTATTTGCTAGTATTGTACATCCACTTGTGATGTGATCTACTGTTTCTATTTGTTGTTTGCAAACTCTGCATTTATCTGTTGTGGTATTGGGATCTTTAATAATATGCTTGCTGTAATATCTGGTGTTTATTGTTTGATCCTGTATTGCAATCATGAATCCTTCCGTCTCACTGTATATATTGCCTTTTCTTAGCCATGTGTTGGATGTTTCTTGATCGATGTAGTGTTTTTTTTTCCAATTTACTTTCTTCGTATCTGTTGATGTTATGTGATCTAAAGGGTTGTGGAAGTGGTTATGAAATTGCAGTGGTGTAACCGATGTATTTATATGAGTGATTGCTTTGTGTATTTTGCTAGTTTCTGCTCGTTCTAGAAAGAATTTTCTTAAATTGTCTACCTGTCCATAATGTAGGTTTTTTATGTCGATGAATCCCCTTCCTCCTTCCTTTCTGCTTAATGTGAATCTTTCTGTTGCTGAATGTATGTGATGTATTCTATATTTGTGGCATTGTGAACGTGTAAGTGTATTGAGTGCTTCTAGGTCTGTGTTACTCCATTTCACTACTCCAAATGAGTAGGTCAATATTGGTATAGCATAAGTATTTATAGCTTTTGTCTTGTTTCTTGCTGTCAATTCTGTTTTCAGTATTTTTGTTAGTCTTTGTCTATATTTTTCTTTTAGTTCTTCTTTAATATTTGTGTTATCTATTCCTATTTTTTGTCTGTATCCTAGATATTTATAGACATCTGTTTTTCCCATCGCTTCTATGGAGTCACTGTGGTTATTCAATATGTAATCTTCTTGTTTAGTGTGTTTTCCCTTGACTATGCTATTTTTCTTACATTTGTCTGTTCCAAAAGCCATATTTATATCATTGCTGAATACTTCTGTTATCTTTAGTAATTGGTTGAGTTGTTGATTTGTTGCTGCCAGTAGTTTTAGATCATCCATGTATAGCAAATGTGTGATTTTGTGTGGGTATGTTCCAGTAATATTATATCCATAATTTGTATTATTTAGCATGTTGGATAGTGGGTTCAGAGCAAGACAGAACCAGAAAGGACTTAATGAGTCTCCTTGGTATATTCCACGCTTAATCTGTATTGGCTGTGATGTGATGTTATCTGAATTTGTTTGGATATTAAGTGTGGTTTTCCAGCTTTTCATTACTATGTTTAGAAACTGTATCAGTTTAGGATCTACTTTGTATATTTCCAATATCTGTAGTAACCATGAGTGGGGTACACTATCAAAGGCTTTTTGGTAATCAATGTATGCGTAGTGTAGCGACCTTTGTTTAGTTTTAGCTTGATATGTCACCTCTGTATCTATTATCAGTTGCTCTTTACATCCTTGTGCTCCTTTGCAGCAGCCTTTTTGTTCTTCATTTATAATTTTGTTCTGTGTTGTATGTGTCATTAATTTCTGTGTAATGACTGAAGTTAATATTTTGTAGATTGTTGGTAGGCATGTTATGGGGCGATATTTAGCTGGGTTTGCTGTGTCTGCTTGATCTTTAGGTTTCAGATAGGTTATTCCATGTGCAAGTGTATCAGGGAATGTGTATGGGTCTACAATGTAACTGTTAAATAATTTAGTTAGATGTGAATGTGTTGAGGTGAACTTCTTTAGCCAGTAATTTGCTATTTTATCATTTCCAGGGGCGTTCCAATTGTGCGTAGAATTAATTGCTCGGTTGACTTCATGTTGCAAAATTATCACTTCAGGCATTTGTGGTATCATCTTGTATGAGTCTGTTTCTGCTTGTATCCACCGTGCATGCCTGTTATGTTTTACCGGGTTTGACCATATGTTGCTCCAGAAGTGTTCCATGTCTGTTATGTTTGGTGGATTGTCTATTTTAATGTGTGTGTTATCTATTGTTTGGTAAAATCTCTTTTGGTTTGTGTTGAATGTTTGGTTTTGTTTCCTTCTATTTTCACTTTTTTTGTATCTTCTTGGCCAATGCTTGTAATTTCTGCTTCTTTTCATCTAATAGTTCTATCGCTTCTTGTTGTGAGATTTTACCTAACCTTTCTCGTTTTTTGTCTGATATTTCATTTCTTATAAATTGTGTTAGCTGTCCGATGTCTTTTCTCAGTTTTTCTATTCTGATCTGTAGCCTGTGTTGCCATGCTGGTTTTGTGGGTTTCTTCTGTGTGTTGGTTTGTTCTAATCTCTGCCTAGTGTGTATATTTAGTGTAGTGAGTGCTCCTATATAAACCAGTAGTTGTAACTCTTCCATAGTGGTATTTTCATTTATTTTGTTGTATATGATTGTGTTGATAGTTTTTATTGTTGTTTCGACTTGTGGGTTATTTGGCGGTCTATGCAAGAATGGTCTAATGTCTGTATTTGTGTCTTTGTATTCTATATATGTCAACTGAAATTTCTCTTCTATATCTAACATGTGTGTCTCTTCGTGTTCTATTTGTGCTTGTTCTGGTGGCTGTCTTAAGATTTCGTTTTCCTCTGATTGTTTAATTGATGCGTGTTGGTCTTTGTTTGTTTGCTCTGGGATGTTTGAGTCCATTACTGTATTTTCTTCTTCTTCTGATTGCACATTATTTTGTTCCAGTATTTGTTGTACTTGTTGTTTGATGTTTTCTAATTCTGACTGGGGTATCCTGTTATTTTTTATTATTACACGGGTCAGATCAACTAGTCGTTGTTCTGTTAAAAATTTTAATTCCGGGTATCTGGAAGAACATTATTATTGTTATTATTATTATTGTCAATATTATTATTATTACTGGAAGCGGCAGTACTATAAATACTGCCAGTATTAAATTTATTCTCTCTTAGTCAGTACAATTTATTCACATTGTCTCTACGGACACTCATATCACTTAATTACTATTTGTCGTATTAAAATTATTGCTTTTATTAGGTAGCTATGATATAAAATAGTTACCGTGTGTGTGTGAAACCCTGATCCTACGTAAGAGAGGGGCCGAAGGCCCTAATGTGACTGGGTTGAATAAACAAACTAAAAAAAAGTGAAAACTCTAAACTTCCGTAACCCTGTCTATGGGTCTCCCTGGTGGCCTACGTCCACATTCAGCAATCGAATTTATGGCGTATGCCGGGGAGGGGGGGGGGGGGGTGTATTTCAGGCACAAATATTATTTGTCGCCTCCTCTGTTCCAATCGCATGTGGTGTTTAGGAAGAACGACTGCCTATAAACCTCAAGATGAGTTCTAATTTCTCTGATTTCCTCGTCACGGTCATTTCGCGAGACATGTACGGGGAGAAGTAACAGGTCCACCGACTCATTTTGGAACTTACGCACCTTTTATACCTGTCTTGTAGCGTCTGCCACAAGAGTCTGTTTAGCATATCCGTAACTCTCTCGCGCTGACTAAACAATTCAATCAGGATACTTGCTGCTCTTCGTCGGATCGTTTGCATGTCTCTTATTAATCCACTGTGGCAATGGTTCCAGACTGATGAACAGTGTCCTAACATCTATATAGTGAGTTAGCATTCTTTGTGTTGCTAGTAGAACTATTAATTCGGAACATTTTTTTGCGCTGCACGATCCCTTTTCCCAATCCTAAAAGAAACATAGACTTTGCTAAAAAGTTTCTTTCTAAAAGCATTAGACTCTTGCGCAAAGCTTAGTTTCTCTGATGTCTGTAAACGTCACGTCCCCGCGATTAATTCATCTTGTAAGGTACTCACAATAGCGCCCCAACTGCACAGGCCAGCAACAAGCCTGTAGGCGCTCAGTCGCTCGTCTGTAGTATCTATCCAGAAAGTGTCTACTGCGTCATTATGTAGCAAGTTATTCTGGTTTCTCTGTTTGTTCCAGCAGGTAAATTGAAGTTCCCCCGTAAGGACACACGGCAATTTTTATTAAGGAAAAGATTTGCTACTCTAGTCCACGTAACAATGTTGTAGAACAGAAACAAGTCCACTTAGTTACAGAAAGTTACTGATGTTACGGTCTCTTTGCAGTCAAAATGTTAGCCTTGCCCTTTTACAGCCAACGGCCGTGCGGCTGGTTCCGGCGGAGGCTCGAGTCCTCCCTCGGGCATGGGTGTGTGTGTTTGTCCTTAGGATAATTTAGGTCAAGTAGTGTGTAAGCTTAGGGACTGATGACCTTAGCAGTTAAGGCCCACAAGATTTCACACACATTTGAACATTTTTTTAATCGACGTCGGGCTTGGCTATCACTTGAACAGACTGGGTTGGCCGAGTGCTGTTGGTAAACGGGGTGCGCTGAGTCCTTGTGAGGCAAATTGGGGAGCTACTGACTGAGAAGCAGTAGTTCTGATCTCGTAAACATTACAACGCCCGGGAGAGCTGAGCCCCTACATATCCGCATCTAATGGCACTCATCGGCTGAGGATGACATTGATGTCAATCGGTACCGTTGGACCTTCCAAGGCCCGTTCGGACGGAGTTTAGTTTTAATGCCCTTTTACAAAATGGGATGCCTACCGCAGGCGTGGCCAAGAATTCGGTTCGCGGGCCGTGCGCTGGCTAGAGCGCCTTAGCGCTCAGCCTGGGTGGCCCATTCCCCCCGCAGCCACTACATGCTGTCTGTCCACAAAGTGGGAGAAGAGTGGGAAATTGCGAACACGCCTCATTTAAATGGCAATGCAGTCGTACTACATACGCCTTGGTTTTATATTTCACATTTCTCAACAACATTGATCAAAAATAAAACAAATTTCAGTATTATTTATCTTTGGCACGCTGGAGACGTAATATTTTTATCTGGTACAAAAGGTCGGCATACGGACATATGCAGACAATTCCATCGATTTTCGCACCCAGGTTATCACATAAGCGTAACTGTTGAAACGGTACAGTAGTTTCCGCTCCATAAGCAGCAGGTTTCGCTGCTCGCTCGCACCGGGAAATACAAACGAAGGTGGCTCCGCCGCCAATTTTATTGCACGTCGCGGCCGGCCGCGGGTGCAACAGAACCCACGTGGACGGGTGGAAAGAAATGTGTCAGGCTTCATAATACGTATTAATATGTGTCGTGTATTATGCATTTCTTGTACGTGAATGTGAATCTGCACATGAACTTTCCTTATCCTCCTCACACCTTTCCATAAAGCGTGGCCAAATCTTTGTTGGGAAGTAGTTCTGTAGTATAGTAGTGCCAACCTTACTCCTGGGTAGGGGATCAGAGAGACAGCACAGGCAGGTCAAAGTCAAAGACTTTCCAGTGTCACAAGATTTGGGGTGGAGAGGTTGGTCACGGCCAAGTGGTTCGACAACCTGCTCCACAGGGGCCCAGGAAGACCTCCGGGTGCCCGCGATATTCTGGGAGAGTTACAGAAGATGGGTAAGTGAGCAGACGTGCCCTCAGTGCGTCTGTCTCAATGTTCGAGCATGGAAGAGAGGTATTTGAATATTTGTACTAATTCTTTTATTTCCAGCTTCGGATTGTGTAAGGAAATGAATGTTCTCGTTTAATTTCGGAAATTTGACCCTCCCTGTGTTAATGTATCTGGTCCCAGTTTGCCCGTTATCCTCCTCACATAGTGGATGTCCCATGTAAAATGTTGGGAGACTTTGGTGGTATACATTTGGCCAACGCAATTCCGATTTGCCCGTAGAAATGTGCGTGCAGATTAGTATATAATATACCCGAGCTATAAGTTGTAAAACTGTAATATCTGTAAACTGGAGCAGTTGCTGCAATCGCTGTAAAATCGAGTGATAATGTTTAAAATAAATAGGTAATCAATTGTCATCAATCTTTAACATACCCTAAAATCACATAGGAGTCAAGTTAAAGGAATTCATTCAAAATAAAAGCTGTAGAATGCAGGGACCCACACATCAGCGTGTGAGCCCTCTAGCCCCTTGCCTAGAATCGTACAGAAAGGGCACGCTCTCTAGGTAGCGCTCGCAAGCTCCCCTCCCCAGTTATCCGTTGTGCAATTTTCATTCAGGGCTTGACGACATCAACTTTCATCTGGCGTCCCTAGGCAAGCAGGTTTGACGGTAATCTTCCACTGTTTTAGCTTCATAATCGAAAAAACGTATTTCACACACATACGTTGGTCGACATATTCTAGTACATTTGCAACCTTATTATGGAGACATGGAAACTATACCTGAGGAAAACAGGGTAGTCGTCTTGGACAGTTTTAACGTAAAAGGATTTGTCTATAAAACGGGAAATACATCGCATATCTCCACATGCTCACTTCTACCCTCATCTGAAATGGCAAGCGGTGTCGAAAACAGCTTGAAAACGGATGTAAGATTGGCAGTGTCCTCAAAACGTTTGGGAAATTATCCTTGTAATGATTTCAAGACCACAATGAATTCTTCAAACCTCATGTGTTCTTTAGCGCCAGTGAGCTTAGGGAACTGGACTTTATTTGTCAGAGTGTGTCCGTTCTACAACTTGAATTTCTTTTTAAATGCATCCCCAGCATATCAGTAAGAAATTGTTTCTCACCTTGGAGTGTGTTACTGTGGGCGGTGTCCGGTCAAATCCACTTAAAATGTGGGGTCCAAAATCCATTCCAGATGTTGCAGTTTCCGTTCTTGCAGCCTTTTTTATTCATACATTCAACAAAACCGATTTTTAAATCTAGAAATCTTTCAAGGCAAGGGCTTTGACTTAAACAACGTATTTTTCAGTAGTATATAAAGCATCCACATTCTTAGTTCAGTTTTAGCGAAAACTGTCGCAGCTGACAGTGGAAAAATGTGTGCGACTTCAAAAATTTTACTGTTCGTACCACCAGTTTCTTCACGTGCTGCATGTCCGTAAATTAGTGCAAAGTACAGAATAATAAATTACGCTAGTCGATCGTTGTAATTTTTTGCTCTTTCTTTGTCAACTAAACCTTTATGTTCTTTCTGAATGATACTGTAATGCCATTTCATAGCAAATTTGTAGTACTCGTCACTTATGCAACTGCATAATATGTGCTAAAATTTTTCATCCTCCTCTTCTACCATTCGCATTCATTTTAAAGTCTTGTGGCTATAGATAGCTAGCCTCTTTTCGTGCAGACGGCGACTACACCTGTGAACGTCCTTTATACCACGAACAAATAGAGAAGGATAAACGGCTGGGACACCACTACCCTGCCGAACTCAAAACAGTTGTGCCGATAAAAAAATTCCACACCACAATACTCAACGAAATGTCGCGCTGTTCCAGGTACTTCCGAGAAGGATCGAGCAAAGCCGAAATAGGCCGTGTCTTGGCCTGCATACGGCCCATACACCCTGAACGCATACGCCTTGGTCGGCTCTGGCCTACCGTATTCACCTTTACGATGTTCGGCGCTGCGGATACGGAGATATTCGGTTTCCATAACAATGCCCCAAGCATTGTGCAGACCATTAGTTCGATGCAAAAGGTTTCGGGACTTCGTTTTCTTTTGGAACAGCACACCCGGTTCATCGAGGCAGCATGGAATCTTACATCCGCTAAACGTATTGTGGGGCGGCGAGTAAGTACACTGGTTTGAAGTTTTGATTCCGTCTTTAATGACGTTAGCCTGGCAACTAATTTGGTGGTCAGCCAGAAAGTGAAGGGGAACATACTGACCTTAGTTTCCAGTCTGCACGACCACATTACGGTCCAGCCCACTGACAGAAAAGTGTCTATTTCCCATTTCTTTGCGGGATCAGAACTATGACTTCAGTAAAAGTTTAAAGTTCCAATCAAGATTTAATTTGAAACTTCCTGGCAGATTAAAACTGTGTGCCGGACTGAGACTCGAACTCGGGACCTACTGTAAGGTTTGGAAGGTAGGAGACGAGGTACTGGCAGAAGTAAAGCTGTGAGAACGGGGCGTGGGTCGTGCTTGGGTAGCTGAGTTGGTAGAGCAGTTGCCCGCGAAAGGCAAAGGTCCCGAGTTCGAGTCTCGATCCAGCACACAGTTTTAATCTGCCAGGAAGTTTCATATCAGCGCACACTCCGCTGCAGAGTGAAAATCTCATTCCAAGATTTAATTTAATTAAAGTTTCTCACAAACAACACTTAAAATTGCGTTATGTTCAATTGAAAACAAGTCTTTCTAATCTAACAGCACCTTTAGCAGTTCAGAGGCGACCTCTACGGTAACTTCCTACCAGATTGCTTTTTTCGCCCTGACTAACATCACTCAATTGAAAGTTCGCAATAAATGTTCAAAAATTAATGCTCGCCATAAAAGTAGAAATAAATTCACCACTTGCCATGCGGAACTGAATTTCACACGGACGACACACTAACAGTTATTTTACCGAATTCTAAACGATCCAGGACGGTGTACAGTCCTCGCGAGTTCACTATCCGTTTTCACTGCCAAATCGCGCTTGTCACAGCTCGGCTCTGACGTCATCCGAGGCAGAGCGCGACCAGACGTTTAACTGGCGTGGACCTCACAGTGTCTGAGAGTGAAGTGAGGCTTCCTACTTCTTCAGGGGCTGTATTTATAAGGTGACGGTGCGGACTGCCGAGAAAACATCTGTTGTCTCTGTCTATTTGCATACGGCGGCAGTCTACAAACGACCGCTATCTCGGGCACATAATCTTTAATAATATAGTTACCAAATACTTCAGAAATTTCTTAATTTTTGCTGGTATGCAGATAAGCAGTTTGAAAGCACGTAAAAAGTTTCACCTCGCTAGAATGAAAACTTTGCTTTATAAAATTTATTTAGTGTAACTAACAGTAGATTGTTACCTCTGAATCATACCTTTGCTAAGACTTTGTAAGTAGGCTGTTTAGGTTTTCTTATTGGTAACGCCACGTAGCGCTCTGTATGAAAATCACTGGCTGTGCTGTGTGCAGTCTGTGGCTAGTTTGCATTGTTGTCTGCCATTGTAGTGTTGGGCAGCTGGATGTTAACAGCGCGTAGCGTTGCGCAGTTGGAGGTGAGCCGTCAGCAGTGGTGGATGTGGGGAAGTGAGATGGCGGATTTCTGAGAGCGGATGATCTGGACAGAGACAGCAAATTTGTAAGACTGGATGTCATGAACTGCTATATATATTAAGACTTTTGAACACTATTAAGATAAATACATTGTTTGTCCTCTATGAAAATCTTTCGTTTGCTAACTATGCCTATCAGTAGTTGCTGCCTTCAGTAGTTTGAATCTTTTATTTAGCTGGCAGTAATGGCGCTCGCTGTATTGCAGTAGTAACGAAGATTTTTGTGAGGTAAGTGATTTGTGAAAGGTATAGGGTAATGTTAGTCTGGGGCATTCTTTTGTAGGGATTATTGAAAGTCAGATTCCGTTGCGCTAAAAATATATTGTGTCAGTTTAAACACAGTCATGTATAATTATTCTAATGGGACCTTTCAACTTATATCAGTTGCTATTTATGTTAAAAGTCTTAAACTTGGTGTAGCTCTATTATTTGATATATTTGATCATCTGGTTTAACCAAAATCCTCTATCATTAAATTTCAAGTACTTAATCTACAACACTTAAGAACATTTTAGTTACAAAATTAGTTTTATTTAATTACTCAGAAACTATAAGAGGTAGATTAACGTGGACTCTCTGTCATTATTTTTGGGATGTACTGAAGCATAAAATAAATTTTCTGATTTTACCGAAAAACGTGGATTCTGGCATTAACTTGTTTTATGGTTTTGGAAACCAGCATCACTTATTTGTAACTTCTAACTGCACCTTCTGACCAAATTCTGGCTTTCTAGCGTCATTATTTAGCGCCTCTGATTTTTCTCTTAGAACGGCAATTTTCCGTAAAGTATTAAGTTTAGAACATCAAGACTTGGTACTTGGAATATTATTACAATAAACTATAATTTAACAAAGTTTTAAACATAAATTTTGATTTTTAATTTCATACTAAATTGTGGTGCAATACTTGTGCGCTACATGCAGACGCGTTAAGGTGACGTGGCGTTACTAGCAGTGAACTGGGGTAAGTCTCGGCGCACTCCCCCGCCTCTGTATCTCACACATGATACAGCGCTTGGTTTGTTTCAGCATGTCTCGTCCCTTACGCTGCCACTTGGAACCAAAGACGTGGAATCCCATAGCAGACGTCCGTAGTGATTGTGTATGCTATCCAAGGATACTGTGAACACAGCACACTCTCTGACAGTGTGTGAAGTGCATCCGCATCTATCGACCAGGTCCGATTGCAGTCCGCTGGTGTTTCCTTTTGTATGTTGCGTGTTGCAGTCAGTCCAGGGGCTCGTGGACTGGGGCGCCAACTAAACACGCTCGCGCGGGTACACCACAAGTACAGGGCTATTACAAATGATTGAAGCGATTTCATAAATTCACTGTAGCTCCATTCATCGACATATGGTCACGACACACTACGGATACGTAGAAAAACTCATAATGTTTTGTTCGGCTGAAGCCGCACTTCAGTTTTCTGCCGTCAGAGCGCTCGAGAGCGCAATGAGACAAAATGGCGACAGGAGCCGAGAAAGCGTATATCGTGCTTGAAATGCACTCACATCAGTCAGTCATAACAGTGCAACGACACTTCAGGACGAAGTTCAACAAAGATCCACCAACTGCTAACTCCATTCGGCGATGGTATGCGCAGTTTAAAGCTTCTGGATGCCTCTGTAAGGGGAAATCAACGGGTCGGCCTGCAGTGAGCGAAGAAACGGTTGAACGCGTGCGGGCAAGTTTCACGCGTAGCCCGCGGAAAATTGGCTCATACCACAACTGGAGACCGACAGCGCCGACTTCATCTTTCAACAGGATGGTGCTCCACGGCACTTCCATCATGCTGTTCGGCATTTCTTAAACAGGAGATTGGAAAACCGATGGATCGGTCGTGGTGGAGATCATGATCAGCAATTCAGGTCATGGCCTCCACGCTCTCCCGACTTAACCACATGCGATTTCTTTCTGTGGGGTTATGTGAAAGATTCAGTGTTTAAACCTCCTCTACCAAGAAATGTGCTAGAACTGCGAGCTCGCATCAACGATGCTTTCGAACTCATTGATGGGGACATGCTGCGCCGAGTGTGGGAGGAACTTGACTATCGGCTTGATGTCTGCCGAATCACTAAAGGGGCACATATCGAACATTTGTGAATGCCAAAAAAAACTTTTTGAGTTCTTGTATGTGTGTGCAAAGCATTGTGAAAATATCTCAAATAATAAAGTTATTGTAGAGCTGTGAAATCGCTTCAATCATTTGTAATAACCCTGTACATGGAGTCTAACATGAATACGAAATTAGTGAGGTGCTTTTAAACTCGGTGAGAACATGAAAGCCTCCTCTACACAGGTGGGTCACGTTCTTCCGATGGCTTTGACAGTGCATATTATGATAATAAAACACACCACAATGGCTGAGTTCAACTTCCTCCGGAAGCCTCTATGCTTACAGTAAAGCTCACTACAGTACAAGAGAAACAAATATGCTTACGACTGAGATGAGTACACACTTGTTATTCTGTTGCCTTGCCGCTCATACAGAATGACGTTCGACAGCACCAACGACTACGTGGTGCACCAGTTAGCAAAACAAGTAACACAATTACGTCGTCGTGACTACACTGATGCTCCAAAGAAACTGGTATGGGCATGCATGCGTATTCAAATACAAAGACACGTAAACAGGTAGAATACAGAGCTGCCATCGGCAACGCCAATATGAGACAACAAGTGTCTGGCGCAGTTGTAATCGTTTATTGCTGCTACAATGGTAGGTTATCAAGATTTAAGTGAGTTTGAACGTGGTGTTATAGTCGGCGCACGAGCGATGGGACACAGCATCTCCGAGGTAGCGATGAAGTGGGGATTTTCCCGTATGACCATATCACCATAATACCGTGAACATCAGGAATCCAGTGAAACATCAAATCTCCGACATCGCTCCGGCCGGAAAAAGATCCTGCAAGAACGAAGGATCGTTCAACCTGACAGAAGTGCAACCCTTCCGCAGATTGCTGCAGATTCCAATGTTGGGCTGTGAACAAGTGTCAGCGTGCGAACCATTCAACGAAAAATCATCGATTGGGCTTTCGGAGCCGAAGGCCCACTCGTGTACCCTTGATGATTGGAACGAGGTTGTATGGTCGGACGAGTCTCTTTCAACTTGTATCGAGCGGATGGACGTGAACGGGTATGGAGACAATCTCATGAATCCACGGACGGTGCATGTCAGCCGGGGCTGTTCAAGCTGGTGGAGGGCCTGTAACGGTGTGGGGTGTCTGCAGTTGCAGTGATATGGAACCACTGATACGCGTACATAGACTCTGACAGATGACACATACGATGCTGCCTCGTCACCTGTCTCCATTCATGTCCTTTGTGGTTTCCGACGGACTTAGGAAATCTGCGACACCTCATACGCCCAGAATTGCCACAGAATGGTTCCAGGAACCCTCTTCTGAGTTTAAACACTCCCGCTAGCCACCAAACTTTCCAAACACGAACATTATTGAGCATATCTGGGGTGCCTTGCAACATGTTGTTCAGAAGAGATCTCCACCTCCTCGTATGCTTACGGAATTATGGGCAGCCCTGTAGGATTCAAGGTGTCAGTTCCGTTCAGCGCTACTTCAGACATTAGCCGAGTCCATGCCCCGTCGTGTTGTAGCGCTTCTGCGTCCTCGCGGGGCCCTACCCTGTACCAGTTTCTTTGGCTCTTCAGTGCATGATAGAGGGAGTCAAATCGTCGAGGCTTCTCTAAGAGATAAAGGCGTTTAACCATGTTGCGTAAACAGAGGTGTGTGTGTTGGGGGGGGGGGGGGGGGTAATTGGAGCCTTATGACACAAATTTTAATAACTTATCTGCAATTGACTATATCACTCAGAGAGATAAGTCATGGCTCATTGCTGACCTCTACTATTACATACAGAAGAACAATCTTATAAAGCTTGAGGTACATTTTTCTGACGTTCAAACTGTGTTTGAGTAAAGGTTCTTGAGAAGTAAAGCCAAATTTGCACGTGAGCGCTGGCGTTTAAAGACATTTAACCAATACATTGGTGTTAAAATGACATAGAGCAACTAGGTATCTTACACAGTAATTGAAATTATGACTATTATTTATTGTGTGTATCGTGTTACGTATTTGGTTGTTGCGTCAATTGCGTTGTTGCGTGTACTCTGCTTTGTAGTTCGTCTAAAACTTTGTAAATCAATAAGCGTCGCTGTCCACTTTTATTCGGCACTAGCTCTACCCGGTCACGTGTTACTGTGGCTCAGTCTGGTCCATCTCGTCCTCCCCCTCTCTCTGTCCATCGCATCCTCCACCCTCCATCTTCTCCTCACACCCTCTCTTCATCTCCTCCTGCCCCTCTGTCCATCTCGTCCTCTCCTTTCCATTTTCTATGTCAATTTCCTCCCATCCCTCCGTTCATCTCCTCTTCCATCCTTTCTCTGATCTTGAGCCTTGTCTACCGTTATTGAAAATTGAGATTCTGTAGTCCGAATATTTAACAGAGTATCGTTTAAAATTTGATGTAAATTTCTCAAAATTTGTAGAGATTTTTAATAAAAATGCCCCCCCCCCCACTCGTTCTGTCTCTCTGTCTCTAATACGCGCGTATTCGAATGGAACGTTTTGCCAAAATTTCAAGTCCATCGAATAGCTACTTTTCAAGTTTGGAAGAATAAACACACGCAGGCTGGACTTTTATATACGTAAAGATGACTGATGTGTGGCGCACATAATATTAATCTAAGATTTATAAAAGGCACTAATTTTGATCCAGGATTGAACCAGAAACTGCTATGTGAGCAAAATTGCATATACGCACTTTAGTGGCTACCAGAGCATTCTCGTTTCTGTCCAGGTCTTAATGACATCAACTGAATCAGAAAGCCTTTTGTGTGCATATTTCAGAGCAATGAGATCGTATTTCAGTTAGTATCTGGTACAAAGCTAAAGTTTCTACGCTTTCTGGTGGATTTAATGTATGTCGCAATTACCGAGCTTTTTGTTGTTGCTCTTCTACGATTCACACGTTGAGTAAGTAGACTGTACTATACTGTAGTGTAGTGTACTCTGAACCGCTGTGTTGGAATAGTTCTAAGCCTCGCCTGTTTTACAGTACAGTTTTCTAGTAATTGTAATTAATATACGTCCTGGCGGTTCTACTGAGGTGGAGTTGCATGTTCGTTTGGAGAGTCTGATGGCCTTCATAACCACGCATAATTAATAAGTCCACTCCAGCCTTTGCATCGCAAACTCCCTGGATGAAGCCAGAACAGGCACCTGTCTATATAGCGACGTGCAAAAACAACATAAAAACAACAAGATGATGATGTATAACTGTTGGACATCATTTTCACCATGTTTCTTTTTCAAGTACAGACTCTTCAAATTAGTGACGAACGTTACCAACAACATTCCGACACCTATAGATATCAGTAGACTCGCTGTACGTCTAACAGCTGTGAGTCCTGCAAAAAGAAATAAAAAAATCGATAGTGTCACGACCTGTCCAGCTGCCTGTTTACTGTTGAAGTGTGTTAGCTAAGAGGAACGTTTACTGACGTTGAAGTACGGTGTAATTTTTTAATTATTTTTTTTGTTTTAAAGTGGTCTTCTGACATGTAATCCATTCAGCCACATCACATACACAATGTGTTTCACAAATCCTAATACAGGCTTCTCATTAGATAAAGTTTCGATAAGGAACCAATGTCCGGAAATTACCGTTTCGATGTAAAATAAGTTTGGAGATCAGATCAGTTTGAAATCTCACGCGTCGCGGTACGCACGCAGCGGAGACCTGTTTACTCTACAGGAGCCCGTGGCATGAAGGGTGTTTGGGGTGATCGTCTTTGGCTAGTCTTCTAGGCGATGAAGGAGGTCCTCTACAGAGTCGAGAGAGCAATGCATCCATAGACCACCACTGTCTACCCTCCTAAACGAGAACGTGAATGTATCTCGCAGCTGTTGTTGTAGTCGGACGAAAATGGTTTTTTCGTGTCGTAATTCCCACAGGGACTCAAGACGGAGCCCTCTTCAATGTTTATGTCCGTACCGTGAAGTGGGAGATTTGAAAATGATGATCTTCAAATTCAAATTCATATGGCTTCAAGCACTATGGGACTTAACGTCTGAGGTCATCAGACCCCTAGACTTAGAACTACTTAAACCTAACTAACCTAAGGACATCACACGCTTCCATGCCCGAGGCAGGATTCGAACCTGCGGCCGTAGCAGCAGCGCGATTTCGGACTGAAGCGCCTAGAACCGCTCGGCCATAGCGGCCGGCAATCCGATATTCAAAATTATTGTACATCCAGACGGCACATATCCGGACATGGGTTGCTTGCAAAACTTTATCTACTAAGTCCCCTCCATAACCTCTAAAAGTCAGTAATAGGAATTGTGAAACATCTTGTTCTCAAATTACAATATACTCAGCAGACAATAAAATAATACATTAATGCAGCTCTAAATTCGTATCTTAAGACGTAAAAGAGTCGGCTGCGTATGTATTAAGAAGTATATATCAATGTAAAACAATGACACTAGTTGCAAGTAAAGTTTTGACTTAGTCGGGAGGAGCATAAGCAATTTCACAGTTTCAAGTAAGAGGTCCGTAGTGTGCTGGTGACACAATGGGCAAGGCAAATTTTATTTAGATGTTTGGATGGAAGCGAGTGAAGGCAGTAAAGGTCCTGGCGCAAGTTCTCCTGGTCATGAGGCAGCTGGACAATGTCGCTGTGAAACATCCGCGACACTTCTTGTTCTCTCCCATATCGACTGGGAAGACTACGATGTCAGCGAAGAGCCTGCCTATAATCCTATGTCACGGTTGAAAAACTGATTTCACTTTTTTCTAGAATGCATCTTATTACTCTAAACGAAGTCGGATACCGGAATTTTATCATATTTGCACTCGCTGGTCGGGACAGCATACTTAGCTATGGCGCTCTCCTTTTTGCATCGCTAGTGACTGCTTAGGCGTTTTTAATCCACAGCGTGAAAATCTGCACTACAGCTATTTTCCGCAATGCGCTTGACTGTATGTGGAGGAGGATACTTTGGCACCACTGGCTTCCCATGTTCTCCTTGGAAGTATGTCCCTGGAATTTCAAAAGTTTTTATAGCGGAGCACAGCTGATAAAGGTGGCTTGTATGAAAACACAAATCTGCTAGTAGAGACATTTTCTCAACAAACCACTATGGTTCGGCAAACACCTCGATTCTAGCTCCAAATACCCATACTGAATTTGGTCCTTTTTAAATTGGAAGCAATCCACTAAAAACTTTTTTTCTTCTTGTGTGGATATGGTGTCTGTTCTTTCGGACCTGCGGTCGTCAAGAACGAAATTAGAATTATATATTAATACCTTCAGCTGGTGACGAGCGTTGATATATATCAACGGGGGCAGGTGAAAATATGTGCCCCGACCGGGACTCGAACCCGGGACCTCCTGCTTACATCGCAGACGCTCTATCCATCTAAGCAAACGAGGGCACAGAGAACAATGCGACTGCAGGAACTATCTCGCGCACGCCTCCCGCAACCCACATTCTCACCTTATATGTCCACATACTACATTCGTAGTGTCCCTATCCCACACACTCATTACTCGTGGAAGACATTCTTACCCAGTCTCGTAAGAGTTCGGGTAATATGTGCGCATCCGCACAGAAGAAGGAGGTCATGGCCGGTATTGCCAGAACTATATACTTATATGGATATGGTGTCTGTTCTTTCGGACATGTCTCTTACGGGACTTGGTAAGAATGTCTTCCATGAGTAATGAATGTGTTGAGTACGGACACTACGATTGTAGTGTGTGGACATATAAGGTGAGAAAGTGGGCCTGGCGGGAGGCGTGCGCGAGATAGTCCCTGCAGTCGCACTATGCTCTGTGTCCTCTGTGGCTCAGATGGATAGAGCTTCTGCCAGGTAAGTAGGAGATGCCTTGTTCGAGTCCCCGTGGGGTCACACATTTTCACCTGGCCCCATTGATATATATCAACGCCCGTCAGCAGCTGTAGGGACACTGCGAGAGGGCTGTACAAGCAATGATCACACGCACGGCACAGCGGACACACCAGGAACCGCGATGTTGGCCCTCGAATGGCGCTAGCTGCGCAGCATTTGTGCACCGCCGCCGTCAGTGTCAGCCAGTTTGCCGTGGCATACGGAGCTCCATCGCAGTCTTTAACACTGGTAGCATGCCGCGACAGCGTGGACGTGAACCGTATGTGCAGCTGACGGACTTTGAGCGAGGGCGTATAGTGGGCATGCGGGAGGCCGGGTGGACGTACCGCCGAATTGCTCAACACGTGGGGCGTGAGGTCTCCACAGTACATCGATGTTGTCGCCAGTGGTCGGCGGAAGGTGCACGTGCCCGTCGACCTGGGACCGGACCGCAGCGACGCACGGATGCACGCCAAGACCGTAGGATCCTACGCAGTGCCGTAGGGGACCGCACCGCCACTTCCCAGCAAATTAGGGACACTGTTGCTACTGGGGTATCGGCGAGGACCATTCGCAACCGTCTCCATGAAGCTGGGCTACGGTCCCGCACACCATTAGGCCGTCTTCCGCTCACGCCCCAACATCGTGCAGCCCGCCTCCTGTGGTGTCGCGACAGGCGTGAATGGAGGGACGAATGGAGACGTGTCGTCTTCAGCGATGAGAGTCGCTTCTGCCTTGGTGCCAATGATGGTCGTAAGCGTGTTTGGCGCCGTGCAGGTGAGCGCCGCAATCAGGACTGCATACGACCGAGGCACACAGGGCCAACACCCGGCATCGTGGTGTGGGGAGCGATCTCCTACACTGGCCGTACACCACTGGTGATCGTCGAGGGGACACTGAATAGTGCACGGTACATCCAAACCGTCATCGAACCCATCGTTCTACCATTCCTAGACCGGCAAGGGAACTTGATATTCCAACAGGACAATGCACGTCCGCATGTATCCCGTGCCACCCAACGTGCTCTAGAAGGTGTAAGTCAACTACCCTGGCCAGCAAGATCTCCGGATCTGTCCCCCATTGAGCATGTTTGGGACTGGATGAAGCGTCGTCTCACGCGGTCTGCACGTCCAGCACGAACGCTGGTCCAACTGAGGCGCCAGGTGGAAATGGCACGGCAAGCCGTTCCACAGGACTACATCCAGCATCTCTACGATCGTCTCCATGGGAGAACAGCAGCCTGCATTGCTGCGAAAGGTGGATATACACTGTACTAGTGTCGACATTGTGCATGCTCTGTTGCCTGTGTCTATGTGCCTGTGGTTCTGTCAGTGTGATCATGTGATGTATCTGACCCCAGGAATGTGTCAATAAAGTTTCCCCTTCCTGGGACAATGAATTCACGGTGTTCTTATTTCAATTTCCAGGAGTGTATTTCAAAAGCTTTTGTTCTCCTCTTACCACTATTGATAGTCCACGTTTTCTTCCATATAAGGCTACAGTCTAAACAAATACTTTCATAAGAGACCTCTAACACTTAAATTTTTACTCGACGTTAATATCCTTCGTTTTTCCATGAAATATTTTCTAGCTCCTGCCAGTCTACGTTTACTTATGCCATCGAAAACGCATCTGCTAGTTTAAGTGTCTGATTTGTTAATCAACTTCAGCGTGATCTGTCTTAACTGGACTACACTGAACTGTTTTTATTTCTTCTCCTTCAACTGCAAGTGTTTTCCAAAATTTCCCTCAGTTTCCGTTACTGCTTGTGCAGTGTACAGGTTGAATAACTTTGGGAATATGCCACAGCTCAGTCTTACTCCCTTCTCAGTTACTGTGTTGCCTTTATGTTATTCGACTCTTATAACTGCAACATGGTTTCTGTACAATCTGTAGAGAATCTCTCGCTGCACGATGACGTCAGAATACGAAAGAGAGTGCTCCAGCCAACTTTGTCAACAGCTTTCTCTAAGTTCACGAAAGCTGTTACCGCGGCCATTCAACCTATCTTCTAGGCTAAGCCGCTGGGTCATTACTGGTTAGTGTGTTGCTACATTTCTTCAGAACCCAAACTGCTCATTCCTGAGGCTGGCTACTACTGCGAACTTAGAGGCTAGGTATTTGCGTCGCAGGTCAGATGGCATCTGCACTACTGACCATTAAAATTGCTACATCAATAAGAAATGCAGATGATAAACGAGTATTCATTGGACAAATATATTATACTAGAACTGACATGTGATTACATTTTCACGCAGTTTGGGTGCATGGATCCTGAGAAATCAGTACCCAGAACAACCACCTCTGGCCGTAATAACGGCCTCAATACGCTTGGGCATTGAGTCAAACAGAGCTTGGATGGCGTGTACAGGTACAGCTGCGCATGCAGCTTCAACACGATACCACAGTTCATCCAGAGTAGTGTCTGGCGTATTGTGACGAGCCAGTTGCTCGGCCACCATTGACCAGACGTTTTCATTTGGTGAGAGATCTGGAGAATGTGCTGGTCACGGCAGCAGTCGAACATTTTCTGTATCCGAAAAGGTCCGTACAGGACCTGCAAGATGCGGTCGTGCATTATCCTCATCATCATGATGCTGTAAACAGAACCTGAATTCATCCGAAAAAATGACGTTTTGCCATTCGTGCACCCGGGTTCGTCGTTGGGTACACCATCGCAGGCGCTCCTGTCTGTGATGCAGCGTCAAGGGTAACCGCAGGCATGGTCTCCGAGCTGATAGTCCATGCTGCTGCAAACGTCGTCGAACTGTTCGTGCAGATGATTGTTGTCCTGCAAACGTCCCCATTTGTTGACTCAGGGATCAAGACGTGGCTGCGTTACAGCCATGCGGATAAGATGCCTGTTACCTCGACTGCTAGTGATACGAGACCGTTGGGATCCAGCACGGCGTTCCGTATTACCCTCCTGAACCCACCCATTCCATATTCTGCTAACAGTCATTGGATCTTGACCAACATCGAGCAGCAATGTTGCTATACGGTAAACCTCAATCGCGATAGGCTACAATCCGACCTTTATCAAAGTCGGAAACGTGATGGTACGTATATCTCCTCCTTACACGAGGAATCACAACAACGTTTCACGAGGCAACGCCGGTCAACTGTTGTTTGTGTATGAGAAATCTGTTGGAAACTTTTCTCATGTCAACACATTGTAGATGTCGCCGCCGGCGCCAACCTTGTGTGAATGCTCTGAAAAGCTAATCATTTGGATTTCACAGCATCTTCTTCCTGTCGGTTAAATTTCGCGTCTGTAGCACGTCATCTTCGTGGTGTAGCAATTTTTTATGGCCAGTAGTGTAATTGCATTGGACGATGATAGCGTCGGCCCGGGTGGAGTTTGTTTTGAGAACGAGACGGCGACGTGGCGGGCGGCGGAAGTCGGTCAGCTCCTCCGCCTAACGGGCCCCCTGCCTCCGCGCCCGCCATCAGCGACCAGCATTGTGACGGCGCCTCTTCCGGCTGCCATGTACGGAGCCCAATGCTGCTTCGCTAACTGTACACCGGTAGTGCTCACTCGTTCCGCCGCAGTCAAGGATCAGGTCTGTTGCGCGATGCGACAAGGAACAGAGAAGCCGTCACATTTCTTTTTTCACGTGTGTTTCCTGCACTCCTCTATCTCTCTCTATCTTGTGATAATCTTGCCATTTCGGAACACTGCTACACCGTATTTTGCATTATCTCCTCCTACACTTCCGTTTTAGGCCATCCCATCTTTTTTCTCAATCAGTCAGGATCTCTTTTTCCTTTCGGTTTAAGGGGCTCCGGAAAGGCTCACAATCATGAAAAGTTCAATTTTTACTTTTTCTGCAGACTATTACCTTTTAATAGATATATAATTTATTCAATTCCGAAGACTACAACTATTTTCAAATTTTTTTTGAAATGTGTTCTACATGTGACCCACTGTGGCGCTGTGCGATATGTTAATTACCTTGGTGACGGTGATTCTAAAAGTTTCAAACATGTTCAAGGACTGAAGCCCTATGGTGATGATGTTGTAGTGCAGGAATTTGAGTGTATTGGACACGTACAGAAGCGAATGGGAACAAGACTTCGGCGACTGAAAGCTTCGTACAAAAAACAAAAACTCAGTGATGGTAAAGGGTTGGATGGGAAGGGAAGGTTAACTGACAGTGTAATTGACAAAATACAGAACTATTATGGAATGGCTATTAGGCAAAATACACAAAGTGTCGACGAAATGAAGAAGGCTGTTTGGGCTCTTTCTTTTCATACTTCTTCAACCGATGAAAATCCCCAACATAGCTTGTGTCCCAAAGCAGAAGACAGTTGGTGTAAATATAACAAAGGATTGCTAACTGGTGAAGTGTACACTCATAAGCATAGTCTGCCTCATGCAATAATAGAGGTGATAAAACCTATTTTCAGAGGCTTAGCAGCACCTGAACTGTTGAAAAAGTGTGTTCACGGAAAAACTCAAAACCCCAATGAAAGTGTAAATAGTGTTATATGGTCGAGAATCCCCAAGACTGTATTTGTTGGAATAGAAACACTTCACTTTGGTGTGTATGATGATGTTGCGACTTTCAGTGATGGCAACATTGTAAGGTGCAAGGTATTTAGAAATATGGGAATGAAGATAGGTTCTAACATGGTACGAACGATGCTTGCTTTAGACAAGGAACGCCTTCGGGCTGCAGACAGGGCTGTAAAGAGTCTAGAAATACAAGCAAGAGTAAACAGGAGGAGGAACAAGAGGAAGCTGGAGGAGGAGTTTTCAGAGGATGAAGATAATCCATCCTATGGACCTGGAATGCACTAAAAAGTTAATCCAATCTTTGTCGCTCGATTCCCAAAACTTTTATTTTCTCATACTAATTACATGTTTTCTAAGGATCTTCCAAACATATTTGTTTCAAAATTCCAGTAAATGTTACACAGTACCTTCTGCATAATTTAACACAGCCTTTTTCCAAAAAACTGTATATTTTTGAATATATAAATAAAAAATTGCAAAAAAATGTTGTTAATTTTCATTACAATTGAAAAAAAATCATCTTTAATAACTGAACTAAAATTTTGTAAAATCCCTGTGTTAAGTTGTAGCCCATATTCCAATAAATAATCTGTAAAAAGTTCAACTTCCTACCTCAAATACTTTGTGAGGAAAGATGTAATTTATAAGCGTTATTTTAACATTGCAAGTATAGGGCGTTCCGGAGCCCCTTTAAGACTTTTAGCTGACGTAGTAGTCTCTCTGGATCCATTATTTGTAGAAGTTCATTCCATTTCTTTTTGTTTTCAAACAGTTTCTCTTTTACACTCCAAATTTTCAACTCCTTTCAAATATTTTCATTTCTTACTTTATTTATTCCTTTACATCTCTTCACCGCTCTAATAAATCTTCCTTGTATTTGTTTTTCTACTTTTGTATTCAAAACACGCGATTCATTTCCATACAGGAGGGTTGGCAATGCGACTGCTATATAAAATTTATGTCGTGTTTCTTTCTGTGCTTTATGCTTTAAAGTTCGACGAATTGTTCCACATATACTTCCAAATGTACCGGCACTCAATTTATCTACACACCTTCTTCGTATTCATACGATGTTTTGATACAAGATTGTTAAAATATTCTACTTGTTCAAATGTGCAATTGTTTTTCATTAATTACTATCTTATTTCTCATTGAATATGTTTCGCAAAATGTCACTTTGCTAAAAGATGTTTTCACATTACATTTTATTTAGCTCATAAATTCTTTTTTGTGAATCACTTTCTCTTGAAAAAATCAGAATTATATTATCAACATATAAGAATGGTTTTAGCTTTATGGAATTGCGTGTATCCTAAATTTCCATCTGCAAACTGCATCGTCAGTGGAAATACCGAACAGCATAGGGGCTAAACTACAGCCCTGTCTTACCCCTTTATTGATTAGTATCGGTTCTGTGTACATGCTTTCTGTATGTAAAATTACCGATGTTTTTTTGCACAGACTTTTGATAGCTGATATAATCTATATACGGTTAACTTCTGTGACGTATCATTATCCATAACTTCTCTCTGAACATTATCAAAAGCCTTGTCAAAAGCAATATATGCCTTTTTTTGTTAGGCTCTCTCTGTTTTTCAATAATCTGTAGCAAAACGAAGCTTCATCAGTCGTTGATCGTCGCTTTCTAAATACGCCCTCTTCTTCAGCTGGTAAACATTCTGAAATTCTTTTCAGTTTGTGTTTACAATTCTGGCATAGGTTTTATATGCCGTGTCACGTAATTTTATCTCTCTATAGCTTACTCGTTTATGTTTTTTTCATTTCTTATGTATCGATATTGCTTTTGCTTTGATAGAGTTTCAGCACATGTTAAACAAATGTAACAACTTGAGGTGTTGTGATAGATCTCCACATTTGATTAACTCTGCATTAATTCCATCTGAACCTGTTTCTTTTTATTTTTTGTGTTTTTTAAAACTTCTGTGACTTATCTTATTGTTGTGTTATCGAGGCATTTTCCTTCTGTTTCTGGATATTTCTTTTTTCTGTTCCACGTTAGTGTCATATATAGGTTTCATTGTATTTCTTCTTTTTTGTAGTACATATTTTTTCGTAATATTATTCAAACGAACTGTATTCTTTTCTGTTTTATTTAAAGTTTTCAGAACCTTACATGCTACCTAATGACGACCATGAATATGATGTTCTTTATTACTAACGTATCTGTCCCAAACTTGTTGGTGCCCTCTTTTCACTAGTCATTTCGTGTAATTCCTTTTATATTTACATATTTATTTTTCGGGTTAGGCTTTGAAAATTTTTTTGTATGTTGTTTGTTTTTCTTACAATTATTACGCAATTTCTGCTGACCAAATTTTGAATCCACACCTTCGGCGATATTTCTTTTTCTTTCCTAATACCTAATTTGCCCCTTCTTAAATTGCGTTTTCAATATTTTTACATTCTTCCTGGATGGTGTCGCAGATAAATGTTCTAATTCTTTTCTTAACCTAGTCTGATACACGACTTGAGTAGTTTCATCCTGGACAAAATATACTTTATAGATCTCTTCTTGTTTCTGTGTAGTATAATGTTTCTTCTTACATTTAAACAAAATCCACATTTTATGAGATAGTGATCGATCCCAATATCATAACTTCTGTATACTCTTGTATCTTTTACTTGGGATTGTCTATTCACGATTACATAATATATGACTGATCTGTATTCTGTACCGGTACAGCTACATTTTTGAATATCTTCTTTTCTAGAAAGAGTGTTAATTTATCGAAAAATCTCTAGTAATTACCCATTCTGATCACAAATTATTTCTCCGTACATTCCAACGTTAGGTACTGAATTGTTCCCTACCCTTTCATTTAGGTTACCAAACAGTGCAATTTGATGCCATTGTTTACACTGGTCCATAATTTTTTTGAAGGATGTCATAAAAGATAAGTGATTGCTTAAGTTTACTTTCCTCCGGTGCATAAACTGCTATCAGAGTCAGGTGTTCTCTTTCCTTTGTCTTTGTTTTGCTGCTGTTAAAATTCTTTCGTTTACATATTTATAATTCTTGATATATTTTTTCCATTTTCTGTTTATGTGCATTGCTAAAGCTTTACATGCTCTTTCTTTTGTTTTAATGCGCTATACAACATTCCATATTTTCCAACATAGTTCCTACTTTTCAGCATCTTCTTAATTCCTGAGATAGCTGCAAAATCTGTCAGTTGTTGTGAGAATATCTTTGCTATTTCTGCAATTTCTCTAGCATTCCATATAGCTAATTTTACTTTCCCAGATATCTATTTTCTCTTGACCTTTTATGTTTTATGCATTTCATATTCAACAGCTCCTATAATTCTTCTTCCCCTTTCTCAGCGTACATTTTATTTATCTTTTGGCACACAAAGCATCCCCGTCAATATGTTTGATTCGCAAGTAAGCTTACGACGGTACGTCTGGTACCATTGTCATTTGCCCTCTTCCCTGTTCCGTTCGCGCATTGTGCGAAGGAAGAACAAATTTTGATGAACCTCCATATGAATGCGTGTTTATGTCACTTTATCTTATTGTCTTTTCGCAGGGTGCCTAGGAGAAGAAGTAAAAGGTTGCCTCACTCTTCTTCGTATGTCGGCTATCGGTATTTCAAATCCAAAACCATATCTGATGCATGACGGCTCTTTTCGTGCAGTTTGTCGCTGGTGGTGGATGAGATCCTAAGTGAAGCTCTAGGGGTTGTTTTCTGAACTCTTGCAAAACGGGTCGCTGTTACCTGGATCTTCTTTACCTCCTCTGTTAATCCTACATGGTAAGGAGAACTGACTGACGTATAGTACTTTCTCGAATGAATGTTTTGTATGCTAGCTCACTCATAGATGAATTACATTTCCTTAAGTTTCCTACCAAGGACCTCAGTGTGAGACCGTACTTTGGTACGAGGTCATCTGCTTCGTGTCACTCCGCACGCATAGTATTAGATATCTTACAGCTGTTGGCAAATAATGTAACTGAACAATACGTATCCCAGTACCTTTGCGCAATATGCTACAGTTAATTACGTTGAGGGTCGATTACCAGTTCTTGCTCAATTCGTCGAGCCTCTGAAGATCTACCTGAATTACGGTACGGTCTTCTATCGTTGTTAATTCCCAGTGCACACACAGCTTCACTGTCTCCACCACACCATCCTGAAAATAATGAAATAACGCGTATTCCCGAAATTATTTTACATCTGACGATTTTTCCACGTTGAGAATGCGGCGTTGAGTTCTATCTCTAGGAAGGCTTGAAACCAGTTACAAATCTGTTACATTCTTTTGTAAGTCTGCATTTATAGATCGTCCCTTTGAATTTCTCAAATTAATGAATGAGGTGCTTTGGTCTATTAGAAAAAGTATGCACTCAGGTGACACACGCATCCTTTCAGAATTGGCATAAAAGGCCGAAACTACTAGGTCGCGTCGAAATAATAGACTAACTTAGTCAAGAACTAAGGAGCCTAGTCGCTATACGAAATGGTTTTATACTTTTCTTCTACTTTCTTCACTAGCCATCAATGCGGAGCTGTATTAATGCCTTCATAAAGTCAAGGAAAATGACATAATCATGTCCTCTGGCTCCCATGGATGAACGGAGACAATTGAGCTTCACAAGAACGCTGTTCAAGAAATGTTTGCCGCCCGGAGTGGCCGAGCGGTTCTAGGTGCTACAGTCGGGAACCGCGCGACCGCAGGTTCGAATCCTGCCTCGGGCGTGGATGTGTGTGATGTCCTTAGGTTAGTTAGGTTTAGGTAGTTCTAAGTTCTAAGGGACTGATGACCCCATAAGTTAAGTCCCATAGTGCTCAGAGCCATTTTTAGGAAATGTTTCATTCTTCCAACGAAGGAGATTTTCGTCCTCCATGACGGTCAAATTAAGCTAAAGTAAAACTAATTCCGTAACGTAACAGACTGATATTTACGTTGGACAGCAAACCGACTGTGTTTTTGTTCTGCTAATATTTGTTTATTTCGAATTGGTTTTCGGTTTATAGAGCCATCGCCAGGAAACAACAGACTAGCGTATACAAAATGCAATTGTATGCATGAAACCAAATATTAGGAATAAAGATACTTGCAACACACGCAGAATATTTGATGGTGACATTTAGTGAGAAATGTCACACTTTGCACTCATCGCTCATGTCGTGCACCAAACATGTGAAATTGCACTATTAAATTACAACATACGATATGGATGGTGACAAGCACACTACACTATGAAAACATACAGTATTCAATATGTAAGTCGTATGAATATAATAACAAAGGTTGCGAGCAAAAAAAGTAATATACAGGGTGGGTCACTAACTATTGCCACCAAGAATAACTCCGAAAGTATGATAGGAGCTGAAAAGTTTGTGGGACAAAAGTTGCATGGGACAACGGGGGCCATAATACGACGTTGGTTTTTGGTTGCTAGATGGGGTCGCTTCAGAGATATGAAGGTCAACTTTGTTTTTTTAATGGTATGCTATAGTTTGGTACTTATTTTCTGATAGTGGCTATCGAGACGAATCCAATGATTGTAACAGTAATGTCTTTGAAGGTCAACGAAGGTCAAAAAGGTGGCATGAACGTCCACTTACAGCAGGTATTCGAAATGATGACCACTGGCATCAGTGCAGTACGGCAATCTTCTTATCATGGACTGAGTAGTGTTCCATACCACATCGGCACTTATCGAAGCACAGCTCTGACAATTCTCTCTCACATATCTTTAGGTGTAGTTCGAACGTCTTTATAAACAATGTCTTTTACGAATCCCCACAAGAAAAAATCCAGAGGCGTGAACAAGCCGGCCGCGACACAACTCTTCCGCGTCCAATCCAACGATCTGGGAATTGTGTCTGGAACTCGTTTCTAGCCGTCGGCGAAAAATTTGACGGACACCCATCGTGTTGATACCACATTCTGTTCCTTGTTTCTAAAGGTATTTCTTCCAGTAATAGCTCTAATGTTTCTTGCAGAAATGTGGTGTACTTCCTACCATTAAGATTTCATCCGATGAAATACGGGCCTATAATTCTGTCCTCCAGAATCCCACACCATAAATTCACCGACCACGGTTTTTGGTGTGCAACTTTCCGCAGCCAACAGTTGCCTAATAATGGATGTTATGCAAATTAACATTTCCGTGGTTCTTGAATGTAGTCTCGTCAGTAAATAAAATCAAATTAAGAAATGTGTCATCCCTCTGAATCTGAAGTTGAGCCCATCGGCAGAATTCAATGCGATGCGTAGAATCCGTACCAGTTAATTCTTGGTGGAGACTGATGTGGTAAGGATGATGTTTATGGCGATGCACAACACGAACAAGACTGCTCTGGCTCATGCCAGATTCCCTTGCGATTTGACGCGAACTAACACAAGGATCTCGAACCACAGTGGCAAGAGTACCAATTTCCGCCTCCTAGTTAGTAACTTTCCTTTGCCGCATATGTTTCCGATGCGTTAAAGGTCCAGTTGTTTTCAGTTTATCATACACATATTTAAATGTACGATGTTTAGGGCGAGTACGTTGAGGATATCTTTCAGCGTATAAGTCTCTAACTCTCACTGAATTTCGTTGACATTTTCCGTAAATCAGAAGCATATAGACTTGTTCTTCGAAGGAATACATCATGCACACTCGTTGATACTAGTCTTACCGTTCCTATTAGTGTTGTACTGCGAAACAGTCGAATGGTGTTTACATGTCAATGGCACGTTAGATGGATACGCTGTATTCGGCGAATATTTACTATTTGCACGATATACGAGAGAGAATAGTCAGAGCATGTGCTTCGATAAGTGCCTAAGTGATAAGGAATACCACTCCAGCCATGATAAGAGGATTACAGTACTGCACTGATACCAATAGTCATCACTTCGAACACCTTCTACAAATGGACGTTCATGCCACCTTTTGACCTTCGTTCACCATCAAAGACCTTACTGTTACACATCATTAGATTCGTCTCGATAGCAGCTATCAGAAAGTAAGTACCAAAATATAGCATACCATTAAAAAAAAACAAAGTTGACCTTCATATCTCTGACGCGACCCCACGTAGCAACAAAAGGCCAACCTCATATGTCCCATGCAAGATTTGTCCCAGAAACGTTTCAGCTACTATCATACTTTCGGAGTTATTCTAGGTTGCAATAGTTAGTGACCCAACCTGTGTATGTGAATTCCATTGCAGTAGAAGTTTGGGGATATGAATGCGACCATTGGGATTGAGGTCTGGGAGCGTGTGCCTGGTTGATTGGATCGTATGAAGCTTAAGAGTGGCAATGTGCTCAGTTATAACTGTCATCTAGAAGCAGGTGGTGGTTTTGGGCTAAATTAACTCAGACAAGTACAGTGGAAAGCTTTTAAATTTGTTCATCTAATAATTTTCTGAAATAACGTAGTTACTAATTTTACCAAACATTTTTTAGCAGGACAATGCTCGTGCAGACATGGAACATATCTCTATGATCTGTCTATGTGTTGTTGAGGCACTCCCATTGCTAGTAAGATCCCCAGACCTGCACATGTATGGTATCATCTTGGACGTCAACTCTGTCCCAGTGCCAGTATATCAAGGACCAATTACAACAGTTGTGGGCCAGGTTGCCTCAAGAGAGGCTGTGATGGCTCTGTGATATCCTTCCCAACTGATTCAGTACATGTAGCCAGGCCAGTGGGGGTGCGACGTAATACTGATCACTGGGCTCTGACTGCCAATTTCTTTGTAAATTTGACTCAATTTTACAATACTGGCCATTAAAATTGCTACACCAAGAAGAAATGCAGATGATAAACGGGTATTCATTGGACGAATATATTGTACTAGAACTGGCATGTGATTTCATTTTCACGCAATTTGGGTGCGTAGACCCTGAGAAACCAGTACCCAGAACAACCACCTCTGGCCATAATAACAGCCTTGATACGCCTGGGCATTGAGTCAAACAGAGCTTGGATGGCGTGTACAGGTACAGCTGCCCATGCCGCTTCAACACGATACCACAGTTTATCAAGAGCACTGACTGGCGTATTGTGACGAGCCAGTTGCTCGGCCACCATTGACCAGACGTTTTCAGTTGGTGAGAGATCTAGAGAATGTGCTGCCGAGGGCATCAGTCGAACATTTTCTGTATCCAGAAAGGCCCGTACAGGACCTGTAACATGGGGTCGTGCATTATCCTGCCGAAATGTAGGGTTTCGCAGGGATCGAATGAGGGGTAGAGCCACGGGTCGTAACAAATCTGAAGTGTAACGTCCACTATTCAAAGTGCCGTCAATGTAAATAAGAGGTGAGCGAGACGTGTAACCAATGGCACCCCATACCATCACTCCGGGTGATACGCCAGTATGGCGATGAATACACGCTTCCAATGTGCGTTCACCGCGATGTCGCCAAACACGGATGCCACCATCATGATGCTGTAAACAGAACCTGGATTCAGCCGAAAAAATAACGTTTTAGGGTAACCGCAGCCATGGTCTCCGAGCTGATAGTCCATGCTGCTGCAAACGTCGTCGAACTGTTCGTGCAGATGGTTGTTGTCTTGCAAACGTCCTCATCTGTTGACTCAGGGATCGAGACGTGGCTGCACGATTCGTTACAGCCATGTGGATGTGATGCCTGTCATCTCGACTGCTAGTGATACGAGACCGTTGGGATCCAGCTCGGCGTTCCGTATTACCCTCCTGAACCCATCGATTCGATATTCTGCTAACAGTCATTGGATCTCGACCAACGCGAGCAGCAATGTCGCGATACGATAAACCGCAAATGCGATAGGCTACAATCCGACCTTTATCAAAGTCGGAAACGTGATGGTACGCATTTCTCCTCCTTACACGAGGCATCACAACAACGTTTCACCAGGCAACGCCGGCCAATTGCTGTTTGTGTTATAAAAATCGGTTGGAAACGTTCCTCATGTTAGCAGGTTGTAGGTGTCGCCGCCGGCGCCAACCTTGTGTGAATGTTCTGAAAAGATAATGATTTGCATATCACAGCATCTTCTTTCTGTCGGTTAAATTTCGCGTCTGTAGCACGTCATCTTCGTGGTGTAGCAATTTTAATGGCCAGTAGTGTACTTTTGTTTGTTTCTCTTTGTCGTTCACGGTGAAAAGAAGTCAATAAGGATTGTAGTTTATTTCACACACCGTGATTATTACTTCCTAACAGCTCACTTGTTTCCCTCCAGGAGTCTCAGCTTTTCAATTTGTTTTTATAGCCGCAGTTCTTAGGGTCCCTTACAAATCCCCATCACGATAAAACTATGTCAGCTTAAATGTTGCCTCCGTATCCCAGTCCATATTCCATTTTAAACACTATAAATACACACCCGTTCAACGAATGTAGCATATCGCTACTGACCCAGCAAACATCGGACCTGGCGTCCATAGTAGGGGAAGGGCCAACGCTTTGGTGTTAGTTAGTTAGTTACGTGTTCCATTGGTCAATAGGACGGAAAAACCGTTATGATGTGGAACGTGTCAAATGCACAAGAAATGGGCACAGGAAACAAGTTTTGTTTTTCTTACGTTATAGTGTTATACCTAAATATTTCTATCACCTATCCCATTCCCTTGAATGGCACAAAATGCTTAATATTATATCTCCAGATTTATTTACTCATATTCAAGAATTCATATATGGCATAGAAGGAGTCGTCAAGGAGGTATGATTTCAATTTGTTTTTGAAACTATTACTGCTGTTTGCCAGAAATTTTATTTCATCTAGTAATTCGTCAAAAAGTTTTATAGCAGTATATTTTACCCCTTTCTGTGCCAATAGGTTAAGTAAAGTGTGGGGTCACCGCCAGACACCACACTTGCTAGGTGGTAGCCTTTAAATCGGCCGCGGTCCGGTAGTATACGTCGGACCCGCGTGTCGCCACTATCAGTGATTGCAGACCGAGCGCCTCCACACGGCAGGTCTAGTCTAGAGAGACTCCCTAGCACTCGCCCCAATTGTACAGCCGACTTTGCTAGCGATGGTTCGCTGTCTACATATGATCTCATTTGCAGAGACGACAGTTTAGCATAGCCTTCAGCTACGTCATTTGCTACGATCTAGAAAGGCGCCATATTCAGTAATTAGAATGAATTCTGAGCAGACAATATTGTGAATCATGTACCGTCAAGAGCGACGTTCATCATTAATAGATTAAAGTTAGGTATGAAACTAATTAAGTCCGCTTTCTTAATTCTAATCCATTGTCAAGTTCCAGACCTCACGGCAGTATAGTCCTTCACTCCTCACGCCCGCCTGCGTGAGCTAAAACGGGTGCATTTCGGCCTCCTCTAGTAACACGGCGTTGACTCTTCAGCCAACACAACATAAATGATAGTGTAGGTCTTTCTTTTTTCTGGTATTGTAATCATGAACGTCGCTGTTGATTTTAAATTGGTCCATGTTGATGAGAAAAAATTTCATTAGTGAGAAAATGTATTGTGAAGCAGTTGTAAGAATTTCTAACCTTTTCAACAGATGCCTACAAGATGTGCGACTGTGAACCTCACTCATTATTGTGTTGTTGTTTTGTGGTCTTCAGTCCTGAGACTGGTTTGATGCAGCTCTCCATGCTACTCTATCCTGTGCAAGCTTCTTCATCTCCCAGTACCTACTGCAACCTACATCCTTCTGAATCTGCTTAGTGTATTCATCTCTTGGTCTCCCTCTACGATTTTTACCCTCCATGCTGCCCTCCAATACTAAATTGGTGATCCCTTGATGCCTCAGAACATGTCCTACCAACGGATCCCTTCTTCCTCTATCCTGTGCAAGCTTCTTCATCTCCCAGTACCTACTGCAACCTACATCCTTCTGAATCTGTTTAGTGTATTCATCTCTTGGTCTCCCTCTACGATTTTTACTCTCCACGCTGCCCTCCAATACTAAATTGGTGATCCCTTGATGCTTCAGGACATGTCCTACCAACCGATCCCTTCTTCTGGTCAAGTTGTGCCACAAACTTCTCTTCTCCCCAATCCTATTCAATACTTCCTCATTAGTTATGTGGTCTACCCATCTAATCTTCAGCATTCTTCTGTAGCACCACATTTCGAAAGCTTCTATTCTCTTCTTGTCCAAACTAGTTATCGTCCATGTCTCACTTCCATACATGGCTACGCTCCATACAAATACTTTCAGAAACGACTTCCTGACACTTAAATCTATACTCGATGTTAACAAATTTCTTCAGAAACGCTTTCTTTGCCATTGCCAGTCTACACATTATATCCTCTCTACTTCGACCATCATCAGTTATTTTGCTCCCCAAATAGCAAAACTCCTTTACTACTTTAAGTGTCTCACTTGCTAATCTTATTCCCTCAGTATCACCGGACATAATTCGACTACATTCCATTATCCTCATTTTGCTTTTGTTGATGTTCATCTTATACCCTCCTTTCATGACACTGCCCATTCCGTTCAACTGCTCTTCAAAGTCCTTTGCTGTTTCTGACAGAATTACAATGTCATCGGCGAACCTCAAAGTTTTTATATCTTCTCCATGGATTTTAATACCTACTCCGAATTTTTCTTCTGTTTCCTTCACTACTTGCTCAACTACTACTTTTTTTTGAGCAGTGAATACCTTTTGCCTAAGTGTTGAGTTGTCCCAGAATATTATTCCGTACGACATCAGAGATTGGAAGTATGCAAAGTATGTTAGCTTACTGATTTCTAGATCCTCAAAATAGGCAGTTATTCTGATTGCAAAAGTTGCTGAACCTAGTCGCTTTAGGAGATCCACAATTTGAGTTTACCAGTTAAGATTCTCATCTATATGTTACTGCCAGCTATGCGAACCGCAACCGAGGCCAACCGCTCCGTCGGCTCCGATTTGCCGCCATTACACTCTAAGCAAATCTCGGCCGACGAAGCGGTCGCTGGTCGCGCGTTGCGATTCTTTGACCTACTGCGTGCGCGCCTATAAGGGACAGATCGTGAGCTGAGCGGTGTTCTCGACGCCTGGTGAATCCTCCGCGCCTTCGGCCGCAGCGCAGCCCCCGTCACGAGCACAGACAGCAGTGGGTCGGCCGCGACACGAAAGGCGCGCCGAGCCGATCACGACGGCTACGGCCCGCTTCGCCCGCCGAACATGGGGCGACAACTGCTGCAGGCGGCCGCGGCGCGCCGCTCCCGTTCTGCAATCGATGCCAGTCGGAAGTGGCCGGACGCGAAAGGACGCAGGGACCCGGCGAGAGAGGCCTCTGGCGCCGCATTCCAGGCCGCCGGCTTGGCGCGCGCTGCGTGACTGTGGCTGCACAACTCCCTACTCGCGCATCTGCCTGCCGGCCGAGCCTGGCGCATCGTCGATGAGCGAGTAACGTTACCAGTCACGGCCACGTCGTGGGACCATCTTCCTGGGTGCTAGCGACGCAAGAACTGACAGCCGGTGGACTAGAGCTTCGCCACCACCTGAACTCGGCTCTGAGCGCTATGGGACTTAACGTCTGAGGTCATCAGTCCCCTATAACTTAGAACTAATTAAACCTAACTAACCTAAGGACATCACACACATCCGTGCCCGAGGCAGGATTCGAACCTGCGACCGTAGCGGAAGCGCGGTTCCAGACTGTAGCGCCTAGAACCGCTCGGCCACCCCCGGCCGGCACCATCTGAACTACCTGACAAACCTAAATCACCCAGACAGGAGAAGGAGACGAAATGGAACTTCGCAGATTGAAGGAGTATGTGATGCTTTTGCAACGATTACAAAATTGAATTAAATTTACACTACTGCCCATTAAAATTGCTACACCACGAAGATGACGTGCTAGAGACGCGAAATTTAACCGACAGGAAGAAGTTGCTGTGACATGCAAATGATTAGCTTTTCAGAGCATTCACACAAGGTTGGCGCCGGTGGCGACACCTACAGCGTGCTGACATGAGGAAAGTTTCCAACCGATTTCTCATACACAAACATCAATTGAACGGCGTTGCCTGGTGAAACGTTGTTGTGATGCCTCGTGTAAGGAGGAGAAATGCGTACCATCACGTTTCCGACAATGATAAAGGTCGGATTGTAGCCTATCGCGTTTGTGGTTTATCGTATCGCGACACTGCTGCTCGCGTTGGTCGAGATCCAATGACTGTTAGCAGAATATGGAATCGGTGGATTCAGGAGGGTAATTTGGAGCGCCATGCTGGATCTCAACGGTCTCGTATCACTTGCAGTCGAGATGACAGGCATCACATCCACATGGCTGTAACGGATCGTGCAGTCACGTCTCGATCCCTAAGTCAACAGATGAGGACGTTTGTAAGACAACAACCATCTGCACGAACAGTTCGACGACGTTTGCAGCAGCATGGACTATCAGCTCGGAGACCATGGCTGCGGTTACCCTAAAACGTCATTTTTTCGGCTGAATCCAGGTTCTGTTTACAGCATCATGATCGTCGCATCCGTGTTTCACGACATCGCGGCGAACGCACATTGGAAGTAAGTATTCGTCATCGCCATACTGGCATATCACCCGGAGTGATGGTATGGGGTGCCATTGGTTACACGTCTCGGTCACCTCGTGACGGTACTTTGAACAGTGGACTTTACATTTCAGATCTGTTACGACCCGTGGCTCTACCCTTCATTCGATCCCTGCGTAACACTACATTTCAGCAGGATAATGCACGACCGCTTGTTGCAGTTTCTGTACGAGCCTTTCTGGATACAGAAAATGATCGACTGCTGCCCTGTCCAGCATATTCTCCAGATCTCTCACCAACTGAAAACGTCTGGTCAATGGTGGCCGACCAACTGGCTCGTCACAATAAGCCAGTCACTACTCTGGATGAACTGTGGTATCGTGTTGAAGCTGCATGGGCAACTATACCTGTACACGCCATCCAAGCTTTGTCTGACTCAATGCCCAGGCGTATCAAGGCCGTTATTACGGCCAGAGGTGGTTGTTCTGGGTACTGATTTCTCAGGATCTATGCACCCAAATTGCGTGAAAATGTAATCACATGTCAGTTCTAGTATAATATATTTGTCCGATGAATACCCCTTTATCATCTGCATTTCTTCTTGGTGTAGCTATTTTAATGGCCAGTAGTGTATTTCAATATTTTTTATGTTGTAGTCTGAGCTGACATACGAATTCCCAGTAGCTAAATATCCCGGAATGACCATTTATCTTTTTGTTGCAGTTACAGGTCTCGAAGAAGCGACGTCATTTTTGTAAAAAAATTTAGTGCCTACGCAATTCAGTAAAAACTCGATACCTGTAGCTTCCATTTGGAAAAAAAATGCGATAGCCAATATTTCCATTCAATTTTAACGTCAGAGCCTTATTTTGCCCCACCGGACTGCCCCCTACATTTTAGGGCTTTAACGCACTAGGTAGCCTGGCAGCGACAACCAGGCTGCGCCAGAAAAATAAAACAACGGCGGCACTTTGTAGATGGCTCTGAGCACTATGGGACTTAACACCTGCGGTCATCAGTCCCCTAGAACTTAGAACTACTTAAACCTAACTAACCTAAGGACTTCACACACATCCATGCATGAGGCAAGATTCGAACCTGCGACAGTAGCAGTCACGCGGTTGCGGACTGAAGAGCCTTGAACCGCTCGTCCGTCGCGGCCGGCACACTTTGCAGATCAAGCACTGGGGGACGGCTGTGATTTCCTGGCTGTGGCAGCCAGCAGAGCACGTCGGAGTACACGGTAACCAGCTGGCTCTCCGCGGCCAGTTGTGGGCGGGCGGTACGCATGTGCTTGCCTACAGTCTCTGCGCACTTGTCGAGGCAGCCAGATCTTGCTTATATCGCGAAACAAAATTAGCGATGAGTTTCGATTGCTTTTAGGCCCTAGAGGAATTTCCGATTCTGGAGGAACTTCAGTATGTCTTTAAATTTATAGCTATCTCTTTGTGGTACATAATTTAGTAAAACACAGAAAGCTTTTATTATACCTATTGCAAATTCTTCTCGAACATCTGTTAGGTGATGAAAAACTCCTTATTTATTTACCAGAACGCCAAACGTGCATCCTATAAACCACCTTGTCCAAAAAAAAATATTTGTTGTTAGTTGAACTGCTTCCTCAATAACAACGCATTGAATTTTCAGATATTTCCAAATGTCTCGTCTCCTGCAATGTCGTACGTAATTGGTACTATATTGTCTCATATGGAGCTTTTATCCGGTATTCATAAATTTTTAGTAACGAGTTTTTCACACAAAGCTGATTGCTTAGAAATAGATAAGTCACTAGTCCATATGCTCCAACATATATGTAAGAGAATTTGTAGTCCCCCTCACATAAAGCAAGTAAAACGGTGGAAAACTAATTTTTGTAATGATACTAGTGCCGTCTCAGCATTGCGGCTGGGTCAGCAAATAGTATCTGGCAAAAAAAAGTGTAATTCTTTACTTTCAGCGATTCTGTTTCGAATACATTGTAGATGTTGGTAATGTCGCCGTTTTCAGCAGCTGATAATGATCGTCTTTGCTTCTGTTTATTTTAGCTTAAGTGAAGTGTTTTGTTTATGTCCTACTGAATTCTTTTTACAAACAAAGCAGTCCATCAGAGGAACCTAGGTATCAGTTTTTCATGGGTGAAACTCCCACTGGAGCACTTCATGATGATACAGATTTTCACTTTAACAATGATGCTGTTTGTAGTCGATGCTAGACCCTTCCAACTACTTTGTTGTTCAGTAACATCCAGGCAATCTACACCATCACATTACTTCCACTTTGCACCTTCCTCTATCAAAGAAAATGCTTTGATAATCAATAATCGAAAACGAAATTATACCACAATACCCCCAAGAGTTTTACACATAACGATGAACTAATGGCAGGCTTCTATTGATAGGCAGATATAATTTCTTTTAAGTAATTGTCTCCATAGAAGTTTCATGGTACAAAAAGGAATTAGTATGTACTCACCAAACAAACAAGAAGCGCCGAAAGGAGTGCCAAGAGGAAGTCTGAAGATGAAGAAATGCAGCAGGATGAAGACTATACTCCAGGAATGTTCTGAGACACTATTTAATATATCTCACATCCTCATTCACCATATCTTGCAAGTTGAATTTTTCGAAATTTAGGTACATGTATCTTCTGAAGTACATAAACTACTCATTTATTTTTTCTGTAACTTACAGTTGTCTACACATATGTATTATACCTAAGCTTTATTGCAGTTTCAACTAATTTATAGAAAAATAAAACTTTCCATTAAGAAGAATGTTGAAAATTAAAATATAAGATGTAATAACAATTTTTCTGGTTAATATATATAATGTGCAGAATAAACAGGTGTAATATTTCAGCCGCCATCATGCATGCAGCAAAAATTTAGTCTCCTTGACATGTTTGGTGTGGGATTAAATGGGACCTGAAATTGAGGAAGCGTTTTAGAAAATACTGTGCATCAATTTATTGTTACTGTTTTTAATAAACATCAATACTTCCCAAATTGTTAAAAATATTTGTAAATTGTTTATAAAGTATTCTGCATTTTTTGTGATAAACTACAAAACTGTAAAACATATGCAAAAGAAATAATGCATGGAAGAAACAGGTGCTGTTATCACATTACATATAGCCGAAAAAGTATCAAGTTTATTTGTCTTTTGACAATGGTTGGTGCTATCGCACCTAAGATATTTTAAATGCGTAAGTATTGCCATTCACTACAATTTTACATCTGGCTCGTTCTTTCCCTTTTAAGTCGAGACTTTTACCTTTTCTCCCAATAAGTTAAGGCCTTATTCGTCTAAAATAAACATTAACTTTTGCAGTTTATCTTCATCATTCTGTGGTACAGCAAACTGCAAGTAGTTAAGACAGAGTAATCCCTGAAGGGGACCTTATCTTCTGATCCAGTTTTTTTGAGTCATCACTCTTCTGACTGGTTTGATGTTGTCCATCACGCATTATTCTCTTGTGCCAACCTCTTCATCTCAGAGTAGCACTTACATCCAATGTCCTCAGTTATTTGTTGGATGTATTCCAGTCTCTGTCTTTCCCTACACTTTTTACTGTTTAAATCTCTCTCTTGTGCCATGGAAGTTGACACATATCCTGTCATCCTGTCCCTTTTCCTGTCAGTGTTCTCTACATATTTGTTTCCTACGGAGCACCTCCTCATTTCTTATTGCGCCTTCTATTTTTCAACATTCTTCTGTGGCAGCATATATTAAACACTTCAGTTCTCTTCTTTTCTGGTTTTCGCACAGTCCGTGATAATTACTTTCATTCAGTGCTGTGCAGCAGATGTATATTGTCAGAAATGTCTTCCTCAAATTAAGGCGAATGTTTAACAGACATTTTTTGTCCAGGAATGCCTTGTTTTGCCTGTGCTAACTAGCTTTTTATATCCCCCTTGGTTCGTCCATCATATGTTATTTTGTTTCTAAGATACTAAATATCCTTCACTTCATTTACTTCGTGGTCTCCAATTTTGATAGTAGTTTTCTCACTATTCCCATTTCTGCATCTCCTAATTACTTTCGTCTTTCTTCGATCCATATTATGTGCTTAGCAGACTGTTCGTTCCATTCAGTATGTTGTATAATTCTTCCTCGCTTGCACTGTCATCAGCGAATGTTATCGTTGATATTCTTGCAGGCTATATTTTATTCCCATCGTTGATTTTCCGATTTACAGAGTGAACAATGTCGGTGAAAGACTGCATCCCTGTCTTACACCCATTTTAATCTGAGTACTTCATTCTTGTCTTCCATCTTATTGTTCCCTCTTGGTTCTCCTAAGTGACGTATATTACCAGCCTTTCACTAGCTTAATCCTATTTTTTCTCAGAATTTCGAAAGTCATGCACCATTTTATTCTGTCTCACTCCTCTGCTCATGTCGATAATTTCTGTGAATTCTTGGTCAGAGATTATTTTCACTACTGTTTTCTTCTAGAGATATGGATTTATTTACTCTGTGAACCGGTTTGCGCCATACGAAAGGTCTACATTAGACAAAAACTATTGCCCTGAAAGAGATTATTAAGCTTTTCAAAAACTTTTTGAAATATATTACGTATGTAATGGGAGTTCCAAGTTCTCAGAGTGGATACCACCTTTGGTAGCGAAATCGGATGAAGTGGAAAACATAAAAACTAAATAAAGTGCGTAACTAAATTCCTTTTATACACTTTGAGTACAGGCTTCTTACAAAAAACAAGAAAAAAGTATCTAGCGATCTTCGGTTTTAAAATGCTTACCTTAAGAGCTATCAACACCAATTCATCTTCGATACTGTGGAACACATCTCTTCTACTGCAAGTGAGAGGGGACAAGTTACTCTCTCACCTATTTTTCACATACGGAAAATTAATAATTCCATTACAACCTGATGCACCTTGAGCGAGACTCTAGAAGATTAACGGCCTGAGCAGACGTTGATGGAGCCTGGTAGGATGCTAAAAGCATGATGGATTTTTATGATTCTTAGCTCATAGAAACGTCATGTTGGGAGTTGAAAGCAATTGGCGGCGAGCTCATTCTTAAGTCTTGCCAGACAGGTCCACAGCCATACAGGGCAGACAGGGCAATCCCTCATTGAGACAGGACTCCAGCAGAACAATGCCATGCTACCTGCCATGGCGCCAGCGGAAGGCTGGGCTGGGGCGACGGTCTAAAGGAATTCGGCTACACAATGGAGTCATAAACAAGATATTGTGTGGAGAGCCACATGTAATAAAAATTGACAAGGTTTCATGTTCGCTGATAGGGCAAATAGGCCAGTGAACCACTTCCTCCAGCCACCTCGGTTGTATAAGAAAAATCCGGCGTCTCAGAAACATTTGGAGATAGAATCTTTATTTCACCTCAAAGCTAGGACTAACAAACTCAAAGGCTTAGGCGATTTAGATAAAGATCTTTAAGATTGCATCTGTTCACTTGTTGCCGTGGGAAGAGACATGACTTTGGGAAAAAATCATCCCTTCCCCCCCCCTGCGAAAACTTAAAAAAGCCATTAATTGGCGGTTTCTTTTTTTCAGAGGTGCAGTTTTCATAACTCTTGCCCTGGTTCAACATGAGTTTGTGCTGTCGTGTGGGAGGGGAGATTTAGCGCCTCTAGAACCCTGTGATTGGCTCAAGACAGAGTGAAGGCGATGTCGTTCGTGCACTTTGCAGGAAAACGGAATGTTTTTTCTGGAGAGATGCGAGGCACTTGGGTGCGGGACTTTGGTCTGGTAGGCACTTCTGGTCGAAGCTCTGGCATGTGTGGTTGGTACTTGGGATCTGTCCTGAGACTGACTTCACTTGCAAGTAGTTTAGACTGGGGAGCCCGTGGTGAAGTTCTTACTGTACCGACAGTGTGACTTCAAATGTTTCAGACTACTCGTTTGTCAAGGGCACACTAATTCGCTTTTGGTATCCTTGTACACTCTGTCTTATAAGTGAGCCAAATTGGTCCTTGGTATGACCAGAAAATGTGTGTGTCACACACTGAAATCTACAGTGATTTTAGGGCTCTGGTAGAGAGTCAACTGCGATGCGTCCGACTGACCGCTAGACCGTGAGATTTTTACGTTTCTTTCGTAGCCACGATCGATTCACAGGCCCCGCCTCCATGTCTCACCTCTGCCACACACATCTCGTCAGTTGCAAGTTACACCGTCGCACAAAGCAAACAGGGTAACGTACTGCCACTCCGACATTGTCAGGGCGTACAGATTTCAATCGTCACTTGCTCTCAACTGCACCAATGTAGAGAAACTTCAGTAGATTTGATCAATCAAAGTCTGCTCAGCGTCAGATCAATTCAGATTGCCTTATCCACATTTTTAGGGCTAGAGTACTTGGCTCACTCCACTAGTTAAACTGCCTTTGCCACCCAGGATCCTTATCCAGTGTGGTCTTAAATCACCTGTTAGTTGTAATTTCTTAGACTTTCCCGGCGATTTGATGACATCTCGTGGAAATCGGGTTTTCTGCCGGATATCAGCGTCTTCCAAACACGATATTTCGACGTCATTACTTGACGTCTTCATCAGGTGTTCCCTGAGACTGGCTGCTTGTTGGACCGGGTCGCCTGCCCGGTGCCTGATGTTATGTTTGCCGGCAAACAGTATATAGTAAGCTTGGGCCCTAAAATGCATACCTTAAGAGTTATGAGTGCCTGCTCATCTTTGATGCTGTGATACACATCTCTTCTGCTCAACAAGTTCTCACAGCTTTTAAGTTATGCATTGTAGAGCCCCTGTTTACTAGACATATTTGATTGTTTATGGTCCATGCTACTTCCTTCCAAAATACGGAAAGCAAAGAGTTTGTAGTAGAACATAAGTGTTGGACAGTATGGGAGATGGGCAATTGATTGTAGCTCTTGAGATATGAATTTTAGAGCCCATGTCAGGGATTTTTCTCTGCCTCGTGATGACTGGGTGTTGTGTGATGTCCTTAGGTTAGTTAGGTTTAAGTAGTTCTAAGTTCAAGGGGACTGATGACCATAGATGTTAAGTCCCATAGTGCTCAGAGTCATTTTTTTAGAGCCCATGTTTACTACACATTGTTTTCTTGTTTTGGTGTTAGGAACATCTCCTAAAAGTCTGTAAAGGGATTGATAATAAAATTAAAACATCGTGGCTACTTCCCTTGTTGCAGCCGTGTCTCCCAAGGTGCATCTCCACATAGTCGTCAAAATACAAAAAACTCTAAAATGGTGTCGCCTATGGCTTTCAACACCTAACCACATGGCTCTCTCCTCTATCGTCGTAAACCGCCCGTGCGTCTTCGTTGATACCACACACCACGTAGCCAAACACGACACTGAAACGCGAGTGATCTCACGCGCAAGTAAACAAGGAAGTCACAGAGATGTCTATACAAACAGATGACGTATACATGTTCCAAGGACCTCATGAAATGATGGTATCCTGCCAATTGCTAAAAATGTAGTTACTAAAAGAAACCAGTGAAATGTTTGAAAAAGTTATTTGTAGCACCAGTTAGCTGTTCATTCAGTGTGTTCTGATTATCCACGCTATGTATCGTAATTTCCAGCTGTTTTAGTAGATCCAGATTTTTGCCTTTGTCCTGTCTATATAAAATAACGAGATCCTGATCTATTCCCAACATGGGGTGTCCCGTTTCCCAAATATGCGTGGCTACAGCTGACTTTTCGAAATTATTAAGCCGGAAAGCATCGCTATGTTCTTTGTAACGTACTTTAAAGGACCTACCAGTTTGGCCTACATAGCTTGCCTTGCACGTGTTACACTGAATTTTATAGACCCCAGCTCTCTCATATTTATCGCTTTCCTGCTGTAATTTATTTCTTAGTTTAATCCGCAGCGTATTATTGGTCTGAAAAGCGGTATCAACTTTAAAGGTTTGAAAATGTTATCCACTTTTTGCGAAATATCACCGAAGTATGGTACTGTGACTCTCGTAATAATATTTGCGGTATTCTTCCTTGCATTCGCGTGCTGTTTCTGTCGTATTAATATATTGACAACGTTTTGGTGATATCCGTTAGGTCTGGCTAGTTGTTTCACGATGTTCAGCTCAGTCATTCTGTCTTCTTCATTCATAGGGATTGTAAAGTCTCTATCTATCAAAGATCTAAAAGCAGAAAGTTTCTGGCTATTAGGATGGCAGGAATTATTTTGTACCAACACATCAGCTGTGGTTGGTTTCCTAAATATTTTAAAAACATGCCTACATTTTAGCGAGTTTTAACAGGTTCTTTTACTTTTTATTATTCTGATGATGGAAGCTTGACTTCCGAAACGCGTCAATCTTAGTGTTTTACGCTATAAACAAGTTGTTGAGCCGATATATTTTTTAACATTGACATTCAGAACCACGACCTCTCACCCAGTATGGATAAAATCAAAGTTCTGTAAAGGGAACTTGGTTACACCGTTTATAAAGGGATGGGGCTGAGGAGGTTGTACAGAGTGAAGCAAATTGGGTTACATGTCGAAATTCAGCATTAAGTAAATACTAATAATTTGTAGGATTGTACAGATGTAAAAAAAATTAGACATAATCACAGAGGAGATGTACATACGGTAAAATCACAAAATAATAAGCCATCAACAATGCATATTCTCTGGTAAACCTTCCGGGATGTAAGGTCGTGGTCCATGAAACTTTTCAGCCCCTAACGTTTCGTCCAGAGCTGCGCTGGACATCTTCAGAGGGGTGTTTCTCCTCCGGCGAGTCTTGCCGACTGACGGGTCGGACGTCTGAGAGCGATTTATATATCGTAGAAAGTGGGCGTGGCCAGAGTTGCACGTGATATGCAGAGATAATCTTTGTCAGAGATAAAACTTAACTATCGATCGAATCTCGTCACGCATAAAACTGTCTAACAATCTTCCAGAAGATATGTCATCCGGTCGTGAAAGCCTTCATACTACGATCATCAACAATGCAGTTAAAAGTAAAGAATAATATGAACACAGAATAAAATATAAAGAATGTTGAAATACGTGTGAATTCCTAAGAGACCATACTGCTGAGGTCATCGGTCCCTAGACTTACACACTACTTAAACTGACTTATACTAAGAACAACACACACACACCCATATCCGAGGGAGGACTCGAACCTCCAGCGGGAGGAGACGCGCTATCCGTGACATCGCGCCTCAAACCGCGCGGCCACTCCGCGCGGCTGAAATGTACAAGTAAGATGGGAAGAATAGAGAAACGAGAGGGTCAGGTAACGTTTAAGGAAGTGGAGGTATGAAGTTGACTTTGCTCGTTTAAAATTAAGGGCAGCCTCTGAGCCAGATGTTAATTTCAAGAGTGTCCAGTAGAGTCAGTTTTCGAAATGGAGATCCCGGGATAGTGTCTGTTATTGTAACCTTTAGCTAATATGCAGCAAATGTACTGATGCTAGTTGCAGCGCTCACGAATCCAGTCCGCCTGCTACGTCCCTGCCTGACTGACACACCAGTGTTTTACTCGTCACCTGTATGGAAGAATGTCAATAGATTGACTTCCTCTGAGGCCGGTTTATTGAAGATGGGGGAAACTAGGTCACGAACTGTTTTCCAGCTGATGTCTCACGAGAAGAGCTTTCAGTGTTTTCCGGTGGTAGGATTATAGATGGCTCAGGCGGAGAATAATTTCAGTGGGGTAGAGGGGAGACAGGGGGGGGGGACGCTGCCCACCTCAGTGGCTGCCCCACTTGGAGGCAACGGCGGCGGCGGCGGCCTGACAGTCGCCGCATGAATATTTCATTCCATAAGAGGCGCGGAGGGGGGGGGGAGGGGGGCGACGTCTGCAGTGTGGGTGGAGGAGGGGAGAGAGAAAGAGAGGGGAAGTAGCAAGATGGGGAGGAGAGGAGAGGCCGCTAGAGGGGGACGCAGGCTGACCGCCTCTCCAGAGCGGAGCTATGCTGACGCCGTGGGTGGGCAGGCAGCGGGCGCACAGCCTTACCCGGCTGCCGTGGGTCGCCCGTAAAGGGTGGACGGCGGCACTCGACTACTGTGCAATCACTGGCGCCTCCTGTTTGCGTCACGCCATTGTACAGTGCGGCCCGTCAGGGCCGGTGACTACATCCTCGGCGACATCGATTTTCACCGGCTAGGCTTTGGTAGCAGTCTACATCGGAAGTGTGCTGGGAAGATACGTTATTCATACTAGGTTTCAATAGAGAAAAAAGGGGCGCAAATGTTTCGTTACAGCAGAAGACCTGCGCCCTCCATTTGCCACTGCCTGAGTACACAAAATCGCCTGCGCGGTAAGGTGCTCGTAGGAACTAGTCAAAAACGGCTAACCACCCGTCTCGTTATTGTAGAACTTTAGAACCTATTCTGAGCTCAAACGTAATGAGGTACCTCGAACAGAATGACCTCTTGAAATGATCCATCCGAAATATAATATCTCAAGACGAGCCGTTCCACTTTTATATAAGAATATACAGCCTACAGTTGCAGGTTAACTTTATCGTTTACCTAGGTTTCAACGTTAGTAATAACGTCTCCTTCAGAACCCGCAACAAGTTAATATTATAATGCGCTAGTAAATAATATTAGATATGGTCATCCTACAGGATGCAACGTATAGTACTTCCATAAATTATTATTTAAATGTTTGCCTGAAACAGGCCATGTCCTAATCAACTTCATAAAACCTGATGCATAACCATAAGGTTTTGTCACTTCTATTAAACCAACTGTAGAAATTCACTTTAAGCCCGTTGTATGGGCCTCGTTGTGTGACTAGACGACGAGGCCCATACAACGAGCTTAAAGTGAATTTCTACAGTTGGTTTAATAGAAGTGACAAAACCTTATGGTTATGCATCAGGTTTTATGAAGTTGACTTAGGACATGGTCTGTTTTAGGCAAACATTTAAATAATGATTTATGTAAGTACTATACGTTGCATCCTGTAGGATGACCATATCTAATATAATTTACTAGCGCATTATAATATTAACTTGTTGCAGGTTCTGAAGAAGACGTTATTACTAACGTTGAAACCTAGGTAAACGATAAAGTTAACCTGCAACTGTAGGCTATATATTCTTATATAAACAATATCAGTTGCTGTCGCTGCATAAAAATGTTAAAAATTATGACGTTCCACTTTTCTATTTTGCCCAAAAATAAGTTCTTGAAGTTCTTATCTAAATTATGCACTTTTTCCATTCTGTTTGCAGTAAATTTAGAAAAAAACGAAAAGAATGGACATTAAATACTAAATTTGGTATTATGTTCATACTAGAGGAGAATTGAAGAGAAGGTGGAGGATATGCTGAGTGAAGATCAGTTTGGTTTCAGAAGTGGATTGGGAACAAGAGAGGCGATCTGGCACTGAGACTCGTTATCGAAAAGCAATTAAAGAAAAATAAACCAACTTGTATTGCCTTTGTAGACATGGAAAAGGCATTTGATACCGTTATCTGGCAAGAGATGTTCAGAGTGCTGAGGAAAAGTGGAATAAAGTACAAAGACATCCGTGTGATACTCAGTTTCTACAAGAATGAGGTGGCAGTGAGTGGGAACTGTCACCAGGAACAAGAAGCAAATATTAGAAAAGGGGTAAGGCAAGGATGTGCTCTCTCTCCTCTTATATTCAATGCTTACATCCAGGAAGCTATAGACCAAGTTCGAGAAACTACTGAGGTGGGGATCAAAATTAATGGGCAGAAGATAGACGTGCTACGTTATGCAGATGATATTGCTATAGTCAAAAGAAGACAAAAGAAGATCTAGAGGAAGTCCTCAGAACAATGGAAAAAAATCTATGCAATCAGTATGGAATGAGAATAAACAAGAAAAAGACTAAAGTGATGGTATGCAGTACAGGAGCAGAATATGAACCTCTGAGAATGAGAATTGGAAGAGAGGAGCTGGAAGTGATAGAGAAATTTACTTACCTGGGAAGCATGATCACAAGAGATGCTGGAAGCCGAATTTACTTACCTGGGAAGCAAAATCACAAGAGGTGGTAGAAGCCGGAAAGAAATTGCTACCAGAATACAAAAGGCCAAAATTGCATTTAATCGGAGAAGGAACTTACTCACCAGCAACAACATCAGTCTAAAAATAAGGAAACGTATCATGAAAGGTTTCGTTTGGAGTGTGGCCCTATACGGATGTGAAACTTGGAGAATTGGAAGAGAAGAGAGAAGACGGCTAGAGGCCCTGGAGATGTGGTGCTATAGAAGGATGATGAAGATCAGCTGGAGAGACAAAGTAACAAATGAAGAGGTGCTTAGAAGAGTACAGGAAACCAGATCTTTGTGTGGAGGCACATCGAAACAAGAAGAGACAAACCTGTAGGGCACATCCTACGACACAACAACATCATTGGAACAATAGTAGAAGGAGCTAGGAATCGGCGGGGGCGACCAAGGATATCATACATGCAACAGATCATGAATAACGTTGGATGTAACACATACGTGGAAATGAAGAGGAAGGCAGACAGAAGAGAGGAATGGCGCTCTGCTGCAAACCAACCTCGGGGTTGAACACTAAAAGAAGAAGAGGAGACTGGGTAGTGTTGTTACAATTTTGTTTTGTACCTCCACAGTTCCACCTGTATGCCGGCTGGCTGGAAGAGATGCTGATTACCTTAATGTGCACAAACTGTCTTCATATCAATGTTTATTCGTAGACACAATAGCCATTTCACAGGAGCAGTTTAGGTAACATCCGACGCTATCTCAGAGGAGGTTGTGACAGAATTTGGGGTCGGTAGTGGCATACATAAAGAATACTCAAACACGATTTGAATTCAGTGGTATCTATATTTTTATTGTTAAGGAACTTCGGCACAATATTTTTAATAATCATATAACAGTCTTCAACATTACAATGTCAAAAATACTTGTTTCAGGCTTCAACATTACAAATTATTTGTAATCAGTAACAAGCAGCAACCACTCTTCACCATCCATCTAATTTTTATCCCAAGTAGCCAGCCGCTTCAAATTGTTTTTAATGGTAAGCTGAAAAGCCAATTTTCGTACCTCTTTTGTAGACAGTCCGAAGTGTATGTCGGCGCAACGGGTGAAATGTTTTAACAGTTCACGTACCTGATAATCGATAAACACTTTGAAGGGCGGCGCACCCTATGGCAGTGTTACGAGCATCTCCATCTTCGTTGCCCTTTTCTCGTTTATCTAAAAATCGCAGTAGAGACATGCGAATCACTTCATGTCAGTTCTCAGCTACATGTGCCACATTTAACGTCGTCATGAGCCCCTGCATAGTTTTATTGGTCACATTGACCTCTTGTAGTCTTCCTCGCGCGTTTGCTAGGCATCTGAGAAAAAACCTGCTGTCACAATTGTACCCACAAAAATTGTCACAATTGTACCTACTCCCGTACTTTATGGCTTAACTTATATCGTAACAGTACAAACCTACGGATTCTAAAAGAAACCACGCTTACGTAACGTCTACAGTACAATACATGAAGAGAAAAACAATCTTCTATGTATATAGGCTGTCCGCAGCTCGTGGTCTCCCGGTAGCGTTCTCGCCTCCCGAGCACGGGGTCCCGGGTTCGATTCCCGGCGGGGTCAGGGAGTTTTACCTACCACGAGATGGCTGGGTGTTGTTGTATCGTCTTTATCATCATTACTGGCGGAGGAAGGCAACGGCAAACCACCTGCATTAGGACCTTGCCTAGTACGCTCTGTCAAGAAGCATGGGACTTCATTTCCACGTAAAAAATATGATTAACACAAGAATTTGGTTACGAAAACTTACTTTTTGTTTCCAAAATACAACATGGGCCCCTGCAAGCGGTAATCACGCTAGACGGCCAGCGCAGAACTGTGAAACACATTCAGAAAAGGCAAGCCGTGTGTATTTGCCCTGGTACCTTCCCCGCTCTCCCGAGACTTTCACCAATAAGAGATCTGTCACAGTCGTACCCAGTCTACCGTAGACGTCCTCTTAGTTATTAGGCGGAAAATGCAAGTCGTTTTGATAGGACATGATTCTCCAATGAAAACACTATTCCGCAAAATTTCTTATTTTATTTCACATTTTGTCTGGTCACGAAAGTAGAGCACACGATAAATAGTTTTACGTACAAGAGAGATTTTTGCGCAGCTATTTTCGAAACAGAAGACGTACGATGTGCGCAGTCGAAGTGCTTACAGAGGCAGATACGAAACACAAACTACCTGATTCCAGGCTGACTGATTTGGCGTGCATTCAGTTCTATATAAAAAAACCATTGTTTTTTACAGAATTATCTAGACGCTGTTTGTTCAAATTGGAGATTACAATGAAATCCGGCTTTACAAACAGTACGCTTCCAAATAAAAAATATATCTTTTTACGGTTAGAAAAATCTGAGAATAAAATTGATAATAAAAGATGTTCGATATAATCGTAGGACAGAATATACAATTTCAAGATATGCACGTCACAAGGTATGTTTGTATCTGGATTTTATAACGCAATAAATTGTTTTCGAAGAAACTGAATGTGTTTTCGTCGTATAACAATAGTTCTTACTTCGATAAACAATAAATTTCATTTGACATTACGTAATGAAGCCAACGTGCCATTAATTAGAAATGATATAAAACAATGAAAACAAACTATATTTCATATAGACACAAAATCATTTGCCTATGTATTTTTGTAAATTGAGATCTGCAGGATGATCAAGTTTCGTATTTAATACTTTCACACAATAGTTCGCAAAAATGTTTTACTAAATTATAAAGAAATTTGGAAAAGAGTATAGTTTAATGAATATTCAGGGCACAGCGTACTTACGTAAAGATCACGAAACTCGTACGTTAAGGCCGAAATCAGAATAAGCATTGCCGAGAAACGAGATAGACTTGCAAATTCCGGTAAACTCAGGATCGTACCGTAAGCTTAGGTTGATCTAGAAACCCCTGAATCTTGGTTTGTTATAATCCTCCATGTCAACAGCAATCGATTCTGGAAAAGTCTGCCACGCGAAACCCAACTCGCGCTTTTCTCACATGACGTCTTTAACAGTCATACCCTCCTGACCAGAATGAGATTTTGAATCTGCTGCGGAGTGTGCGCTGATATGAAACTTCCTGGCAGATTAAAACTGTGTGCCCGACCGAGACTCGAACTCGGGACCTTTGCCTTTCGCGGGCAAGTGCTCTACCATTTGAGCTACCGAACCACGACTCACGCCCGGTACTCACAGCTTTACTTCTGCCAGTATCTCGTCTGCTACATTCCAAACTTTACAGAAGCTTCCAGCGAACCTTGCAGAACTAGCACTCCTGAAAGAAAGGATACTACGGAGACATGGCTTAGCCACAGCCTGGGGGATGTTTCCAGAATGAGATTTTCACTCTGCAGCGGAGTGTGCGCTGATATGAAACTTCCTGGCAGTGTTGGTAGAGCACTTGCCCGCGAAAGGCAAAGGTCCCGAGTTCGAGTCTCGGCCGGGCACACAGTTTTAATCTGCCAGGAAGTTTCATATCAGCGCACACTCCGCTGCAGAGTGAAAATCTCATTCTGGAAAACATCCCCCAGGCTGTGGCTAAGCCATGTCTCCGCAGTATCCTTTCTTTCAGGAGTGCTAGTTCTGCAAGGTTTCGCAGGAGAGCTTCTGTAAAGTTTGGAAGGTAGGAGACGAGATACTGGCAGAAGTACAGCTGTGAGTGCCGGGCGTGAGTCGTGCTTCGGTAGCTCAGATGGTAGAGCACTTGCTCGCGAAAGGCAAAGGTCCCGAGTTCGAGTATCGGTCGGGCACACAGTTTTAATCTGCCAGGAAGTTTCATACCATCCTGGATAGTCGAGTGCGTTAATGCGCAGCTTCCGGAATATGGGGAGACGAGCCTGACCCAGATCGAAACCGGAGCTGGTGAGTCTGCCGCCTCGATGTGGTTTTTAGGCGGTTTTAACGTTCAACGGGATAAATACCGTGCTGGTACCCTCAATCCACCTCATTTATATACTCTACCCAAACATTTACGAGGCGTTTCCAAACTTGATCATGGGGTTTCCTCTAGACGCAGACAGATGGAGTGTATAAATTGTGTCCCAGTGCAAGTGGTGGAGACAGGTAGGGCATCCTGCCATGAACCACAATTAAGTTTGTTTCCATTCATATGACAATGCCGACCCCATAGAAGAAACGTGAAAAAATGGTTCAAATGGCTCTGAGCACTATGGGACTTAACATCTGAGGTCATCAGTCCCCTAGAACTTAGAACTACCTAAACCTAACTAACCTAAGTACATCACACACATCCATGCCCAAGGCAGGATTCGAACCTGCGATCGTAGCGGTCGCGCGGTTCCAGACTGTAGGGCCTAGAACCGCTCGGCCACACTGGCCGGCAAACGTGAAAAGCTAAAGAAGAAGAAGAAGAAGATGATGATGATGATCGGGAAAACCCATGGATGAGGGCAACCAGAGAAATGCAGTATTTCTTATTTCGGAACAGCATTACACTCACAGCCACGCAAAAGCTTACTAACGGAAGTATGATCATATGGAGTGTCAAAGGAGACTGGTGACTGTATCGAGGATTTCTTACTAGGGAACACACAGCCTCTTGTCTTGGATGAGGAGTCATAGACAGAGGCAGAACAACTGCAGGCGTGGCCCATGAAACTATGTTCATTTAGTGTATTAATGACATGGTAGACAATACTAATACAAAATCTCATACTTTGCAGAGGGTGCAGTTACCTGAAAATAGCTCCGCAAATATTTTGTCAGATCTCGATAAGGTTTCAAAATAGTGCAAAAGTTGGCAACTTCCTTTACATGTTCAGAAATGTGAAACTGTGCAATCCACAAAACGCAACATCTTTGTATCCTATTTTTACACATACACACACTCTTGTTTCTGTGAACTGTCTGTTTAAAATATAAATAATGTTTGTGAACAGTGAATGTGTTAAACTGAAATGTAGTGCTCTCGAGGAAAAAGAGTGACGAAGAAGATGCAGAGTACAAGCATTACTTCACGGTTTGTTTTCCAGGAGCAATGAATCTGAGTTAATCACCGGAACTGCCACCTGAAGGCAGATCAGAAGCCACCGAAACGCATAAAAATAAAAACAAAACAATTTTGTGGCGGGTTACGTTGTGTTTTTTCTGTAGCATCTTATACCTACAATAACATAAATGAAATTGATATAAGTCAACTCAACCCGTCTGCGAAGACGAGTTCGCTAACCCACGCTTCTGCGGTAGCGCTCGACTCGCAGGTACGCCGGAATGAATTCCGGTTCAAAAATGGTTCAAATGGCTCTGAGCACTATGGGACTTAACATCTATGGTCATCAGTCCCCTAGAACTTAGAACTACTTAAAACTAACTAACCTAAGAACATCACACGAATCCCGGTGGTGGATGAAATTTTCAGTGCCAGTATTCGCCCGGCAAGGGCAGGAGGGATGGTGGCGCAAAGTAACTGATCACTGATCAGTGATCAGAAATCAATGTCCTGGATTAAATTCCAGACATCTCCGCAGTCTCTGATGAAATGAGGGCATGAACACTGTTGATCCGTCCGTCGAGTGAGGGTGTTGAGTTTGCGGCTCCCTTACTAAGCTACGACGGCGCCGCGTTTCACTCTCCTCCATCTCTTATTATCATCGTACAACACAGACGTATCACTATATTATACTATACACACCATACGCTCTACATCTACATCTACATCTACATTTATACTCCGCAAGCCACTCAACGGTGTGTGGCGGAGGGCACTTTACGTGCCACTGTCATTACCTCCCTTTTCTGTTCCAGTCGCGTATGGTTCGCGGGAAGAACGACTGTCTGAAAGCCTCCGTGCGCGCTAGAATCTCTCTAATTTTACATTCGTGATCTCCTCGGGAGGTATAAGTAGGGGGAAGCAATATATTCGATACCTCATCCAGAAACGCACCCTCTCGAAACCTGGCAAGCAAGCTACACCGCGATGCAGAGCGCCTCTCTTGCAGAGTCTGCCACTTGAGTTTGCTAAACATCTCCGTAACGCTATCACGGTTACCAAATAACCCTGTGACGAAACGCGCCGCTCTTCTTTGGATCTTCTCTGTTTCCTCCGTCAACCCGATCTGGTACGGATCCCACACTAATGAGCAATACTCAAGTACAGGTCGAACGAGTGTTTTGTAAGCCACCTCCTTTGTTGATGGACTACATTTTATGACTCTCCCAATGAATCTCAACCTGGCATCCGCCTTACCAACAATTAATTTTATGTGATCATTCCACTTCAAATCGTTCCGCACGCATACTCCCAGATATTTTACAGAAGTAACTGCTACCAGTGTTTGTTCCGCTATCATATAATCATACAATAACGGATCCTTCTTTCTATGTAGTCGCAATACATTACATTTGTCTATGTTAAGGGTCAGTTGGCACTTCCTGCACCAAGTGCCTATCCGCTGCAGATCTTCCTGCATTTCGCTACAATTTTCTAATGCTGCAACTTCTCTGTATACTACAGCATCATCCGCGAAAAGCCGCATGGAACTTCCGACACTATCTACTAGGTCATTTAACACTCCCCTGTGGCACGCCAGAGGCAACCTTAACGTCTGTAGACGTCTCTCCATTGATAACAACATGCTGTGTTCTGTTTGCTAAAAACTCTTCAATCCAGCCACACAGCACTCACCTGTGCTCTATAAATATACATACGACACAACTGTCACATATCCTCAAGGAAAGGGCACTTTGTGTGTGGAAGAAGGATACCCTTTTAGCCAGAAGGATGAACCCACCCCGTCGCATTTTCCAGCCAACAAAGCTATATATATATTTACAGTTTTAGTCAACGTATGCAAATAACGAAACGTGGGGATATGAAATGGAAATATTCACATAGGCTCCCTGGTAGCTGAAGTGGGTGCCGGACTTTGGCTCATTGTTAGGGTACTGGGAATATGCAATCAGTCTATGGAGGAGATTATCCAGTTTCATTGTTATTAACTGCTGTATGTAACTGAAACCTGGTAATTAAGGAAAGCAGGATTGGATTACGATTGTGGACGGGGCCCGAATCAATTGCTATTGGTCTGGTTTGCAATTTCACTCATTTATTTTAACAAATAATTTTTGAAAAGAAGCCCATGAGGTCGCAATCAGACTTTCAAGGCACTTAACGACAATCACGGCTGAAGGCTTTTAACGCGAAATACGGCAATCATTTAAAATTTAACAAACACATAAAATACAGACAGCCAATAATTTTGAAGACAAGCCAATGTGGTCGCAATCAGAATTTTAAGGTAAGTAACCACAATCACGGCTGAAGGCCGTTAACGAATGGCAATTATTAAAAAATTTAACAAATATACTGTCAGACAGCGAATGGCATAACAAAAGTTAATTTAAAAAAAAAACGAACAACAGTTTACCAAACAGGTGAGAGAAATGATGGTAACTTATTAATACAATAACAAAATAATATCACAATAATAAAACACACGGGCCAGTGACAGGCGGAGCACCACGAGTCGACCTCTGAGTATGTCGCACCAAAAACAGTTTCGCGAGCGAAGTGAAAGGCAGTCAAGAGTTGCACTCAGATCACAAGATGGTAACTCGGACTATTGGCAGTCTAACGAGCGACTAATGATAAGCTTGGTGAGGCTACCTGACATCCAACAAAACAAATGCAAGATGTAAAAAATTACACCAAAGCCGGAACCGGCGGTCTGGGCTCTGCCCACAGAATACTGTGCTTACAGTGCCCTGAACAAGAAGGAATGACTACCACTAAGGTAGAAGAACGCCAGCCAACCTACAATCAAGGATCTGTCTAACTTACACGCCTCACCACACAGCGGCGGCAAGGCGAGGAAATGTACACTGCCGTTACGTACACTAACTCCCAGGGCAGGTAACTGGGGCGTTAGAGGCCGACAGAAAAATATCTCTGCTTGAACTTAACAATGTAAGAAGCTGAAAATACAGGGCTATTACAAATGATTGAAGCGATTTCATAAATTCGCTGTAGCTCCATTCATTGACATATGGTCACGACACACTACAGATACGTAGAAAAACTCATAAAGTTTTGTTCGGCTGAAGCCGCACTTCAGGTTTCTGCTGTCAGAGCGCTCGAGAGCGCAGTGAGACAAAATGGCGACAGGAGCCGAGAAAGCGTATGTCGTGCTTGAAATGCACTCACATCAGTCAGTCATAACAGTGCAACGACACTTCAGGACGAAGTTCAACAAAGATCCACCAACTGCTAACTCCATTCGGCGATGATATGCGCAGTTTAAAGCTTCTGGATGCCTCTGTAAGGGGAAATCAACGGGTCGGCCTGCAGTGAGCGAAGAAACGGTTGAACGCGTGCGGGCAAGTTTCACGCGTAGCCCGCGGAAAATTGGCTCATGCCAGAACTGGAGACCGACAGCGCCGACTTCATCTTTCAACAGGATGGTGCTCCACCGCACTTCCATCATGATGTTCGGCATTTCTTAAACAGCAGATTGGAAAACCGATAGATCGGTCGTGGTGGAGATCATGATCAGCATTTCATGTCATGGCCTCCACGCTCTCCCGACTTAACCCCATGCGATTTCTTTCTGGGGGGTTATGTGAAAGATTCAGTGTTTAAACCTCCTCTACCAAGAAACGTGCCAGAACTGCGAGCTCGCATCAACGATGCTTTCGAACTCATTGATGGGGACATGCTGCGCCGAGTGTGGGAGGAACTTGATTATCGGCTTGATGTCTGCCGAATCACTAAAGGGGCACATATCGAACATTTGTGAATGCCTAAAAAAACTTTTTGAGTTTTTGTATGTGTGTGCAAAGCATTGTGAAAATACCTCAAATAATAAAGTTATTGTAGAGCTGTGAAATCGCTTCAATCATTTGTAATAACCCTGTAGTAAGTAGTAATAGAAGATCAGGAAGGCTAATCAGATCCGCTTTCCCCAGGTACTCCACACGCTGCTTTTCGCCTCATCGACACTATGAGCAGCAACACGAACACGTCACTGGAGAATCGCGAGGTTTCACAATGGTGGACGTTTCTCTACGCGAATTGCAACTTAAACATGCAGGATCCGGTTTCGACGAGGTGGTGCACCCTCGGGACCAGTGCCCTTCGATCCGGCAGTCGATACACGCCGCCAGCGGTCCCGGCGTGTTGTCGCTCTGCGCGGACCTCGCTGCTCCTGCGTCCCCAACCGAACTCCCCACTCACACCACACGGAAGAAGCACGAGGTCGCCCCAAAGATAGGGCAGCAGAACTACATATCGATAAGCGCCGCTGCTGCCGCTAGCGGACAGGCAATGCTTACGAAACCGAGTGGCGCCAGTGAACACGAGAAGAAGACAAACGACGCAACCATACCAACTAAACTATGCGGTCTGGCAGAAACCTACACATGGCACCAACATGCACTGTAGCACGGCTATTGGGACAGAGGGAACCGCAATTACGGCTACCTGAGGAATATTCTGGAGGTCTCAATTGTCGCTAGTCTCTTGTCAGGATGTTTTACACAGACTCCTTTGCCACCTCATCTCATGTACTCATACATAAGCCGTTGTGATCATTTTTAATTAGTGACAGATACAAATCAACAACAAAACCAGTAAAATCACGATGTAGAAATTAAATACACTCCTGGAAATTGAAATAAGAACACCATGAATTCATTGTCCCAGGAAGGGGAAACAATATTGACACATTCCTGGGGTCAGATACATCACATGATCACACTGACAGAACCACAGGCACATAGACACAGGCAACAGAGTATGCACAATGTCGGCACTAGTACAGTGTATATCCACCTTTCGCAGCAATGCAGGCTGCTATTCTCCCATGGAGACGATCGTAGAGATGCTGGATGTAGTCCTGTGGAATAGCTTGCCATGTCATTTCCACCTGGCGCCTCAGTTGGACCAGCGTTCGTGCTGGACGTGCAGACCGCGTGAGACGACGCTTCATCCAGTCCCAAACATGCTCAATGGGGGACAGATCCGGAGATCTTGCTGGCCAGGGTAGTTGACTTACACCTTCTAGAGCACATTGGGTGGCACGGGATACATGCGGATGTGCATTGTCCTGTTGGAACAGCAAGTTATCTTGCCGGTCTAGGAATGGTAGAACGATGGGTTCGATGACGGTTTGGATGTACCGTGCACTATTCAGTGTCCCCTCGACGATCACCAGTGGTGTACGGCCAGTGTAGGAGATCGTTCCCCACACCATGATGCCGGGTGTTGGCCCTGTGTGCCTCGGTCGTATGCAGTCCTGATTGTGGCGCTCACCTGCACGGCGCCAAACACGCATACGACCATCATTGGCACCAAGGCAGAAGCGACTCTCATCGCTGAAGACGACACGTCTCCATTCGTCCCTCCATTCACGCCTGTCGCGACACCACTGGAGGCGGGCTGCACGATGTTGGGGCGTGAGCGGAAGACGGCCTAACGGTGTGCGGGACCGTAGCCCAGCTTCATGGAGACGGTTGCGAATGGTCCTCGCCGATACCCCAGGAGCAACAGTGTCCCTAATTTGCTGGGAAGTGGCGGTGCGGTCCCCTACGGCACTGCGTAGGATCCTACGGTCTTGGCGTGCATCCGTGCGTCGCTGCGGTCCGGTCCCAGGTCGACGAGCACGTGCACCTTCCGCCGACCACTGGCGACAACATCGATGTACTGTGGAGACCTCACGCCCCACGTGTTGAGCAATTCGGCGGTACGTCCACCCGGCCTCCCGCATGCCCACTATACGCCCTCGCTCAAAGTCCGTCAACTGCACATACGGTTCACGTCCACGCTGTCGCGGCATGCTACCAGTGTTAAAAGACTGCGATGGAGCTCCGTATGCCACGGCAAACTGGCTGACACTGACGGCGGCGGTGCACAAATGCTGCGCAGCTAGCGCCATTCGACGGCCAACACCGCGGTTCCTGGTGTGTCCGCTGTGCCGTGCGTGTGATCATTGCTTGTACAGCCCTCTCACAGTGTCCGGAGCAAGTATGGTGGGTCTGACACACCGGTGTCAATGTGTTCTTTTTTCCATTTCCAGGAGTGTATTTCGATGTGGCGATAATGTTCTACGAGCAACAATACTTATATTGATGGGTCATCAGTTTATTTCCAACATAGAAGGTGTCTTATTTCGTTCTTTTTTCTTAAAATCTACTCTAGAGCTGAAATGGAGCGACTAGAATAAGGATTAAAACTCACCGTGAGATACTGCTCCTCTTCTTCTTCTGCCTTTCACGGATTAAGCCTACCGATCTGTCCTAGCCTCACTTCCATCTTTCAACTCATTCTCCAAAGTCCCTTTTTTTTCGGGTTTGTGTAGCAAGGCCGTCTTCGTAATCTTTTTGTCTTCCATTTGTTCCAGAAGTTTCTTCTAATTTTGGACGTGTTCTGATGTTTTGTCATTTACCGAAAAAGTGTTTAGTTCTTGTCTAATCTTTTCATTAAGCATCCTGTAGAACGTAGTGTGACCTTTGATTGGTCGTAAAAATTAATTTTCGCCACCTGAACGTGGCTACAATCTTTCTCTCCGAAACCCAAGTTTCACTGTCATACAGTACAGGTACGGCCAACACCTTATAAAATTTTATTTGTGTCTCTCTTCCAGTATTTTTTGATGCTCTACTTATAACGCCACTTATTCTGTAATTTAAAGTCTATATCTTTATTTTCGTTAATAGTAATATAGCTCCGTAGGTAATAAAAGTTTTGAATTTGTTCCAAAATTTGATCGTCAGTCACAATTTTATTGTCTCACTGCGCTCTCGAGCGCTTTGACAGCAGAAACCTGAAGTGCGGCTTCAGCCGAACAAAACTTTATGAGTTTTTCTTCAATGCCATTCTCTTAGTTTTATTTACTGCTAACTTAAAACTATAAACCTTTCGAATCAAGTTTAAAAGATGGATTGATTTTTTAGTTTGTCTTCGAAATTTGCATAATACAATGTCTACAGCATATAATAATAAAGTTAATGTATTTATTCTTGTTTGTATGGATTTCTTCTTAACCTTTTTCCTTCCGTTTTCAAATGGCATCGTCTGTGGAAATATAAAAACGAGTATGTGGTAAAGTACACTCTTGTTTCTCACCTTGGTTTATTGAAATCTTTCTCCTGTGTTACTGGGATGTCAAGCATAAGTTACATTATACAGGCTCTTGATGTAGATTATTAAGTGGTTTCGGCATCCAAATTTTGCCTTGATTTCCTAGTGGCTCTCACTATCCACCCTGTCAAATGCTTTTTCAAAATTTGAAGCCAGGTAGATTGGCAAATGAAATTCTCTTCTTTTCTATATTATTTGTCGCATAGTAAATATTTATCGCTTGTGAGCTATATCCGTTTTATTCTTCTGGAAGTAACATTTCTGTAATAATTATTAGTCTCATTTTTAACACACCCGAATATATTTTGTAGGCGGTGTTTAACATACCGAAACCTGTACAGTCTGAAATGTTACGAAATAAAAATTGTATCTACCGATAGAAGGAATCTCCAAATAAGCCAAAATCATTTAGAGTTTGATCGCCAGCGTAATTAAGGTAGTAGTAGCTCTACAAAGGTCAACATATGGTGGCTACAGTTTGCTTTCGAAGTGGTGACGAGAAAGAAATGAAAATCAGTTCACTTCAAAACTTACGAAATTTAGACCTAGAATTTTGTGATATAAAAACATGATTCAAAGTACATGAAATACTTTTTTAAGAGCTATAAAAATAAATAAGAATAGAAATGAAAACGCCAGTAACAAATAAATAAATAAATAAACGGACAGACTTTTAAGATCGCACGTGAAAATATAACACCAATCTCAGATTGCTTCCTTGTGTCATTCACCTAAAATCTATTACTTCAAGTAATAGGTTGCTGCTTTTTTACTACGCGTTTCTAAACACGTGTACTTCAGCGTTATTACATCCCCAAATACTAAGGTGCTGCTAGTAGTTAGCCAGCTACCAACACTGATTATAGGTTCAGTGAGATACGCAACAAAAGAAAACACTTCAAAATTTATACAGCAACAACTGGTGTAAAGTTTAGGCCAGTTCATGGGTTGTATTTTGCTTCGCGCGTTTCGTAACAGCTGACGTCAGCATTGCCCTCGTAACCGAATAGCAAATCAATCAAGTAGCTTCTTGCATTCACTGCAGGGTAATGATGGAGTTAAATCTGAATGTAAAACGTCAATACTGATGTGTTGGCAAATGTTCCAACACCTTGTAGATAGAGGAGGCTGAAATGCACGCTAACTAACGCAGACGGGCGTGAATTCTGGAACAGGATACGTTATGAATGCACTAAAGAAAAGTACGTAGCTAAGTTAATACTCAACTTTTCATTCCATCATTGTGGTACATCGCTCTTGACGATACAATTGAGAGTCTGTAAATACAAGCACTGTAAGGCTAATGGCGCCTTGCTAGGTCGTAGCCATGGACTTAGCTGAAGGCTATTCTAACTGTCTCTCGGCAAATGAGAGAAAGGCTTCGTCAGTGTAGTCGCTAGCAAAGTCGTCGTACAACTGGGGCGAGTGCTAGTACGTCTTTCTAGACCTGCCATGTGGTGGCGTTAGGTCTGCAATTACTGACAGTGGCGACACGCGGGTCCGACATGTACTAATGGACCGCGGCCGATTTAAAGCTACCACCTAGCAAGTGTGGTGTCTGGCGGTGACACCACAAATACAGAGGCAGTGTCACTAATTAAACCCCGAATCTCGTAATGAATTACGAAATATAGTCTCAGACATGCAGCATTAATTCAGAATTGTGGTCAAATTACTATACTTTGAATCCACTGGAAAGTGGTCACGTTTCAAAGTGAAAAATAGAACAAGTGCCGTATTCTTTCGTAGAAACTTGATTTTTATGGTATTTCAAGGTGCAATGAGTAAGCGATTCACTTCACATACAGGGCGTAGCAGGTATAAGTGCAAATATTTTTAGATGTTTTGCCTTAATATTACACACATCAGTGTGTTGGTAGATTTTTCTCTGCGTCGAACAGTCTTCCCACGAAAACGACACAACTTTACTGCCTGATGTTTTCTGAACAATCGTAACTGCACCACTTGTCAGTAAAGACTAACAGTTGTGCGTCCAAGCGTCCACTCTTCAACACGACCTGCTGCCCAGAGGAACAAGTATCAATGGCTTGGTCCTGCTACATGTACTCAGAGGTACTACCCAACCTAAAATCACATGACCTGTAATAGCTGTAATTATTAGTCTCTAAATTACGTAAATACTGATATAATGTTGTTCAGTACATTGTACTCAGTCATGAAAAGCTGCACTTAGCCCCGTTACACCATGTATAAGGAATATGAAGCGAACAGTCATGTTAGGTTTCCATTTGGGCAAAAATTAGTACTGTAGTTCCACAGCAGTCAGTACTGTTCTTACTATGTGTAAATGTGTAAATGATCTTCCTTCTTACTCTGCAGAGGCGGAAGTGGAGCTCTTTGCTGAGGTTGCAGGTGTGCTTATGAGCCAAATAGAGATGCAACAATGTTCATTCTGGAATGTTGTTATTGTTGTGGTCTTCAGTCCTGAGGCTGGTTGGATTCAGCTCTCCATGCTACTCTATCCTGTGCAAGCTTCTTCATCTCCCAGTACCTACTGCAACCTACATCCTTTTGAATCTGCTTAGTGTACTCATCTTTTGGTCTCCCTCCATGATTTTTACCCTGTCCTCCAATACTAAATTGGTGATCCCTTGATGCCTCAGAACATGTCCTACCAACCGATCCCTTCTTCTAGTCAAGTTGTGCCACAAACTTTTCTTCTCATCAATCCTGTTCAGTGCCTCCACATTAGTTATGTGATCTACCCATCTAATCTTCAGCATTCTTCTGTAGCACCACATTTCGAAAGCTTCTATTCTGTTCTTGTCTAAACTATTTATCGTCCATGTTTCACTTCCATACATGCTAAACTCCATGCAAATACTTTCAGATCCGACTTCCTGACATTTAAATCTATACTCGATGTTAACAAATTTCTCTTCTTCAGAAAAGCTTTCCTTGCCAGTGCCAGTCTACATTTTATATCCTCTCTACTTCGACCATCATCAGTTATTTTGCTCCTCAAATAGCAAAACTCCTTTACTACTTAAAGTGTCTCATTTCCTAATCTAATTCCCTCAGCATCACCCGACTTAATTCGACTACATTCAATTATCCTCGTTTTGCTTTTGTTGATGTTCATCTTATATTCTCCTTTCAAGACACTGTCCATTCCGTTCAACAGCTCTTCCAAGTCCTTTGCTGTCTCTGATAGAATTACAATGTCATCGGCGAACCTCAAAGTTTTTATTTCTTCTCCATGGATTTTTATACCTACTCCGAATTTTTCTTTTGTTTCCTTTACTACTTGCTCAATATACAGATTGAACAACATCGGGGCTTAGAGGCTACAACCCTGTCTCACTCCCTTCCCAACCACTGCTTCCCTTTCATGCCCCTCGACTCTTATAACTGCCATCTGGTTTCTGTACAAATTGTATGCAACAATAGAAGGAATAATAAATGAAATAACGTGAAAAATTGTACACTGGTTTTCGGTTAAGTGCCCATAGTTAACTGAGAAAATCGTAGTTTGTTAACACTGTACAAAGCAAGATGTATTATCAATAGTAATAAGAGAGCACAGGGGAAACGAAATGCGTAAAACTGGCTGTTCAAAATTACTCGGTGTACGTAGTGATCTGAATTTGAATTGGAAATAACATGTTGCAAATTTTCTCGGACACTCAAGTTTGAGGCCGGCCGCTGTGGACGAGCGATTGTAGGCGCTTCAGTCCGGAACCACGCTGCTGCTACGGTCGCAGGTTCGAATCCTACCTCGGGCATGGATGTGTCCTTAGGTTAAGTTAGGTTTAAGTAGTTCTAAGTCTAGGGGACTGATGACCTCAGATGTTAAGTCCCATAGTGCTTAGAGCCATTTGAACTCAAGTCTGGGAACATCCGCTCTACATACAATTTCTGCTTTTAAGAATGAAAGCATCAGAAAGTTGGTTTATTTGGCATACTTACATTCATTGACATATGGAATAATTTTATTGGGAATTGTCTACATATCAGGGCTTATCGGAAAGTAAGAAACGTTAGGTCGCGAAATGGAAAATACAGTGAAAATCAAAACTGCTTTATTTCCAACAGTTAGCTACAACTTCCAGCTACTTATCTCCATAGTCGCCGATCCGACTTAGACGTTTGTCGTAGCGTTGTACAAACATTTCAATACCGTCGTTATAGAAGGCAGCCGCCAGTGCTTTCTGCCAGTTCTCTACGCTGGCCTACAGTTCGTTGTTTGTGCCAAAGTGGTGTCTTCATAGCCAGCGGTTCATGTGAGCAGAGATGAAACTCAGAGGAAGACAATTACGGGCTGTATTGTGGGTAATCAAACATTTCCAATTGAAAACGATGCAGGAGCATCTTCATTGCCCCTTCAGAATGCGGTTGAGCAGAAGAAAACGCACGACAGTTATGTAATGTTGGCTGCATAGCTTCAGGCGAAATTTTTCACCAGGCCCTCGTACTTGGCGGATGACACTATTGTTCTAGGTACCTTTATGTGCTCTCTGTGTGCTCAGAACTAAAAAGAACGACATAACGCGATCGACGGACATACTAGAGACACTGCCAAACACACCTGTGCAAAACTTCATTGGATTTTCACTGTCGTTTCCATTTCACGACCGATCGTTCCTTACTTTCCGAATAGCCCTCGTAGATATAAAGTATTCACTGCACAGAAATATCATATGGGAATAACGTATGGAGTCCATTCTCGAGCCTCATCTTTAAAAATCCTAGGTATAGCAACAACAACAATCACTTCACAATAAATTAATTCCCTTAAGAACCAGGCTAGAGGACAAATGTAAGGATGTAGAGGCTTGTCTCACTAGGGGTAAGATAGATACTGCCTACAGGAAAATTAAAGAGACCTTTGGAGAGAAGAGAACCACTAGTATGAATATCAAGAGCTCAGATGGCAACCCAGTTCTAAGCAAAGAAGGGAAGGCAGAAAGGTGGAAGGAGTATATAGAGGGTTTATACAAGGGCGATGTACTTGAGGACAATATTATGGAAATGGAAGAGGATGTAGATGAAGACGAAATGGGAGATAAGATACTGCGTGAAGAGTTTGACAGAGCACTGAAAGACCTGAGTCGAAACAAGGCCCCGGGAGTAGACAACATTCCATTTGAACTACTGATGGCCTCGGGAGAGCCAGTCATGACACAACTCTACCATCTGGTGAGCACGATGTATGAGACAGGCGAAATACCCTCCGACTTCAAGAAGAATATAATAATTCCAATCCCAAAGAAAGCAGGTGTTGACAGATGTGAAAATTACCGAACTATCAGTTTAATAAGTCACAGCTGCAAAATACTAACGCGAATTCTTTACAGACGAATGGAAAAACTGGTAGAAGCCGACCTCGGGGAAGATCAGTTTGGATTCCGTAGAAATGTTGGAACACGTGAGGCAATACTGACCTTACGACTTATCTTAGAAGAAAGATTAAGAAAAGGCAAACCTACGTTTCTAGCATTTGTAGACTTAGAGAAAGCTTTTGACAATGTTAACTGGAATACTCTCTTTCAAATTCTGAAGGTGGCAGGGGTAAAATACAGGGAGCGAAAGGCTATTTACAGTTTGTACAGAAACCAGATGGCAGTTATAAGAGTCGAGGGGCATGAAAGGGAAGCAGTGGTTGGGAAAGGAGTAAGACAGGGTTGTAGCCTCTCCCCGATGTTATTCAATCTGTATATTGAGCAAGCAGTAAAGGAAACAAAAGAAAAATTCGGAGTAGGTATTAAAATTCATGGAGAAGAAGTAAAAACTTTGAGGTTCGCCGATGACATTGTAATTCTGTCAGAGACAGCAAAGGACTTGGAAGAGCAGTTGAACGGAATGGACAGTGTCTTGAAAGGAGGATATAAGATGAACATCAACAAAAGCAAAACGAGGATAATGGAATGTAGTCAAATTAAGTCGGGTGATGCTGAGGGAATTAGATTAGGAAATGAGACACTTAAAGTAGTAAAGGAGTTTTGCTATTTAGGGAGTAAAATAACCGATGATGGTCGAAGTAGAGAGGATATAAAATGTAGACTGGCAATGGCAAGGAAATCGTTTCTCAAGAAGAGGAATTTGTTAACATCGAGTATAGATATAAGTGTCAGGAAGTCGTTTCTGAAAGTATTTGTATGGAGTGTAGCCATGTATGGAAGTGAAACATGGACGATAACTAGTTTGGACAAGAAGAGAATAGAAGCTTTTGAAATGTGGTGCTACAGAAGAATGCTGAAGATAAGGTGGGTAGATCACGTAACTAATGAGGAGGTATTGAATAGGATTGGGGAGAAGAGAAGTTTGTGGCACAACTTGACTAGAAGAAGGGATCGGTTGGTAGGACATGTTTTGAGGCATCAAGGGATCACAAATTTAGCATTGGAGGGCAGTGTGGAGGGTAAAAATCGTAGAGGGAGACCAAGAGATGAATACACTAAGCAAATTCAGAAGGATGTAGGTTGCAGTAGATACTGGGAGATGAAGAAGCTTGCACAGGATAGAGTAGCATGGAGAGCTGCATCAAACCAGTCTCAGGACTGAAGACCACAACAACAACAAGAACCAGTCGCTGTTTGGAAATAATTGTAGATTTAATAACATGGATCGAAAATAGTTACCTCTAACCACCTCTTAATTTTACTACTCTACAGGAAGAAGTAAAATATGCAGCCATAAAAATATTTGACTGCGTTTCTTGTCAGAGGTGCTGGCAGATAATGAAAATAAAAAATAAAAAATTCCTATCGTTTCTGATTGACAACTCCCTCTATTCCACAAATAATTTCTGAACAGATGATACAGTGGGGTGACAAAAGTCGTGGGACACCTCCTAAAGCCGACCGCTGTGGCCTAGCGGTTCTAGGCGCTTGAGTCCGGAACCGAGCTGCTGCTACGGTCGCTCGTTCGAATCTTGCCTCGAACATGGACGTGTGTGATGGCCTTAGGTTAGTCAAGTTAAAAGAGTTTTAAGTCTAGGGAACTGATGACCTCAGATGTTAAGTCCCATAGTGCTCAGAGCCATTTCAACCATTTGAACTCCTCATAATATCATGTCCGACCTCCTTTTCCCGGCACAGTGCAGCAATTCGCTATGGCAAGGCCTCAACAAGTGGTTGGAAGTTGTTACGGCGTTACGTCAGCGCCGGCACGCCAGTCGGGAACGACAGGGAAGAGAAGGCTGTGAGAAGAGGTACGTCAGCGCCGGCACGCCAGTCGGGAACGACAGGGAAGAGAAGGCTGTGAGAAGAGGTCAGCCAATCGCACGCTGACCAAACCCCTTCACGGATGACAACGCGACGGCAGCGGCCCCTACGTCAAGACGACATGAGCGCCGCACCCGATTGGTGGGGGCGATTTCGGTAGCAGCTTCAATGTTAGCCACTTCGTTACGAATCTCTATTGCTCACAACACATCTATCAAAGTTAAGTATTGCAATTGTCTTGTTGTGTAAGTAGGCTGTTTATGTTTTCTTATTGGCAACGTTACGTAGCGGTCTGTATGAAAATCACTGGCTGTGCTGTGTGCAGTCTGTGGCTAGTTTGCATTGTTGTTTGTCATTGTAGTGTTGGGCAGCCGGATGTTAACAGTGCGTAGCGTTGCGCAGTTGGAGGTGAGCCGCCAGCAGTGGTGGATGTGGGGAGAGAAATGGCGGAGATTTGAAATTTGTAAGACTGGATGGCATATATATTATGATTATTAAGGTAAATACATTGTTTGTTCTCTATTAAAATCTTTCATTTGCTAACTATGCCTATCAGTAGTTAATGCCTTCTGTAGTTTGAATCTTTTATTTAGCTGGCAGTAGTGGCGCTCGCTGTATTGCAGTAGTTCGAGTAACGAAGATTTTTGGTGAGGTAAGTGATTTGTGAAAGGTACAGGTTAATGTTAGTCAGGGCCATTCCTTTGTAGGGATTTCTTAAAATCAGATTGCGTTGCGCTAAAAAAAATATTGTGTGTCAGTTTAAGCACAGTCGTGTATAAATGTTCAAAGGGGACGACAGTCATGTAAAATTGTTCTAAGGGGACGTTTCAGTTGTAATAAAACTCATTAATACGAGTTGTTTGATTGTTTGTCTAGCGAACCGAGCCTGCAGGATTCCCAGACACAACAGAAGTCGCCTGCAGAAATACTGAGCCATGCTGCGTCTACAGCCGTCCATAGTTGCGAAACTGTTGTCGGCGCGGGATTCTGTGCAAGAACTGGCCTCTCTATTATGTCGCACAAACGTTCGATGGGATACACATCGGGCGATATGGCTGGCCAAATCGTTCGCCCTAACTGTCCACAATCTTCTTGAAACCATTCGTGACATGGTGCAGTGTTATCCAAAATATTACATCGTTGAATGGCTACAAATGGTCTCCAAGTTGGCAAACATAGGCATTTCCAGTCGTTGATCGGTTCAGTCGGATCAGAGGACCCAGTTCGTTCCAATTAAACACAGCCCACACCATTATGAAGCCACCACGAGGTTACACAGTACGTTGTTTATTACCTGGGTCCATGGCCTCGTGGGATCTGGGCCACACTCGAACCCTACCATTATCTCTTACCAACTGTGAAATCGTGACTGATCAGACCAGGATACGGTTCTCCAGTCGTCTAGGGTCCAACCGATATGGACTCGAGCCCAGGAGAGGTGCTGCAGGCGATATCGTGCTGTTAGCAAAGCCACTCGCATCCGTAGTCTGCTGCCATAGCCCATGAACGTCAAATTTCACCGCATTGTCCTAACGGATACGTTCGTCGTCCGTCCCACATTGATTTCTGCAGTTATTTCACGCAGTGGAACTTCCTGGCAGATCAAAACTGTGTGCCGGACCGAGACTCGAACTCGGGACCTTTGCCCTTCGCGGGCAATTGCTCTACCAACTGAGCTACCCAACCACGATTCACGCCCCGTCCTCACAGCCTTACTTCTGCCAGTATCTCGTCTCCTACCTTCCAAACTTTACAGAAGCTCTCCTGCGAACCTTGCAAAACTAGCACTCCTGAAATAAAGGATACTGCGGAGACATGGCTTAGCCACAGCCTGGGGGATGTTTCCGGAATGAGATTTTCACTCTGCAGCGGAGTGTGCGCTGATATGAAACTTCCTGGCAGTGTTGGTAGAGCACTTGCCCGCAAAAGGCAAAGGTCCCGAGTTCGAGTCTCGGTCCGGCACACAGTTTTAATCTGCCAGGAAGTTTCATATCAGCGCACACTCCGCTGCAGAGTGAAAATCTCATTCTGGATTTCACGCAGTGTTGGTTGTCTGTTAGCACTGACAACTCTACGCAAAAGCCGCTGCTCTCGTCGGCCACTGCGTAGTCCGTGGTGAGAGGTAATACTTGATATTTGGTATTCTCGGGACACTCTTGACACTTTGGATCTAGGAATATTAAATTGCTTAACTATTTGCCAAATGGAATATCCAGTGCGTCTAGTTCCAAATACTATTCAGCGTTCAGAGTCCGTTAATTCCCGTCGTGCTGCGATAATGACGTCGAAAACCTTTTCACATGAATCACCTGAGTAAAAATAACGGATCCGCGAAGGCACTACCCTTTTATACCTTGTGTACGAGATAATACCTCCATTTGTATATGTGTATATGACTTTTGTCACCTCAATTACCTATGTCCTATGTGACGAATGGCCTATGTAGTTTGGTCACATTTAATAAAGTTTATTGTATATAAAGAAAAATACAGTTACGTAAATGACCGCCATGTAACCTCATCTTCGCAGAGAAAAGGTACCTAATTGACTGAGGTTTCTTATAATGAGAGATGAGAAGAAATTTTATACAGCCAAGATGGAGTTCAAAACTGTTTTTATTGACCGGTTTCGACAGGTAAGAATGGCATCTTCATACCTTTAAAGATCTTAAAGATCTGTAAATGACAGTCTTACCTTTCGAAATCGGCCAGTAAGAATAGTTTTGAACTCGATCTTGGGTGTATAAAATTCATTTAAAATGTGTCTACTTGTCAACCTACTGATATGTCCTACATTACTGCGGTCTGCTGCAAATATGATTTCCAGAACAGGCGAGCAATTAATTTAACAAACCAGAGGGGCCAGCCAGCTATGTGATACGGCCCTTTTACTTTGTGGCATACTCAGAGATAAATCGCCCACACTGATCTCTCAGCTTGATTGTGGTTGCATGGTAGTAAATTGTCTACATGTTAGTTAGACGCTAGGAAGATGATTTGGCGCACGAAGAGACTAAAACGAATCGACGATGAATGGGAGAGGAAGAATCGTAGGTCAAGCCTCCCGGCGGATTAAAATTACACTCCTGGAAATCGAAATAAGAACACCGTGAATTCATTGTCCCAGGAAGGGGAAACTTTATTGACACATTCCCGGGGTCAGATACATCACATGATCACACTGACAGAACCACAGGTACATAGACACAGGCAACAGAGCAGGCACAATGTCGGCACTAGTACAGTGTATATCCACCTTTCGCAGCAATGCAGGCTGCTATTCTCCCATGGAGACGATCGTAGAGATGCTGGATGTAGTCCTGTGGAACGGCTTGCCATGCCATTTCCACCTGGCGCCTCAGTTGGACCAGCGTTCGTGCTGGACGTGCAGACCGCGTGAGACGACGCTTCATCCAGTCCCAAACATGCTC